>NC_141693.1:1553569738-1554915988 GCF_964263255.1 Lissotriton vulgaris | reverse complement strand
CATTAAGGCAAAACAGAATGAAGACCGCTTATTAATGTGAGCTGTAAGTGAAAGGTCGCTATTCATATGCACTCCCAAACTGCGCACAGAAGGAGTAATCACCGGCACCAACCTGCCATCAAGGGGCCAGAAATCTATTGGTAATCCATGCATCCATTTCCCGATGGAACAGCAAATCACCTCAGTCTTTTCACCGTTGAATTTCAGGGAATTTGCATTAAGGTAGGCAGAGCTATCACTCATACATTTATGAAAAGAGTCCAGAGAGTGGTCAACTGTCAGAATAAGCCATCATACGCATAGTTTATGAAATTGATACAGTGAGATCTGATCAACAAAGTCAGTCATCACAGGTGTACATTAAACAGTGTTGGGATCAGTGCCAACCTTAAGCCGCCCCCTAACCAACTTTCTTAAAGGAATAATGAAAAGAGGGCAAGTGGACAGCTTGCACTCTATCCTTTCAGTAGAACTGAATCCAGTTGAGGGCCATACCTCCAACTGCTACCTCCGACAACCTAGAGATCAGAATCTCAAGATTCACTGTATCAAAGGCAACTAGCAAAATCAACAGCACAAGGGCCACACACTGACACTAGTTGGCTTTCATTCTCAGAGATCAGTCAGTCAAAAGCTGTTGCCATAAAAGTACATTAATCAGTAAAAAATATACAATAAATACACAAATAGTTTCCATGAATACAAAACACCTAAAAAACAGCATAATTCATCCGTTACATATATAAAATTATCATAATCACGGCACAACTGTATGTACCACTATAAAGCATAGTGCAGGTGAATTAAAGTCCCCCGCAATAGGCGAGAGTCCTATAACTCCCTGTGAAAGGCACACAGGTGACACACTTGGTATCCTAAATTGGAATATAGCAGGACTCGCGAGTAGAATTAGGGAGCCAGCTTTTTTATCCCTGGTGGATCAATCCTCCATTATATGCTAGCAGGAATGTTGGGCGTTGGAACCCATACACATAAATGGCTTTCGAACATTTCACACTCCTGCTAAGCCTTCAGTGAGGGGGAGAAACTCGGGGGTCTTTGTACCTACATTTTCAACAAGGCAAATATAAAAATCAAAAACCATAATCTGGGATCGGCCCACTTTCAATCTCTGATCCTAGAAGGGGGAGGTAATGAAATTATTAATCTGATCAACTTTTATAATAACATCTCAAAAGCTGATCCGCTCTCCACTTTCAATGAGCTCTTACACCAAGTGAATGAGATAGAAGTAGATGCCCCAGCAGGGGCTTGCATCCTTTGGCTGGGAGATTTTAATTGTTACATATGCCAGCATAGCCATACAGGGATCTGTGGGCTAGAAAATCTTAAAGGAGAACCATGTACTCACTTTGTCCATACTATTTATGGAAATCTTTTTAATACTCTTTTATCACAATATGACTTAGGGTATGGGAATGAACTATGTAACCACAGGTGGATTTTAGTCCTACCTTTAATGGTAGGGGGTGTAACTCTGTACTGGATTATGCCTTGTTGTCAAATTGTCATTCTGGAAAAGTGTCCAACTTCAATATAGGTGACATTGCCATAAGCGATCACTATCCTATGAGCTTCTCCCTATCCCTTATTTTAAAAAATGACAATAAGAAACATGACGCTGTAGATGGCTTATTTAAGTACAGGTTATCTTTAGCAAAATTAAATGGTTATGCCATAAAATGGGAAAAGATAGAGCCCCTGTCCTTTATGGAAAGTCTCCTAAGCAATAACCTAGAGGAGTTTATGACCTGCCTATCAGATGAGAATGACAGTCTCTTAACTATGACAGCCTACCAAAACATTTCGGCAGCGATCTCGAAGGCACTTACAGGAAACAAAAGAAGGATCACAAGTGATAAGAGAGAGGGCTGGTTTAATATAGAGTGTAGAAAGGCCCACGCAGCATTGCTACAGAGCCTTAAAACTAAGCCTAAAAATTTGTTAGATATAAGGAAAGCAAGAGCTAATTATTATGGCGCTATTAAGAAAAGGAAGACCCAGATTAAACAAGAAGCATGGCGAGCCCTTCACCAAACCTGCGTCCTGAAAGATAACGTTGGCTTTTTGAAAGCAGTGAATGCTCCGTTTTTCCAGGATAGGAAGACTGATACTATAGAGATGGCTATAGAGGAAGGCTCATGGTTAAAACACTTTACAGAGCTCTACAAAAGAGATGATTTACTGGGAATTAGCCCGGTCGAACCTGGTGGGCAGCTTGGAAACATTTTACAGGCATCATATCCATTAAATATTACTTTCACAACACTTGAAGTTGAGGCTGCAATTAGAGAAAGTGCGGCAGGTAAAGCCCCAGGGTCAGATGGGGTGCCCGTTAATATCCACAAATTGAATTTAGATCTATGGGCCCCCCTTCTGACTAATGTCTTAAATAGCGGTAACAACGTGGGGTTTATACGAACATGCCAAGAGGCAATATTGGTCCCCATCTTTAAAAAGGGGGACCGAAATGACCCCAAGTGTCACCGCCCAATATCACTATTGGACTCCTTGAAGAAGGTGGCTGGTAGAATTATTCTGAATAGACTGCAGGGATGGGCAGACGATACAGGAGCTCTTTCAAAATTCCAGTATGGATTTAAAGCGGGCTGGGCACAGTTGAACAAGGGCTTAATCTCGCTATCATCTTAGGCAAATATGTAACATCAAAAAGGGGGAATTTGTTCCTAACCTTTGTCGATTTAAGCTCGGCCTTTGACTGTTTAAGCCACGAAATGTTATGGGATACCCTGACGAAACTTGGTATCAAAAGTAATATCTTAAATATTATAAAGGAGCTATACCGGGGGGGTTGGTGCAAAGGTACGGTTCGGTAATATGGGCGAGTGTACAGCGAATTTCCCCATAAAAAAGGGGTCCGGCAAGACTGCATACTCGCACCATTTTTATTTAACCTCTACATAAATAGTGTGGCAAGTCACCTCATTAGCCATGGATTAGATTTCCCACAAATGAATGGCTGCTTGGTTCCGATTTTACTTTATGCGGATGACGCTGTCATTATGGCAAGAAAACAAGTAGGCCTCCAGAGAGCGCTTGCAATTTTTGCAGGCTATATGGGTGTCAGAGGTTTAAAGATAAACATGGGCAAAACTTTTAGCATGTACTGTTCACCTAAGAGAAATGTTCAGTGCAACATTTATTTAGACCAGTCAAAGATAGAACTAACCAATACTTTTACTTATTTGGGTATCAATTTTAATAATAATGGGAAATGGACATCTGTGGTAAACATGAGGAAACTGGCCTTTTCCCGGGCCATTGGCGCGGTACGCCATTCCTCAAATAAGTTGGGGGGTCAACCAGTTAACATTCTGAGGGACATTTATAACTCAAAATGTGTCTCTACTGCAATTTACGGAGCCGGTTTATGGGGCTTAGCGGACACCCAGGAGATCTAATTATGTGAAAACACTTTTTTGCGTTATCTGCTAGCAGTACCCAGATCGACCTCGACATTTGTGTGCCATAAAGAGATAGGAATGGCTTACATTACTGACCTTATAAAAGTTAGTCCAGTCTTATTGTAGCATTAGATTTGGACGACAGTAGAAACGGGTTTTAATAGAGAGGTAGTGCTGGATTGCTGGAAGTTACAGGGGGCATCGAAGATTGATTGGTTTGTTTATATTAAGGGCTTTTTGAAAGAGATAGGTCACCCTGAATTCTTTGATTCTCCGATGACTTTAACGACAATCTCTAGAAAAAAGTTGAAAGAGAAATGCTTGCTTCCTCTTCTTGGAAAATAGGCGCTGGCGAGTAGAAAGTAAGAAAATCTCGGCGCAGGAGAACCAACTGACGCTACAAGGGGAGGGCATCCAGCCATATCTATCTAATACGCAGAGTAGTTATACTAGGATCCTCCTCACACGTTTCAGAGTTGGAAGCTTTTTTAGATTAATTACTTTCCCCGAAGTGAATAGCTGGTCAAGGGATCTAATTCTTTGTCAATGTGACGATGTATCCCAGCAGTCTGCTCTACATTGCATTTTGTTTTGTAAATTTTATTCAATAGTCAGTGGGTGTTCTGCTGAAAAGATGAGGTCTCAGGCAATGTAGACCAGAGTTACTGAAACTCCAAATGCTAGAAGATGAGATGGTAATTCACTTAGTAGCTATGTTTAAAAAAAATGCTATTAGATGCAGATTAACCATGAGCTAAATTGAACTTTTTTTTAAATTGAATGTAATAATTAACTGATGTATTTACTGTATTTTATATGTGGTTTTATGATTTTTTATTGGAAATCGAATAAAGCTATCTTTGACTTGACTTGACTATAAAGCATAGTTATTTATAATACTTAAAGCCCAGCGAATACAACTGATGTCTACATAACAGGTTGAGTAGATATTTAGACACTTTACAAATTGCAGCCCTGATGTATAGGTACAGCTATTTTCAGCACGCAGTACTGGCCTAAAAAATTGTGACCTGAGGTGACTGTAAAGCTTGCAAAATAATACAAAATGTACAATAGACTGAGAGGATATATTTTCACAGGGGGCTACATGGCAAATATGGAAAGCAAGATCCTTGCAGGAGGTAAGCTACCAAAACTGCACAGTGTAATGAGTGAGGTAACATCTAGTTCAGTATTAGCTATCCATTCTAAATATGGTTCCGGTTCTGATGTGGTTAGGATCATAGTGTGTCTAATCACTATGTGCCTTTGCTATCAATGGTTTTGGGGGGAAAGAAAATAGTTCTAGAATCACCAGATCTAAAAAACCTTGTTTGACAAATGATAACCAGGGTATTTCTATCCATATAATCCAGATTGACACAATCCTCAAGTATCAGGCAGGAGAATTTTGCTTCAGGGTGGTATGACTAATCTTTAACCCCAGGAGTAGGTGTGCGATTCTGATAGAATCTTCAATATAGGACCATCCTAATTATAAACAAGCAATATAGCTTGTGGTACTCTGAAGGATGGACAACAGTCTACATATGAATGTATTTTCTGAAATTTTCAGATTCCAATAGATAATGTAGCCCCATATTCCCACCCCGTAGGAGCCGATTGAAAGACATTTACTTTTGTCGAGTTGAATCATTTCCTCAATGGGCTTATGGTCCAATTTTTCAGTGAGTCTAAATATTCTTCAGTAACCCCTAAAATGCTTTGTCCTCTTTGGTTTAAAAGATCCCCCACCTTTAAATAGAGTCCAATAAAATGCCTAAGTAGTTTAAAATTTTTTACGTTAGTGACAAAGGACCCATCTAACGCATTGTTTTTTGTCCTTGTGTTTTAGGGGGCATATATCCTAACATAGGATTTTTGTTGGTTCACTTTCAGGCAAAGACTATTCATAACATTAATGAAAGAACTCAATAAAATGTGAAGGCCTTTTGCTAGATGGGCAATAAGAACGGTATCGTCTACGTATAGAAGAACAGGTATGGGATGATTCCCCCCTTGGGCATATCTTTTCTTCTTTGTATTAGTTCACTGCCCAGACCAATAATATAAAATAAAAATGGCGCTAAAATACATCACTGCCTGACACCTCGATTTGGCGTAATTAGAGAAGTGCATTCTCCATCCTGGCCATAATGAACCTTCATAACCATCCCCCAATACAAGCTTTTAATCAAATCCAACAGGTAGATATCGATACCCATTGTACTCATCAGATCCCATAACCTCTCCCTATTCACCATGTCAAAAGCACAGGCGAAATCCATAAAAGCCATATGTAAGAAACCTCTCCTGGCTTTGTCATATTTCCTGATTCATATGGACAGATTTAATGATTGTTCCATTGTTACCAAGGCGAACACCATATTGGATTTCAGAGGAGAACTTATTATGTTCTGATCACTCCTCGAGTTTCTGGAGGATAACCCTCCCTATTATTTTTGAGGTGGAATACAAAATAGACATGGGACATAAACAAGTCGGTGGGATCCAATCACCCTTTTTAAAAATTGGACCTTTATCGATTCCCTCCATGGTGTAGACATGCCACCCTTTAGTGCGTCTTGAAGAATGTTGATTACTAACGTTGCCCAAATAGGGAGGGTCTGTCTAAAAATATCAATAGGAACCCCTCCTGTGAATGGGGCTTTACCTGCAAAACCTCTTAGAGCTTTTGATACATCTTTGATACCAATCGGGTTACCGACAATAGCGCGCCATCGGAATTAAAGGTTGGAGGTTACAGTTGTTCTGATTCAGACAAAGTGACACTCTATGGACTCTATGCCCTCGAAAGAATCTGTCTTTAGTCTGTCAGATTCTGTAAAGCCCGGCCGATTAACGACTTCCCAGAAGGCCGGGTGTAGCATTGTGGGCGTTGCTATCTCCAAACCTTCAAAATATACAAAATCGGGAAACAAAGCATAAATGCCTGCACCAGTTTTAAAATCCCCTATCAGTATCGAAGAAACAAAAAGGTGCAAAACACGGGCTGAAGGCACAATTCCCTATACCTCCTAAATTCAGAAGCTGGTTCACCAGAACCTGGCGCTCCTCAAATATACATATACACATTAGCCCAGCACACTCAATATACAAACCGCGGTTTCAAAAGCTTTTAAAGACTAAAAAATAAAGGATGAATTGGAATCTAACATCGACTCGCCTTTGGAACAACTTCTTTATCACTGATTGCGTATTTGTGACATTTGTATATTGAGTGTGCTGGGCTAATATGTATATCTATCTCCAAATCTTCCCAGGACTTTCTTCTGATTTCCTCTCTATGCTCCTCCAGGACCAATTTATATAACTGTCAAGACGTTTTGATATCTTCTAGATTACGTGGTTAGGCTTTAGTTTCAAGTCTAATGTGTCTGTGCGCCGCTGAGCATGCATGATTAGACCATCTATGAATAGGAGTGTTCTTTATTTGATACTCACATACTAGGAATCGAGAAACACATCTCATCAAAGTTACTAAGTACTTCCCTTGGGGTAGCATATTCTGAAAAACAGCTGTCTAACAATTCCTTATTTTCACTTATACGTTTTTAAAATAATTTTTCAGGGTCAATTTTGTCCCCTTAGATTCGTAGGCCTTTGTTGGGGCTCAAACTCAAGTTTTGTGTTTCAGCAAGGCTAATTAATTCCTGTGTGAATGATAATCAAGGCTAATTGACAAAGGATTATGATCAATAACACTTGTAGATAAAACCTGAGAACCTGAAACAAGTGGAGCAATATTACTAGAAAATAAAATAAAATGAATGGCACTACCCCTCCTGGTTCCTGTATATGTTGGAAGTGAAATCGTTCCTCTTTGACACAAATCCAAAGAAAAGAACAGGTTATTTCTAATAATAAGTTGATTCAGTGCCTCACCATGCAGTGTATGGATAAAATGCAGCGTATCCTCCCCCTGTCAGGCCGTAACTCCACATAAGGGGTTGCCACTGTGTTGGCACTTTTTAATATTAAAATCACCTGTTCATATCAAAACCGTGTATCCTTGGCATCTACTCGAATGAGCCTGAAGAGAGACTTCTAAATTGTCAATTACATTAGTAGTTTCCTTAGAGAAAAAGTCATTATAAAAAATAATTAACAGTACAAGAACATTTTAAACCAGGGAGTGCTAAATAACATTACAGCTTTTATAGTAAATGTTTTGAGAGAGATTAGCACAACTAATCTCCCTTTCGGCTTGTCGGATGAAGATGGCACAGCTGGAGTACAGAATGTTAAAAAGCCATCTATATAAAAATTCTTAGGTGCCCAGGTCTCCTGACAACAGATTACATCAAAATCTTTAACCCACTTCACCTAAACTTCATTTAACAATTTCAACTGAATGACTGCTATGTTCCATGACAGGATGTGAAAACACAAGCCTTTTTACAACCAATAATGTCAAGGGCTAGGTTTGGTGCTGCATCCTGATATCCTGAAGAATTCTCATTGCAGGGATTTTGCACCGAGTGCTGTGACTCCCCCACAAAGGCAGAGCCTCCACCACAAGCGTGGAGGCCATTTGTGAATCAGGCCCGGGACCTTGAGTACAGCACTTGTGGTCAGGAGTCTCACAGAGGCCAGTAGAGGGGACCAGGTCAGGTCCAGTTTGTCTGATCAGCTGAAAATGAGGGACGCCTATGGCCTAGTGTGAGGTGTCCCTAAAGATAAAACAGAAGGTCAGTCAACTAGCCATTGGAGTCACTTCTGGGGTCCTGAGTTCAAGGCAAGCAGGTCCAATCAATCTTCAGACAGCAGGAGTCCTTCATTTTATTCTTCTCAGGTCCAGTAATGTCCAGTTCAGATTTTGGGGATGCCACCTTTATGGCCAGTGCCAGCCTGAGGGTGGAGGACACCCCTTTATCTAACCCTAAATGGGCTCTGGTCAGTTCTTCCATTTCCCCTAGATTTAGCTCTAGCATGGCTAGTTAAACAAAGAGCAGGCAGGCCCAGGTGTGAGCTGCATCTGTCAGTGACAGGGCAGGCTTCGTCTGAAGTCACAAAGGGCTAGGTTTGGCCCCCTGGCTATCTTTTTGAAGTGCAAGCAGGGCAGGGTCACAGCTTCACCCCAGCCATCCTGCCAGGTAGGTCCTCTCCACACAAAACCTAGACCATTTGTTCACTGTCTGGGAGAAAAACACATCACCCCACAGGAGGGCTATTAACAGTCAGATGACAGTTGCTACTGACAGAAAGACACATTTGGCTTTCGAAATATGCCATTTTCAAAATAGTATTTTTAAAAATATAACTTGACAATCCAGCTGGATTTTAAATTCCTATTCCAATGGACCCTTGAAACATTTTTCTAGCTAGTCTCAAACTGGTGTCATGAATTATAAGGAGTTATAATGTAACTATGTGCTCTTCTTTGGGAAATCTAGCCTTGCTGCAGTTAAAAACGACTTTGGGTGTTTTTGACTGCCATAACATGTAAAGCTTTATATAGACATGTCCTACTTTTTAAGTACCATCGGCATTTTGGGCCTTCCTTAGAGGTGACTTATAAGCACTAAAAAGGAAGGTTTTAGGTCTTCCAAAATGGTTTATTTTGCAAGGTTGAGACGGCAGTTTAAAACTGTACTACAGGCCACAGGAGCAGGCTGGAGACCTGTTCAATAAGGTCACCAGAGTGGGTGTTACGATGAGTGCTGCAGCCCACTGGAATCATTTACTCTGTAGGCTATGGGTGAGAAACAGTCGGAACACCCCGGCCTCAGCCATGCATGTTTCAACATCGCAAGCGTAACCACGCCTTGCTATTACCACGCAAATGCCTTAACCATGCCTATGCGTGGTTAAGGCAGTGTGCGGTCTAGATGCTGCTGGGCAGACGCAGGAAGACCTCACCAGGAAGAGAGCCTTAGGACGCAGTGCGGTAAGTGGTGCGGTGGTGTAGTTTTCTGGGCTGGGGGGTTGGGAGTAGGGTGTTAGGCCTAAGAGCAGTAGAATGGTTGGGTAGTTTTAGGGACAGCACAGGGTGGTAGGGGGGGCGGGGTAGTGTATGTTATGTGGCAGGGTTTTAGGCCTCAGGGCAGGGGGGGGAATGGGTAGTCAGGGTAGTTTGTAGGGCTATAGGGAGGACGGGGTGGTTTTTAGGGCTCAGGGGGGGTCAGATCGTTTTTAGGTCTCGCCTAGACGAAAGCAAAAGCGAAGCTTTTGTTGTCTATGCGAGACAACTTATGTTGCCGCTTTTCTGGGAATATTGTGGACATCAGACTGTTACAAGCTTTTTCTGCTGTAGTCAGGCTGTCACGAGCTTCTCCTTTGGAGATTTGACCTCGTGAGCGCGCCTTGACTGCATCTAATGGGCCGTGCGCTTCCGTGCCACTCGCTTTTCCTGCCGAGATTAGACCTCGTGAACGCGCACACATCCTCTCTCTTCAAAGAGAATGTGCACGCCCTTCAACTGCCTCTAAAGTTTGCTGTCCTCTCTCTCGCTAAGGCTCTCTCCGGGTCCTTTCCCTACCTGCCTCTCCATGCTCCGCTCTCTGTCTCGTGGGCCGCGGTGCTCCTCTATCTCTTCGGTGTCGAACGTAGAGAAGTCCAATTTTGTATATATGGTTCATGTTTAGGAAACTAGTAATGTTAGAGTGAGTACTTATCAGATATATATGAATGATTTCTGGGCAGAGTTGAAATTATGGACAAAGAAATTGTCCTATAAATGTATATACACATAATTAGTATTAAGATATCGCGTTTTAAGCGAATTCCTACATTCCCAAAATGCTCCTTGGCTATATGCAAATAAGGTTTGCACACTCATTGGAGAGTGCGTCTACCCCCTTTCACACACCCCTTTCGTTTGTGCTCCTTCCGATTGGCTTACATCGGAACTGAAAGGACGCTACAAAAGCCACCATCTTGGAAGAACTAGATACCAAGCCCAGTCAATACAGATCTACCGGTAAGAAAGCAAACGTTGCGACGTTTATCTGTTTAATGCAATTAATGTGAATTTATGAGCAAGAACAAAAACATGTTGCATTTGCTACATGTTGTAATTTTGCTTGAAATTTACATTGAACAACAGAATCAAAAATTAGAAAATTACACGGACATTTACAATACCTGGGTATATAAGTGCTTCATTTCAGTTTTGACGCAGAACTAAACCGGCGAGCACAAGACAAGATGCACCACTTTCATGACGATCGTTACACAAAAGGACCGCCTTCATTCTCATGCGTGCCTGGAAGTTGCCTGTTTGTCCCTTTTCTGTGTTGCTGACAGCCAGACCTTGCCCGCTTCTCAGACACGCCTCCACTAGTTTGTACAACTCTCTTGCATATCTTTGGCTCTCCTCCTTTACGGCGAGTACCCTGTTACCGATTGATGCTTGGGCACTGTGCTCCACTGTTAAGGTAAAATAAAATAAAATAAAAACTGTTAAATAATAATTGACGTTTTACAACGAGGAGTCACATTGTTTTCGAACTTATCTGTTTTGACTTTTTGCCCAATGTTCCTTTAAATCCCACCGAGTTCTTCTTTGTTGCATCAGGTGACCGAGGAGGCTCCTTCAGGAAAGTATATTTTTTCAACCGATTTTGCAGGAAAGAGCAGGCTGAATCAATGTTTTTCTTCAATCCGAATCAATCAGGAAATGAATTTCCCCTGCATTTTTTCCTGAAACTCTCTCTAATCTATTCCAAAACATCGGACCGCATGAATTCCCCTATAATTGCAAAGCACTAATGCGCTTCGATGCCTCTTTAGGGGTTTAACTCACAGCGCATAAGAAGCTCCCCAAACTGCTTTGTCTTGTTCAGTAGAGAAAACATCTATAATTGTTTTATTTATGCGCCGCAATGTGTTTCAGAAAACAAGAAACTTTGACTGTACCGGATTTGTTTATTATAATTAAATGCATGTATTGTGTTCTACTATTTTTGTGACTAGAATAGCCGCGTAATTAGGTCCCGATCCCCGAAATTCTGCAGGACGCGTGTTATTTATTACACTCCCGCTTTTTACTTGCCTTCTCGGACACTGACAGAAGGAGACCGCTAGAACTACTTATCCCTTCAAGCTCCGTGGCTGGCAAGTTGACATACATTCTGTGCGACGTGGAGTGCTGTTTACGGTAGCTGAAACTGAGGGCTAGCGATATCTCTGTTCCCGGCCCTTTCTGACAGTACAAATGACGTTCAAGCCAACAAAAGGAAAGGTGAGTGAGAGAGAAAGTCCTGCTTTCTGGTGGGAGCTTGGGGACGGGTAGTCTGAGTTCGTAGAAGAGTTCTTCTGTTTCCCATGCGCATGTTTCAGAACCTCAACCAGGCAAGTCTGATGCTATCTGGGACTTGCAGTCCTGTGTATCCCAGTATAAAATCTGTTCGTCAGTACACAGACACAACAGGATTACCTATTGACGCTGGATTGGGAAAGAAGAGAGCCCTTGATAATGTGCAAGATGCACCATACCACTGAAGAAAGAGTTTAGAAATCCCTGCGACTTGGGAGTCAGAGAAAAGGGATCCCATGGATACGGGGGTAAAGGCATTATTTTATGTGTGGGAGTGGGGATAGGGGCCGGGGCAGAGGTATAGGAGACTACATTTCTGTTGTGGCGAGCGTGGGCCGGTAGCGGGGGAGGTGCTGTGTTTGGTGGCAGGGTCAATTTTTGGGGACCCACTACAAATTGCCTTTGGGCTTGAGGCCTGTTTCTGTCACTCTGCTAAATTTATTGTGCCTCGCACGTGGAACACGCTGCACCGTATTCACTACATCCACCTTTCCCAGGCAGTCTCATGTCTCATGCGCATATAAACAGCATCTTGGTAATGAGCCGGCTCTGAGGGCTGCGAACAAAAATATCACTGAGCATGCTTCCTCACTCCCAAATCAGATTCCGGGTCTACAGATCGCACTGTGCAGTATGTCACTGTGTTACTTTTAGGGTGGTTTTGGATTAAGATTCGCTGCTTTCAGGGCTCTTTTCATGTCTGTCTGTCTGTCTGCTTGCCGTGTGTATCTGGGCTGCTTATTAGGAGCTAGGGAGTTGTGCCGTGTTTCCCTTGCTTCTTTTCGTCTCTATCTTCCTGGACTGATCTTCAACAGGGGATAGTGCGGTGAACGCGGATTCTATTCTCTCATCGGTTTTCATAGTGAGAGGGTAACCATAACCCTTTTTGCCTGTTTCTGTCTCGGTCTCCCTCTGTCAAAAATTGCGCTTGGGGGCTGTGTGTATGTGCCTTGTCTGTCCCCCAAACTCTGCACAGTCGCATACATTCGAGAAGAAAATCTTTCATCTGGAATATTACAATGAAAATCAGGGAAGGAATATCCAAGCCGGATTCAGAGGAGGTAAGCACCAATTGTTGTTGTATGTGTTTTTATTTTTTAGCTGTGTAAGAATTTATTTCCTCGATGCCAAGGACTTTATAATCCTAGCTCTTTTCTGGTGTTATAATTGTGACAAATGCCTTGATGAATTGACTTACATTTGTCGTCCTCCTTAACCTATTTTCTGAATTCCAATGGTTATACTTAACTGCTCAGATAAAGATTTTTTACCTACATTGTGCTTGCTCTCATCCCCATCCTTGTGGGCGATCTTACTTTGATCCATCGGTTACATGCTGTATGTGCATATCCACACAAGCCCCAGACATGATGCACAAACTCGCAATTAACATTGGCATGGCCTGTCTGTACCCGTCATTTAGCTCATGTGAGGGGGTGACCCAGTGCCTTCAGACCCTGACCGGTGCGTAGTTGTGCTTTACCAACTCCTGATGGATTGATATGTCTCTGCCACTTCTATCATTCATACACTCACCCTCTTTGCACGGTGCTCATGCTGGAGATGCAGGGTCGAAGAGTTCTGTGTGCCCTATACACCTAGCCCAAATAAAGTCTCCGTGCACAGCAGTTCCGTTTTTAAGCTGAGAATGTTCACAGCCCTGGAAGATGTTCTCTGGCCCCTCACTGCAGTGTTCCCCTCGCCTTCAATGCACATCTTCTGTGATGTCATTCAGGTTGAACTGTTATGGTGCTTGCCTGCTAGGAATGGTTTGTCCATGCTCCTAGTGCATGTGTTCGCTGCCAGGGAATGCTTGTGCTCACCTGCAAGGGATGTCCTGTCCACTCTTCTGATCTATGAGCCCAGGTGCAACAGATTGTTTAGTTGTACAAAAAATGGATATATTCATGTGCAGTGGATGGTTAGTGTGTTTTTAAACCCTTCATGGTGTGGCATATCGGCTGATCTTGCTTGGTGCTCACCTGCATTATTGCCTATGCAGGGTGGCTGCATTGTTTCTTACCCTTGCTACAGGCAGTCTGTCTGAGTCAAGCATGATGTTTGCACAGCCATGAGTTTTCTACTCGTGTTATAATTTGTGAAGCACACATTGGTTTACCACATCCTGAGTGTTTGCTTGCATTAGCCTCTCTCTTACCTCACCTATTGGCCTTCTATGTCTCTCTATTCATTGATGTCCTCTTTCCCTCACGTTTTCCCATTATTTTATTTCTTTCTCTCTACAATGCTCTCTCTGCCTCTTCTGCTCCATCTATCACTCCCTTTGCTTTCATCTCTCTTTCTATCCCCTTCACTGTTTCCGTTCACTCTCTCTGCTTCCAATGTCTCGCTCGTTTAATACACCTGTCTTACCTCTGTCTCTCTCTCCCTATTTCACCATTCTCTACTTCTCCCTCGCTCTTCCTCTGTATGAGCCTCATCTCTTTACCTCATCTGCACCTCTTTTCTCTCTACTTCAATGCAATAGCTCTCGCATTTGCGAGAGATTAAGCTATTGGCATTGTAAATGACAATGCCATTTATTTATCTGTTTTCAAAAACAAAACATAAATAAAAATGTTGGCATTTACAATGCCAATAGCTCTAACTTTTCAAAAGGCGAGACCGTTGCATTGTAAATGCTTGTTTTAATTAGGGGTTAGGATTTTAGGTCTAAGGGCAGTGGAAAAGTTTGGGGTAGTTTTAGGGCAGCCTGGGGGCGGGAGGGGGTCAGGGTAGTGTATGCTAATGGTTAGTTACAGTGTGGGGATCGGAGGGGGTCAAAGTTTTTGGGCCTCAATGCGGGGGGCAGGTAAGGGGGTTTGTAGCTTTGGGCAGGGGGAACAACGCAAAGGAGTTGGAGTAAAGATTCCTTCAGCTTGAGCTTATCAAGAAATGAGTGTAACCACTAACGAATGCACTCATAAGCCTTAGAAAGTATTGTGGACAGTTAAAGACTAACCAGTCGCGTTTTTGATTAAAACGGCTTTTGTTTGAGGATATTATAAAACAAGTCTAACAACTAATGGCTACACTCTGAAGCCTTGGGAAGTATGTTGGACTGTTTGTATGATAATCAGCTAAGTCTTTAAAAGCCACTGATATATATTCCATGGGGAGGAATAGACAACTTGGGTCCACGGTTTTACACTGGATGGACCACAATTACGTTTTCAATTGCCTTGATAAAGTCTAAGGGAAGACGAAAAACGTGTTGGCATAGTCACAGTCTTTCTTGCTGGATGTAACATCAACAAGAATAAAGAAACATCATATTGAAGAATACAAATTGCTTGGACTTTGCATAGTTTGGTATGGCCAGGATCTTAAAATAGAATATGGTTATGGACGAAGCATCAATTAAGTGAATTTATTTGTATTGATGTTATGTTTCTGAACAAATCGTACTTTTCCAATACCTGAGGATATTTTGACTTTTTAAGGGTGTGCTTACCAATGCTCTTTTCTGTATAAGGTCTGAAAGAGTTCATGTGGAACTGCCTGCCATTGTTATGAATTGCCCTCCGTGTATGCTCATGGAGCTCATGGAAGCTCATCAGAGTGATGGGCGGCATATAATTCCCCAATTTGAGTGATAGTGCTGACAGACCATTGGGCTAATGTCCTAGAGGATAGCCTCCCAGTATATAGGGACATGCATATAAGTGGTACTGCTGGGGAATAAAGGGGGTGGGGTTGAGTGAAAAGTAGACCCCTCTTCAATGCAGTAGTGGCAATCAATTATGTCTTGGGGCCCCAGTAGCATTTCAGGAGGTCACTAAAGCAATGCCTTTAGTGACCCTGCTTCAAGCTCAGAGTGAGTTAGCATTGCTTCATCGACAGAGTGGCCAGGTCATGTAGGCAGACATGAAGTTGATGCCACTGTAAGGCACCACCTCCTTGGGGAAAACCAGTCGGGTAAATATCCCCATCAGTGCTTGACCACCACAGGTGCAGTCATCTACCTCAGAAGTATGGCCAAACAAGACAAGCGGGTTGCCTAGGGTTGTCTTGGGGTCCAGAGGCTGAACAATATAAATGCCCACCCTCTCAGAGGGGGTTCCCACCATGGAGAAAGGAGGCAGGGCAACCTTATGCTTTACCCCTGACTTACCACTCTCTTGGCAGTTAACACAGGACCGGCAGAATGCATCTGTCTTGGCCCACATCAGGGGCCAGTAGAAGTGGATGACCAAGTGGTGTAAGGTTAGCCATTCTGCTAAGGGTATCTTATGCACCAGCTCCAGTCAGAAGGTCTGATAGTAGTGTGGTACCACCAATGCTCAGGTTGCTCCAGGCTTAGAGACCTTAGGCTCACTATGCAGGAGACCGTTCCCCACAAAAATATGGTGATCACTAGAGGTTTTGCCTGGGCCTCGGACTGTCTCCATCAGTCCTCAACAGTAGTGTACTCCCTCTGTGTTTGTCAGATCTCTGCCTGGGGGGGTTATTTTCCTGCAGCTGGCTGCCAAGCTAGCTCAGGCAGGTCTCCTCGGACAGCAATATTTTCCCCAGTAGCCTCAGATGTATCACAGTCAGGTTCAGCTTCCTCTTGGACTGTGAGATTTTCTGGCACAGATTTCCCACACTCTTTGCCCTCATCTTCCTGGCAGGCACCTGAACCATTATTTCAGGCTCCAGGTCTTTCGTAATCCCCTGACAGACTGCCATGGACCATGTGGTCATGAGCACCCCGCAGGTGGCTCCAACACCTCCAGATGAGACCTGAGTTCCACTGCCTTCCAGATAGTGTGCTCTAGGTCATTAACCAGAAGACAATCAACCAGTGTTGCTGGACTCACAGCTTCTTTCAGAGTACCTGGGACCCCTCCCAGCGCTCTCAGGGAACCAAAGACACAGGCTCTTGTTGTCAGCTGTCACAGCCCAGTGCTCTACATTGGGATAACCTGCTCTAAGAACACTAGTTGACACCTAACCGTGGTAATACTTGGCTGTGTGTCTCTCAAAGCATCCACCCTCTGTCCATTGATGGTGAGACATTGCCTGTATTTCTTAGTGTTGTCAGGCATGTGAGCTGTAGGCATCATCTCTCTGCCATCCCGGTACGGTAGGGTAAGCCCTGCCCTCTCCCCACCCACAAACTGTGAACACCTCCTCCCCAAGCACTACACTACACTAACAATACCACTGGGGTGCTTTATCCTGCGGGAGCAGATGGCATATCCCCTTTGTGCCCTGGAAGGTAGCACTCGTAGCACTTGAGCTGGAAGGGCCCCTGGACCATCTCCCCAACATATCCCTTCTTCTTGTGGTCAGAGGATGAATGGAACTCCTTCTCTTGGAAACTCTTTAGAGGGCCTTCAGAGAATTAATTCTGGTTTTCCTGTGTTTTCCCTGAGGCTTCTGTTGAGAGGGACCCGACCCACCCTACTTGGGCACCCCCTTGCCCCCAACCAGGTGCTTTCCTACACACTCTGGGATTGAGCCAGAGGTCAGCCTCTTTTCCAGAGATCAGCCTCTCGGGGTACAGTGATCTTAGAATCAACTAGTGCAGTGCAACTCTGTCTAACAATTACTCAGTATGCATGCCTTCATGATTAAATTATGAATCCCATTGCAATCATTTACTTTGTTACCCCTCACCCAACCAGCTAGTGCTTTACTTGATGAGTCCACAAAGTCAACCCAGGACATGTGTTACTGTTTCTGGCTATCCCTGAACTTCAGGTAAGACCAAACTTAGCATTAAGGGCTTCCTTCACTGGGCATAGGCCGTCTGGTCAGCAACCTCTAGGGCCAAACAGGGCATCCTTCCCAATGATTGGTTAGTGCTTCCATAGTAGACTAGCCCCCAAGACTTCCTGTGGGACTCTATGCATATGCAGGACTACCGGATATGCTATCAACAACTTAACAATATAATCCCCCACCACATAGATAGGCAATCGGTCCTTAGGAATGCCGACCCTTTTACCTCCTCTAAGCACTTTCCTGTCACTGAAATCAGTACCTCTTTTGGATTTCATCTTTAATTCCTCCTGACCCACTTAATGAACCAGCAACATTTTCCTCTCCTCTAGGGCAAGCCTTTTTGCAGCTGCTTCTACTTTTTATTTTTCCATGATTAGGGTGGTTATTTGCAGTCTCGGGTCCCTCTTCAGCTTTTTGTCCTCCAACACTTCAGGGGTCAGGCTGTGTGAGGGCCCGCTACTCCTGGCAGGGGCACCTCAATCCTGTGAGCCCTCCTCTCTCCCCTGACTCGGGCCATTGTAAAGGTATTTTTTCCGTTTTCCTCCACTTCATTTTCCCCTTCTAATGTAGCTTGCAGTAGGTGGACCTCTTCCCTGGCTCTGAGGGCTATCTCACACTCCAATTGCTTGGAGCCTTATGCTACCTTCAGCCCCTTCTCCTTACACAACTTCTTCAGCTCTGCCACAATAAATCCTTCAGTGTTGTTGAGTTCTCCTTCCATACTTGCAAAAGGTCCCAGGTGCAAAGCATAAAGCAGGAATTGAATTTGGAAAAAGGAAAAAAATGCTCAATGCAAAATGCCTATAACAAGGATTTTTTTATTTTACATTAATCACTGAGTGCCACTACCCAAACACAAGTACTGAATCCCACCCTTTAACACTAATGTAAGAGATTTGGGTATTAGTTGAGGGAGTGAGAAGAACCAAATCAAATAATAATCACTATTCTTGTCAGATCAACCCCAAAAGTCAGTAAATAAACCTGTGCTTAACCGTTTGATAGCTTGGCTAAAAAACAGTCAGGCTTAACTCAGGGGCAATGTATAAAGTATTTATGCAGTATTCAATCAATAAAGTGAAAAGACAACACAAGAACAACTAATTTAGAAGTATAGAGGATAATTGTATAAATAAAATGATACCAAAACAAAAAATACCCAATCAGTGGAACTGGAGTTATGATTTTTTAAGTTTTAGGTAAAAATAGCATCAAAAGGAGCAAAGCGCCAACTAGAGGTATCTGGTCATGCCAGACCGGGACAAAGAAACAAGTTCAGGCCAATTGCAATGGAACTTGGGCAGTGTACAGGACCAGAGTCCAGTGAAACCATCAACAGGTAGAAGTACATTCTAACTCTGAGGTCTTCAATCAGTGAGTAGCGACCTCCAGGGGGGCCATGGAGTCATGTGAAGGGGGGTGAAAATTCCTCAGCCTCACCTCTGTCTGCAATCCAAAATGTTTCCTCTTTGTTAATTCCGATAGTTTCAATCCTTAGGTTGGAGTGTCATTCATGGAGTGTCCTGTGCTGTAAAACGGAAGCCAGACATTCAGCTGAACAAGCCTTTCTTCTGGTCACCCCCATGGTGCTGAATGGAAACCCGGCTCCTCACCCACTCATCAGCTGCTTCCCACAGCCCTCTGGGGTCTGTCAGCTTAGAGTCCACTAGATACTGGCTTACCTTCTCTTCTGCCCAATGAGTCAAAATATGTTCTTTCAAAAACAAATTATACAACCCCTCATATGTGTCAACTGTGTTACCAACAATCCAGCCTTCCAGTGCCTTCACTAAAATGTCCACAAAGTCTACCCAAGACTTTGAACTCAATTTCTGGGTGCCTCTAAACTTTACCCTGCACTGCTCTGGAGTCAGACCAAATCTCTTGACTAAGCATGCCTTCATCTGCTGGTATGATTCTTTTTCCTCTCCCTTCAGGGTCAGGAGCCTATCCATCCTAGCTACTGGAATCAACTCCCACAGGATTGCACCCCAATACCTAGAGTGGACCCTACTCATTTCAAGGGCCCTCTCAAAAGCTGTTAGCCACTTGTCAATGTCATCCCCCTCAGTGTACTTGGGTACTATAACCATGGGAAGTTTGTGATCAAGACCACCACCCCTGAACATTTTCACTGCCACCATTTCTTTTCAATGCCTCCTCCCTCTCCCGTCTCTTCTCAGCCAATTCCAGTTTCCTCTGCTCCAAAACTATCAAAGCTAATTGAGCCTTAAGCTGTCTCTCTGCAAGGGACAGAGGGGGTTCTGGCGAAAGGGACCTTCCCCCCTCCCACCACCTGGAATCATATGGTTAGCACTCGAAAGAATGGAAGTGGCATCATCCTCACCCCCCTCTGGGGTGAGGTTGGGAGGACTCACACTCCATTCCCCCTTGAGTCTCCTCAGTTACCCCAGCCCAGGCCGTTAGGGACTTAAGAAACACTGTCTTCTTAATCTTGTTGGAAGCAGGCAGCCTCCTAAGCCTACACTATACCCTAAGATCACCCACTGCGAACTGGGACAGTTTAGCCAGGTCCAGCTTCATGGTTCCCTAGTTTTGGGTCACAATAACTAGGCACAACAGACTTAGAACAATTTGGAAAAATCAAAACAGTTTAGTCCAAATTCCAAAAACCAAACTCAAAAGTTTTGTTCTAAGGCAATTTAAAGGATTTTTACAATCGTAATTCACTTTACTGAAAGGTGTACACTTAAAATGCAAGTCCTCATCCCACCGCTGTCACCAAATGTTGGAAAGAGGGTTATTAGTAGGGGCAAATGCAGGTCTGCCACTGGCAAGAAGGCCACTAACTCATGGTAGGGCTCAGCATATGTCTTAGAAAATTATTCCTCGCCTCAGCCCTTGGTAGCTTGGCTGCGAGCAGACAGGCTTAACTTCAAAGACAGGTATGTAAAGCATTTAAAAACACAATTTCAGTAAATAATTAAGACACAACACAAAATAGAAATCCAACACCAATTTATAAACATAGGTAATATTTTTATCTTTCAAATGACACCAACATAAAAAGAATCCACTGTAGGGAACCAGAGATATGACTTTTTAAAGATGAGTCACTTTCCAGTGCTTAGAAACCAACAGTGCCCCTTTGGTAATTTTGTTTTCTCCGACAGGGACACACCTTTACAAATTGTTCTGGAGAATTTCTCACCACTGTGTTGTGCCAGCTTCTCCAGCAGGCTGGGTCCAGTTAGAACTCCTTCCTGATGTTCTGCTTGCGGGTCCCAAAATATCCAACACACAATCCAAGGTTCTCGAATGTCCATTTACTTCTATCTTAGTAGTAACTAGAAAGTGATCTATTGTAGCAGCCAAGTTAAACATTCTCGGTATGAAGGTAATCTCAGACAGGTTGGAGTTTTTGTTCCGTCAGTGATCTACCAGATTTAACTCTGTTTTAAAATCTCTCATTCTGGCTGCTGCTCTAGGTTTATTTTGTTTCCTATGTAAGTTAGTGGGGTAATTTTGGATACAATGACAATTGCTCCCTAGTATTAGTTTTCCTTTTAGTGAAGAAATGGATATTTGAAAATCACTTAGCAATTGAGGGCCTTCTTAAATTGGGCCTTCAAAACCAGCCAACATATGTAAATGATCAGCTATCTTGCACTTGACCCAACTCATCTGCTCTTTACCTTTGTCTGTTGAACTGACTATATGGAAAAGTTTTGACATTAATATAGCCCCAAGGCTTTCCGCCACCTCGAATGAGATATAACATCTATATTGTGTTCACATATAATGATGTCGTTTTACATTTAACCATTGGACAGCTTACGATGAAGTATCTATTTTTCAACAGCTTTGGATTTACGATGGGTATTTAGCATGTAACAAATAAAATATTTTGATTCTACTCATCTTCTAAATCATTTTGTTCATGAATAAAGCTGATAGTTGTTTGTGGAGTCTTCAGAATTAGTTTCATAATCCTTCATTTCTGCCACCAAAAGGGTCTTTTTTTCAGTGCGCCTTCAGTACTTCCTGTCTTCCTTCAACACTACTCCACCCATCCGCCCTCAATGCTTCTCTTAGCCCCCCCATCCATTCCCTGTAAGCCAATGCTTCTTGCAGACATTGATTTCTTCATGTTTTTGTCTTGGTGCCATTTCTTGTCATTGTCCTGGTTCCTGCAGGGACTTGAATATTTTGCTATTTCATCTAGAAACGTCTAGGGACTTGGCTGGCAAATTCTTTTTGTGGTTATGAAAGGATGACTTCTTTATTGTTAAAGATCAATTTTATTTTAGCTTGTTGAAATAGCGTTGCTTGAATGCTGATGTTTTAAACCCCCTCTATTATTACACATTTCTGCAGACATATCTGAAACAATTTGCATGGTGTATTCCTTTCTGATTTGAAAAGATTTCTTGCTTACAGCTTCTTTCAGTACCCTATGTTTTACCCTGTGATATGCAAAGTTGGTGAGAATAGTTTGAGGTCAATTGAATTGCTTGATTTCATGGTAGGTACATGATGCCCCATAGTTATCGCTAGGTTACCAGAAAGGATTGGAAGTATGTGGTCTTATGCGATCTATACTATTGCTTGAGATTTCCTCCCCTCGGAAATGCCTATAAATCTTAAATTAAGGAGCGTTAACTTAAGCCAAGAGACGACCTTTGTTAATTTTGTTGTCTCAGCATTAATGTTCTCTTGTTGGTCCGAACAATCCAAGACTCTCTGCTCAAATTCAAATAGTCGACCTTCCATCTGGGCAATATGCCCATCAATTTGCACAATCTTGGTATGTAGTACAGCAGTTGTTTCGGATTGTGTCTTTTTTATTTCTTTTATTTGATTTATCTGAGAGGAACAACTAGGAATTGTTATCACTGGATGCAATATTATTGGGAGACTGCGTGTACCCTGGAACAAAATGCACAGAAGATTCCTCTGCTGTGTCTAGGTTTGATAGTGGAATGTTCATTGATTGTGTTCTCTTTTTGCTGCTCGCATTTCTATGGTGTTATCTGGGAATCAATTATTTTCATTAGAATCTTTTATCATTGACATGGATGTGCTTGCTACTCCATCTTTCTTTGGCTCCTCATGAGAATTCTGTACTTTTTCTATCTATTTGGTTTGTGACAGAGGTCTGTTTGCAACGTCTCACCCTTTTCAATCTTAATTTATTATTTTCATGCATCCAGGGATTTTGAAAGATTGTACACTTTAGGCTTCACCTCCAACATGAAAGGAAGACTGCGTCTCCTGTTGGCAAACAGAGGATATGAATCTGCCAACGTAACCACGTTTGACACTCCAGTATTCTTTGGTAAGCCATTTTACTCGTGTTCTTCTCCTACCTCTTGCCTTCTTGATGGTTTAGACTGGGCTAATTGAGATAGTTGTCCTATTATTGTAAATGCCATATATTTTGAGTCTTGATTGATCCCGGGGGCGGCAGGGTGCGCACTTCAGTTTCCCCTGTGATGCTATGAAGTGATGATGGCTGTTGCCATGCTTTCTCTTTGACAGAGTGCTTCAGGTGATTATCTTTGCACTTCTCAATTAGCACTGGGCGCAGTTTACGCTGAGATGCTGATGGTTTTAGCAGATTACTTGCACTGGTTCTTGAGTCATTCTGTCGGAGACACCGATTACTGCATTTTTAGGTCTCACTGGTGATGCAGCGCGATAGCGCTGTCGCCAGCGAGATCTATTGTTGTCGTCTTGCCTGCCAAGTGGTACTGACCGGGGCACGCGCCGATTGGTGTCTGTGGACGCGCTTCTAAAGAGACGTGCTTGCGCAGAGGCGCTTCCACATACACACACAGCCCCTGCTTTCGCTTGGCTAGCATGCACTAACGGCCCGCACACACACAGCCTGCCCCCCTTGAACACACACACAGACGCACACATACACACATACACACACGCACACGCACACACAGACATGCGCGCACACACACACATGCACACACACACGCCACACACACACCTGCCCCCCCTACAACTAAGCCCCACTCACAGCATCGGCGGTCTCAGTCGCCACTCCTGACTTCTGCAGCCTCCGCGTGACAGCCGTGATGCTCCTGAACTTCCGGTTTCGGGATGTGCACGCTCACGGCTTGTTAATAACCTCCAGGAGGAGAATGGTTCGGGAAGTCCAGCCCTTTTCCTGGTCTGTAGATTGACCGGTACCACAGCCTATGAAAGTTTGAGAGCGTTTTAGCGTCCAACGTTACGTGTACGGGAAGCCGAAGCCCTGAATGGCCTGAATTGTGCCCTGGCTAGACACATTAACCGGCTGAAGGTGAGATCATAATGCCCCCTTTGTGTGCTATCATCACGGGCAGGAGTAGGGATGGAGAGCTGCTGCAATCTAGGCATGGCGTGTACATCTCCAGCATGGTTGTATTTGCATTCCCATGTGTTTGCGGACTTCAGGCAAACATAGCATGCAAATGAAAAATAAATGGAATTCTACCTCGGGGATCTTGAGCAGGAGTATTTTTTCATAAATCCGCACGTGGCTCTGAGGGTCGGTATATCTGTTGCAGAACAGCATGTCAAAAGAGTGGGTCACGGGTTCCAAAGTATATAGAATCGTTCATTGTTTTCAGGCAAGGTATGTCGTGACGTGCTCCACTTGCCGGTTACAGTTTCTAATACGTCAGGGTCGCCTTGGTGTCTCTTCCTCCAACATCGATAACACATGACAACCATTGTGTTGTGTAAAAATAGTCCGGGCTGTTTGAGGTACTGAGAAGTAGCTGGCTGTCTCCCTTGTGGAAGACGTACTTTCTATCTATTGAAAAGGGAGTAATACATCTGGTGTAATCTTTTATTCCCATCGCTGTCCTTTTTGGTTTTCAAACTAAATTGATTCAATAGTTTGTTACGTGGATTCACGTTGTGTGTCGCCGGACGTGTTGTTTCTGCAGCATACATAGCATCTATGAGCTGCTCTGAGCACAGCAGAGCCTTGAGAATAGATGTAGAGTTCAAGTTTTAGCCATTCTTATCAGGTGTGATATTTAGCATGCTGTGAGCGAGAGCTTCCTTTCCCCTATAGGGCTGAAAGTGAAGTTGCGTCTCCTTTCTGCATCTCCAGAATTAGTAATGGATCCTAATAGGATCGGAGGCCTATGTTCTCAGACTGGACTTTGATGAGCCAAGTTGTGTTCTGAAAACCCTAATGAAATTGTTTCCCGCAGTTGAAAATTGAATCTGTTGAGTGTTAAATCTGGAAGCTGAGTCTGGCCGCTGTTTTGGATTTGGCCCACAAAATAAAAGTGGAGTCACTTCACTGTATAATTAAGTGAAGCTGAATCAGTCTGGGTCTCCCTTCCCCAGCTCCCCGCCATACGAGGGCTGAAGCCAGAGAAGTGAGTTGAGGAAAGGGAACCTTTTTTAACAGCAGCACACGAGCCACTTCCAAAGCAACATGCCCGTAGTGAAAGATGGCTAAAATAATTAATGTTACAAGGGGACTAGGTCACTAGTAATCGTTCTTAAGATTAGAGACTGGCACAGAAGCATGAGACTGATTCACTCAAAGGCGCTTGACCGCTTATAGATGCCAACGCAGGTACATCTAACTAATACGATCTACCAAATAACACTATCTAGACTCTTCCCTCATCTATCGCTCCTGCAGACACGCCCACTGTATCGCCGCTGTGCTGGCTGGCTTTCACTGGGTGTGCAGTGAAACGAGCAGGGGACGCTAGTGCTGATACACACACACAACCATACACACACACACAACCATACACACACGCAATCACACCCAACCAAACTCAACCACACACCCAATCACACACCCAACCACACACCCAGAGCCACACACAACTACACACACAACCACACACACTACCACACACACACAACCACACACACTACCACACACACACAACCACACACACACACACAACCACACACACACACACACACAACCACGCACACACAACCACACACACATACAACCACACACACACACAACCACACACACCACACACATCTATCTATCGCCCTCACTCTATTGCCCTCACTCTATCTATCTGTCTATCTATGCGCCCTCACTCTATCTATCTATCTCTCTAATGCCCTCACTCTATCTATATATCTATCGCCCTCACTCTATCTATCTATCACCCTCCCTCTATTTATCTCCCTCACTCTATCTATCTATCGCACCACCACAGCATCACTCAGGGGCATCACAGCATCACTCAGGGGCACCACAACATCACTATGCACTACCACACACACGGTGAACACCACAGCATCACTCGTCGCCAACACAACATCACTCAGCGCCACCCAGCATCAATCTGTGCAACATTTCAACAACAACTGGTTCAGATATGTTCTCTCAATGTTTCAAGCTTCATTACAAATGTCACCAAAAGATGTTAATATTTCACTTCTGTTCTTGGATTTTCGTCACAATAAAATACACTGAACATAATCTTCACAAAAGTTACATACAAAAATGTAAGCTATTGCCATTATAAATTACAATAACTTTTATTTAAGTATTAATTATTTAAAAAAATTACAAACCATTATTTGTAATATCAATACATCTAAGTCACGTAAATACAAAACATGTTGCAGTATAAATGCTATAGGTGTCACATTTGCAAAAATTAAAAATATTGGCATTGCAAATGACAAAGCTATTAATTTCGCTATTTTCAAAACCAACACATAAATAAAAAATTCGTCACTTACCTAATGCGAGACCTATTGCATTGCAAATGCTTGTTGGAGCTTGTTTTGGATCTGTGTCTTCTGCCCTGAGAATCCCTGAATAACTTCATGCTGCTTCTCTTAGGATATCGGAGATTTCTCAAGGTCTTGAAAGATTTTGGGCCAGATGTGTTGACAATGGGAATAGCAATCTGTGATCTTTTTCCCAAATCACAATTAAGAAATCACTGTTCCTATTTTTAAATTTGCAATTCCCCCTTGGTTGTAAATTGACTTACCTCATGAATATTAATGAGGTAGGTCACAGTTTGCGTCCCATTAGAAATAATAGCCATCACAGGGATGCTGGCCTACTGGGGACAGCAGACCACGATGTCTGTGGCTGTTTTTAAATAAAGCAATCTTTTTTTTAGGTTTTTTAAAGTCCTTAAACTAAAACAGAATGAATGGGACCACACTAATGTTTTTGTCAACATTTTCAAAGGGGGAGGTGGTCCCTTGGGAATCTCTTTTTATTTGCAAGCAATGTACCACCTTCTTTGAAGAGAAGATACAATTTTAATATTTTGTGACTAAAATTCGGTGACAAAATATTAATACATACCCTTACGATTCAGTAATTAGAAGGCATGCCCTGAACACGCCCCTTCCAAATACCAAAATAGTATTTGGTCACAAACCCAAATTGTTATTCATTAACTTGTTACTAAATACAATTTGGGTTTGATACATCAGAAAAATACTTTTTGCAGTTGCAAACTGCCAGATACCCCAAATCAGGCAATTTGCGACCTCAATAAAACTTGAAATATCTGTCTCTTTGGGCGGTTTACGCATACAGTAGTTAATAACTGCTTGGTCTTAGAAATAACTTAGATCGAGAATAAAGGACAAGATTAATGAATCCACAGATGTCCACTATTCACTGCAGGTAAACTGCACGAAACTGAAGGTAATTAAAAACTCTCTCCCATGGTTAAAATTCTGCAAATCCCCCCAGGACACTGAAAAATCCCCCCTGACCACAGATCCTGCAGGCATAGCACGACATTGGCAAGAACCATTCCAGTTCTCTTATCGCTCCTTCAACAAGCAGTGCATCATCCTGGTTCAGATATCAATGTTAGTTTGCTTGTTTCCTTCCTCACAGGCCAGCTACTGGCTAAAAGCAACACTGTAGGAAACTGGCTCTACATATACTACACCAAAATGAGGTATAGTGTGTATAGAGACCAAGTGACCCCAGAGCTAGGCAGAGGTTGAAGTTAGATAGAACCTTACTCTCTAATTGTGGTAGAGTGGTCGACAGTAAGGCAGTATCAGAAGACAGTGTTAAGCATTTGATGTACACACTCAGTCAGCAAATGAATTCACACACTCAATAACTGAACTCTAGGCCAATTGTATTTGTATAAAAATATATACTGTTGTTTTATTTTTAGAACCAGGCAAGCCTGGCACAGATAAGCATTAAGGGCCAGATGTAGGTAAAATAGATTTACCGATTTTTAATTACCGAATTTTACCGATTAGGTAATTAAAAATCGGTAAATCTAAGGGGTGGATATGTAGGTATTCCAGATGTTCAGGAATACCGAATCGGAAAAATTCGGTATTTACTGATTCGGTAAATACCGAATCGGTAATGCCTATTCATTCCTATGGGCTTTGAAGCCCATAGGAATGAATGGGCATTACCGATTCGGTATTTACCGAATCGGTAAATACCGATTTTCACAAGGGTGCAGGGGGTGTCACTTTGACACCCTCTGGCACCCCCAAAACAGGCTCGGGTGCCTAAGCTTCATCTATCGTTTGTTTCTTCGGTTAGGCGGTAAAGCATGTTTTGGCACTTTAATTCTCCATCTTCGTGCACGTTCATCACGCGCATGCTGCACACTCGTACTTACCCAGTAAACTTCACTTTGGGAGCATTATCCCATTACCACTTATATCTCTCGGCATGGATGTAATTCATTATATAACTGGCACACGTTTAGTTGGAGCACATCTTTTAACCATTTTGAATATCTCTTCGAGCACATGTTTTCAAACGTGCACCTGGTTCATTTCCGGTTTGTTTTCTTACACACACTTCATTTTCTCTTCATTGACAGAGATTCATCCCCAGGAAGAAGGCATTTATTTAATGCCGAAATGCATTGGGATTTATTTGAGTGCGCTTTTGAAATTAAGAGATGTTTCAGAATCAAAGAGTTTCTTGTGAATACAACAAGATGAGACTATAACAATAAAAAGCACATATGGATGAAAAATAATTGAACTTATTGTTTAAATTGGTGGATCCTTAATAAAAGGACTCGTGTACAGCCTGGAGGACACTTCTCAAATCGAGCAGTGCTACCCGCAGCATTTTATTACTCCCCTGGTCGGAGGGAGATACTCCAGAGCTCCTTACAAATTACAATATTTCTAATAACCACGCAGTGCGACCAGCCATACCCTTTTCTAAGGGCAGGTCTGCCTGTCACATGGCATAGGTGTGCATGCACACATGTGCATGCACACCGGAATCGGTATCTTACCATCAAATTGGATTTGATGGTAAAATACCGATTCGGTAAGGCCTCTGGGACTCTGAAGAGTCCCAATTACATGTGGGTACCTCAGAATCGGTAAAATTACTGAATTTTAATTTTTCCGAATCGGTAAAATTACCGAATCGGTAATTTTACTGATTCGGTAAAATAATGCCCCCTACATACCTGTCACCCATTTACCGATCGGTAACGGCCAAAACCGGCCGTTACAGCTCGGTAAATGGCCTCAAACGGCCACCTACATCTGGCCCAAAATACTTTTCAGTAATAAGTTACTGCATATAGAAGAGTTTGAAAATCCAATAGAAATTGTACTTTGTTTGATTTACAGGGGATGCAGTAGGATGCAACACTTAGCAAATACAGTTTTGTTGCCTCCCAGCCCGCCCCTCCACCACACTCCCGCCTCCCAGCTGACCCGCCCACACTCCGCCCCCTCCACTATCCATTTATGATTGATGTCCCAACGTGCAGCGCCCACGCACTGCGGCCGCGCCAAAGGTAAGCCCGTCTACACCCGTCCGCGCCTGGACCACGCCCACCGCCAGACCCCCTGGTCCACGCATCACCCACCCCTCCCACATTATATATGACGCCTCAACCCTCTTAGCACTTAACCCCGGCCGACACCCTAACTGCGCCCAAGCAGCACCAGGACACACCCATGAACCCTTCAGCTGCCACTCCTGCAAATTCACCTGCATCAAGACCCACACCAAACCAACAAACGCCAAACAGAGATCCAACACCACCCACCTTAAATGCATCCTTCTCAACACCCGCTCGGTTCACAAACACGCCATCCACCTTTGGAATCTACTCGACACCATTTCTCCGGACATCGCCTTCCTAACAGAAACATGGATGAATGCCTCTTCAGCTCCAGACATCACCATAGCCATCCCTGACGGCTACAAGATCATCCGAAAGGACCGCACCATCCAAACAGGAGGAGGCCTCGCCATCGTTCACAAGAACACCATCCGCGTCTCAACCAGCTCAGAAGACAATCTCGCTATCGCTGAACACCTTCACTTCCAGATCCACACCGACCCCAAGACCACACTCAGAGGCACCCTCCTCTACAGGCCACCAGGACCCCGTGCAAAATTCAGCGAAGACATCACTGACTTCATCACCCCACACGCCCTTTCCTCAGAAGAATACATTCTACTGGGAGACCTCAATTTCCATCTGGAAAAGAGCAACGACAGTAACACTACCCCCCTTCTGGCCAATCTCGCCAATCTCGGACTCAAACAACTTGTTAACACCCCCACACACTATGCAGGACACACACTCGACCCTATCTTCTCTTCCAGCAAGCATATCTCCTTCACTCACACCACACCCCTCCACTGGACGGACCACAGTTGCATCCACTTCATTTACAATAAGACCACGATCCACAACCACCCTCAATCAACCCTGCGAAGAAATTGGAACAAAATCAACAGCGACCAGATCTCCACATCGCTTCTTCAAAAACCCCCTGCCTTTTCAACGAACCCTAACCAAGCCGCCATCAACCTCACACAATGGTTAACCCAAACCGCCGACAAACTAGCACCCTTGAAAAAACATCAAATCAAACAAGGAAGCAAGAACGCCCCCTGGTTCAACAATGATCTTAAGAAATCCAAGAAGCTCTGTCGTTCCCTTGAGAAAACTTGGAAAAAAGACCCAAACACTACCACCCAAGCCGCCTTCAAAAACGCCACCCGCAAACACCACCAACTTATCCGAACAGCCAAAAAATCAGCACTCAAAGACCAACTAGACAACAACGCCCACAACAGCAAGGAACTTTTCAACATCATCAAAGAATTCACCAACCCCACCGCCAGCTCTAACGACATCACCCCCTCTCAAGTCCTCTGCGACTCCCTCGCCTCATTCTTCCATGACAAAATCGCCGACATTCATAACAGCTTTGACAACCAACCCGTAAACCAGTCCACCCCACTCACCTCCGAACCTGTACCCCCTCCAAATAACCTTTTCGACTGGAACCCAATCACCACAGAAGACACCATTCGCCTGATGAACTCCATCCACTCAGGATCCCCTACAGACCCATGCCCCCACCACATCTTCAACAAAGCAGACTCCATCATCGCACCCCATCTCCGAGACGTCATCAACTGCTCCCTCAACTCCGCCACATTCCCAGAAAGCTGGAAACACGCCGAACTCAGCGCCCTTCTGAAGAAACCCACAGCTGACCCCACCAAACTCAAAAACTACCGCCCCATCTCGCTCCTCCCATTCCCTGCCAAAGTCATTGAGAAAGCCATCAACAATCAGCTCGCCGCCTTCCTCGAAACCAACAAATCACTCGACTCCTCACAATCTGGCTTCCGAGCCAAACACAGCACCGAGACCGCCCTCATCGCAGCAACAGACGACATTCGAACACTACTCGATAATGGTGACAGAGTCGCCCTCATCCTCCTTGACCTCTCCGCAGCCTTCGACACAGTCTGCCATAGCACCCTGATACAACGCCTCAGAAACATCGGAATTCAAAGAAAAGCACTGGACTGGATCATCTCGTTCCTCGCTGGAAGAACCCAGAGAGTCCGCCTCCCCCCTTTTAAGTCAGAGGCCACCGAAGTCATCTGCGGCGTCCCGCAAGGATCATCACTCAGCCCCACCCTCTTCAACGTCTACATGAGCCCCCTCGCAACCATCGCACGTCAACACAACCTCAACATCATCTCCTACGCTGATGACACTCAACTGATCCTCTCACTCACCAAAGACCCAACCACCGCCAAAACCAACCTACATGAAGGGATGAAAGAAGTAGCCGAGTGGATGAAGCACAGCCGTCTGAAACTAAACTCGGACAAAACGGAAGTCCTCATCTTAGGTTCATCCCCTCTCGCCTGGGACGACTCTTGGTGGCCAACGGCCCTAGGAAAAGCCCCGATACCGACGGACCACGCACGGAACCTGGGCATCTTCCTGGACTCCTCACTCTCGATGACCAGACAAGTCAACGCCGTCTCATCATCATGCTTCAACATCCTACGCATGCTCAAAAAAACATTTAGCTGGATCCCCACCGAAACAAGAAAAACGGTCACCCACGCACTGGTCACAAGCCGTCTGGACTACGGAAACACCCTTTACGCCGGTACCACCGCAAAACTGCAGAAAAACTCCAACGCATCCAAAATGCTTCAGCCAGACTCATACTAGACATCCCCCGTAAGGCCACATTTCCGCTCACCTGAACGACCTTCACTGGCTCCCCGTCAACAAGAGAATAACGTTCCGTCTCCTCACCCACGCACACAAAGCCCTATACGAACTTGGACCTGATTGTCTCAACACGCGCCTTTCCTTTTATACCCCCACCCGCCAGCTGCGTTCGTCCAACCAAGCCCTCGCCGCTGTTCCGCGCACCCACAAAGCCACCAAGGGGGGAAGATCCTTCTCCTACTTAGCGTCCAAGACCTGGAATTCCCTTCCCATCCACCTCCGCCTTACTCAAAACCACCTAGCCTTCAGAAAACAGCTTAAAACCTGGTTATTCGATAAGTAAACCTCCCCCCCCTTCCTCAAGCGCCTTGAGACCCTCTGGGTATGTAGTGCGCTATATAAATTCCAACTTGAACTTGAACTTGAACTTGATTGGCAGCATGCAGGTTGGTTTAATGGTGCCCTTTCCCACAAATTCACGGTGGTCAGAATGGGACCGTTGTCAATTGCAGGCGCTTCTTGGCCTGTTTTGGCTGGTTATACCCTGCATCCTAATGCGAGGCGGTGTACAGCTGTTGAATAAAGGCCCCTTTATGCCTCTGCAGTGTCAGTGATAAGGGGTCTGGTTCATTACATTTCCGGCAACTTCCCAAGTGGGGCCCAGGGAGGTGCAGCGCATCCAGTTGGGCCGAACGGGCGGAAGCTTAGTCCCGTTATGGTTAATGCGGTTATGGGCAAGCGTCCCCAGATAAGGATGGGATGCCGTTCTGGTTTGCCGAGAAATTTGACCAACTGGAGGCAGTATTTCCTAATGCCACTCCTGTGGAAAAACACAGGATCCTTACTATTAGTCTGCAGAAAGACTTGGTGCCGGACGTAAATGACTTTACCACTTGGCGTGTGATTTTTAAGGCAGTCTATACTAGGTGCTTCGGTACCCCGTCAATGGCTGTCTTGCGGTCCGTCATTAAGTGTGTTGAGGATGAACACGGACTGGAGGCGGCTGTAGAGTTGGGAATGCGACTCGTGGGAGCGTTTGAAATGGTTTGCGATGTCGTCCTTGCAAATATTAAGGGAGATGCGGTAAGTTTTCAGGTGTCTAATGCTTTGCACGATATTCCTGAAGCTGAGAAACCCTGTCAGTTACAGAGAATTATTACGGAGGCTTATAAAACCATTGGCCGTATTAAGCCTTTTGCTAAAAAACAAACACAACAGCAAACTCAGCAGGCGTCGCCTGATAAAGATGACCGCCAGAAAGTTCCGAAACAAAATTGAAGCAAGAACGAAAACAGGGGAAACAGCAACAGAAACAGGGGTCCCGTCCAGCTTCACCTTCACCTGCCTCTACTGAGCGTACTTATGAGCTGCGCGACCGCACTACGATTTAATCACCTGATAGATTTCAGGTCCCTGAACAACGTTCTCCTCGCTCTTTGCAGGAAACATCGGTCTCACCCACCAGTGGAGGAGGCGGCGGCAGAGGACAAGGTGCCCAACAGAGCTGTGAACAGCCGCGCACGGCTGACAGAAAAGGCAAGCAGGATGAGTCACCACGTCAAAGGACCCAGTTTCAGAAGAAGAAAGTTTCTGCTGTAACAGCAATATATGCCACAGATAGTGAGAACGCAGCTTCGGAATCTGACATGAGCGCTGACACGGTTGGACAGCGCTTCGGAGATTACCATAATTCGAGAGGCGTTGCGTCCACTACCGAAGGTGACAGCGACTGACGCCTACGTTGTAGTTGAGACAGCTGACACTAGAGTGGCTCCCCCTGAAAGACTTTATGAAATTGTCCTTATAATTGAAGGTGACATAGCACGTACCATAAAAGGGGTATTTTGGGAGAATCTAACTACTACCTATGATATTTTGTTGGCGTACGTCAACTGGTCCCCACTCTTTGTCTTAGCTGCTCCACAAGGGGAGGAGGTAATTCTCCCTAGTTTCGCACACACAGTGCCGAAAGAGCAGGCCCTGTATTTTGCAGAAGATTGGGCTAAGGCGCTTGCGCCGGCTTTGTACCGTACTCACTGTGGGTGGGACAAATTTCGACCGACATGAGATTCCTTTGCGGTCTATGCCACAGCTATAGCCTCAACCCCAATACCCCATGCGCCGTGAAGCGAAAGCTTCTGTGGCGGAAATCCTTGAACAATTGGAATATCAAGGTGTAATTGAAACGTCTGTGTCTCCGATGAACAACCCTCTTTTTACTGTGACCAAGCCGGATGGCTTGTACCGTTTGCTATTGGATTACCACCACTTAAACTCCCATTGTCGTACGTGTGCAGTACAGTTCAGTTCTTGTGGATAGTCTCTTGCGTAAAAGTTTCAAAACCACACTTGACATATCCAATGGTTTTTTTGTCCACAATCTGTCCCCTCTTAGTAGTCAATGGACACCTTATACCAGTGGTGGTAAATACCGCCAATTTCGCCGTTTGGCTATGGGCTATAAGAACAGTCCAGGCATGTTTGCTGCTCGGATAGTCTCTCTCTTAGAGGGACTCGACGCAGATGCATGTTCGTATGTGGATGACATCTATCTCGCAGACGATGAATTATGGCCACATCTGTGCCCTGTAGACCGCATAATTTGCCATTTTGCAGAATTTGGCTATAAATTCAACTTTGCGAAAAGTCACATTGCAGAGTACACAGTGTTGTTCCTGAGCTACGAGCTCAAGAATGAAGGTAGAGGTTTGGCCCCTCACTTCTTGGAGAAATGCGCACTTTTGAGCGCTCCTACAACACTGAAAAAACTTCAATCTTTACTGGGCTTTTTGAATTTCAGGCGTACCTACATTCCCGAATATGCCCAGCGTATCAAGTCACTTTATGCCTTGATTCAACCTACTTTCCCCAAATTGTACTGGCTGCCTGAACATTCAGCCATCTTGCAATCTTTGCAGGCTGATCTTCTGGAATCTAAATTCTTGTTGACTCGTGATAATCACACCAACCTGCTGATAAGAATCGTGCCAGGGGTGGTGGGTTTCACGTACCTAACTTTTAATGAGGGTGACACATTCCCAATCGCTTACAAGTCACACTTGTACACTTCGGCTGAGTTGCGGTTTTCCACAGTGGAAAAAGTTTTTACAGCAGTGCAAATGGCGATTCTTAAGGAACGTGCACTGTCGCAGGGAAAACGCATTTTGGTTGTTACTCTGTATCCTGCCTTGGAGGCAGTGATGAAAGCCAGTGTACCAAATTCAAAAAATGTTGCACCCGCGGTGGATACAATGGGCCGTGTCCTTGACATCCCCGAATGTCACAATCATTTTTGATTCCTCACTGCAGACTCAGGAGTTCTTGCAGTATGAGTTTGTTCATCCTGCTCCCCTGACTATGCGCCCACTTGAGGATTTCCAATGTATCATTTACACTGACAGAAGCGCGCAAGCGACTTCGAGTTCAAAGAATGCATATTCTTTGGCCTGCGCTATTGTGGTTGGTACGATGGTGGATGGTGAATCCAAGTTCGATGTCTTGCATACACAGACATTAGGGGACTGTACCGCCCAATAGGCAGAGCTTCGTGCTCTGATGCTTGCATTGCAGTACACAGATCTCAGTGTGACTACTCTTACTGTAAGTGACTCTTACTACTGTGTTTAATCATACAATGACAATCTCCCCTTTTGGACTCAAAGTGATTATCGTGACTCCTAAGGTCACACAATAAAACATAAAATGATCTGGGTTCGAGTGGCTGAGCTTAAAGAACGGCTGCCACTTGTGTTTGTAATTCACACTCTGGGTCATCAGCGTGTAGGAGTTCACGCTGTTGGCAATTGTCTTGCGGATGAAGCCGCTAAGACGGCAGTTGCAACATACGCAGTAGTAGCAGTTACAAGTTCCAAAAGTAAGATTGAAGATGACATCTTGGCAGCTATTGCCGTAACAGAAAAGGGAGGTAATTACCCTAGAGGTTTCCCTTCTAAATACTCTTATCATTTAAGTCCTGATAAAGTTCCCTATGTGAGAATTAACGACATTGGTGACAGGTTGATTGCCAACGTGGACCGCAGGCAGACTTTGATTACAGCAGCCCAAGCTGGGATGGCCTCATCGCATGCCGGCGTATCTCTTCTCCAACAACGATATTGGTGAAGGGGTTTGTATAAACAGATGCGTGAATATGTCCTTCAATGTGGCATTTGTCAGTAGATTAAACCTTCTACTGCTGCACACCCACCCCAAACTCAGTTGTACATATCTAATAAACCGCTTGCGTGTGTTTTTTTAGATAACTGCTGTCCTTTCTCATTTGATACTGCATATAGGTACATCTTAGTTGCAGTTGATTCAGGCACACGCTTTGTGTGGTTGTGGTCGCAATGTAGTGCTGATTCCAGAACTGTCATAAGGGATTTGCGTGTCTTTGTGGGAATTTTTGTGTGTGGTACCTTCCATCCGGACCAGGGTCCAGCGTTGGCCTCTAAGGTATACAAGGATGCCATGAGTTCTTTGGGGGTTCAGGTCAAATTTTTGTCTCCATACAGGCCTGAGGGCAATAGAGTTGTGGAGCGAATGAACCGTAACTTAAAGCAATACTTGACAGCTAAGGTATTAGGTACTAGTCAAGACTGGCTAACCCACCTCAATAGCATACAGCGTGCACTAAATAATCTCCCCATAGGGCCTCTGGGTGGGCGGAACCCATACGAAATGCTGTTTGGCATCAAAATGTTTGTTTCGGACCTTGAGGTTCTAGACATGGCGGTGGCTGCCGCATCCTTTGACGTAGATGAACATTCTAATGTTTTACAGAACCTACAAAAGACCAGAGACAGTCTTGCAAAGGAACATTTGCCCTCCACATCTGATGCTGCGGTGCAGATTCCTGTAGTCGGCTGGCTACCCCAAGTTGGAGAACTGGTCCGAGAGAAGATCGACAACAAGAAGGAATTCGGTCCCTCCTATCGAGCTCCAGTTGCCGTGCTTGGCGTGCTGGGTACAAGAACAGTCCTCTTCCTGGGTAAAAGGGGAACAGGCACATCTCCATTGACAATGTCAAACTACACAGAGTGGCTGATTCTTCTTAGTGTGACACTTGCAGTATCGTGTCCAGCAAATGGTGTGACACTCTGTTTTGGCCCCGGATCCTGCCATCGGGCATGATGTTGCCATTGAGATAAATACAGTTCTGAATCCTTTATTGAATCCACCTGCTGGTGATACTCTTAATGATACCGAATATACTTACCCCACTGACTTGTCTTTGCCTGATTTGGAGACCTGTGTGGCTAATCAATCACGTTTTTCATTTGACACTAGCTCTACCACATCAAAGTCCCCTTCAAAAGTTTCAATTTTTGCTACCTGGTTTAAAAAACATTTTTTGATTACCCCTTGGACTCACATTTGGCTGGTGCTTTTTTCGATTTTTTTATCCATGTCCATTGGATTTGTGGTGTATTTTTTCATTTTGTAAATGGACACTACGTTCAAGTAAGAACTACCATTAGACTAATTGATGGAACTTTGGCTCCCCACTCCTCTTCGCACATAATGAAGAGGGACCGAACATTTGTGAATATAACTGCTTGGCCCATTTTAGATGGGATTGTGTGGGATGCTGTAAAGTTCCAGATTCATAGGCCCCCAGAGGTTATTAATGTCCCCAATGTGCTTCTTGTTTCTATGGGGCATTTGGTTAAACAAAATATTCGCTCTGATGATTGGGATGTCTAGGCCGTAGAGGCTCTATTTTCTGATTTGAAATATTATGCTGCTTTTGATGCTGAAGATTTGTATCTAGATTCTGCTAACTATGGCGATTTATTCTGTTACCAGCATTTTGGAAATCACTTTCTGCATAAAGCAAACACTTTTAGAAATGTAGTAAACTATACACAGTGGGAACATGGTCCCGCACCTGTTGAAGGCAGCTCTAAAACTCTTTTGAAAAAGTTTTCTTATTTTACGGATTTTGATTAATGAAACCCTGATGCATTTTATTTTAGGATGACTGAGAAGTCCTCTTCCAAGGTTAGACTTACCCACACAAAATTACTGTATTCGAAGTCCTTTATTGACCAGTTGGCTGTTGGGGGCTATGAGCCGTGGAAAGATACCGTTGATCTTAAATCTGTTTGGGGTTCTAAAAGTTGGCAAGTGCAAGGCACAGAGGCTTTGCATCGTGCATGCCTCATCCCGAACCATATGTTGTTTCTGAATACTACTATTTCACAAACCACCTGCTTTGGATTGGCTACTTCTAAAAAATGTAATGCTCCTTCATTTCCTGATTTGGGTAAATATACCCATTGGAATAATTACACCAGTACTCCGCTTAGCGATTTACAAGCCCTGTTGAGAAATTCCTCTTTTAATGTTTCCAGCATTAATACCGAAGGCTGGTTGCTGTGGCAAAAAGGTGCGGATTCCTGCCAGCACTGTTTTCTTGGTCTGACCCCTAGCTATACAGAGGTTAGAGTAGATCCCCGATTCGAGAGTCAACCTTCAGTCACCACCTATTCTGTCAGCAAATTGTGTCAGAGTTGGCTCAAACACTCTACCTTGGCGTCAGTGAAATTGAATTCATCTAAACTGACTGACGCTGTTGATTTGAATGATTTTGTAAAAGGTCCTGCAGCAGGCAGGTCGAAAAGATGGATATATACTACATACAACAAGGTTTGGAAACCGTCCCAAATTGAAGCTGTTTCTAGGCTCTGAGCTATTGATCAGGCCAATTTAGACAAAGTGCTTGCCGTTGTAGATAATAGCATTAACACAATTTCTTCCCGTATTTACACATTAGATAATATCTGTTGTTGATATTGTACAAGATGATATTGCAGTTCTGTACAATGGACAAAATCAATTGCGTTCTATTATGCAGTTTGCTTGGACTCTTAAAACGTTGAAATCTGGGAAGGTGCCTTGGGATTACATGAACACGACTTCATTATTTTTACCTTTTAATTTGACTATTAAACAACAATTTATGTCAATGAAAGATGCCACTTTTTCTCTGTTACATATTGAAAAATTGGAGCCAATACCATTTTCTGTAGCCGAGTCAAATTCGGCAGTTTGGCTCATCCATGGGTTAATAACTCAACCTTTTCCTCTGTTTAAATTTGAGTCAGGCATGAAATATTATGCCATAGGTAGATTTGAACCTTTAGTTGGCGCTTATCTTCATGAAGTCTGGAATCTCCTGTTTACATATAGGTGCTTGAGGGAAGGAAAAGAAGTTTATTTAAAGGGTGAAGCCTGCACATCCATTCCAGATCACTCTTTAGTGTGCAGGAATCTGCAATTGCACGGATCTTGTAATGTAATGGCTATTACACCAAAGTTCACGTAGGTAGTTATTTGTTATTGAATAATGAAGATTGCTGTGGTATGCTTGCTGGTATTCCGTATATTGTTACAGTTTCCCAACGTGTAGTTTGTTGTAAGAATGTCCTGTTTCCTCCTCCACATGGGAGGTTCGATGTTTCCATCTGGCCTTCTATTCCGACATTGAAAGTAGAGTTCAACAATATGAGTCAAATAAGAGCTCTTTTGTCCCAGAAGGAAGTCGCCCTTACATCTGGGCGTGAAACATTCGTCTTTCACGTTGTAAACACTAGTACTGAGGTACATGCTTTATTAATTACAGATCTGCCCCTGCATTTTCGGTGCTCTGATTCACACGATCTTTAATGCCTCTTCCACCACAGGCCTGGCACACTTTTTTAAAGCAGTAAGTTCTGGCCTTGTGACCTCATTTCAAGCTATATTTGGTGTCATAAAAGCATTTTTTCATTCGATTTTTTCGAATGTCTTTGGCGGTTTCCCTTTAATTCTCACTTTGGGAGCGGGCATACTGCTGTTAATTTATTTACTCCAGAATGGAAGCACGTTCTGTGCCCCACGACGATCTGCCCCGACTGCTCCAGCTTCGTAAATGGATGCTAGAATACTATGGATCGCTACCTCTGGCGACTCTGAGTGTGGCGTATGGTTTATCTTACCGGTTCTCATACTTTACTTGCGTGCATCCTGTTTTCCATTGCCTGGATTGTGGATTTGAATGGGCCCTGGATTTGTGTCTCTGCAACACGGTGCCTCCTGACCCGGATTTTAATCTACTAATGAGTCCCTTAGTTGCTCATGAAATAGATTGTTCTAGTTTCGAGATTATGGCCTGCGCAGCGGCTCATGGGGTCCTTGGCAATTGGAACATATGGACTGCGACCAATGACTTTCTGGCACGCAGTTATCTCGAAGTAAGCCTGAGTTGTCCTCTGATGGTGCTAGAGGCTCTGGCTATTGAAGAACATGTGTGTTCATTTCCATTACTGAATTGGATGGCTGAAATGTTCACAGATGATAACAATGACATCCTGTTGGAGGCAGTTGCAACATACAGTGCCTATACACTGTTGGATTGAAGTGCGATTTTTTTCTGCTTTGTAGACACGTACTGATCTCGTGAATTTTTTTCAATGATGTACTAATATTTCCTACTTTTTTTTCTAGATCTTATTTAAACCATGGACACCTGTGAATGTATGTACTGACTTGGTGACTTTTCAATTCAGATTTTTTGTACTCCCAATTATCAAGTTTGGCAAATTTCTGAACTTGGTTCTGTCTCATTCGAACTTGAACTCTGTATTCTTTGAATCTTGCCCACTTTATTGTGCATTCTCCGATCAAGGGAGGGTGTAGTCTGGCCTAAAGCCTGCTTTGCACGCATGTTATGTTAGCATGGCTTATTAGAAATTTAAACGCCATTTTACCCTTTGCCGCTTTTGCACACGACACTGCATATAGCTGTTTTTGTAAGTTACGCTTCGTGAATGTCTGCACATAAGAAAAAGGTTTGTTTTCGACATCCCTAGACTAACATTGTGCCCCTAGTCTGCACAGTGAGTCCTGAAGCCGTCAAGGTTTTCATAACATGGTAGCTGTTGTTTGAAATGATTGGCTAACGTTTTTAGACACAACAATTGGCAGCTGTGAGCCAACTGAGATTCTGGCGCCCATATTATGGCACAGTTGCCATGAGTTCACACACTTGGAAGATTTTCCGTTACCAGGGATGCAAAGAACTTTTGATGATCCTAATGTGATCTACTCTTGCTGAGCGGAGAGGTAATGGGGTCCCCCAAACAAACCTAAGAGACCTTCTTTAGTTTATAAAAATAGTTCCTATATAGGGAGGGTATTATAACCGGGAAGACGGTCACCCAGGCCCTCGTCACCAGCCGACTGGATTAGGGGAACACCCTCTACGCTGGAACCACAGGTAAACTCCAGAAAAGATTCCAGAACACTTCGGCATGACTCATCCTGGACATCCCCCATCACAACCACATCTCTGCCCATCTGAAAGACCTGCACTGGCTCGCCGTCAGCAAGAGGATCACGTTCAGACTCCTCACCCACGCACACAAGGCTCTCCACCACATGGGCCCCAACTACCTCAACAGCCGCCTGTTATGGTCCGAATCGCGCCTCACCTTAAAGCCGCAGGGATTGAGACTACATTGTCCAGAATGCTTAGCGGCATGGAGGCGGGTATATAAGGCAAGCACTTCCTAGGTCCAGTGTCGGATATTCTGATTCTTGACCCGGATGGTTCTCGACCAGACTGGTTCATGCTGGTGAGTCTTACCTTTCCTTGCTTCGTCATTCCTGTTCTTGGATCCTGGAGGAGTTGTGGTGGTGTCCTGAGTCCAACGATAGTTAGCGGTGAGGTAACCGCTACTCCTTGGAGTTTGTTACATTGAATTTAATCGAGCGCTTCATTCCCGGTTCCTCTGTTGGCAAGCCTTTTTTCCTCGGCTCATGCGGAGGGCAGTATTCAGCCGTTGATGCGCAGTTGGTGTAAACCGTTTCCGTTGGCGAGCCTTCTTTCCTCGGCTCATGCAGAGACGGAGTTTGTTGGTTTCCTTTTCCATAACCTTTCCGTTGGCGAGCCTTCTTTCTACGGCTAATGCGGAAGTGGTTCTTTTGCTTGCTATCTTTTCTTATTTAATCCTCTGTTGGCGAGCCTTCTTTCCACGGCTATTGCAGAGGATTTGATTCATTAGATACTACTGGGGAATGGTCTTGGTGAGTTCAACCAAGCGTACTCCCTCTTCTTTTGGAGGCTGCTGGCAAGTGTCTCCATACAAAAGGTATTCATTAACTTTACTTTATTCGGGTGACGTAACCCATACCTTTCCTGTTATCGTTTATGGGCTGCTGTTAAGGCTTTGATCCTAGACCCCCACGTTGAACCCTGAAGGGAAGGAGTATAGGGTATGTGATTTGCAGTTATAGGATTTACGTATTTTCTATGGTAAAGATTCCAAGTGCATGGTTATTCATACTTCGAAATTTCTTGTGTGTTTCAGAGGGGAAGTTTCCTTTATTCAGACAGGGCCAGTTCTCAGTAGAAGAGAGGTATCTCCTGAGTATCGCAGCCAATTTATGTTTTACAGGTAGGGAGAGAATAGAACGAAACTGCCTTGTTGTGCATTTTGGTACAAGAGACGTTTCCAACTTTCTTGTTATTTGTCTTACAGCTCTCCCTCCCCTCTGTCCCCTTCCTTCCCTTCCCGTTTGTTCCTTCAGCCCTCATCTGATCCTTCCTTAGCCCAAGGCTTTTATAGCACGCTGGGTTTGGATAGATCTTGAGGGGGCCTTTCTATCTACACGCTGATCCTGAGGAAGAAGAAGATAACACCGCCTCACTTTCTGCACACCCACCCGCCAGCTCCAATCCGCCCGCCTCGCCCTCGCCACCGTCCCACGAATCCGCAGAGCCACCGCGGGAGGAAGATCATTCTCCTACCTGGCGGCCAAGACATGGAACTCCCTCCCCACCCACCTACGGCTGACCCAGGACCACATCTCCTTCAGGAAACAACTCAAGCCCTGGCTGTTCGAGCAGTAGCGTCTCCCCCTCCTCCCAGCACGTTGAGACCCTAACGGGTGAGTAGCACGCTATACAAATTTGTTTTATTGATTGATTGATAACTAGGCGCTATAAGACCTGTTTTCACTATCATTGTAATATGATTTATCTTTTTGTATTTTATGGAATTGTAACAATGCTGACCATATTATTTCTAATCATTTGTCTGCTTATGTTGGCTAAGATACTGCACCTGAGAGCGCGTCATTAAAATAAATATTTTAACCTTACCTGTGTCTCTTATTTCCTCCTGTTGTGGACTGGTATGAGAGTATAACGAAAGAGTGTTCTCACTTCCCACCATTCCTGAGTTTGTCCTAAGTTGCATGTTCTAGGTTGTCTAATCATTGGTTACTTTGCTATAGGACAAAGAGCTAATTTGACACTGATGCTAGCTGGTTGGGGTTTTTCTAGTAACTGAGATGAGTTTCTGGTACACCACAATTCACTGATGGCCTGGGTCTCTGTGCACAGTTCTGTGTATGAGCAGGATCCTTGCAACACCTCACTTGTTTTTCCCCACCAGCTCTCCCACCTAAAGTGGGGGGTAGAACCAGTAAGGGCCAGTTGCTGAAAGCAGCGAAGGGTCTCACAAAGGCAGCATGCCTTTGAAGCTTCCCCTCTTGTGAACCCTGCCCATCCTGGGGGAGGAGGCATGCCACCTTATCTCAGAGTGTGCATTGTTTCAGGCCCCCGAGAGCAGCAGGTCTAGAAACATGTCTGTTGGTGGCAGCCTAAGCAGCCACTCAGTCAGGTCACTAGGATTTGGTAGAGTTTGGGCATCTCTAAGATTCCCTCTGTTGTGCATTTTACATTAAATTCCACACTGGCATCAGTGTGGGTTTAATGTGCTGAGAAGTTTGACACCAAACTTCCCAGTTTTCAGTGTAGCCATTATGGTGTTGTGGAATATACTCTTAATGGCAGCACTGCACTTACAGGGCCCAGGAATGGACATGGGCACTGTAGGGGTACAGGGCCCATGTACCTGTACCCTCACCACTGGCATGGGGCACCAAGCTAGAGGGGTGACTGATGTATGCCAGGGCAGTGGTTTGTGGGCATGGCACACAGGAATCTTTGCCATGTCGACTCTTCACTTTGTTCTGCACCAAGACCCGCAGCCTGCAAAGGCAGTGTGTTAGTGTCAGGGTACAGGGCCTCTAAGTGTGGCACAATAAGTGATGCAGCCCTTAGAAGCCTTCTCTAGTCACAGTGCCCTGGGTACCTGTGGTACCATATACCAGGGACTGACATGTGGCCAGAGATGCCAATTGGGTTTAGGCTTCAATGCAATTTTAGGGAAGGAACATAGGCCCTGGGTACCTGGTTAGCAGGAGCCCAGGGCACACTCAGTCAAAGAACATCAGCAATTCAGCAAAAAGTAAGGGCATACCATGCAAGAGAGAGGGCACTTTCTCACAAACACTGTTTCACTTTTCTGGTGAACTAGACCCTTGTGCATTGATACAGTGTATTGTTTTATCACTGCTCTGCTGCCAGCACAATCTCTTAACTACTGTGATTCTCAATTTAGGAAAATGTGAAAAAACACAGAAACAGATTGAAGAATGGGCCAGGCAGAGGTCTGCGTTTGCAAGAATTAGGAAGCTGTGGATTGATACAATAAAGTGCCTTTCTGTGGGTTGTCAGCTTAGGAAAATACAAGGAAACAAGCATGGAAACGGAGTGAAAAACGCTGCCTTACAGTGGTGGGTGTTTGGCGCTCAGACAAGAGTTCTTGCTGTTACTCCAGTGGGCATGGTTTTACCCAGTAAGATTGGGGGGAGAGGGGTAGGGAGCTTCAGATTTTCCAACAATCAGGCTGGCATATACTGTTAAAATATAGTATACTACAAGCAGGGTGCATGAGAGGGACTTAAGGGGCAGTGGAAATGGAGAGGAATGTGGATTGGTAGGAGTACTAAGTGAGGGAAACACAATATTTTGTAAAATAACCAACATTTTTGAGGACTTTCAAAACAGAGATGAGAGAGAGTTTGTGAGATTTTGTCTGTGTGCCTGCAAAAATCCGAGGTGAAATCCGACAGGCACCTTTTCATACCCGACTAAAAGCACCTGTACCCAACTATTCATCAGAAATTAAATTTATTAGGTGTGTGTACCACCCGAAACACCCCCCATGAAGCTACATCCCTGGGTTTGCCATCCTGTGCGACTTTTCAAACAGTTGTGTCTAACTTGAGAGGGACATCTAGTAATGTGAAAGACTTCAAGCAGTTTCAGCTGACTCAAGAGTGACATCCAGTAACACCATGCGATACTGCAGCTTTATGAAAGCATTTTTAAGCTTTTGCACCTGACTCAAAAGGGGCATGTAGTAGCTCCTTGTTGTGTTACTGCAGCTTTGCTATAGGGAAGACCTACTGACTTTGCCATTGCTTGTTTAACTTTACTTTTAGTCCTACAGTTGGGTGCATGAGTTTCCTTGCTCTATCTCTCCCCTGTTTTTCCTGCCTCTCCACACTCTCTTCAATTCTTTGCTGTCGTCCCACTTTCCATAACATCTTTTTTATTTATTTAAGTATCGAGGGCCTGGCAGCTACAAAGAGCTACCGGGTTGCTTGTATCCATTGTTGCGCTTCATGTGCTCGGTTTTTTTTGTTACAATTTAATTTATTGTTCTATTGTTTTATTTCAGGAGTTCAACTTTTATCCAAATGTGATTTCAGGAGTTCAACTTTTATCCATATGTAGAATTCGATTAATTGCCTCTCGTCCTCTGAAAAAAATCAACTTAGCAGTTAAATATACTCATATGAACCAGGTTTTCACCCTAGCGGCCAGATTCATGTAGCTAAATTGCGCTCGCAACGGGCCATATTCTCAGAATCTGTCCCTTTGCGAGCGCAATTTTTGCATTTGGGATTCATCATCCCAAATGCAAAAAACGGTAATAGCGAATTCTCAAATTTGCGAGGATTTACATTTAAGGAATCTCTATTTGAGATTCCTTAAATGCAATTCATCTACCATTTTTAAATTGCGAAATCGCAATTTCGGGCCGCTATTTACCGTGAGGTCAAACCTCGTGGTAAATAGCGAAAACTTAGAAAAATGCTTTTAAAAGCATTTTTCTAAGTTGCATGTTGCACACACACATGTCCTTTGGACATGTGTGTGCGCAACACCAATGTAGTTTACCTTTCAGGGGTGCTACAGGGTGTCCTTTGGACACCCCTACCACCCTTGAAATCGCATCCTTATTTGCGATTAGCAAATTGCTAATCGCAAATAAGGAATGTGTAGGAATCGCAATTTATTTTGCGATTCCTACATGAATCCCGTTTTGCGAGTCTGTAATAGCGATTCCTTATGAATCGCTATTACAGACTCGCAACACAGGTCTTTGATGAATCTGGCAGTAGATCACCCCATGAGCTACTCTGACCACAGTTTGAGGGCCTGTGTGATTCCACACTTCATTGTGACTCCTGTGATCTGTAATGAGGAGCACTAATGCAGGGCTGTACGCCTCTCCACTTTGGCACTTGTCAAACCCCATTCAGACCACTCGGCAGTAAAGGGCTACTGGGACACAAAAATGGGGGTTGAGGGCTTTTACCACTGCTGTCCCAGGGCCTGCCCTTCTATGGCTCTGCAAACTGGGCCACATACAACCTTTCCCGCACTTGACTCTCTGTGGTAGTGGGGGTGAACAGTCACAGGCTTCTCAGAGTGGTTGGTGTGGGGATATTGCCCATGGTCATGGCTTTTCACCCCTTAATCGCTGGGTGTTCCTTGCGCTCCTTTCACCTCTGGACCTATCCGTAGCGCCTTAACGCCTTTGGGCATAGTTTGCGCTTTACAAGACTTATAGTCATTCATTCATTCATGGGTTCAGCTCGTGCTCCCTGCTCTGTTTGGTTTTAACACTCAGTCTCTCAGGCCTAGGCCCTTTTTGGCGCCGATCAAGTTAATAGGTGTGGCTATTCGGCATTCGGCACTTCGATGCCAGGAGGAGCTCAACAGTAGCAGGTAGTGTCCAAGGGGTACACAGCAGCCTTACAGTGACCTATGTGGCAGTTGGCCATGCAGAGTGTTTGTGGCCCTCTTCTAAGCAGCTGGCGGTACATCTCTGCTCAAGGCGCTGCTCACTCCGGCACTCTGGTGAGTACTTGCCACTTTTTCTTGAGCGTGACAAGACCACACCTGGAGGTGATTGTTCTTTGGCGTGGGAGTCACCAGGCACTACCATTGGCACGTAGTGCCTTGAGGTGATGAGCTTGATTCTTCATGAGGCACCCCTGGGGCACCTCTCAGATCACTCAGGCTTCAGGATTGGTCCCAATCCAATGGCACTGCTGTGACCACACAGTCCACTTGCAGGGCACAGGGGCTTCCAGAAGGCATTTATCCCTATTTCAACCAGGCCTACCACTCGGGCACACAGCTCCAGGTGCTGTGGCAACTACAACGGGGATAAATGACAAAGACTGCACTGCCTGGCCTGGTACTAGCGGGATTCGTTTGATGCAGATGCATAGGGAGTTTCTGTTAGATGGACCCTATGCCTTGGTCAATTATGGCATTCCATTCCACGATCATCTCCTCCTGTAGGGTTGGTGCTTCCTCCCGTTTTTCACAGGCAGGATGTATTGGTACCTAGGACAGTCCAGTAATTCTTCCTTCAGATCTGAGTTCAGGCAGTGTTCCTTCACCTCTGGGGAGTTGGCTGTCCACCACTAGCAGACAAGTAGTTCCCGACTACTCTATGGAGTGCCCCCTCCTCCGTAGAAGAGATCACAACATCAAACAACCATGGGTCTCGGGTCCCAGTCTTTATCCAGATTTTTCAGATTGAGGATGTGTAATCCACAAACAAAAATGCTCAGCACATACCAATATATTTAGAGTATTAAAGAGTAATATAAGAACATTTTTGAGAATGCAGTCTAGTATCAATCACAATCATAATAAATACGCTCCCAAAGCCCAATAAATTTGCTGAAGACTTTGTTTTATCAAAAAAACGTTTCTTCTTTCTTTATTTTGAAAGATGATATTTTCATAAAATTATTAAAAACATGATACATGATCATAGCCGACGCGGCGCGTTTCGTCTCCACGAGACTTCTTCAAGGTTTTATTTATAATCCTTTGTTCATACTTTCTAATGAGTCATGCTCAAAAGAGCGCCTGATAGTTTGATTTGCGTATTCCTATCACTGGTAAAATTGTGCCTGCCACAAAGCAGAGATAAGTATTCTCCAAAATGACGTAGTTTAGTCTCAATATATTTCACAGTTATATCCTTCTGTCTCAATTAATTATCAATGGAGCGAGCCGTTCGGTCCGATGTCCGATTTCGTAAAGTTGCAGGCAAGGTTGTAATCCAGATTAGGTTTGGGTCAGTTTCCTTGTTATGTGTCCTGGTAAGGCCAACTTCTAGACCTGGCTTTTGTTTGCTATTCTCCTCTGCCCAACAAGACCATCACATGGTGGAGTGCCTTCCACTGAAGTATAAAGAGTTGTAAGCTGGCTGCACCCACCCTACTTACGACCTCAATTCACAGATATCAGGAAGACTCCTTTGCCTAACAACAGATATTGCATGCCTCACCCTGCATCAACCTATTGACAGCTGTCAGTTCTAAAGAAAACTTGTCTCCTCTTTCATTACTGTAGCATCTGGTGTGTCTCTTTCTCATGTAGGAGATGCCAGCAATACTCATATTATCTCTAGGGAAAGCAACCTCTCCTTCATCTTGTACTCTGGCCCAGGCTGTGGCCTTCCAAAATGAGCCTGCAGGCCTGAATCACTTGTGCATGGCACACTATCAGCCCTAGCTCACATGCACATGTACAACACATAGGATGTCGGTGTACAGGATTCCATTTTCATCGTGAGCAATGGAACTTTAGATGAATGAGCCTGGAAGTGTCCATTCATGGCTCACAGGTAAAAAGGCCTGTCACTCTAATTTACCAACCATGGTATGCTCCCACCACTGTGCTCCACCTCTGAAACCCATAACGGGGATGTTAGTCCTCTCTCAATATGAGGATGTGCTTGGTGTGCCCCTTCCGGCTCAGGACAAGGTCCACAACCTTCAATTGTCAAAGACGGGGCTTTGATTAACGTGGGCATGACCAAACATCGAAAGTCATGATTTAAGGGATATGCTATTGGGGCTCTAGGGCAGGGGACATGGCCATACATCTTGCAGGGGTCATTCCTGTCCCTACAGCACTAAACCTGTAACTGCCCAAGGAGTGGTGGTGTTCCCAGTGTGAGGGCCTGGATGCATACGAGTGCCACTGTAACATCCACATTTACAGCTTGAGTAGTATCTGCTCGGCATTAGAGCCATGTGCCTATGATTCTGCTGCTACAATGGCATCCCAGAACTGCAACTTGTACGTAGTATCTGAAGACGACCAACAGCTGCCTAACATGGATAATGACAGACTGCTTGATCCTACAACTGGCTGCTAACTTTCCTGCATTCACTTTCTCTAACCAGATGATGAATCCTGCTGTTTGCCCCATGTCTTCAGGAAGCGCCACACTAGCACCCAAGAGGCTTGAGTTAGAGGTGGAGTTGCGAAAGGTTAGGAAGGAAAATAAGAGTCAGAGAGAGAAACTCAGAGTAGAGATGAAAGTCTTATAATAAAGTTGTGGCACAGTTGAATACCAGTAATACAACAAGGTACTACTGCATGATAATGTCAACAGATGATTTGAGCATACAGCCAATCAGTGCTACCAAATCTTTGAGTGCTGAGAAGATGCTGGGTGTGAAGTGGTAGACATTTATGCTGGCATTCATAAGAGTCTGAGTGGGTATGTGAAGGAGAAGAAGGTTGCAACTTTTGGCAGGTTGTTTAATCTGCTGTTGTCTTAGCAACATTTGGGAGTTTGCAGAGTAGAGATGTCCTAGTATGTGACTGATTCACAGATTGCTGATCCAAGAAACCGGCAACAAATGCTGACAGGTGGGTGGCAAACCAGGCAGTCTACAGAGAACAGGGTATTCAAATACTGAAAGACTATGTTGACCAGAGTACTTCTAAGCATGCCCATACATTTAAGAGCAGCAGCAGTAGTTACCGGGTAACTCTGCAAGAGAAAAGTGTATACCCAGCATTGGAATGGGGGAGGTAGCCAAGAGGCACAATAGACAAAACATGTGAGTGAATAATATAATTGTGAATCTCAAGGTCACACCAAGGATAGTTACCAACCTTAACCACCAACACTGCAGGTGTATAACCTTCTGTTCATTTCGCATGAGGCATTTCAGAGGGTTATATGTCAATATAACGCAGTGTTTACACCGCACTACCATTACAACGCTGGTTTTACAACGCAAGTCATTACCACGACTTGCTCTGTAGGGTGCTGGACTTAGGAATAGTAAGATTTACTATTCCAACACCAACCTACGTACAGTAGGGAAGGTGTTGGAATAGTAAATCTACTATTCCTTAGCCTAGAGCGCCGTCCAGCGCAACTCGTGGTAACGACTTGCGTTGTAAAACCAGGGTTGTAATGGTAGTGCGGTGAAAACACTGCATCATAATGGATGATCCCCATTTCGGAGTGGCCGCGCAGAAGTAATGTTGTTACTTGTGGATGGCAAGAGATGCATCAAACCTCAGATCCCTCTACACAGCCACCCCATTTGAAACCTGTCATAACCCTCGCATGTGCCTATTCAGCGGAGACCCCAGTCTCAATACTTACCGGCCCCCGCATTCTGCTGTTGCCAAAGGTGGGAAATAATGTCAGCCAACAAAACCTGGTATCATTAGTGGTCGTTGTTGGCCGCAGTTTATTAATCACCAAAGACATATTAATAACACAAACTGGTTTCAAGCAATCTTCCATTTTGTGAACATTACTCATCAATCATAATTGGTATATTACACATTATGACACCCTCTTGTGATAGCGGGTGTCAGTCTCTTTGTGCCCTCCTTAGTTCGAAAATGGGGCTTGTACACAAACCAGTTTGTTGCCAGTCTATTGGTGCCCCAGTGGTTGGTTGCCCACGCCTTCTGCGTGTTGCGGAGGGGAGCTTTCCAGTCGGGAGTTAGGTCCCCAGCTCGCTACCAAATTGCGCCCTGCCGTCCGGCCGGGTCTGGGCCACGAGTGCCGTCTCCTCCTGTTACTCCCCTCCTTTATGCCGCCACGTCACCCTGCCGTGCGGCATTCAAAAGTGAGTGGCCATCCTCTTACACACCGCCCGCCGGTGTGTTTTCTTAGCCAACCAGTGTAGGATTTCCGCCACGCCGCAGGGAGGCCCACGTCTCACTGTGGCTCCCCCCCTGCACCTGGTTCGTGGCTCCCACCTTTCTCCATATTTTTCCCCTTTTTTCCTTTTCTCTTTTTTTTTTTTTTTTTTTAGTTGCAACCTGCGAGTGACATTGCACCCCACAAGTTATCCCAAAACACCTTCATCCCCTTTTCAGATAGGTGTACCCCGTCTTGCCCATAGAGTTCCGGGCGGCCCGGGTGGATGAGGCCGTGCCGAATTGATTCCAGGCCATTGGCGAGGCAAAACTTGTGCATTGCCACATTTAGTTTCCTTCTTGCGTTGTCGACGGCCTTGTTGGAATCGGCCCCTCTCCAATGTTTCCTGCTGATCATTTCAGACCAGACTACCGTCGTGGGTCCCAGCCACGCTGCTGTCTTGGTGAGATCCCTTTGGATGGCCTGCCCGACTGCTTTTCGCCTTAGCCGGGTCAGGTCGTTGCCCCCAAGGTGGATGATCAGGACGTCGGGCAACCAGGCCGAATCTGCCATGAGGCCGTCCAGCGTCGGCAGTAGCTGCTCCCATCTCATACCTGGCTGCCCTATCCACCGGATGTACGTCGCTTTGGGCCTGTTTATGCTGAGGCCCCCCTGCCGCCACCAAGACTCCATCCGGGACACGAATGAGTGCCCCACCACCCAGACCAGCTGCGGGCGTCCCCCTGTCGAGAGAAAGCATTCTGTTAGGTGGCTTTCTGCGCACCGTGTGCATTTAAGAGAGGGAGGGGGGTGCTGTCACCCTGCCGTGCGGCATCCCAAGGCGACTCCCTCTCCTCCCCCCCCCCCCGTGGCTTTCTCTCTCTTTTCTCTCTTTTTTTTTTTTATATGAGGTGAGGGCGTATGTACGACTTGTACGCCCTGGAGCGCCATCTGCCCACTGCCTGGATCCTGTCCTCTGGCATGCCATGCTGCGCTGCCGAGGTCGCTGCGCCGATCCTAAGGAGTGAGAGGCAAACGATGCCGCGCAATACCCGGCTTTACCAAGGCCTTGGCGCATTATGGCTGTAAACTGGAACTTACTCAGGTTCCTCCCGTCCTTATGTATGAAGAGAGGGCCCTCACCAGCTGGTCGAGCCCCCATGTACTTGAATAACCAGCATACCGCGCAGAGCCCCGACTCTGGGATGCAATGGAGACGTATCGTCGTCCCCCTCCTTGCCCTGTCCGTTTTGGACTGTCTCAGCGTTAATTCAACTGCCCTCTCCATTGGTTTAATGTCTCTTGCCTGCAGGCATTGCTGCGCTGGGCCCGATTTGCTGGGGGCTACCAATTCGCTGATACGGAATGCTCCGAAGAAAGCCGTCGTGAAAGCCGCCCTAAATAGCAGCAGCTCATATTTATCCGATATTAAGCCCGTGAGGGCTCCGAGGAGCTGGCCCAGTTTGGCAAAATCGATGGGACGCCTGTCGCCCTTTTTTTTACCTTCAACCCTCCTCCAGCCTTTTAAGGCCGTCTTTAGATAGGCCGAGGTAGTGGGGTCCTCGCCTGTGTAAAGCCTGGCAAAATGGGCGATGGCGGACAAATGCGCCTGGGCCCACGATCTCGTTTTTCTCGACTCGAATGCCCATTGCACGAATTTCTCGACTGCTGTGCGAGTTTTTGCCCTGTCTTCCAGCGATCTTAGGCCCCCAACTCTCATTATCGTGCCCGCGTATGTCCTGTATCTTCTGTTAGCCTCTGCGGTAAGTGATTGCCCTATTAGCCATGATAAGTCTACTCCCCCAGGTCCCAAAGGGACGATGGAAAGGGGGTCATCTCCTTGTCCGCCCCGGGCACCACTTCTCTGAAACGTTTCATTTGGGCCTGTGAGAGCGCGTCTGCTGCTGAGTTCTCTGCCCCTGGCACGTGGCGTGCTTTCAGCTCCAGGTTCCCTTCCAGCTGCAATTTAATTAACCGTCGCATTAGCCTCAGCATGTCCGGGCATCTTGCTGCGCCTCTGTTAATGGCCTGCACTACTCCCATGTTATCTGACCAAAGCGTGAGTTTCAGGTTTTTTATTTTCTCGCTCCAAATGGTCAGAGCCACAATGATCGGGAACAGCTCGAGAAACGTGATGTTCCTGGTGAGCCCCTGCGCATGCCACTCATCCGGCCACTGGCTGGCGCACCAACTGTTTCCCAGGACCGCGCCGAAGCCAAGGCTTCTGGCCGCGTCTGTGTAAAGAGCTATCTGTTCGGCCGTTACCCACCCTGCCCTCCAAATCAGCACCCCGTTGAAATCTTGTAGGAACTCGTCCCACACCTGCAGGTCCTGTTTCACGCCTGCGCTCAGCCTGATGTGGTGGTGCTTGTGGGTGACGCCGGCCGTTAGCCCTGTTAGGCGTCTTGAAAATACCCTGGCGGGCGGGATTACCCGAGCTGCGAAGTTAAGTCTACCTATCACTCGTTGAATTTCCCTCAGGGTGGCCTTGCTCCGACCCCGTAGCTTCGATACTTCCTCGCGAAATTCTTTCACTTTGCCTGGAGGCAGCCTGGCCGTTTCCGCTATAGAGTCCAATTCTATGCCCAGGAACGTGAGACTTGTGGTCGGGCCTGTAGTTTTTTCTTTTGCGAGGGGGACCCCTAGGGACCTAGATAGATCCTCGAAGGCTGCCAATGTGCTTGCGCACACTGAGGACCCTGCCGGGCCTGTGAACAGGATGTCGTCTAGGTAGTGCAGCTTTCCACCTTCCTGGTGCCGGTCATGCAGCGCCCATTCTAAGAAAGTGGCGAACTGCTCAAAGTATGCGCATGAAATTGCGCATCCCATGGGCATGGCTTTGTCAATAAACACGTCCTCGCCCCATTGGAAACCCAATAAATGGAAGCTGGAGGGGTGGACCGGCAATAGTCGGAACGCAGATTCAATATCGGCTTTCGCCATGAGGGCTCCTCTGCCTGTCGCCTTAACCAGCTCGATAGCGTTGTCGACTGACGCATAGCTCACTGAGCAAGCTTCGGGGTCGATACCGTCGTTCACGGAGGAACCTTCCGGAAACGATAGGTGGTGTATCAGCCTGAATTGACCTTCTTCTTTCTTGGGGACCACGCCTAGCGGGGAGATGACTATGCCTTCTTGTAATTCCTTTGAGAGGGGGCCCTCAACTCTACCCAGTTTCAATTCTTTCTCTATCTTGGCGCTAACCACTTCGGGGTGTTGGCTTGCCGACTTCAGGTTACTCGCCCCAGCCGAGGGGAGCGGGCCCTGGAATGGAATAACAAAGCCTTGCTCGAAGCCCTCTACCAGTGATCTGGCCTCTGCTTTGTTCGGGTATTTGTTTGTTAATCTGCGCAGCTGTTGCGTAATAATGGGGGATCTGGCCAGCTGGCGCCTACAAATGTCCACCAGTCCCCTCCTTTCCCCTGCGTTGGGGCTAACGCTTCTTGCTCTTTTCTCTCTTCTCTCTTTTCGCTTCGTGTTTGGAACCTTTGCACGCAACGGTGGCGTGCTTGCCCCCGCAGCTAGCGCATGCGTGTTGAAACTTACAAGACGAGCCCCATGAGCAGTCCCCTGCCTCGTATCTCCAACAGATCGCCTTGGTTGCGGTTGGGGAGTACGATCTCCCGTTCGACCGCCTTTGATAAGAACTACTCTTCCCCTTTTGGTAGGAGCTCCGAAAGGGCTGGTCGCCTTTTCCCGCCCATGCCCTAACATCTTTGGCTGTGAGCATCTTGTGGATGAAACCCGAGACATCCTCCTCATTCCACTCCATTTCGGGGTGCCTCTGCATTTTTAATCTAAACCCTTTATCGTATTCTAACCAGGCATCCCCCGGGAACTGCCTTTGTGCTAGGTGGATATTGGCCTCGTAAAGCCACAAGTCAGCCGCGCAATGGGGGAACCTTTCCACTATAATGCATGCCATGATTCTAAAAGCATCTAACCAATTGTCGAAACTGCGCTCTTTTCTGGCCCCACGCCTTTCTCTCCTGTCTTCTTCCTTCCTGTCGCACGTGGTTAGATCAAGTCCCTCTAGCTGTATTTCGAGCAGCGAAAATATGTCAATGAATTCCTTGCGCCATATCCTCTCTTTTACCGCTAGGGGGATGAGACATGCCAAGCCGGTGGCTTTCGTAGTCAGGGACGCCGGACCGGGGGATGGCCTAATGTAATGATCGTTGACTACCCCGCTCGGAGGCGGGCTTCCCGAAACGGGGCCGTAACCCCAACCGGGAAGTGGGGAGATTTGCTCCCCCTGGGCGGACAAGCTTACCTGTTCTTGCACTCTTGTCTGACGGGCCCACCCCGGGTCGACCATATGCCACGTGAGACCTGCCGCTTCCTCCGCGCGCTGCTCCCTAGGCCCTGGTACCCCTTGCCCTGTGCCATTAAGTAGCCCCGGCGCCAGGGATTTTAGACATTCCCTTACGATGTTGCTAATATGCTCACCCTTTTTCTTTTGGTCGGTGGTCTCGCTCTGGTCGCTGCCCTCTGGTCTCGGCGGGAGGGGTTTCTGCCGCACCTTCCTCGGAGGGTTCCTCTTCGATGTTCTCTTCATCGGCGTGTTTTTCAACTTCTTGGGTGCGGAAGGCCCTGGTTCTTCGTCCGCCTGTTCTACCGATCTGTTCTCTTTCCCTTTGCCCAGGTGGGGGTGAAGCCAATCGTCGCCATGGATGGCCGATAACTCGCGGATCTTCAACAGCACCTCCGCCATCTCGTTCGGCTGGCCTTCCGACATGTCGTGAGTCACTGCGCACTTGTGTGTGGCTTCTTGGTTTCTCGCGTCTGCGTCAGGCCGTCAGCTGGGGGCACAGCTAGCTGTGTGTGCTTATCCCGGGCTCTGAGCTTGCCGCGGTTTTTACCTGTTGTTGCTTCGGGGGAGCTGGCACGGCGCGCCGCGCTCCGTAAGGCGTCCTCGGTGATGATGACCTAGATCTTCAACTGGAGCCTTGCCGTCTTCCTCTTCGTCCTTCGCCGCGTCGCCTCTCTTCCTCTTCAGTCGTTGTTGCTGTCGCGCCGTTCTCCCAGCTCCTCGAATGCGATGTGCTTCTGCTGGGAGGGCGGCGTCGCTTAAATCCTCTTGAGCCCTCCGTGCAGGCCTCAGGTGAGTCCCCCTGATTGGGGGGTTCAAACAAAGCCAGGTTGACCATTGGGCGCCCTTTGGGGGCGCTCAGGTCAACAGGTCACTTCCGGTCGGGTGGCTGGTACGCACCCCGCTTCCGCTGGTTCCTGTGCGCATCGAAGCGCCTAGAACCAGTTTACCCCCGCTGGTGGCACCACGAGGGTTATGGCGCCGGCCTTCAAGCCTCCCCCACCCTTCGGGCGGGTGCGGCGGCCTCTGCAAGTGTGGTGGCATCACGTTGACTTGCATGCAGGACTCCACATTTCTCAGAATAGTTGACATACACTCAGTTAATGCTTTCAGGGTTATTTTTGAGGTTTACTATCCCAGTGTCACTGTAGCTGACAAGGTTTTCAAGTATCAATGCATAGCTGAAGGTAGGTGGTAAGACTTCCATGTAGATATACTTCTAGAGAAGAAACTCAGAGGTTGGGAGGAAATGACTGTAATGATGTGAGCGGTCTAGTAGCTGGGTGTTGGTGGAGCAAGGGGGTTGGAGGAAGAGGAGGAGCTAGGACAGAAAGGGGCAGTTAGAGTAGGGACAGGGACGAGTGAGAAGTATGATAATAAAGCTCCTTAAAATATAACGTAAGTGTCTGTCTTCATTCCATGCAAGACACTACAGCTGGCGACAAGGGTGGGACGAGGGTGGGATGATGTGGCCAGCCATCCCTGAATGAACAAGGAAAACGTCCTGTCCCGGGCAGCACAAAAAACGTGGTCACCGTCATGACATGTGTGCCCCCAAAGAGATCGCCGCCTAAAGACCCAGGCCAGCGGTAATTGTGTTTCGCTTTGCTGATCGCGTGGAGCCCTGCCTGACAAGCGCGATCGAGCGCTGGAAGAAATTGCAGCCAAGCGCTACTTCGCGCCAATGTTGAGAGCTTACCTCAGATGAGTGCAACTCGGCACGGCGTCGGAAATGGCCAGCGAGTGAAGAAGGAAAGTCGGGAGCCCACCCCGATCCTATCTGGAGGGTCCAGCAAAGTGAAGGTGTGTGGAGCGCTACCACCGTGTCGCTGCCTGCAAGACCGGCGATCCGGTGAGTCCCGGTGACTGAATCAGCGTGAGGGTAATGAATGAAGCTGAAATCTCGCGGGAGCCGAGATTTCCCTAGCGGCGGCCATCTTGGAACCAGGCAGCCAACAGGACAATCCCTCTGTGCAATTTGGAAGCAGCCATTTAGAGGTCAGGCAGTACAAAACATAAGCAAATGAGCATTGGTAAATGAAAAACAAACACTGGTAAATGCAAACAAGCATTGGTAAATGCAAACCAAGCAGTGGTAAATGCAAGACAAGCACTGGCAAATGCAAAACAAGCACTGGTAAATGCAAAACAAGCATTGGTAAATGCAAATCAAAGAATTAGTAAATGCAAAACAAGCATTGGCGAAGAAAAGAAGCCAGCAATTAAACCTTGGTAAATGCAAAACAAGCATTGGCAAAAGCAAGAAGCAAGCAAACAAGCAGTGGCAAAGATCCAACAAGCATTGGCAAAGACAAGAGGCAAGCCAACAAACAGTGATAAGTGCAGAACAAGCTTTGGCACATACAAGCAAACAAGCATTGATACATGCAAACAAGCATTGGTGAATGCAAAGCAAGCATTGATGAAGACAAGAAGCAGGCAAGCGAGCATTGGTAAATGCCAAACAAACGTTGACAAAAACAAGAGATAAGCAAACAAGCATCAGTCAGTGAAAAGGTGTTGGGGACACAGTTGTCAATAAATGTCGAATCCACCACAACAGAACGGAGATGGCGCAGCAGCCGCGCCAACTGCGACTGGAGCTTCGCATCTGCATCCCCCGGATGGGACCCAGATGGCAAGAGTGGTTTGAAGACTTTGAGGACTATATTGAAGGATCGAAAGTCACAGGAGACCGAGACAAGCTAATTGCACTGCGCAATCTGGTCGGAAAGGAAGTATGCAAAGTGATCAAAGATTTGCCAACAGACGATACAGGAACCTATGACAAAGTGCGAGACGCGCTAAACAAGAAGTTCTTACACAAAAGAAACGTGGATTATGAGCGATACATTTCCACCAGGCCTGTCAATAAAAGGAAGAGATGATGAACACCTTCATATCCAGGCTACGCTGACTGTCTCGGTATTGCAGCGTCGACGCATTTTCAACAGAGGATGCCATCCGATTGCGAGTCATTGATGGGTGTCACTCAGAAACACTTCGAAGGCAACTGCTAAGGAAAAGCCACAATCTCAATGAAATTGAGTAGATGACCAGGGTGCATGATCAAGCGGAAGAGCATGCCAAAAGGATGGAAACAGGGCGTAGTGAAAGAAGAGATCAAGCATATAGGGTGCAAGCCCACAGCACTCGCAGAAGGTCAAAAGAATGACAGAGAAAGTCCCGACCAGTATCCCGTCATCAATACACCCGACGCCGACGTTACGAGTCTGTCCGGAGAGAAAAGAAACCAGATCGCTCAAGAAAATGCTATTGATGTGGGTACGACTTCCTGCATATAGATGTGTGCCCAGCGATGGGTCAACAATGCCGAAAGTGTGGACGGAAGAATCACTTTGAGGTGATGTGTGGAGTGTACAGCAAAGACAGAATGAGGGAAGCCACACGATCGTCTCGCCCGGACACAAGGCGACACCATGCGCAAGCAGTACAGGATCGAGCCAAGTCATCTTCTGGTTCGTCTCACTCTAGCAGGGAGTCTCACAAGTCCCAATGGATGAGAAGGTCACAGAGAAGGTCGCCATCGAGAGAATCGAGATCAGCATCTCTGGAATCAGAATACACAGATGAGTATGTCTGCATGGTAGCGGATCCGGATCAACTAAAGAAGTATCCCCCATTGGACATAAGTGTGGGAACGCATGCAACTAAATTTGTGTTGGACAGCGGGGCGTCACTAAATTACATCCCCGTAACCGAGTATAATAAAATGAAGCCGTCACCCCCCTTGAGTCCGGCACATGTCAGAGTGTTCACCTGGATGTCTAAAAAACCTCTTCCATGTCTGGGCAAATTTGCAACGACACTCTGACACAAATCCATCTCTGTGCCGGCATACATTCACGTAATTGAAGGTCCGGAAGCTGATTGCCTCCTCAGTCTGCCTACTGTGGAGCGCCTGCGGTTGGTTGAGATCCTATACCGAGTCAGTGATGATCCGGACATTATTCACAAGTTCCCCAAGTTGTTCACAGGGCTTGGGAAAATGAACAAATGTTTGATTCGACTACACATCAATGAGCAAGTGCGTCCGGTGGCACAGCACCCCAGGCGAGTGCCTTTTCATCTTCAGCAAGCGGTGGAGGATGAAATTCAGGAGCTGTTAAAAGCAGACATCATTGAAAGAACTGACGGCCCCACACCCTGGGTATCACCCATCATTATTGTGCCAAAGAAGGGCACCCCTGAGAAGGTGCGTTTATGCGTGGACATGAGGCTCCCCAACACCGCCATAGAAAGAGAGCGCCACCCAGGACCCCATTTGAGTGACATGATATCTGCACTGAATGGAGCAAGAGTCTTCTCCAAACTTGATTTAAACAAGGGGTACCACCAGCTAGTATTACATGAAAAGACGCAAAACATAACAACTTTCGCCACCCATCTGGGTTTGTTTCGATACAAACGGCTGAGTTTTGGTGTCTCCTCTGCGGCGGAAATATTTCAAGAAACCATTCGTCAGACCATCAGACACATACCCAATACGCTGAACTACAGTGATGACATCTTGGTGTATGGGTCAAACACCCAGGAACATGACAAAGCACTAGATCGGGTATGCCATGCTCTCCTGGAAGCCAATCTTACCCTCAATAAAGACAAGTGTGAGTTCCATCAATCCACTCTCAAGTTCTTCGGACATGTGTTCTCTGGAGCCGGGATGAAGCCTGACCCAGAGAAAGTGACAGCACTCAATGACACCAAGAGCCCCCAGGATGTGAGTGATTCCGATCCTTTCTGGGCATGGCCAGCTATTGTGCCAGATACATAAAAGATTACGCTACCATCAGTCACCCACTATGAGCTCTCACCAAGCAAGGACAACCGTTTGTTTGGACCCCACAGTGTGAGCGGGCCTTTCAAGAGATTAATCAAGCTGTAGAATCAGCGGAAAATCTGGCTTATTTTAACCCCAAGAGGAAGATGGAGATAACGGTAGATGCCAGTTCAGTGGGACTGGGTGCAATACTGGCTCAGTATGACAATGACACTGATCAACGACACATTGTGGCCTATGCCAGCCGCAGCCTATAGACACTGAGAAAGCTTATTCCCAACCCGAAAAAGAAAGCCTTGCGGTTGTTTGGGCCTGCAAACATTTTCATGTATTTATTTATGGCAAACATTTCACTATGGTGACTGATCATCAGGCACTCGTCACCATCTTTGGAAACCCCAGAGCCAAGATGCCACCTCGAATCGAACGGTGGGGTTTGCGCCTACAGGAATACACCTACACAATAATACACAAACCGGGTGAAGTCAGCGAATCCTGCGGATTACATGTCCCGACATCCTCAAGCATCCCAGGTCTCACCTCCCTCAATCGCGGAGGAGTATATACACTTTGTAGTGGGCGTACCCAACCACCCCCGGTTCCTCTGGAGTCCATACAGGAAGCCACTGCACAGGACAACATCCTTCAGAAGGTGGTGCGTCAACTGCGAACACACCGCTGGAGACATGACAGTGAAGACGAAAAGAATGACCCTCAGGTTCGTCAGGAAATGCAAGCATTCAAGCACATCAGCGAAGAGTTGTCTACCACCTCAGAGGGGCTCCTACTGAGAGATCATCGGATCTTCATCCCGAGGCAGTTACGACAAGGCGTTATCAACTTAGCCCACGAGGGCCACCGTGGAGTGGTCGCGACAAAACGAGCTCTCCGAGAAAGGGTGTGGTTTCCACTGCTGGATCAAATGGTAGAGCTCACCTTAAAGGACTGTCCTGAGTGTCACTTGGTCAGCCACGGAGATCCGCCTGCTCCTCTCCAAATGGCCAAGCTGCCGAGTGGGGTATGGCAAGAGCTTGCCATGGACTTTTATGGACCCCTTCAGTCAGGTAAATATGTCCTGGCAATAATGGACGAATATTCAAGGTTTCCAATAGCGCAGTTCGTATCTTTCACCAATGCCTCCAGCACGATTGCAGTGCTAGACGAAGTATTCATTGCTTGGGGCGTCCCCAAGGATCTCAAGACAGACAATGGTCCTCCTTTCAACGGACATGATTTCAGTGAATACGCGAACCACCTCAACTTCAGACATCGCAAAATTACTCCCCTGTGGCCACAGGCCAATGGCACCATTGAAAGATTCATGGCGACTTTGAAAAATACCTTTCAACAAGCTACCTTGAACAAAAGGGACTTACAGGTGGCTCTCAATGAGGTTTTGAGAGCGTATCGGACTACCCCACATGCCACCACAGGAAAGTGTCCTGCCACGCTCATGTTGGGGCGACCCATTCGAACCCGGATCCCGACATGGGAAGGAGCGCTGCGACCCGTGTCTCCAGCAAGTGCCCATCAAGAGCTGTTACTGGCTGATCACGCTGGCAAGAGTAAGATGAAAGTCTATGCAGACGCTCGGAGGAGAGGCAAATCTCCATCTCTTCATGAAGGAGACTGTGTGGTGGTTGAACAAGATCAACTGAAGAAAATGGACTGCAAGTTCAAAGATGAACCCTTAGTAATCACTCAGCAGAAAGGTACAATGATTCCTGCGGAGTCAGAGAAAAGACGGATCACACGAAATGTTTCCCATTTCCAAAAGTGTACACCTGCCATGAGAGAGGTTCTTGACAGAACACCAGACCAACGGGAATCAGAGGAACCTGGTCAGGTGGTTGCAATACAGAGACCTGAAATCCAGACTGAAGTTGCGTCCGGAGATCTTGGCGTGAATCTGCGTCCTAGAAGGTACATTCAAAAGCCCAAAAGGCTAATTGAAGAACTGTAATCAAGTCAGTTAATTCTTTTGTTACCAAAGGGGGAGATGTAATGATGTGAGCGGTCTAGTAGCTGGGTGTGGATGGAGCAAGGGGGTTGGAGGAAGAGGAGGAGCTAGGACAGGAAAGGGGCAGTTAGAGTAGGGACAGGGATGAGTGAGGAGTATGATAATAAAGCTCCTTAAAATATAACGTAAGTGTCTGTCTTCATTCCATACAAGACACTACAATGACCATGAGAGCTTAGGCTGCCACCACATCAGGCATGGGAGATACAGAAGTATCTAGGGCTGAGTGAAGTAGGACAGAGGTATCCATGCTGATCTCTGAGCTACCTACCTTCCTGGAGGTATCCGAGTTATAAACTATAGAACAGGTACTAGACCAGTGGACAATGCCAAACACTTCTCATTATACATTTAGAAAATCAGTGATGAGAAAGACCCCCTTGCTGGCCGCTGGAACATGAACACTTTCCCTCCGACCGGAAGGTACTCAATGCCTTATGGTCCTCCTTTAACCCTTTCCATGCGGCCGCGATTCCCCTGGTGTGCTGTAAACAGCACGAACAGGGGCGGGCCGTGACGAACCCCAGCCGTCATCAGCACACGAGCACCGTAGTGCATGACGGCTGGGGTTCGTCATCAGCATGGAAGGGGTTAACGCCTTTTGAAATCTGACATAAAATGAGCCATTCAAGCACCAAGCCATCATCATATTCCTCTGAACCTTCGCATTCATCCCTGGCAAGAGAATATGCTGATGCACTCTTGTTCCTAATGCTAGATATCAAAAATGCATGAATTGTACTTGGCTCCTTTGCTGTTACCGTACTAAGCAATGCATGTCCCTCCTCTTCTTAAACAGATATGCTGACATTGTTGCTAACTACAGACATTTAGAGGAAATTAAAAGTCATAGAAAAACTGATTATTTTCAAAGTAATCAAGCTCACATTTTATGCAAGAGGGTGGGTATCAAAGATACATATATAAGCAAGTGCGAAGCATATCTATCAAACAGAACTCAATGTATTTAAAAAGGGCAATGTGATGTTCCTTTTAGACTATCACAGGCAATCATCCTCTTCCCTTTCTTCCCCCTTACTAGTCAACCTCCATATCGAACCCTTGGATTACATTTTCTCCAAAGCAGGCGTCCCACCTTCCACATCCACAACGTGGACGATAAAAAGCTGTATCTCAAGGATGACTATCCTGAAATCTTTGGTTCTCCAGCCAATGCCTAATTAACATCAACTCATGCATGTCACAGATGAAGCTTAAAGTGAACCCCTCCCCCTCAGACAGAGTTCCTCCTGCTATTTCAAGACAGTTTTAAATTGCTCCCTTTAGATCAAATATTGAAATTACAGATATTTAAATTAGTCCTTTGAGATGAAAATTGCATTTCAAGTCAGATAAGTATCTCAATCTTGTCCTTCGTATTGAACAAATCACTAAAAATGCCAGATTTCAATCACTCTGTAAAATCAGACACTTCGTCCCCAAACAAGTCTGCTGTATGTGCAGTGCCGTTATTCCCAATATAAACACTCTAACTGGACTGTCGAAATCCTGCCTGACCGCACTCTAACCTACCCTTCTCTTTCAAGCAGAAGGATGGCTCACACAGAAAAATTGATAGACACATCCAGGCAACTCATCCTGCAATGACCTACACTATCGCTCGTCCTATAAAACAGACTGTCTCACCTACAAGGCCATACTCTGAAATTGCAAACACGCACTCCCACTTCCACTGCGTTTCACACAATGACCAGGACTGACGGCGAAACTAGAATGGTAAGAAGCAAATCAATGCTGCTTCCGAAAAGACCATATTAAAAACAAACCTATCCCCAGACGCACTTCTCAGGGAATGCACCTTAGATCTGGAATACATTGCCCATACATATAAGAGCTATTTAACTGAAAATTTGCACAAAAAGTTGCATTTCATATATATGACTTTATATCCTGCACATCTTATTATACAATGACCATTTAGTGCTTCCGGCGTAGACATCCACTATATGCGTCACCGTGTCAATGCCACTAAAGGCCATTCCGTTTATTTTTGTTTACTAGACATGATTCCCTCATCATCTCTGCAAGGCATGGCTAAAAAAAAAGTTAACTGCGTGTTATTCTAGTATATTTTTCATTTCCAGGCGTATTATTACAAATTCATATTAATAATGTTGGATCTACCCATCATCTGCCTCAATATAGAATACTTTTAGATAGGTGTACCACTTTCTACGTTCCAAATATCCTTTCTTAAATGTATCTTTGTTGTAAAGCACTCACTGGCTTCACCTGTTGTTTAGCAGTGCTATACCAAAAACAACTAAAGTAAAGTAAGTAAAGCCTCAAAAACATCCAGTTGTATTGTGTTATGATGAACTATGTATAGCGTGTACAGCTCCTTGTCGAAGCATGAGAGGAAACGTACACTTAAGTGCACAGGGGAAGGAAAGTGAAAGCAGGAAGGGAAGAGCTGCTTTTCGGTGGGGTATCCCAGAAGACACCGGAGGGGGAAGCAGCGAGCTGCGTGCGCCTGTCCGAGGGACGGAGGCGGAAGTGCGGCGAATGAATGTGTCAGCCTTAGGAGGACGGGGCTCGCGAGCTGCTCTCAGCGTCCCGCGCCTGACGCCCGAACCGGGACGAAGGTGAGTGTCTACCCTCTGGAAAAGAATAGGCAGGAGCTGTAGTTATTAGTCAACAGCGGTGAAAACAATGTTAAAAGTAACCGCTGTCAACATTAAGTGTTTTGATTTCCTCAACATTGTTGCCATGTAAGATTGTAAGTGTATGTTAAGCAGATGACTCCATGCCACTTGGAAACTCTTTCCCAGCCGTGTCACGGGCTTTTCTTTCACAAATCCTTCTGATCTGACCTACTAGTCCAATTGGCTGTCTGGAAATGAACCATAAACACAACTCCCAGGAATGCACGGATTTATTAAATTAAACTACTGTCTGGAAACATGTAATCCAGCGATTTTGCATCATGTGATACACCGAGTTAAGTGCCCACGTGTTCTTTGTGACTTCTTTAGCCAGTCCTGGCTTTTAAGCCAACAGCTACTTGTCGGTGTGGTTGTGGGGCCGCTAGTTACAGTTGTGTTGTACTTGTCATATGTCTAAAGCAGAAATCCAAGTCCCAGCATGCAACTTTCTGTTGTCTAAAAAGGAGTCACTTGTTTGGTGGCCACTTTGTATCTCCTTATAGGTTAGGAATGAATGGGTATAGCATTAAACATCTTCATAACATCTATACTAAGGAGATTAAATGAATGGTGTGCTGAAAATGTTATGCTTTCCATTGAACAAGCAGGTTTCCAGTGTGGCCATTCAAATGTGGATCATTGCCTCATAATCTGAAAAGTTGCTAAAAGAACTTTATTGTGTTGTTTTAGGTAATTTTAGGGCTACTTCAGATTCGGTGGACTGCAGCACCTTTTGGAAACACTAAAGAGTTAAAAGGGCTTTTATCAATAATACAGTTGTTACATGCTAACAATTGGGCAACAGTAGAAGAGTATAGGTATTGATGAATAGTAGGGTGTCTCTTGCAATCCCAGTTAGACATGGCTTAAGGCAAAGATGCCTGTTTACCCCAAAATCAGAACAATTAAGTTACTCGGGCAAATGCGTGAATAACTCATCCAGTCAAGAGGTGTTTTTTTTGTGAATTCTGAAATGTATTACCCTGTTGACATATTATCAAATAAGGACTATATATGCCAGAATGTCATGCCAAATACTGGCATGGATGACCTAGTCAAGCATGAAACTCGAAAGCTTGAGCATCTTGCAATATTGTCTAATTTTAGCAGATTCACCAGGCAAAGTTGCTGAGACACATTTCCTAACACAAACATTTGGGGGTATCCTATTTGATCTCTTTTTTTGAAGACAATCTATTCTTGATTGCTCAAACTGCAATTGGCCTACTAAGGAAAAAGACCTTTTATTCATATTGTGAGTTTAATACATTTAAAAGTAAATACAGCTAAAACAAAAATGACTCATTTGTAAAAGAAAATCCAACGGTATTTTCATAGTGGCTAAATTGGAATTAATATAGAAGTGGTAAAGCTGTAGCAGTGTTAGGGCATTAACTTATCTTGGATTCCTCGTGGGTAAAGAATGAAGATAAGCACAACCAGTATTATGTCAACTTTCTGTTGTTTTAACAGAATGCTTTGTAGTGCATCACTCTTGTGAAAGCAGTTGCCGGTAAGGTGGTACCCATGCTGTTATGTTAGCAAAATATTAGTTCTTGATGTTTGAATTCAGTTTACTAATCGGGAGAGCTTGATGATGAAGGCGGCTTTGACTCTGCCTGGTTCGGCAACAATACAATATACATTGTATGGGAGCCTACACTCCTTCTATAAAAGCCACTCTATAATTTCCTCACTACAGTCCACTTGAGAGTTCTCATGTCATCTGTAATAAATTATATAGCTGCTCTTCTGTAATAGGTTATTACAGTTGAGTCCTAACGTCACAACGCATGCTGCCAGCAACCAAGGTGAAAGGCAGGTCATGCAGCATTTTTTCCATGACCTTATAGACAAAGGCTGCTTGAAGGCTCGTTACTCTATACGGTCATGCAACTTCTTGGTGACTTGCTGTCTGCTTATAATGTACAGCTGCAGGTACTTTATCCCACATATTAAAACAGAGATAGGGAGCTGCTTAGCACACTTTTCAGCAAAATCTCGTGTGTATAATTTCATTAGAAATGTGAAGGAATTTAATCAGGAAAAATCTTTTGAAATATCGTTGCATTGCAAATGCTTGTTTTCTAACCCACTTAATTCTTATTCTCGACTTGTTTATTAATATCCTGTTACCTAATGTGTTACATTTTTAATCCTACTATTCAGAATTTTGCTATTTCAGGCCATGCATTTTATGTCTTAGTTCATGAAGTAACATGGTCGGTTACCATTACTTCTATCAAAATGATTTTTCACTGGATGTGACGAAACACGTGTCAGCTGTCCGTGTGAATATTGATCAGGACCGTGTAGTGCAACGATTCTTGTCAATATCTTTGTATTTGAATCTGTTGCAATAAGGGATACACACTGTCCTGACAATTTTTTTGTATACAGAAGAATATCTGCATAAATTAAAGGAAATAAACTTTTTTACAAACCCATCTTTGTTGTATGCCTGACAAGATATTATTTTACTGGTAATATGATACCAACTTATCAAGTTTACATATTTTGATCTTTATTAACGTTTAGAGTTCCGGGGTATAATGATATTGTAATCCCTCCTAAAGTTTATAAGAATATTGATAAATATTTCCCTAAATTTATTTGGAATAGCAAATCTCCCTGTTTAAGTTATAAAAAACTAAAATTGTCTAAAAACAATGGTGGGCTAGGGTTGCCAGATTTCCTTGTTTATCATAAAGTTTTTATTTTAAAACAAATTACTTTATGGTTTCAAAATATAGAACATAATAATTTTACCTTCCTGGCTTTGCATTGAAATAAGTTTCACATCACCGTTTCCTTTGCCTGCTTTGCCCACAATATCCAATTTTACAACTTTTTTTAAAGAAACCAGTAATATTGAAATCTACAAAATTGATTTTACATGATTTGGATTCAGTTTTTCAGTGTCCTATTTCACATATGTTAAATTTATCATTCTGGTATAATCTGTCATTAAAATCAGCTCGCCACACAACCTTTTGGCTTTCTTCGATTAAAGCTGGTATTTTTTATTTAAAGGATATTTACCATAACAATGCCTTTTTAAGTTTTGATGGATTTCAACACTTAATTTGCAACAGACAGATATGTATAAATATGAATTGCTATTTAACTCTGTCCTTGATTCATTCCTGAATGATTTTCCTTTAATTGCCTCCTCTGATTTGGAATTAAATATTCGAACAATAGCTGCTTGATCCCATGTAGTGTCCTTGTTATATAAAAAAAGAAATAATTCTAATGGGGACAATATCAATTTTCTTTCTACCTTTTGGAATAAATAATTTGATTGTTCTCTTTTATATATGTGGAGGAAAATGTGGTTGAATTCTGTTTCAGGATGGTTACCTGTATCTCTATTTCATACTAATCCCTTTATACTTTTTAATTGTCTATGGACCCCTTTAGGATTATATAAGAAACAACATTTAAATGTATCTTATTGTTAGAATTGTTCTTTAAATACAGGTTCGTTGAGAGATATGCTATATAAATGTCATATTGTTACTAAGTTCTGGAATTAAGGGGCCTATTAGAATGGCGGGCGGAGGTCTGCCCGCCATCCCTGCGGAGCTGGGACTGTCCGCCATAGGTGCGGCATTCCCGCCCGCAGAATTAGGATGCGCCCGCCACACTGGTGGGTGCATGCTGGCAGTTTAACATTGCGGACAGTGCTGCTGGCTGCAGCAATATACGCAATGTTAAACAATGTTTTGCATTGCTATGCACAACGTGTCCGGCCCGCGTGCCACTTTGAGCATGGCAATGTAGGGGGGTACCATAGGTACCCCCCAAGTGCAGCCCCCTACCTCCACCCCCCCCGGGGGCCCGCAACAGGCCCGGTAGCAGAACGTCGCCATGGTAAGGCCGGTGTTTGCCTGCATCCTAATCTGGAGGACAGTGTGTGCTAGGCACTGCCACCATTTTGGGCTCCCTGGACCGTCCGCCAGGCAGTTGGGACAATTGCTGGTGGCGGACGGTCTTTGCATCCGCTGCAGACACAATCCTGTTCCCACTGCAATCCTAATCTGGCAGTGGGGAATATCCGTTTGATGGCGGAACGACCGCCACTGCAGGGCCGGCAGTTGCCACCGCTGGCTTTGCAGGTGGCGGTCCTTCCGCCATCAAAATCAGCCCCTAAGTTTGACAGGTTATTACTAAAATTTTGAATATCACAGATTCATTATCTTATACACTAGTAATATGTAAATCCACTTCACTCTCCACCAAATTATGAACAATAAACATTTTTATTCCTAATATCTGCAACTTAAAAATCAATTACTGCTAATTGGAAAAATAGCTCATTATTATCAATTAATGCATGGTGTGCATGGGCAATTTTTACCAGGAGAGGTACTAATTTGTCTTTATCGGGTATCATCCATAATACTCTGACATCACATTTTTTGGAAACCAATTGATGATTATTTAGGTTTAAATCACTGTGTACATTTTATTATAGTTATTACTTGTAAATTGTATAAGTTTAATACTTAACTTTAGTAGCTGTATATATTTATATGCATAGGTTTTGAATTTGTCTCCTTTATTTTTTATTACAAAGTTATACTTTTAGTATTATAGGTACTTTTATTAATCATACTTGAAAGTGATTTGTAATAGTGTTTTTTTCACATACTGTTTTAATGTATATTTGTACATTTTCGGAGCTCTTTTTTGTATGATTTTCTTGTCTTTAGTCAAAATGTTATAAAATATTTGGAACATTAAAAAAACTGCGTACTAAATACCCATGCCAACACATTGTGAAGCATTCCAGGGGACGCCTATTCTCCAGAAACAGTGGGAAGACAATTGATGCGATTTCACTAAGACATACAGGAGAATCCGCCATAAAGCTTCTGTCTATATGTTACAGTACCAATGATACCTCAGCCCGCTGCGCTTAAGCAGATTGTTTCCCTTGAGGATGGCACTCAACTTGGGGGTTTCTTACACAAATGGTGGTTTTCCTGGACGGATATACTGTGTCACATTAAAGAAACTTTAGGACATCTAATTCCAGCAGATCCCTTCACTGTACTCTTGGGGTTTTGACCATCAACACTTAAAGGTATGACACGTGCAGACTGGAGATTGTTATGCCACATGACTGGAGCAGCTAAACAGTCATTGCACTGTCTTGAAAAAAGAAAGAGGTCCACTGTTGCGCCCTGATGCAAAATATATAACATTTAGAAACCACTTATGAACTATCTGGCGAGGGTGAAGTCTTGGCTTAACACCCACTAGATAACATTTTGCAGTACCTTGGTTCGGGGTCTTTGAGGACCCCTACTAGGTATTATGGTATTGTACAAATGTTTTACAATGACATTGACTTCCCCTGGGAGAGATCCACTCCCAAAGAAGTGTGAGACATCTTCATTGGATAATATACCATGCTGACTAAAAGCTCTCTATTACCACTCCCAGGTTCAATCTACCAGCCCTTCTCTCTCCTTCAGAGCTTCTTCTGGACTATTCATTTCTTTAGTGTTGCTATGTGCATGTGTTGGGTAGTGGTTTAGTATAGGGGTTGTTAACTGTCATCATGGCACTTTCATCTTACTTTCCATGTTGCAAACTGAACCAGATCACGATAATATATGATCCATAATGTCAACCATAGCCTGGTTACCTCTTGCTACTTTATTGCCATTTTGTTGCTTTTGTATGCAAAGTGCTAAGTATTCCTCATAGTGTTCATTGAAAATTTTCACTAGAAAGATTTGAAAGAAAAAAGTTAATAAAATAATGAGAGATCTTTCCTGGAACGGACAAGTCAGCAGCCTGCATCATAACCCCACTATCACTTTTTATTGAAAGGATTGTAGTTGGAAGCAACATTTGCCACTAGCTACAGAAACAAACTAGAGAAAATTCATATATCTGCCCTGTTACACCCGGCACTTTAAAAAAACATATATATAACAAGGGAATACAGAGAAACGTATTGAGGTCGTAAGATGGCTAACTGGGTTAACGCTAGTTGTTGACATCTGCAGTGATTTAAATATCACAAGTTTAGATCCTATAAGGGAGACTCGTCCTTCCATCTTTCTGATGTTTGTAATTTGAGTGCTATTACATTTTGGAAATATTAACCTATTTTATTCATAGGGCTCCACTCAGTAGATGTGTGGTTACAATAGGAGATGAGTAAGCAGCATCCAATTGCTAAGGTTTATGTAGGTGCCACGATTCTTAAAAACACAAATTACAATTCACTGTTGTGTAGCTTAAGGCATTTGCAAAGGGTAACCCGTTACCCAAAGTCTCCATTGTTGCTGAATTTAGTGCTCCGTTATTGGGTGTTTGTTTTCCTTAATCAGTTGCAATTTGGGTGGGTTACAGATTATAAAGGGGGTACCTATTGAGATCACAAAGGGGGTACTTATTGAGGTCATATGGGGGTACCTATCGAACAAACAGAACCACTTCCATCAGAGCCCGAGTAGAAAACCCTCTCGCTATATTAAACGAGTGTAAATTTTGTGGGCAAAAAAGCTAATATGAACATGGGCGAGGGTTCTTATGCAGATGATGGGAGATGAATGCGTATGGGCAAGCCATTCCATATGGGCACAATGCTGGAGAGAATTTCTCTTCTTGACGCCTCGTTCTTTAAAGTCTCAGATGGGCGATGTTGATACTGACTGATGTAGGCAAGATAGTTTTGACTGGCATGGAAGGCTTTGTTGAAGACCTGTAAGCCTTTGTGCAAGGAGTGTGATTTTAATTGTTTTAGATACAGGACGCAGATGCTCGTTAGATGATAAAGGCGCTAGCTCATTGGGTGTTGGCCTGATTTCCCTCTTATCATCAGCCACTAACCACAGTAAACTGTGTAACACAGAATGTTCTTGACCTCTCAAGTTCTAATGAACCAAGGCACTCCTCCTATGGAAGACCAGGGTAACCATCAGGCAAGGACACACTTCCTGCATTATATGAACACAGATGACACAACTCTCTCCTTACAAGGAAGGAGACACGGAGAAACGTCTCTCTCATGCTATGGTGCTCTAGGGGCTGGTGCAATTTTCAGCTACCTGAATGGGCTCTAAGGTAAAGATGTCACACAAGTGGCCCTGCTCCCCAGGGCTTGGCTCATGGCTGATATTCCGTTGCCCAGCACTGCTGTGTGTGCATGCGCGGCTATCACTGGGGAAAAAGTGCAGTTTGGCTTGTTAAGGCTTGAATCACGTTGGCATGTCTGTAGCCCCTCAGATTTATTGACATCTGGATGCCGGAACAGCCCATGTGACTCAAATGTGTTCACATTAGCACTATGTTTAGGCAATGCATTGCCACCCCAGGAGTGTGTGCTTTGAGCCAGGAGGCGTGAGGTGGTCTGTTGTACATCCAAGAACTTATTGCTGATCTCTCCATGCTCACTGTATTGTTTCCCGCCATCAGCAGTGTTGAGCAATCATGGCACATGTGATCTTGTGAGCATTTACAAGGTACCTGCACACATGCTTTTTATCACATGACGAATGGAGTGTACAATACTACATTATGGCTGAGATACCCGCCACCCCCTCTCAACACAATCCCCAAAGGAGGGAAACCGGAAACAGTTCTTGAAGTTTTTGGAAGTGGGAGGGAGTGACCCTCCCGGCCGTATTTATTAAAACAAAATATTAAAACATTTAAACATTAATGTACAATTTCATACCACATTGCGATGTTTGGCTAACCTTAACAGATTCTCTAATACAGAGGTTCTCCTAGCCGAACTAACATCCTACAAAAACATTTACTTGAAATATTGAAATTGTACATCCTAACGTTTAAGGGCCAACGGCAAGGTCGTAACCGGTGTCAAGATCCCTAACCAGACATACCCCCCCCCCACTTGGGAGGGGCGACAGCACTGAGGCGTACTCAAGTGCAACTACTACCAATTTCCCTTGACTTGACGGGGGCACTTATCAACTCGACGCCAGTTAAAGGTCGTTCGAAGACTCGTGTGAGGTATCTAGAAGGTATCGTAGACCTCCCCCCAACCCCACACAACTTACCGCATCTGCCGTCGCAGATGTCACTGGCCCCGGGAAATTCCCCAGGAGGGGGCTGTAACCCCTCCTACACAGGAAGGGGCCTTGACCGCCTTTCCTCTTCTTTCGGCGACCCATCCTTAGAAGGGACCGCCTCCCCGTTGAGGGGCCAAAGGCCACCTCCCCCGAGCGCTCCCATCCGTGTTGGGTGACGCCCACTCATAGGGATCTTCCAATTAGTGCTCACCGATCATGACCTTACCGCCCGACCAAAATGAATACGACAAATGCTAACCAAACGAAACTACATTGGCCACTATGACCGAAAAAAGCCTGTTTATAAATGGACCTTAAATCCGAAGTTCTTTAATCACAAACTTGTAAAATTAGCCCAATCTTTATTACACATTCAATATCAACATAACACTAAAACAACCTGTAAACGAAATAGAATAATTGATCAACTTTATTAAAACAACTGGCTGTCCTCAGGGGCTGGTGGGTGGGTCAAAATTGGCTCTTCGTTCCGTCTCGAGCTCCCGTGCAGCGAGGAGGTGCAGCTTCAGAGCACAGGAACAAGAGGATGTCTTCTGGTCTTGCGTCCCTTTTTATCCATCTTCAGGGCGGGCGTAAACCCGCCCCTGCCTGCCCCGAGGGCGTGGCCGGCCGCGTCAGTGTCTAGGCCAGCCCACTCTAGGGCGGGAAAAAAGCGCGCCCCGGCTACGCCGCTTCGGGCATACCAGCCGAGACGCGCCTCCCGCCCAAAATGGCTTCCCGGGGGGATCGAGGCACTCTGCCATACGTTCGGGGGGACCGAGTGGTCGCCCCTTTCCATATGGCTGAGATACCCGCCACCCCCTCTCAACACAATCCCCAAAGGAGGGAAACCGGAAACAGTTCTTGAAGTTTTTGGAAGTGGGAGGGAGTGACCCTCCCGGCCGTATTTATTAAAACAAAATATTAAAACATTTAAACATTAATGTACAATTTCATACCACATTGCGATGTTTGGCTAACCTTAACAGATTCTCTAATACAGAGGTTCTCCTAGCCGAACTAACATCCTACAAAAACATTTACTTGAAATATTGAAATTGTACATCCTAACGTTTAAGGGCCAACGGCAAGGTCGTAACCGGTGTCAAGATCCCTAACCAGACATACCCCCCCCCACTTGGGAGGGGCGACAGCACTGAGGCGTACTCAAGTGCAACTACTACCAATTTCCCTTGACTTGACGGGGGCACTTATCAACTCGACGCCAGTTAAAGGTCGTTCGAAGACTCGTGTGAGGTATCTAGAAGGTATCGTAGACCTCCCCCCAACCCCACACAACTTACCGCATCTGCCGTCGCAGATGTCACTGGCCCCGGGAAATTCCCCAGGAGGGGGCTGTAACCCCTCCTACACAGGAAGGGGCCTTGACCGCCTTTCCTCTTCTTTCGGCGACCCATCCTTAGAAGGGACCGCCTCCCCGTTGAGGGGCCAAAGGCCACCTCCCCCGAGCGCTCCCATCCGTGTTGGGTGACGCCCACTCATAGGGATCTTCCAATTAGTGCTCACCGATCATGACCTTACCGCCACAGGCCGGATAGTTGACCGGCTATCCGGACCCCCCACAAAACTCCTACCTAAAGGTCATGTTTCAATGATTTTAACCATGCTAAGAAGTCTCCTAAGAGTAACTCATTCCCCACCCAAGACAAATGCACACCATCCCCCAAATACATACTGTCATCATTAATACAGCTATGAGAAATAGAATGCAATGTCCTGGAACGGAACAACCTACTCACTTTATTGTTAAGCTTTCTAACAGAGTGGTTCAAAGCAGGAATAGAGATAGCCCCCCGCCACACCTTTCGTGGAATCAAATGGGACCATGCAATCGTGCACCCCGGAACTCTCCTCGCCAACCAACTTACAGTGGAAAGCATTGCCTCCAGGAGTAGTCGTCTACCGATGGTGACCAAATCATTGCCCCCAACATGCACTATAACTATAGACGGCGGTGACCTTGTCCGCCCTAACAAACCCTCGAAAAATGTTTGAAACTGGTCAATACAGAGACCGCCCCTTCCGTAGAAGGACATCCTGTACCCGTATTCCCCAGCTACGTGAATCATGTCACCTGCTTTGAATACGTCTGCGGCACGCCTCACGTATGAGTGGCCCACGACCCACACCTCCTTTTTCACAGCCGGTGATGTCTGACCGCTGGCCCGGTGTAGGGTCGACTGCATAGTCCGCCCCGCCTCGTAGGCTTGCGTAACTGAAAACCAAACAAAAAACAAGAAGCGTGAGTACAGTATTACAGCTTCACAACATGTGCAACCGCACGTATCTTTTATAACAATTGGAGGACCAACGCCCCACTCGTTTCACTTGCTCAACATTAAGACCCCTGGCTGTAGCTTCCGCAGCAGCCCCTATCCGAAAGGAATGGGTCCCAAATTCGCCCGGGTTCAAGCCCGCAGCGGCAATTGACATCGCAAGCACCCGCTGAAACTGAAATTTCGTCAGTGGGGTGGCGTCAGCGTGTCTTAACAAAGTCCCCCCCCATGATGCCACCCTTCGTGCTAGGTAATCCTCTAAACACTTTACCGGACATATGGAGGACCCGGGAATCCTGCGTATGATGACGCAGTCACCCATCCCATCTTGGTCGGTCTTGGACTTTACAAAGGAGACAGTCATTGTTTCTCCCCTGATCTGAACGTGTTCTTGGCACAAACCCCCCGCCACATCCAGTCTGTTCCTTGCAACCAGTTCGCTCACCCGCATTGCTCCGTGAAATGCTAGCGTAAAAGCGGCTCGGAACAGCACCGCCTCAAACTGAGATGAACATGTGGCCGGGAGTGTGGCCAACAACTGGGACAATCTATCCAAACCTATCGGGCGCCTTTCATCTACTCTGCGACCCTCAAGGCGTTGCCACCCACGCAGCGCTTTCTGTACAACGAAAGACGCTGTTGGGTCCTGAATAGCGTGTGCTCTGGCAACAAAGGAAATGGCAGCACGATGCCTCTGGGCCGTAGCCACCGATTTCCCAGCCCTACGTAAGGACATCAGGAACTTCACCACCCATTCCTCGTGACCCCAAAGTCGCTCTCTATCACTCCCCAAAAAGCCTAAATAGGCCCGAAACGCCCCTTCGTATGCCTTCCTCGTCCTTGGTGCTAGACTCTCTCCCACGAGGTGACGAACTTCGGGGCACCGAGAGACCAGAGAGCTTCGGGAAAGGGTGCCGGCTCTGGGTCCGCTGAGGGGAGGAAACCCGAGAAAGCCTGTATTTGAAAACGAGACAGTGCGTCAGCCGCCTGATTCATCACCCCTGGAACATGTTTTGCTCTGAATAGCACGTTCAATTGCATACATAGTAAAACAATTTCCTTAAGCAGTCTTAAAATCAGTTTACAACGTGCTGCCTGACTATTGATGCACTCGACCACGGTCATATTGTCAGACCAAAATACGACAGAGTGATCTTTGAACCCATCGGGCCATGTTCTCAAGGCCACCAAGATGGGAAACAGTTCCAGGAAAGCAATATTACTCGTCAGACCATTCTCATGCCACCATGTCGGCCATCTTTGTGCCGACCATTTTGTGCCAAAGATGGCGCCAAAACCTATGCTTCCTGCCGAATCTGTCCATAGCCCCAGCTCTTCAGAAGACACGGCTGGTTCATTCCAGACGATTCTACCATTGAAATCCGCCAAAAATGCTAACCAAATACGCATGTCCTGGCGGATCTCGGCCGATAGTCTCGTGCGATGATGGCCCTCTTTAAGGCCGACCATCGCTTGAGCAATTGAACGGGAAAAGGGGCGAGCCATTGGTATTACCCTCAAGGCAAAATTCAACTGTCCCACCACCTGCTGTAATTGTTGCAGCGTAACTTTTGATGCATTTATACACATTTGCAGCACAGCCCTGAACTTCAACACTTTCTCAGCTGGCAAACGGAAACACCCCTCAATGGAGTCCAACTCGATCCCCAGAAACTCGAGGCAAGTCGTAGGACCCACTGTTTTACCCGGCGCCAATGGCACACCAAACTGTTTCATCAACACACGAAATTCGGCCAAGACCCGGCCACATTCAAGACCCCCGGCTGCCCCAAGAAACAGAAAATCATCAAGGTAGTGCATTACATCTCGGAAACCCGTTTTCTCTGTGAAGACCCATTGTAGAAAACTACTGAATTTCTCGAAATAAGCACAGGATATAGAGCACCCCATTGGCATACACCTATCCATGTAATAACAACCCTGAAACATGAATCCTAGGAGACGCTGGTCGTCTGGGTGTACCGGGAGCAATCGGAACGCTGACTCGATATCTGACTTCGCCATCAGCGCCCCGGGCCCCAGGCGATTCAAAATGGCTACGGCCTCATCGAAGGATGCGTACCGCACCGAACACACTTCTGGATCGATTGCCTCATTTACGGAAAGACCTCGTGGAGCTGATAAATTATGAATCAGTCGGAACTCACCGGGGTCTTTCTTGGGGACTACCCCTAAGGGAGAACAAACAAAATTCTGGACCGGGGGTACACTAAACGGGCCGGCGACCCGACCTCGAGTCACCTCTTTCCGGATCTTATCCTGAACTACGGTCGTATGCTGCAGGACGGAAAGTTGGTTTTTACACTTATCCACACCCTGAAAGTCCCCTACCGGGATGCGGAAACCATACGAAAAACCGTTCCGCAGCACCCCAGCAGAAGTACGATCCGGGTAGTCACTGAGCCAAGGGATCATCGCCAGGGTATCAATCGGAGTGGGTAAAGGCGCCCCTCGGACTATATTAGACCTGTTTGGCACCTCCTCTCCCCCCGTTATCACCCGTTCTGGCTCTGCACGAGGCCTCAGGATGGGACGACCCACAACCACTACATTCATGTTTGAATTTACACGATCCCTGGGGTCTAGTACATTTGCCTCTGTTGTAATTAAAGCAGAAACCCCTTTTTCCGGTATTGCCGGTAGGTTTCGAGTGATCGTCGGCACCCGTACCTGATCGAAAGGGCGTCCCCGCATATTGCCGGGAGGATTCGCCAACATTACTTCCCACCAACGGCATTTTCAACATTCCTGACTCCTTCATTTTATCCCAAGTCAAGGCATCATAACAATCCCAGGTTAAACTTTTATTATGCTCCTTTTCCTTTCTGAACAGATTATCGTAACAGAACCAATGATTACCCTGGTGCGATGTCGAGTACCCCATGATTCGTGATTGATAGATTGGGAACTCGGAAAGCAACTCAGGTCTACGTTCCCCCAAGATTGATGTAAAGATTCCCCAAGCATTGCCCCAATTGCCGATATTCTCATTCACTTTAAAGGCGGCCATTTTTGCGCGCCAAACACTCGGATGCATGAGATCCTTCTGACTCTTTACATGCTCTACCTCATAATGATCTACAAGCAATGAAAAAATGTTCACATACTCCCCCGCCCAAATCTTTTCCTTAATTGCCAAAGGAACATGTTGCCCCAACTTTTCTCTCCGAGAGGGTGTTGACTCATCCCTCGCGATCGGCAATGGCCGCTTACCTGCACCTGACGCTGCCTCTGTGGTCGCAATCGTCCCTGGTGTCTTGTCCCCTACTGCAGCCGGCACGGGCACCTTGGCTGCTTCCCGTTTCTCACGCAATTGCTTTATCAGCGCCTGCGCATCGTCAGCCGTGGCGCCCTCGTTACCTTTACCCAACCACGCTGCCAACTGTGCTGCCAGCTCGGGCGGCATATCATCCTCGGACACGGGGGTGACCACAACGGGAATCGGATTCCCCTCCTCCGGCACGGGAGTTGGAGCCTCGAGCGGGGCACTGGGACCCGGGATGTCTTCACCCGCTGCCCCCCTCCTGGGCCTCTTGTTTTTCCCTCCCGGGGCTGCTCCCGCCAAAGGACGTTTTGGACACCTTTCCTCATTCTTGTCCACCCTCTTCTTTAGCTCGGACATCTCCTTCATGAGAACACGCAGCATCTGGTCGGTAGTCATGCGCTTTCCCGCCTTCTTCGGCATTCTCCAACAAGTAACTGCAAAACAAACAAGAACGATTAAAACGCTCAAAATTGGCTCTTCGTTCCGTCTCGAGCTCACGTGCAGCGAGGAGGTGCAGCTTCAGAGCACAGGAACAAGAGGATGTCTTCTGGTTTTGCGTCCCTTTTTATCCATCTTCAGGGCGGGCGTAAACCCGCCCCTGCCTGCCCCGAGGGCGTGGCCGGCCGCGTCAGTGTCTAGGCCAGCCCACTCTAGGGCGGGAAAAAAGCGCGCCCCGGCTACGCCGCTTCGGGCATACCAGCCGAGACGCGCCTCCCGCCCAAAATGGCTTCCCGGGGGGATCGAGGCACTCTGCCATACGTTCGGGGGGACCGAGTGGTCGCCCCTTTCCAGTCTTATCGAGGCCAGCAGTTCGTAAGGACTTAATGTCTAGTTCTGGTATTACATTTTACAGTTTACAAACCTATTTTATTTGAGCTGTTCCGTCCTTGCAATCCGTGTCCACAATATATATGCAACTACAGTGGCTTCAATATTTGTAGTAAATAAGTTCAAGAAAAGCTCTCACCTTCTGAAGACCCCAATAACGTAAGATGACTAACTGTATGTTTGAAACATTTTGGGTCTAATAGTTCACTATCACACTACTACCATCATGGGACCCGTAAGTTTACATTACAGTAGCACAAATATTTGAACTGAGATTCCCTATGAACAATAAGTTGCAATAGTAACTCGAATTGGTTGATCCTGCAAGGACAGCCATGCTGAGTGTATATCAGTGCAGATAGTTTGTTAAGTACAAAATAAATGTATGCTGTGTGGTTGCAGATGTTAACATGGGCTAATATTTGATTTTCGATATACGTTTTACATAATAATGCCCTGATAAAGGGTGTATTTTGTGAAACTCATAGTGTTTACGTTTCTACACTCTGTAATGGCTCTAGAAACACAATAGCTACTATATCGTTTAGATTTAAATTTATGGAATTTAGGGCCAGATTTACGACTGATGCATTTTTTGACTTCCTAATTGCGACTTTTTGTGATCTGTAATTAGGAAGTCACAAAATGCGATGTACTAATGTGTCTCAGACACATTTAGGAATTCCCAATGGGGTCTCCATTGACCTGCCTCATTAATATTCATGAGGCTTGTTGTAATTTGGGACCCATAGGGAAAGGCCTGTAATCACAGGGATGGTGGCCTGCTGGGGTCAGCAGACCACCATGTCTGTGATTGCTTTTTAAATAAAGATTTATTTTTTATGAAATGCAGCCCATTTTCCTTAAAGGAAAACTGGATGCATTTCAATAATAAAAATTAAAACCTACTTTTTCATTTTTAGGTCTCGCCTACGCAGCGCGCATCCCCTGTATAGGAAAGATACCTCTTGAGATCGATACAGCTTTCCAGGCACAACTGGCGGGAGCTTGCAGCGCCATTTGGTCGCACGCTCCCGCAAGGGAAACGGTGCCTGCTCTCGGCTGCACCCCCCCTTGCGCGCGCCTGCACGCAATGCTTTTTTTGTAAGCATTGGCTGAGCGTGCACACAACTCCCTCTTCTCCCCCTCCCCAACTCACGCGCGGCCAATGCTTGTTTTTTTATTTCTGGCCCAGATGTCCTTAAAAAGTCAATAAAGCAGGAGAAAAGGGAGTTAAGAAAAGCAGCTCACAATCAATTGCAAAGCGACAATTGCTTAGTAATAGCCTCTCTCCTGCAACTATCTAACATAATGCATCGGGAAGCACTTGATTAATGCTCCATCCAAATAACTGCGTAGGCTGAAGGGAGATTGTTAGGGCAGGAAATTCAGGCACTAGCAGCTTGCTGTCTTGAGAGTTTGAAGAGTGCTGAAAATCAGTGGCATCTCATCCTTCAGCGCGCTTTCAGGGAAGCTCGTGCTCGTCGCCCGCTGGGCCCCAGGCATGACGCGCCCTGCAGGTGGCCTACCGCTCCCCTCCAGCTCCCCCGTCACTCGTTTGATGCTTGCTAAAAATAAAATGGCGCTCCTTGCTGTGGCATTGCGCTCATCGACAGAACGCTTTAATACACACGTGTCTCTCTGAGACTCGCTGTCTGTTGGAAGCCACCTCCAGCTGCAGCTGGACGCCACAGGCCGCATTCTGCCCGCTCTGGAAAGGCACAACAGTGACATATATAAATCAGTGCAACAGAAGAGATAGCTTTCCCGGTGCACACTGAGGGAGACCTGCAGGCGCTTCCTTAGTGCCTGCTATTAATTGGCATACGTCCTCCACATTAGAAGGAAACACTGCAGGGATGCTGTGCAAGTTGAGCTGCATTTCTCGTGCCTGTTTGGCGTGAATAGTGTCCACAGTAATACAGTTTATAATTTTTATGTAGCAGCATCTTTAATATGAATCTCGTTTTTATTGCTCACCCTTAGTTTGTGGTACTATCCAAGTAGCAGACATGATGTCCTTAAGAGGCTTGTTTGAAAGAGCTGCCATTTTTCTTAAGTATATTGTAGGAGTCTGTATGAGCTTCATGAGACTTTTCGGTTCTCAGCCAAAGAGCAGATTAGATTCCCACTGTGAGTGGCAGATGGCAAACAGCCAACAGATGTTCTCATTTATTTTCGTGAATACATCGCAAAACGGAAATTGCTGATTGCCCGTGCATGAAACACGATAATGGGAATATTCCTTGTGTTTACCTTGTGTGGTTTGTCTCTTAATCGTCTACGTTTATCAAACTACAAATGCACTTGCAAAATGTTTACATAAGTTTATCACCACGCTGCATGTGGTAGTGGTACTCATTTTGTTCACCTGAGGGAGCAGAGTAGGCAAAATGGCGGCAGAAATGTTTTAAAGCATGGGCAAAGTGGGCGAATGCTCAGGGCCATTTACCTTTCAAGGTCTCCCTGGGAAAGTGAACTTTTTCTCTAGATCACTTATGTGTATTTCTGTATCATAACCATTAATGCATAAATAAATATTGCCGGAACATAGCAGTTGAATTGGCAGAAAATGGGTAATACAATTGAAAGTTGTTCCAAAGAAAGTGCTCCAAAATATTTCTTGTCCGAAGTCCCCCAAAATCCTTAATATGACACTGATTGAGAGTTGGACATACCTGAGCATGAGGCATACATGGTATCAGCTACAAAAATGTACGCATCAATGAATGTGAATACTACCATGAGCGTCTCACTAGAGGGAGGCAAGCAAGAAATTTCATAGAGCTAGCCGAGCCTGAGTCGAGCCATCAAATGATGTGGCAGATAGATCACACAGCAAACATCATCCAAAACTATGCTAAATAGTCTTTGAAATTATACTTTTTTTCTTGAATGCTCGTGTATCACTAAGTAGATTACCATGATATTCTTCATATGCAGTTGTTAAAATTAAAGGTTTTGAGCATTTTTATATGTATAAAGGCATCATCCCCTGATGTCACTGTCACGAGTTAACCAAGAGATATACGTTTTAACACGTTCTATATTGCCAATATTGGTGTAATAAGGGAAGCAATATTATTGGCTACTAAATCATTTTCAAGTCGGGTTTTCATACAGTGCACATCCAGAACTGAATTGTTTCAAGGTTCTCTCAGCCAAATTGAGGTAAAATGAAGTAAAGTGATTTGTCTAGGATTACAGCCACTAGGTGAAAATCTCCTACTACAACCACATACCTTCTTTCTTCTTCCTGTCCTGCAGTCTTCTCTTAACCCTCCACACTCCACCGTTTCTTGCGCTCCCACATCTTTTAACTTTTTCTGACCTCCTCTTCTTTTCCCTATCACGGTAACATACTGTGACTACTCCCCCTTTTCCAATCTCACCCAGGGTACTACATCTGCCTTTACAACTTTTCCGCCTTCTCCGAAAAAAGAAACTTCTGTTCATTAACTCTTTAACCTAATGTAGCCCATGCTTGCAATCGAAGCATGTGTCATGAGTGGTCTGGAGAGTGGGGAAGGACAGAACTACACTTTCACATTTAACTGCATGCCACAGCCTCTGAATGGTGCCCTCCACAAGATTGCCAATGGTTACTCTTAATGCAAGCATTCCTCCCTTCACCTTTTCTGTGTTGAATATTATTTTAGCCAGGTTAAAAAACAAAAACGCTGTAGCTCAGAATATCTAGAAACATGCAGAGAGAATGATTGTTTCTGTAGTGCTTTATAACTTTCAGAAAGTAAACATCTTGCCATAAATGTCCCATTTTTACTCAATTTTTATTTTAGAAAAACAGATCAGAAGAATAACAAGCATTGGCATCGCCAATGGATCTCGCCTTTGGGACCTTATAAGTGTTTATACATGCAACAGTTGATGTTGTTGCACCAAGGATATTGTACTGCATAAATAAATAACAAGGTTCCAGAGGCGAGACCGATTGGCTATTCCAATGCTTGTTTAAGAGTAGTCAGTGAGACTACTGCATGCTCTTAAAAAATGTTGGTGCCCACATTCACAAAGGGGAAGGGCCCCTTCCTGTTTATGAATGGTTTATAACCTCCTACACGGAGTCTGTAAAATATGAATGTTTTGTGACCGCATTCCGGTCGCAAAACATTATACATGCCCCTACGACTCACTATTAGGAAGGGATGCCCTCGCCACGCCCCTTCCTAATACAGACTCGCAAACCCCATTTTGCGAATCGGTAATAAGTTACAGACTCGCAAAATAGCGTTAGTACATGTTGAAACCTGATTCTCCGTTTGCAACCTCTAAAAATGGTCTTACATCTGGCCACAAGTTAGTATACTGAACCAGTGGCTTCTACAATGTTTAAGAGTGTACCACTGGGAATGTAGATTAACATTATCGCTTTCTGTGTCCAAACACAAGAATATGACACAACTCGCTTTTTTTCAAATAAAGATGACACTTTGAACAACACATGTTATACAAAATGATAAGAAAGGGGGCAATATTGGCACTCAGTCAAAAAAAATCATTTTCCGAATAACACAGTTTGCAAGCAGTGTATTAACAATAATAAGCAATAGAGAACATGAAGGAGATCAGTTTGTACCATTTGTGAAGCAAATACCTGCCATTGAACTGGACTATACGTATCTAATATATCTGCAATTACCGAAACTATGAAAAGAGTTGCTGCATCCAGATACAGAACCATGAACAGAAAAATAATAAGGCATTGGGAAAGCCAGAAGGTGTCACCTTTGGGAACCTGTTGGCTTTTCTAGCGCCTTCTGAAATTGCTGTACGGCTGCCAAGCCATGCCACACTGCTGCCACAAACCCAGTGATAAGCCTTCCTTTGGGTATTTGCCGTAGTTCGAACTTAAACCTTTACAAGTTTATTTCCACAAAAAATATCCTTGCCAAGCTTTAATTATTTTTCCCCAACATCCTGGGCATTCTAAATATACTCCAGTTTTGTGGATATCCCCATAAAATAGGCTAAATAAGGCACAAGTTTGTTTTTTGAAGAAAAATGGAGTGGGAGGTCTATATATCGTACCCTAAATGAACTATAACTCAACCCTTTGCGATGCACTGTTATTTACCTCCTATATTGCATCACTCATGGCATGTTCTATGACGTCATTAATAGCATCACTGCAACATCTGATGTGACCTCACTGATGACAGCATTGTGCAAGGGGGTGGTGCAAATTTTAGTTTGGGGCACAAGATTTAGTTACTTGAGATAACTATAACTGGTGGAATTCAGATGTTTTGTTTGTTTAAAATTATATGTTTTAGCTGACATTTTCCCCTAACTATACTGTCCATGAACCCGTTGACCGCGGTGCGGGCAGTTTAATCAGTGGGAGGTTTCGGACGGCCCCCGGCTGTCCTCCGCACACGCCCACCGTCACATGGGACGGCAGGGGGCTGTCCTCAGCACGGAACGGGTTACACCTTTGTTTTTTTCACTGGATATCTATCTATCTATCTATCTATCTATCTATCTATCTATCTATCTATCTATCTATCTATCTATCTATCTATCTATCTATCTATCTATCTATCTATCTATCTACAATACAATATGGACAGTTGGAAGGTTAGTAACATGAAGAACGTTCTAGACATACAAGTTAAGCTGCAGTAACTATTTCAAAAGCTAAGCCTACCTTCAGACTTTTACAAAAAACTAATAAAATTGGCACATATGTAGCCTTTGTTCATTGAGGCCAAGAACTTGATTAGCATATAGTCTAAATAACATTTATGACGCAGTGACAGGCACAGTGAGAAACTCGCACTACCTTAAGCATTGATTCCAGAGCTCTTAAATTCATCAGAACCCGAGGCACTTAGTTCACAGTAGCCACAATACATGGGTTGCATAAACTGTACTGAAACACACCACCTAGATTAAATCAAAAGTTTTAGAGCATGCAGGATGACGTAAAGCATGACGTTTAGTGCCCAGTGACAAAGGCTGACTCTCAGCTTGACTACTGCAAGCACTCAGTTCACAATGCCACCATGCAGGAGTGTAATCACATGTGGCATGTACAGTACTGAAACATGCCATTTGGATAAACATAAACGTTTAGGGCAGGTGGCTTAAGCATAAAAACTGTTAAGCACCAACACCCAGCAATAAACTGACCGCTGCAGGTAACCAAGTACACCATATCCACTATCCAGGGGTCCTACTTGGTGTAAGGGCTCTAACTCGGTTTTTTGCTTCATTCTGTGTTGTTCATGTTCTACTTGAACTTATGCTTTCATGCATTGTAAATATTTGTTTTTCCTCATTCACATTGGGTCATTGGTCTTTGTATTTTGCTTTCTATATTCGTTGTTTCTAAACATTTTCTTCTGGTACGAGCACATGCACATTCAGGCCTCTCCTTTTCTTTTCTCTTTTTCTTCCGAGGTTTCGAAGATACACATGTTTACATTTGTCTAACTATTCCAGCCTTGTAAAACTTGCTTTGTGACGAAACGTCTGCAGGTTGCCTTTTGTTTCATACGAGTTAGCAATCCAGGACTATGTGAAACGTTGTACTGCTATGGAATAAACACTTCTGGAACTTTCGAATAAAACATCCACGACTTCCTGCTGAAAGGACTATATGGTGGGGGCTCTTCGGTATCATTTGTTCTTTATTTGTGGATTGTAAAAATGATGGTTCATGATTAACGCACACCATAGTGATTGCTGGGTGTGGGATGTCATGTGAGCACCTGGATTGATACTTAAGAAAGTTATAGACACTTTGACCCTAGGTATGTCGGGTTGTGCCATTTGTTATACCACAGCTACCAAGGATTTATATTCAACTCTCAGATGAGGCAAGGTGAATGGAGGCACCACAGAATAACTTCTGGCAATGAACATTAAAAGAAGTCAGTCGTGGCTACGTGAATAGAACCACGTTGCAAGTACATTGTAATCAGACAAAATAAACAATTGGATACATTGAACAAACATGAGTCGGAATGAACGAACACTTGGTGTAATCAAAAATATGATGCTATTAAGGGCACGTTTTGAAGGGTTACAGGTGTGCATGAGAATAAAACATGAAAAACTCTTCAGAGGAAAAACGTAAAGAATGATGGAAGAGCAAAATGGATAACTTAACAAAATGTGACATGAGCGATGCCACAAGAAAGAACACTAACTTGAAAAACTGACTAGTTTGTGCAAAACCACAAACCCGATGAATTTAGTGCCACCACAGCCTCTACAGATGTCTCCTTTGAGCTTGTGAGCTACAGCGATAAACAGATTTTTAAATGTTCACACTTGTGCCCTGAAACCTAAGAGCACCGCTTTCTGAGCATGGACATATGAGCTGTTGATATTTGTAACCAACACAAATCAGGCTGACCACTTGAGGCCTGTTCCTAACAGACAGCCTGCACAAACCAATCCCCGTCATGCACCATGTAAAGTAGCATCTATTTGGCTGGGCAACCACAATAACTTGGGAACTTGGCCAGACAGGTGAGAGTCCTGAATAATCTGAACGTGTACTAATCCAATAAATCAATGAAAAGGTAAGGTGTTGTATCTTTTAACATATTTCTTGCAAATTCACAGAAGATGGAGAGTCCTTGACTTTCCAAACAAGAGATTAATTTTCAAAGGGAAGTTTGTGACATAAACGCTAATAGAGGGGCGCGTCGCCAAATCACAGTAAACATCCTGAGAAATTTTAGCACATGTTCTGTTTGTTTCACTTGCGGAACAATTTCAAAAATTTACCACCTCTAGTATGAGACTACAGAGGCGAATCTGGAGATGGCCAGTCATTAAACTGTATTGCTAATTATATAGTGCTTTTCACACCTTGCAGAAGTTGAAAATAAAATTTCTCTGGGCACTGACGATTGGTGAAGGTAAGGTTTTGGCACCAAATATTATTGCCAGGAGCTCCTTCTACACAAAGGTCTTCATTGTTAAACATAAAGACAATATATAAAGGATACGCTGACAAGTACGTTGGATGACCTATGATCCCTTTAAGGAACCCAACTTGGGTGTCTTCAGAGAAGGGGCTCACCTCTGCCAGCCTCCAAAAGGCAAATTGATTTAAGTCTAGATATATTAACCCCTTCCATGCTGGTGACGAACCCCAGCCGTCATGCACTACGGCGCTCGTGTGCTGATGACGGCTGGGGTTCGTCATGGCCCGCCCGTGTTCGGCCGGCGGCCCCACACGGGAAAAAAAGCGGCCGCATCGAAGGGGTTAATGCTCTACTACCCAATGTGTAACACATTCAAACAGGTGTCTCATCCTAAAACAAAAGCTTGCTATGTTCGGCCCATTCAAGATTGCTACATCTTAAGGACATCTTTATAGAAAGATAAGCAAAATGAGACCTAACACGTGCAGTCACTTTATGATTAGGTTTGGGACAATAAGCAATAAGTTAGTGTTCTAGGCTTTGAGGCAGATAGAGACACGCTAATCAGTGGCAGCGATCAAAGCAAGGTAACCCGTAGAACGATAGTCGACCGATAGACACTGTATGGACCTGCAACCAGATGTATGTAAAACTGGTTGCAAAATACTAGTTTCAATTTGCGACTATTGTAGTAATTTACGAAGTGGACTATGTACTAATAGGTTGTTTTGTAAATTACTAATCCGTAATGGGTTGCAATCCGAGGTATCTCATTATATTAAAGAGGAAAATTGTAAATTGTGACCCACTAGGAATGGCAGCCATCACAGGGATGGCAATATGCTGAGGTCAGGACATTACCATGTCTGTGATTTTGCTTTTAAATAAAGTACATTTTTTTTCGTTAATAGCAACCCGTTTTCCTTAAAAGAAAATAGGATGGATTTAAACAAGCAAATTAAAAGTATAATTGTTATTTATGTTATGTTATACATTTTATAGAGTGCATAGCTGCCCCAACAAAGGGGCGACCCATTAGTCCAAAGAGAAGGCTGTAGTCCATCTGGATCCTGCCAACTCTTTAAAAAAATGTTTTTAATATTTACAAAGGGGAAAGGGTTGCCACCTCGTTTGAGGTGTCGGTAAAATATTATTATTTTGAACCCGCATTTTGTTTGCAAAACATCAATACATACCACTGCAATTCGGAGTTTAATAGTGACACCCCAAACACCTCCCTTCTAAGCATGGGCGGAAAATCTGTTACGCTTGCGGATTTTCGGGAAATTCGCAATCCGCGAGATTTGCGAATTTCCCACAAAATCCGCAAATTCGCACGCAGCGGATTTTTTTTGCGGCGCGCGGCGCTGGTGATACAATTTTTGCGGCGCGCGGCGTTTATCATCGTTTGCCGAGTTGTTTTTCTCGATATTTTGCGAGTGCTGCGCCATTTTGGATCTTGCTGTGTGATCCCGCGGGAATTTGGCGAGCGCGATTACGTCATCGCGGCTTGCCAACTTGCACAGCGAGAGTTTGTCAACGCGAGTACGGCGAGATCACGTCTCGCGGTACTTCGCAATTGCGAGATTGAGATGCGGCGAGCAGCAACAATCTCGCACAAGCGAAAATATAAAATTTGCAATTCTGCACAAGAAATCCACCAGCAAGCAGCATAAACTTTCTTGAAATGATGATTTTTATCTGAATAACTCCTTAGGTTGACATTTGCCTGCACTTTTTTAGCGAGGAGTCCATTTTGGGGAGGGGGGTGGGAGGAAGGAAGTGCCCCACAGTCTCAACTTCCTGTTCCTGTCCAGCAGGCTCCTCCCAGTGCTTTGTCCATCTCCTGGTCACTTTTCATTTGGATCTGGAGCTGGAAGGATTACTTTTTGTGGATGCTGCTGGATATTTGGATTTGAGGCCTTTTTGACTTTCTTTGGATCACTTTTGGATTAGAAATTTTACTAGTAAGTTTGTTTGGGGCATTACAGTTGCTGCAACTAAAATTTTGGAATTTTCGATTTTTGGGCTGTTTGGGGCCTTTTGCCCAGGGGTACTCAGTGGTGGGTGGACTGAGTCTTTCTGTGGGTTGTCTTGAACTTAAACATCATGGAGGGCATGGATGGAATGGGATTGTGCTGATTTTTCAGTGAATTTCGTTTTTTGGGGCTGTACTTGTGGCCTTTTCACCAGGGGTATTTGAGTCTAGCATGGGCCTAGTCTTTCTGTGGGGTGTCTTGAACTTAAACATCATGGAGGGCATGGATGGAATGGGATTGTGCTGATTTTTCAGTGATCTTCGTTTTTGGGGGCTGTACTTGTGGCCTTTTCACCAGGGGTATTTGAGTCTAGCATGGGCCTAGTCTTTCTGTGGCATGTCTTGAACTTAAACATCATGGAGGGCATGGATGGAAAGGGATTGTGCTGATTTTTCAGTGATTTTCGTTTTTTGGGGCTGTACTTGTGGCCTTTTCACCAGGGGTATTTGAGTCTAGCATGGGTTTAGTCTTTCTGTGGGGTGTCTTGAACTTAAACATCATGGAGGGCATGGATGGAATGGGATTGTGCTGATTTTGCAGTGCTTTTCGATTTTTGGGGGTGTTCATGGGGAGGGACAGGCCATGTGGCTGGGGGCCATTTTGAGTGCTGCTACAGGCCCTGGCCATGTGCTGGGAGGCAAGTGGCCATTTTGAATGCAGGCTTTGTTGTTAGGCCTGCAACCATTTTGCCTACTTTTCAACCTTTATGCCCAGGGGTAGTGAGTCTTGCATGGGCCTAGTCTTTCTGTGGGTTGTCTTGAATTTAAACATCATGGAGGACATGGATGGATTGGGATTGTGCTGATTTTTCAGTGATTTTCGTTTTTTGGGGCTGTACTTGTGGCCTTTTCACCAGGGGTATTTGAGTCTAGCATGGGCCTAGTCTTTCTGTGGGGTGTCTTGAACTTAAACATCATGGAGGGCATGGATGGAATGGGATTGTGCTGATTTTTCAGTGATTTTCGTTTTTTGGGGCTGTACTTGTGGCCTTTTCACCAGGGGTATTTGAGTCTAGCATGGGCCTAGTCTTTCTGTGGCGTGTCTTGAACTTAAACATCATGGAGGGCATGGATGGAAAGGGATTGTGCTGATTTTTCAGTGATTTTCGTTTTTTGGGGCTGTACTTGTGGCCTTTGCACCAGGGGTATTTGAGTCTAGCATGGGCCTAGTCTTTCTGTGGGGTGTCTTGAACTTAAACATCATGGAGGGCATGGATGGAATGGGATTGTGCTGATTTTGCAGTGCTTTTCGATTTTTGGGGGTGTTCATGGGGAGGGACAGGCCATGTGGCTGGGGGCCATTTTGAGTGCTGCTACAGGCCCTGGCCATGTGATGGGAGGCAAGTGGCCATTTTGAATGCAGGCTTTGTTGTTAGGCCTGCAACCATTTTGCCTACTTTTCAACCTTTATGCCCAGGGGTAGTGAGTCTTGCATGGGCCTAGTCTTTCTGTGGGTTGTCTTGAATTTAAACATCATGGAGGACATGGATGGATTGGGATTGTGCTGATTTTTCAGTGATTTTCGTTTTTTGGGGCTGTACTTGTGGCCTTTTCACCAGGGGTATTTGAGTCTAGCATGGGCCTAGTCTTTCTGTGGGGTGTCTTGAACTTAAACATCATGGAGGGCATGGATGGAATGGGATTGTGCTGATTTTTCAGTGATTTTCGTTTTTTGGGGCTGTACTTGTGGCCTTTTCACCAGGGGTATTTGAGTCTAGCATGGGCCTAGTCTTTCTGTGGCGTGTCTTGAACTTAAACATCATGGAGGGCATGGATGGAAAGGGATTGTGCTGATTTTTCAGTGATTTTCGTTTTTTGGGGCTGTACTTGTGGCCTTTTCACCAGGGGTATTTGAGTCTAGCATGGGCCTAGTCTTTCTGTGGGGTGTCTTGAACTTAAACATCATGGAGGGCATGGATGGAATGGGATTGTGCTGATTTTGCAGTGCTTTTCGATTTTTGGGGGTGTTCATGGGGAGGGACAGGCCATGTGGCTGGGGGCCATTTTGAGTGCTGCTACAGGCCCTGGCCATGTGCTGGGAGGCAAGTGGCCATTTTGAATGCAGGCTTTGTTGTTAGGCCTGCAACCATTTTGCCTACTTTTCAACCTTTATGCCCAGGGGTAGTGAGTCTTGCATGGGCCTAGTCTTTCTGTGGGTTGTCTTGAATTTAAACATCATGGAGGACATGGATGGATTGGGATTGTGCTGATTTTTCAGTGATTTTCGTTTTTTGGGGCTGTACTTGTGGCCTTTTCACCAGGGGTATTTGAGTCTAGCATGGGCCTAGTCTTTCTGTGGGGTGTCTTGAACTTAAACATCATGGAGGGCATGGATGGAATGGGATTGTGCTGATTTTTCTGGGTTTTTTTTCGATTTTTTTTTTTTTTAGGTGTATAACTGAACTGATGTTCCTCTGTCTTCCATTGTTTTTAGGTGCACAAGACTCAAGAGAACCACCAGTGTCAGGAAGAAGTCCTGCAGCGGTGTGTGTGTGCAGCATAACGTCACGCGACGTCACGTCTGGCCTCAGACAACTCTGCAATTCGTGCAACTGCGGCCTGCTGTCTGACCTGCTCTGAAGAAGATGGCCCCAAAAAAAGGTGTCCGTAGCTCCTCTAGCAAGAAAGTTGCTAGTAAGGAGCAGAAGAAGCAAGTTACCAAGGAGGCTGGTGTGCCAACCGCCACGTTTTTTGGGAGCAAAAAAAAAGTACGCCTGCAGCAGCAGGATCTGCTGGGGACCAAGCTGGGAGCAGCACCCCCGCTCCATTGGGTTCAGTGCCTCCACCACCACGCCAACTTAAGTCAAAGCCCTTGAGTGCTTCAGAGGCAGTCAGTGTACTTCTCCAATCACCATCGACCAGTGATGTTGGCTCATCGCAAGAAAGTAGCAGCAATGTCCCTGAATCAACACAGGTTGTTGTAACTCATCTGACAAGTGTTGAACAACCACAGCCGCAACAACAACATGTGGAAGTAGTACAAGCCCAAGTACATGTGGAAGGAGAGGCAGCACAAGGAGATGCGCAAGTAGAGGTGCATGGAGGGTCACAACAAGTTCCCACAATAGTTGTCCCTCCCGAAGTAGGGGCACATCAGGAAATCGACAATCAGACTGAGGTATCATTTGAGGAAGCCACTCCTCCTGATGATCATTCATTGTCTTCCACATCCCTAGCAAGGAAAAGATCAAGGGGGGGTGTCTACATCTTCTTCAAGCTCACCTCCTACTGAGGATCTGGATGACGAATGGGTACCACCACGGCAGCCTGAGAGTGAGGCACACCATGATCTGACAAAGATACCTAAGCGTAAAAGGAAGGTCGTCGAAAAACTCATACCTATGGAGTGTGATGTGGCTCAACAAGAAGTGACGCATACTGCTGCTGATGAAGCCCTTCACGACGACGATCCAGTCATCATAAATGTCACTGCAGCCCCAGCGGGCATGCAGCAAAGAGACATTTTGACCCTATCCCGAGAAGCTGCTGAGCGTGATGATGATGTCGACGAGGAGGCAATGGAAATGGAAACACAACAATCATTAGATTTGGAGTTAACTAGTACACCAACACCTACCGCTTCCATATTTCTTCCTCGCAAGAAGGGACCTCCATCCACCTCGACCTCAATTCGTGGTGGTGAAAGTGCAAAACGTACTGAAGTTCGGCAATCCACATCCTCCACTTCATCTGGCATTAGCAGCAGGACCACCACCACCAGTATCGCCGCCTCCTCCGGCCCCCAAAGACATTTCAAGTCTCCAGTTTGGGACTTCTTTAGTGTTTGCCCAAGAATGGAAAACGTAGCCATTTGTAAGCTTCGAGTTAGTCGTGGTAAGTTTGGTACCAACTATGGTACCGGAGGCCAGAGAGGTCATTTTAGGAGAGCGCACCATGTCCAATGGTTTCCGCACCTAGAGGCGGTCAAGGAAACCCGAATTGCACGTAATGAAAACGTTGATTTTTCATCTGATGACGAGGAGGAAGAAGACGATTCAAACACTTCACTTACACCCAGTACCCCTGTCAGCAGCACACCCCATGTGAGGCACACTAAGAGTGTGGGAGAGAGTGAGACATCAATGCGGAAAAGTTAATCAGCGAGCGTAACTGGGTCGAAGATATCATCATCATCCCGTAAATCCTTGGTCCAGGGCAACATTAAAAAGATGTTGTTTACAGAAGCGCAATGTGAACGCAACCACCCACTGACGTGTCTGTATAACACTAAGCTGGCTAAAATGCTAGCTCTGGACCTTCTCCCTTTTTCTTTTGTAGAAGGGGTTGGTTTTCTAGAATTAGTGGCAGCGCTCTGCCCTAAATGGAAGGTTCCTAGCCGGTTCTATTTTGCCCGAGTTGCGGTTCCAGCACTACATGAAGATGTTCTGAAGGTGATTGGGGCAGCTTTGCAGAAGAGTGCTGTTCACACTATACATATGACAACAGACATGTGGACCAGTGGCGCAGGCGCTGATTACATGTGCATCACTGCACACTGGGGCTCTTTTTCAGGGGCTAAAGCAAAGCTAAACACAGGTGTTGACACGGACATTGGTTTTAAAGCTGCTCGGAAACATGCAACACTAGCCATGTTTGGTTTGGAGAAACGTCACACAGCAGAAAACATTTTGGATGTCTTTAACACAAAGGTCCTTAACTGGCTGTCCCCACTAAAACGCCAGGTTGGTTATGTTTCCACGGACAATGGCGCCAATATAGTTAAGGCCATGAGGCAGGGTGACTATTTCAGAGTGCCGTGTTTGGCGCACTGTATAAACCTGGTTGTCCAAAAATTTTTGGGTAATAAAGGCAGTGCAGCGTACAAAGTATTGGACACCTGCCGAAAAATGTGCAACCATTTCAGCCATTCTTTTAAGGCCCGAAAGCAGCTGAGGAGCCTGCTATCCCAACGTAAAATGCCAGTGAAAGCACTCATCCAGGAGGTGGTAACACGTTGGAACTCAACCTTCTACATGCTTGAGCGTCTGTATGAGCAGTATACGGTACTCGATCAATATTTCTTAACAGAGGGTACAGAGGACCTGAGGATCGGTGTGGCGCAATGGAACATAGTTCAAAGCCTGACACGCATGATTCGTCCTTTTGAGTTCTTCACGCGTGCAGTCAGCAAGGAGGACTGTAATTTGGGAAAAGCTATCCCATTGTTGTACATGCTGGAGGACCAACTGAAGGAGGTGTGTTCTGTGTTTGAAAAAGATGTAAAAAACCAAGACTCTTTTGTTCTGGCTGAGAAATTATTAGAGCTCCTACAAGGTGATGAACGTCTTAAAGCGATCCACTCAGAAGAGCATTACATTTGTGCTACTATTCTGGATCCACGCTACAAAAAGGCGCTGGCAGGCCAAGCATTCTTTCCTTTTGATGATGAACATGTTCCAAAGTACAAACATTGGCTAGCCTTGTCAACCAAGAGGTTTGAAGGAGAACGGCTGAAAATTGAAGGAAATGGCAGTACATCAGCAGGCCATCCCCAGTCAAAACAATCCACTTCTGCACCTGTGGCTGTGGCACAAGTGACCTCTCAGCCGTTAAAGACACCGGCAACCGGATCATCTGCACCAGACACAACAGAAACATTGGAGGCTGAAGAGGATTGGCTAGCTCTGCGTGGGTTTGGTTCTCAAAAGGTCAGAGGCACAGCAAGAGCTAAGCAAAGTGGAGGAACCTTGGATGAGGACCTTGAGTCGATGGTGAAGGACTATCTGAATGACTCAACAGAGGTCTATGTTAATTCTGACCCATTGGCGTATTGGCATGGGAAAAAAGAATTGTGGCCACAGCTCACCAACCTGGCTTTAAACTACTTGTCTTGCCCACTCGCAAGCGTGTCTTCTGAACGTGTTTTCAGTGCTGCTGGTGGCATTGTAACTCCCAAACGGAGCCGCCTATCGCCCAAAAATGTGGAGAGGTTAACAATGATCAAGATGAATCATCACCTCATACCACCAGATTTCAGAGTAAGAGAAAGAGCGCCGGATGAAGACGAGGTGGGCAGCAACATAGATGAGGGAATTTCTACTCTGTCAGGTGACACTTAGCTCACCCTGCCTGAATTCGCAGAGTATGATGACAAAGCCTTATTCTCATTCCTGGACCGTGATACCGAGCCCTGAAAATGAGACAACGAATCAATAACTTTCTTTTTCGTCCTTATTCACTTTTATTCCTGTGTGTCTGTCTTTCTGTGTTGTGCACAGTTAATATATTTCAAACTTTAATCAGATAATCACAAAAACAAGCCCATCAGCAGAACTGTCTTCACTGGTTTGCTAATTGATTTGAAGTTGCCGCAGTCTGCATTCCTCAGGTTCACAAGTTCAGAAGAACATGCTCCTCTATCCTCCTCCTTCAGACTCCTATTTCCATCAAACCAGAGGGCTGGTTTACGCCCAATGAAGAAAGACTCAGCACTTGTGGGGGTGTTGTTCTACCTCTTTGCAGGTGAGTTGACGGCTCTGGGACCATTGTTGGGAAGCTCTAATACCGGATAAAAGTGGTTTGGACCAAATCCGAGGCGCACATTTTTTAGTGTTTTTGCTGACTTGCTTGCCTTTGAGGTGCTCTTAGCGGGGGTTCCGTCTGTTTGTGGGTGAGTTTCGGGGTCTGGGAGCACTGCTGGGACACTCTAATCTTGATTGCATTTGCTTTTCAGGAAATCCGTGGTGGCAACCCCGACTTATGGCCTAGCTACGCAGCGCGTTTGGACCGAAGGCTGAGAAATATTGCAAGTATGAGATTTGCTTTTGGCCTGTTTGGGGGTGTTATGCTTCTTGGCGGGTGGGTTGGCGGGTCTTGGGGCATTCCTGGGAAGGTCTAATACCGGGTAGAAGTGGTTGGGACAAAATCCAGGTCGATTTTTTTTTTGTGCTATTTCTGACATTTTGCTCAATGTAGCGTTTTCGGGGGCCTGTTTGGGGGGCTTCCTGGTGTTTGTGGGTGTGTTTCGGCGTCTGGGCGCACTGCTGGCTATATGTACTTTACTTTGCAAGAGATTTGAAGCAAATCCATGGTGGCAGAGGGGAGTTAGGGCCTAGCTGCAGAGCGCGCGCGGAGTGATTTGGGAAATTTGGAAAAAAATGACGAAGTCCCCATTTTTGTACTTTTGCTCTTTGGCTGTTTGGGGGTCTTCTACTCGTTTTCTCCTGGGTTGACGGCTCTGGGGCCATTGCTGGGAAGCTCTAATACCGGATAAAAGTGGTTGGGACAAAATCCACGTCGATTTTTTTTTTTGTGCTATTTCTGACATTTTGCTCAATGTAGCGTTTTCGGGGGCCTGTTTGGGGGGCTTCCTGGTGTTTGTGGGTGAGTTTCGGGGTCTGAGAGCACTGCTGGGACACTTTAACCTTGATTGCATTTGCTTTTCAGGAAATCCGTGGTGGCAACCCCGACTTATGGCCTAGCTACGCAGCGCGTTTGGACCGAAGGCCGAGAAATATTGCAAGTATGAGATTTTGCTTTTGGCCGGTTTGGGGGTGTTATGCTTCTTGGCGGGTGGGTTAGCGGGTCTTGGGGCATTCCTGGGAAGGTCTAATACCGGGTAGAAGTGGTTGGGACAAAATCCTCGCGGAAAAGCCTTTTGGACTTTTTGTAACTTAGGGTTCGTTAGGGTTAGCCCTAGCAGCAGGATTGCATGTGTTTCGGGGTGTTCTAGATTTTTGCAACTGAGTTCTGGGGTCTTAGAGCACTCGTGAGAATGTGTAATTTTGGTTGCAAGTCATTTGAAGAAAATCCATGGTGGGAAAGGGGGGATTTGGCATAGTTAAAGAAAGCCTTTGCCACTATTCTTAACTTAGGGTTCGTTAGGGTTAGCAGTATTTCTATTGCATGTGTTTGGGTGGGGGGGTTTTCGAGTCTTGGAGCGATGCTGGCTATGGATACTTTTGCTTGGTTGCTTGCAAGTGGTTTGAATGCAATCCACGGTGGGTAAGGGGGTACTTGGGCCTACTTTTACTTTCAAAGTACGTTTTGTCACCAGTTTCTGCTAGGTCTAGTTTTTTGAGATTTGATTGGGGGTCTTCTACATTTTTGCGACTGGCTTTAGTAAGGGTCTGGGTGGGAGCACTGCTGGGAAGATCTAATTTTGTTCTAAAACACAGTTTACAGGACACCTAGCTTGAGGGGAAAGATCCGCTACATTAATTTGCCCATACTTATTTATCCTTCAAAAGGTGACTCTGACAGAGTACGCACTTTCAAAAATATTGTACTGTCTACTATGGAAAATCAAAGTGTGACTTTTTGCACTCCACAGCCTACATACCTTATATTTATTTATCAGTGGTCTTGTAATATTATATCACTTCCTGTTTTTCGTTGAATAATTACAGGCCGGGTTTCAGTCTGTGCAATGGGGAAAAAAGGATGGAGTCAGGCTTCACATTAGCGAGCCACAATTCAGCATCAGGCAGGCAGTGGACAGGGTGTCTTCTGGTCACCAACATCGATGGACGAAGCGTCAGCTGCAATGGAGGAGTGCCGCTAATAAGAGGATTTTTTTTCTGTAGGCAACTTACTTACCAAATTCAACAGGACAACTACAACAACATACAGATACAGTATCCTTTGTCTTTTTCTCTGACTGTGACTGCATTTCTTGGATCTCTCTCTGCTTCTAAATTGATCCCACCTTAACACATCACTTAGTCCACTCCACTATCACATCTGCACCACACATAGTCATTTGTAAGTGCTCCTACGTAATTCGCAAGTCGCAGCACGCCCCAGCCCGTAGAGGACTGGGATGGCCCCAATGATGAAGCATGTCACCAAGGGGCAACCCTGGTGAGTGAGGGGACACCTAGAAAAAGAGCAATTTCTCCTTTTCTATCTACTATACCTTCCAGACCAACCCCATTGAGTGTTGGGAATGGATTTATAGTGACCAGCAAGGCTCTCTCAGGTATCTGGCAACAGAGACCTTATGTTGAAGATAGTTATCAATAATTCCACACACGCCCTGTACTGTCGCATTCTTTCTTCCACAGTTGTCGAAAGTACTACTTACTTTTCACTGACATACATCCAGTAGTGCATGCACTTTCAAAGATTGATGGATAGGTTTGTACCCAAAGATTTCTTTATGTTCAATTGTTTGTCCATGCTGTGCTTTTTTTACAGGGTGTCTTCTGGTGGTGACCAACATCGATGGACGAAGCGTCGGCTGCAATGGAGTAGTGCCGCTAATAAGAGGATTTTTTTCTGCAGGCAACTTACTTACCAAATTCAACAGGACAACTACAACAACACATACAGATACAGTATCCTTTGTCTTTTTCTCTGACTGTGACTGCATTTCTTGGATCTCTCTCTGCTTCTAAATTGATCCCTTAACACATCACTTAGCCCACTCCACTATCACTTCTGCACCACACATAGTCATTTGTAAGTGCTCCTACGTAATTCGCAAGTCGCAGCACGCCCCAGCCCGTAGAGGACTGGGATGGCCCATATGATGAAGCATGTCACCAAGGGGCAACCCTGGTGAGTGAGGGGTCACCTAGAAAAAGAGCAATTTCTCCTTTTCTATCTACTATACCTTCCAGACCAACCCCATTGAGTGTTGTGAATGGATTTATAGTGACCAGCAAGGCTCTCTCAGGTATCTGGCAACAGAGACCTTATGTTGAAGATAGTTATCAATAATTCCACACACGCCCTGTACTGTTGCATTCTTTCTTCCACAGTTGTCGAAAGTACTACTTACTTTTCACTGACATGCATCCAGTAGTGCATGCACTTTCAAAGATTGATGGATAGGTTTGTACCCAAAGATTTCTTTATGTTCACAATTGTTTGTCCATGCTGTGCTATTTTTTCTTGTCTCCCAAAACCTTTCCCAAAAACCCCCGTACCCATCCATTTTTCAAACCCTAACCCTCTTTCCCCGGGCTGTGTGGTTTTCATTGATGTGTGACTAAATTACAGCAATAAATCCACACACTTGCTGGGGAGGATAAGGTGATAGCAACAGGCTGGTGAAGAAATCCGAGGATATATTCTTACTCTGATTGACAAAGACCCATGGCTAATGTCAAAGAACTTCAACCGAATTAGTTATACTTTAACATTTGTTAGGCTACAATGTGGCACTGTTCTAGTGTACTTCTGTCACCTGCTATATTCTCTATTGTACCGTTGTATTGCTCAGGAGGACAAACCAGATTTCATTTTCTTTTTTTTCATAGGCATGCAACTGCCACTGTGTCACACCACTAGTACCACCGCTATGAGGAAATTTTATCCGCCCAGGATTGCCAACCTTATTCACTGTTTCCCGTGGAGCCAGCCCTGGGCCTAGCCCTACTTGCAAACAGAAATTACAGGTAAGATAGGCGTTTGGTTGGAGGTAGTATAATGGAGTATTAGGAGAGACGAGAGATTGGATTGACGGTAGTACTACTAAAGTCCTAGGACTATTCAGGAAAACAAACTTACTGTTAAACCCCCACCCACCAGACTGAAAAGCAGTAAAAACCAGGTATGGTCAGATAAAGTTTCAAAAAGTATATTTTTATAGCCCTAACAAAAGAATCTCCCGCAAGACCCTCCCTAACCCCAACAATTGTCCTTCAAAAGTCCCCAAAAATCCCAACTCCCAATTCCCACCCCCCAAAAGTCTCTAAAAAAGGGGCAAGGGACACTATGGCAGGGTGCTGTTGGAATTAGCAGCCAGGGCATCATGCTCCTTGCGGAGGGTGGCAAGTTCGAAGCGGAAGCCCTCCACCACGTTCTTATAGTTATGGACCTCCTGCTCCAGGTAGGACAGTCTGAGGGATAAGCGGCGCCGGTGTGCCTTGCAAATCCTGTGAGGGGAAGCTGCTTTCTTTGCTGCTCGGCGGTGGCGTTTGGCTTTGGTAGCCCGGCTCCGTACCGCTGGAGCACTGCGCTGGCTGGCAGCCCGCACGGAGGAGGATGCAGCTGTCCCACTGGACGTTGTTGTTGTACCAGACTGCGTCTCCTCCTCCTCCAGGGCCACCAGCCGCCGATATTCAGCGACAGTGGCATCCAGCCTCGTTGCCGGGCCATTCGAGCCAGCTCCTTCCTCCTTGATGGTGTCTTGGATTTGGAAGGAGCAACTACATGAAAAAAGAAAGACATAGTCTGTAACCAATGCTCCTTAAGATTAACACAAAATGATTGAGCAGAAAGTTGTCACAGTACAAGTAGCAAATTGAAAGTACAGTACATAACTATTGAGGACAGTATCTATGTAACCTCCGACTTTTTCACCCTTGCTCTAACATTAGTGGGAGTTTCAGGAACAAATTCTATGAGCACTATGGACTTCCATTACAGTCGACTATGACAGTACACCACTCTTATTCTTCTTCTTCTCTCTTGTTTAGGAAAATTGGTACGTTATCTTATGCAAGCCGGCATAATGCCAGCGCAGTGAACTTGCACCCGAGAAAAACAGACGCACACCATGGTGAGTGAGACAGACTTGCGTTACTGTACCGGTCCAGTACATGTAGGTGGTGAAGCTCTTACTTTTCTACTACGGGTGGCACTGAGAATACTCTGTTAAAAGGGCTACTGCTTAATTAATTTAGCTTTCACCCTACAGTGCAAATGAGTATTAGAAAAGGAAAATGAAGAAGCTAAATTATCTGATTATCTATCACTTCACATGGGATGTATTTGATGACATATGGGATGACTTTAGGTGCTTTGCTTATTATTGAGTGAACAGTGATACCCCCACACATGAATGACGTATTACTACTAAACTAAAGTTATTAAGAGAGGTAGGGAGTGTCCACCGTAATAACCGGATATATGCTGTGCTTGCAGTTGCAATACAAACTACTGCTACTATTCATGGTAGTATTTGGACAACGTTACAACTTCCACTGAAAAGCGCCCATCGCCTTTTAATAATTCGTTAAAGCATAAACCGCCGCGAGCCTCTCGGAAAATAATTTCCTCTTGGTGTCCCAGGGACCACCCGCATGGCGGTGGCATTAATTCAGATTTCCCAGTCACCTCTTTCTTCCGCGCCAACAACGCCCACTCGCTAACAGCGTGGGTTCTCCAGTCTATTGGGAAACGGAATCCGGCGCCTATGAACCTTTCCGCTCCCAGCGCGAGGCGGAGTAAACAATTCATTTATGCGCGGAGGGGGAACCAGGAATGAAAACAACAAACCTTAAATGGGGTTAAGGTGGATCGAGAACCGATCTCTCCACGGACCAACTGTCCCTTGTTATGCAGGAAACGTTTCTGTATGTTGATAAGAGTTTAATTTCCTTGCAAATCGCTATTTGGCTTCGAAGGCCGTGTTGTTGCCTGGGGCAGGTAGGATACACAAGGTACACGTGAGGTGAAGCAACAATGCCTTGCTTTTTAACCCAGTGTCTTGTGTTCGATCTCAGGCTTGGGTAGAGGCGGTGAGCAGGTGAAACGTGAGCCTGCTGTGGCTCCCCAGGGATCGCGTTCAAAAAGAGGGAAAGCACCGCTAATGCGTCAAACTGGCAACGTGATAACTTTAGTGTACTTCAGTTTATAGGATTGGGTAACTGGTACCCGTACTTTATCTTTATCTGCACGAAGCTGCAGCACCGGCTCCAAAATTGTTTTCGCTTCTGGGGATTGTTATTAATCTTATGGCCCATAAAGCTGCCCGATGAGCGAACTTAAAAAGAATGTTTATTTTTTGTTTTTATTCCAACTGGAATTTATTATACCACTTGCATCAAATGTTTTCAGCAACTTCGATGTGGGCTTCCACAGGATCGGGCCCTACGTCCCGCTGTTCTTAATCTTCCTACTTTCTGGGGCAAGACCGTCACCTCAATTACCGTAAAATTTAAAGTCCAGGTAGCGCCCGACCTACAAGGGGCCCTGCTCGGGTTTTCGACCATCATTTTAACATTGCACGCTTAAATAATCCAGGGGTATCTGGGCGAATGCCAGGATTGAATAACTTTAAAAGAAAAATATTCTTGGCCTTCGATTTAAACACTTTAAGACAAGCGAATAGTTTTTATATGTATATTGTCTATGCACTTTTGTACTGAGTTTTGTTCTTTAATGAAACAATGTGTACATTGTATGCAATAGCCATGAAGTGAGTGAAGCCTGATTATTCGACTTCCTCTGCATTCCGAAACCCTTGGCTGCCCCGCCTTCCTTCCGACCTCGCAGCTCTTCGAAACGGCCATAGAAACGACAAACCATACCAATTTTTTCACCCTTGGCGCTTTGAAGCGCCAGAATCTACTTTAAACTAATATCATTTTGTTTCCTTCTGCCATAGTCCTTGTTCTCTCTCTCATCTAAGTAATTGTATTGTTACCAAAGTATTTATTATCAGAAAACAGTACAAGGTAATAAGGTTGTACACCGGATATGTAACTTGAATGACTATATAAGTAGATGAGTGGTAGAGGTGACTAGTGATGAATTGGAAAATCCAATTAAAGTCGACTTCATCCATTCCCCCTCAGCGCTTCGATTCGCCTGTAGTTTTAACTGAGTGCTATGCAAGCTGCTTGAAACACCATGCACCCTTCACCTCCCCACCCATCTTTTAGCACTTTGAAACACCCTTATAATAATAGCACAGTCAATAAACAAGCGATCACTTGCTATGTGACATCTGGACCAGGTAGCCCCTCCCTCTTATCCATCATTGAGCCGAGTGCATGTGTAGGAGGGGCAGACTTGTGCAGTTCGTCAGAAGTAAGCTGGTTCCTCTGTCTTGACAGTTAACATTTACGCAGACGTGATTGATTACCACCGGCAGTTTGTGCGACATTGGGAGTGTGCGGGTGAGCAGTGTGTGAATGTTACGGGGCAGTGTGTGAGTGTGCAGAAAACACCACACACACATAACGCACACACAAACCACACACCTCAGTCTCTCAACACCACACACTTCTCACCACTCAACACAACACACTCACCACCACACTCACTCCCCAGGCTCACCCCCACAGACTCACCAGCACACACTCACCAGCACACAGAAAACAACACACACAACAACACACCCCCAGCCGTCAATGAATGCTTTCACCATGCACAAACACCAACAACCATCATCCATCTGTGCACGCTTTTACCAAGCACACACCCACCAGCCGTCAGTGCACCCTTCCACCAGGCACACACACCTCCAGCCGGCAGTGCACTTTTCCACCAAGCAATCGCAGTATGGTACACTTTACTTTTAAACATATTCATACAAAGCACAGCATGCCACCATTGGTAAAATTACAATTCAACCAACATACTTCCACTACACACCACATGCACACACTCCATAACACATGGCAAAAAGACATTGGCATTTACAATGCCATTAGCTCAAACTCAAATAAATCCGAGCCCGATTGCATTTCTAATGCTTGTTATTGTTGGCAATGGTCAAAGCATAAACATTTAGAATACTTGAAAAGACATTATGGACAATCCCAGAGGACTGCACTCAGTGCATAGAGTAATTGCTGACTAGAATGGGAGTCCAATGGAAATGCCAAATGTGCAATCTTAGTTAGCTACACAGACAGACTAATAAGAATAATCTAGTAATACCACACGGAGTCATAGTCGAGGCAGGATAAGAATTTAGATCCTGTCTACAAGAAGATCAAAGACGATTTTGAAAAAATCGAATGAGGAACGCTAGGAAAAAATAAGTACTCTATATTAAAATTAAAACTTACTGGGGCCAGCAAAGGAGCCCTCGCCTGCCCGGTCTTGGCCTGCATCGTCAACAGCACCCTCCTCCTCCTCCTGTGTCCTCCTCTTGCCCCTGGGGGAAGCTGATGTACAACATGAAAGAAAGAAAAACAGAAAACATGGATGATATTTCTCAACCAAATCAAACATTTCAAAAGAACTAACAAAGTAACAAAATATTTTTGCGAAATAGCAAATAGGGAACGACTCCACGGGATATATTCTTGACCAATCTCATGTGGTCGACTACGTCATTACTTTAGTATTGCTTGATTTGCGGACCGTTGAATTGGAAACTACCCTATGTAACTCACTAAACAAAGTACTAAAAAGGTTTGCCTAGGATTGGCAGGCAGCAGTCCGCAGCACGCAAAGTGACAGCCAAAGTCCATCGTGATTGAAGATCAGCGACAACACTAAAGTTTCCTACTACATTAACCAGTCATTAAAATACTCAAACTATTAATCCACCACCACTATTTCTTCTTATCGCCATGTGTACAAAGGAAGGACTGGACTTGAGTCTGTAGGGGCTGATTTAGAAGGCCCTTGCGGGTCTTTTGCTCCATTGTTGCGTGACTTTTGTGACGCAGCGACAGCACAAAAGAGGCGCAATGGTGCGGCGTATATTAACAACGTGACGCATATGGGAGATGCATCACGTTGTAAAGCCCTGCGCCAATAGGGGGCGTTCCGGCGCAAGGGAGGGCGTTCCTGCACAGGAACGCATCCTAAAAGTGGCTGAGGGAAATCTACAAGATTTCAATCAGTCACTTTGAGGACAATGATGCGTGACTCAAACCCTGCGCCTGCTTGAAGCACACGTACGGCTTGACGCAGCATTGGGGAGATAGGGCACCCCAGAGCATTGATGGAGCTGCACCATCGTTGCGACGCAACTCCAGCAATGCGCCGCCTTTACGGCACAGATGCGTAACGCTTTGGCGACGTTTTGGGCCCATTGTGCGCCGCATTGTAAATACGGCGCACCATGGGTGATGGTGGCGTGACGCACTATTACTGGCGCATCCCTGCAACTTTGCAGGGATGCGCCGGTATTTAAAAATCTGAACCTTAGTGTGTAGCATTACCCAGTTCTTTAAACTACTTATACATAATTTCACAGGCCAATGAAATTAACACAAAATCTAAAACAAATAAGCATAGTAGCAACACTACTGAGAAGAAGGAGAGCAGTGTACCTGAAATGCACAGAAGATTTTGAAATATAATTTACCTACAATGTAATGAGCAGCATTATTGCTCTTGGTAAAAAACAAAAATTTGCAATATAATAACACAGCAGGAGAAAACATAGTATTAAAGACATAGCTACTACTACTCACCAAGCCCGGGGATCTCAAGGCCAAGGAGGTCGAGCAGATCTCGCTCACGGGTCAGGACATCCGTCCAGCGGTGGGTGGCCTGGTTGTAGGTGCGCCAGACCCGAGAGTGGTGGTAAATGGCCTGGCACACCTTCTCCCACTGCTTCCGGCGCTCCCGGGCCCCGTACCCGGCACTGATCTTGCCGCCTCCCATGATGGTCCTGGGGAGGCGGCGCTGAACATAAAAAATGAGTTGGCCCACCTCCTCCGGGGTAAAGATCTCCCTGGGTACGACCTCCTCCCCCCTCAAACGCCCGCACGGGAGCCGGACACGGGGTGCGGGACCCTTCCCCTTCTCGGGATGCTTCCCGGCTCCCTTCACCATGGTCTGGGCGTAAAGGAATAAAGAAAATAGAATAGGGAAGAGAAGAAAAGAAAAGAGTTTACAAAAGTAGTTTAAAATTAACCAAAAGTAGCAGTAAACACAAAATATAGGGCTAGAAAAATAGAGGGATAGATAATAAGTAAAATAGATTAAAAAAAACTTCAAACAAGCAAAGGATGGCAGAGATTGACAGAGGATACAAAGACCATGCCCAGAACCATAGCAATGAATGAGAAACAAGATGGCCGCGCCCGTTCACGACCGCGCGGGTAAGTTCGCGCGAGATTTTCCTTGCGAACACGCGCAAAACTGTACTGGCAAGCCGCAGACTTTGCGAGATTACACTTCGCGCCCGGAAACGGAAATACGTCAGGCAAACAAGATGGCTGTGCCCTTGAACGACTGCGAGGGTAACTTCGCGCCTTGCGCTACGAGCGGCTCGCAAAAACGCACAAAACCTTGCCAACTAACACGCCGCAAAAAAAAACAAATTGCATATTCGCACGAATTTGCGGCTTCCGAATCCGATCTCGCGCGTGTTCGCGCCCCGCGAACCCCGCGAAATTGCAGAAAAACGAGTTTTTCAAAACTGAAAGCAGTCGGCAGGGGCAAGAGTTCAAACTCATCATTAGTAACAATTCCCTGTAGTGCTTCCTGACTGGGGCCCCTCCAGAATTCAGTTGCTAGTTGCAACAATTATATGACCCTGCTCTGACCCTCACAGCAGGCTCATAGAATAGCTACAAGTAGGCCACAAAGGTCCTGGGGAAAAAAATGCACTGCAACAGAAAGCAAACTTACAGATAAGGAAGCAGGTGCCAGACTGGAATTTTAAAACAGTGACACATTAATAAACTAACCCCGAATTAATTAATCTCAGTTGAAACAGGGCTGGTGTGCTTGCTTTTCCCTCCCATAATCTACAGTAATGATGAAACAGAGGGTGGCATTGATGTAACAGAGGGTTGCAGTGGTGAAACAGAGGGTGCTGGGAACCTGTGATGATGATCCAGACGTAGAAACAACATAATCGCGACTGTTGCGCGCCGAAATGTAAGTTCGCAATTGCGAACTGGTACGAAACCCTCGCGAACTGGCAGAAATCCTTGCGAACACAAAAAAAAATCCGCAAATTTGCAAAAATTCGCGGATTTTGCGAGTTCGCAAATCCGCAAAATTCGCGAACGCGAGATTCGCAAAATTCGCCCATACTTACTCACTTCCAAATCTGAATTTGGTCACAAACCTGGATTGCGATTTCTTAAGAAGTTACTGAATCACAATTTGGTGTTTGCAAGCGCAAAAATGTTTTTTTCCAAATGTACAAACAGCCTGATTGGTACAATCGGGTCATTTGCGACCCCAAAAATGTTTTGTACTTCTTGGCCCAGGACTCTCATCTGGACCTTGACCTTGATCTGTCGTGTTTATATCTAGGACCCTAATTCAATATTCCCGATTTATGCCCTTGTGAGGTTATAATCAATAATATCCTGATAAAGGCAAAAGAATCAGATCCATATTCAGTAATAGCCCATGCAGTCCAAAGCACAGCACGGCTACTCCCATCGACTCCTAGAAAGCACAACGCGTTCTTTAAACAAACCAAGCCTCCAGCAGCCCGGGAAAATCCCCCCTGCTTTTGTTTTGATTTGAACAAGAACTCCTGAAGCCCAGAAAGAACTGTTGGTTCTTAGTGACGTCTTATGTCCAACCTTACGTCAAACCCGGCACCTTCCAGGTATAAAATACCAATAGTTGCCTTAAGCAAAGACACGGTGGTTTGGAGCAGAGCGGCTATCTACTTGCCCGAGAGCCCAGCTGATGCGAGAGCCCACGGAAGCCGCCCCTCCCGTTTGACGCACTGAGAGAGACGCTTTTTCTCCAGAAGAGAAAATCCAGCTCCGGTGTTTCCAGCCTACCCTTGCGGGTTGCTGGGAGATAGAGTCCTGAAGAAAGAGATACCAGACCTCCCACATTCTATTACCAAGGTACGGAGCTGAGTAAACCCTTAAGAGAATTCTTGATGCAGATTCTTGGCAAAATAATCTTAAACCACTTAACTTAACTGCTTCTTACTAATCCCTTCCCATGTATTAGGCTTAGGTCAGGCACACCGGGGTAGGCTTAGTTAGAAGCACCAGTTGAGTACGTTAGTCAAGGTATTTGTGTATGTATATATTTTATCCATTTTAAAGTATCATATGGCTAAGAAACCACATCAATGCTTTTACAGTATTATTTCATAATACTACTTTTACTGTAGCACTTTACTTTAAGTATTGCAATTGTGAAAATTCATTTCTTTTGCATGAGAATGAAGACTGCTCAATAAATAACACCTTTTATTGAAAACGCCCGTCTCTCTATTTCTCTGCATTCTGGTGAAACTAAGTATGCACTGCTGACTGAGTGAAATAGCTGTCTATTGTTTTCACACGACTCTAGAGATACACTCTTATTCTGAGGGAGCAAAGTTGTCATGTTTATGCGGTTGTCGGAAACTGAATCCCTTCTTGTCTGAGCCAGGGAAGTTTATCCCTCCCTATTCATTCAAGAAAGATTCCAGTGACCTCTGAGCTAGCTGGCGCAAACCTAAATTAAGTTTAACATAGTCAGTAGAGACCTAGATGACCTCAGTCCTACGTCTACACTGCTGTTTGTTATTCCAATGTGCAGAGCCTATTGGGAAAATAGGAACTACACTACAGATCTACTTGTTCATTTTACCACTGACATGCAGGCCACTCTTTAGATGGCACCTGGGCTTTCCCTGACTGAATTACCACCCCCATATCAATTCTGCAAATATGGACTGACTCCTTTGCTAAGCCCTTGCTCCACAAATAATACGAGCTTCCCTTCCAGAAATTAAATAATTTCAAGGCCTTATGGATAATTTTACAAATTTCTGAATGGTTCTCCACTCTTCACTGGTATTATGTTTTGTAATGTAAAATAAACATATATAGCGCAGCTGTCACCCTTCGGGTGTCCTGGCGCTGGGACTTAACCTGTTGTCAGTGTGCATGAGGATGGCCGATCCAGAAGATATAGTGACTCAAAATTGCTTCTCCCTAGGGAAAAGCCAGTTCTTCAGTCTCTTTCTAAATGAGAGCAGGTTGTGTCTAATGTCCATGGGGAGACCATTCCAGAGCCGCAAGGTTACTACACCAAAGGCTCTCCCACCAGTTCTAGCCTTTTTAAAACTCGTAGTAGCCACCAAGTTTGTGTTTGTTGAGCGGAGATTTCTCCTGGGAGCATACCACTTACATTTTTTCTGCTAGGATTTCGGGCTAAATACATGTACTGCTCTAAACACAGTGCATAGGGATTTTAATGTTATTCTTTGATCAGTTGGCAACCGGTGGAGGTTCTTCAGAGCCAGCGATGTTGAGGACCTACGTTGCCAATTTAGCTGCTATAGTCTGAATCCTATGCAGCTTTAGTATTGCTGATTTAGGTGCACCTAGGTACAAGGCGTTACAATAATCCAATATGCTCATTATTACACACCTCACTACCTGTGACCTGGTAGTAGTGGGTAGCGGAGGGAGGATTGTTTGTAAAGCCAACTATAGGCCCTTGTATACTCTTTGTTCATCTTATGCCACGCTTCCTGTTCCACGGTTCAAGAAATCACTTTCCTTAGACAATTCTTTTGCTGTTGTTTTTTCATAGCTAGCCTCCGAAATAGCTTCCCATTCTATCTAAAAGTGTTTCCCTCATACTCATTATTCAGGAAAAATCTCTATACTGGACTTTACTCAGTTTTGTCTTTTCATCTTTTCTAGCGCTAAGAGACCCCTGCGCTTTATAAATTCTGTTTAACATAACAGAACAATTCACATTTACATTTAATTTAAAAAAAAAACAATGAAGCAGGACAGCTAAGTATATATTGCAATAAAACTACAAAGCAAACGTGGCCATTAGACCTGCACATTGCTCTGAACGACCCTTTGAGTGTATTTTGAAATACCTTGAATAGCTATTTGCAGTACCTCAGTTCGGGATCTTCTGCTTTTTTTCACAGGCCACTCCATCATCCATCATCCATCATGCATTACATCTTGTCACCCTAGCCACGGTCTGTGCTCTGCTACAACATCAGAATGGCTAAGGAACTCCCAGACTGTGAAACAATACCGGAAGAAAAACTGTCCGGCTGGCAGCTGATTGGCAGTGGCAGCTTTGGCAACATCTACCGAGTCCGGCACATGGACTGGTGCGTTGATGTGGCAGTCAAGAAGCTGAACAGGTGAGAAGGAGATGCCAGGTGCACTTATGTAGTATTAAACTGTATGCGTGGTTCCAGGTAGCCTAATAGTGTCTTAGAGATTTATAGAGGGTTTTGCAAGTTTCAGATGTGTTGGAAGAACCTGTTGGCATGCCCTAGAGTGCTATCCTGCTCAACGCTCCGCCTTTCTGATGAATTTATTTGCAGTTTGTAGAGTGCACTAATACTGAAAGGTGTTCTAAGGAGAGCACTGTATGGGAGAAACTTTATCAATGCCAGTTTTCTTACTTGCCATAACACAAAGGCAAAAGGTCAATTTTTTTCACAGGGCATGTCAGACAGGCTCCACTACAGGCACACTGAGAGAGCATACTTGTAGGGACACAAGCGCCCACAAGAAATATACAGACAGATGCACATTCACCCAGATGCATCCCTTTCAAATGCTCATTTATTTTGTTGTGTGTAATTTACAAATACAGACATAGTACAGCCCTTTGATACATGTGTTTCTGGTGGCTGAATAAAGAAGAAAATTATGAACATTTAAGGCATGTCTCATGTAGCCCCACATAAAGTATCCACAAGTATGAAGCATATTTCTTGACTATCAAAATATCTACTTTTTTAAAGAAATTGTATTTCATCCAACATAAAATCACTCTCCTAATTTCAGTTCCACTTACCAGTTCAGTTCAGTTCTTAAACTTTATTCGATTGTTCATAAAAACATCATAAAAGTATACAGAATAAAAAAGGCACTTATGAATTAATACAAGATAGGGGAATACAATACATAGTAATACTCAAATAAGTAAGAACATGGACTAGCGGCAAAGGATTTGGACCAACACTTAAAAACCATACTTTTTCTGACACATACTGATTTTAGAATAAAGGTTGCGATGAAAAAACAGATATCCGGGGTGGCAAGTGCAAATAGAAATCTCATAGCATTAGCAGTTGTGGACACTGAATATTTCTTAAACAGTGGTTTGAGGTAGAGAATACGCAAAGGTTTATACAGATGGCATATTAACATAAAGTGCAACGTGCTTTGTTTAGTAATTCCGTCACACGGACAAGGGGTGGCAGAGTATATTTTCATCCTCGGAAATGCCACCAAATTATGCACAATACCTAGTCTCAGCCTTGTTAGTACGTACTGGTGAGGCTGTCTAGTGATAACTTTTAGGTACATAGGAATCCCAGTCCCTTCTTCCTTGTTTGAAGAATAGAAAACATGGGTTGAATAATCACTAGATTGTTTGTTACGTCTGTTATTTTTATGCCTCAAAAAGACACCTTTAACCTTGTGCTTCGGTAAAACAGTGGCACACTTGGGGTCATCGTGAACATCCAGATCAAAAAGTTCCTTAAAAGATAAAATGACATATTTTAGCCACGGAATCTGGTGGGCATTATCCAGGCGTAAACAGTCTTGAATTATTCCACTGGTAAAGCCTGTTTCATCCTTTGACCAGATGGACCTCCAAGCCATTAGGGGCCTCAAACCGATTAAGTCAGTTATGTAATCCAGCCCTAGTTCTTTATGGGTCAGTTCAGTGGATGCCGAAGATGGGAGGCAGAGGAGTGTCTCTTAAGAAATAAGTTTTCCAATATTTGCAAATCCCTTTGAGGCCTGTGTCCCCAAACTTCTGAGCCATAAAGCGCAATTGATGCACACCTGTGTCGATAAATATTCAGCATGTCTGGTATGCGGCGGCTTCCCAATTTGGCAGCAAAACGATATACACTTAAGGAAGTCTTGCCCGTCCTAGCTTTAACATTGTGTTGTTCTGGGGCCCAGGATCCATCATTATCAAAAGTAATGCCCAGATAACAAAAATTATTCACAACCTCGATGCTGTTTTCCTTAAAATAAAATGATTTAAGTTGATTCACCTTTTTTCCGCATGCCATGATGAATGTTTTGGAATTATTAATTTTTAATGTCTTCCCCTGTATAAAATCATAAAAACTATTCATAAGTTTCTGCAGGCCTATGGGGGTTCTCGAAAGTAAAACGGTATCGTCTGCATAAAGCAGCACCGGGATTGGTTGTCCCTCGACTTGCGGGGCGTCAGCTTGCACGTTTTTCAATTCAAGCTCCATGGAATTTATAAACAGGGAAAAAGTAGCGGGGCCAGGACACAACCCTGTCTAATGCCGGATTTTACCCTGATCTTCCTCGTGCACTCCCCCTCATGACCGTAGCGAATCTGGGCCGATAGATTATTATAGAGTCTTGCCAGAAAATGGATTATTGCTGCCGGTGCACCCATTTCGAGTAAGGTTGACCACAACAAAGTATGGTCAACCAGATCGAAAGCACTAGAGAGGTCCGCAAAACAAAAGTAACAAAGAACCCTGTTTAGCTTTAGTGTATTTCCCTATTAAAAGATCTAAATTGATACACTGCTCAATAGTGCCAAGGCCCTTCCTAAAACCATATTGGGAGACTGCAAGGATGTTGTTGGTTTCAGCCCACTCCTCCAAACGTAGCAATAAAACCCTGCTCATGATTTTTAACGAGGAATCTAGGAGGGAGATAGGGCGGTAGTTCTTAGCCTCTCCTCTATCTCCCTTCTTATAAATTGGCAGGATTATGGATTCACTCCAGGTAGAAGGGGTAGTATCGCTAACTGCAGCATTAAACACTTGGGTCAATAGGGGGCTCCACAAGGCCAGATCTGTTTTGTATAGATCGACCGGCACCCCATCCGGTCCTGGGGCTTTCCCTCCTTTGCTGTTTCGAATTGCCATGTCAACTTCTTGAAGGGTAATCCCCAGTGATTGTTTGGGTCTGGTGGAGTTAACACTGGAGCTATCCTGAACCTTACAAGTTGGGTCAAAAATCCCAGTAAAGTATTGGACCCAACTGTCCTCACTAACTTGAGCGGTTAAAACTGGGAATGCCTCCTTCTGGAGGAAAGGGCTATTGACAGTACTCCAGAAGAGCTTACAATCCCGTAGTGCTGCCACCTTAGTCAGGTCCTCCCAAACTTGTTCTCTTAGTTCCTGTTTCCTACGCTTCAACTCGTGTTTATATGTAGCCCTCAAAAGTATTACAGCATCCCTGTCTCTCGGGTGATTAGATAGTGCCCTCTTAAGATCTTGTAGCGCGGATGTGCAGGCTCTATCAAACCAGCCTAACGTGGCCCGCTTGGTTATGCTCTTGGTGATGGTAAGGGACTTTTTAATTATATTACCAAGTTCCTCGAAGTTAGCTATAATACAACTTGGGGCGGCATCAACTTCAAGACAGCGAAATAGCACTTTGTGGCCTGCGCCCATAATTTTCCTTAGTAATTTATCGGAATTATCTCCACACCATTTAATCCGGATGCCATTTTGCCTACATGGTATAATCTCATCAACAATCCTACCGTCAAGACGGGTCATAGGACCCCAGATGAGGTATGACAGAGTAATGGCATTGTGGTCACTAATTCCAAAATCCACAATAGTGGGGACCGTACAAAGGGGGACCATCTGTGTTGATATCAGCAAGTAGTCAATAACAGATGCAGAGTTTCTCCCTGTGAAAGTCGGAACAATATTACCCTCGTTATCCAGAGCAGGTTGATGGATGACCAGATCGAATTTTAACAGGAGGGTATTAAGGGAGTCACCATAAGGGGTGTGGGTAAAATGAGCCCAGTTCTTCCCATTGTCCCCATCATACCCACATACATTAGTATATGAGTAGGGACAGGATCTGATATTAAAGTCCCCCCCCCCCCCCCAGATAATGTCATATGACTTGTGGGTATCATTGCAGATTGTATTTATAGCAGACTATAGTTCATCTACAACAAGGGTACTCGCGGGGTCAAAAGTATTGTTATAATGATTAATCAACAAAGTGTTCCGGCCCCCTCTATGTTCTAACCTATGTATTTGAGAGTGTGAGCCTACAATGGAGTGGGATCTCACACGTATTGGGAAATGCACAGACAGTAAAATCAACAGCCCACCTTTTGCCCTACCCATGGAAGATTCTTGTGCTGGGCAATTATAAGAGACAAAGCCATCATGATGAATATCAGTTGTGGACCAGGTCTCCTGTAAGCAGAGGATGTCAAACCCGGAGATAGATTCCTTCCAACCCAGGGCTGACATCTTCTGCCGCCAACCAGCGATATTCCAGCTTGCCATTTTACAGCCTGGGGGACTAGATACCAATGCCGGCTCGGTCAGCACAAGGTTAGTTGGCGAAACCGGAGTAGTTAACAACACCTCTGACGTACTCTGGGCATAAGGCGGCTGATGGAAATCCGCTATCACAACTTGCAGAGGTGGTGCTATTGACAACATTTTGGGTGTTATAGGAGGCAACAAGCATTCAACTGGACAAATTTCATTGACCACAACTTCCCCGTCCATTAAACTATTACCCATCACAGGTTGAGAAGATCTTAAATCACATGTTGGCAGTAGTCAATCGACTCCCTCTAGGCCATCTAGGCAGCTATACCGATTACAATCAAAAAAGGGGTTATACTGGGGAGTGTACTGGGACGGTATAGCCGGTCTTATATCGTGGCTTCTTGGTCTGCCCCTTCGTTCAACCCTTGTCCAATCATGCCTCCCTCTACCATGAGTTACATAGTTAAGTGGAAAAAAGAAGGACACTGGGAGGGTCTGGATGGTAGAGTCAAAAGACCTATTAAATCCAGCACAAATATGGGATACCGTTCTGGGGTCTCTGAAGCTGACCGTAATGCAATCCCCGTTGATGGACTTGGCCGTCTTACCTAACCAGGGTACCCTCCTTACCATAATAATCTCATTGTGAAGATGGGCCGGTAGGAGTCTGTTCCAGTTAAGCCACTTAACGACTTTACCTTTCAAGGAACTAAAGGTTTCAGTTTCTCCTATTTCCAGGGCAGGGGCTCCAGCCAAAACCACCATATAGCGGTTTGCTTCCGGGGGGAGATCAGGCAGGCGTGGTCTGCGGGCTCTAGATACTTTGATTGGGGACCCTTGTATACCATCAACCGTTGGTCCAGGTGGGCACGTATTACAGGGTTGGAGTCCAGGAAGTTGTTGTGGGGGAACATTATTACACTGGTTGGGATCTTGGGAGGGATCTTGATGTGCTACTGAGGGGCCTTTTGGAGGACAAGTAGGGTGTTGGGCTACATCAGCTTGTAGAATGCCAGGGATGGTGGGAGTGATTTGTAAGGTATTGGAGCTACTGGGTTTGTTAACGTTGGCTAGAATAGAGGCAGTGGCTTTCTCGATATTAGACGATCTAAGTTCTATCCTTTCCATTTTGGCCTCTAGAGGGAATAGAATCGATTTAAATAGGGTGGCCGAACTTTCAATAGATACCTCTCTAATAGGGGAAACTGTTGGAGAAATCGTGGGAGATGGGGTGGGATCGTGTTGAATCTTTGCTGTTTTCGAGTTCTTACCAGCTTTCTTATTATAGGATCTTTTCCGTTTAGCAGTAGCCCCTTCCTTCACCCCCTGAGACATAGAATTATTGAAAGTATCTTCGGGTACAGAAACAATGGAAACATTATTAATATCTTGAACTTGGTTGATTTCTTGTAGCATTTCGTTCACCAAAATATCAAGGTCCACTCAGGCCTGATTATCAGCTTCAGGGAGGGGGTGTTGGTCAGCCACTATGGTGGTAACGGTATCAACACGTCTTTCAGGTGTTTTTGCATTAGCTAATGTCCCCAAGGAGGATCTTTTAATAGACAACAGTTCCTTGGATAAACGTTTCTCAAGAATATTAATTTCAGTGTCAATGATAGTGTTCGCCCTGATGAGAAATGTTTCTATACCTCCAGTTACAGGTCCTCCAGCAAGCGAGGACTTACTCCGGGTTTCCCGGCCAGCCATAAAGCCCAGTGGAGCGTGCAGATGGTTTAGGAAGGAAGTAACGGGGGTGGCCCGGTCCGGTCACTACTGGTCACGAACGGGCACAAACGGGCCCGCCCTTGGCCCGGGCTTCGCCCGGCGCCGTCCCGCGCACGTTCCGCGTGCGCGGTTATTAGGCTGGTTATATACGTATGCGCTGTGGGCGTGGCTACAGGGAGAGCGGGCCAGGTGTCAACAATTGGCCTCGCAGGGACTCCTGGTAGTTGGAGTCCCTGCCGTCACGCTCGCAGCCCTGTTAGCTGCCACAGACCCCCACAAAGTATTCAGGTGATGCGGGACCCGCGAAGCGGGTCCGGCGAACTGTAGCGTTGGGCTCGGGAGGCAAAACACAGCAGTTTGGTCTCTGTCCGCAGGTCCGCTATATCCAAGATGCAGGCGATGAAGAACCACTTATTTTTTGGGTCCCTAAGCTGGCAAACTACAACATGGGGATAATGTACCTGCTTCTCAAATATCTGGGTAATTTGCACATCACAGGTTTCTATCCCATTAGGAAAAAGTGGTTACCACCAAAATAGTAATTCTTACATCTGAAATGTACAGCACTGTGAAGCCACAATAAAGCAACTGAAAACTTTGCAGGTAAAAATATAGTTCTTTCAAACTCATTGCTGTGGAGAATAGTTTCATACTGCAGAACATTGTAGTTCTTAAAAAAAAAGTACATAATCTAAATGAGACTGTAGATCGCAGTTCTGTGTGAGCTAATTCTCGTACTCTTTGTCAATGTATGCCAAATTAGGCAAAGATAAGATGATACAAAATGCAGGCTAAACGAGACCCCTCTAAATAGTCTTATATAAACCTGTTCCCTGCACAGTATGCAGAAAAGCTTTGGAAAATTACATTTACAAAGCTTTAACACACTTACTAATTTGTTCCCCAAAGTACCTGATTGCAGATTAAAGAAGGATAAGTGTAATGATAAGTATGATAGGAAGTTTGTTTTCAAAAGTTCACAAATATTCTTACCACCTAAAAGAAACAAAAAGCCTACCTCTCTTATCTGTATATCCAGATAACTGCTCTGTCAAAGTGACACCCATGTTCTTTAGTGTAATGGTCAAACTCCATGCTTCATGAATAATTAGTCATTGGCTGGCAAGTGATGAATGCAATTACAACAACCAGTAGCAGAAGGGGGTGATCTTGCGTCTGTGGACACCGCAGGCTGCCTTTGCCAGAAATGTGAAGGTAGGGGTAGAGCTAATGTAACCTAGTTGATCTTGCTTGTTTAACCTGATTTGTGTACAAGTCAGACACCATGAACTAGGATACCTGTAGTAGAGTTAATGTTCCTCTACTTCTCTGCTCTCTTTCTTCCCCTTGCTCTTCAGCCTGAGTATGTGTGGAATGTTGTATATGTCATGGAATGTTGAATGGGTGAAGTGAGTCAGTTGGTGTCTGCAGGCTGAGCAGCTAGGAGGCTGCTCCTGGTGGGGAGTACTTACAGGGATACTGTAGTAACTTGCAGGAAACAATGTTGATGTCTTGAGTAGATATTTATTAGGTTACATGGAAATGAGCTAGCCACAGCAGCAGCCAGCCCCAACTATACTTAACTCAAGAATAACAAGATACACATTCTACTGTAGCTAAGCTCTGACAGAGCATTCTAAGAACATTAGCATAGTGCATAGGCGAAATACAAGAAACAGTAAACTAAACATAATACAGATTACTACAGATACATACAGGCCCACTCGCCATACTGGCTATAACATCAAACTTCTGTAATCTGTACCTGAATAAAACTTCTTGGAACCACAACCTGGCCTCCTGTGGGCTTTCTTACTACGACAATACCTCTTCCCCAAATCACAGAACAAAAGACAATACTTTTACTCAAATTTAATTCATTATTATAATCTGACTACTAAATCTAGGGCCTAATTCACAAAGGTAAATTTAGACTTGAAGTCTAAGTTTAGACCTTAAGTCTAAGTTTAGACCTGAAGTCTAAACTTAGACTTCAGGTCTGATGTTAGACTTCAGATTTAAGTTTACATCTGTGAATCGAGCCTCGAATATTTTATTTACAACACAGCCAAACAGAAGCTTCACAATAAAAACATGAAAAATGAAACAAAAAATACAGATTCCTCTCCCCCTTGGTTTACACGGTAACCTTGCAATACCCCTCTTTGATAAGAGGAAAATCTTGTTCCAAGCAAACGATAAGATCCTGGCCTTGGTTTACAATGCCTTTCCTACTTTCAAACCTCTTCCAACTAACTCCGTTCTCAACCCATCTGATCCCTCACCCTCCTACCCTACTTGCCTATTCTCATCTCTCCCAATTTTCAAGGCCTCGCACCTCTGATTTGCCCCTCCACTGAACACACCTAAATCCAACACCTCCCACAATTCCCTTTGCCATCATACACCGTCTTACTTGTCCACCCGCCTAGCACGATCTGGGCACCTACCCTTACTCCCAAAATCTTCAGCACGAGTCGGCACACCCTCCCACCTGACAGGCAAAAACCCTCCTCCTTCCTTCAACTCTCTCCCACACCTACCCCAATGCGCTTGCAGATAACTCCCCAGGCCATTAACCTTTTCCTCCTTACCATCACACCTCACAGGAGCAATATTACCACGAGGCTTTAATAAAACAATTTGGAGCAATTTGTCTTGGCCTCTGCATTAGTAAATGTAATAAGGTCAAGGTAGCCAAGCTTAACCTCTTTACTCAATCCCTGTTGCAAGTAAATTACTCTATGCAGCACAGTGATTCCTTGATCTTCTAGTAATTCTTCAGCCTGGAGCCTTTAAGAGCAAGCTGTTGGTGACGTAGCATTGATCTCTTCAGTCCACTGGCTGATGAGGAGTTGAACAGCCCATGGGTGAAATGCATGAATTCATTGATGTATAGTTTTAATAATCTGTGTAAATTCCTGAACAACATTGCGTGTACGATTTGTATTACTAATGAAATATTTTATACTTTATGACCACCTCGCCATAACCTACCTCTGAAAGGTTGATAGGACTGAAGAGCAGTCACTATCGGCTAAGTGGCCCATGTCAAGTGTGATAACCGCAGCTAGTTTTAGCTGATTATTCATCAGCACATCCCTTGTGGAGACTGAGAAGCACACCTGTCTAATGAGCAAAAGCAAGACTAAAAGTCCCAGATGGCAAAGTGCTGTTGGCTAAATGTCTGGACAGGATGAAGGGGTCATGATTGCCCTCCTGGTTCTTCTCCCGCTCCCCTAGCCCCGGTCCGGCCCGGCTGAGTGCCGTTTGTTCCAGTGGGCTGACGGGGTTGCGGGTGCCATTTTAGGAGGGGCAGTGGTGGCTTACAGGTCGGTGCACTAGTCATCGCGCACCTAGTCGTACAAAAGCGACGCCCCATGCGAACGCGCAGAGGACGCTCAGAACACAGTGGCAGTGGGTTTGCGGTTGCTGTGGTCGCGTGTGGGCTCGCTCCTTTATTTTAATCGCTGAAATTTTAAATTACTATTTGTGTTCTTCCTCCAAATTTCTGCCGCTGCCTGCCCTCCTGGTTTTTCTCCTGCTCCTCTAGCCCCGGTCCGGCCCGGCTGAGTGCCGTTTGTTCCGGAGGGCTGACGGGGTTGCGGGTGCCATTTTAGGAGGGGCAATGGTGGCTTACAGGTCGGCGCACTAGTCATCACGCACCTAGTCGTACAAAAGCAACGCCCCATACGAACGCAAGGCGGGCGCGCGCAGCGGGCGTGCCGAAGGCGCGCCAAAGGCAAGCCCGTCTGCGCCCGTTCGCGGCCGGACGGGGCTAGGGGCACCCCACTATGCCGGTTTTATCACCTACTCATCAGCCCACCTCCACTCCCTTCAAGGTTCGTGGCCACTGGCATCCTCCACCGTTGCCCATATTGCTACTCTCGGTCTCAGGCAGACACCCTCTATTCCATTACCCATAATCCATTGTCCCTCCTCGCCCTCCCTTCACCTTCCCTCCCGGGAGCGGCCTTTCCCATCCCATGGTGTCCCTGCCATTTCGGTCTGCCTTCTCAACACCAGATCGGCCGTCAAGCACCACCACAAACTATTTGTCTTACTGGACACTCATAAACCGGATCTCTTGTTTCTTACAGAGACCTGGTTTTGTCCTGATTCTCTGCCTCTTATTTTAGCTGCCCTTCCTGCGTCCTACTATGCTCTCTGCGCAGACCGACCCACGGGGAATGCTGGTGGTGGCGTTGCTCTGATTGTTCGATCTGAGCTTCATTTTCAGTTGTTATTGACCCCCTCCATCACATTGGTCGACTATTTAGTCGTCCATTCTGCCTCCTTCCAAACACCTATGACCTGTTTGCTTATGTACCGTCCCCCTCAACCCATGCCTCACTTTATCCCCACTGTACAGGAACTACTGGCTACCCTAGCTGTGAACCATTACTCCGTTCTAGTGCTAGGGGACTTCAATTTTTGGCCTTTAGATCCTGCTGAGTACCATATGTCCAGAGAATTCTCGGAATCTCTTTATAGCCACCACTTTTTATCTCATGTCCATACCCCTACCCACATCCACGGTCACACCTTGGACCAGGTTTGGTCACTTAATTGTCCCGTCTCTCCCCCTGCAGTTGTCCCATGTTCCTGGTCTGATCACTTTTTAGTTTCCCTCCTTCTACACCCCACTCTTGTTAAAAGACCCCCTCTTCATAGGAACACCTGGGCGCGCAATTGGAACCATGTCGATATGGTCTCCCTCTGCTCTTCTCTCTCTGCCTCTATTCCTTGTATTGAAGACCTTTCCTCTTCTGCTCAAGCAGACACTAAGTGGCTTGCAAGTGGATGTGACCAAGTAGCCGCTCTGAGGCGAATAGGTGGTTTAACGCTGATCTCAAAGAGAGGAAACTTGCGGTTCGGCAGGCTGAGCGCGCCTGGAGACGCGCCTACTGCCCTACACTTAAACTAAAATATATTTCACTTCTCAATCAATATAAGAAAGCCATTCTCGCTGCCAAGACCAATTATTTCTCCTCGAAAGTCTTGTCTGCCGAAAACCAACCAAGAGAAATGTTTTCAATTGTACAGGACCTAGCTTTCTCTGATAGAGCCACTCTCAAACCTTCCCCTTCCCAGGCCCTTTTGTGACTCGCTCAATATTTTTTTTTATTGAGAAAATTACTACTATAAAGTCTAACATTTCACCCCCTTCCCCCTCCTTTTCCGACCCTCCGGCTCCACCCAACCAGCTATTTCTTGACTGTATTCCTCCTTTGACCAGGGAGCTGTTCTTGTCCCTACTTTTAAGGGTCAAGTCCGGATCTCCCTCGGACATTTGCCCTGCGCAAATCCTTAGACAAATCTACCTGGCCTGTGCTCTGCCCCCTCTTACCTTTCTCAACACCTCCCTTGCTCAGGGCATTGTCCCTCTATCTCACAAATTTGCTACTATAATTCCCATCTTAAAGAAACCCGGTGCAGACACCACCTCTATGGCCAATTATCCCCCATCTCCCTCCTTCCCTTTTTAGGCAAAATACTGGAGCGGCATGTCACCAAAGTGCTCAGCGCTTTTGCTGAGGAAACTGGCAGGTTAGCCCCGTGTCAGGCAGGCTTCCGCCCTAGGCACTCCATGGAGTCGGTAGTCCTCTCCGTTATGGACAAACTCAGAGAGGGAATGGATACCAATCGGCCCCAGGCCTTGGTCCTTCTTGACTTATCCGCCGCCTTTGACACGGTTGACCACTCCATCTTGCTCACCCGTGTCAGGGCGGCTGGTGTCAGGGATTCGGCCCTGGTTTGTCTCTCTTCCTTCCTGAGGGACCATACTCGGGCCGTTCTCCTGGCCGATTTCTCTGCACCCTCCAGCAAGGTTCAATGCTGTGTACCACAAGGCTCCTCCCTTTCTCCCTTGCTGTTTAATTTGTACATTTTCCCTCTTGTTTTTGCACTACAGCAAATGGAGGTCACGGTGTATAACTACGCTGATGACCTCCAGCTCATTTTTAATTTGTCCTCTTCCCCAGACTCCATTTATAATTTTCAATCCGTTATGATTTTCATCAGGGACTAGATGAATCACAACCACCTGAAGTTAAATCCAGACAAAACTGAACTGGTCCTTACAGGTGGGTGCTCCAGTCCATGGAACCCTTTATTTTGGCCTCCTCCCCTGGGTTCTCCTCCTGTCCCCTTTCCTTCAGTAAAGACTTTAGGCATAAAACTGAATGATCATCTTACCTTGCACTCCCAGATTAGTTCTGTTGTTTCTTCCTGTTTTTTGATTCTCCGCACTACCCGAAAGATTTCACGTTTTTTTTCCACTTCTGCCCTTAAACTCATTGTTTTAGCCATGGTCATATCTCGCACCGACTACGGCAACGCCTTATACTCTGGTATCCCTGCTTATGATTTACGGCGACTTCAGCTGGTTCAAATCAGGCCTCCCGACTTGTCTACAACCTTCCCAAATTCCATCACGTTACCCTATTGTTCAAAGCCTTACATTGGCTTCCTATTCGTGAACGTCCCCTCTTCAAGATGGGCTGCATCACCTTTCAGGCCCGAGCAGGAACGGCTCCTGCATTTATCAATTCAGAAATCAAGGCCTATCTGTCCTGTAGAGAGTTGCGCTCCTCCTCCCAATTCCTCCTCTCAGTTCCTCGATTCAGGAGGAAGAAATTGGGAGGTATGAAATTCTCTACCCTCGCCCCTGTATTTTGGAACTCTCTTCCCTTTTCCCTTAGGTCCTCTCCTCACTATTTAGAGTTTCGAAAAGCTCTTAAAACCTTCCTTTTTTCACAAGCCTTTCTACACTAGTGGCCCACTTCCTGTCCCTTTCACGGGTCTGCATTCCTAGCACCAAGAAACAGCTTGGTAGACGTGCACTCTATAAATATTTTAAAATTCAAATTCATGATTGCGAGCAACATTACAGGCATTTACTTGTCCAGATCATTTCTGAAAGATCGACAGTCAGACTTAGGACAGATATCATTACATGACTCCATTACTATTCCTAGAGCGTGTAAGAGTTAGCTGCGTACCAAAGTTTACCTCTGGATGAGGGTCAGAGGCATCATTGGTTTACCTTTAAAAGACTGGTACAACTGGTTCAAATTTAGTCACGTCAGAGCAGTGAGCAACAGGCTTGTAGTGCTGGAAACAGTCACATATCTAAGAATTCCCTCTGACGTAGTGCATGTTTGAAAACATGTATTCAGTTCTGTAATTGGAAGCAACCAGCTAGAGAGGAGAGAGAACGAATCCCAGAGGAGTACAGAAGACACCATCTGAGAATGACAGAATTCCCTGCAAGGACAGGTCTTGATGTAGGGACTTTAACAGAGCAAGGAGAACAGAGAGGTTTCCAAACTACACTAGGTCAGTGAGACGTATTACACCTAATAGTCATCACAATAGATTTCACAGCAAGAAGATTAACAGAAGCATTTGGGGTTGGTCATCTGCTTATTGAAACTACCCTCACAGTTCTAACATCTCTGCATTCCTCCCACCTAGGGTCTCCACTTTTCTTTGAGAAACGTACAAGCCATCTGTTCTTTTTTTAATACTGTGCAACAACTCAGACAGCATACTTAAATAGAATTTTATATGAAAATTATTTGTATTCATTTTTTTAACATGTCCTTCCGTTTTTGTTTACTTTAACTATCCCTAAGGAGTCATTTTTGCAGCGGTAGATCACATTTTTAAGTGTTTTTTTTAACTTGATACTTTTCTCTTCCATCCCAATCTACTCTCCACATAACCATGGCAATGACGCAACACATCACCCCTGGACTACTTTTCTAAATACGGTGTCAACACTTTCAAGATTACATACCTTCCTAATCCCGTTAAATACTCAAAGAAAAATTTGAAACACAAAATCTTGAGAAACATCCTTGAATCCCTTTTTGCAGACCCAGACCACTGCATGCGGAAAGGAGCCCTTAAAATAGACCTCCTCCTCTTAACACTCACCACCGGCCTATGGTACATCTCCTTAAGAAATATGTTTCATGCCCTCTCACTGTCAAACATGCCCTTGGTGGAAAATGAAAAGTACATCTCTCCCTTGGCCTGCCCGGTATCCTTGCAATATCTATCTTCGTTAACAGGAAAATTATGATCCAAGTGAACGGTGAGATCCTGGTCTTGGTTGACAGTATCTTTCGCACTCTCAAACCCCTCCCATCTAACTCACTTCTCAAACTATCTGATCCTACTTTAACATTCAACAGGAGCAGTCACCTTCAGAATCCCTCTCACCTTCTCTCTCCACTTCTGCCAAATCCACCGCAAATGCATCCGACTTCTTCTAACCAGAAGCCCATTCCAACTCCTACCACATAAGCCTCAACCCTCCCCATTATTAAGCTTCCCACTTTCTCTGCTTTCCTGTCTTCTTTATCTTATCTCACAACAATAATATACATCCTTATCCAGGCCTTCTCTCGTTTCAGCAATTCGCCTACCTCTCAGATGTGCTACCAATCACAGCCAGTGCAGTTCAAGAGCACCTTTCCAAACATTATCCTTAGGGATAATCACTACCCCATACCGCAAGCATGCATACTCCTGACTCAAGGAGAATGTAATCCAAGACTTTGTGAAAATCTATGAAAAGACCAATGCCTCTGACACTTGGTACTCTAGCCAAATACAAAACGTCCTTCTTATCCCTACCATTATCTTGAACCGTACACGAGATCCATACCTTTATCCACCAAATCGCAACTTATTCTCTAACTTGATCCATATTACCACTCTTTCTCTCAATCAAATTGAGAACAAACTCGCCTTTTCCCCCCCTTACTTGCCTGATGCAAAACTGCTGCTCTGTAGTCAAAACACTTCCTTGAGATCTCCAACATGATCATTGACCACAACATCGACATCCTGTTCCTCACCAAAATCTGGCTGAACAATACTACAAACAGTGTTCTTCTGCTCCTGATGTCCTTCCCTTTCTCTCCATTCTGAGAAGTGAGCAGGAAGGAACACAATGTGAGAGCCTAGCGGCCACACACAAAGCTTCTCTAAGCTGCAGGCAACTCCCCAATACACGCTTTCAATCTTTCCAGTGTTTATCATTAGAAATCATCTCACATGTTACCTTAAACCACAGGTTGAATGTGATCTACCACCCCCCTGACCTGGTCACAGCAACACCTTCATCAAAGAGAGTATTAAATTCATCAGCACAATTAATCGGCACAGGCAACATTATCTTTCTGGGGACTTCAACCTCCACTGGGGTTCCTTATGAAACAAATCATTGGATAACTTTGCTGCTTTGCTAGAAGACAAGGACCTCCACCAACACTATAAGAAACCCACACACTGCAAAGGCGCCACTCTTGATCTGGTAATCTCGAGAACACCTCAACTGTCGACCAGTGAGCCATTCCAGGCGATTGGTCTGATCACCTGCACATTCCCTTTGCAGCGTCTTCCGTGAACAAGAAAAAAAAGTAAAAAGAAAGTCTTGTTCAGAGAAATGGAAACCAGGGCCAACCTAGCCCTATCAAACCTCTCATATGTATACTTCCTCAACTCAACATGAACAAGGCCATGGGCAATTCATACCCATCTAGAGAAAGACTAGCAATGAGCACGCTCTCCATTAAGTCTCACAAACCTTTGTGCTGCAAGACACAACTACAAAGGCCCCATCTTTAAAGCCAAGGCATTATGTATCGTATACCTTGTGGATATGACCAAGAACAGAACACAACAACTATTTGAGGTAATTAATGAAGCCAACAACCCTCACTCCAACTCCCCATTTAAGACATATTGGATCCTTTGCAATAACGTTATAGAGTTATTTGACAAACAAATCAAAAACATTAATATCTCCCTTCTGGTCAAACTCAACAACATAGTCAAGAAGAAATTGTCTTGCAAGGCTTTGCAGCCACTATCCTCTTTCTCTCTAATCCGAGAGGCAGATCTACTACTAACTTTATCCAAGGTGAACCCTCTAACAATTTTTGCAAAGGTATTCTGGCCTTCATCATGAAATTCCTAGCTACACTGCTTCTACCCATTTGGGCAGCCCTACTTTACTGGTCTAGGATCAGGGCTTCTTCCAGGCTGTCTAAAAAGGGTTCTCACTTAGGCTGTTTTAGGGAATCATGAACCTCATCCCAGCACAAGACTTAAGTCTGTTGTCCAGTTTCTCATGCTCTCCAGATGTGATAATGGAAGTGCACTTGTTTTTGACATTCCCATAGTCCACCTAGGTCCATTTCAGCACAGTACTACATGTGACCGCCCACTTCATAAGAGGACACAAGAATTTCAATCACATTCCCACCATTCTACTCTCCCCTCAGTGACATCCCATAGAGGCATCAGTTCAAATGAAAACTGCCTGGACCACTCATAAAGCTCTTCGCTCCTCTTTACCCTGGTATCTTTCAGAGATACTGAAAATCTCTCGTTCTAACAGAGATTCAAGAAATGCTCAATTGTTCCTCCTCTAAACCCACCTACCTTCCAAAATGAGAGATACATGACTAATATTTCTCCAGAAATGCACCAGAATCTCCTCTGTCTACCTTCTGCTGTCTAGGATTCAGTGCGTCCAGACTTGGCTCTTTGCCTTCTGGGTTTATAATAAGACACCACTTGACAGACGTGGTAGTAAGCCAACTCTATTAAATGATCAGCTCTCCAACCCAGGCAGCAACTGCCGCACTGACAACCATCCTGTTACTTCTCCACATTCTGCCCACTACTACATAACCACATACCTGTCCCCACACATAACCCCCTTAACACAATTATATAAAACAAAAGGACAATATGAGGATAAAAGGCCAATACAATATTAAGTACAAGAAAAATTTCAAATGTAACATAGCAACAAAATGTTCATATTACCATTTGTTTCCAGAAACACATAAATACTACGTTCTAATATAAATATAAAAAATACAATACGAGAACTAAAAGTGAAAACTACACAGGGGCTGGAAAATTAACCCTTTGCATAATCTTTATATCGTACAGGCGCTCTTCTCACTCTAACATACTTATCATTGGCTGTAGTTCTCTTCTAGCACAATGAACTTCCCCCTACTTTGTCACACATAACACCATCACCAATAACCACATAACCACAATTTGGTACCTACCACAGAGGTTCCCCAACAGGAAATGCTCGTATTCCATATTTTTCTCTTCAAACACAATTGCATTGTCTTGCAACTTAATGACTTTTCTAGGGTAATGAAAATCTAGACCTTGCCTTGCACTGACTTTCTTTTTTTACCCAATCTCCTACCTATTCTCTCATTTTCTTGTTCATACAATGCTCACCCGGCTTGCCAGTCAACGCCTTCTTCTCATCCAAAACCTTTCCCAGAACATCACCATTCATCATTTTCCGATCCATCCATCCTGTGGTCAAATCAGTGTCCGCAATTCTTCCTCTCATGACGGTAAAAGGTGACACTCCAGTCGCATTGTGGGGGTAGTTCTATAGGTCCACAATCACCTGTTTCCAATTCATGTTATTCAACAAATCTAACTGTAACTGATCCTTTAATTCCAGGTTGAATCTTTCCACTTAACGATTACTTCTAGGATCATAGATGTTTTGATGTGATGAACACCATGCTTCAGAAGACAATTCTTCATCTCTATCTGAACCACCCATGCACCATTATCACTGACTAACTCTTCTGGATAACCCTCTCTGGAAGATACTCTAAGAAAATCCAGAACAGAAGTAGATTCATTATCAACCATCCTTATATCCAGACAACTAGGTAAGCAATCAATGAGGACTAGTGCCAATTTTGGAGCACTTCCCTAAACACCAAATGGACCCAGGGCATGGATGAGGGTTTCATGGGCATGACAGGAGCTGGCACCATAATTTGAGTCTTGTCACTAATAGCACAAGCATCACAGACCTGACATCTTCCCTTATTAAGTTTCAATGCCCTCATTTTTCCATGACCACAATGTGCAAAAGTAAGCACTTTATTTTGCAAACACTTAGGTACAATCAACAATCCTCTTCGTCTTGAAATACAAGCAACCACGGATAACTCCAAAACTTTATCAAACAAAACCAACTCTTCCTGAAAATCCTTTACCTTAGGTCAACCCTGAACAACAATTGTTTTTACTTTGCTTAAAATCTCATCTTCCCTCAATGATTGCAGCCATAATTCCTTACACAAAACACCATTCAACACCTCTTTCACATCATTCAACATACAAAGAATTTCCAGATCTTCAGTTTTATTGCCACAATCTGCCTCCTCATCTTGTACCGATAGTCTCGACAAACCATCCGATGCAAATCTCTCTCCTAAAACATGCTTTGATTTGTACAGAAATTCCTGCATCCGATATTGCCACTTAGCAGTGCAAGGAGTGGCCCTTCCCCCACTATGAGTGCAAAATAAATCCACCTATGGTTTGTCGTCCGTGCACAAGATAAATTCACTACCCCATAAATGTTTTTTAAAATGTCCACACCGCCAAAACATGGCCTAAGCCTCCTTTCCAGTCGTTGAATGGGTGGCTTCTGCTCCTCATTGGACGCTTGATGCAAAGCTAATGATTTCTTCCCTACCATTAATCCACCTCTGTATCAATACTGATCACCAGAAAACATTACACGCATGAGTCCTCAAGATATTAACATCCTTGATCTCAAACTATTTCAATGGTGGAGCAGACAATACTTTCTTTAATTTGATAAAACACTATATCGCACTTCTTCATCCACACATACCTCAGATTCTGTTTTAACAATTCTTGCAGAACAGCAACTCTACTCGCTACTGGAGTGACAAACATGCCGTAGTTGGAGCAGACTCAACTACGGCAATGCACTCTACGCCGGCACCACCCAGAAATTCCAAAAGAAATTGCAGACAAACCAGAGCTTCCCATGCTGCAACCACATCACCGACCACCTGAGAGTCTTTCACTGGCTACCTGTCAAAAATAGAATTGCCTTCAAGCTTGTCACGCACACCTACAAAGCCCTCCAAAGCCCTCCACAATGCAGGACCTGCATATGTCTACCACCGCCTCTCCTTCTACACCCACACCAAACATCTCCGCTCTGCCCAACTGTCCCTGGCCATTGTCCCACTGATCCACAAGACTACGGCTGGAGGAAGACTCCTTCTCCTAGCTCGCTGCGAAGACCTGCAACCCCCAGCCTCTGCACTTCAGGCAATCACCATCATTGCTGCAATTCAGGAAGGACCTCAAGACCTGACTCTTCGACTGAACCGCAGACTCAACCCCACCCCCTCTTCCCCAGCGCCTTGAGATGCTTACAGGTTAGTATTTGTGCTTTACAAGTCCCTGATTGATTGATTGAAACATAGAATACAATTCAGCTAACCCTAAAAAAAGACTGCAACCAAAACTTGTCTTTAGGTGAAGGTGCCTCCTCCATGGCTATTAGGTTTTAGTTTGGGTTGTTCACCCTTAGCAGACACATGATGGCCTAAATAATCGATACCAAACTCTGCAAGTTTATACTTGTCTTTCCTTAATGCCAAGCCACTCTTCTTCAATATATTCAACATCTACATCAACCTCATGCTTACTTTTGTCCCTTCCATAAACTAAATTATCTTCTTGGAAACATTCTACACCATATTTCTTTGAACAAGAGATTCATCACTCTTCGGAACACAGAGGATGCTGATGCAAATCAAAAGGCATGGAAATGTAGCATTATGCTCCCTCCGGTGTCGCACGTGAAGTAAGATGTTTTGAATCCTCTATTTGAAAATATGTTGCAGACATAGCTAAAGATGTAAAAACAGCTTCACCTTTATGAGATGTAGCTAACATCTCATACATGTTGGGTAGAGGCTAATGATGTAATATTGCTGTAATATTGTGATTCAAATCACAAAGATCCGCACATAAACGTAGGGACTTGTCTGCTTTATGCACCATTATATTTCTAGATAACGATTCAGACCCTTCTATGGGTTCAATATTAGACGTGGAACACAATTTGTCTAGTTCTTCCTTTAACCCTCGTCTAAGACATGAAGGCACTCTGCGTGGCTTATGTACCACTGGAACACCATTACTCTTCAAAGCAAAACCAGGAATATTCTCTAAGTGCTCAGCATATGTATGACATATTTTCAAGGAACAAGGGGGACCCAGAGGGTAGCTAAGAACCATGGGTATAACTACGTTATGGAAACAGAGGTTCCTAGCTTATTTAGAATCATCACAATAAAGTATAGAACACAATAGGCTGCTATACGTGACAGTCTCCTTGCCCAGCCGGACAAGGAATTTATTTATGAAACAATGTCAATTATAATTACAGTATATTTTTTCACAAGTAGTGTGGCACAAGCCTGTGCCGTACTAAAGGAGAAGGAAAAATAGAACAGAGTGAAAGGGGTGTTTTCAGGCAAGAAAAAGGAGCAAAACAGGGCACTGTAAGTAAATTAAAGGATAGTGACAGTGTCGCCTGGAGTGGAACATACACAATCACATTTACAATATACTGTATGTATGCCCACTCATGGGTGTCGACGTTTCGATCCCTATTGCTCAAGGAGACTTTCACGTGTAGCAGCCTATTGTGTTCTATACTTTATTGTGATGATTCTAAATAAGCTAGGAACCTCTGTTTCCATAACGCAGCATATGTATGACAGCATGAGAATGCATAACCGTGTGGAAGATGAACAGCGCAATTGCTCTGTTATGCTATTTTGTTGTGTAAAGCTTAGCGCTGAATTGGATTCAGGTAGTTATAGATGCCAGATATGCTGCTACACTTACACATTCTAACTGTATCGATTTATATGTCTGTGAAGCGGGGAAGAGGCAGTTCGAAGGCCAATAATATGTGCAAGGACATTAAAGCACATTTTCTGTATGTTAACATGTACATGGGGGAGAGATGTTCTGAGGTCAGATTTAGGGATGACTAAAGGTGCGAACAATGTACATGCAGATACTGTGATGCTTGATCATGAAGCCCTTTTAATAGAGGGCATGTTACATCTAGATATCCTTGCCTGCACGATTTGCTGGCCAGGGCAATGCAATATGACCGCAACTATCCGTTCAGAAAAGGAAATTCACAGGGGTACCTTGTCCCACTTCCACTGATATGAAAGCAAGTCTCTTGAACAAGACACTCTGTTGCCTGTAGGAGAACGGAGCTGATTATGTCAGGAAACGTGGGCCCATCTATATGGTTTTGTTGTGACGTGATTGACACCGTGGCTCGCTCCACGCGCCATGGGTAGAATGTTGGTATTCAGAACGTTCTAAGTTGAGCGCCGCCGCACGCTGATCTGTCAGTATGGATCTGCTGGCTGAAGGGGGGCTTGGGGGGGGCAGCCGACCCTGGGGAGGTCCCCCCCGGGCGGTTTGGGAGGGCAGGTGTGGGGGGGGGGGAGGTTTTGCAGTCTCCCGGGCATTTTTGGAGTTTGGGCTGGTTTTCCCGACTAGTTATAGCCCAAGTATAAATTCTGGTGACTCCGCCTCTCGGACACCATTTTAGGTTCGGTGACCTGGTGGCCGGGAGTTTGTCTGTGAGAAAACATTTTTGTCTTGAGGTATTTAGTGTAGTTTTTGTGTTGCTTAGTCTTTTCGTTGTCATATTCTTGAATTATGGCTGCTGAGGACTATAGAGTTCTTGAGGCTATTCGACTTTTCAGTGAGGCTGGGAGGTTGGATTTAGTTATTGGTAATACTGAGGGCCCGTAGCGGCCTCACCGTCAAGCTTCTGACGGTGTCCCCGCTGTGGTGGCGGCCTGTGTCACCCCCAAGCGTTCCCGCTCGGGGGCGTTGAGTGAGCGTGGCCGCTCTCGTGTTAAAAAATCGGCCCAGAATGTACAGGCACGGAAGATGGACGAGGTGGCGAGTGACGACGCCCAGCGGTCTTTGGTTACGGCAAGGCCTGCTCAGGTAGAGGTTTTGACTGCTTGGGGTCCGCGGGAGCTGTTTCAGGCCCCGACGATTTCGGTGCGGGCGGGCTCGGTGTCAGCACTGCGGGGGAGGAGAGGTGCTCCGTGTGGTGGGCAGAAGCGTTCTGCTTTGGCCTCCGCGTTGGTTTCAGCGTCTGTTACCCGGGGAGGGGGTGAGGAGCGGGTGCGCGTTACTTGCTCACCGTCGCTCCCCCAATTGAATACCTTTACTTTCGATGGGGATGGTCATAACTTGGCGAATGTTTCCACGAGTGATTCTATGCCGAATTTGAGTGTGTTGGGGGGAGTTGCAGGCCCTCTGTCTCCTGTTCGTTCTTTTCAGAGGCAGGAGGTTAATGTACGGAACAGAAGCTTCAAGTTCAAGTGGCAGAGCCATTTTTCGGTCAGGGTGCTATGGGACAATTCAACCCCTTGTTGTTTTCCCCTTCTCTTTCCAATAGGGGTGACGTGGTCTCTGTCCATAGTGGGTCAGTAGGCGAAGGGGAGTGGGCGCAGTCAGGTGGTTGGGTGGATATGTCTTTTGGGGCTCAGGGCCAGGAAACTCGCAGGTTGACTTCTCCTGTTCCTATATTAGGGACCAGTAAGGTGGTTCCTTTGAATGTATTGCCTTCTGGTTCTTTTCCCTCTAAAGGAGTCGGTCGAAGGACTCATGGTGTGGGAGCTGGGTCTTGGGAGGGACTGGATGTTTTTCCTTCTTGGGCTGAGGGTGTTCGTGGGGACGGTAAAGGCGGGAGTGGAGTGAGTTTTGGTCTTCAGGAGGCCAGTGATGTAGGGGCTCAGAAGCAGGTGGCCCCTGTTGGCCAATCTTTAGGACCTGGGTCTGCTGTGTTACAATCTGTGCTGGAGTGGAGCAGTGGTGAGGAGGTGGTGGAGCCTTCCCCTCCTCCTCGTAGGGTTGGTTTTCCTCCAGGTGAAGTGGTGCTGCAGGATAAGAGTTTTATGCAGGGAGATTGGTTGAGGGGGCTTGTTGGTCCTGGTGTTAGTAGTCAGGGGCCCGGCACATCAGTACAACCTTTTTCTTTTCAGGTCGGGGATCACCGTGGGACAGCGGAATCGGTAGGGCGGAGTCCAGCCCATTTTCGCCGAGGAGAAGGGAGGGAGGAGCCCAGCGCGGCACATTCCGTACCGGCGGGGGATCCTGGCTTGGTCAGCAGATGCAGGTCCGGCTCGACCTCGCTGGCCCCTACATATCTTCACACACGGAGGATGGATTATTCTATTGCAAATCCTGGGAGGAGTAATAAAAGGTCAGGGGAGTACCGGCATGTGCAGTCGGCTCCCCCTTAAAGTGTTCAACAAAGGGTTGGTAAGGCTACGGTGATGTGAGGCCTCAGGATATTTTGTTACAAGGTTTTCGTGATGGTTTCAGACTGGGATATTCAGGCCCTCGGATGCGGAGGTGGTCAAGGAATTTGAAATCAGCTGATGAGTTTCCAGCGGTGGTACAAGAGAAACTAGATAAAGAAGTGCTGGAAGGACGGATGGCAGGTCCTTTTGTTGATTGGCCTTTGGAAGACTTGATCATCTCCCCAATAGGACTTGTTCCCAAACAGGAGCCTGGACAGTTTTGGTTAATCCAACATTTATCATGGCCAGAGGGTGCCTCAGTGAATGATTTCATTGATGAAGAGTCAGCATCAGTGTCCTATTCATCTGTGGATGTGGCCATGTCCTTGGTAGTGGCAGCGGGCCCTTTAGCTGAAATGGCAAAATGCGATATCAAATCAGCATTTAGATTGCTTACAGTCCATCCTGAGGACTGGTGTCTTCTGGGTATCCATTTCCGGGGGAAGTGGTACGTGGACAAAGCACTGCCAATGGGTTGCTCGATGTCCTGTGCTCTTTTCGAAACTTTTAGCACTTTTGTACAGTGGTTTTTCACTCACAGATCTGGTCATGAGCTGGTCACTCACTATCTAGACGATTTCTTTTTTGTGGGGCCCCAGGGATCCTCTGAGTGTCAGGCAGCATTGGAGACATTTCAAAACCTTCTGACTTTTTTGGGAGTGCCATTAGCACCCGAAAAGACAATGGGTCCTTGCACGACCATGTCCTTTTTGAGAATTGAGCTTGATTCAAGATCTATGCAGGCTCGTTTGCCTCAGGATAAGAAAGTGAAAATGCTGGACCTCTTACAAACAATGTTGGCAAAATCAAAAGTTACAGTGAAGGAGATACAGGTCCTGTTGGGTCATTTGAATTTTTGCTTGCAGGGTGGTGAGGGCGGGCAGAACTTTCTGCAGGCATCTGGGCAGGGCTCTGTCTGGTCACCGTGTGCGTTGGACAGCTGGAGTGAAACAGGATTTGCGGATGTGGTCCGCCTTTTTGCATTCCTTTAATGGGGTGCCTTTGGCCCGAGAGGAGGACTGGTTGTGGGAGGTTCAAATTTTTTCTGACGCAGCAGGCAGTGATGGTTTTGGTTTATATTGGCAAGGCAGGTGGTGTGCGGAAAAGTGACCGGAATTATGGTCGAATGGTGGTAGAAGTATTGCTTTCCTGGAACTGTTTCCGGTGTTGGTAGCTTTGAAACTGTGGGGGCACGAATTTGCCCATAAAAAAGTTTTGTTCCGCATTGATAATCGGGCTGTTGTGGACATTATCAATAAACAGTCTGACAAGGATCCCCAGATTCTGAAATGGCTGCGAGTGTTTGTGTTGGGGTGCCTTAGATATGACATCAGCTTTAAGGCGCTGCACATTCCTGGTGTGGACAATGACATTGCGGATGCTTTGTCTCGTTTGCAGTGGGAGAGGTTCCATGGGCTTGCCTCGGAGGCGGACAGGACACTGACACGCATGCCGGAGCACCTTTGGGAGGTCGGCAACACAGGGTCCTACAGTTGGTGGTAGGTTCGTTGTCATCTTCTACTCGAGCCGCATATGACCTGGCTTGGAGGGACTTTTTGGCATCTGGAGCTTGCAGGCTTGAACCTGGTTGGAGGCGTCTGGATGATGTGGTTCAATTTATTCTGACATGATAGATAAAGGGTTATCTAGGGTTATTATTGCTGGGAAGTTAGCTGGCATATCCTTCATGGGTAAACTCCTTTGGGGATATGCTCCTTCGGCCGGTGAAGTGGGGAGGAGATTGTTGGAGGGCTGGGCTCGAGAAAGCAGTATGCAGAAGTCAGTTCGTAACCCTTTGTCTTGGCAGAACTTGGCCCGGGTGGTGGAAGCACTACCTTCTGTTTGTATGGATGATTTTGAGGTTTGCTTGTTTTCCACCCTTATGGTGTGGATGTTTTTTGGAGCATTTAGGGTTTCGGAGTTGTTGGGCTCTAAGTTCCATCAGGGTGTGAGTTGGGGGGATGTTCATTTGTCTGAGAAAGGGGTTCATGTTTGGCTACATCGTTCAAAAACAGATCAAAGAGGTAAGGGTAAGGGTGTTTGGTTGGAGGCTTCCTCCCCTTGTATTACGTGTCCTTTGCGGTGGGCCAGGAGATGGTGTACTGTTTCTGGTGGGGCTTTGGAGGCTGGGGTTTTTCAGCATGCAGATGGCGCCAGGGCCACCGATTATTAGTTGCGCATGGTTCTCCGCATGGCTTTGAGTAGTATTGGTTTGTATGATAAGAAGTATGGCACTCACTCTTTTCGAATTGGGGCAGCAACTGAGGCTCATAATCGGGGTTGGTCTGGGCAAGATATTATGTGCTTAGGGCGTTGGTCCTCCAGGTGTTTTCAGCGCTATGTACGACCTGCTGTGGGCGATGCGCATGCGTCTTCATCTTTGTCTTAAAATTTTATGCTGCCTTTTTCATTCCAGGTTCGGTGGCTGGTCCCCGGTCAACGGCTCTGACTATTTGGATTGTGGGCCATTAATTCGTGAAGCACGGGATAGCTATTTTGGATCATTTCTTGGTTTTAATGAACGTTTTTTCAATGTTATTTGGAGAGGGAGGGGGGCATGTGTTGGAAGGAGTTGGTGCCTGCTCTTAATTCTTGGTTGGGTGGGGGCCCCTGTCCTGATGTTTTAGTTATTCATCTGGGTGATAATTATTTATGCAAGGTGAAGGGTGTGGTCCTGTTACGTGCAATAAAGAAGGACCTTTCTCTATTGAAGCAGCAGTGGGCGGGTTGCCATGTTTTTGGACGGAATTGGTTCCGAGGCGATCCTGGAGAGGAGCTCACAAACCCAAGGCAATTGATGAGGCTCGGAAAAAGATTAACTCCGAGGTTGCTAAGTTTTGCAGGGACCTGGGTTTTGATTGTGTGTCGCATGGTGACATACGGTATGATGCAGTGGAATTCTTTCGGGATGATGGTGTACACCTTTCTCGGTTAGGTATGGACCTGTATCTATTGGAGTTGCGTGAAGTTCTGTTTCGCTGTCTGAAGATTCAGGAGTTTGCTGGGTAATCTCGCATTTTTCGTTTCCTAGTCTATCTGCAAGGTTTTTGGGGGGCAGAAAGGTGGGTGTATTTCTCCACCCCCCACCCCCGCTTTTTGGGTGGCGGGGTTTAGTTGTTTTTTGTCAGGCTTGGTAAGTTTGTGTTTTTTTTACTTGGTTGGCACATTCGGCAGGGGGAATTGGAAATGACGACTGTTTGGGATGGTTGTATAGGTTGGGGGACCAAGAGGGGTTTGAGGGCAAACAGTGGAGCTTGTTTTATGCTTTGGAGGGTTTGTAAAGTTGAAATGTTTATGCAGGGTTTTTGCATTGTTGGATTTGTAATAATGTAATGTTCGGGTGGGGGCGGGGTCAATGACGTGTTAGGGGTGGGGGCGGGCTGGGGGAAAATTAAGGAAGTTATTATTTAGTGAGGTTTAGTTTTGTAAGGCATTGGCCGAGGTTTTAATTTGCACCTGTTTCAATAAAAGCGGCCTTTTTCACACACATATACTTGTCTGGTGGTCTGCTCACTCCCCCCTCGCCCCTCCCTCCCAAGGCGGTGGGCGCGCTGATGTCTTGTTGCCATGTTTAATAGCCGCATGCTGTTCTGTCAGTGTGGATCTGCTGGCTGAAGGCGGCGGGCGCGCTGATGTCTTGTTGCCATGTTTAATAAACCTTGTACTTGAACCGAGTCTCTGCTTCATGTTGTAGTCACAACAGGTTTCAATGTCGAACGTGCATATTAGTCATTGTTCGAAGCATCAGTTCATGAATCTGCATAATTGTGGCAATAAATTGTATACTGGCTAGTATTAGCAGAGTTTAAACAAAATATAGGACTGAGGATGTTATTTGGACATCAATAAATTCAGAACTTTTCAATTATAGGTTTTGTCCCAGAACACTAAATCATTATCTAACTAGACCATACTCTAATTATTTTGTTAATTTATAATAGTTCTTTTAATCCAATTTAGAATATTCTATAGGTGCACATATATTTACCCGTTGGTGATGTAAGGTGTAAAAGCTGGTATGTCCTGCAAAGGTCTTCATTTAAGTTCTTCTTTATCCCATGTGACAGTTAGCAGCAATCTCCTGAGACACAGGCTTAATCTTGTGGTCCACAGTTGGACACTCAGGCTGAAGGCATCTGCTGAGCGTCTAGTAGCGTTTCATTCCACTCCAGTTTATCTGACTCTAAGCCTTTAATGATAGGGAAGTATATAGGATGTTTGTCTACGTTCCTGATTCCATGAGGTCCTAGTAGTTTTGATCTGGCAAGGGTTTGAACCTATTAAAAGACTCGTGGAAGAATCCGTTCGGAGCAGTCACCCGACCGCCACATCAGGAGACTGAAGATTAAGAGGTAACTACGATTAAATTTAAGAAGCCACACAATGTGCAGCAAATAAGGACTGTACGATCAATTGTAATTGGTTCAACAGAGCTTGCAACTTTCAGACCAATTATGGTCGTAGAAGAGGTATTTTGTGAGTTATATAAAGAGCCCCTTCTTGACAAGATGTAGTTGCTAAGAACACTTATAAGTCACTTGGGAGATTCAGAGCCTGAAGATTAGCCCAATGTGCCCAGACAGCGGTTAAAGTTTTCTGTGGTTTTATAGAAAAATATAACGAAAGTTTGTGGCTTCATCGCTATACTTTTCCCATTTAAAATAACTATTTTGCCCAACTAAACCAACCAAGCAGAGAAAATGGCTGTTCAGGTTTAGGAAAGTAAAAAACCACATTAATTGTCCCAGACATGAACCGGCTCTACACCGCTCTGCAGACTCCTTGCTTTGTTCTTAATATGCAAATAATTACAGGGACTGTTTCCATGACTCTTTTTCCAGTATTTATATCTTCCTGTACATGATATCTATGCTTCTGTTTAGACTATTGCTGGAATAGACCATTGACTCTCTAAGTGCAGAACAATCCACCCTGCTTTGTCTTTAAAAAATACCCAATAGAAAATAATCCCATTGTTCTTAAAATGTTTCTCCATGGCCTATCCTTCTCCCCAACTTTGTGTTCAATAATATCCTATTAGCCAACCAGAAATCTAGAGCAAGACTGCAGAGGATCATTCCAAATCCCACTTAGATAAGAGGGATTTACCTGCTCATGTAGTTTATGCTCCACTGTTGTAATATTTTGTGTGAAATTTCTCTCGAGGCTGGACTTGATATGGCTGAATAACGACTGTGTGAGAGGAAGGGTTAACCCAAGAGGCTGTACTCGATCTGGCACGAAGTGTGTGACAGGAGGTTCCTTCCAGTATTGATTGGTATCTATTGGAAGAGTCGTGTAAGATGGTGGTCACTCTAGGACTAGTTAGAGTGCTTATTAGGATATCTCTCTTGGGCTGGTTAAACCTCCAGTGGGATGCATATATGAAATGACTATGCCTCTTTTTGTCCCTACAGTAACTTCTCTCAAGGACTGCAGGAGCTCTTATCGGAGGCCAGAATGATGGACATGGCTGCGTCGATCACGTATGTGATCAAGCTTTTTGGCATGTATGAGGGCAAGACTGATGATGGGCATGTCTGTCATGGAATCATCATGGAGTACCTGGAGAACGGTAGCCTGGCCTCTCTGCTACACCGTGTCAACCCACTGCCTTGGGAGCTTAAGATCCGTATTCTGCATGAAGTAGCCCTAGGCATGAACCGCCTTCACAGCTTGAAGCCACCCTTACTGCACCTTGACCTCAAGCCCAGCAATGTACTCCTGGACGATGACCTTCATGTTCGAGTAAGCACTTGGAACTTTAATAGTTAGTTGGCTGGACTGATGGATGATGTGGATGGATTTCTCATAGTTTAACTGTTTTTGTATACGTTACTAGTCAAGAACAAGATCAAATTATTTATTACCTAGGAGTTTCTTGTAAAGTGCAGGACATCTAGCCTGGCAGCTTCTTCAGAGCATTGACAGAATGAGAAGAGGTCTAACGTGGCAGAGAGTCTCATTGATGTGAGGTGATGCATCCCTGTTTGGCATTCTGAGAACGCTACTCTTGTTGATGCCAGAGATCTGGTGAATTCTAGAAGTCATTTGAACTATAGGTTATTGGAATGTTCTCCCAGACTGGAGACTGGGGTACTAGGCATTCCTGAGTTTAGGCCCTACATGGCTTTGTTCTTTTAACGTTTGTTGCTGGGAAAGGTGGACATACGTCAATTGAAGGTCCATAACTGGACTGGAAACATCACAGGACTCTAGGTAAAACTGACATCTTAACCACACTGATTCATTCAAGCTAGGAGATGAATTTCACATACCATCTTGACAAATGCAGCCTCAGGACTGCAAGTAGATGTGGGAAATTAGCCTAGTATAGGTCATTAGCTGAATGTGTGACCTTTACCGTCAGAACGTCTGTCCATCTCAAGAGGATGGGGCTCTAGAGCTTCAAGGCAATGACCTAGCTAAGCCAATGGTTAAATTTTTTCCTCACATTGATTAAGCTACTTACTCAAACTGGTTCAGATGTAATTAGATGGTAGCATGTGAGGTTTCCAGGATACTCAAGGTGAGTAAATCATCATCTGGGAAGAACTTTCATTTATTTTTCTTGCCTCCAAATCAAAGTTCCTTATGCCCTGATCTGTCCTGATATGATTCTCCATGAATTCTGTTCAGATTGGCTTACATAGCTGAAAGGTAGCTCAGGCCTCCCCGTTAATTGGCCATTAATAAGGTAAGACTGGCTGAAGTCCAACCTCTTAACTGCTTTCTCCAGGAAGACCCATTCCACTATATCAGTGGCGTTCTTGTCATTGAGAGACACAATGATTACAAACACTTTCCTCTGCTTTCTCTACAAAAGGGATCACCCACCTCATATCGTCATGGGTCTCTTTCTCCTAGATAATTCTTGGTTGGTTATCCCTGGAATTAGATCACCAGGACACATGGCATTATATCGAGAAGGGCTGATAGGCCTGTATCTAGGCTACAGACATGGGTTATTCAGACTATAGGTAATATCCGCTTCCCCCACAAAGAAAGTAGTAGTGCCAGAACTACTGAATGAACTTTGATACACAGTTGGAAGTAAACCAGCTGTATAAGTGCCCAGAGAAGCCACGTGGGCCAGGAGTGTTATAAGCTTCATGAACACTTATGTCCCTAGTAACTGCCACTTCTACTATAGACTTGAAATTCAGCACTATATATGTGGCTCGGACTACGAGGAATTGGCCACCTATACTTACTCGTAGAAAGTTTGAAACACCCAGCTTGGGACTTTGTCCCACGTCAGGGTGACAGTCTCCATAACATATGTCCTCTCAGTCAGTGTTTTCATTTATCTTGCTAACTAAGTAATTGATGTGTTCCCCTGGGTCCTAGAACTTCCTCTTGTGGCACAATTAATATAGTCTTATCCATTACACAGATATGGTGGCATGCTAATTGCAACCTACCTCATTAATATTCATTAGTCAGGTCGATTTGCAACCCAAATGTAATTGCAAATTAGGAAATAAACATTTTGTACATTTAGAATACCAAATAGCGATTCAGTCAAACCTAGTTTAATCATGCCGTTAGTACACTCAAGTAACCCGTTGGACTCCACTCTAAGCAGGTTTGCAATATCACAGACCAATTGCCAGAGCAAACGTAGTATCCATGTCAGCCATTGAGGTGAACACAAGACCATTATCTGAGTGAAATTAATTAACTGCTCCCATCGCTACCAGACATTGCAAATCCATTATGACTAATGAATCTCTCTGGCTGCATCCATACAATCAAGAATATGAATCCATGGCTATCAATATATACTTACATTGGTCAACAGAATTTATTGCGCCAATATAGTACAAAAAAATCACCCTGAATGGGATGTTGGAGATTGTGAGAGAGGCTGGCAGGGGTCTCTTATCAGTAGATGGTTTGCTCTGTTGAAAATGTCACATTTTCTAAAATAGTCTTGAGTTTTTGTTCTTTAAACAAGACCACATTTGGCATTGATGTAGCATTGCATTAACCCCAGCATGGACAGATGCCAACCCCTCATGTATTTCTCAGAATACATCTAATCTGGATAGCTTATTAGGAATAATCCTGTCTCCCACTCCTGGTACAGTGATTACAGGAGTGTGGTCTGAATTAAGGGTGTAGGGCTATCTAGGAGGAAAGCCTGTGTGAGGCTTTCTGCCTTATTCAGTTGTATGTATGGCTGTTAAAATATCTGTGTCAATCGTCTTAGATCTGGTTAAGGGTGCTACTCTGACGGTCTGATTTGCAGCTTTGGCAGCAAAGTCAGCCGCACATTTCCCTTTGCCATGAAGTCTATCATGCTGATGGCTCAAATTGAGACTCACATGGGCCAAGCTCATGTAGTAAGACAGCTACTTTTCCCGAAATCTTTTTATTCTTGATAGGTTTTCCCTTTGAATCCTTGAATTAATTCAAGCGCCAATGTTGCAAGCCAACATTATATCTTTGCCAACAGAAGGATGAATCCGACAAAGTGAGTGTGGGAACTAATAGATCAGCCTTCTGTAATGCAAGCAACAGGGCGTGAAGTTCTGCATGTTGTGCAGTGCTATTGCCTAAAATCTTAGTGTGGGTGCACTTTGGACAGAGTTCACCTTCTTACACTTCACCTTGCACTGCCGCGTAGGCTGCTGAGTAACTTATATTTTGTTCCTGCAACTGGTTAAGCAGAGCAATCCGTCAAGAACACCTTCTGATAAGATTCAATGTGTATGGCTTTTGGAGTTCGAGTTACATTCTCTTCGTATTAGAGAAAAGCCTGTTTATGAAAAATTGCATCATCCACTGCACTTAAAGAAAAGGCCTACTGCACCCACCTCATGTGTAGGGGGCGAGCATTGGGAGAAACCACAATCATGAGTTTTCCTTGCGCCGAAGGGTGCGCCTTGAAAATAGCTCTTTATACAGTTGTAAGAATTTTTTTTAATGGAAGCAAAATGTGCTTCAGCTGGAAAATACAAGTGAGACTTGTATGCTATAGAAACTATCTTTCCCTCATTTAAGGTCACAAAAGTATAACAAGAGTAGCTTGGTTTGACTGAGAACTAGGTTGGTCTTACTGTCTCTAGTTTGTAAATATTTTGTCTCTATCATGTCTGCTTGCAGAGCACACAAGATATCAGTCTGTCTGTCCATTGTTGTGCTGGAAACGTGAGAGAAATCAAGACATACAAGGAATATATTTTCTCAGCATTGTGAGGCAAGTAGGTGCATCCAAAAGTGGGGATTGCAGCTATTTATGTGTGTCTAGAGGCTGTAAGGTAGCACGTTGCTTAAGGAAATCAGATGCCAAACCCTTGCCCTCATTGGATAGCTCATATCTGAGGAAAGTCACAGTAAAATAAAATATTTTTATTTGCATTTTTTTCCAATAACAATATTACAGTTATGTCATCATCAATCAACAGCACCCGACTCCCAGCACTCCACCCCCCTCGCCACATGTCTAGAAATATTACTGCATTCTTTTTTCCAATCCAGCTCCAAACTTCTATGTCCACTATTGTCCTCATCGCAGTGTCTCGAGTCCCATCGTACCTTCCATACCCTGAAAGTGCCCTTATCTTACTACCCCTCTTGCAATCCTCCATCAAGGCCATGATATTTTCGCCATTTGTTCCAAATTCTTCCAAATTTCTTGGGACAACCTCTCGCCTTATAGGTGACCCTTTCTGCCGTCATATAGAGGTCCATACCCATCCTCCATTCCTCAATCTGTGCAGTCGTGCTCGCCCCCCAATATTTGCCTACATCTCTCTTAGCTACTACAAAGACCAGGACCAGGAAGATCAATAGTGGGCGCGCCAAATCTATATTGTTAGTCATTCCTAATAAGATAAGCTTGGGGTCCATGTGCAAAGGAGCTTCCAGTACCGCTGCCAATTCTTTCATTATCTCCCCCCAACATGTTTGGATCCTTGGGCAAGACCATATTATATGGAAAAAATCTCCCCCTTCCTGGCCGTATCTGAGGCAGTTCGTATCTCCTATCTTCCCAATTTTGTACAGTCGTACCCTATCAAAGTAAGTCCTATGCAGTACATTAAATTGTATGAGGCTCAACCGGGATTTAATGGCTACCTCCCTCTGGTGCATAAGTACCGTGTCCCAATCTACCACATCCATCTCTCCTACATCTCCCTCCCATTTAGTCCTAAGAGCGTCCAGGCTGACTGGCATGTTGTTCATAATGGTTCTATATGTAAGTGATACTGCCCTTTCGGGTATATGTTCCTGCAGTAACCTACCCTCCAGGTGAGCATACTCGGGTAGGGTATCTTCTGTTATCCCTTCTGCCTGCCACGCATGACGCAACTGAGCATATTTCAGGTATTGCGTGGGGAGCAGTCCAAATTCTGTCCTCATAGCCTGAAATGACTTCAGAACACCTCTTACAGTCACGTCCCCTATCGTTGATATACCTATATCGTCCCATTTCTTGAATCCTTTCAATTTATTCAGTTCCCCTAGCCAAGTGGACCTCCACAATGGCGTTTGTCTAGTAAGCTTTTTCTCCAATCCTATGGTCCTGGTCGCTCTATTCCAAATTGTCAACATCAGTCTAGTGGCCGGCAGTAGCTGGCCCTTCCCTTGACCCCCATATAAATAGTAGGTGTATGGACGGTTACCTATAATACTCCTATCCAGAGCATATGTGGGGTGGGTGACCGAGGCGTGGACCCAATCATTAACCACCATGAGGAAAGTCACTGTAAGGTACGCAATCTTTGATTTTATAAAGTTAATCCTGTATCATGTGATGAACCTGAAATCATTGCGGGAAAGCCAGCTGTATTTCCTGAATGTAGTAGTATTGTTTTCCAATTTTACATTGCTTCCAGCCTTTTATAAAAGTTCTTGTACATTCATTGGGTGTTCTTGATGATATTCCTCACCACATCAATGGGCTATTCCACATCTCTGGATTTGGGCATCCAATTTTGATTGCCTTTGGTAAAAGGCGCTCTTCCATGTATGATAGTAAACAGATTGTAACCTGTCACTATGCAGGTCATTTGGTATATACAAACAATTTTCCTCACTTTAAGTTTCCAGTCTCCCTCCTACTCTTAGTCATATGCATTGCACCTTCAGTAACACAATGGAACCTCTCAAGCTCACGATTTCCTTCATGATGATAAATGTGAACGTATGTTCCACCCCAGTCTGTCCTAAAACTTTTTGGGCCTTTAACTGAGCAGTGCCTATAATCAATCTCTAAGGTACTCCTTTTCTCTGAAAGACCTCATCTAAGAAACATATAACAGAATCCAATTCTGGCCTTTTTGAAAATAATAGTTAATAGTACTAGCTGCTTCAACACCTTAAAAAAAATCTAATTCTGGCCATTTTGAAAAATTGATAGCACTAGAATAAATGTACATCTACCATTCTTCTGCACTATATGTTCCATCATATCAATCCCTATCGTCTCCCAACTCATGTTAGGACTTTAAAACTACATTTATGTCCTGTACAAAGTCCTGTGCAATTTAGCAAGAGTCCTACATTTCTCACCTCAACATCTATCTTGGGCCACCAATAAAATTAATTGACTCACTTCTTTCGTTCCGGAATTCCTAGATGTCCTTTGTGACAGAAATCAGAACTTTTTCTCTTAACCTAATCGGTAGAGCCACTCTTGCACCATGTAACAACTTTGTATCTATTACAGAAAGATCATCAGGCACTTCCCAAAATTATTTACACCCATTTTCCATTTTTTTTACCTCTAGCCAATTTTCCACCACACATCTTTTCCTCGCTGTAATTCTTAACATTCAGAGCTTCCCACTCTTTTGTCATAGCCTCTATAATTACTACCCCCATCCCCTCTCCCCACCCAAGCATGCCACTCGGTAATCCTCCCAGTTATATTTTGGCACTTAATCTAAACGTAGAGGAAGACCGCAAACAGTGAGCTACTCTGTACTCCTCAGGAACATATTGTGTTTTGAAATGGAATCCATTAGTCTCATTGAAAACCGAGCAATATGGGGGCTGATGGCAAACCCTCTGTGGTAAGAAGCTTTGTTAGTGGTTTATGAGCACATTTAAATAAAACCTCTAAGCCCATATAGATTGCCTGAAGTGCTTCAGACCACATACAGCAGCCAGAGTATCTTTCTTTTCCACAGGGTAACTCTCTTCTGTCGGTTACAGTGCTCTTGAAACGTAAGCTACAGTAAATTCCTTGGTAACATGAACCTTCTGTGATAGGACTGCCCCCATTTCTCTGGAACTTGCATCCATGGTCAAAATGCAAAGAGCATTTGGATAAAACATGTGTTTTACCTAAATGCTCTAGTTAGCAGAACAAACGTCAGATTTAATATGTATAAAGTCTTGTTGGCAGCTTTCAGACCACCGAAACCTGCATTCTGTTTTTGAATATTTGTCTAAACATAAAAGATTTTTTCCAAAAAGTTGCACACAGCTTTTGTATAGAATTCATCTAAGAACCTTAATTCATCTTTACTGGAATGAGCTGGGGCATCTCTGATTGATTTTACTAACTCTTTTTGGGCTTGATCCCTTCTCTACTAACTTTAGACTGTGGACAGTAAATGTGCAATTACAAACTCTGATTTCAGAGCATACACGTTGAAAGTATTTAACTACTTCTACAAGCATCCGTTATACTGTTTGCTGTTAGCTTTCATCATAAAAAAGTTGTCTTCTAAAAACACAGCGCCGTCAAATCCTTTACATTTACTGTTGAAATTCTATAGTAGCCGAAGTCAAACCTGAATGGCAAACTGAGACAACGATGACCCATGAGCGTCAGGAATGTAATCAAACCCACCGTTTACTAACCATCAGGCACTTCCAGAAGATAATCCTCTACATCCCTTGCTCCATATACCCCTGTGGTACTTTTCCTGCATACCTTTGCTGAATGCCCCTCCATGCCAAATGTGGATCATTTTCGATTAATCGCTGGACAACTCTTACTAAATGCTAAGTGACATTGACTTCTACACCTGTAACGTTTTTCCCTTTCTAATTTATGTGAACTGTTTTTCTTATTCTTTACCCAGTTATCCCTCGCGCATCCATGGTTATCGGGGAAGAGTTGAATCTTAGCTATATGCTTATTATTGGATTTTGCTCTCCCAACAACAGCCCTTAACCCTGTGGAAGAATTTTCTAATGCACCTTTTGCCTATTTGTTTGAAATCTCAGCCTTGTGTACAACAGCCATTACCTTACTATGTTGTGAATCTTCATAAGCTTATATCTTCTCCCGTGCATGCCCATTATTTGCATGTAGTATAGTTTGATCCCCCAAAAACTTTGTAATATGGGGAACCAAACTTTAGTAGCTAGATTTTCAGTGATGACATTTGCTCATCGGTTCATTCAGCCTTCCTCTTCAAATAAATTAAATCTTTCTATTGGAATACATAAAGATGGTGAATAATTGAAGTGAAAGAAAGCAAGTAACTATGGTGTCCTGCTCCGCTTAACTTTAGAAACACATTCATTTTGAAAGACATCGTGCAGCACCCTGTAAAAATATGACAAGAAATCTTCAAAATTCAAAAAGAGTACTTCATTGATATGGAGAACCGTTTCACCTTAGTGGATCATATTATATCAGTGAATTGAGAAGTATTTTTTAAAGTAATAGTTTTCAAAGATAAATTAAGAAACATTCATGTCCCCCACTACCCCACCCTGATAACAATGCCTGTAGTAAACTAAAGACAAGTCTGTTGTTAAATGCACCCTTTGGTGTCCTGGGTTGCTATTATACATGAACAACATTAAAATTTATTAAATCAAGCACAGGAGAAGGATTTTTTAAAGCCTACATACTGAAGTAATGCATTTCAAGGGCCTCTTATATATGATAATGAAGAAAAAGGAGGGAAAATTGAATGAAGCAATTGCCTAGAATCACACAATTTGATCAGGTGGGAAAGCCAGGATTGATCCAGAGTTTTCTGGTTTCATATTGTGCAATTCTTCCCCACCCAACTTCCACCCTGCAGGCATCAATGTGGCCCTCGGACACACAAGACCAAGGGTTTGACCCCTCAGAAAAAAATTGCAAGTACCCATGCTTTAGAAAAACATTTCCCTGTGTAGATAGACTTAATATCTTTTCAATACAGTTATACACTTTGAGATCCCCAGGAGTAAAATAATTGGAGAAAAAAAATTCTTCCTTTCCTAAGTAATTTCCTCATCATCAGAAGTGTTATGATTAAACAACTTTGTTACTCTCCATTGGTTTACTTACAATTGGAGATCTTGTCCAGTTGGTTTTGACCAGACACATTTCCATCACAGCATTCCAGAATCTGTCCTTTGTTTCTGCTAAAGCAGCATCATTTGCCGTGCGCGGTTGAAGGCAACTGCCTTTATCCACCAATCAATCTTTAACTTCACTTGATACTACCAATAAAAACTCCTGTTTTCCACTTCGAACACAGTTTGCAGTTCTTGACTTTGAATACCATCATCTGTTTTACATACTTGCACGTTTCTACATACTGGTGATACATAGAGCGTACAAGAGTCCCTTCTGTAGTGTACATTTCTCCTACTTTAGATTTCTGTCAGAGACTTGGCACTCGGGCCTATCTTCCCCTTTCCATACTCTTTCTAGAGCTCACTCACTCTGTCGTCGGATTTACCTACACATTGATGTTTGTTAATGAATCTACCCTAGTACCTACACAATCAGTCTACTGTAAAAAAAATGTATTGGCATTTTATGATAAACAACACATTTGAGTCATGGCAATTCAGAACTTGAGCAACCAACAAACTTAGTGTTTCAGATATATCTTCTTGTGTGGTCCTGTCTACTGTACCTCAACACACCAAGGAGCATGTTACATGACATCTAAAAGGCAATAAAAATGTGTTTAAAAAAATTTAGAACTTGAGCAACAACACAAAGAGCAGGGCACATCCAGGAGACCCAACAAATGTACAAACAGTGGTCACATAAGCTCAAACAGCCAAAGCTGCCTTGTAACAGGAGTGGGAGACAGCCCAGTAGTCTAGTACAGAAGCAATAACAGAATCATGCCTCTCAATTCTCCTTAAGTAATGTCCCACCCAAATCGTGACCCAGAACTCAAAATCTGTGAGGCCTCAAAGGTGTACCCGTTCATTCCAGTCTATCTTATCATGCATCCTATAACTCATGGGGATGTAGAATCGCAGAAGCCAATATGTAAAACATAAATAAACAGGGTAACCAAACTGTCTCGGGAATCACACAAGCCAGTCAATAAAAAGGAAACTAATACATCACAACCGCGAGGGAGAGGTAGGACAGCCTCATAGGTGCCAATGGAGATCCTGGTGACAGGAACAATTCATGGGAATTCCGGAGAGAGGGAGAGTGGGGTGGGGGGTACACCAATAGGGCTACAGCAAAAGGAGACAACGGTGCACCCCAGATCACAGCCAACAGGCATACCTAGTGCCCTTCCCTATCACTTTTGGCTGGCCCAGCTTGTCTGTCGGGACTCCCTTTTGCATCACCCTCTGGGTGCTCCCAGGCCTCCTCCACCTCTGTCCACGACCCCATAATTGGTCGTCGCGGCACCTCTCTAGCATCTTCTCGAATCGGGGACCCTCTCTTTGGCCCTGGTCCACATTGTGACCTTCGACACCCACGTATCTGTCACTAGCGCCATCGTGGACTTCCATTGCTATTCTTCTCTTAGCAAACAGGGTCAAATCTAAGAATCTAGAGCTCACCTTCCGCATCCTAGGTCCTTCAAATATTCTCAATAGACAGACCTGAGACAACTGAGAGTCAGGCACAGGATGGCATTCAGTATACAAATCACTGTATCTCAGTATGGATGTAACTGGGGACAACTGCAGGTCCTGTGGCAAAAAATCTGTATCCAAAAGCATCCATCTTTGACAACCACGCCATTCACCACCATAGATGACCTGTATTCTGTGGGGTGTCCGGTAAGTCACATGAACATAATTAAATTGCATGTATCTCAATCTCATGTTCCTGGAGACCTTTTTAGGATATTCCCAAACTCTGTGCCATGTTGGATCTGTAAAGTCTCCCGTTGTATCCCTTCCCACCTATGCTGAAGTGTCAGCCGGTGTTTCAGGACCATTTTGGACAGTGATTTACAGAAATCACCTCACCAAGTGGCTCGCCATGCCCATGATCACCGTATCACATGTGTCATCAGTTCATTATGCCCTCTGGCCCACAAGGTCCATGTCAAGGCCCCATAAGTTAGAAATTGACCCAGAGGCAGGTCGTAATGGGCCACCAAATCTTATAGTGGAAGCAAGGCTCCCAGTTGATAAGTCGATACACTGTCACCAGGCTGGCATCCATCCAGGCCGACAACAGCACAGCAGTGAAAAATAAGAGAGGGTCACCATGTGCGAGACCCACAAACGGTAGGGCAAGGGTATAAAGAGGCATCATCTGCACAAAGCACCTGAAACATTTCAAGGCCACCGCTAACAGCACACCTGGTCTGGGAATCGTCATTGCTGTGCAGAGCAGCTTTGCCAGCAGTGCACTCTGATGGTTAGCCTGTTCTATTGGGCGTAATTCCTCCTGTTGGGCCTTGTCAAGCCACAGGGTGACCCACTGGAGTTGTTCCTCTAAAACATATCTCAGTCTTGAGCACCGAGGCCCCCCTCATTAGGTGGGAGCTCAAGAACTCCATGACGGCCCCTATCCCAAAGCAGGGTGTGCTTTGCCGGAACCAAGAAGCAAGCACTCCCAACTGGCAGATTAATGAAAAAGAATAATAATCTTGGGAACATGACCATTTTGGACACGAAATCCTGGATATAATTGGCAGTTTACGAGATCTCCAAAAGGGAACGCAAGTATTGACTGATCTAAGGGCCCACCCCCAAGTTGCTTTCTCATAGATCTTCTAGTGAGTGAAACACTTGAATTCCCAGGTTGCTGAGCGCTGTGGGCGCACAAGGTCAAATCTGGACACCCGGTGATACGGGGAACAAAGAAGTCTTGGCTTTATTGACCCGCAGGCCAGAAAGCATCTCAAATTCCCACAGAAGGTGTAGCATGGTCGCAGCACCTGTAGGGCTATCAGAAAACTAAAGCAGGAGGCCGTCTGCTTATAGAGAAATATGTTCCTGGCCACCACTACGCCTGAGCCAAACCCAGTGGCGGCTGGTGACATTTGAAAGTGGTGAGGCGTAAATACTGAACTGTGGCGAGCGAGTTTTTAGCAAGCGAGGCCGAACCACCTATGGGGCGTTTGGGGGGTTCGGGGGGTTCTGCCATGAGAACATTTTGAAAAAAGAGTGGGCAAATGGTGCATTCTGAAGCACATTTGAGAAAGAGGTGGCTTGGCGAATACATCTCTGGGAGTAGCCAGACAAGTCTCTTTGCACTTGCACAGATACATCTCTCTCCCTGCATTCACATAGGCACAGTCACCCTGCACTCATAGACCCATTACTCGCCCTTCCCTGACATCACTAAGCCAGCATTCACCCATCCACATCACTCACTCTGGACTCACACAGGTACACTGCTCAACCTGCACTCACACAGACATCACTCACCCTGGACTCACACAGGCACACTGCTCACCATGCACTCACACAGACATCACTCACCCTGAACTCACACAGGCACACTGCTCAGCCTGCACTCACACAGACATCACTCACCCCGGACTCACACAGGCACACTGCTCAGCCTCTTGCAATACTCGCGCTCGTGCCGTGGGGGTCATGGCAACATTGTATATTTTATTAAAAGGGATACGGCTATTTTCTTTTACCAGTAGGTTACCAACAAAACAACGTTATTATGGGCAATCTCCGGAGAGGGGCCAAAAAATGAATGGGCATATCATCTAAACTGACGTGTCTCACGTGTCTGAGCTGTTTTGAGGCACAATAGTACTCAGTGTGACAAACTGACACTTTCAGAATCTTCATTCAAAGTACCCTTTGTCTGCCTCATCTCACCTGCCACAAATCCAGATTCTAAACTTTTTAAGTAATTCTGTGCTGCGTTCCGGGCTTTGTTACAGCGCCTTGGGCACCCGCGGGGCACTTGGCTGTGACTCACCTCAGCATAAACTGCTGCAGGCTCGAGTGCGCGCATTCAATTTATATCTGACGCACATGCGCTGAATCCTATGCCTCGCGACACAGAGCACCCTTCACAGCTAATGGAAAGTCAAAATTGCACGTAACCCACATGGAGGACGGCGGAAGTTAGTAACATGATCTATGCAAACTTTACACGAGCCTATGTAGCCCGGGCAGGTAGAAAGACATCAAAACAATAGAAGCTAACTGTAACATTAAGTTGAAAACGAAATCATACAAGAAAACTCATCCAGCCATACCTGAATAGAGCCCTAGGAAAGAGAGTACTCAAGCAGATCCTTAGCAAGACTCATGGTACTCGAGTCCCAATTAAAGAAGGCAATAGAAGATAGAAGTCACTAGCCAGGGTCGGCCTGTGCAGACTATGCCACATAAAAAAGGAAACCTTGGAGCATCTATTTTTGTTGTTGTAGATTTATGTAGCGCAAACTCGACCGGAAGGTATTGGAGCGCTTTACAAGAGAACAGAGGATGCTGAACCCTGGTTAAGTTTGAAGTACCCAGTTATAGCCTGCCAGAAGGAGTCTTGAAAGCAAGCAACCTTCAGGGTTAAGTCTCCACATAAGAATCTCCGGGCGCTCCTCAACCTGTGGTCTGAAAGGGTACACCCCAGGTACTCAGTGTATATAACATACTGGTCGAGTCTGTTCTATTAAACAAAGTTGTCTAACTTAACGTGAAGTTAATAAATGTGGGAATAATAGGAATAATCTTGTGTTACCTCATGCTGGGTCCTCCATGGTTCTCCCATTGATCCACCCAGTCCCTGATACCTTCTGCTGTCATGTGAACTGGTGTACCGGGCAGTTTGAGGGGGGGGAGTGAGGGGGGGATAGAATGGTCCATCAGAGCATTAGTTAAACAATTAAAATCCCCACCCAACAAAATGTCGGCTTTCAACATTGGTGCTAAAGCAGCTTAGAGTGAGCGAAAAAAGGTAATTTGTTCCTGATTTGGGGCATAAATACTTCCTACAGTAATACCCCAGCCCATCAATCTACCCTTAAGTAGGACATTGCACCCCTCCTTGTCGATGGTGAAGTGGATACTCTCAAAGGGCGTCCCTGCTCTAATCCAGGTAAGTGACCCTTGTGCATATGCGGATAGGAGGTAGCATACAACTGGCCTCGCCATCTCTGTTGTAAGCGCTCAATTTCTCCCCCAGCAAGATGAGTCTCCTGCAACATAGCCACCTGCACCCCCCAACATCGCAAATAGCTGTGAATATTATGGCATTTAGAGGCGGTGCCCATCCCTCGGAAATTACAAGACAAGAACGTTGGCATACAACGCTGGTCTTGCATCCGATCAAGCAGTGTGTGTGTGTCCATATATACCCTTTGAGCACCCCCCCTGTGACCAACCCTCCCTTATCAACAGACTATGCAATCTTGAGACAAACATAAGAACCCAAACTGTGAATTCTCTGCCCAAGAGCAGCCCAGCAACGGCTGGCCACACAAACATGTAAAGTGAAAACATTGTCAGTAGAATGCCACTTCTAGTCTCCTGGCAGGAGGCAATCCAGTAGGGGTAGGGCATGATGTGCTGGCTAAGCTAGTTCTGCGCTGGACCCACATTTGATTACTGTCTGGGCACTTAGCCAAGCTCACACCCGCATCCATGATACCTTTGATCCAGGGACTCAAAATAAACAGCAGAACCCCACATAGACAGTTTTCCCTAACCTTGAACTTCCAAAAACTCCTGCCCAGCAGTGGAAAAACACCATCTGTCAGGCTTTTTGCCAGTAATCCAGCACTTAAGATCAGATCATCCACTGACTGCAGAATTACCAAAGTTAGAGCAGCACCATCCGCCAGCGAAGTTTCAGACTCTGAGACCACTGACTGTTGGTCCGAAGGGAGGGTGCCAGTCTCAGTCAGACTCCCACATTGCTGCAAACTCAGCCTCCGACTAGAGTGCGGCCACCTGTTCCTGTTTGTCTGTGAAACGGACGGCTTCTTCCGCGGGGCCACTGGTGAGTGTTTCCGGGACCTCTGTCTAGGCAATCCCGTCCTGGGTCGGGCCTCCAGCAGAGTGGACTCAGCCCTATAGGCCTCCAACCCGTGTCTTGCCATGCCTGGATCTTCTCAGAAGTGAGTAGTCCCATTAAGTATGATTCAGAGTTTAGCAGGAAACATCAAAGAGTTTTGCTAGTCTTCCCCTCTGAGGACCTTTTCTACTTCCAGGAAAGAGGCACGCTTAGCCTGCACTGCCGCTGTGAATTCGTGGAACACTGATGTTTTATTATTGTCCACTGTGACAGGGTTCAGGCTCGTGCCTTTTGATTTTTAATGTAACTGTCCTTATAATGGAGTAGCCTTGCCACTACAGAGCAGGTTGGCCGATCGAGTGCCAGTAGGCGAGCCGGCACTCCGTGGGTGCACTCCAGGGTGCAGAAGGGGGGTAAAATGATTTGGGGCAGCGCCTGATTAAAGCCAACATTCCAGATACTTCACCATATCGTCTCCCTTTGTACCTTCAGGAAGTCCAACCACCCGAATATTGTTTCGGCGATTGCATCCTTCTGCCCAATGTTCCAATATGTACACCCGATTGATCAGATTGTCTATTGGGTAAGACAGTGTTTTTTGGTGTTCCGACTGTGGTATCCCCACGGAGGTCTCCACTTGCTTGACCTGGTCAGTTAACTTGCGGTGTTCAGTCCACAGTAGGCCAAGGCCCAGGCCCCCTGATACTGCACTAATGTCTTAGTGAAGGGTGGCCTTGGTGTCAGCTGTGGTGGCAAGAATCTTGTCTAATTGGAAATGAATGAGTTTGACGGGCATCTGTCCCCTCAGTCTCCATGTGCGGGAGCTGGGAAGGCTCCCTTGGTCCAGGCTGGGAGCCCACAACCTGGACTTCGGCTTACCCATAAGGACAATATGGCCAAATCCCCAATAATGTTCGGGCCACTAGCCCCAGGTGCGTTTAAGCCAAGCTCAGCTGTACAGTAAAATACTTTTCCCCAGGGAGGGGGACAACCCCGGAGCCCTGAGTACCAGCAAGCCATACATCCGTTGTACCTACCCAACCAGTCAAATTCAAATTCAAAACCAACTTTATTCGGTTTTTCATAATTATAGAAATACCATAAAAGTTCATAAAATACATTGTTTATACACTTTCTTAGTTAAAAATCAATTAAAATTAGATGTTAGTTTTTGCTATACAATAAAACACGGTTTACATGTAAATCACAGTTCATAAAAAGTATGGCCATGGCATGACGTACAGTTTTAACAATGGTTTCATCAGCCCTCTGATGTGTAAACAAGATGATTGTTCTTGTCAAAGGTTCGAACGATGACGGATAAAAAATTTAAGGAAACACGCCATCGCTTTTGCTACTATTTCATCTTTAAGGTACTGAAGCGCCAAATATGCTGGACGGCATTGGCGCAACCCCCAGTTTCTCAATATGGGCAGTATCCAACGCCTTCGTGGTATAGTGTAAAACTTACAAAAAAGGGTTACGTGAATGGTGGATTGTGCCGAAACAGAATCACAAGGGCATGGGGACGATTCTAATGTCCAATCGTTTTGAGAGGGAAAAGATACCATTCGATGAAACATATTGAGTCTGAAACGTGTCAACAACAATTTTTCAAACTGACTTAATCTATACAACAAGTAAGGTTCAATAGAAAAAGCAGTCTGAACTAATAGACCCTGTTGCACAGAAGGTTTCCCTATCTCTTTTAGCAAGCGCACCTGCCCCAGGTGTGCCAGGCATGCTTTTTTCAGGTTTACCTTCGAAATCTCTGCTATTGTTAATGGTTCAACAACCTTTTTTTCATAGCCTAGGTCTGTTAATAGAGCCTTAACATATGCCAGCCATTTTATCTTCCCACAGTGGTCGAGTGTCTTAATATCTTGTACAATTGATCTTGTTAAGTGACATTGTTCAGTTACCCAATTACGACGCCACAACATTACTGGTTGAGTTTTTATGGTATCTGATATGTAGTCTATCCCCATCTCTAGGTGACACCCATATGTGGAGGAGCTCTTTGGTACTGCAAGTAAATATCTTATGAAGGAATTTTCAATTTTTTGCAGTTCATCTATATTTGCGAGACCCCATAGCCCTGCCCCGTACGTGGCAGTGCTGACACATTTTGCATTGTATATTTTCAATAATTGTAATGGAGGTCTCTTGCCCAATTTTTGTGCGAACGATTTTAGTGCTGAAGTTGTCCTTAAAAAAGCCAATTTTCTTGCATTGATTGCTGCTTTCCACTTAAATTCTTTGTCGATTACAATTCCCAGATATGGATATGTTGCAGTCCTGTGTAGTGCCAGTCTAAACCCGCAGCCTCCTCACCAGACGACTGATTGCATTTTTAGAATGAGCATGCGAGCACACCTAGCAACAAAAAAACATAAACATGTTTATAGTCTCATAATCCGGCTGCCCCAATGCTGCCTGATCTGATTAGAGCACCTCCTGCTGGGCTTTTCTCACCCTAATTCCATGGAGAAATTATTTCCTTATCTTTAGTGCCTGGAGTACAGTCCAGCTCTCTTCAGGTCAAAAGTAGGCAGTTCCCATCCAATGCACCATTTTATGTAAGAGAAAAATGTAACAAAGAAAGGTGTTTTTTCACACAGGAAGTAGTTTTCTTGTAACTTAGGTGTGGTTCATAAGTGGTACCCAACCACAGTCAGTCCTAGTAGCTTAACTTCAGCGCCTCTCACTGACCACATTTCTGATGCCCCGCCCCCGATTCCACTATAGAATCACTTTACATCGGAGCTTCTACAATATAACAAAATGTCCATGTCTTCAAACCTCCAGAAGTCTACAACTTGTTCATTAAAGCAAAATTATAAAAGTAAGCTCTTTGCCTACCCTAGCTAATGACTATATAATGCTGACCTCTCAATTCATAATAAGCACTCATGGAAAATATACCCATGAAAGAATCTAAATCTTAGAGAGGACCCAGGTTGTCTCTTGATATTAATTGAGAGGACCTTCAAAAGATTCAGATAATGTACATTTCTCAGACTTTGAGCTAGTCATTTATGAATCTTCAATTACAAGTGGCAATAAAAAAAAGGAGGCTATAAACACGTGAAGAGCTATTGCAGTGCAGGCTCAGGTATAACAAGACATTAAAATGGCTGTGGATAAACCAGATGACATTTTCTTTAAATCGGCATAAATCATTGAAAAAGGCATACCGAGTTTATCCTACATTAACCATCAAGCTACTCTGACTCCAAATCATTGCATACTCACTGAGTAAGATTCAGTATGCAACTGTTGGAATGAGGATTTGTTTAAATCAAAGTCTCAGTTTACGATCATCAGGGCTAAATCCCCCCTGTTTTAGGCCTATGGATCTTTGGCGTTGTTTTAGAGAAGATCAAGAGCTGTACATCATTATTACAGTTCTAAATGATCTCAGTCAATAAAGAGTTTTTTTTAGGAGTTAAGTTTATGTGGAATTAAGGATTGTAAATCTATTTTTCCCTACAAATTTTTATTCTGATGATATGCTGGCATTTGATAATCTGGAGTCGATATAAGTGCAGGTTGATATTACTGACCTTGCTATTTTCACATATGCCTTTTTCATGACTATGTTGACTGTATATTTTCCAGATTGCTGATTTTGGCCTATCCAGATTTAAGCGGGGTGTGTCGGCCGCCGCAGGGGCTGTCGACGATTATGGGGGCACCCTGGAGTACATGCCCCCAGAGAGCCTAACAGATGATGTGAATTACAGGCCAACACAGGTGTTTGATGTTTATAGGTAAGTGCATTTGAGACAGTGTTTTGGGACATAAAAATACAACTCTGTGTTTATCTTTTCCAAAGCGGTCCACAATTATCTATAGCTGTCATAGAAGAGTGTACGATTCAGTGTAAATTACCTTAGCAAGCTTTTCATTCTCCTTTACCAATAGTAACTTCAGAATTCTTTCTATACCTGTAATTTTTCTGACCCTGTTTGCTGATTGTAGCAGTGAGTTAATATCCATTCCAGTGGTGCCCAGGAATCTAGGATGGGATTTCTACTCACTGTCCTAGAGGTGTTACCATGCTGTTCTCAATATCCATGCTACAGACATATGGGTAAAAGTAGGACTGTATCCGTTTCAAGGGTGCCCTGGAATCCCATTCATCACTTGCCTCATTCTGATATTCTAATATTCTGATTTGTGGTATATTATGGTATGTTCACCATTTATGCTATCTTTTGGCATTGTTGGCTGTCTGCATTAGGAGAGACGTGTCTTCAGCTGTGGGTTTCGGTGAGACGGTCTGGTCTTGTGCTTTTAAAACATTTTTATTTTTCACCAACAGCAACACAGGCAGTTCTCGATCAGCCAGGGCAGTGGGAGAATACCTAGAGAACATACCCCAAACAATTTCCAACAGTAAAATGCAGTGACAATAGTAAATCACTGAACGTCTAAAATGTTCATTATCGTACATCCTTTCCATATTAGATCAACTGGTCCCCAGGAAATCCCAGCCGATGGTCTATGCAGGCTCTGTAAGGCTATTCGATACTTAAAAAAAATTAACAACTAAGAGAATGTAGTGTGGGCACAGTGAACATATATGTATATATAGATATATAACAGCCCTGCAGGGTGTTTCGACGCGAGGAGCTAGGGCCCTGCGTGGACAGGGGCCAAATCTCTAACTGAGCAGGACCGGTAAAGTACAAAACAGCAATCAGTGAAGCGCTAGGCAACTAGACCTCCGCTGTAAGTGTGTAAATCAGCCAGCAGCGTTTCCCAGTCCGCTGCGACTGGACATTTACACAGTCCCTGAACCTCTCGTGAGCGCCACCCCTTCTGTGCACCCCCCACTTGAAAGTCGCCCTACACCAGTGCAACAGCCCTGGCAATGTCGATGCCTTTCAATGCATGGCAATAAGTCTGCAAGTGATCAGCAGGGCTAAATCAATTAAGTTGGCATTCACTTTTGCCCCCTCAAATGTTTGAATAGGCCCAGAAGGGCTCCTTCCAGTGTGCACATATCCAAAGGACCAATCACTTTCCCCAGCACCTCAAGAACCTCCCTCCAAAGAGATGCTGCTAAACAGAACATATGCAAGAGGTCTTTTCCCAATTATGAACATCTGGGGCACATCGAGGAGAACCCAAATATGTGAAGTAGGTTAGCTGATTGAGATAGGCCCTACTTAGTATATTATGCTGGATATATTGGAACGTTGTGTTCCGCGACACTTTCCTAGGGTAACGTAACACACTTCTCCCACTCCTTCTGTGTGAGCTCTCTGCCCATGTCCACCTCCCAATAATCCTCGGTTGCTGCCAATGGATTGCATGTGATGTGTGTCAGTGTGCAGACAATCCTCGTAATAAGTTTGCGACCACCTCCCATAATATACAGTGTATGTATTAAGGGGTGTTGAGAAGGTTCTGTAACACCCCAATGTTGCTTCAGCAGCACCAGGAGACCACCATAAGCCAGTCTCCCACCAGAAGATCATACTCCTCCCTAAACTGCTGGTAGGGCAAGAGGATGCCATCAAGGGACAAGTTGCCTAAGGTGAACACTCCCGCTTCCTCCCAGGAATCCATCCCCCTGCTCAGCCTGCATGTGAAAGTTTCAAGTGAACTTAATGAAATCTCGTGGGAGTACCTGGGGATGCATGGCATAAGTCGCAAGCTGAGTTGGAAGCTGATAAAGGCAATTTGAAACAGACTATTCGCACTATGTGGGAGCCTGGCATGTGGTAGATAGGTGCAATGCATAACCTGCCATGCCTGGGCATTGTCAGAAAGACCCAGTTCTTCCTTAAGAATACCCTCCATCCAGAGCATGGGCCTTTGCAGCTGTGCCTCTAAATAATGAAGCTCAAAATTATTGACTCCTAACCCCTCCTGCTCTGTGGACAATTGCAGTTTGCAGATCGCAATGCACCTCCTCCCTTTATTCCAAATAAAGCTCCCCAACTCTGCGTACAATGTCCGAAGGTGGATTTATGGATGTGGACTGGAAGGTTACTAAAAAAGTATAAGAGTTTTGGCAATACCACCATCTCTGCCAATGAGACACAGCCTTGCACAGTCAAGGGTAGCGTACTCCAGAAAGTCATCTGAGGTCTTAGCAAAGCTATAGCTCTAGTACGATTGCCATCAATTATGTCTTGCGTCTCATGGTACATGTTTATCCTGAGATAACTGAATGAACGATGTTCCCATAGAACTGGACAAGCATTGACCTCATAGTGCTGCTGGGGACAGTCCAGTTGCAATGGAAACAGGCAGGATTGAGCCCAATTCACTGCTAAGCCTGATGTCTCCCTGAATTCTATGCAGCACTGCATGTATTCCATCAATGCCCTCCCATATGGCCCTTTGTATATTAAGAATTAATCTGAGTATAACGAGACAGTAGGTGTCTCGTTATGCAGTGGAATACCCCAAGCTTGTCCCAGTTGTCTGTCGCTGGGCCAGGGGCTCCATTGCAAAATAGTGAGAAGTACACTGGCCAATTTTGACACTAGCGGAAGCCTCAGTGTATAGGAGCTGAATGAGACCTAGCAACTTACCCAAGATGCCTAAGACAGTCAAGGCTGGTGAAACATACTTCCAATCCACCGTATTGAAAGCCTTTTCCAGATCTAGCACCAAGCAAGCTGCATAAGGCCACTGGGCCCGGGAAAGTTCCAATACATGATGTAACAATGGATATTAAGGGTTGTGGAACCTCCGGGCACAAATCTGTTCTGGTCTGGGTGCACCAGATGTGGCAGATGTTCATATAGGTGGCCCACTCTGATCTTACTCAACAGTTTATAGTCGAACCCCAGCATGGTTAGCGGGCGATAAATGGCAAGCTTCAGAGGGCCCTTTCCCAGCTTCGGTAAAGACACCAAGAGTGACTCCCACATTGTGGGGTGACGCCCCTCCATCTGGGCAACCTGAAACATCTCCATCAGTTCAGGGGACTTGATGGGCCTCTTATGCATTGTAGTATTATATAGGGAATCCATTGAGGCCCAGGCTTGTACTAGTCGCTGTTCCACGCACCTCTTGCAAGGTAAGATCAGCATTCATGTCAATCCAGGGGTTCAATTGTGAGAGTCACCGCTGCGAGGAAGTGATCTATAGCTTCTTGGCGATTCGCGGTGAGAGAGGTCATACTAAGACTGGTAATGTGTGGTTAATGCGTCCTGTATATCCCATATGATACATTTCCACCTGAACGCCTGGAGAGCTGATCATTGTAATTGGTGTAACTGTGGTGGCATTATGCAGTGTATGCCCAGATGTGAGTCCAGGGCTCACTGTCCCACTGGATTAAAGCCAGCCTGGCTGATGAGAGGTGATACCTCGAAACAATTCCCATGAGGCTTGTTTCTGGTCCAGAGAGGACCTAGCTTAGCAGTTCAGGCTTGACTTTTCACATCAGGAGCAGGGTCAAGACTGGTTTGTGTATGGCTGGGTCCAACTGGGGTGGCATGGCGAGTAAAAGAATGATTAATTTAACCCAGATCACTTGACTGGAGTGAATGTTTGATTTGTTCCTCATTTTGTCCATACTTTGTTTGTCTTTTGCTATGTAGGAGCCAAGCTAATAACCGGCCAGACTTATTCCCTTCTGAGTGCATTTTCGCTTGATAAGCATGGAAATATACGCAGTGCAGATAAGTTGGATATGAAGTTCTAAGGCTTCAGTAAGTGCTCTATTGTTTGCTTGGTCAGTGCTGGGTGCAGCTTCCAGACCACTCAGGGACTCCTCAACTCATATTAGATCTTTCTGCAGGGTCGCCCTCACCCCCACTACTGCACGTATGCAATGCCTATGAAGTAACTGTCTGGTCTTGTGATGTTCCCCATCACCTAAGTCATACGAATGTGCATTTTGATGTTATAGATTTCCAACTGACGTAGCCTAGCCTTGGTTTCTGTTGGTGCATTAGGCTGCCTCTAATAGCAGAGAAATGTTGGATAGTTGCTGATTTTTCAGTTGCATGCAACCTGCAGAATGGTTGAGTGTTTAGGCCTCCACCACATCAATCTAAGGGGACTGATGAAGTGTGTGCTGAAAGGTTATGGGCTTCCTGTACGGACAAAGAGTGTAGGTTCTGGTGCTGAGTGTGTCTGTAACATAGGTGCTGATTCTGGGTGTATGTATCCATAATATAGGTGCTGATGCTGAGTATATGCATCTGTAACATAGGAGTTGATGCTGTTTGTGAATCTGAAACACAAGTGTTGAGGTTCGTCATTGTTAGCTAATGAACTTCAGTAAAGTATGGGAATTCATATAGAAGCAACACCAAAAGGGTGTTGTACTTTCCTACAGTATGTGACTTAAATAATTTTATGTAAGGGGTTCACAGTGGGAGAGGCTTGTTTTTGTATCTCGATCTCATTACTCCAGTGACTTTTTGTCATCTGTAGGGTGTTGGAGGAGGTTACTCAGGGGTGTTTTTGTTTTCCTGGGGACTTCATTTGCTCCACCTAATATCTATCATAGGAAGAAATCAAGTGGTATTTATTCTGCTTTGCCCCAGGTCACGGTGTTCAGTGCAGGTCAAAGAAGACTGGATCTATTCGAGACTTTCGGGTTAACCTTGAACGATGGAAAGGAGTTCCACTGAGATTTATTGTATATAAATGTATCCTATGTGAACATTTTTAATCCTCTCCGACTGACGTTGGACAGCTCTGGTCTCGGCTGTAAATGGGAATCACTGGCCTGAATTTTATGCCAATAAGTTCTCTCGTGAATGATGTTAGACCATAATTCACCAAATACCAGGGAACAGTGTTGTGAATTGGTATTCATATCAGTGCCTTATAAGGGCATTACAGCCAAATGATTGAATATGTTTATCCTTTTTGTTTGCAGTTATGGAATCCTGATGTGGGCAGTGCTGACTGAAGAGGTTCCATATCCTGGTCAGTTCCTAAGTACCTGATATTTCAGTGATATTCTTTTAATTGCAGATTCATTAAATGTGAGTATTTTTTTTAGCCTTCTTCAACACCGCTCCTCCAGTGGAGGTGGAGGTCCGCCCATCAAGTGTTAACTAGTAATAACAATAAATCGATGGATCGAAGCACATCTTTTGTTTACGCAGTTACATTCCCCAGTGAAGATATATGCTTACAAGTCTGCTAATACATTAGATGTACTTTCAAATGTGACTTCATAACATGTAATAAACCGTCCCATAATTAGCTTGACCTACTGAGGAAAAACATAATTGTATTTACTATGTTTCAGTCCATACTGAGTTTTGCATATTAAATATATATTATGCATAGGGATCCACTAACCCGGTTGGCTCGTAATGCTTTTTGGAGAGGTTAGTAGTAGATTAGTAGGACAGAGGCCCAACCAGGCCATTTGTCACACTTTAGTTTTTTGTAGATGCTTAGTGAAGTAATGGACCTTGCAGTAGGGACGTTGTCCAGGATACTTGGACAGTCCTGTTGGAGACATAGGATAGAGAAGTGGTTATGCTGGTGTAAGAGGCAGATGTACATGTTTGCACCCAATACCTTCGAGAAATGTATCCCAGTAGCATAGTATGTGGCTGATCATTCAGTCACAAGGAAGAACATGGATGACTTGTGCTTTGGGTGCCACAACTGAATTTCTCTTTTACAAGCCCAGAATAAAATGTTCCTAATAAAATCATAAGGTTGAACATTACTGTAGCAGCCAGAAGGTATATGGCGAGCAGCTGTAAAAGTATACAAGCTGACCGCATGGTCCAAACAAAGGTACAAAGCCTTTTGGTTGTCCTTACTTCCTTTCACATGTATACCAAATATAAAAAGAACAGGCATTGGCATAGCCGGTAGGTATTACCTGTGCAAGGTTTGTACATCGGCGTGTCTGCGGTAGTGTGGGTGGGAAATGAGCAACACAGAGCTGCCAGCGCTGGTGGCGTCATAGCTGTTTTTTGTTGTTATTATGCCGGGTGATAACACAGACAACGGGAGGGCTGTTGTGAAGGAACAAGCAACGCAGTCAACAGGAGGGTGGGTGGGAACAAGCAACACAGACAGCGGGAGGATGGACGGGAACAAACAGCGTGGACAACCAGAGGAAATAAGCAACACGGGCAACAGGAGAGTGTGAGGCAACAATGACAACTAATGACAATGATAGTGGAAGAAGAAAGAAAAAAATAGTACCTGAACCGTAGTGCGAGTAGTGGAAGGACACTAATTAAAATGATGCAAATAGTACTTGGTCCATGCTCCAAGGAAGGGAGAAACAAAAGAAGAGAAAGTGGAATAGACAATCGATGGCTAATTAGGATGCAGTAAATACGAGTGACAATGAAGCTAACGAATGGTAAGCAATGGGTAGGCTCCAAGCCTCTTGTATTAAACAAAGTGTCTTGCAAGTGACCCTGCATGCGATGTCTTGGGGAATACCAAGAAAAACACTGCATTGAGCATCATACAGCACCTGGAAGTATGTACACCATAGCCAAGCACTAGTGCACACTAATCCCTGTGGTAAAGTGTTTTGTTAAATGTGATAATTCTCTTCTTGCTAGTACTCTATCCACGACTTAAATTGACTCAGACTCGGACTCTATAAAAAAAGTCATGAAAAACTACATAAGCATAACATCTTGAAAAATGTCAAATAGCTTTAGGTTAGGGAATGTAAGATGAAGTAAAGCATGTGAATTTTAAATAGTGATTGCTTCTCTGATATGGATTACCTGAAAGTTTTTTACAGTCGCTGTTCAGAAATCGATCAGTTGTTTTGCCAGTAAAGCTAAATACATGAATTTAGAGCCCAGTAGGGACGTGTTTCAAGCACAGTTTTTAATAACTGACGGGTTTGAGACTCTGCAGCACAAGGTTCACTTAAAACTCGAAAGCTGGGTGTCAAACTGGCAGACACTTCAGATTGAACACCACTGAAAAGAACACAATAACAAGAGAGGAAAGAAAATTGAAAAATCAACACAGGGAAAAACAGAGAACTTGGTAAAAACATAAGGAGCACAGACATGGAAATATGATAAGAAACTGAGGAAACCAAGATATAACCACAATGTGCCAATTTGAAAAAAAAATACCACAATAAAGAAAAGGGATAACCAACACAGGAGAGAGGAAACACAAGACATGTAGTACGTGTGAGAAAGAAACGGGAAACATTAGGAGGAACAACAAGGCCACATTGAAACAAACAATGAAGCAATATTGTAGTCTGTCTTTATTTGACAATCCAGCGAACCCAGGGCTGAAGAAAGCTGAACAAGAAACCTTTATGATAAGACTATTTTGAAGCAGTATTTCAGAAAAGTCTTGCTGACATTTGTTATGATAGGTCATAGTTTAAATCCCAGAAGGGCTAATCAGACTTCTGTCTGTCCATGGGTGACAAGCTGTCATTTACAAGGCATTGAAAAGGGTGAAGTGAAATAGTTTTATGATGTTTTGCATAAAAATAAAAATAAATTCATACTCTACGCTTAGAGTCCTAAGATCCTCTAACAACAAACTTCTACAGATACCTAAAATTAGGTTAAAAACTAAGAGGTGGTGCATCCATTTCCGCACTGAGGGCCGAGGATTGGAATTAGCTTTCCCCTTTCATCAGATCAGCCGAAAATGAAATGACTTTCAGAAAGCTCCTTAAAACTTGACTTTTCCCCCAAACTTAATTAGCTTTTCCATTGGACAGATTGTATAATACTGTGCATTACAGGTTTTTAGCTTCAAGCTGCCCTGTTTCGGGGTGTTGTGTGCGCTGTATAAATACATTTTTTCTTTTAATTTCATTTCATTATTTCTTCTTCAAAGCATGAATCCACAGATGTACATTAAACAGTGGACCTGGATAGAAAATCTTACCTTGGTGTTGCAAAGATGCTGTACTAGAATGAAAACATAATTAACATAATTTTTTAGGCCCTGACAAAATTGCTCATTTTATTGCCTTACTTGCGATCAGTTCTTAATGCTGCATATAAAGAAAACAAAGTAAGGAACTACAGGCATCAATATAGCTTTGTGACTATTGTCCATTTGTGCTGTTCTCTCAATTAATAGTGCGTCATAATGAAATGTATGTTTGCAGTCCTTAAGCTAACCAGAAAGGCAGTGACAGTGTCATAGAGACCCACATAAAACCAGCCACGGGTTTCTCTTTGGTGAGACTTCCTAAGTGACCTCTACTTTAGGAAACCTGGCAAATATTGCAAGTTATATGTTTTCCTATTGGAGACGTTGTTCCCCACGCCACCCACTGGATCCTCCTGATATCTGACGTGAGAGATCATTACTTTCATTTTGCTTCTCTGGTAAGCTTGTGCCTGGTCACACAACAATCCAAGATTTCTAGCCCTGCTGCACGTTTTCTTTAAAACGTGAACTGAGAGATGGTCTGAAATAACATACCGGAATGATCATGGATTCAGCAGCTGTGAAGTTCAAGCCTTTAAAAATGTGCTCTGTCTCTGCCGATTACGTACGCTGCCTACGAATAATGGAGCTGTTTTAAAAAATGAAATTGACTGCAATCAGCTCTAAAACACCCGAAAAGGGGGCGTGGCCGAGATGGCGGGCTGAGCGGACGCTTCCTCCCGTAGCTCCTCCGGCCCAGCTCAGCTCGAGCCCCGATTCCTGCGCTTCTCTCCCACCGCGGCTGCACTGCGGGCGGGAGAACTGTGCCGGAGTTCTTGGGGCACATTTTGATGCCACGTTGACTTCTGTTGCCCCGGGGGAAGTCCCCGAAAAGTTTGATCAACGATCGATTCGAGGAGTGGAGACTGGATCGCCCCGAGGAGAAGGGCCTGGAGGCGGAGCGTATTGCGGCGCTGTCCGCGCGCCCCGGCTGGGCCGAGTGCTGAAAGCTGGGGATCCCGAGGGAGCGGACTCGACGGACTCCGTGGAGTGAGGAGGCTTCCTGGCCGGCGCCCTTGTGGCCAGAGTCATCGCTGGACGACAGACCCCAGACCTGCACCGGCGATCTATCCCCCTGCCATGGGTGTCGGTGTGTGATGCCTTGCGGACCCCGAGCCTGGAGGCGAGGGACGGTGGAGTTTGAGCGGTGATCGGACTAGGCGTACTAGCCGGTGCAACTGGGGGACACTGGCATCGCACTTTCCCGACCCATTGCTGTTCGAGGGTCGCCCATAGACTTGCTGGCCTGGGCTGCCCTCCTAGGTTCCGCCCTCCCGCCATCTTGTCGTTGAGGAGCTGGTATTGGGGACCCTCGCCCGCGCCCTTGTCGTACGGGCGTCTCGGCTCATCCTGGTGCCTAAGCATCTGCCGTCCTCCCTGGAAGCATGCGGCTGTAAGCCTCCGACCTGCACCTTGATTATCGCCCTGACTGGCTCGATGGTCGTCTCGCCCTGGCCCGTGCCGCCATTTTGTCGCCTGTGACGCACTGCCCTTGTCCCCGGCGAGGTCTTCACATCTGGTGCCCGCGAGCGGCGGGGCGCATCTACAGCGGCCTGCTCTAGGCTTCACCCACCGCGGAGGTCAGGATGGCTGGGAGACGAGGCGCGGCACGGGGAGATCGCACTCTGCCGGACCTGCTCGGCAGGGCCCAGCAACTGCGAGACAGGACACAGCCGTCCCCGGGGTCCTCCCGGGCCTCAACGGACGCCACCGGAGGCGAACCACCAGTCACGAGGTCCTTCATGGAGGACTTATTCAGCTCCCTCAAGGAGGAATTCCAGACTCTCAAGACCGAGGTGGCCGGAGAGGTCCGTGAAGTGCGCAGAGAAATCGAGGGCCTGGGCGAGCGGGTCGACACTGTGGAAACGGCAGCCCAGCGTCGTGATGAAGAGATAGTTCATCTCCAGCAGGACGTTCTCCGCCTACGAGAGCAATGTGTCGAGCTCCAGGCCCACTCTGAGGACCTCGAGAACAGGTCCAGGCGGAATAACATTCGGGTGCAAGGCGTTCCGTCCGCGGATGAGGGTTCGGACCTGGTGGCCTATCTGCAGGACCTGTTTCGCGACATCTTGGGAGAAGGAGCGGACTTCCCGATCCGCATCGACAGAGCACACAGGGTGGGCCGCCAGTGCCAGTCATCGGCACCCCCACCTGATATCCTGGCATTCCTGCCGGATTTCCCCCTAAAGGAGCGCATTATGACAGAGGCCCGCAGGAAGCAGCCGCTGTCCTTCCGAGAACGACCTGTGGCGCTCTATCAAGACCTGTCCGCCATCACACTGCAGAAGCGCAGGTCTTTCCGCATCGCTACGGACTTTCTGCGGGAGCATGAGACGGCCTACTCCTGGGGTCACCCCTTCCGACTCATCTTCCGATGGAACGGGGTGCTTCATCAGCTGCGCTCCTTACAAGATGTCTGTGGGGTGCTGGGACTCACAGCTACGGAGGAAGAGGGGGCAACACCCGCATGGAGGCGCCCCGAGCGGCGGGGCCGACGGAGGTCGAGGAGGCGCCAATCGTCGGCGACAGCGAGTCGCCCTGACTCCCCTACCATCAGGGCGGATATGGCGGAGGCCCTGAGGACTGCGGCCAGGAACTTGCCTGAATCTAATGACGTGGCCCCGACGGCCTAACTTTTCTCCGGGGGGAGAGACTCTTAGCTTCTGCGATGCTGAGTTGGGGCTGGGGGTTGAGGGGGAGAGGTTGGAGGTGTGTGGCTGGACGTCCACCTGACTGGTTTCTACAGACTCGCCCACTTGGGCTAGACTGAGACAATGGGGTGTTTTTTTCCTGTTTTTGGTTTTGGCTGGTTGCCATGGGTTGGTTTTGGGGGGGTTCAAAAGCTGGTTTGGTGTTGGGGGGGTCCCGTCCGATACTGTCCGAACACATGCGAAGCCGATTCTGGCCTTCCCTGCGCCCTTGCCCCGCGCGCCCCTTCCCCTGATCCCTCGCTTGCTGCATAGCGCTTTGCGTCCCTGGGAGCGATGCCGTCCCTGAAAGTAGTGACCCTTAACGTTAAGGGTCTGAATAATCCTGTGAAGCGTAGGGCGATCCTTTCCCTGCTAGAAGGGTCGCAGGCGGATATCTGCCTCCTGCAGGAAACCCATTTACTCTCTAAAGATTGCCATAGGTTGCGCTCTGCCAAGTTCCCCACACAACTCTTTTCCTCGGCTGCGACTAAGACTGCGGGGGTAGCCATTCTTCTAGCCAGCTCCTTCAGGGGTGAGGTGTTGTATAAACATGCCGAGCAGAAGGGGAGGCTTCTAGTGTACCGCATGCGTCTAGGGGGTGTTGCCTTCACGGTTGGCTCCGTGTACAGCCCAAATGACCACCAGGATCGCTTCCTGGAATCTGTGTTGGTAGACGTTACTGCCTCGCCCGATCGCCACATCATTTTGGGGGGAGACCTGAACATGGTCTTCGACTCCACTTTGGATAGGTCTGCCCAGCGCTTCCCGCAGACGGGGGAACTTTCCAGAGCGGTACAGGACCAGATTGCAGAGATGGATCTGCATGACCTCTGGCGCACCATGCACCCCGCCGATAGGGACTACTCATATTTCTCCCACGCACACCGCACTTATTCGCGGTTGGACTACCCCTTGGTGAGCGGCCTGCTCCGCTCGGCCGCCACGGCGGCAGACATCGGGGTCTTGTCCCTGTCCGACCATGCGCCGGTTTCCGGAGTTTTTGCTTGGCCGGCGGCCCCCCCCTCCAGAGGGATGTGGCGGCTTCGGGACACGCTTCTCCATAAGAAATCGGTGGTGAAACGAGTGGAGGAGGTCATTCAGGAGTACCTGACCCACAATAACAACTCCGACACGTCCCTAGCAACGCAGTGGGCGGCTTTGAAGGCGGTTGTCAGAGGGGAGTTTATCTCCATTTCCTCGGCGGAGAACAGGGAGCGGCAACGTAAGAGGGAGGAACTAACGGCGCAGGTCAGGGAACTTGAACAGGTTCACCGCCGGACGGGAGCTCCTCGGGTTTGGAGGCAGCTGAAGGCGGCGCGGAAACTCCTCTCTGCGTTGGACCTGGACCGGGCGGAGTATGCGGCGTTGCGCTTGAAGCATGCCTTTTACACCGGCGGAGACAGATGCGGTAAGCTCCTGGCCCACCGGCTCAGGGCTGCGCAGCAACGCAACGTAGTAAAGGAGCTAGTGGGAGCGGATGGGGTCCCGGTTTCCGGTGACGCGGAGGTGGCGGATTCCTTCCGTGCCTTCTATGAGGCGCTGTACGCTGCAGAGCCCTCCCCACCGGGAGAGGCTGAGGCCTACTTGGAATCAGTAACCCTCCCTGCTCTGGATCCCGCCCAGGCGGACCACCTGGAGAGGGACATTCATGTGGAGGAAGTCATCTCTGCTATTGCACGGTTAAAGCACGGCAAGGCTCCGGGCCCGGATGGCTATACGGCCTTGTTTTACAAGACCTTCTGTCCCACTGTCGCGCCTCTCCTGGCTCGCCTGTTCAATTCCTTCTCTGAACCGGGAGCCATCCCGCCGGACCTTCTCTCGGCGACTGTGTCGGTTATTCCGAAACCGGGGAAGGACCGGACTCTGTGCGGCTCGTATCGGCCCATCTCGCTTCTAAATGTGGACCTCAAGCTTTACACGGGGATCTTGGTGGCCAGACTGGGTCTGCACCTACCAGGTCTGGTGGAGGCGGACCAGGCCGGTTTTGTACCCGGTAGGCAGATGGTCGACAACACCAAGAGGGTGACGCACGTGCTAGAAAAAGCCTCACGCGTCCCGGGGGAGCGGATGCTGCTGTCGGTCGACGCGGAGAAGGCCTTTGATAGGGTTCATTGGCCGTACCTCGAGCTGGTTCTCCGGAAACTGGGGATCGGCGAGAGGTTCCGCACTATGGTCTTTAATTGTTACAGGAGGCCGTCAGCATCGGTGCGTGTCAACGGACACAGCTCTAGCAGCTTTGCCATTGAGCGCGGCACGAGACAGGGCTGCCCCCTTTCGCCACTCCTGTTTGCCCTCTATATGGAGCCGTTTGCCCAGAGGATTCGCGATAACCCGGACGCTATTGGGGTGAAGATGGGGCAATACACGCATACTGTCAGCTTATATGCGGACGATGTCTTGCTGACCCTGGATGACCCCAAGCGGTCGCTCCCTGCCTGCGTCCAGGAGCTGAACTCCTTTGCCCGCGTGGCGGGCTTCAAAATGAATATGTCTAAATCGGCTGCCCTGGATGTGTCACTCTCTGTTGACACCAGACGGGACCTCCAGCGTCTTTTTCCTCTGCAATGGTCCTCCTCCACGGTGCCTTACCTAGGGATTTTGCTGGCACCCTCCCACCCTGCAATGGTCGCAGCTAACTATTCCTCCCTGGGCAAAAAGATCAAGGAGGAACTCGGCCGATGGAACAAGGGCCTGCTCTCGTGGCTGGGCCGTATCGCAGCGGTGAAGATGACGATACTGCCTCAGATCCTGTATCTTTTTCGCGCTCTACCTCTCCAGCCCCCTGTAGGTTGGATACGGCAGGCGCAGGCTGACATCTCCCGCTTTGTGTGGCAGGGCCGTAAGCCTAGAATGAAACGGGTCCTCTCCATGCTTGCCCCGGAGGCGGGGGGTCTCGGTGTTCCGGACCTCCGGAAGTACTTTCAGGCGGCGCAACTCCGATACTTGGTGGAGTGGAGCCGGTGGGAATCGGACAAGCACTGGCTCTTTCAGGACCAGGCGGTTGCGGGCCGTACCCTCCAGGAAGTCCCGTTCCTGCGGCGCACTCACCGCCTGCCTAATCTCTACGCCTCCTTTATCACCCAAGTTCCGCTGCGAGTGTGGGACGCGGTGTGCGAGCTTCGTGAGCTCACCACTTTTCCATCACCGTTCACTCCCATTGCTGGCAATCCAGACTTCACCCCGGGTCTGGAACCGGGAGCCTTTTCCCACTGGGTGAGCGCGGGTTGTAGGGCGCTTTTCCAGATCTACGGGCCGGAGGGTGTGCTCCCCTTCCAGCAGCTCCGACAGGAATTTGGCCTGACGGAGGGGGACAGACTGCGTTATATGCAAGTCCGCCACTGGGCTCTTCAACCCCCAGTGCGAGACGTCGCTGCCCGTTCGATTACGCCCTATGAGCGGTGGCTAGTAACCCGGTTCTCGGATGCCAAGCTTATCACCGACTTGTATAAGTTTCTCCAACCCCCGCCGTTTCATTACCATAACCCAGGGAGGGAGCGCTGGCACAGGGAATTAGGCAGGACCCTGAGCCACAAGGAGTGGGACAGGATCGCGTATCGGGCGAGGCACTCTGCGTACCACACTGGGCTGACGGAGACCTTTACTAAGGTGTCCACCTATTGGTATTACACCCCGGAGAGGCTTTACGAGATGCACAAAATCAGCGATAAGGGTTGCTGGCGCGGCTGCGGACAGGAAGGTACCCTCACGCACATTCTCTGGGAATGCCCGGTGCTGTCGGCCTACTGGAAGGAGGTCTTGGATGAGGTAGACAGGCATTTTGAGATCGAACTCCCGCGCTTCCCTGCGTATGTCCTGCTAGGCCTCCCCAATGACCTGATGTACCCGCTGAAGTCCCGCAGGGGTAGACAGATTGCGATTGCGCTAGGCTCAGCGGTTCAAAACATCCTTGTACTCTGGCGTACTCCAACTGCCCCCTCTATCACTGGCTGGCTACACAGGCTCTGGCAGTTACTGGGCATGGAGAAGATGTCGCTAACAGTGGCTGGGAATGTAGACCAGTTTGAAGAGCTCTGGCACCCCTTCTTAGCACTGCTGTCCACGGAATTTCGCGAGCTCACATGTCCACGGTACCTACGACTCCTTAGGCTGACGCCGCCGGCGGCTCCAGCGGAGTGAATGTAGCGGGATCGGGGGTTTGGGGCTGGGGGTGGGAGGCGGGGTTACATGCTTCTAATGCTGACTTTCGGACGGGGAGGTTGGGGTATTGTTTTCTTTCTTTTTCTCCTTTGCTTTTCTTTCTTCTCTTTTTCAGGGGACGGGGGGTTGGAGGGATGGTGTGTTTTTCACTGTGTTGCGGGATGCTACTCTAGCTCGGCCTTGCTTGGGGACTGGGGGTCTTCTGGAGGGTCATTTGCACTGCCTTCTTGCCTTATGACTTATGCCTTGTTACCCTCCGGGGCTTCCTGCCTCCCTACTTTCCTTCTAAATCGCTGCAACGTTTTACGTCTTGTATTGTATGTTCGCTTGACCTCCTATTCCCTTCCCCATGTTTTTTGTACCTTAATAAAATACTTTAAACCTAAAACACCCGAAAATAAGGAACAGTTCTGAAAAAAATTATCACAGTAACCGCTACCTCTTTTGGTCTCCACTGTCCGTAGAGATATTTTGTTAACTTAAAAAGGGCTTAGAGCGTGCCCATTTCTTATCATTGGTTGGCTTCATAGTCACTCATTTCCTCGCTTCTCATTGGTAAGCGCCTGTGGCCTTCACTTCCTATTAGTCTGTTCGTCCTTTGATGGAGCATGGACCAAGTACATATCCATGTCATTATTGCTGCCCTCCCACTGTTCATTCTCAAGGTAGTTTGTTTTTCTTCCACCATAGTTGATTGTTTCTCTGTCCTTGCTGAATGTGTCACTTACCAGCTCCATCTCCTCCCACCTGCCCTGACACTCCCAAATTCTGTTCCAGCTGTACGGCGCGCTTTACTGCTCCCTTGACTTGCTCATTTTATTTCTGTTCGAGCATGCCACTGGAATGTTGCTTCTGTGCTATGAGATTGTTCGCTTCACTGTGCCAACTGTAAAGTGTGCTATACTGCTCCCTTGCCTTGGTAACTAACAGCTGCACAAGTGAAAGGACCATGAAGGCAATGCACCTCTGCCACACAAGTCAGATTTCAATGCACGCTCTTTAAATCTGATTTATGACCAAGATATGATCGCATCAACAATTTAAACTTCCACTGCACGTTTTGTTGTGATTTTTTTGTAGGTGTGTGCAATGGAAAAGCTTACCTCCTACTTTGTTAAAGGCTTACCTCTTTCCTGTTCCCCATATGCTTCCTTTTTATAAATGCTTGGGTAGGATGTGACTAAACTGCTCGATCTGCTGACTATAAAGCTTGGTGAACCGGGTTCGAGTCTCGGTGACAGGCTCAACATTCTGTGATTCTGGGCAAATCCTGGCTAATTTTATACTTACAATGTCTGCTACTTGCCACTGCCCATATTTATTTTCACTCGCTGTGTGCAGTGGAAAAGCTTGCCTTCTAATTTGTTAAAAGCTTTCCTCTTTACTGTTCCCCCATGCTTCTTTTTTTAAACACCCGGGAGAGGATGTGACATAACTACTTGAGCATCTGACTTTGAAGCAGGGGAACTGGGTTCGAGTATCTCATTAGTTCAATATCCAGTGACTCTGAGCTGATCGCTTTCTTCATTCCTAAAAATGAATGAAAGTAGCTTGTGCTTATGTACAGCTCTCCCATACCTTTGGGTTGAGTTTGCTGTATTAAACTGCAAAAAACAAAAACGTAGTTTCTTGCTCAATATACTGGAATGCTTTTAAAATGGGCATGATCTTTTCATTTGTTGTAACGATTTTGCAATTAAAACATTACTATGCACCCAGTTAATTCACACACTCGCACCTACAGCTATTCTACACATCTGCAGGCTAAGGCTACATTAATTTTTACTTTGCTTTCAGCCATGCTGCTATTCAACATGGCTAAAAGACATTAACATTGACTGCGCCAATACCTCTCGGATTGCCGACATCTGTTGGCTTTGCCAGAGCTTGTTTGTACCTGTTTTTAATCATTTTTGGTGGGTGTTTTCACCCAATTTTAGGCTAAAGCCTACCAGCCAACTAAAATCATCTTGGGGACATTTAGAAAGCTTCTCTGGGAATGCATTCCACCCATTGCTTACCATTTGATTTGTAGTTTGTAACTCACATTTGCCCGGTTTCTATTTGCTGGATTTATTTGCATTAGGCTGTCCAGCTTGTGTTTGTTCCTTTCCTTGCCCAAACCTCATTTACTGTATTTTTCTACCAGTAATGGATTTCTGTAAACAGGCCTTTAAATCTTTTTCTTATCTTTTCATATTTGCTGTGCAGTCAAAGACAGAAGTCCAATGTCAGGCTTCATCTTCCAGGGAGCTTGGTGTTTACTGTTCTTTTTCTGACCTTAAAGTGAGAGGATGTATGTTGCAATCATGCTAGCTACAGGGGATGTGCTGGACGGACACTGTACAATGATATTTACTTTCTGGCACACAACATTTTAGTTTCTGTAAATGAATTGTGGAGATATTTCAGATTATATGAAAACTAGTACAGTTGTGGAACATGAGTGTCTTTTTTGGCAAGGAATAGGAATTTAATCAACAAAGGGACATGAGTTTGAGCCCAAAATCAACTTTTACACCAGTTCTTTCACAATTGCTACCAGATATTGAGATATTTGAGTAGGCAGTGATCCATGAGATTGATTTGATGAATAAGACAAAGAGAAAACCTTTTTCTTTTAATCTGACAAAACAGGAACGACAGGCATTCCAGGAACTCCAGGGGGACCCCCTATAATCATTGAGCCAGTGGACAAAAGGGGTAATTCAGACAATGGAGACCTAAGAGATGGAATGTCTTTGTCTGCTAACAGACATCTACCACTACAAAATATTAGGAAAAATCCTACCCCATAGTTAGAGGATTATCAGCTCCCTCATAGATGAGGCATTAACGAATAATTGGATATACCAGAATTAAGCAATTTTCCTTTATAGAAGGTTAGCTGTCCCTTACTTTTATACACTGACAAAAGTTCACAAACCCAACAGACCCCCACCTGGAAGACCAATATTGTCAGGGATTGGTTAAGTATTAGAACCTTTATAAAAATGTGTGACTTTTCTTAAGACCAATTGTGGAGAAGATGCCGTCCTATCATAAGAATATGAGGGAAGTGTTGAATCTCATCAAGGACCTTTCATTCGACACCCAGAAGAAATTTCTAGTAGGGTTGAATATCGAATTCATGTACACCAATATTCCCCAAGAGTAAACTTTGAGGGTTATGGAAAGTAAATATCTTGTACTTGGAGAAGTGAGAATAATAAACTCTGAGGTCTTTTATGTCTTTTATTCTGAGCCTAGCTGAAATGACCCTTACTAGGAATGTTTTCCAAATTGATAGAACAACGTGGCTTCAGTCACATGGCACTTCTATGAGGAGTACGTTCATGAAGAGCCTGGCAGACTTATGTTTCGGAATCCAAGAGAAAACCTATTTACTCTCCTGAAAATCCCTTTTCAGATCCTATGAGTATTTGGCGTTGTTATATTGGCAATGTGCTTTGGATCTGGTGAGGTGACAGAGAGTCGGTGGAGGAATTTCTCAGATGGTTGAATAGTAGAAACACTTTCTTACTCTTTACCACAACCATCTCCACCTTGTCCTTGCCATTTTGTGGATTTGTTGATTCAATCAGGGGCCGGCGGGTTGGTGAGTGAAGTTAATCACAAACCGACAGATACGAACAATTTGCTATTCTTTCAGAGTTTCCATTCTAAATCTCTGAGAGAGAATTTGCCCTATGGGCAATTTCTTCGCTTGCAAAGAAACTGCTCTGAGAAAAGTCACTTCGAAATGGAAGCAGAAAGACTCGGTGCAAAACTGCAGGAAAGGAATTACCTCCGACAAGTCATCAAGAAGGCTTGGCAGAGAGCAAGTAACAACAACAGAGACTCCCTCTTGGAGACATTTGAAAAACCTAAGGTGGATAGGGATATCTGTGTGACCACTTTTAGGACGGCCTCTGACTTTGTGAAAAGAATTGTGGCAAGAAATTGGAGTGTTCTGAATTCCAATAGGTTGAACCTAGGAACACCACTATTTTCCTTTAAGAAAAATGAAAGCATTAAGATGTTATTGGTACACACCACACCACAAGTGGCAAAATCAAAACCAGGACCTAACCTAAGGGGGTCTGCCTCCGGTAACTTGAAAGCTTACTTAGCACCAGTATGAAATCAATGGAGTTGGGCCTAAATTACCCCTGAGTGCAAACAAGCCATACTACATGTAACTCAGAGAATGTGATATACTTAATCAAGTGCCCATGCAATCTTGTGTATGGGGAAATGACAATGAGACAAATAAGAATCAGAAGTTTGGAACATATGAATAATGTGTGGTGCAAGAAAATATGACAAGACTCCCCTCTCATTTTGCCGATATGAAACACTCAGAGAATTATCTAAAATAGGTATTGATTGACAAACCCTTTATTTCATACACAGTGAGAGATGTTAAAGTCTTCCTGTTGAGTTTCAAACAGAGCTGATTCATCAATTGAATAGTAGCGAGAGGGGATTGAACGATGATATCCCCAGACACTATTTAAATTTTACCCAATAAGACAACAGGACACATTGGATTCTACAGGAGAGATAGGAAGTTGGGGAGTAAATGTTCCCCTGAATATAACATGTGGGCTTAGCCTAGTGCCAATACCTAGGAATGTCCACACACATCTGATTTGTTACCAGTAGGAAGCTACACAAGCAAAAGATTATAACGGTTATGGTATGAAAAATAGACAAAAATATATGCACCAACAAGTGGGGGACTGTGATCTCCCAGTTTTTCAGGATGACCATGGTGGGGGTCAATAAATAATTACACCAGTGAGTACTTAGTCGAATGGTGGAGAAGTGTGGCTCACTGGTTAGAGCGGAGCAGAGATCAGGCCCGGGACCAGGGTTCAAGTCCGGACGCGGCATGGTCTTGGGCTCAAAGTCCGCGGACTCGATAATTCTCGCCTCAGCGCCTACTCTAATCATGAGTCCCACGCTGCAACTCTGGACAATAGCTTTCTAAATCTCCACAACAGCCTCAACAACACTGGGATGCCTGTCTTCACCTTGGGGGTGCCCAGGAGGGGCATCTCACAGGGAGAGACAGGAAGGGTTCCACAGCGTTATACAGCGCCGGGATGCCCCGTTGCTGGGGAAGCTGTGCGCTTTACAAGTACACTACATTTACATTTACATTTACATTTACATGTCGAAAAACATAAGGATACTATGACCTGTCAATGAGCAAACTCCATGGAAAAGCGAACAGGCACTTAGGGCCCTATTATGATGGCGGACGGACTTCCGTCCGTCTGCCACTTCTGAGTAAGAGGGACCGTCCGCATGGGCAGCGGCGGTCCCTCCATGGCAATTAGGATTTGACCGCCACCCTGGCGGTCACATCCTGTATTTTTTACATTGCGGCGGGTGCTGCTTGAAGCAGCACCTGCTGCAATGTAAAAAATGAAAGCAGTGCATTTGCATGCACAAAGCGGCAGTCACGGCGCGGTGCCTGCCGCTTCGTGCACGCAAAGGCAGGGAGGTACCATAGGTACCCCCCATGTGCACCCCCACCCCCCCTTCACCCAGGGGCCCGCAACGGGCCCCGAAGTGAATGTCCGTATGCTTTTCCACAGCGGAAAAGCCGCCGCGGAAAAGCATGTGATTTCCTCCATCCTAATATGGCTGGCGGTGTCTGATAGACACCGCCAGCCATGTTAGTGCTTTTCCGCCGCGGTCGGAAGGCGACCGCGCCGGAAAAGCTGCGGACGGAATTCAAGACCCACCAGCCATCCTGATTTGGCGGTGGGTCTTTGGAGGCTCCGCAGCGGTTTTCCCGCATCCTCCTGGCCGGCGGTGGCTTCCGCCGGCCCGGAGGATGCGGGAAAACCGCGATCATAATTGGCCCCTAAATGTGCATTCTGGTGCTTGCTTTATATAAGTATACATATGGTATTAATATCTACTCACTCAGCATTTTAATAATAAATCCGGCAAGTATGAAGTGGCAGATGTATTTCCCACAGTATGACATAAAAAAACTAGTGGTGAATGTCACAGAGAAACATTATAGTATTGGATGAGTCTGAGGTCCGCTGATTATGAACCTGGCTTAAAGTTAGTCATTGGGGTTTTAATACATATAATGGGGATTCAATTGACTAAGATATAGAATATACATAAAAACAAAAAATCTCTTTTTTTCTATCTGTTGACCCAGTTTCTATAGGGTCCCGTATGTGGAATAAAGGAGACCTAGTGCCCACAATAATGTGGACAAAAAGGAATGAGGAACGTAATAGAGACATGTTCTAGTGTCGAAGAAGGCCGCGGAAAGGGGGTCACGTGTTGCAAAAGACTGCAAATCCACCATTATAAGTGGCATCCATACACTCTCACAGCTAGAATCGGAGGGTACAGAGTGGCGTTAGTGAAGGGAGACAGCAGACCTTTACAAAATAAGTCACCCGAGAGTTAGCCTTTCTGCAATTTCAAATAGGCATATAGTGGTCCCGCTGATTTGTCCACTTATGGAACATACACATTGGGATTGTATAAGCAGGGCTGGTAGAACAACTAGCAGCGACCCACGAGCCGAGGTGAGGTTGGAGGAGCAAGTGATATCGTTTTGGAAGGTAGTGGGGGTATAATACGTTTTTTTTTAAATTGTAACTTTCGTTTTCCGCCTGTGAATGATGTGACATTGAATATAGGAGAGGTGGAAAGGTGGCCCCATACATTTGAAGTGGAGGTAGGTAACAAACAGAATTTACATTTACTGCATAGATGACAGAATTAATGGTAAAAGGCAACTACCCTTTTAAAAAGATTGTGACCACTTTAGAGGGGGTAGATTCACTGTCTCTCCACACATCTGTTCAGCGTTTGACTGAAGGATGACATTCCCACTCTTACCCCAGTTTTGGAATAAAGACTGGGGTAAAGGACTTTTTTATTATGTGCCACAGGTGGTTGGGAGAATGTGTGTGTGTTTCACGCCTATGCACTGTGAGGGTGTACACATTGAATATCTGGATTACACTGGTTCACTGACAGAATGGTTTTAGTAAATGGAGGTATAGAAGGAGGGAAACCTTCAACCCTTTAAGGTTCTTGGAATAATGATGTTATATTTGTCAGTGGCGGCTGGTGACATATGAAAGTGGTGTGGCGTAAAACATTTGTAGTAGTTAACTGTGGCGAGCGAGGGTAGCTTGCAAGTCTGAACTACCTATGGGGGGGTTTGGTGGGGTTCCCTCTGAGAAAATTTAGAAAAAAGAGTGGGAAAAGGGTGAATTTTCAAGCAATAATGAGAAGAACAGACTGAATTGGTGATAAAATAACGGAAACAAAAATGAGATAAGGAGAAGGGATCAGGGTGAGTCCTGCAAGTGATGGACAGGTAATGTGTCAGGTCAGAGATCTACAAATAGGGACTGAAGAAACAGTGTGATGAACACAGGCAGGCGAAGGGGTGATGGACCGACAATGTGACCAGGCAGGTAGGTAAGTGATGTACAGATCTCGTGTCATTCATTAGAACAGGAAGAGACAGATGGGTGATGGAGGTACACGTAGACTGTGGGTCAAACACTGTCCAAATAACAAAGGCACAGCGGGCATTGGAGGAAGACAAGCTCTGGGCATCACAACCTTAGAAACACTGCCCCAATAACAAAGGCACAGCGGGCACTGGAGGAAGACAAGCTCTGGGCATCACAACCTTAGAAACACTACCCCAATAACAAAGGCACAGCGGGCACTGGAGGAAGAAGGGCCTGAGCATCGCATTTTCACAACTGCACACTGCGCCATAACATGGGCAGAGTGGGCACTGAAGGAACAAAAACCCAGGACATCACAACCTCACAAATACCGCTCCATCCATCAACAAGGGCAAAATGGGCACTGAATATATACTGCCCCTGGGCATTACAACCTTAAAGAGGTGGTGCTTGTATTAAGGATAGAGCAGGCACACAAACTAGAATGACTTGCACATCGCACCGCACACCCCCTGCCCCAATAATAAGGATAGAGCAGGCACGGCAGAAACACAGGACCCACATCTCTAAAACACTGCCCCAGAAACAAGGATGTGACAGTCACACAATGCCCCGACTATCATGGAATCGGGCTCAGCCCCCACCCCTTTGTGACTTTACCTCAATCAAACAACATCCCCAGAGTCTTGCTCACCATAATAATAACCGGGTCACAGCCACGTAAGAGAACACATTCCCAGTTGTTAGAATTGAGGCCCTATAACTTCTGAATTCCAAAGAGTCTCTAACCCGTCTTTCTCACAGTAGCCATAATATTCACATTTTTCAATGATATAAGCCTTCGGAAAAAGATAAATCCAACAGCGACCGCTCAATCTGTATTAAGTATTGAGGGAAACGTCTTATATACACACTGGCCTCTTTATGTTCTCAGTTCGTTTGTCACATGTTTCTGGCGCGTTTGTTTTTCTTTGATTTATGTCAGTTTTAGACACTTTCCTGTTCATTTGGGTTTCTGCAAGTACGAATTGCATACAGTCATCACTCGGGTCATCCCACGTTTCCTCTGCTGCCTAACCTTTTGCAAGTTTCTCCTCAGCTCAGACCTTTGATGTCCCTCATTACTGTATTTATTTATGGGTTTTTTCTCTCGCGCGGACTTTACCCGAAGGTGTCTGAGCGCTTCACAATAGGAACAGAACTGATACAAGAGAACATTACAAGTGAACATTGCAAAAGTTACATTACATGAGGCAAAAGTGACAATCGTTAGCAAACAAAATACAAGAGGCGCAAACGGTACATTACAGGAGGAAAAAGTTACATGTGTGCACTGTGCAGGTTACAAAAGCGTACAAAGTCAAACAAAGTACAAGTAGAGGTATAAATGGCAGACAGACACTCCAACACAAGAACAAACGTTACGTAGGCAATGGTGGCACTTAGGCACTGTAGTCCCACTACACGCCTGTCTGTGCGCATCAGCTATAAATTGTGATTCTTGGCTGTAACTTCAAAGGCGTGATCTAAAATAAAGTACGAGGCAGAGCTACGTTATAAAATATAAATTTTGGTGTCCACCGAAATGAAGGATTACACAGTGGTTTCATTCTGAGTCGGAGGTCACGGTAAGTACGTCAAAGGGAACTCGAGGGTTAGGTTAGGGGGTCCCATCCTTAGCATCTTTATGAAGATGATATTGCTGAGTTGCTCGCAGTGACTGTGTCACGGGTACAAAGCTGCACCAGGGCACGCAAAGTTCGCCACAATTATACCGTGGTTTTTGGTCCTTACATGCCCTTAAGACCCTGACCACGGCTTCATTCTGGGTTTTAGCAGTTTCTAATAACTAATTTAGCTATACGTTATGGGTCCCTCGCTACCTAAGCTCGTGCTATGTAGTTTTGCCATTGCAGAATCGGGGTCATGTTCTCTCTGTCTCGGGTGGGTGGGGGTGGAAATGGGGTAATCGGCTCGTCGCGGGGGGAGGCGGGAGGGGTTTAATGAAAAAAAAATCAAATAAAACTTACCGCCCTGCGCCAGCTTCTGGATGGGTCCCGTCCCGACTCCCACCATGGTGCCGCGTTGACGTCCCGACAGCGTAGGGGAAATGGCCAATCACCTTAACATGGCTGGATATAGCCATAGGTGATTGGCCACATAGTGCGGCCCTCAGCAGAAGAGCAGACAGCCAGACGATCCCCACGCACGGCACCATCCTGCTGCAGCAGCCAATCCTGGCGCAGCGTTAACAGCGCCACTGCGCCAGGATTGGCTCACGAGCAGGACACTATCTGCCCATAATGAGACCCGGGGCCCCGGGTCCCTGCCTGTGTCTCTAAGTACTATAGGGGAGGAGGGGGAGGGAAGGTCTACAGTACGCATGCGCGGGCCAGTCAAAATATTGACTACTCCTGGATTTTGCATGCGCGCTGTCACCCTCGCTATTCTGCTCTGGCTGCCTGTAAACTGCCTGTCACTCTCTGCCGCAGCCCCGCCCCACATCCCTATGCGGTGCCCGATTCTGTCGGGCTTGTCCAGGGGCCGATAACGCGTAGTGCGGGTGCCTGTCAGTGCGCGCTCAGATTTATTTAAAAATCCTTTTTTAATTCATGTTGGCAGTGCGCGGTCGCCCATGGCTAGTGGGGCAACGCCCCAACGCCCCCAATGGACGCACCGCCACTGATATTTGTCTTTTAGGTATTTCTTTTAATGTTACAAGTGGCAAGTAGGGCCTGTTAAACGTTGTTCACCTCCAGATAGACAGAAGGGAGGAGTAACTTCTTTAGAGATACTATCTACGGGATCTTTATCCTGGTGTAGGCCCATACCCCTCAGTGGCAATGACATGGCTGAAACATGTTGATATTAGCAGATAGGGGGACAGGAATATCTTTTCCAGAGTGTATCCCGCCTTTAAGATTTTAACCCTGCCAAGCAAGGCCCATGAGAGAGTACCACCTTAGACAGTTTTATCTTCACTTTTTCTGCACATTGTTCGAACCTTTTTGAGTCAGTTTCTTTATATAAAAAACACAGCACTCCACTCTGAATGTTTGTCTGCATCAGGATGTTTTAACAGCCCAATGTTGAAGCATGCCACTAATGAGTGAGTAAGGGAAATTTTAAGAGCCTAAAGGGTTTCCCGGGTCATATGTGATATATCTGTGTGTGTGTGTGTGGGTGTGTGTGTGTGTGTTAGTTAAGAGGTTTGGATGGGCCGTCCATATTGTGTGTGTGTGTGTGTGTATATATTAGAATTAGGACATCACAAATTAAGCCAATTTTTTGGTAATTCTGTTGGTGTAAACAAATATTTTAATATGATCAAAACAAATCAATACACTAGGTGATGACATTTCCACACATTATCGTTTGTGCGCTATATACATTCAACATTAAAACTGTTTATCTGTGCAAATGTAATGGTCATTTCAATCGAATGGCAGTGTGCTAACACGTCAAGCATCCTCCACTTTACCCTACTCCTCTCTACTCAGCGCCACTACACTCTACTCTGCACCACTACACTGTGCTCTGCGCCACTACACTCTACTCTGCACCACTCCACACTGTCGCTGTATTCTACTCTGCACCACTCCTCACCACTCTGTGCTAATGCACTCTACCCCACAGTACCCCATTGTGTGCTACTCTGCTCTTCGCCACTCTACTCTACAACACAGCATTCTGTTCCACTGCACTCTATGCCAATGCACTCTACTCTGTACCACTGCACTCTATGCCAATTCACTCTGCCAATCCACTATACGCAATCTTTTTATTTATTTATTTATTTTATAAAGCAATTTACTGAATATCCAAAAAGTACACTACCTCATTCCTACAACCCGGAGGCCGGCGGCTATCTTACGAGGATCTTTTGACACAGCTTTTTTTTCCCAACAACCTCAGGGGCAGGCAGCGTGATATACTCTGTAATAAGATGCCAAAATATGTGAATGCACTTTATCGAAATGCTATCATGGCCTTAAATAATAAAAAACATAACCCCCCCCTAGTACCCACCCCCCTTGTCGTTCCAGAGTCCGGACATGTTGTTCACCAATATGCAGATGCATTCCTAAAAATTTTGGAAGCCATATCACTAAAAGGTCAGCGCCACTCCAGCGCAGCTGTCACACCATACAGACACATAAGCATGGAGCCACTACTGCACCCCCCCTCCCCCCAATACAATCCGGATGCTATGTTCCAGGGACTTTTCAGACTGATAATCCACGCCTCCCAATCTCAACCAGTCGGCAAATGGGGCCCATATATCCGCAGGTCTAGAACTGCTGGGCATCTGTTCCCAGAAGGCCTCTAACTGGTCTTTATAATATGTGACAGCCCTAATCCAATCCGCCACTGCAGGTGGTCTCTGTTTTCTCCAGTGTATTGCCACCTGTCGTTTAGCCATCAGCAGCAGCATTGCAATAAGCCTGCGGTGTAACACCGGAACATCTCGCACATACCCCAGCAAAGCTAGCATCACAGACCTCTCTAGAGTGCCTCCCGTTATGTTCCCAATATGTTTAAATATGTCCAACCAGTATCGTGCCACAGGGGGACAAAACCAGGCCATGTGTGTGAATGTAGCATCCTACGCACTGCACCGACAACATCTGGTATCTGCCTGAACTCCCATTCGGTGCATTTGTGACGGAGTGCGGTATAAGCGGTGTAAGTAATTGAAATGTATAAGCCTAAGCCAGTAGTTGGGTGATAAGTATTCTAGCTGAGTGCAGCAGTACAGCCATTGCTCCTCGGTTATGTTTAGATCTGCTTCCTCCTCCGATGCCTCCCGGGATCTGGTACGAGTGAGTGGGGTCTCCCTCTGTGTTATGCTATAGATGCGTGTTATAAGCTGTCGGGGCGATGGGTTAGATAGTACGTTTTTCAGCGCAGGCAACCTATGGGGCTCGCTTGGAAATTCCTTATAAGTGGCTCTGCAAGCCGCTCGCAGCTGGTAGTAAAGTAGCATGTCAGAGGCAGTTGGGGCCTGTGAAGGGCACATTTCCTGCATCGTTAAGAATTCTCCGGCTGGGTACAGATCACTGCCCTTGTGTAGCTCGTGCGCATTAGCCCTGCGCGAGATAGCATTGTCTAAAAGGGGTCGGATCAGTGGGTTGCCGCTCAAAGACATGGATGGAGCATAGAGCACCTCCTGGTGCGCCCTCTTCGCGATATTTGCCCAAGCCCATCGCACACTTTCAACAGTATCAATGTCTTGCCATGGGCGTTTATAAGGCTGGAAAATGGCCGTGTTTAGGGGAAGCGGCGCAACCCTATCAATTTCTATCACCACATGGGGCTGAAACGGAGTAGGGTGTTGCCAAAAATGTAAAAACTGAGCTTGCGTGTATGTGCATAAAGTTCAAAATCTGGGGCACCCAGTTCTCTCTGTGAAAAAGGTAAAGTCAGTATCTTCCATGAGACTCGGGGCTGTTTGCCAGCCCATACCAGGTCCAGAATGTTGGTACGTAAACGCTTGAAGAAATGCAAATTTAGCGGCATAGGTATGTTTACAAACAAATACAGTAATTTAGGAAGGATTACCATATTTGCGATGGCTATGCGCCCTGTCCACCTCGCTATCTTACCCTCTATCCAATCCATGACCCTGCCATAGTTTGTCGTCCACAAGTCTTGCATCGTTCTACTGATGTAAATACCTAGATAGCGCACTTCACTTTCCGCCCATTGGATCGGAAACTCCGAGACAAAAGGTGCGGTCTCGTCAGTCAGTGGTATCATAGTTGACTTAGCCCAGTTTATTTGAACTCCTGTCAGCCCCCCATACCTTATGAATTCCTGCATTAATGTATCAAAGTTTTCACGAGGGTTAGTCAAATAAATGGTGATATCGTCTGCATACATTGAGACCAGGATGCCCCGCGTGGTGAATCCAATACTCTTGCCCGCAGGATGTTGCTGGAGCTTCGCCGTGAGTGACTCCACGGCAATCGCGAATAGCAAGGGAGATAATGGGCATCTTTGCCTTGTGCCTCTAGTGATGGGAAAAGGCTGAGAAACCTGGCCATTTACCCGGACTCTTGTCATTGGTCCAGTGAAAAGGACCTGGATCTGCCTGATAAAGAGCGGGCTGAAGCCTAGGCGAGAAAGTAGCGTAAATAGAACTTCCACTCTAAAGAGTCGAACGCCTTTGTGGCGTCAAGTAGGGCTGCCGAGGCTTGCATGTGCGGTGCCAAATACTGGAGTACTCCGAAGATGGTAAGCAGATTATGCACCTTGGAGCGGCCCGGTATGAAACCCGTCTGGTCTGTCAGCGCAATTTGCGGTAGCATGGGCTGTAGCCTGTTCGCTATTAACTTGGCATAAATCCTCGCATCTAGATTAATGAGGGAAAGAGGACGGTACGATTCTGCCTTGGTGGGGTCTTTGTCTGGCTTCAAGATAGTGATAATAGTTGCTTCTCACAGTGTAGGTGGTAGTTTCCCAGTCTCCATGGCCTCTAGGTACATCTGCAGCAACCGGGGCGCTAATATGTCAACATATTCCTTATAGAAGGCCGCCGTCAGACCATCCGCCCGCGGGGCCTTGTCCCCCGGCATGGAACCAATCACTTGTTTCACATCTTCCACTGTGATGGGCAGCTCCATGTATTTACGGGCTCCATCATTAAACCATGCTAGTTCTATCTCATCTAAATAATCAGTTAAATCCGCCTGCGATGGAGCCACCCGGGAGGTATACAGCTCGGAATAATACTGAGCAAATTCCTCCAAAATATCAAGAGGGGTATGAAGTACTGTTCCCTCCGCTGTGTGGAGTTCAGAAATGTAGGAGGCACCCCTAGGCGTAATAAGCAGGCTCGCCAGTGTTTTGCCAGGCCTATCGCTTTCACCATAGCGCCTTGCTTGTGCATATTTATGCAGATATGCAGTCTCTCTCCCGGCCTCACTTTGAAATTCGGTATGTTTAGCCCGTATACTAGCAATCGTGTCTTGTGATGGACTACTCATCTGCTGCCTCTCAAGCTCACCAATATCTCGCTCTAGGCGCTGTAGCGTGTTACGGATATCGCGTAGTACCCCAGTTTTCAAGGCGATATAATCTCCCCTCGTTACAGACTTGAAAGCTTCCCATAGTACCCCAGGAGAGTCTATGGAGCCCTCGTTTAGCGTGAAGTAGTCCTCAATCCGGACTCGAAGTTCTTCCCGAAATACCTGATCTCGTAAAGCTCCCGTTGGGAACCGCCATGAGAAAGGTTGAGTGTATGCTGAGGGGAAGCGGCGCCTTATCTGTGCAGGGGCATGATCAGACAGGGTACGGGAAAGGTGCGTCGCCAGTGAGCAACCAATAATCGAGCCGTGACCAGGCATTTCTATTATGTGTGATACATGTCCCCTCTTTACTCGTTGGGTGCGTGGCCCTCCATGAGTCAATCAAATAGAGATCAGCCATGATCTCATGGAGGAGGTCCGCCGCCTTCGGATGGTGCGCACGGGATATCCCTTGCCTATCGAGATAGGTGGATAGGGTTACATTGAAGTGTCCCCCCCACATTATCGCGGTGTGTCCGAGCTTTCTTAGCTCATGCCATATGTGTTGAAAGAATTCCTGACTGTCAGTATTAGGGCCATACATGTTTACCAGGGCTACGGGCGTGCTACAGAGTGCTCCCACCAATATTATGTACCTTCCTTCCCTATCTATAATCATGTTGTGCGTGCGCCAGTGCAGACCTTTCCGCAGCAATATGGCGACCCCTCTAGAATAATTGGAGTAACCAGTAGCTAATACCCCCTCCCACCGTCTATTCCTGAGTGTGGTCGCTGCTGAGCCAATTAGGTGTGTTTCCTGCAAGAAGCATATATCTACCCCATGTCTCGTGAGATATGAATGTATAAGTCTGGTCTTCTTGTGGTCGTTAAGACCTGGCACATTCCATGTAAGACATTTCAGTGTGGTGACAGTATTTGAACTGGTCATCGCAGCCATTGGAGTAACAATTGTACGGCAAATGATGTTAGAACATTGCAACACTCTTTGACATTTCAACATCTATTAACATGCATCCACGCTGTGGCATGACAGGACGGTGCAACCATATCACATGCCCGCATATTACAGTGTCTGAGTGTGTCTTCCGATATGGCAATTGACCTCTGAACGATCAATACCTGCATTCAAACATTCCCCCTCCCCCCCACCCCCCACACCAATCCCCCAATCAGGTTGTGAAGCCCCGCCACCCCCTCCCATACTCGCCCCCAAACCAAAATAGAAAATCAAACATGGGAAATCATCCCAGTGGGTACGTTGTGTTCCCGGCATCAACCCCTGCACTTTTGGCAGGGTGGCCAAGCTGCAACTGGCACATTAGTACTCGCTCCCCTCGCCCACAATCATCTACATCGAACATCATTTCAAGGCAGCCCCCGGCTCATAATGTATAGCGTGTCTCTCACATCATTCCAGGGCGGTCGTCTTACCCTGACCTTACCAGCTCCGGGCCTCCATCGACCACGGCCGGCTATCAGCTCCTCCTCTGTCCCAAAATGGCAGCCAAACCTAGTCATTGTCGCTGAGTCTGTCCTGCAAATTGCCATCAGCCTGTGCCTTTTGCAGTTTGTGATCTTTGGCCAACTGCTTCGCAAATGTAAATGCGGCTTTGGCGTCGGTGAAGAAGGTGGGCTTCCCAGGTCCCTGCACTCTCAACTTTGCCGGGTAAATTAGTGCATATTTGGTTCCGATTTGTTGGAAAATCTTTTTGGCGGGAATGATTTCTCTCCTCGCCGCCTGGACCTGTAGAGTAAAATCGGGGTACAGCGCAATCTCGTTCCCTTTGTATTGAATAGCACCTTTTTCACGAGCAAGACGGAGTATCACATCACGGTCTCTATAATTAATACTCTCGCCAGGATTGGCCTCGCGGGAGCGCCCGGCTTAGGCCCCGGGCCCAGTGTTCTATGCGCTCGCTCTATGAGGAACATGGGTGATAGGCCAGGGCCAAAGAGGTCCTTCATCATGCCTTCCACAAAAAGCTCCATGTTTGAGATGTCTGAAGATTCCGCCACGCCAGTATGCGTATGTTATTGCTGCGCGAACGCGCTTACAAATCCTCATTCTTTTGGTGTATGAGCTCCAACACCTTGTCCATACCCCTAATCTTCTTTTCCACCTCCGTCTGCCCCTCCTCAGTCTCCGTTACTCTTGTCTCAAGGACACTCACCAGCCTTCCTATTTATCCATTCGCTGGGTGATTTTATCCATCCGGTCAGCCAAGGCGTCCATTTTGGAGTCTATACCTTTCAACCCAGTTTTCAGCTCTTGGAACATTGCCTTGACGTCGTCCGCAGGCAACTGGTTCGTCGCGCCCCCCTCTGCCTAGCTGCGATCGCCTTCCTCAGCCTCAGTGGATTTACTCCCTTTTTTCCCCTCAAAGTTGATGCGGGGTTGGCGCGTGTCTGGTTTCCCCATGGCAACTGAGATCTAGGCGCCGCGACGCCAACTGGTCCAGCCGGGTAGGTCCACCAACCACCTCTGGCAGGGAGCGCTGAAGAACACAGTCTCGGTGAATGTTAGGATAACAGGCAGCGTTCGCAAATCGGGTGCTGCACTACTCCACGCAGTCCCACCTGCTCCCTACAGTCAATATGTCCATTGCGGGGAGCAAACATTATATTCTCCTGCCGCCCAAATGTGCAAATCCTGCCCGGAAGGGTGACAGCAGCATCACAGGACCCAACTGTGCAACCGACGTTGTGTAAATGTCGAGCTGGCCCACACCATGGGCCTAAGTGCGTGGTCTTACTGCGGCTGCCGCCCACTACAGTTGTGCAATAAGTCTCCCGATGCGGGGGATCACCCCTCAGCCGATCCCTCGGGCTTATATATCAACAGTCTCCCTGGATGGGCCTCTGCACTGCTCCAGCACCCCTCTTTCCTTCTCCTGTAGGACCCCTGCAGGCGCAGTCAATAGCTCAGGTCTCCGTGACCAGGTCGCGTTTCCTCTACAAAATGGCGGCCCAACCGGGCCTCCTCTCTGCCTGGCGAGTCGGCTCAAATAGCGCTGTTTCTGGCCCCAATGAGCAATGTTTTAACGACCGGGTCGTCGGCCTACCTCAATTCTGTGTTTGTGGCCGTCCTCCGGCGTCACACCGCAAGCGAGCGGCCCCGTTCGGGGCAGACGCGCCACCGCTCTTCCGCAGTGGGCCCGGGCCCACCGGCAGTAGTTTCAGCGCCACAGGGGGGGCGCGCAGGGCACACCTGCCGCACCGCGATGGTCGGGTAGGCGCAGCGGGGTCCAGTCGCTCCCTTTCCCGGCGCCGTGTTCAGCTGCGCTCTGTTGATGGGGCCTCCCGCCGGGGCCACCGCCACTCGAGGCCCCGGCATCACTGCTGTTTCCAGGCCTCAGTCTGGTTCTCGGGGCCAGCCGCTGGTTCGATATCTCTGCGGCTGAGGGAGACCACCAAACTTCACCAACAGATGCCAGAGGTTGCCAGCACTCGAGTCCCAGGCAGGAAAGGAGCACATCAGCCAAATGGACCGATAAATGTCGGATTTATCGGGCTTGGCCGGCAGAGCCTCTTCAGCAGACGGCCATTCTGCTGCTCGGCTAAGCCACGCCACCCGCCTTACACACTCTAATCTACTATGCACTTCACTCCATGCCACTCTCCACTTTACTCTGAAACCATCTACTTCACATCACTGCACTCAGTGTCATAGCACTCTTCTCTGCACTACTCTACGCTACTGCATTCTAACCACTTTACTCACAACCAATACTCTCTACGTCAGTGCACTCTGTGCCAATTTATTCTGTAACACTGTACTTTATGCCACTGTACTCTACAACACTCCGTACCACTGCACTGTAAGCCAGCTGCATTCTACGCAACTGTACTCCGTCACTGCTCTCTACACCATTCTACTCTCCATCGCTCTACTCCATGCCAGTGCACTCTACTATACATCACTGCACTTTGACAGTCTGCTCTGCAACACTGTACTCTCTGCCACTGCTCTCTATGCCCCTGAACTCTACTCTGTTCCACTGTACTCTACACCACTACACTCTATACCACTCTACTCTGCATCACTCCACTCTACACTACTTACTCAACCCTACATAACTTTACTCTGCACCACTGCACTCCACGCCACTCTTCTCTTGTGTGTGTTGGAGTGAGGAGGCTGACGATGTCAGCGGTAGTGGGAATGCGGCACGTAATATTTGTAGATAGTGGAGATCCTTTCATGCAAGAAGTCTGCCAAGGTATCGCACAGTTCCAGGGAAGGGGTGATGATGTTTTCGGTGGCTGAAGGGTTTAAGAATTCTCTGACGACGTTGAAGAGTTCTTTGCTGTGGTTTGAACCGGCTTCAATGCGGTCGGCGAGGGCATTCCTTTGAGTCTCTTTCAGGAGTTGGTGGTATAGGTTCAGGAAGGTCTTGAAAGAGGCACGGTCTGTGGACTCTTTGCTGGTATGCCATTTCCTTTCGAGTCACTTGCAGTTTCGTTTGATAGTTCTCAATTCTGTGGTGCACCAACTGGTCTGTTTGGAAGATCTCTTGGGTTTAGTAGGTTGGACAGGGACGGTTCTGTCCGTGCAATCGATGATCCATACGGAGAAGTTCTTGACAGCCTGTTAAAGGTTAGTTGCAGTGCCAGGACAGGCGATGTTGAGGGCGTCAGACCACTGGCTCTCAGATTCTTTGCTCCACTTTCGGTGGGTGGTTCTGGGCAGCTTGGTGGCAGTTCCAGAGAGGGGGCGGGGGGCACAGAGGGGGGTCCTGGAATGGTGAAGTGTCCGATGATGTGGTCTTTCCAGGTCAGCTCGGTGATATGGCTGAGCTTGACTCTGTCTCTGGCCATAAAGATAGAGTTGAGTGTGTCATCCGGTGTGAGTGGGATTGGTGACAAGCTGGCTGAGGTCGTTGTTGCTCATGCTTTCGAGGAGGTTGGCAGTGTTGCTGTTGTCCAGGTGAAAATTGAGGTCACCGAGGAAAATCTAGTGTTTGGAGTCAATTGCAAGCTGGGCAATTAATTCATGGATGAAATCGCAGAAGCTGGGTTGAAGACCTGGTGGTCAATAGGCAAGGGTGCCTCTGATGGCAGTATTGCCATTGGCGTGAAGTTAAAATTTGAGGTGTTCCATAATCTGAGTGGTGTCATCCGCGGCGGCCGTGGTGCAGTGGATGGTTTCTTTGTGGATTATGGTGATTCTGCCTCAGTGTTAGTTGAAGTGGTCTTGTGTGCTATTTTGTAGCCTTGTGGCATTGCTGAGGCAGTGTTTGGTGCGGATTCTGGTTTGAGCCAAGTCTCGGTGAGGAAGTGATGCCGGGGTGAGGGTATCCCAAATCTCAGTGGTGTGCTTGCAGAGAGATCGTGCTTTGAGGAGGATGCAGTGGAGTTGTGTTGAAGCAGTTGGGATCGGCGTGGTGGTGATTCTCTTTGTACTTGTGGGTGCTCCGGTGTTGCAGGTGAGGTGACAGTTCTGGCACTTAAAAGGTCCTACTGTGGTTTGAAGAGAGGTGTGGCAGCAGTTGTTTTTGTGGGGCCTGGGGTCCAGTGCTCGGAGTTGGGTGGCGGTGCATGTGTGGGTCGTGAGTGGGCAGGGTACCTGGCGCTGGGCATGGTCCAGGCACTGGGCTTTGTCCAGGTGTTTGGTGCGGTCTGCGTGCAGACAGGCTTGCATTTGGGATACTGGCAGAACGCCCGATGTGTGGCTGTGCTGCACCTCCATTAAGTAAGTCCTGGGAAGAGGAAGGGGTGCTGGGTGGCTGGAAATGGCAAAAAACAGCAGGAAAGCAGCCAGGGGCTAGGCTGTCCGGCTCAGAAAAATAACAGTGATACAGACAACAGTGTATCAACAGAGAATAGCAACATTGTTTACAACAAGGCTTTTACTATATTAAACTATGTTACAACAAAGGTTGTTACTATATTAAACAGCATGATGACTGCAGTGATACAAAACAAGGCTATATTGGTTACAATAATGAGTACAACCAGAGTTTTACAAGGAGGCTATTAAAACAAGTAAAGCACAGTAAACTGAGGCGGGAGCTGCAATGCAAAACAAAAGTGGCGGCAGAGAGAACATGATCAGCAGAGTCAGGAAGGCCTGCTGATTGTACAACGAGAGGGGAGCTGGCTCAAGGACCTTCTCGAATCAGACTGCCATCCTTCACCATTGGAGATTAAGAACCTGATCCATGGAGTCCCCCAGGGATTGGCTCTCAGCACCGTTGTGTTTGTCTACATGACGCCCCTTGTCAGCATCATTCGAACCCAAGGCATCATCATCATCTCCTACGCTAACATCACCTAACTCATCCTCTCCCTGAACACAAGACAGCCAACACCAGAACCATCTTCTTCAACTGCATGACCATGGTAGCAGAGTGGATGAGAAACAACTGCTTGAAGCTCACTCCGACAAGACGGAATTACTGATCTTCAGAAACAAGACCACCCCATTGTACGCCACCTAGTGGCCGACGGAGCTAGGATAACACCCACTGACCATTCCAGGAATCCTGGGGATCATCCTGAACAGCAAGCTGCCTGTTTCCACTTCCTTTGTATGCTACAAAAGATCTTCAAATGGCTGCCGAACCACAGTAGATGAACTGTCACTCAAGCACTCATCACAAGTCGACTTGACTCCGGCAATGCAATCTACACCGGAATCACCAAGCAGCTTCTAACCAGACTTTAGACCATCTAGAAGCTGCCACAGGACACATACTTAACCTCCCAGGCCACACCCACATCACACCCTACCTCAGAACACTCCACTGGAATCCCATTCACAAATGCAGCTGATTCAAACTCCTCTTGCACATATACAAAGCTTTGCACTACACTGGACCAGCATGCCTGAGCTGCCGCATACACTTTCACCAGCCGACCAGGCATCTATGCTCAGCCTCACGCTCACTCACACACATTCCCTGTTTTCACACAAACTGAGCAAGAGGTCGCTCGTTATCATATGTCGCATCCAAATCATAGAACAACACCCCACAAAACATCACCGCCTCCTTCTTGCTTCTTGAGTTCCGCAAAAGGCATAAGACCAGGCTCTTCAAATAACACTGCGGGGACCACATGCTTACACATTTACTCAAGCACCTGATACCCTCATGGGTTATTAGAGTGGTATTTCAAATTAATATAACCTAACACGCTGCTAAATTGGTGCCTAGTTTGACCAAATAACGCTAACAATTTGGTCTAAAAAAAATACAATGCTGGTATGTGTGTGCAGATACTCTGCATGCGGACTCGTCTGGCTGCTTCTATGCACTGTGTACCTACCATATGCTGCTGTTTACACTGCTCATCGAAAACCTCTGGATGTGAAAGGCTGAGTTTGCCTGGGCAGCCAGCACGTTAACTCTCTGAAGGTGCTTGACACATATCAGTATGCTATACCAAAGGCCGAAGCAAATTATGTTCAAAATTGTGTCTCTTTTTCATGGGGAATGTATGATGCACTTTGAATACTGTTATATCAACAAGAAATATTTACCAAAATGAAGAGAATAACTTCTAAAAAGAAAAAACCACCTGTAGATTTTGTGTGCATGTGCCTTTTTTTGCTTTCCTCTTAAGCCATACTACAAGGCATTGCTAAAAACCATTGGCAAAACCAATAGGCCACAAAGACAAAAGCTATCTCATTAATCGTGAAAGGACAGCAATGACAAAAGTACAGCTAGCATGTTCTCAGCAACAAAAAGTGCTCTTCAGATGCCTCTGTCCGGTGTTGAGCACTGTGAGAAATTGGGTTGTTGGTTGACTGGGATGTGAGCCCTGGTCAAGCAATAGCCTTGGTCAAGCAACAGCCCCGGTCAAGCAACAGCCCCGGTCAAGCAACAGCCCCAATCCCTTGCAGGGAGAACCACAAAAAGTCACAAAATTAACCCCTGGGTAGCTTGGCACAAAAAGCAGTTAGGGTTAATTTACAGGCAATGTGTAAAGTATTTATGCAGCACATAAACAGTAAACATACAATACAAGAAAAATCTCACACCCATATAGAAAAATTGTCCATTTTAATAAATTATTTGACAGTAAAGTGGCACAAATCCAATTAGTAGAACTAGAGTTATGATTTTTTAAAGTTTTTAGTAAGAACTAGCATCTAAAAGATTTAAGCGTCAACCATGAACATCTGTTCGCGCAAGACTGGCTCAAAGTCAGAATATATGGCCGACTGCGATAGAGCACGCTTCAGATACAAAAAGTGGATTGGGCCCACTCAGCACTTGCCTTCGGACATAGAAGAAATTTTAAGAAAAACATTCTGAGAAGGTAGAGTTAAGTGGGGCAAGGCTGCAGGCGGTGTTCGAAGAGGGAGCGTCATCGTCGGAGAGTCTCTGGTCGAAGCCACAGTAAAGATTTCTAATTTTGGACTTAGTTTTTTTGGGGGGGAAATCTCCAACAGTATGAGGCAGAAGACTGTAGCCAGAGACCGTTCCAGGACTCGGATACTCCTTTGGCGAAGGCCCACGAACAGGATTGGCTGCTGCATAGAAGAAAGTAGCAGGAGCAGCTGCAAAGTCAGGCTGACCCGCAATGTACCTTGGGCGGATAGATGAGCAGTTGGTCCTGGTCTCCCCTCGGTTCCCAGACTGGTTTTCAGCCAAAAAATGTCCGTCCTCAGTTTTAGATTTAGGCTTTCTGGGTACCTTTAGCACCACAACCAAGGGACCAGGACTGGTGAGACACCACTTGGGGGTTCAGGACTCACTGAGGCTGGGTCCAGGTACGGGTTCAAGATGGTGGACGCCTTTTATGTCCCTGTGACTCAGAACAAGAGGCCTGAAAACTAGCCTTTTGAGTGACTCTGGTAGTCCTGGGTTTAGGTGAATGTGTAGGGCTCAAACAGCATGGCTGACCTCTGAGGGTTCAAGGCAGACTCCAGGCAGCAAAGCAGTCCTTTCAGGTGCAGTAAAGCAGTCTTGAAGCGTGCACAGCATGTCACAGCAGGAGGCAATCCTCTGAGTCCTTCCACAGGTCCAGAAAGTGAACTGAGTGGGTATGAGGGCTCTATTTTTGTATCCAGTTCTGCCTTTGAAGTTGGGAGAAGTTTCTACTTTGAAGTGCATGGAATTTCCTGACTCCTCTACCCTGCATCCAAACTGGCTGCATTGGCAATGTAAAGGTGATAAGTCCTTTTGTGAAGGCATATCACAGCCTATCTAGTTGCAAGTGAGGATGTGCTCTGCTCCACGCCCACCCCATCCTGCCAGCTGATGGCCAATTCAGGCACAACTAATTTCTTTATTGTGTGACTGTCTGGGAGTAATCCATAAAGTTTGTTAGTTACGCCCAGTCTTGTGACCCAGGACTTACAGGCACCACATGACTATGGGTAGGAAAATGACATCTTTCTAAGGGTATATGTACCAAGTACAAGTCCCTTTAAAATTGATATTGTATGTATTATGTTCCTTCAATAAGCAATCCTCTTTTAAACAGGCTCTCCACCTGTAGTGACGCCAGCCACATCGCAACACCGCAGGGGTCCTTCAGGCACAACTTCAAATTAACTAGAGAAGCCCCCCGCTGCCCTGTTACGAAGATCTTGCCACTTGACGACCATGGAGGATAAGTGTGCCTCGACTCCCTCTCATTCTGTATTGACCAGCTGACCTCTGCAGCCACATCTTGACATCGCTGAAAACAGAACGTGTTCCCTCACTTTGGTGAATTTTAGAATATCTCATACTAATAAGTCGTACACACGCTAGATTTGCACTTTATATTCTTGTAACCTTGGTGAGTTTCGCGTGGAGAATTGTTTATTAGGTTATTAAGCAGTCATGTGCTTTGAAATCATTCTAGCAGGATGTTTTCTTATCGCATTGGTGAACAATTAGGTAGCACACGCTTTTGCACAATGCTGCTGACCGGCTGTTTTCCTTTTAATACTTGGCAATTAACTTGGTGAATTATGAACCAGTAGAGATCAGTATCTTGGATCCCAGCTATCTTTGGCGGCCTGTTGGAGTTACATATATGGAATAACGTCTCTTGGAACCAGGATATCTTTGGCAGCCGGTTGGAGTTACATACATGGAATAGCTTCTCTTCCAGTCGTGTGAGTTGAAAGAAAAAGCCTTAACAACAAGATTATTATTACATTATATTTTTAACACCCTGCGCTTAGATGGAATTCTGACCCAACAATCCTCCATTAACTAGTGATTTGCACGCCGTAACTAAAGTATTGCTGGACTGCTAGTCCTCTCTTTCTTCTCACATCGGGGTGAGTTATCAAAACGGCCAACAAGCCTTATAACACAATATTAAAAGGGCAGTATATCCTAACTGTTTCCTTGCCTCTCTCATCTACTGTTAACACCCGGCTTGGCCCCTCTGAGCGCACAATTTTATCTTGTTGAGCTCTTGTCTTGACCCACTATTTTATTGTTGTGCACCTTTCACACTGACACTCAATTGTTCTTACTCCAAGTAAATCACCCATTTGGCATCATTCTGGTAGATAGTTTGTCAATGTTTTGTCAGATTTAGTTATTATATTTGTTACTCTATTTTAAGTGTTACATATTGTTTAAGCCTGATAAGACCACTTAATTGCCTTTGGGGTCGAAACACCGTCAACACTTATTTTGAACGAACACTTTTATAGCCTCTATTATTTTGTCCGAAGGCTGTTAATATTTTGTATATACATACCTGTGGTTGTCTTATACAAACTGTACCCTTTTATATGTCACAAAACGGTCACTTTTTAGATCTCGCATAGGCAGCGCATGCAATGACTCTACGAGGCATCAAGTAATCTGTATGTTGAGTGTGAAACTCCGCCTATTGGCTGTAATGTCTTCTGACGCTTGCCATTCGTCAACTCTGGCATTTATTTGTTAGCGGGCTTATTGTTGGCTTGCAAACCGATGTGGCACTTCCGTTTGTCTCCAGTTTGGCAGGAAGCAGCATCGACCAACTACAGTTTTGTTCCGCTGCTCGATGTTGTAGGAGAGTAGGGCCTGCAATCCCATGATCACCCAGATTTTTCGCTTTTGTTTCACTGGTTTACGACTTTCTCTGGCTGTGGGCCTGCTAATCAGACCCACAGCCTGGCTGTTCTCTTTCTAAAATTACGACATGTACCCTAGGTGCATTTACCAATTGGTACTGGGCCACCTTATCAGACCCTGTAACTCAGGGCATAGGTGTACCCAGGGCCGCCAGGGGCTGCAGCATGTATTATGCCACCCCTGGCTGGCCTCCTAAATTTGACACAACTGGCTGCGTGACAGCTGGGGCGAAGTCGTGTACACACACTTTGCTTTAGATATAGTAGTACTATATCTAACCATACAATGGACACTCGAGTTCCTATCAGTCACTCCTATGGCAGGCCTTGACAATCCTGAAGGCAGAGTGCATGGGCTCGTGTGAACTAAGCTCTGGCTCGAGCCGAGCCCGGTTGCAGCTTGCGGAATCAAGACCCAATGGCTGTTCCATGATAACGCGTACCATATCGGTAACTTCGGTGTCGCGTTATCAAGACATGTCGAGTAAGGTGTCATACGAATCGGGATGCTGCCCTCTCCCCAACTCTGGCGACGAGGTTAGCATTCCGCCCTTCTAGAGGGACACGACATGTACGTAACTGTGAACCCCGGTTAAAGTTAACTAAAGCCTCAGCTCCACAAAATGGATGCTGCCACCACAGACACGAGTCTGACCTCCTGCTGCTGGGAGTCCTTCCAGCGAGGAGAGCTTGGACAAAGGGTTTCCTGTCGAGGGCGGTGTTCGCACCGTCCCAGACAGGGTTTGTGTATTCTGGGTAGGTAGGGCTTTTGCGAGAAGGTGACTGCGAAGTGGCACCCCGGTGCTCACTACGCATCTGCCGGTTAGAACCAGTTCCAGGGGCGACAGCCCTGGCCTGGGGAAAGTCCGGCAGGGGAGAGGGGTGTAACTACCCCCCTTCCTGGTCCCACCCTTAGGGCAGGACCTAGTCATGTACCCACCCCTTTCTTTAGAATAAAGGCCGGAGCGGGGACCCTTCCAAATTAGATCATCTTTGATTCAAGAACTACTTTCTACGAAAGGACATTCAAGACTCTTCTCAAGATTTCTCCCTTGTGACTAAGGAGTAGTCACCCTGCATCAGCGGGCACCACCTAAGAACTCTGCGGTTTGCTGTAAGTCCTTCCTCAAGGAATCCGACGGCCCAGCTCGACGAGAACCGGCTTCCCTGGCACCTCTGACCTCTACCCACGTCATCAGCTCAGCTGTGATCTGTGGGTGCGACGAGACCTCGAGGGACCGGCCATCATCAAAACCTGCACGCTTTCTTAACCAGCACGACCATCGAGGTAACTCTCTGGTGAGTGCTCTGGGGTCCGAGAAGCCCCGACCCTGAGCCGCTCCAGCACCGAAGTGCAGTCTCCCAGCATCTCCACGATCTGCGTGGGGCCCTTCTGCTCGCTGCTCAGCACGTTGTCTGGTCACTAGCCGCTGGCTTGTGCCCTTCTGTGACGACATCCGGAAATCAACACTGCTGGTCTGGTTGCTCCAGACCGGCCCTTGCTTCCATCTTTTCGAGAAGCACCCCGGACCCTCCTGGTCCACTCAAGACGCCATCTTAGGCCCACCACGTGGCCCTGAGATTTGCCAAGGCTTATTGCCCCATCCTGGGCCCAGCGACGCCGACAGCATCATCCTTCGTGGGACAGCTCGCACCTCCACCGTGGTCGCCGACAACGCCTCCTGGTCCGTGAGACTGCCGAGCCTAGCGTCGCCCACTCACCTGGTCGAGGTGACGGCCAACCGGTGCCTTCCTGGTACCCTCTGACTACTGGCTAGTAGTACGAACTTGGTCCCCTCTGCTTTCAGGTATCATCAATCTCCGATCCAGGCTTGGATCTCTACAAACTATTCATCACTGGTCGCCGGCCAGCAACTCCTTTTCTTCCGGCTCCTGGCTCGTCAGCGAAGACCCCGACGCCTGTAAGACTTGTGCAGCCGCAGCCCTCGTGGCTAGGTAACTCGGCATTTCGGTGCCTGCATAGCCTCTTTACTCTAGGGTCCCGAGTCCCTCGCTTCCGACTTGCCTTATCGGGTCCACCCGAGACCTTAACCTTTCCGTGTCCTCGGACACTTGTTTTAATTGTGCACTTGAAGTATTTGCTAAAGAGATTTGGTTTGTGCTTAGTACCCTGTCCTCATAAAGAGTACAGGGCTGTTGTGATTCTTAATAAATATACTGTTTATTTTCATAACACTTGTGTGGTGTCCTTTCACTGGGTGTTCAAGGGGTACATGTGTGGTAAACAGCTGGCTTAACGCGCCCTCTCGAGTCTTTAGCCTTAGACTGCTCGTATCCACGCTACTAGGATAGCTGGTCTATAGGTTGACTTACAACCAAACACCATAAGGGTCGTTGGAACGATACATAGCGGTCGCTAGAATAGTGAACGTTGCATATCGGGCCAACTTCTCACATTGGTGGCAGCGATGGGACGTCCTGATCCCCTGCCTCTTGTTCGCCTACAGAGAAGTCCCACAGAAGGGGGTTGGCTACAGCCCTTTTGAACTTTTGTACGGACATCCTGTAAGGGGACCCCTGTGTTTGGTGAAGGAAGGATGGGAGAGACCTCTCAAAAAGCCTGCAGCCAACATAGTGGACTATGTGCTTGGCCTCCGCTCGCGGATGGCTGAATACATGGAGAAGGCATCTGAAAACCTTAAGGCCAGTCAAGAACTCCAAAAAGCTTGGCATGACCAAAAGGCTGTCTTGACTGTTTACCAGCCCGGACAGAAGGTGTGGGTGTTGGAGCCAGTGGCCCCAGCAGCACTCAAGGACAAATGGTCCGGGCCCCACACCATCCTGGAGAAAAAGGGAGAGGTCACCTACCTGGTCGACCTGGGAACTCCCCGGAGCCCCCACAGGGTGCTTCATGTCAACAGGCTAAAAGCATATGTCGACAGGAAGGACATGAGTTTGCTCATGGCCCTAGATGAGGGACAGGAAGAGTAGAGCGACCCTCTCCCCGACCTGCTCACTCAGAATCCTGACGATCGATCGGTAGATGGTGTTGTCTTTTGTGGCAGCCTCTCCGAACATCAACAGAACGACTGTAAACAGGTTCTTCAGTCGTTCAGACATATGTTTTCTCTAACACCCAGTCAGACCGATTGGTGCACCCATGAGGTTGACACTGGTGAAAGCTTGCCAGTTAAGAGTAAAATCTACCGGCAGCCTGATCACGTTAGAGACTGCATCAAGAGTGAAGTGCAGAAAATGTTGGAGCTGGGAGTCATTGAGCCCTCGGATAGCCCGTGGGCTAGTCCCGTAGTTCTAGTGCCGAAACCTCACACCCAGGGTGGTAAGAGAGAGATGAGGTTTTGCGTAGACTACAGGGGTCTCAATGCAGTCACTAAGACTGACGCCCACCCAATACCAAGGGCAGACGAGCTTATCGATAGATTGGCTTCGGCCAACTACTTAAGTACGTTTGACCTGACAGCTGGGTATTGGCAAATCAGGTTAGCTGAGGACGCCAAGCCTAAAACCGCATTTTCAACCCCTGGTGGGCATTATCAGTTCGTGGTGATGCCCTTTGGTCTGAAAAATGCACCTGCCACCTTCCAACGGTTGGTGAATCAAGTCCTTACCGGGCTGGATGACTTCTGTGCGGCGTATCTTGACGATATTGCTGTCTTTAGCTCCACCTGGGAGGATCACCTGGTCCACCTGCGGAAAGCGTTAGAGGCTCTGCAAGCGGCAGGCCTCACTATCAAGGCCACCAAGTGCCAGATAGGGCAGACACAGGTTGTATACCTGGGCCACCTTGTAGGTGGAGGCCAGGTTCAGCCACTGGAGAGCAAGATACAGTCAATCAGGGACTGGGCTCCTCCAACCACCCAGACTCAGGTTCGAGCTTTCTTGGGCCTGACTGGTTACTATAGGAAGTTTGTCAGGAACTATGGTTCAATTGTGACACCATTAAATGAACTGACAAGTAAGAAAATGCCAAAAAAGGTTCAGTGGACAGCGAGCTGTCAAAAAGCATTCGATGACCTAAAGCAGGCCATGTGCACGGCGCCTATCCTCAAGAGTCCGGACTACTCCAAACCATTCATTGTCCAAACAGATGCTTCTGAGTTGGGTGTGGGAGCTGTTCTTTCTCAACTGAATTTTGATGGTCAAGACCAGCCCATTGCTTTTATAAGCAGAAGGCTGACCCCTAGAGAGAAGAATTGGTCAGCTATTGAGAGGGAGGCCTTTGCTGTGGTTTGGGCCCTGAAGAAGTTGAGGCCATACTTGTTTGGCACTCACTTCAAGATTCAGACCGACCATAAGCCCCTCTTGTGGCTAAATCAGATGAAGGGTGAAAACCCCAAACTGCTTAGGTGGTCCATTTCCCTACAGGGGATGGACTTTACAGTGGAACATAGACCTGGTACTGATCATGGCAATGCCGATGGGCTCTCCAGATATTTCCACTTAGAACAAGAAGACTCACCTGGTCAAGGTTAGCTTATTGTTCCGACGTTTGGGGGGGGGGGGTCATGTAGGAGAGTAGGGCCTGCAATCCCATGATCACCCAGATTTTTCGCTTTTGTTTCACTGGTTTACGACTTTCTCTGGCTGTGGGCCTGCTAATCAGACCCACAGCCTGGCTGTTCTCTTTCTAAAATTACGACATGTACCCTAGGTGCATTTACCAATTGGTACTGGGCCACCTTATCAGACCCTGTAACTCAGGGCATAGGTGTACCCAGGGCCGCCAGGGGCTGCAGCATGTATTATGCCACCCCTGGCTGGCCTCCTAAATTTGACACAACTGGCTGCGTGACAGCTGGGGCGAAGTCGTGTACACACACTTTGCTTTAGATATAGTAGTACTATATCTAACCATACAATGGACACTCGAGTTCCTATCAGTCACTCCTATGGCAGGCCTTGACAATCCTGAAGGCAGAGTGCATGGGCTCGTGTGAACTAAGCTCTGGCTCGAGCCGAGCCCGGTTGCAGCTTGCTGAATCAAGACCCAATGGCTGTTCCATGATAACGCGTACCATATCGGTAACTTCGGTGTCGCGTTATCAAGACATGTCGAGTAAGGTGTCATACGAATCGGGATGCTGCCCTCTCCCCAACTCTGGCGACGAGGTTAGCATTCCGCCCTTCTAGAGGGACACGACATGTACGTAACTGTGAACCCCGGTTAAAGTTAACTAAAGCCTCAGCTCCACAAAATGGATGCTGCCACCACAGACACGAGTCTGACCTCCTGCTGCTGGGAGTCCTTCCAGCGAGGAGAGCTTGGACAAAGGGTTTCCTGTCGAGGGCGGTGTTCGCACCGTCCCAGACAGGGTTTGTGTATTCTGGGTAGGTAGGGCTTTTGCGAGAAGGTGACTGCGGAGTGGCACCCCGGTGCTCACTACGCATCTGCCGGTTAGAACCAGTTCCAGGGGCGACAGCCCTGGCCTGGGGAAAGTCCGGCAGGGGAGAGGGGTGTAACTACCCCCCTTCCTGGTCCCACCCTTAGGGCAGGACCTAGTCATGTACCCACCCCTTTCTTTAGAATAAAGGCCGGAGCGGGGACCCTTCCAAATTAGATCATCTTTGATTCAAGAACTACTTTCTACGAAAGGACATTCAAGACTCTTCTCAAGATTTCTCCCTTGTGACTAAGGAGTAGTCACCCTGCATCAGCGGGCACCACCTAAGAACTCTGCGGTTTGCTGTAAGTCCTTCCTCAAGGAATCCGACGGCCCAGCTCGACGAGAACCGGCTTCCCTGGCACCTCTGACCTCTACCCACGTCATCAGCTCAGCTGTGATCTGTGGGTGCGACGAGACCTCGAGGGACCGGCCATCATCAAAACCTGCACGCTTTCTTAACCAGCACGACCATCGAGGTAACTCTCTGGTGAGTGCTCTGGGGTCCGAGAAGCCCCGACCCTGAGCCGCTCCAGCACCGAAGTGCAGTCTCCCAGCATCTCCACGATCTGCTTGGGGCCCTTCTGCTCGCTGCTCAGCACGTTGTCTGGTCACTAGCCGCTGGCTTGTGCCCTTCTGTGACGACATCCGGAAATCAACACTGCTGGTCTGGTTGCTCCAGACCGGCCCTTGCTTCCATCTTTTCGAGAAGCACCCCGGACCCTCCTGGTCCACTCAAGACGCCATCTTAGGCCCACCACGTGGCCCTGAGATTTGCCAAGGCTTATTGCCCCATCCTGGGCCCAGCGACGCCGACAGCATCATCCTTCGTGGGACAGCTCGCACCTCCACCGTGGTCGCCGACAACGCCTCCTGGTCCGTGAGACTGCCGAGCCTAGCGTCGCCCACTCACCTGGTCGAGGTGACGGCCAACCGGTGCCTTCCTGGTACCCTCTGACTACTGGCTAGTAGTACGAACTTGGTCCCCTCTGCTTTCAGGTATCATCAATCTCCGATCCAGGCTTGGATCTCTACAAACTATTCATCACTGGTCGCCGGCCAGCAACTCCTTTTCTTCCGGCTCCTGGCTCGTCAGCGAAGACCCCGACGCCTGTAAGACTTGTGCAGCCGCAGCCCTCGTGGCTAGGTAACTCGGCATTTCGGTGCCTGCATAGCCTCTTTACTCTAGGGTCCCGAGTCCCTCGCTTCCGACTTGCCTTATCGGGTCCACCCGAGACCTTAACCTTTCCGTGTCCTCGGACACTTGTTTTAATTGTGCACTTGAAGTATTTGCTAAAGAGATTTGGTTTGTGCTTAGTACCCTGTCCTCATAAAGAGTACAGGGCTGTTGTGATTCTTAATAAATATACTGTTTATTTTCATAACACTTGTGTGGTGTCCTTTCACTGGGTGTTCAAGGGGTACATGTGTGGTAAACAGCTGGCTTAACGCGCCCTCTCGAGTCTTTAGCCTTAGACTGCTCGTATCCACGCTACTAGGATAGCTGGTCTATAGGTTGACTTACAACCAAACACCATAAGGGTCGTTGGAACGATACATAGCGGTCGCTAGAATAGTGAACGTTGCATATCGGGCCAACTTCTCACAGATGTCATGTATTAGTGTAGGGACTGCTTCCTTGTTTCCTACTGCAGGCAGGACGACGTGTGCTGCCAGGACAATGGCAGTCGCTTGTTTTAATTGTGAACACTTGAGCAGCACTCTCGCTCAGCTGCCATTTGATCCTGTTCTCGGCTTCCTCTTCCTTCCCCACTGCTTACATTTCACGTGCTTTACTCAATCTTTTTAACCCAGCAGTCCATGCGGCCACTGAGGGCTTCAGACACGCTTCAATTCTTAGCTCATTATCGCCCAACCCCCTACCCTGTCCTTGCATAAATATGCAAAAACCATCCATCACCACCCCCTTTTTCACCACCCCCTTTTGTACCGCTTGCATAAATATGGCAGCTGCCCACTTTTGTTTGGTTATGCGTATTAATGTGCCATGCCGTGTTTTGTCTCTGCATTTATCAGTGTCTTATTCTTGCTCTGCTGGCCCGGTTGGAGTATGTTAAAGTAACCATGTTATTGATGCTTACATTTCGGTGCTTTACTTTCCTTCTGTTATTTAATCAAGTACAAATTGACACACATATATACGTGCGACTCACTGTAGTGCCGAAGTCTGCCTGGGTGCATGTCTTTAGGGTGAGGAGTAAGTGAACCAAGGCACTCGGTGAGGAAAGCACCTTTTAACAACACTCGAGCAGCACTCGCACTCAGCTGCATTTGCTCCTTTTCTCAGCTGCCTCTTCCTTTCCCACTGCTTGTAATTTGGAGCCTGCACGCATTTTAACAACACGCAGTCCACAGCAGATTAAAAAAAAACAGGAAAGGGAGTGCCATATCTTCCCATGGGGTGCCCTCCCTTTACCACCAGTCCGTTGCATGTCATCATTTATTGTGAAATGGCCAGGTTTGAGTACGCTAAGTGTAGCGTCGTTCCCACAATAACCAGGCGGACACGCTATCGATTTGTACAGAGCTTTATTTCTGGTGACCATTTCTAGTCTCATCCCTGCTCTAACTGCCCTTTTCCTTCGCCTCTACTCCTCCCTTTCCTGTCCCTCCCACATCTCCTCCCACCAACTACTGGACTGCTAAATCACGTTCTAACATCTCCCCTCTTCTTGAACAAATGCAACAGTCAATCATGCTGATAGCAGCTTGCTACTTCGGTGAGGGTGTGGGCATGTTTACAGTTCTTCAATCAGCCGTGCATATTTTCGAATGGTTCGTTGCGATTTCCAATAAGTTTCTGAGTTTTTGCCTTCGGACTCAACGAGATTATCGGGTCTCGGCTGAACATTACCAGCTATGTCATTCTCACTAACCAGGGTCCTCGACGGATTGGCAAGGGCGTCTTTGACTGTGGATGGGCACTTTTAGAAACATGACACATTTCTCGCAATCCACTCATTTTCAGACTCTGATGCGATTATAGTTCCCTCTTGTTGGGTGACTATTAATGACCCAGCTCGATAGCAGCAGTCTGTCTTCCTTTGTAGCTCTTGATCGACTGACACTCTATCTCCTTCATGAGTGGATGGGGTTCTGGCTTTCTTCCGAGCATCTGCATGTAATTTCACTTCTTTTTGTCTTTTCCGGTCAGAGTCAGCAATGTCCTCATGTTCAAAGTCATGCATATCAGACGGTAAGGCATTATCTGAAGTGGGTGTCCTGATTCGGTTCTGGGACTCATTTGCTGGCTCTGTTCGTCTCACCCACTCCCACTCGCGTTTGGGAATGTTGAACTCTTTGACCATCCTGGCATGTGCATGTTCCTCTCTCATCCCTTTTTATTTTGAGAATAATCTATCTCTGTCAACACATTTTGCCTTCCTTGCATAGTGATGACATGGTTGGTAATGTCCCATAAATTCGTTTTCCTTCTGCAAGCCCGTTGACTCAGCCTCGCTGACCCCATCCGGGGTGACGGTGTATTATTCATGTCTTGATATAACTGTGACTGACATGACATGTTGCGTGGCGGGGTGATCGAATATTCTGAGTCATCGGCATGAGATATGTTGCTCTGGACGGGGAGAACGTTCTCTGTTTCCATTGTGCATTCGGGTGATCGATGCCATGGGCGTTTTCGTGACCTTGATTCTGTTGACCCGAGTGATTGTACAGACATGCCTTCTGAATCAGAGGAGTCTTTTACTGATTTCCTTTGAGAACGTTCTTTTGGGTGTGTCTTGACTGGTAAGTTTATTGAGCTGGTAGGCTGTGACGAACTGCTCTTGGAGTCGGAGCTATCTTTGGGACATTTCTTTGGGTACATCTCTCGAAGGGTCTTCTGTGCTATTGCAATGGAGAGATTGTTTGATAGCCACGCGTTTATTTCTTTTGTTTGATCCCAGGGCGTTTTGTCTCTGCCTCTCTCATATGATGTTAATTGTCACCTCTCAGTTTCCTCGTTGTCACTGGTGTCTTGAGTGTATTTGCCTACCCCTTTCCGGTGTCTGAGTGAATCACCCCATCTTATGTGGTTTGTTTCTTCTTCTCGCTTGTTGGGTGCACTGACGTCTGTGCCATGGGTGTGATGTCTCCCACTGCTTGATGCTTCTTCTGACTCGTCTACGAAGATTGATGAACAGTGGGTTGCTCTGGTGTGTTCGTGTACCAGTTTCCAGGGTTGGCATGACTGGTCCAGTCTTCTGTAGTTTATCTTTCCTTCATACTTGTTGAGCAGGCTGTCCTCTGTTCCATTTGTGTGGTCTGTCCCACTTGATGCTTCTTCAGAATAGTTTGTAATGTTTGTTGAATGACTCCTTGAAGTTGAATGACTCCTTGAGGTTATATCAGTGAGGCTGTCATAATCCTGGATCATCCCGGTCTTTTGTTTGCCATCCTCCACTGTCTTTTGTATTGTTGAATCAGAGTATTTCATGTCACTTTGTCTCTCCTGCTGTCTTATCTCTAGTCTGCTTTTGCCCTCCCTCTTTCTGGTTTTTTTGTTTCTTGTGCTTTCACAGACATGAGAGATATCTTCTTTCTTTTATCTTCCTTTCTTGCATTAAGGTGCAATTCTTTTGATAATTCTCTTGCTTTGGCCCGCTCTCCAGCTTCGGCCCTCCTGATGATTTCCTTTAGCGAGAACTGCCTTTGAAGGATCTTGCGCTTTGTGTCAGGTATTGAACAGCCCTCGATTACCCGGAGTCGAATTGCTTCCTCGTTTGTGAATGTATTGAAATGGCAGTAGTGCACCAGACTTTGTAACCTTGTTATGAAGTTTGGTAATGATTCCCCGGGTTCCTGCCGTGCTGCGTTGAAGACGATGCGTTCATGATCCACGTCTTCCTTTGTGTTGAAATGAGCGCATAGCGTCTTTGAGTTTTCCATATGTCTCTGTGTCCTTTGCTGAAAATGTTCTGATTAGGCGTCGGCCTTCGTGACCGACCAGCTGAAGTAGTAGTAGCCGACGTTTTCCATCTCTTCGCTCACCGGTTGTTGCAAGAAATTCATCCAGTGACTCCAGCCACCCATTCCATTTGGGACCCAAACTCTGGGTGCCGGTCTGTGTCACTGGGGGTGGTACTCCAATGCAGGGGTTAGATTTTTGTGTTTCTTTTTTCACCGACATGATGGTGGAATGTGCTAGTATGAAAATCCCACAGGACTGTTCACTATGCTTCCCGTATTATTTGGTGACCCTCTTCGGTCGAGACCTTGCGTATAGTTGTATTCCTTTGATTTTATTTATTTATTTATTTTTTGGGGGGGGAAACTCACTCACAGGTGACCACTGTATTGTGTCCGCCAGCTTCACCTTTTCCTTAGAGATGTTCCAGCTTTTATGTCCGTCTCAGTAGACTTCATTGAGGTAGAATTGGATTGCCTGAGTTCAAAATGGTCGCCACTTCGCTGCAGGTGATTTATGCTTCCTCAGCACTGGTACTTGTCGATGTCGACATCTTGCTCCTTTTCTTAAGACCTACGCAGGTTACCAGCCACTTTTTCTGATGAGAGAAAGCTTCCTTGACACTTTTTTACTCGTGTTTCTAGATCATCTATTTTCTTTCTTCCTTTAATTTCAGTTACTTATCTTCACTTGGTGCTGAAAATTTACTTCGGGACTTGCACTTGCTCGTGCTTGTTATACTTGGGATTTGCATTTGCTTGTGCTTATTGCATTCAAGACTTGTATTTGCTTGTGATTGTTGCATTCAGTACTTGCATCAGCTTGTGCTTATTGCACTCAAACTTGCATTTGCTCTTGGGTTTATTGAATTCGGATTTTACATTTCCATGTGCTTGTTGGACTCAAACTTTGTATTTGCTCGTGCTTATTGACTTCAGATAATTGCATTTACTCGTGCTTGTTACTTCAGACAGTTGCATTTGCCAAGGCTTATGGTCTTTGGGTTTGCATTGGCTTGTGCTTGCTGGCAAATTCTACAGTTGCCTGACTTTAAGATGGCCGCTCCTTGTCCTTGAGAGGGGATAGGTGGAGTCGCCTGACTCCAAAACGGCCGCTGCTCTCAAGATCTCGTGTCTCACGAGATTTGGCTCCCTTCTCAGCTTCAGTTGCAATCGGGCACTCACCGGGCATGTGCACACCGCGCTGGGGATTGAAGTCTTCTCAGGGCTCCCGTGTCTCCTTCAGTCACTTCAGTCTGTAGAAAGGAGGTCCACGCTGCAGGTAGGACCGGGGTAGGCTCCCGACGTCGCTGCCTTTGCTCCGCACAGATCACCACGCATCTGGGGTGAGCACCCAGTGTCCGGCGCACGACAGCGCCCTTGCGGATCAGCTCCACGTGGCTTCCCGACCATGGAGCTTCAGTACAGATGATGCGAGGCTGACGGCTTCAGTTTCTGCCGCGGTGCTCGCTCAGGGCACACTCGTCGCGACGGCGACTTCACACGCGTGCCTCACGAGACCGGTCACAGCTTCTGGGATACGCGCAGTTGCACAGCGCGATCATCCCACCCTCGTCGCCAGCTGTAGCGTCATCCCCACAATAACGAGGCGGACACGCTATTGATTTGTACAGAGCTTTATTTCTGGTGACCATTTCTAGTCTTGTCCCTGCTCTAACTGCCCTTTTCCTTTGCCTCCGCTCCTCCCTTTCCTGTCCCTCCCACATCTCCTCCCACCAACTACTGGACTGCTAAATCACGTTCTTACAGTTAAGGTAACCATGTTTTTCCTGCTTACATTTCACATGCTTTACTTAATCTTTTTAACACAATTCTTAGCTCATGATCGCCCAACCCCCTACCCTGTCCTTGCATGAAGATGGCAGCTGCCCACTTTTGTTTTAGTACTGCATATCAGCGCAGCTTGCCGCGTTTTATATTTACATGTATACGCATCGTATTCTTGCACTGCTAGACCGGTCGGAGAATGTTGTTCCTGCTTACATTTCACATGCTTTACACAAGCAGTCCATGCGGCTCCGGAGGGCTCCGGATATACTATAATGCTTGCCTCATTATAGCCCCACCTCCACCCCGACCTTGCAAGAATATGGTGGCTGCCAACTTTTGTTGCCGCGTTTTGTCTTTGCATGTATCAGTGTCTTATTCTTTGCTCTGCTGGCCCGGTTGGAGTGCATTAAAGTAACCATGTTATTCCTATTTACAGTTCAGGTGCTTTACTTTCGTTCTGTTATTTAATTAATCCACTACAAATGCACACATATGTATGCGACGAACCACCGTAGTGCAGAAGTCTGCCTGGGTGCAGGTCTTTCTTTAGGGTGAGGAGTAAGTGCACCAAGGCACCCGGTGAGGAACGATCAATCAATCAATCAGGAGTTTGTTAAAGCGCGACTACTCACCCGTAAGGGTCTCAAGGCGCTAGGGGTGGGGGAGGGTGGGGGGATGCAGGGTCCATTCCATCAAGGAGTGGGTCTGTCGAAGAGCCAGGTTTTGAGGTTTCTTGCGAAGATGGGGAGCGATGTTGTCTGTCTGAGGTGGAGCGGAAGGGCGTTCCATGCTTTGGCCGCAAGGAAGGAGAAGGAGCGGCCTCCCGATCTGGTCTTTCTGGTGCGGGGGACCACGGCGTAGGAGAGCTGGGCTGATCGTAGGGTTCTTTGGGGTGCGTGGAATTTGAGTCGGCTGTTCAGGTATGCTGGTCCGGTGCCGTGGAGGGCCTTGTGTGCGTGGGTGAGCATCTTAAAGGTGATTCTCGCCTCGACGGGGAGCCAGTGGAGTGTGCGCAGGTGCTGGGAGATGTGGCAGTGTTTTAGCAGGTTGAGGACCAGTCTTGTGGCGGCGTTCTGGATGTTCTGTAGCTTGCGGATGAGGTTTTTGTTTATTCCGGCGTAGAGTGCGTTGCCGTAGTCGAGTCTGCTGGTGACCAGGGCGTGAGTGACTGTCTTTCGGTGTTCGAGGGGGATCCATTTGAAGGTCTTACGAAGGTGGCGGAGGGTGTGGAAGCAGGAAGATGAGACAGAGTTGATCTGGCGGTCCATTTTGAGCTCGGAGTCCAGGATGATTCCCAGGTTGCGTGCGTGGTCTGTGGGGGTAGGCGGGTTTCCGAGGGCGGTGGGCCACCAGGTGTCACTACAGGCGTCAGGCTTTGGGCCCATGATGAATACTTCAGTTTTGTTGGTGTTTAGTTGAAGGCAGCTGTTTTTCATCCATTTGGCGACGGCTTCCATGCCTTCTCGAAAGTTGCGTCTGGCGGTGTTGGGCTCGTTGGATAGGGAGAGGATGAGCTGGGTGTCGTCTGCATACGACACGATGTTGAGTCCGTAGGTTCTGACGATGGGGGCAAGTGGAGCCATGTAGACGTTGAAGAGCGTCGGGCTGAGGGAGGAGCCCTGGGGGACTCCGCAGGTGATCGGTGTGGGGTCGGAGAGGAAAGGGGGGAGTCTGACCCGCTGCGTCCTGCCGGAGGAGAAGGAGCAGATCCAGTCGAGGGCCTTGTCCTGGATTCCTGCATCGTAGAGTCTGCGTATTAGGGTGCGGTGGGAGACTGTGTCGAACGCAGCTGATAGGTCGAGGAGGATGAGGGCTACTGTTTCTCCTTTGTCCAGTAAGGTGCGGATGTCGTCTGTTGCGGCGAGGAGGGCGGTTTCCGTACTGTGGTTTTTTCTGAAGCCGGATTGGGAGGAGTCGAGGATGTTGTGTTCTTCAATGAATGTGGCGAGTTGGCTGTTGATGGCTTTCTCGGTGACTTTCGCTGGGAACGGGAGCAGGGAGATGGGTCTGTAGTTTTTGAGGTCGGTGGGGTCCGCTGAGGGTTTCTTTAGGAGGGGGTTGACCTCGGCGTGTTTCCAGTCGATGGGGAACGAGGCGGTTGCCAGGGAGCGGTTGATGGTTTGGCGGAGCATGGGTGGGAACGCACCTTTTAACACTCGAGCAACACTTGCGCCATGCTGCTATTTGCTAATTTTCTCGGCTGCCTCTTCCTTACCCTCTGCTTGTTATTTGAAGGCTGCATGCCCATCCCCCCTGCCCAGGGCCTTCAAACCCAACAAGCTGAGCGTTCTTAATTCATAGCCCTCCCCCCCACAAAAGAATTCCAGGGAGGCGGAGCCCCCGGCTGGGAGAGTCCAGTAGTGGGGCCGGAACATGTGGGGCTGGGAGGAGGACATTTGTGCCAGAAGTGTAGTAACAACCCATCGAATGAAAGGTCTATGGTCCCTCATTTGACCACTTTGGATTTAAAGGATATCTGTTAAAAAACTGCGTTTAGTATATCTTACTCGTCAGCATGTTTCATGTGATATTTGCAGCGCCCCGACGCCCACCGGCTGTGCTTGTTCAGAGATATTGTAATAGGTGCGTTGGGGTCGAATGAGGTCGTTCAGAGGCGGAGCTACACACTTTCCTTTAACACACCCTCTTGTGGTTTGTTCGTGTGCTGATCCTTTTATATAGAAAATGCTCCTAAAGTGCGAATGTTAACACCCGGAGGCTGCTTGTCAAAGTCATAGGCGCTATAGATGTTGGGTCCAAGCTGTATTAGAAACAGCAGGAAGGGATCTTTGGGTGGGATATAAAATCCACGTTAGCAGGCCAGCTCCGGGGCTCAAGTGCTTGGCCTGACTTCTAGGCTCTGCCCCAATGATGATAGGAATGCTACCCCAGCAGCAGAGCAAAATGTTTTCAGCTAATCAGACCTTCAGAGTTTATAAAAGGTGAGGCGGGTCACCCCTTGGGTCTCATTCGAACATCCTGGCCTCTCCCTGCTAGCTTCAGCTACTCCAGCTCTTCACTCCTACTTCTGTCCACAGCTGCCCGACGTCTGCTGCACAGGTTTCAGCCTCTGTCCTCTATTCCCTTCCCCTCGGCACTAAAGTCTGATCCAGTCTCTGAACAAAATTGAAATATTGCCGTACACATGCTCAAATATATGCAAATGCTCTATAGGCAAACTCATCCGAGGCTATTCATAATTTACACTTGTCATTTGCTGCTTCATACTGTGTGAAATTTAATTACACAGCTTAAGTTGTCGCCAGTGCTTGTTTATACATGAAAAGGAGCAGTTTATATAAGTGCCCTTATTTTTATTTTAAGTTATAACCTAAGCAAAACAAGCATTTGCAATGCAAAAGGTCTTGCATTTTAGAAATGTTATCCTATTAGCATTGTAAAACACAATACTTTTTATTTACGTGCACTTTGTACTTCTAGTTGTTCCTTGCCGGTTTTCAAAACATCTAAATAAAAGGCATTGCCATTTACAATACCAATAGCTCAAAATTTCGCAAATGCGAGACCTATTGCATTGCAAATGCTTGTTTAGGTTCTAGCTCACTTGGGACACTGAACACACTGTCTGTTTGACTCTATGACACAAAGTGAAAAAATTAAGTAAAAAACTTTTTTAAGCCCATGGTGTGTATGCTTTTGATACGCTCTCTGACAATCCGTTCCCACGAATATATGCCTTTGAGCTTTTTAAACGATCAAATATTGTATACATCGACCACATGAACCGTTGTTCTCTGTTGCTTATCTTTCTAAAGGTGGCATTTTCTTTACCATTGAAGAAGAATTTTCATTTTAATTTCATTGATCCCAAACATGAAATGCTTATTGATATCTAGTCAAACATTAGCACTTATTAAATGTAATAAGACAACTCTGGTTGTGGGTATGTGTTCATTATGGTGCATTATTGAGAGCTTTGGAGGTGCGGCTGAAGCAGTGCGAGTTTCTAACTGCAAGTTTTTGACTGTGCCTGTGAGTGGGTCACAAAGATGTTCACACTGCATTTATTTATTTGTTTATATAGCGCCAGAATCGATTCCCGAAGGAGTATCTCTGCGCTTCCGACGGGTAGCATAGGTATAGTGAAATTGCAGCTAAGATCAGAAACAGAAAAGGGTAGTCTTGCTGCATTGGCCTCTCTGCAGAGCACACCTGTCCCGTTTGAATTACGCTTTCTTGTGAAAGTGTATGAAGGAGGTATACACAGTTGTGAGATATGGACAGCGCCCAAGGAAAAGAAAATGCTGTTTTCAAAGGTGAGGAGATGACATGTTTGTGTGTGAGAGAGGTTGCATGGTGAAGGGAAGATGTTGCATGGAAGCGTATGCCTGAAGAAATGATTGAAAATGCAGCGATGAAGGGGAAGGAGAAGAAGTGTGATGGGTGCAGAAAGAGGATCCAGAAAGATGTTGGGGGAGTGTGTGGGGGTGGAAAGCGCTTACGAGCCTAAGAGTCAGAGATTGCAGAGGAAAGTGGTGTGAAGGAGAGAACGGTAGTGACTGAGGCACTCCGCAGACCTCTACGCCTTCCTCAGACCCCAGTCATGTTAAATTTTGCAGTCTCAGAATTTCAGACTTGAAACATTATCAATTTAACTAATTCACAGCAAATTAATTGTTGTTGCCGGTACAGATAGCAAGCATTGCCAAAGCCAAAATCTCTGGTTTGTTTTAAGCACATGTTCATCGTTGTGTGATTTTTAAAACTCATGGAGAGACCCTCAAATCCTAGTTAGGTGGCACACTGTGTGGAGCAAAGGATATTAGTTCATGTGTATCAAGCCATGCCCTTAATTACATATACCTGATCGGCATAAAATGTTTTCTAGTTACACCTCTATGGCCACGCCCTTTCAAGAGATCCTCCACCACAATTTTTCTTCCAGTTAAAGCACTGCCGTATTCTTGTGCACTGCAAATCAAGACCTCTTTTGAAATTAGTTACCTTTATAAACCAAACCTGCCCAAGAGACCCTTTCTAATTATAGTAACTACAGTATGGCGCGAGACTTCAAGCAACCAACAGATTAATTTTGTTTATCTTTGAAAACAACATTTCTGAGTTTAAACATTTCTGGAGACTGCAAAGAAACTGGTTTACCTTTGAAACAGCACTTGTTACATTTTTTCTTGCTTAGCTAATCATAACTGTCCAACTTCACTTAGGTCAAGTAAGGGAATGTTTATTTATCCTCCTAGATCAACAGCACTTATATATATGATTTAATCAAATGGTATGGTTTTTTTTAACTAATGTGTCTGTTTTCATGATTGATTAATGTGTATATACCAGTTTATAGCTGTTTTCACTTATATGTTAACATTTTCTAGCTATGTGGGAATTACGAGCTCTGTCTTATGCAGCACGTAACAGTAAATGGATGTGATGGAGAAACTACTATTGTTAAGGTTGTTTATGTCAGCCATTGTTTTTCATGTATGTTTTTGATGAACATGGTTCTCTTTTATGCTTGGTATTCGAGTCGGTAAACGTCAACTAAGCTTTAAGCAACTAAGCGAATGAGACCCACGTCCTTGTCCCAGCTATTTTTCTTATGTCTCTATGTCCATTCTAATGCTAATTAAAAAGGGGAAAGGCTTAGGCCAAACTGGGGGAAGAGAAGTAATAAAACTTGCTTTGGAGAAGTCTTCCTCCTGCAAGCACATCTCCGGAACAAGTGGTCACCTCTTACCTTGGGGCACTTTTTTAGTAGAGTGTAAAATGTGGTGTGTGTCATCTGCCAGACTCCATCCAATTAGGGAAGTTGACCTTTTCACACAGGACCGGTACAATAGTGTTGGTGGGCTTCAATTGATCTTCTCACCCAGCATTTCAACCTGATTAGGTTCCGGTCCTCGGCTCTTACAAGATCTTACAAATAAAAAATCTTATAACTTAGCGCCGAAGTTACCTACCTCCTGAAAAATCCCGTCCCTGGAAAAAACTTGAATCCAACCTACTTGCTGAGACACTGGATAGAAATCCCCCGACTTTGAATGTGGCAACAGCGAAGATTGGGCTTCCAACTTCAACAAATGGATCACTGAGGCAGTCAATCAGCTGGCCCCAATCGAATCAAAGAAGCCCAGAAAACGGCTCGTTACCGCTCAATGGTATACGGCCGAGGTAAAAACAGTCAAGATTAAGTGCCAACGCGCAGAGCGGACCTGGCGCACTGACTATAGTCACGAGAAAAAACTGGAATACTTAAAAACTCTACAGGAGTATAAAACGACTATAGTTCAAGCTAAATCCGCTTATTTCACAGAGAAAATTCAAAACTCTGCAAATTCCTCCAGGGAACTTTTCAAAACTGTTGCCCACTTAACAAAAACTCCTCGAGACACAGTATTTAGTCCTGATCAGTGTTTTGTCGATGGAATCACCACCTTCTTTCAAAAGAAAGTGCAAACACTATATGACGACCTTAGGACCATGGTATCCGTCATACCCTCTAACGAAGTTGGACATACCGACATAACCCCCCCTGCTTCTCCAGTGTCTCTGTACTCGAAAAACAGCAAGCCTTTGACTTAATTATCCAGATGAAATCTGGCTCTCCATTGGACCCATGCTCCCCCTATGTGCTGCATCAAATCCCTGAGACCATCGCAAATACCCTGACTCCTCTGCTTAATAAAATCATCTCTCAAGGAGAGTTTCCAAAAAACTGGAAAATGGCCTGCACCAGACCTATTCTCAAAAAAGACTCCCTTGACCCTTCTGAGCCCAAACACCATCGTCCCATCTCCTGTCTGCCCCTACCCGCAAAAATCTTAGAAAAAGCCATGAACCATGAAATAATGCGACACGCGGAGGAAAAGAAGCTACTCGATCCTTCACAACATGGCTTCAGATCCTTACACTCCATGGAATTAGCCCTTATCATGGCTACTGAAAAAATTCGCAAAACCATGGAAGAAGGTGGGCGGTCGGCCCTGATATTATTAGACCTCACAGCGGCCTTCGACACCGTAAATCTCTCCGTCCTATTAAAAAGACTTACGTCCCTAGGCTTCACCGGCCCTGCCCTGGCCCTCATCGCCGCCTTCCTAACTTCCCGCACTAACCAAGTGATCTGGAATGGACTACAATCCGCTGAACTCTCTTCCAGTGGAGTCCCACAAGGCTCGGCATTGTCACCAACACTATTCAATCTATACGTCACCCCTCTAGCTGCCCTGATTAGATCCCATGGCCTACAATTGGTGTCTTACGCCGACGACACACAAATCATTGTGTCCATCTTACAATCCATTAATGCTACGGCGGAATATTTTAGGAAATGCCTTACTCCAGTTAAAAACTGGATAAGCAATAACTTTCTAAGATTGAACACAGACAAAACTGAAGTCATCGAGTTCGGTCATAAACCTTCCATCTGGAACGATCTATGGTGGCCCCCCGAAGCAGGAGCTTGCCCTCTCCCCATAGACAAGGTTAGAAACCTTGGCTTTTTATTAGATAAAGAACTCTCTTGCAAAGCCCAGGTGAATCAGGTGACTTCCACCTGCTTCCACAGCATCAAACTGCTCAGGAAAGTCCTACCCTACATCCCTGACATTCTAAGAAAAACGGTGATGGGAGCCCTTGTAATGTCCCGGATAGACTACTGTAACTCCCTCTATCTGGGAGCAGGAGAAAAACAGTTGTCTAAACTTCAGGCAATCCAAAATGCGTCGACCAGAGCCTTACTGAACCTTCCCAGACGCCACCCCACGTCCAAAGCTATTTGGGAGCTGCATTGGCTCCCGGTTAGACGTCGCATTCAATTTAAAGCTCTCTGCCTGGTTCACAGATCTCTGCACGGCAAGGGACCTGACGACTTCAATAACCTACTCTCCCGATATGTACCCTCGCGTACACTGAGGTCAGCCACCCTCGACCTAGTCTGCCAACCCAGAATAAACAGAGCCCGATGGGGGGGAAAGTCTTTTTCCTACCAGGCGGCTAAAATCTGGAACTCGTTACCCCCAGCACTTCGTGCCCAAAAATCTAAAATGAACTTAAGGAAAGATCTAAAGACCTGGCTCTTTACCTAAACCGATCTGCCCCACTGCCCTCCCCTTCTCTCTGTATCTTTTAGCGCCAAGACGCCGAGGCATTCGTGCGCTCTACAAATATTTCAGTCAGTCAGTCAAATGCTGGGTCTGAGTCTGGAAGATGGCAAACACCACATTTTACACTCTACGAGGAGCAGCTACTCTGCCCTCGCTTCACTGATAGGATAGAGACCTCCCATCCTTTAAGTTCCCTCAAATAGGGGGTCAGTCCTGCCCTGAAGAAGGTCCTGGACCTTTATGGCCGGTTTGGACTGAAACATGTCGGCACTAGTGTCTTAGGACCATAATATTCCAAAAAAAGACCCAATTTTAGAATTTTTTATTACCCAGACAGACTCAAGAATAAAGGGAAACCGGGGATCTGCCCGAGATATTTTATCTTTAGAACCCCTTCTCTCTTGTCTATCCAAAGAGCTCTCAACACTGTGGTTGAGCCCATCCCGACTTCTAGGGGTCGTGATGACCCGATGATGAAGCACGACGCCGCTAGGGTGTGTGAGGGTAATATAAACAAAAGAGTTTTTTTCCCTACATTCATGGTTGGGTTAGGTACAACCTTTCACTAGAGAGTTTTCTTTACCCCCTCTACCTCTGTCCTCTACCTCAGGTACAGTTTACTTGCTTACACAACTGACCACTACGCGGTTAATTAGAGTATTTTTGGGTGATTAGAATTCTACTTAGGGAGAATATACTCCGGTTATAATTACCTCTCAAACCCTTTAGGCACTGGGATTTTTCCCAGTACCTGTATGTGTTTATACAACATTGTTGCATGTCATGGAATGAACATCATATCCTATGCAGGCGACCACCTCTCACGATCAGACCACTCCACCACTAGGGGCAACTACAGCAACAAACAACTGCCTATGACTCTATATAGACAAAACAGAAGTGTGGAATGACTCGTGGTGGCCTGCAGAACTTGGACCAGAACCCAAATTAACAGACCACGCATGCAACCTTGGCATCATACTGAACATTTTTCGTGGAATGAAATGCGTTTTAAGATGCATTTTTATGTGGAACTCTGCGGAATTCTAAACCATAATAAATAAAAAAATAAATTAAAAAAAACACAAGCTCACCATGAAAAATCAGATCAATCCAGTTTCTTCCACCTGCTTCCTAAATCTTTGCATGCTCCGTAAGATCTTCAAATGCCCCCCCCCCCCCTCCAACACCAGACAAACCGTCGCTTAAGTCCTACTCAGCAGCTGGCTCATCGACTCCAATACTCTCTATGTAGGAATCACAATGCACCCCCTGAAGAGACTGTAGACAGTACAGAACACAGCAGCCAGACTCATCCTTGTCTTCCCCAAATGGACCCACATTACCCCCCACTTCAAGAAGCTCCACTGGCTCCCCATTCAGAAGAGATGTCAAGTCAAGATGCTGATCCACACCTACTAAGGTCTTCACAATCAGGGACCAGCATACATCAACCACCACCTGAACTTCAACCAACCCTGCAGACTCCTGCTCTCCACCTCCCTCTCCCTCAATCACACCCCCCCATCCGCCAGACCAAAAGCGGAGGACGCTCCTTCTCCTGTATCAGGGCAAAATCCTGGAACAACCCCCCTTCACCTACTGACCTCATCCTCTCTTTCATCCTCTCTTCTTGAGTTCAGGAAAGGACTCAAGACCTGGCTTTTTGACGAAACTGAGCAGCTTGCTCTCAGCGCCTGGAAACTCTCGAGGGTGAATTGCCACCCTCTAGAATTTTGTATTGTATTGCATTGTGCCCAAAACGCATGCAATAAAAATGATGTATACACCTATGTGAACATGTCCCAGATGTCAACCTAGGCAGTTGACATTTTGTCTCTCTCTCTCTCTCTCTCTCTCTCTGTAAGGGTTCGACTGGTGATTCATTTCCTTCTTTGCAATGGAGCGGATTGGCCACCAGATGATAATTCAGTCTGGTAAGGCCATGGAATTTCCCCAAATAGGCCAGTTCTTTTCTTAAGTTTCAAACTTAGCTATCTGTTCTTTAGTTCTTTGACACTACCCTAAGGAAATCATTACCGCATGGTGGGAAGTAGGGCAACACATTTTAGTGTTAAAACCTTTCAAATGTGCAAAACAGTTGCTAAACTTCAGGTAACCTCCCACCCAGCATGTCCTCAGTTCTGATCTTACCTCCCTTTCACCCAGCAGGAGCCATGCACGATCTCATCAAGTTGCGCATTCCGTTGGGTGACCGACCAAACCTGAGGCTCCTGGAGGAGGTGGGCTCTGTGGAGAATATTGATGAGCTTAAGGATCTAATGCATCGTTGTTGGCACCACGAGACATCCAAGAGACCAACTTTTAAAGGTATCCCAATCCCTGTAATTTCTAATTTTAGACTCCCTAGAGCTGGCCAAATGATATATGAGTGAAATATGCTGAAACTATTGAAAAACTATGGGGCATGATTACAGCAGAGGAAGCCACCTTCTTCCCCTGGAGATGAGGTCCTAGAAAAAAGGAACACCAGGGGAGTTTTTTCACAGAAGTTTGTGCACCTACCTGACTTTCCATAGGAGTTATCAGTGCAAAATTGCTTTGGTATTCCGCAAACCTGGTACAGGTGAATAGGGTGGTGTGGGTGACTAACGATAGTCGGAGGTGGTACAGCAGACAATTGTAGCTTTCTATTTGGTAACCCATCTTTACTGTTTGTAGTGCGTGGTGGTGCTTCCGAGACTTTTACGGTATTGGATTTGGCTCATGTCGTATTATGCATTTTCTGTGTGCGAATCTCATCAACGGGAGTTGGAATATTAGTCTCACAACTGACTATTTGTAATATAAAATATTATGTGAAACCTGCTGCTATACCTTTAAATATAAATAGAGCACAGTCTTACTGACAAAGGCTTAGCTGTGTTAGATGTGTTTACAACTGTGATGTTTGATGGAGATAACTCCTGGATGTCTTACTTCTAAACATGTCTGTTTAAAATGTTTGTTTTGTGATGAGCTTCCTTGGTTCCCTTTCCTCCAGGGTTATAGCCTACCTTTGCCCGCTGCCCCTCGATCCTCCTTACCTTTGGTCTGCTCCTTCAGCTTTGGAGTTTGTTGACTGTTTTCACAGTTTTTCCCATCTGTGTGGAGAGGTTGTGAAGAAAACATCTTGCTGCATTCCATAAGCTTCACTTCATTCTACCAGGGTCATTCTTAGCATAACATGGTGCTTAGCATAAGATGGTCCATACAACTCCAATCAGGGCACACTTCTCAACAAGCACTGGCAATGCCAATAGGTCCATTTAGTGTTCAATAAGTCTTCAAACAGACATTCTATCACTCTCCACACAGCTAGAGCCAACGGTTAAAACTATCTACATTCTACAAGATCTAAACGTGTAGCTGCATTTTTTCACACCATATTTTACATGTATTCAGAGACTGAGATTCGTACTCCCGTTGGTGATATTAGTACACACCTATTTTGGATTTCTTTGTGTATCCATACATTGAGTAAAGAAAATTGGAAGACTATGTATACTTATCTGCAGCACTGGAGGGGGACAGAGAGGGGAGAGAAATAATGTCTTCGTGTATCAACATTAGTAACAAGAGTAGCACTCCCATAACTGATTTTAGTTATATCAAGTTAGAAATGTATTTAATACATAAAATAGATGATAAAACACTCACATTACTATGATGGAAGATGCAGATCACTTCAGAAATTCCTGCAGCCCTGGATCTCAAGCCATGTAAATCCATACCGGTGCATCAACTTTAGCTTATTGGCTGCTCTTAATTTTTTAATAATTGAGAAATACTCTGTACTTTTGAACTAATAGCGGCATTCAGTTCTTCTGCATAAGGCTGTGCAGTATAATCCCTAAGTTCCTCTGTACCTACAATACTCCACGACCCACTAGATAAACTTGCTAGCTTCTAAGGTTCCTCACATCTTGATTCCAGGACTGGCCTACAGATACCTTCCCATGCTTATCACCTTTTGCCAAGCATCAACTCGTGACCACGCAGAGATTGTTGAGGTTCAGCAGAGTGCTCACGTGTGATGAAACTTGCCTCATGTTTTTCTGGTGAAGTACCACAATGGATGTCTCTGGATTCTATACAATATTCTACTTCTTCCAGACTGGTTTCCTTACAGGTCCCTGGTGGTTGAAGTCATTGAGGCATGCTTTTGAATGACTTGCACCTTTTTGCATTTCACCGTCTGTGTGAAGTGCCCACTAGATTAGATTGTTACTCACTGTTAATTTGTTTCCACTTTGCTATCCAAGACCTGAACACTACATAGCGCACAGAGCTGCGTGAGCTATCTTTTGGATTCTCTTTTAATCTGCTCATACCTAAATCCAATCTTTGATCACCACTACCAGGCACTTGGAGGGGGGGGGGTTAGCTTGTCTGCATGTATCTTCATTTCGTTTCAGCTCTGTAAGGGACCGTCACACATGGGTATCTGAAAGACTCTCCGCAGCTTCTTCCGAATTATCACCGAATTGTAATCACTGTAAGTAATCTGGTATGGGAAATGTTTTTATCTGCTAAATTTGATTGGTCTTGAATATTTTCTACTGCGTTCCTGTCTTGATAAATCTGCTGCCTGAAAGAGACTCTCTACCGCACACCTCCCTCCAGTGGTAATCCCTGACTATTTGACTTTACCACTTCCTAAAAGTCAAAGGCTAAAGAGAGAAGAAGCTTGTCAATTCACTGAGCTCACAATAGTCTGTGTTTGCAGAGACAGAAGCAATACTTGTCACAAGGATTGGACAACTAGACTGACATCAGTGGCAGCAGTGAGAGTACAACCCTACTTCTCTGGAAATGCCTCAATCACTTCAAGTCATCATTTTGCTTTAGTAAACATGGACAAGAACCAGTGCTTTAAAGCAGATGAAGTCTGCTGGTATGTATAAGACAAAAGCAGTGGCTGAACTTACAAGACTGACTGCAAGGTATCCATCCTAGGACGTTGGTGAGACTGCGGTTAGCGCTGGTGAATCAGAAATGTATTCCCTCAGTCACTTCTGTATGCTCCTCTGTGCCCCTGATTTCTCTTGCTAGCCACGTACCTCATCCTGTTAATCCTGCAACCATAGTTAGCCCCCAGATAGCGCTTAGAATGCTGGAGCTTGAGATAAATGCACAGTAGACTACAGAAGGCAGAGAGTGTTAGGAAAAACTTAGGCTAGAAGAAGCTATTGAAGGAGCAGGAGAGGTCGAAGAAGAGCAAGTCAGACTTCCAAGAGAATAAACATGCTAGTGCTGTTAGGCAGTTCACTTAATGGTCTCTCATCCGTCAAATATTGTCATTTATTACCACTTTCCGTCATGTTATATGACTCCAGCAGTTTAAGCATCCTCCTGCAGTGTCACCACTTCATTCTATAGTCATGGATATCCCTGTAATATAAACATCCCCCAGCAGTGCTATCAGATGCTCGATCAATTTGAGCTTCCTTCTGTAGATTGTGGGTTATGTGTTCATTTGTTGCCAAATCATTCTTCACCCAGCCAAGGGCATCCCGGCGCTAGAGTGGATGACCGATGATTAAAAAAGAAACAAGTTCTAATTAGCAGAGAGAAAAGGCTGGGGTATTGCTCTCTTCCCGAAAGGTTGTCAATTAAACCAAAAGCATTCCAGGCTCTGTATGGCATGAATTCGAAGGAACATTTCCAGGGTGATTACTGTGTATCTTGCAGACAACCAGGAGATGTCTGGTGAAAGATTGTAGACATTAAGTATTAACATGATGAGTGGGCCCGGGCACTGGAAGGCGTAGTGGACTAAGCAGAAAGCTTTAAACTTGGCATGGAAAGTCAGTGCAGAGATAAAGTGAGGAGGAGAGATGGGTGCAACGAAGGAGCTGACAGAGGATAGTCCTCCACGTTTTGGATTTTCGAAGGTCTGGTAATTGAGGATGTAGATAATCTTGGGTAAAGAGAGCGATCATAGCTTAAAGGATTAAGATTAATCAATTGCACAGCATTTTGTCTGGCTGAGAGTCACAGTAGTGAGAGGTTTTGAGCAACAGATGACTAAAGTTGAAAGAAAAAGAATAAACTTGACTAATCCGAAAGAATGGATAAAGAGTTATGAAAATGGAAACTGGGATTCCTCAGGGAGGGCACTAAAGAGGAGAAAGGGGCAAGGTCTGCAGGCCAACATTTGGTAGACAAAATAGTAGGATTTTTGCAGATTATCAAAATCCTAGTTTCTTCGGAGTAGAATTTGAGTGAATTGAGTTGCACTCAGAAAACCATTGCTGAGAGCCACGAAACAATCGCAAGTGATACGAAGGGGCGTGGCTACCAGCCGAACATGGAGGACGTGAGCTAAGACTGCTCCGTCCATCACCCTGAATATTAGCCTAATATCTTGAACTACCCGACTCCACGGAATCCCCACCTCCACACTGAAGCAGCGAGGGACAAGTATGAAAGGAGCGTGGCCGAAATAGAAGGCTGCCGGAGGCACTACGCGGAGCTGCCGAGCGTACATCATAGCGAGGCCGTAACTGGAGTGAAGCCGCGGCCCACAGTGAAGGGCGGAGCCGAGCGGACGGCTGAGGAGAGGGGTGGCTGCCGGGCTGCTCCCCGCTGAGCACAGACTGTGACCTGCAGCGCCTACTGCCACAGAGTGTACGACCCCCGTCCACCCTCCCACAGGCCTACTGTTGAGCAGCAGAACAAAGAACAGAGCAAATGCTCCTACTGGCAGAACCATTGGCTCGCACGCATCGGGGAGGTGTGGCCTCTGCGCGCTGGGAACGGAGCAGACAGAGTCAGACTGGCAGAGTTGCCCGGGGTGCCGAGACAGGAGAAAAAGTGCCGAAAAGCACTAAAATCAAAGGTACCTGTAGTGACAGTGGAAATAATCACCAATGAACGTTTGTTAATACAATTAAGAATTTATTTACTACAGGAACTTGCGGGGAGGAACAGGTGACCGACAGGAAAGAAGGGTGAAGCTGTCAGTGTCGGGATGCCGCTCTGACGTCACTTTTATACACACTGACAGCTAGCAGCTGCGCGAGCTATGCGGCCAATGGCTAGCGAGCTGATTGAGAACAACTAGACCTACAACATCTCCCTTTCTAAAAGGAGCATTAACTCATAACAAAGTCTTTGTACATTGTGGGTAACTTTGCGATCCTGCCTGATTTGGTACATGTCCCTTGCCACCCTCCATGTATACAGTCTTCACTAGAAGTACCTGCATCGTCTGAGCGAGGAACATTACTGTACTCATTGTCATGTGCATTATCTTGGTCGACGCCTTCTTCGTCATACACTGGTTCATTAACAACATCACTGGTATCACAATAATTTTTATCCCTACTACTTTCACACACATTGTGACCCTCATTTTCCCAACTAGATCTGACTGCATTAGTATCATGTATACATTCCTGGTTGCCGTTCAACGTGTTTAACCATGAGTATTCTTCATTGTAGCCTCTTCCTACAACCTGATCATTAAGCCAAACATCTGCTTGCTGCTTGTTAATTCTGACAACATCACTTCTATTGCGCCACCCGGAATATTTAAGGCGAACAGCACTCTCTGAAACTTCCTCTACTTCTTCAGGGGCAAAATATTTGGACTCTCCCTTGACCTGATGACCTGGCTTGGTGGCTAAAGCCCAATCTCCTATACAGAATTCTTTGCATACAGCCCTATGCACCTTGTCATGATATAACTTACTTTTCATTTGACAATCCGTTATTCTTTTCTTAACATGCAACATATCATCGTCAATGACAATAGAGGGAGGCAATTCTTTCCCTGCTGGCGGAAACTTGGGAGTTACATCATGGTCACATCTCCTTCCTCTCAACAGAAAGAACGGAGAGAAACCTGTGACCGAGTTTTGTGTTGTGTTGTAAGTAAACACCCTTTCTCTAATAAACTCTTTGACTGGTAAGTTAGACGATAGTGCAAGTTGGATACCCTCCTTGATGAACCTGTTGACACGTTCAATTTGTCCATTAGATTTAGGCGAATACAAAGGAGTTTTCTCTTGGGTGATTCCATGTGCTTTGAAAAAATCTGTAATTTTGACCGACAGGAAAGAAGGGTGAAGCTGTCAGTGTCGGGATGCCGCTCTGACGTCACTTTTATACACACTGACAGCTAGCAGCTGCGCGAGCTATGCGGCCAATGGCTAGCGAGCTGATTGAGAACAACTAGACCTACAACAGTACCTGCTGCTTGCTGAGAGAGAGCGCCTCCCCACCCATAGACACTGAGCTCCCTGCGGGACAATATTAAAGTTTTCACAACCACCGCTGCAGGGCACAAAATGGCGCCGTGAGGCAAGGGAAGAATAACTAGGCCTCATGAAGGGAGACACCAGCCCGGGAAGGATGGAGAGCTACAACCCAGCGCGTAAGCACAGAGGGGACATTAAATCAGCAGGTGAGGGGGAGCTGACAGCGACATAAAAGTACAGATAAGTGAAACGCACTGCAGTGGCGGCGCACCACTGGAAGCCCCTGATAATGCACACCAGCCCCACCCCCTGAAAGGCGGAATCTGCAACCGGCGTAACAGAGAAGACGGCGCCTAGACACACATTGTACAACGGGGAGAATGGAGTGGGGCATGTAGAGGCGACCATTACCCGGGTAGTTGCTGATGCCTTTCGAGAACATTCCGTTGGGCCTGCAGTGGCACACATGTAGACTCTCAGAGACGTGAGAGAAGGATACGCAGCCAGCAGCAAGAGGGGCCAACTGGCCACATTAGGGAGCAATCTAGGCACAGTTGCGTAGGAAGATCATGGGGCGCAACAGAGCCAGGCAGCCGGATCCAGTGGTGGGCACTACAATGCAGTCTACCGGTTGTGAGGACCCCCTATCCTCATCCAATAATGAAGTGATACCACCAACAGGGATGGGTTCACAGGAAGCCAAATTGGACTTAATCCTGTCTGAAATCAGAGCCTCTAGAGAGGCGCTGGAAACCCGCATGGACGCAATTTCCACAGGACTATCCCTGCTGAAGGCTGACCATAACAAACTTGCTGAGAGAGTCACTGCGCATAAACTGGCACTCGATGACCTGATACAGCAGCAGACAGAACATTCCATGCGACTGGAGGAACTGGAGCATCAGCTCAGAGGATTGCGGGACAGAGTGGATGATGCGGAAGGGCGCTCACGCCACAACAATGTCCGCATCCTGGGCATTCCGGAACGCAGCGAGGGGACGAACCCCTCCCAGTTTTTGGAAGACTGGCTCAAGAATGGGGTGGCACCAACGGGTCTTACCCCACTCTACAGTGTGGAACGAGCACACAGGGTACCTCCGCGGCCGCCCAGACCAGGAGCGCCCCCGCGCCCCCTGATTGCGCGCCTACATCTCTACAAGGATAGAGACACGATCCTCAAAGCTGCCAGAGAGAACGCCCCAGTGAAATATGAAAATAGGACAATATCACTGTACCCGGATTTCACCCCAGCAGTCCAGAAAGCTAGATCGACCGTCATGGGAGTGAAACGTACGCTGCGGGATCGTAACCTAAAATACGCCCTCCTCTTCCCGGCACGTCTAAAAATCATGCATGGACACAAGACTTATTTTTTCGACACCCCGGAGGAAGCGTCAGAATGGATGGAGATAACACTCACGCCAAACTCCTCGCAGGATCCCCTGACTGAGGAACTGGAAGATCGCCCCTCTCACCGGATGGAACTACACACGGACCAGGAGGGACACACGCATGGCACGACCAACACAGACTCGACCCCGACACCGACTGTGGAAGAGGCAGTGGTGGAGGCGGCGCTCCTAACGACGACAGCTCTGGCAGCCCACGACGCCCAGGAACAGCCAGACATGGATCGCCAGTCTAGCACACGCACAGAAGTTTCGGACTCGGACACTAGCTTGCAATTATTTCCGCGTATCACGGCGCAAATAGCGAACGAATTTTGAATGCCCGTGATGAAGATGCCGATTGGTAATGTATGTAAATGTATAATTTGACCAAGAAGAGGTGGGCACACGTGATATAGGGTTCTTGGTGTTAACAGGGTGAAAGTTAGGAACTTTCAGTGGATAATTACCGGGTGAGCGTAACCGGACCCACCCCCCTAGGCAAAGGCACAGTTACATTTATCTATTTGTTTTGCCCACGTTGGGTAACAGTTGTTTGGTCCCCTGCTAGTTATGGATGAGGACCTACAGGTTGGGAAGTTTAGCACAGTTAGAGCACTTGAACCAAAACTCATCATGACTAACACACCTGCTGTACTGGGTATGGCATCCACTGTATATTCTCCTCACTATGACGACACCTAACACATATACGTTCTGCACCTGGAATGTGCGTGGAATGGGATCAGTGCACAAGCGGCACAGAATACTAGCACAATTGAACAGAAGAAAGATCACTGTAGCTTATCTGCAAGAAACCCATCTAAATGGGGCAGAAGGCTCCAAATTACACCATAAATGGAAGGGCCAATTATTTGCCACTACCTACTCCGCCTTCTCTAGAGGGGCTGCTATATGGATTAGAAATTCCGTCCCCTTTAAATTACTGGAGCAGCGGGTGGACAAGGAGGGACGATATGTCTTTATACGAGGGATTTTAGATGGCTCCCCTGTAGTACTAGGATGCGTCTATGCCCCCAACACGGACCAGATGAAGTTCCTTACCACTCTTAGCGGAGTGTTATCAGATTGGTCGGAACATGATTGGATAATAGGCGGGGACTACAATGGGTCCTGGATCTATCCCTTGACAGGTCCCTCCCCCACTACACACAGCTGATAGCAGAAAGCAAGCAGAGGCGCTAGCACACTGGGCAGAAAGCTGGGACATGTCAGATGCGTGGAGAATCAAACACGCGGACCATAGGGAGTATACATTCTATTCACCACCACACAATTTGCATACCAGAATAGATCGCTTTTTCTGTTCTAACACATTGCTGGGGTCTATCGATTCCGCTACACATATGGGAAAGACACGCTCCGACCACAACCCAGTAGAACTAACAATGCAATGGGGAAGGGTACCAACCCAGATACCGGCTTGGCGCCTACCGCCGGGGGTACTCGAGGATCTGGTTTTTAGGTCCACAATATCTGATGTCATTACCAAGTATTTTAACGAGAACGCGAACACAGCTAGCTCCAGACATATAGAATGGGACGCCTTCAAGGTGACCATACGATGGGCGGCAATGGGCACAAAAGTAGGCATCAGATGGACTGTGGTGGAGAAACTTACGGAGGTAGAGGACAGACTAGCGATGCTGGAAAGCGAGGCCGCGGGCACGAACGACCAACTTACACAACTCCAAGAGGCCCATATACAACATGCAGAGTTACTTGAGGAGTTAAGGGTAATTGACTACAGGGAATACACGACTAGAACACACACTCAAGCCGACAGGTCGGGGCCATTGCTAGCACAAATGGAACGAAATGCACCTATGTGCACCCCTATAGTAGAGGTTAACTATCAGTCTAGGAAGACGATAGGGACACAATTAGATATCAATAACACCTTTAAAGACTATCACACACAACTATATGGCCCACATCCACCGATGACGGACATGACTTTTGAGTCCTTTATGGCAGACTTACCCATCCCACAGCTTACGCCTGCGCAATCAGATGATCTAGCGCGACCCATTACGACCGCAGAAATTAGACAGGCAATTAAAGCATTGCCACGGAATAAGACCCCTGGGACTGACGGCATACCAGCCGAGTTCTGTGTAGTGTATATTGACTTACTAGCCCCGCAACTGAATCTCCTATATCGAGAATCGATGGAGTCCAGTGCCCTACCACCCAAAACCCTACAGGCACTGATAGGCTCCCTTTTAAAACCTGGTAGGGACGGTTTACAGCTGGCGAATTACAGACCGCTGTCACTACTAAATACGGATTACAAAATTCTTAGCAAGATATTAGCGGCAAGACTGAACCAATACATCCCAGAGCTCATACATGCGGACCAATGTGGCTTCGTGCCCGGTCGAAGTACGGCGCTCAATCTAAGGAGACTGAGTCAGAAAATGTTACACGAGGATGCGAGGAGTAAAACAGAGGGATGTATCTCTCTGGACTTAAAGCAGGCATATGACTCCTTGAGATGGGACTATATGTTTGCAGCCCTGGCGAGATTTGGCATACCGCCTGAATTTCTGACATGGGTGAATCTCTTATATCTACTCCTGACGGCGCGTATCCGCACTAATCAATGTATATCCGGACAGTTTATGATAGCTAGAGGCACGCGACAGGGCTGCCCATTGTCGCCCCTGCTGTTCATACTGGCCCTGGACCTTTACTACATAAACTCCGAGCTGTAGCCACGGCACGGGGGATACTACGCAATTCAGTGCCACACGTAGTATCTGCTTATGCAGATGATATAATATTATTCGTTAGGGACATGTCTGACTGCCTTGATCCTATGCCTGCAATTTTGAAACCTTCCGAGAAATATTGGGCCTTGCTATAAATGAAACTAAATCGTACGGTTATTGCTTTGCTGACGCCTCAAGGGATACCGAGTTATAGTTTCCTCCGCACAAGTTCCAGATTGCACTCTCGAGATTCAAATTTTAGGGATACAAATATACCGCGATATGCAAGATCTCCTAGGCGGTAATCTGGGTAAGGCCCTTAAAACACAAATACAGTTTTGGAATACCCTACCATTGTCAATAGCAGGTAAGGTGGCAATCTCCAAGATGGTGGCCCTACCCCGAATGGTGTACTTCTTCACGAACTTGCCGCTCCTTGTACCGATGAGCACCTTTCATTGCTGAACACATGACGGAACTGATATGGGGATCGGGAAGAGGATTTATAAGTCTTGCTAAGTTACAATTTCCAACATCCCAGGGCGGTATGGGGGTCCCAGACATTACTGCATACAGCTACGCCTGCCAACTCCAATGGCTGGCGGGCGGTAACCTCCACGAACTAGATATGACCAGGGCCGATAGGGACCGCGGCATCATACACCGCTTGTTACTACCAGAAGTTAAGACACCCAGATCAACGCCACACCTACTGCGTCTTGCAATTAGATGCTGGAAGAAAGCTGTCAAGTATACGAGTGCGGCGACCTCTTATGCGCCCACAATACCCTTGCTAGGTCTTCCCCTTGGATTGGGGTCGCTGACAGAGCGCGAGCTCCAAACATGGCATAATGCAGGTGTTTTGCAAATAGGTGATTTTTTTGCAGATGGCAATCTCAGGACACATGTGGACTTCACACCAGACCCCTGAAGCGTTGTTTTTAATGCATGCACGAGTGGCACACTACATTACTACGACATGGGCACAGTACGGCACAGAGCCACCTACGAACACACTACTCACCATGCAATATTTAATGGGGAAAGGCAGTCACTTAACGAAATGGCTGGCATATGGCATACAAAATGGCAGGGCGATCTCACTACAACCCACCCGAGAGTGTTGGGAACAAGATATAGGCTGGGGGATCAGAGATAAGGAATGGGAAAATGTATTGAAGTTTCTCAAAAAGGTGTCTTGAAACCCAAAATTTAAATTGATTCAACTAATGATTATGCATAGAGTGTACCTTACCCCCCACCGACTGCATGCAATGTCCCGGAGGCGACGGACGCATGCCCACGATGCATGGCGGCGGATGCTGGCCTCCTGCACATGTTGTGGGAATGCCCCAGGCTAGGTCATTACTGGGGAACAATACACAAGGCGCTGACAGCGATTGCACCCGCAAGACCTTACTCCTCCCTGGCATACTGTATACTAGGCCTGGGCCCCACCGAAAAGAAGAAAAGCACCATCACACGTTTCGTAGATCTGGACCTCCTCTTGGCTAAAAGAACAATAACGATGAGGTGGAAATCCGCTAGACCACCTGACCCTAGTGACTGGCAGGGGGAGGTGCTACGATAGGGGAAAGTAGAAGGGACAGAACTGCAGAGGAAGGAGCGTAGAGGCCTCCGTAAAACGCACATCTCAACGGAATGGCAAGCCATACTTATAGAATTTGAAGCATGTGATGTCACATTATTAGTATAGACAAATGCTGTTAGTACGATAGTTATGATGTCTCAAGGATGTAAAAATAGGACCCCCCCCCCCACCTTCCCACCACCCCATATTCTTTTCCGCTCTTCCCTAATGCTAGTCTAAACCCATTATAACCCCTCAAGTTAAATAGTGATGGAACCGAAAGTTTGGCTGGATGGTCCCCCACTTTCTCTAACCAGCCCCTTTTTAGGTTTCAGCTAGACAGGTCATGTGCTGTATCTAAGGCTTCAGCCCTCCCGTAGGTTTCCCATTTGCTTGCTCCATCGCTAGTCTCATATCCATTGTCCCCATTTATTCATAGCCTGCAGGCATCATCCCTTATCTTGTGTTTATCCCTCCCCCAGAGCATGGACCTAGTACTTGTGTCCATCCACTGCTCTTGTTTTAGGAGCTATTTCTTGACTTGTGTGTTTCAGTAGTCCCCACGACTGCTCATGTGTTCACGCGCTCAGTACTCCTCCACCCCGCCTTGTCCCAACCCCAGCCACATTCCATGACATCTGAACGCGAAACAGTGAGCGCCAAGTGTGCACCTTACTAGAAGCATCTTAGCATCATGGGCACACATCAATTGCATTTTTCAAACTTTTATATAGCAGGAAACTCGACTGAAAGTATTGGCGCTTCTTACATGAGCACAAGTTACATTACACAAGAACATATTCATTCTTTTTTTTTTTTGTAGGCACAGGGAGAATAAGTGATTTGCATAGAATCACAAGGCGCTGAGACTCCAGGGATCGAACCCCGTTCCCCAGGTCGAACGTCGGCAGCGCTGGCTGTTATGCCACATCCCCCCATTGCATTGGTAGCAATCTGGATGTTTCAGCAGGCCCCACTTGCTACATTTACATGGAGCTTTTGACAAACAAAAGAAGGAATTGAAATGTTATTTAATCTTCTGCCTTGTTTAAGAAGTAACTCTTACTGTAATTGTAGCACTTCAGGGCTCAGCTCACATGTGCTGCCTCTGTATTTATGTGTATGAAAGGCGGCATCTACTGCTGATCTAAGGTAATGTTTTTGGACGGCTGCAGATTACCAAAGGCTGGAGTGAAGGGGCTCAAGGATGATTTTTTAAGTCTTGCCTTGTTGCAGTGCGCTGTAGTGTAGTTCCTAAATCCCCGATAGGCTCTGCGCATTGGAATAATATACACTATAGTTTTGACATAGGGCTGAGGTCAGTATGCCTCTATTGAGTACATTAACCTTAATTACTTGTGTGTGCTAGTTAACTCAGAGGTCGCTAGAAACTTTCCAAATAAACAAGAAGAGATTAGTCTGTGATAACCGCATAAACATGACAACTTTTTTCCCTTTGAATCAGAACAATATCTTCAGAGTCGTGGAAACAATAGATTACAGTTTCTCTCAGTCAATTGTGCATGCTTCGTTTCTACAGAGTTGCATAGAAATAGACAGACGGGCATTTCAATTAAAGGGTTTATTGAACAGTCTTATTTCTCATGCAAGAGATACGAGTTGCTACAGTCGTAAGACAGAATGCGAAGTATAAAACGTATAGCGTTAGCATTAAGATAAAAAAATACTGTAATAGCATGGTTTTGTGGCTATTACATATTAATTAAAATACCTACATAAATAACATAGGCTAAAATACTCATCTGATGCTTCTAGAATAATCCTACCCCAGTGTACCTAACCTAAGTGTAGTACGTGGGACGAAGTAGGTGCTGTTTTAGCTATAGTCCAGTTTAGGTTAGTTTTGCCAAGAATTGCCAAATGTTTCTTTAGGTTCTAATCGGCTCCATACCTTAGAATGAGAGAGGTTGGTATCTCTTTCCCAGGACTCGATCAGTAACACCTCACAAGGGGAGTCAGAAACACTGGAGCTGGATTCTCGGCGAGGAGGATGACAGCATCTGGTTAGTGCGTCAGTTGGTGATTTGACTTCCTTCGGTACTTGCTGTGGCGAGCCGTGTCATGCAAGTAGGTAGCCGAACCGCACAGTGCCTTGCCATAGCAAGTGAAGGTATATTTATACCTTGAAGGTTTTTAGGAATGCCAGTATTGACGTACATAAGAACGTCATGAATTAACCCCTAAGGAATAGATGTTCCTGCATAATAAATGAGTTCTTGGAGAAATCCATATCCAGGCAAGGGTAAGTCCTAAAGGCTTAAGAGTCTGGTTTTCCAAGAACTCGTTGTGACGAAGATGAACGGATGTAGTTGACCATGCCTGTATTTGGTTAGCATGAGCAATGCCTAAATAAGGGCTGGATTTCTATGCCTAAATAAGGGCAATGTGAATTGTACCTATATAAGGGCATGATTCTGGAAATCTATATACAGTATTTAAATCATCCCACAACCGCGCATGCGTTGCTCGCTCTGGAAGAGCTAATGTGATCAGATTTCAGAAGGGGACTTGAAGCTCCGCCCATCATTTTCATTGGGTCGCGTCAACCTTTATGCTAAACGCTGGCTTCCCCTTGAAAAGGATGCTTCTTAGTTACCACCCTGTCTCCATTTTGGATGGCCCATCTGGACTGGGTCGTCAGCTTCACGGCTGTCGTGAAGGAATTTCTGATCTAAAGGGGGCGTGTTATATAAACAAGCAGTGATGCAAAGGTTCCAGGCCGGATGGGCCTTTGAAAAAGGAGACGGGGTGGTAGCGTAATGACGACAGTTTCGCCTTTCTTTTGTCTCTATCCCCGAGCAGAGCACGCAAAAACAGTATGATCACGGCACAAGCGCTTTACTTTAGTTAAGCCTGGGTGCAGTGATTGTAGAAAAAGTGGCACTTGCGCTTTACCTGGGCTTTTGTCTCTGGGGGAGTCAGCGCCATTTTGCTGCATAATAAAAGGAAAGTGCGATGGGGCCATATTTCACTCCCCGAGCAGAGCACGCAAAAATGGTATGATCGCCGCACCCGGGCTTTACTTTAGTTAAGCGCGGGTACCGCGATTGTTTAAAATGCGGGATCCGCCCTTTACCTGAGCTTTTGCCTCACTCCCCCTAGTGTAAGAACATGGGCGCTTGTAAACAACAAGCATTTGCAATGCAATAGGTCTCGTATTTTAGAAAGTTTGACCTATTGGTATTAAAACTAGCAATGCCTTTTATTAATGCAGGTTTTTACAACACAAATAAAATGCAATGTCCTTTACAATGGCAATAGCTCAAAACCTCGCAATTGAGAGACCTATTGCATTGCAAATGCTTGTTTTCTATTATGATTGGCATCTTTGGAGTTAAAAAATCTGTTTCTAAGGTAAACAATTACATAACCAAAGCTTCTACCCATGTCTTCATTCTGAATTGAAGTAATTACATGATAAGACACCCACTCCAAGGCAACAGTACCACTGGCAAAACAAAATAATGGAGCTAGGAGCTTCTCCTTTCATGTGGTCACATTAGGCCTGGGTAGAAACACCACCATTTTACATGCTCACATTTTTAAGTTGCCTTCTTTTCTTAAACATGATGATATTTGACACATTTTTTTTCGTGCCTGTGCTGGATATTATTCTCTAAACTAGCTCTGCTTACATTTCCACTTCGTTAGCACATTATCAAATATCTTGAACATTCTGTACAAGGGCTAAGTTTAATATGCAAAATGTTATTTGTTATTGCCCGTTGGGCGACAGAGCTATCACAATAGAATAAACAATAGTGCCCTTACTGGGGCTTCTGCAACAACACTCCTTGTTTAGACAGAGGAGCATTTTGCTGGCACTGAGGGGTCACCTCCATGCCGGAATTCCATCCCAGCTGATTCCCGTTTACCTCTTGCCATGGATGCCAGGCTCTCCACCAAGACAGGCACCTTGCTGACACTTACCCACATGAAACAGGGAGTTGAATTACCCCACAGGGATTTGGCAGATTCACCCACCCTAGGCACACTAGGTTAGGAAGCGCTAGGTAGGAGTACAATATACTGCTGTACTTGTATGCAGGTATATATTCTCTGTAAAAAACAACATGGTTTAACTGTTTATATTTTTCACCATTTTCGTAATACTAAACAAATTATTTGGTTTAGTTCCATTGATTATTGCAGCACACGTATTTTATTCAAGGTTTGCAATGCTTCAATAAATAGTGAAACTGCATGTCGAGTATTTCTTGTATATCTCTTTGAGTATCAACGAGTAACCACCAAAAGGTTTTTGTTACCACGATTTCCTTGTGGAGTCAGGGCTCTCATGTTCTGAGGTACCACAATCTATTTGTTACCTTAGGGGTACAGATAGTGCACCGTCAGCTAGCAGGACTAAGGCCAACCTATCCTGATGGTGTGCTCAGAATCAGTCTTGCACATCTCTAACGTTTATGTTGCCTAACAGACGCACAGTTTTACATGGGAAAGTATAAGCTGTATAACACTCTTTAACTCTATCTCTCCAAATCTTCTTCCTGGGTTGAGAAAAAGCTCTTTATGCCACCCAAATGCAGCTGAACTTTCAGCTTGTGGTTATAAGCAACACAAACCGCTCCACAAATAGCTCTGGTCATTATTTTCCAGTGGGCAATAGTGCCAGACAAAGGGCTTCAAAAATGCACCAGCTGGTTTTGAACCAATGTGCATATTAATTGCAGAAGGGATAAAGGTAATTCCTAACAAGCATTGAAGCTGCAACAAGATAAGACTTTTTTTTTTACAATGAAAAAGTGAAGCTTTCTAAGGTGAATCTGAGGAGGGGGCATAGCTAGTCTCAACAGTGAACATGTGGCTGGCGATGACTGCTAAACAGTTTTTTTTCTTCTTTACTTCCGTGCTACACAGCCGTCGTGCTGCTGCACAACATGGCTAGAAGGTATTGTCAAAGCCAATAGCTCTTCCATGGATGAGACTATTTGTCTTTGGCAATGCTTTGTTGTGTGTGTGTCCCCTTTTTTTAATATATATATTTTTTTACTTTTGCCTTTCATGCCAACTATTACATTTTCTCATGTGACTATAGCATTTTGCAATTATTTAATGCACTGGTGATTGCCGCTCGCAATAAGATCACTGAGGTTGGGCAGAGAGGAAAACGGATACTGTTTGAAACATTTACAGTTCTGGCACTGAAACCCAGAAAACAAAGATAAATCACAGCTTACCTGCTTAAATTGTGTGCTCTTGGGCTACATTACTCAAAGTCATTAACAAAGCCAATAGCTCTGGCGTCAACAAGACCTATTGGCTTTGCCAATGGTTGTTAATTCATTTACTATGTTATGGTATACAAAACTGGTGCTTACCACCTGAATGTGATTATAATTTTGAATAAACATAAAAGATTTATATTCAACAAGGTATTACGCTGATGATGGAGGGTCTAGTCTCTGACATGCATTGGAAGAAAAGCGCATGGGCATCAACTCCATTGTTAGATTTAATTATTTCCACTATCGGGTTTGGCTGTGCATTGCGGCACTCTGATTCAAAACCCTTTGGTGCGCAGTTCACTCTACCCTCGTCGGTATTGTTTTCGATCGCATCTTCTACCTTTTCTTGTCGAAATTTATAAAAACGTTATCTAATTCGGGTCTACATCTTTCCTCGGTCGGCTTCTACTTCAAGAACCAGCATCCTGCATTCCTTCGATGGAATAGACACCATTTCAGTTCTGTCCTTGATGCCATTCCACATGTCTGCGCATTGACCAGCATAAGGTTTGTAACCTCTGTCTCTCTCCAGAACATAAGGAGAAAGACTGTGACATGTATTGGTCACTCCGATAAAAAAAGACTTTACAGGACCGTCGGGCCTGATGGAGAGATATGCACCGACAAAGTATCGAGGACATGCCTGATATCTTCAGTGAAGATATTGAGCAGGAAGAAATGGCCCTTCGTCCACCAAACCAAGTCCAACAAATAAAAGGCTATTGGGCCTCCACTTCCAACAGGCCATGGTCGGCCCTGAGACTCTGATTCAAACTCCCCGCCTTCTGACTCAGCACAGAAACCGCACGTCAAGCCTTCTGGCTCGGCCCGAGCGAAGATGACACCCCTTCAGGTCCGAAACATTTCGGATCGAAAGAGAAAAAAATGAAATCCATCTTGGCACCAAAAGAAAACTACTCTCCTTTACAACCACTGGAGGCAATCTTGGAAAAAATGAAAGAAAAACTGGATCAAAAAACAAAAGAAAATTCACATAAATATTGATTCTGGTCACATAACAACAAAACCAGTAATACCTTGAACAAGCATTTACAATGCAATGGTTTCGCCTTTGTTAAAGTTAGAGCTATTGGCATTGCTCTTGACATTATTTTTATTTATGTATTTTTTAACATAAATAAATGGCATTGTCATTTACAATGCCACTAGCTTTATCTCTCGCAAATGACACACACAGAGCCCCCCCCACACACACAGCCACACAAAGCTCCCCACACACACAGCCGCACAAAGCTCCCCACACACACAGCCGCACAAAGCTCCCCACACACACAGCCACACAAAGCTCCCCACACACACAGCCACACAAAGCTCCCCACACACACAGCCACACAGAGCCCTCCACACACACCCACATGGCACAAGCAGGCAACAGGGGCACACTGAGGCACAAGCAGGCAACAGGGGCACACGGACGCACAAGCAGGCAACAGGGGCACACTGAGGCACAAGCAGGCAACAGGGGCACACGGAGGCACAAGCAGGCAACAGGGGCACACGGAGGCACAAGCAGGCAACAGGGGCACAAGCAGGCAACAAGGGCACACGGAGGCACAAGCAGGCAACAGGGGCACACGGAGGCACAAGCAGGCAACAGGGGCGCACAAGCAGGCAACAGGGGCACGAAAACTGAGGCACAAGCAGGCGACAGGGGCACACGGAGGCACAAGCAGGCAACAGGGGCACACGGAGGCACAAGCAGGCAACAGGGGCCCACATGTCAGCTGTTGGTTTATATAGCTGGATGCAAGAACAGAAAGCACAGCAAAAACCAAAATACTGGTTGGGTGATACAACCCCCCGCTGGAAGTTGACAGGAGTTGGGAAGAAATTGTTGAAGGAACTAGCACAAAGCTCTGAGCAGCAGAAAAGGTATCCATATTACCACAATACACAGAAAATTCAGGCTGACGGCATGAAATGAAGGAGACCAACTAACCACCACTACCGAAGATTTTACAGGAAGGGGTGAGGGGATAGTAAAAGTTGCAAGTTGAGGGAACCCAATGCGAAGGTAGGAGAAACAGGAGAAGGAGGTAAATTGACAACTATTCAGATTCAGAATTCGAGGCTACAGGGGATAAATCTCCGGCAAAGTGCCACTCAAAATGATTACAAATTTGGATTTCTAGAGACACGTATTTTGTGTATTGAAACAGAGGAATTTAATTATTCGACTGAACTTTCATATAAAAATCCATCTACGCGACTACAAAATTATGCCTTTAAACAGCAACATAAAGAAAAAGACTATTCCCTATAGTGTCTGGAAGAAAAAAATGTATTAAATCTTTCATTTTTTGTAAAACAGGTTTAACTATTCCAGGAAGAGTACAGAAAAAGGATAACGCGCTACATACAGATAAATAACCCAGCTAATTGTTCCTCTTTTAGACAAATAGTACAGTTCAGTGGATTTAAGCCTCTGATGCATCAATCTGTCGTACACAAGTTTGAATCTCAGTAGACAACAGGTGATTTTCATCATTCCCAAGTCACAAATTACCACAACTGGCTAACAGTAAGAACTACTTTCAGCACTAGGGAAACGTCACCCTGTAGCAGAAAGTGCAAAAAAGTGAAAAATTGACATTACTCATACCTGTACATCACAATTCAAACTTACTTCGTGATAGAACTTACCATCACCTATGTGCCTATTTTTCTCAATTCAAACCAATTTCTAAGAACCCACAGCTCCTGTCGTACTCTGCACTGACATGTCGTAGAAAATTAGGGTGGTGGTGGCGAGGGTAGGTTGGCACAGGTTCCTGTCACTAGGGGGCATGTTGCTCCTGAACGGGGTGGTGATGGTGGCGAGGGTAGGGTGGCAGAGGTCCCTGTCGCTAGGGGGCAGCTGCTCCTGCAAGGGGGGGGGGGTGGTGGCGAGGGTAGGTTGGCAGAGGTTCCTGTCACTAGGGGGCATGCTGCTCCTGCACGGGGTGGTGATGGTGGCGAGGGTAGGGTGGCAGAGGTCCCTGTCACTAGTGGGCATGCTGATGGTGGCGAGGGTTGGTTGGCAGAGGTCCCTGTCACTAGGGGGCATGCTGATGGTGGCGAGGGTTGGTTGGCAGAGGTCCCTGTCACTAGGGGGCATGCTGCTCCTGCACGGGGTGGTGATGGTGGCGAGGGTAAGGTGGCAGAGGTTCCTGTCACTAGGGGGCATGCTGCTCCTGCACGGGGTGGCGAGGGTAGGGTGGCAGAGGTCCCTGTCACTAGTGGGCATGCTGATGGTGGCGAGGGTTGGTTGGCAGAGGTCCCTGTCACTAGGGGGCATGCTGATGGTGGCGAGGGTTGGTTGGCAGAGGTCCCTGTCACTAGGGGGCATGCTGATCCTGCACGGGGTGGTGATGGTGGCGAGGGTAGGGTGGCAGAGGTTCCTGTCACTAGGGGGCATGCTGCTCCTGCACGAGGTGGTGATGGTGGCGAGGGTAGGGTGGCAGAGGTCCCTGTCACTAGTGGGCATGCTGATGGTGGCGAGGGTAGGGTGGCAGAGGTCCCTGTCGCTAGGGGACAGCTGCTTCGGCACAGCTGTAGTTGGAGAGGGGTTGGCAGCGTTCTCTCAAGCTAGAGGCCTGCTGCTCCTCCAGGGGGCAGGCAGTGGCGGGATAGGGGCTTCGGTGAGGTCCCCGTCACTAGCCCGCTGCTCCTGCCTCTGGAGAGCACCGTTCACCGCCACGAGGGGGCTGATGCTGCAACTAGGAGGCTGCACTGACAAAGCGCACGAGGCTGAAACTGGTTTGGGGCCGCCTGTTCTCCCTTCTAAAAAAGGCCTGATCGGGCAGTTTGGACCAACTGTTCCACCTGGAGCTGGATTAAGTGTGCTTTGCATATGGCTGGTCTTTGTCTGGAGTGACACAGTGGACGAAAAACCGAGGGACTGGGATGGGGGCTCGCTGCAATTACTAGTGGCGGAGATTAATTCAGGCACACTAGACTGCCCGGGACTTTTGGTTTTCTTCGTGTTGTTGTGGGTGTCGATAGAATGTTTTCTAGGTGCGAGCACAGAAAGCTTCAGCGTTCAAGACCTATTGCTAGCACTCAACACATGCGCACACACCAAACACTTACTCAGAAAGGGGCTTTTTTCCTGAAGGGGAAAATAAACCCTGGGCCTGCAGCTACAAGCAATGCAGGCTGAGACACAAGACCTCCATGAAAGATCAAGCTACTGACAGTTGATTGATTGCAGTTAGGAGTGTACGCTGTGCAAAATACACGGAGGCCTTCCTGGGGTCACAAGAGCGTCAGGGAAAAAGGAGACACAGGCACAAACGTCAGTCTCGACACTGCCTCAAGACAACGGGTCCTGGTCTTGGTACTGGATTCCTGCCTGCAGGCCCTAGGCAGATCTCGGGGCTGCCTGGGTGCAGAGGGCGGCAGTTCAATAGTTGGTATGTGGGCGGGGGCAGGATGCAGCCAATGGGAGCATCCCTCAGTGTCCCTCCCGCCCAAGAAATGGCCTCCTTCACACCGTGTCCCTTTGCACTGTGCGACAAGACACTCGCGAGGAATGTAAACACTCGAGTCTCTGGCCTGATCGAAACTAGAGGGTTCAAGGTGTGCGCGCATGCGCAAGAGCCTGCGTGACGCACAGAGGTGAGAACAAGGAGCATTCCAACACACTCAATTACCAGAAAGGGACCATATATCTAAAACCAACTAAACCAAGCACATTTTTGATGAAATACCCCACGATTAGCACTAGTGCAAACCATTTGCAATAGCTTACCGCTATATACGGGTTTTTGCTGACTCTTTGTGCACTGAACACAAAAAAACCTACCCGATTTTAAAATGGTTTGTCGCAGATGCACCATCGTCCTATTAAAGCGATTCAGGTGAGATATCGCGGCAAGATGCTCGCTTCTAGCCGCCTCGAGTATCTTCAAAGCTGCTAGGACCCACCCCTTCCAACTGACTTTCTGCTGTTCCCTAACACATTAAAGCTGCTATGCGCCACGTCATAGCAGTTTCTAGCCGCCTTGTCATTCTGCTGAGCTGCTGGGCCGCACGCCTAGCCATCCATCCATCATGCTTGCAGCGAAACCATTGAGTGCTTCCCAGCCGCTTTGAGGACAATCACCGGGCTTCTAGGCGCCTCGATATCTTCCCAATTGTTTTGGCCAGATAGGGGCGGGATGCCCTCAGCAGAGGGCAAGGGAGAGTTAAGGGTCCATCAGGAGGCCTGAGCGCACAACAGCCTTAATCCCCTGCTCCTCAATAGAATGATTGACGGGCAATCAGTGCTCTAAGCGCTAAGGTGACGGAGGGCTTGGCAAAGTGCGGCCTTTCTATTGATGACGTCACCTCTCGTCGGGTTCCCCCCCGTTCTCATTCAACACATCATGAACTCAATTCGGGTCAGAGTTCAGCGGTTGGGCGCTTGCTGACGGTTGTAGAGGACCCGCCTCCCACGTGCACGTGACTGAGCGCCGAACCGGCCTTCCTAACCTTGATGAATTAAGTACATGTACACTTAAAAAAAAACTACATCACCACCAGCTTCGAAACAGCAGACACCATTTCAAACAAACATTGGCAAACTGGGGCGCGGTTTCCTTTTTTTAATGGAAAATGTATTGGTAGCACGTCCCGAATAAAGAAAGAGAGAAATGCTTCCGCCTGAGCAGAACAATCCATGACTTGCAAAAGAAAGTTCCATTAAAAAAAATGCATATAATATGAAAAGAACGGGTGGGTGGGGGTGGGGTCAGGCAGGGATACTAAAATGTTAGAACAGATCGCAACACTTGCCCGGCAACGTCCTCCGCTTCTTCCGGGGCTCCCTCCAGGCAGGCCACGGGAGCCCCGCGTGGGCCGCCATACTTCCTGTGGGCCGCCGTCTTCCTTCTTCCCCTGGGCGGCGGGGGGGCGGGCACTTCCGGCCGGCCGCGCTAGGATTGGCCGGCCGGCCGGCTGAAGACACCTCGGAGAGGACGAGGCGGGCGGGAGAGGACGAGGGGGGCGGGAGAGGACGAGGCGGGCGGGAGAGGACGAGGGGGGCGGCAGCAAACACGGACGGCCGGACCAGACACGGGGGCGTTCCCGGCGTCGCGTGACGTCGGCAAAAGCCAAAGAATGTCGGGAACGCCCCCGTGTCTGGTCCGGCATTGACGGACAGGCCCCTCGTCCAATGGCAAGGCTCCGTTTACGGAGCCAGCCAATCAAGGACGAGGGCCGAACCAAGCCACACTACAGATCTCAACAGGATTTCGCCTGCGCCGAAAAGATGCGCAGAGCGCATCTCTTCGCAGGCGAAACCTAAAAAGGAAAGCAGATAGGGAGTACAAAATTCCTCTCAAGAAGAAATAGGTGCAGCTACTAGCCCTATTCATATTCCCCAAACCCATCCACCTTCACCAATGCCCACTTTACCACATACAAATCCTCTACGCATTACACCATCAGGTTCTCCTAACACAAATCCGGAAATAGAAGAGGATGATGTGATTTATGATCAGCCACCACCAGATCCCTTGGATGACTATAACATAGATCCACCTCAAGATATAAATCCGGATCTGTACCCAGCAAAACCTTCCCCTCGTGATGATAATACTGCATATCAGGAATTAATTGCTAGGGCAGATAATTACCAGAGTACCTGCACACAAAGGAACAGTGGAGAATGATTTTCTATTTGAAACATTAAGAAACACACAGAACAACACAAATGTTGCCTATGCTTTAAAGTATGTTGAGAGATACTAATTATATTTTTAAAGACCCAGATAAAGCGCGTATATTAACACAGAGAATGGACATAAAATATACAACTCCTCCATCTGACCCAGTTTTTATTAGGGGTCATTTGCCTTTGGATTCGTTAGTTGTCTCTAATGCCCGTAAAAGAGCAAATTCACAAACATCCGGGGAAGCACGACCTCCAGATAAAGAATCCAAATACATAGATGCATAAGGAAAAAGAGTGCTATGCAGCTAGTGGAATCAACACAGCCATTATGTTCAGGAGACATGCATGGCTCAGAATTTCTGGTTTTAAACCAGAAGTGCAACAAACCATTCTTAATGCACCTTTGATAAGGAACATCGTTTTGGGCCTCAAATAGATCACTCCCTTGAAAAAAATGAAAAAATATCCTTAAGTAGCAAAGTCTTTGCGAGCACTTCAATCTCCTTCTACTAGGGGTCCTTTGTGTCGCTCCTTTTATAGAAGAGGCTCCAAAACTAACACTAACGCCACAGATGCGAGCGCATCTTCATTTAAGACACGAGCACTATCATCCCCCTTTAGAGGATACAACAGGGGTAACTATAGAGGGAACAATTTTCAAGGAAGATGGAAAGGTACACCAACACGTATGTCCCAGTCCTCCAAAAAGCAGTAAATTGCTACCACTTCCCCGACCATTCATCACCTGTCGGGGTAAGATGACAACCGTTTCTTCCCACTTGGCAATCCATCGCAACAGACAAATGGGTTTTGGGTATTATCCAACATGGTTATTGCCTCGAGTTTACCAGCAATCCTCCCAATATTCCACCTTGCTACAACACTGACAGCTTCTCAAAGACGAAGTACAAGCTCATCTAAGAAAAGGAGCTATAGAACCTGTTCCATTAAACCATCAGGGGTCAGGAGTTTACTCTTTACTCCCTAATCCCCCAAAAAGACGGGTCTCTATAACCAATCTTAGATCTCAGACCGTTAAACCTATACATACTGTCAGAGCACTTCCACATGCTCACCCTTCAACAAGTGCTTCCACTTCTACACCAAGGCGACTTTACGTCCACACTAGACTTAAAGGATGCATACTTCCATATTCATATCCACCCAGCACATCGCAAATATCTCAGCTTTGTGATTGCAGGAAAGCACTATCAATTCAAAGTACTTCCATTTGGGGTGACTACTGCACCCAGAGTATTCACAAAATGTCTAGCAGTAGTAGCAGCTCATCTTAGAAGACAACAAATTAATTTCTTCCCATATTTGGACGATTGGCTCATCATAGCCAACACAAAAGGAAAAGTGTCCACAACACACTCAAGATACCATAAACCTTCTCAATCACGTTGGATTTACAGTCCATGCACAAGAATCCCATCTTCAACCCTCCCACAACAAACATATCTGGGAGCAGAGCTAAACACACACACAGCTCTAGCCTCTCCCAATCCAGTCACAACTCACAACTTTCAAACTTTATTACTACAGTTTCAAAACAACCAATATCTAACAGTAGGAACTTTCATGCGACTGTTAAGAATGATGACATCATGCATTGCAATTGTGCCTCATGCAAGATGTGTCCTCTACAGGAATTCTTAGCACGTCAGTGGAATCAATCACGGGGTCAATTAACAGATCTAGGGTTGGTGGACAGCCACAATCATCGCTCTCTCTGCAGTGGTTGAACACACAAAAAGGGCAGGCTTTCATCGACCTCATTCCACAAGTCGTACTAACAGCGGATGCCTCTATCACAGTTTGGGGTGCCCATCTCCATCATCTAACAATCCAGGGTTTATGGGACACCAAGCACAAAAGTCTTCACATAAATTACTTGGAGCTTCTAGCAGTTCAACTAGCTTTTAAAGCTTTTCAGCCTCACCTAGTAGGGAAAGTTGTCCTAGTCCGAACAGACAAAATGGCAGCCACGTACTATGTACAAAAACAGGGGGAGGGGGTCACACCTCTCTCAGTACATTTGTCATTGGGCAATACATCATGAAATTAATCTCCTGGCAGGACACCTTCCAGGCATACACACCTAGTTTGCCGACCTCCTCAACAGGATGCGGCAATAAGTACACAAATGGGAACTTCATCCCCAGGTTCTGCTTCCATACTTCTAAAAATTGAAATTTCCACTCATAGACCTCTTTGCCACAGCAGACAACTCAAAATGCCCAAACTTCGCCTCCAGATTCCCACACCATCTATCCAAAGGCAATGCCTTATGAATGAACTGCTCAGGGATATTTGCTTATTCTTTTCCGCCTCTCCCTCTGATTCCATATCTGGTTCAGAAACTCAGGCAGACATCACTCACACTGATTCTAGTGGCTCCCACATTGGCTCGTCAACCGTGGTACACCACACTACTAGAACTGTCAGTGGTCCCACACCAAAAGCTGCTCCTCACACCACACTACTAGAACTGTCAGTGGTCCCACACATCCAACCTTGCCACACAGAGCTATGGAGAACTCAGACATCCAAGCCCCAAAGAGCTCAACCTAGTGATTTGGCTCCTGAAACCATAGAGTTTGGATACCTAAATCTACCACCAGATTGTATGACCATTCATAAAGAAGCAAGGAAACCTACCATTAGGGAATGGTATGCAGCAAAGTGGAAAAGTCGTGTTATATATTGTAATAATAGCACAATTGACCTGCTATATGCATCTATATTAAATATTATTTATCTTTTGCATCTACAGCGAGTTGGCTTAGCCTGCACATCTATTCGACTAAACCTTGCTGCAGTAGCTGCATATTTGTAGAACAGGCAACATTTATCCTTATTTAAAGATCCAGTAATTAAAGATTTTTTTGGAATGTCTTAAAAGAATAATACCGCCCAGGGTTCCAGCTACACCTGTCTCTAACCTTAATATTGTTCTCACACGGCTTTTTGGTCCACCTTTTGAGCCTTTACACAATTGTGCATTACAATTTACTTCATGTAAAGTTGCCTTTCTAATTGTTATGACTTCATTGAGATGTGTTGGTGAGCTACAGGCATTAACCTGAGACAAACCTTTCTTTCAGCTCCACAAAGATAGAGTGGTTCTTAGTACAAACCCTAAATTCCTTCTGAAAGTAGTTTCTGCTTTTCATATCAACCAATCTGTTGAGTTACCTGTGTTTATCCTCCTGATTCAGTAGCAGAAATGGCTCTACACACACTTGATGTCAAAATAGCAATATTGTACTATATTGACAGAACAAAAGATTTCCGTAAAACAAAGCAACTTTTTGTTGCATTTGCACCAACTCGTAAAGGAAATCCTATTTCTAAATTTGGTAGTTCTAGGTAGATTGTTAAATGTATTCAAACTGGTAATGTTAAAGCTAAAATAACTTTAACGATACCTCCTTAAGCACACTCTACACACAAAATGAGAGCATCTACTGTCTTTTTAGGTAACATTCCCTTAGCTGACATATGTAATGCAGCTACATGGTCTACACCGCACACATTTACAAAACATTGTGTGGATGCATTAGCACGTCAACAAGCTAATGTAGGACAAGCAGTGCTAAAAACACCTTTTCAAAAAACTGCACCACCCAATAGTTAGCCATCGATTTCGGAGGGTGCCGATATACAATCTATGCAAAGCATGTGTATCTACAGCACACATGCCTCAAACAGATTGTTACATACCCTATAAGCATCTGTTCTTGGCTTGTAGAGCTATAGATTCACATGCGCCCTCCCTCCTCCCGTACACCTGTGGTTATTGCAGTTCTTATTATGCACACTACATATGCATGGATATCTCTGCTACACTTAATCCATTCTCACCCTCTTGCGGGAAAACAATCTAACAATGGAGTAGATGCCTATGCGAAGTATCAGCAAAGAGGAGTCACCTTACCTTGTGACTGGAAAAGACTTCTTCGAAGAAAGACAACTTGCAGACATCTGGACCCAACACTAGATGGCAGGAGTATGCAAAGCTTGTGACTCTACAGATCAAGATACCTTAGAACAGATGAAAAACATTTGCAAAAGTTCAATATCTTGAGTATTGGAGTATTCTAAGAGGCAGCAAATACATGACTTATTGACCTTTCTTGGAGGGGTAAGAAAAGCGCAGTAAAGATTTCTCCAGAATTGCTTAAAACTTTAAAATGTTAGCACATTAGGAGAGTAATATAGGACACAAATAAAATGTTGGACAAACCCACCATACAGTCAACCTCTTCCTGTTCTGTCCCAGGAACTTCATTCTGGCAGACCTCCCTACCACTGCAGCAGGCAGCTGACCACCTGGTGCAATGGCGAGAAGGGAAGCTTTAAGGGGGTGCTTAGCTGACTGATGCGTGTAATGAAGTCTGCATTGGTAACATTTCTTTACATATTGAAGTAGGCAAATAACTTTGAAAACTGCTTCACAGAGTGTGGTGGTCAGGGGATTATGGAAATGTAGTGCCACTACTTTACTTACTTAAGGACCATCAAAACATTCTTGCCAACTTTGTTTTAATTCAAGGCATCGTGTAGAAATGATTTTGAATATGCTGTTTTACAAACTGATTCAGAAAAGGGGGTGGGGGGTGATGGACAGAGTATCTGAATTAAGCAGAACACTCCTACCCAGTCAACAGACCAGGGCTTGATCCATCACCGTTTTTTAGCTCACTGCACCATCCCAGCTCAGAACCTGGCTACATGCAAATTAGTCTGTCCCTGGCCCAGTGCTGGGATGGTGCAGTGAGCTAAAAAACGGTGATGGATCAAGCCCTAATCTGTTGACTGGGTATGAGTGTTCTGTTTAATTCAGATACTCTGTCCATCACCACCCCCTTTTCTGAATCGTTTTACAAACTGGATATTGTTAGGCACAAATATGAACCGCTTCCTGTTAAAAAAAAAATGCTCATGCACTGTGGCAGACCTTAAGGTATTGTAATATGTCACTAGGACCTCTCCAGAACTGCCTGCAAAATCTCCAGCCTTAATTGTCTTTTAGATAATATCACAATACAATCTATATCTATTTCTTACTATGGTCGTCTAAAAAATTGAGATTTTATGATTTTAATTTGAAAGAAAAAATTGTCAGTGGGGATATACTGTTCTTTGCATTTAGATGTCATTTTAATATTTGTAGTGCCATATATTTTTTGCATATAGACACAATTTTTAATGTTTGTATTGCAATGGTTTTAATTAACGATGCAAATAAAAGCTATTACCTATCCAGCCTTAGACAGGATAACTGATAAATTGTGTTGTAAAATGTATTACTTAACAGTAGGTTTTTCCAAATATTTCCTTGGACAGAACCCTCAAACCACCCCTGAGGCATGTTATAATGTTCTGGTTGTGCATTTAGAGCTCGTAGTTACTTCACTAAAGAAGTACAATCTCTCACATCTACAGTGGTGTTGCTTTTTGTAGGCACTTTGTACATTTCGGTTCACTGATCAGGTCTTGTATCTTCTTTCTTCCACTTCAGAGTGTTCCATGGAGTTGGAAAAAATGTGGACGGTTCACAAGTCCGGGATCATCTCAGCAGTGAGAAAGGTGCAAGACATTCTGGTAAGTTGAGACCCCTGAAGGCATACAATATGTATGTGACACGCTCACATCTTCGGGAATCTTTTCACTGTATAACAGATGCTTGTTACATAACCTGGAGGTACTCTTTGTGTCAAACTTGAGAGGATGAAAGGCCGAATGGACTCGTCGGGATTTGAATCTGACCACTAGGCCAAAAGCAGATTCCTGGAGTGGATGCATTACTTCACTTTGCATGAATGGGGTGCACTTGCAGGCCCCAAAAACCCAGATTAGATTGGCCTTGATGCAGCAATGATAGCAAGTGGCTGTTAAGAATTTCCTATAGCTAAGCTCCTGGAGTAAGAAGCTAGCCAGTGAGACACTAATACAGCAGAGACTTCCAGTGGTAAGGCTGGAAGACATGCTGAAGCCCCGGATAGGGCATATTACGAGACTATACCCGATTGCGGAAGAAACCATATTGGAGAACGTCACTCAGAAGACCCGAGACTGATGAAACTTCATTTAGACTTCCGAAAGTACAAAAAAAGGATAAGATAATGACAAAAGAAAACAGTTAAGATGAAAGAAGGCCAGATTTGTATATTGTGCTTGCATTTCTATAGTGCTTCAACCCTTAACTAGACACCAAAGTGCATTACGGACGGTTAGTATGTTGCTCTAAATGAGTGCTATGACTGAGAGTGTAGGTGTGGGATGTTGCCTATCTGTTTAGAGTTTTGGTATCGTGTGTGAGGGCCAGAGCTGTGCTCTTAGTGTGTTGATGCCCTTAATGTATTGTGATGCATAAATTTGAAACAAAAAAGGAGTTTTATATGGAATGCTTAAGCATTCGATGAACTTGTATGAAAGGATATATAGAGTGCAGTGTGGCCTATCTGAGAAGGGGTTTGGTGTCCTGCATTTATGGCAGATTACACAAACTGTGTAATTGCAAACTTGTGGCTGTGCTGAGGTATGGTGTAGCAGAACTGTGTGAGACTAGACATCACTGGCGGCCCTCAACATTTTGAACAGATGGAGCACCAAATACGGGATTGTACAGCACCTGATAAACACGCATTCAAAATCTTTTTGAACATGTTGCAACCTATGTGACTGTATAGAGCATGGCGATCTAATGGCTACTTCTCAATATTTGCAAACGTTGGGACTTTCGGGATGTTGAGTGAAATATCAAATGAGAATGGTTTCATAACTTGCATATTCACTCACTGTATAGCTCACCAGCTCTTGAGACCTGTCTCTAACGTACATGCCACTCATGCCTTAACTGTACATTCTATGAGCAATGAAAGTATGTTTTGTGCTAGTCTGCCCTGCTGAATCTTTTCTGCTGGGCATAGAAAGATTTGGGAAGCTTTGTTTGCCATCTTGTACCAATTCAGTGAGGAAGCAGAAATATGCATGGCTGCTACCTGATTTGTATGTATCATGTGATGGGCGAAGCTTGCCCTGCTGCTTCCCTTCCAATATTTGCCCCATGCAGGAGTACAGCCTGAACTATTTCTGCCCAACGTGTACCTGTCAATGAAGGAGTGGTATTTCCACTGCTAAATGATGGTGCTTCCACTGCTTATGAAGATAACAATGAAAGATAGATTGGACCTGCATAGCATGCCCTTTCAACAGGGACCTTTCCACAGTATTTGATGAGAGATGCCTGTCTTCCTGGGGAAATTCTTAGCCCAAATTGTGAATATCTAAGCATCATAACATTTTCACAGAAAAGAGAAGCTGGGTCCATTGCATTACTGTCTATTTTTAATCTTAGGTGGGAATACCCCACTAACACAATTTTGATATTGCTCCACAAAGGGGGGAATATAAATGTTGACATAAGGGATACATACTCATGAAAACTAGGAAACCTGTAACTAGGGAATTGCCCACCTAATGAACAATAGTGCTCCCAGATAATGTTAGTAGTGGAACCCACAGATGAGCCATACCACACTAGCTAGGTCATCATCTTGAGAGTGTGATCCAGCGCTGCTCTCCAACAACCCTCCAAACCATCACTGAAAACTCCAGGAGCTTTCACACTTCACTCGTTGGTGGGTCCCATAGCACCGCGAGTCACTCATTCACACAAATCACACTGCTCCCAAGATCAGCGAAAACCAGAGGACAAGCTACTGTATAGCGGAGTACCCTAATTCATCTACCAGTTTAAATTCTATACATTATATACATATGCATTTCATTAATTTCACCATGGTATTTAAATTTTATAAACCGCATTTAAGGCACCCCACTGTTTTGGTCAATGGATCAGCTAGTAAAGGTTAGCTATGGAAAACAAGACCAGCTTAATTCTCCATTTATTTAATTTTTATTTCTCTTTAAGTCTTCTAGCATGACCTTACGCTTAGAATTTTCATCTTTATTCCGAAAATTTAGCTAAGCATTTCTCTACTCACTTCAAGGAAAGGATATAATAAGTTCAATTAGTTTACATTTATTAGCAGAATAGTTCAGAAATGAGAAAATTCAAAGACATATTACCCATCTTCTTGATCAAAAAGGAAATCAGGATTAAACGACAAAGTTCCTGAAAACATCCTCTCTATCTTCCTCGATGTTCACCTCCCATCGGGACTCCGTCCCCATCAAAAGTTAAAGTCAAGAAAATTTTCAAATTCTTTCCACCTAGAAAATCGATCAGTCCGACAGAGTGTCGTGGTGCGAAAATAATTCAAGACAAGAGGTTTGTTCTCTCTTCCAAACAGCCTTTTTTCCCTATCAAACTAAAATTTGAAACTTTAGGGTCCACCCTCATTTCTCATTGGTCCATTCGAAGGGTGGATGAAGATCACCTCATCTCTTCATTCTCCGAATTTTGCAAAGTCACTTCCATAATTCTCATAAGGTCATAATTGTTCATGTTTGTAACATTTCATTTCTGTCCTTATATCGACACTTCGGTCAACTTTCCCAGGCTCACAACTTGGGCATTCCATTTGGCACCATTCTGCTTTTCAGGCCACGCTGAGGCACATGCTGCTCGTACGTGAGTGCAGTCGCACATGCGTATAATTACACTTTTGCGGAGTCTCGTAAACCCTCCGTTTTTTATTAGGCCGCATGGGCCATAACGGGAACTATTATAGAAATAAACACAATTAAACGTTAGATTTCGAAGTAAAGTCCTTCTGTTTACCTCCCCCATTCTAAGTTTACCCCAATAGTGGTTACCTAGCCTTTAAGCTACAAATAGGCATTGTTTCTTACAATTTCGCCTTAGTTTTTGCCACAATGAATACTTATAAGAGCATACATGCATAGCTTTGTTAAATTAGAGCATTATTGCATTATATTAGTATGACAAATTCACATGATTAATGTATTACGATTTGCAACACAAGCAAATTAATATCCCACATGTACTTCTGTGTGTGTGTTTTCTTCTTTGTTGATTAGTTCAAAAGTCCATTCGATTAATACATATGATAGTTATGATAAATTCATTGCACGAGGGGTATACACATTTTTTTTATTATTAGAGCCTCACTCCATCAATTCCCCCCTTTGGTGATCTTATCACCAAATAACACCAACAAATGTTGTAGAATTTTTCAGGTTCTTTTCAGTTAATATGTCTTAAACTCTTGTATCTTCCATTTCCTTTCTATCATGATACAGTCTTTGTTTTAAACTCTTCCATCTCTATTCCCCTTTCTCACGTTCTCTTTCTTCGCTTTCCTCAACTTTCTTTTTTATTGACTTTTAATATTTCTCCTTTTTCTAAGTTTACAAGCTAACCTTAGGATTAATATCATTACCAGCTAGAAAAAAGCAGAACCATACTGCTCCAGAACACATTTCCATTAACAGGGAAAATTGAAAGTAGTACATCCAAAGCAATTTCACCCGCTCTTGAAGTGTATAAATTTAAAGCACAGGCGGCTTCACTGTACTGGGCAGAGTTGTGGGGTCCCGCTGTAAATGAAACTTTCAGGGTGTGTGAAAATAAGTTCCTTTGAAAAATACTCTGGACACCATTGACTGCTGTGCTGATGGATTTAAATTTTAATCGTGTGGGCGACCAGGCTAACCCTACACCACTGTTGTTTTGGATTCGCTTATGGAGCACAGACGAGATTATCCACTACAGGGAGGGTCTAGAAGAAATTCTAGGACTAAATAAATGTATGGGTTTGCCTTGGTTAAAACACATTCACGAATGGTTCCTTAAATTGGGACTAGGGCACTACTGGGATGAGCCGTCTGATCTGACATTGGCCTTAAAAAAGCTTTTAAAGGAAAACTATTGGTCCTTCATACACAACTCAATGTCCCATTCTTCTAGGGTTGGGTCATTGACCACACGATTTCTCCAAATGAAAATAGCTTGGAATTTCGAACCCTTAATAGATGAAATACAGACACAATTGGCTAAGTCCCTATACCTTAAGTACTGTTATGGCATCTACAAATAAAATCAAATACAGTACAATGGGCGCTGGGCAAGGATAAAGGGGATAGATGTGTCTCATGTGATTTAGGTATGATGGAGACTGAGGCACACCTGTTGTACTTCTGTCCGGCCTACGCGCACTGTAGGAATAAATGGATAAAACCTATTTGCCGTTTGCTTGGTACTAGATCTTGCCTTGAAGCAGAAAGACTATTACATTCCGACACTAGACAGCCTGTGGTTTTTAGTGTCAGTCGATATCTGTTTGGTGTGAGCTTAATAAGGAAAAAAGGGAAGGTCTGAAACTCTAGGCTGAGAAAATGAATGGAAAGTTAGTATGAATTAGGCACGTGCACTTTACTAAAATAAATGAAATATATATATTTTTTTATATCATGTACAAAGTTTGTTTTAAGAGAATATCTTTTGTAATGAATTGCATTTTATTGGTATTTATTTATATAGGTATTCTTTTCAAGGTTGTCCTGAAAGAGTTGTTCCTCAAATCTGTTTCTTTTATTAATATTTTTTAATTATTTAACACTTATGAACTTGTAAATACCGCTAGAACATCATCTAATTGATTGGTTGGATCTTGCTTTACCCTATAATAAATTATGTAGCTTTGTATTTTAATTCTCATAGGATGTATTCCGGAAATAGTTGTATTGTTTTGTGTAATCTTTTATGGTTATATTTAACCGATATAAAGAATAAAGGAATGAATATCATTACTATCATTACAGTCAGTGGAATTAATACTTTCCCTGTTATCGAGCTACCTATTACAAAAAACCATTTCTATACAGCTGAAAAACTCTTACCAAGTTTCTCAAGAACACCATCAACCTCCAGTGGAGCAACTTCTTTATGCAGTTCTGTAACATTTGCAATATACTTTTGAATATTTTTACTTTTGTCCGGAATATAGGTACAACAGTGTTCAACCTTCAACATTCCACAGACTCCTCCTTCTTTTGCCAATATTATATCATCTCATAGCAACCATTTCTGTATTTACCATTAAAAATCCTCCCGCAGTATCTGTTGATAAATGATACACTATCGTTGACAACTTTCGAATTTTGTTTGCATTAAAAGATATGCCCACTGCTGGTATCAATGCTCCAAAAACATCACCTATTATTTCTAATACACTCTCCCTTCTCCTACGGGTTAATGGTTTACCAATTTCATGAATTCCATTAGTTCCTCTATCTACATTGAACATTTTAGGAAAGACCAGACCTACATAGTAAGATCCATACCAATGGTCCGGTAATCTACAGTAAGCTTTGTTACCACACACATAATATATACCAGGGAAAACAGGATCATTGCCACCTTTAAATCCCCATCTCCCTTTTATAATATAGGTATCTTCACATTGACTTGAAAATAATTATCATACAACGTGTTATCTCTCCGAATACATTATTTCCCTATTTGTGGTGTATCTATACTTATTGCTACATTCACATTGTTTCCCTCAATATTTTCATCCTCAAAGGTCCACATTGTTGATTTTGCTTTCTTTGCAGTTGCTTTTCTTTTGTATTGGATTCTCCTTTCCTCTACCATATCCAACAAGCATTTACAATGCAACAGTCTCGCCTTTGCAAAAGTAAGAGCTATTGGCATTGTAAATGACAACATTTTTATTTATGTGTTGGTTTTGAAAACAGATAAATAAATGGCATTGTCATTTACAATGGCTTACAATGGCAATAGCTTAATCTCTCACAAATGCGAGACCTATTGCATTTGCAAAGCAATAGGTTGCGTATTTACACAAGTTTGAGCTATTGACAATGCAAACAACAACGCGTTTTATTTATGTTTCAAAAACCAAAACCTAAATAAATTGTCTCTCACACTGCTGTCTCTCCCTAGAACACACATATGCTGTCTCTCACACTGCTGTCTCTCTCACACGCACTGCTGTCTCTCACACACTGCTGTCTTTCTTACACACAATGCTGTCTCTCACACACACTGCTGTCTCACACTGCAGGTGTGGGTTGTGGGATGTGGGTTTCCATCTCATATCTGGAGGGTAGGAGCTGCTGCGTTTCATGGGTATTTTTTTTTGCATACTCCCCAGGGCATTAGTGGTAACTTCAGAAGCTTTTGTTTTGGGGGAGGGATATTGGGGGTCAGATCTCCGCCCAAAGCCCCGACCCCTCTTCATGACCTTGTGCCCTCATGCCTCGTAAACACAATTGACTTATGATTTTGTCCCCGGCACAGTATACTATATACCAAAACATTTCATAACATAAAGATTAACATAGCAAATCATGGCATAGACTATACCAGATGACAGCATGATATACACCACAACATACAACGTAGCGCAGAACAACACATAACACAGGGCAGCGGTGCATAGCACACACTGATATATAACAAACATATGATCGCATATAGCATCCAATAGCAAAGCAAAACATAAAACATACGAGAGCACAGCACGATGTACCATGGCATACAGCGCAGCGCGTGACAACACATAACATACACATGGCAGAATATAATAAAGCGTACCATCACATACCAAAGTGTAAATCGAAACCCACTTCACTTCGGTGTAGCGCTTTATGAAGAGAAGCGCTACTGGTTAAATTGGAGATTGCCGGCCCACAAGTACTGGGTGCAAAACACAGACCCACAACTTAACTGAACTGTGAATTGTGAGGCTAACCGTCCCATGCGCATGTAACCTCATCTGGGCAGCGGGCTGCATGTGCCTTGACTCCCCATCTGCCAAGCGCTATACGTGCCTGAATCTGTGATAGCTCAAAGTGTGTACACAAGCAGACACATTCATCCATTGACTGTACCTTGGCAGAGCGCAACAACCCCACATGGCCTGTGCAAGTAGCAGGGCGGAGCACCACGCTTTCTTGGGGGCTCTATGCGGCATGCCTATGCATAACCGAGCACGCTCCCACACTGTACCCACGGGGTGGGTTAGGTTGCGGTTTCGCCTGGGGCTGGCAGTAGAGAGTGGCGGTCGGCAGTGCGCGGGAGGAGCTGGGGGGGAATGCTTGCAGGAGAGACCTTGCATGAGGGATGTGGACGCATGTAGGGGGTCTTTCATCCTTCTGAGGCCGTTTGGGTTAGAGTGCAGTTGGGCGGGTGATAGGGGGGCGAAGCGGGGGTCGGGCGCGATCTGGAGGGGGGGTGGCGGTGGAGGAGGCGGTGTTGGTGCTTTTTGCAGCAAAGTGTTTCAGATTGGGATTCAAAGGTGGGAGGAGCCGGGTTCACAAATGCTCCATGAGTACAGTAGTGAACGACTAAGAAAAAGGCTGCAAGGGGTCTAAGTACAAAGTGGAGGGGGTGATTAGCCGACCTGGGAGGGGGGGGACAAGATCGCCCGGGAGGCTCTTTGTGCTCCTTGGTCCAGAGAGGGCTGGCGCGCCTCTGGGAAAGTGCCAGACTTGAGGCCAAGGGATCGGGGGTGGTGCGGTGTCACTGCAGGCGCTCGGGGGGGGGGGGGTGTCAGAATACAGTGCGTTGGTGGTGGTCTAGGCTGGTAGGGCATGGCAAAGAACGAATGCTGAAGGATGGTGGTTTGGGCGCTAGGGATAGAAGATTGAGGGTGAAGGTGTTTGACTCAGAGTGCCTTCTCGCGCAGGACGTGGGGGCGTTTGCAGGCATCCATGGGGTGAAGGAAAATAAATAAACTGTTTTCCGTATGGCAGAACCGGGGGGTTGCAGGCTGTGCGGAGATGGGGTGGGCGGAGATTGGAATTAAGTGAGGAGATGGATGTGGCGGCGAGGGTGGGGACTCTGGGAGAGTCCTAGGGCTGCTGCTGGTCGGGAGGGGGGGTGCGGGTCTATTGGTTGGAGGGTTGGGAGTTACAGTGCAGCGTTTTAAGGTGCAGTGCTAAGGGCGTAAGGGGAGAGGAAGGCAAAGCGTGCCAGGGGTAGTGGGGGCAGCACCAACCTAGAGCAGCCAGGGAAGACATCTAGCGGGGGGGTTTAGTTACAGCAAACGGGCCATCCGAAGGAAGTAAAGTATGAGATAGGGGGATCAAGGAGGTCTGCTATGGCCCAGGGGGGCAGGCTGGCGAAGTGGGTCGATGCGGGGGCAACTCCACCAGGCATGGCAGGAAGAGCCAAATACGTGAGTGGGGTGGGGGGGATGCGGGCAAACAGGAGGGGTGCATATCTGTCTCAAATCCGGTTCAAAGGCATACAATCTATGAAAAAAATTCCCAGAAGTCACGGGCTCCAATATAAGCAGGACAAATCCGCGGAGTCACAGCAGGAAGGTAATGAAAAACCACACTGTGGCGGCGAAGGAAACTACGAAAATGGCGGCGCCCAGAGACTCACTCACTTAGCCACGACGCAAAAGTGAAAACACCGCGGCCCCACCAGATCCCAAGACCGGCAGCCTGATCAAGTACGGTCGGTGAGTGCAAGCTGTGCTAAAACAATGCCCAGAGTGGCAAGAGAAGTGCTGATGCGGCCTGCAATGGAGCCAAACGACTGAGCGAGGCGAAGGACAACATGTGGCTGAGAGTATACCGCCAGAACCACCACACAGTGGCTGGCATAGTGCGGATCGGTTAGAGCGGACCACTTCGCACCTCATATTAGTAGCTGCAAAGTGCATTGGAGCAGCCAGCAATACCCCAGGACCACAGCTGAGTGGTGAGTGAGAGCTGCCCCATATGTCCACAGCTGAGGCTACAAAGAACATTGGAGCAGCCGCAGGAAATCGCGTTTGTCGGCGGTGGGGAGCAGTGACTGCGGGCCGCACTGCATGCTGACACCAGCAACTGTAACGACTCCCGGACCAACCACCAGCAATCAAAGGCCACAGCGGTGCGGGCAGTAAGAGCGGGCTGCGTCGCATGTCAATATTTGCGGCTGCAAATAGCAGTAACAACCACGTGCTGGCAAGGGCAATAGCGATGAGATAAGCAGGGAAAACGCGAAACCAGCCCAGGCCTAAACAAAGCGCCCAAGTCAACAAGCCCTTACCCAAATAAAAAAGGCGCTGCCTTTTGTCTTTTAGCCCCGTCCCTTACAGACTGGGCGCCCGACTTCCTGCTGGGATAAAACGTTCCTTATCTTCTTTATGGGGCCTTCTGGACCCATAAAGAAGATAAGAAACCTTTTACTTCAGCAGTAAGTCAAGGAACCCAATCTGAAAAGGACGGGGCTAAACGAGAAAGAAGAACGTCACTAGGACTTCTTCTCCAATGGCTAGCCACCCTTTAGGAGGCCAGCCAATGGAGAAGAGGGGCGGGCCTTAACCCTCACTAGTGAAGTTCTCCTTAAAACATAAAATCTTGTGAGCTTGACTGCACATGTGCGCAGTACGCCACGCAAGACCTAAAAAGGATTTCTCTTCATTGCGCGTTTTACAAGTCAAATTATGTTTGAACGCCTAATCAAGTCCGTTCCTGCGTTTCTAAAACATACTCACCAAAAACTTTTCCAGGTTTAATTTTGTTCAATTCAGGTACGATTTTCAAAGTTGCAAAAGTGTCATCAGAATTTGAATAATAATACTCCAATTTACCTGTTTTGTAAAACAAACTAGATAACACACTACAAGTAACTCCATACGTCAAAGGGAGGTGATGATAAGTCACGCCCTCTGATACAGATGCAGGCAACTTCATACAGACGTAGCAGTCACTTGTGTCCATCGTTTTCACATATTCAGACAACAGTTTGAAAAAAGTATTTTTTGAAAAATCACTTATAGAATTATCGTTAAGCAAATCAGACTCATAAGCCTTCTCTTTTGCACTTTAATTTGCCTTTACATTCTCAAATTCAGGTCTAAAAGGAATCACAATTGCTAATATTAACCATACCACCATTAATAATCCTGTACATATTAACCACATTCTACATCATTTTCTAAAGATAGCACACTTCGATTTTTGTACTTCATTAGTAGCCATAGATTTATTTTATTACCACACCAATTTATTCACAGTCTTTTCCCACCTTTATAGTGTCCTTTCAATTCCTTTTACACTTACAGGATTGTCTTTAATATCGAATTCAATGTTTGATCATCTCTCTTTCCTTTTTGTCTTTCTCTTTTGTTTCCCAGTTTATGCAATCTTTTGTCTCTATTTCTTTTTACTCACTCTCTCTTTTGCTCACTTTGACAATTCAGATTTTCTTGGCTGCTGTTGATTTCCTCTATTGGAGGCAGTGCACCATTGGCCCACTCAGGTGACTTATACTTTTGATTTGGTCTCCTTACTCTTTTTGGCCTTTGCAAAATCTCTTTCCTTTCTTCCAACAACTCCTTTTGACTTATCTCATTTACTTGTTTTTCTTGACTTTTGACTTTGTTAATCAGTTTAAATTTTAGTCCATCACTTTTTTGAGACAATTGTCTCCTTTACGTAGGCTCTTACTTTCAGGTTCTACAATACCACGTTCCAAGCTCTTTTTCTTGAGCTCCTCCTTAATTGTCTCTCATCATCACTCTCATCAGACTCAGTTTCAGATTTCTCATCACTTCCTCTTATTTTGAACTTTCTAATGTCTGTTTCATTCACTGAATCTGTCTTTTCTTTTGTCAGTTCAGTTACTCTGTTAGGAACTCATCCATAGCTGGTACTTGGAAACTCATCCTCATCATGAGTCTTTTCCTTCTCACCAGTTTCAAGATTTACGTTCCTGCTTTCAGAATTTTCAAACTGTCCTTCAGAACTTATTTGGCTACCAGTTTCTTCTTTGCTTTGATCAGTGTCCAAACTGGTACTAGGCCTTACCAAACCCCGACTTTTAGGTCGATCTTCCGAATCTGGTACTTCAATGACTTCACTCTCTCCTTCAGATGCTGCACTAGTATCTGATCTTTCCAGATGTCGATGAACAGGTCGAGCTTCAGTATCTGGACTTTGATCTGGTTCACCTTCAGAATCAGTCAGTAGTGCTTTCTGCTTCTTCTGTTTGCGGGTTTACGGGTTCAGGCACGCAAATTGTGTTGTTTGCATGCACCAATCTCTTTACTCCAGCACACCTAACTGCTGTTGGGCTAACTAGGATAACTTGCCTCTGCTTTCCCCAGTGAGGAATTAGACAGTTTCTTCTCCTGTGCACTTTTATCCAAACCCAATCTCCAGGGACTTGATCATGAACTGGATGTTTCTCTTTAGTACTTGCGTCATTTCCCACCTGATGGAATACAGAAGTCACCACATCAGACAGGTTCTTGCAGTAATCCAGTATGTAATCATTTATAGCCAACAGTTTATCAACTGGTACAAATGCTAGTCTCATTACTCTTCCCATTAGTATTTCATGAGTATTTAATCCTGTCTTTCTATCAGGTGTACTCCTCAGGGTCATCAAAACAAGTGGCAAAGCATCAGGCCTAAGCATTTCAGTCCAGTGGCCAGCCAAATTTTTGCAATTCTGTTCTTTATTGTTCCATTTACTTGTTTAACTACCCCAGAAGCCTCTGGTCTATAAGCACAATGTAATCTCTGACGAATGTCCAGTACTTCACAAATCATCTGAACAAGTTCATTTTGGAAATGTGTACCACGGTCTGACTCGATGGTTACTGGGAAACTGAAACGTGGAATGCGTTCTCTTAACAAGAGTTTTGCAACAGTCACCCTATCATTCCGCCTTGTAGGGAAGGCTTCCACCCACCATGAAAAAAGACAAATGATTACAAGTACATATCGAAGTAGATTTCAGGGTGGCAACTCCATGAAGTCTAATTGCATTCTGGTAAAAGGACCCCCACCCGTCCTATGGTTCCCAAACTCACAACTGTTTTTCTTCTTGGGTTTAGCTGTTGGCACACCAAACATCGCTGACAAAGGCTCTCAGCGATCATCCTAAACTTGGGGTTGTACCAGGTTTGTCTAAACATTTAATCATGGCATCCCTACCTATGTGTGCTTGACCATGATACATTTGAGCCATGTTAGAGATCATGCTATCAGGCATTATTGGTCTTTCAACTTTGTAAACCCACATTTCATCCTCCTCTCTTTGTCTACAACCTGTCTTCAAACAGATGACTTTTTCTTCCTCACATGCTTCTTCCTGCATTTATTTCACTTCCTGCCAAGTTTCAACCACTGTTGTTAGCATTAAAGGACTTGAAGCATGTTCTTCTTTCCTGTTTCGATTTATAAATGCAAAATTCTTAGCACAATATTTAGCAGTGGAGTCAATGAAACGATTGCCTCCAGTAATTTAGTCATCTCCTTTCTTGTGAGCTGCACACTTCACAACAGCAATTTTCTCAGGAAACTGAATTTCATCAATCAAAATCTTCACAAATTCAATATTTCTAATGGGGGATCCTGCAGAAGTTAAATAACCTCTTTAGGACCACAGTTGGCCATAGTCATGGACTACCCCAAAGCCATATTGACTGTCAGTCACTGTGGTTACTCAAATTTCCTTTCCCGATTCCCATGCTCGAATCAAAGCAATCAATTCCGCCACTTGAGCAGAACGAATCCCTTTCAGACAAGATGCTTCTAGGACATCTGCCACTGTACATACAGCATATGCAGCACTCAAAACACGCTCATCAGTTCTCAAACCTGAACCATCCACAAACATCACATAGTCAGGTAGTGGCTCATCCTTAATGTCAGGTCTTGGCTTAGTACAATACTCAAGTACATCCAGACACTTGTGATCAACTTCATACTTCACTTCCACATCCAAAGTGTCAGGTGACAATGTAGAATGATTCACATTTACACATCTTGTCACTGTCACATTATCTGCACCCAGGATTACCTTCTCATATTTAGTCATCCTGTTGTTCTTCAGGAATGGAGTCTTGGTCCTAGTGAGGAGAATTTCCACAGATTGTGGTACATATATCTTCACTGGGTATCCATCACTATACCTTCACTCTGTTCCAAACTCACACTCGTAGCAGCAACTGCTTTCAGACATCCTGGCAATGCCTTGGCAACTGGATCCAACACTGCTGAGAAATATGCGATGGGCGTTCTCAATTTTCCATGTCTCTGAATCAAAACTGACAATGTACATCCCTCTCGTTCACTGCAATACAGTTCAAATTCTTTCTCATAATCAGGCATACCTAGTGCTGGTGCTTCACATACACTGGTCTTCAATTGTTCAAAGGCTTCCATTTCTGTTTTATTCAACACAATGGGGTCTCGCACATCTGCTCTAGTCAGTCTTTGTAAAGGCTTTGCAATCATTAAAAATCCACTGATCCATTGTCGACAGTACCCTACCATTCCCAGGAACATTCTCACTTGTTTCTGCATTCTGGGAGGCTTCATTCCTTGAATTATTCGGATTCTTTCCATGTTGACTTGCCTGGTTCCCTTTGTAATCTTGTGACCTAAGTATTGCACTTCCTTCTGACAGAATTGTAATTTTGATGGAGATTGCGTATGTCCTCCTTCTGCCAAACGATTCAAAAAGCAATGGTATCTGAAACATATGCATCTTTGGTTCCTGATGCAATTAGTAGGTCATCAATGTATTGAACCAGTACAGATCCTCCTGGCATGTCTAGACTCTCCAGTGACTTTTTTAGCAACTGATTAAAAATGGAAGGACTCTCGGTAAACCCCTGAGGAATTCAGCACCATGCCAAAATACGATCTCCAAACCGGAATGCAAATATTGGTTGGCTATCAGGGTGTAATGGAACTTTAAAGAACGCATTACATAAGTCAATTATTGTATACCATTCTGCATCGTGTGGAATTTGGTATAAGATTACTGCTGGGTTTGGTACAATGGGACAACATGGGACAACAATCTTATTTACCTTTCGCAAATCCTGCACTATTCTGAACGTTCCGTTTGGCTTTTTTAGTCCCATTATAGGTGAATTACATGGACTACTCATTATTTCTCTCAAAATTCCTTGCTCAATTATTTTATCAATAACAGGGGTTGTTCCTTCAATTATTTCGGTTGTCAATTTATACTGCGGGGTATTTGGATAATTTACTCCTTCCTTTAGATAATTCTTCACAGGACCCACACCTCTCATTTATCCAATCTCTTCTCCTGTAAAGTCCCACGCCTCTTCTCTGACTGTTACTTTTAATTCACCAGGTATCTTTTCTTTGTCAAACATAGGAAACATTCTATTTTGCTCTGAATCCATCATTTACCAGGTAATTTTATACAATCTATCTTCATCTGCTGTTTGGAATTCAATGCCACTTGGTGAACAATAAATGGCACAGTTCATCTTGCATAGTATGTCCCGTCCAAGTAGGTTAACAGGACTACTGTCACATACTACAAATCTATGCATTTCCCTAAAATTGCCAATTTCAAACTCAACTGGTTCAGTAAGGGGTGTTTTAATCTGCCTATTCGCTACTCCTACTACTTGGATAAATTCACCTGAGAGAGGAAGGTTCTGAACTTCTACTGATCTAATGGTAGAACCTGTGTCCACTAGGAAGGTAACATTTACACCATTCACCTTTCCATTCACAAAAGGACCAGATTGATATACCTTTAGAGTTGCTCCAAGCATGCACTCCTCTTCCTCTCCTAGGCACCGTCAACAACTTTCATCTGATTCATTTCCATCTGACTTCAGCCAATACTGTGGAATCGCATTCACACGCGGCGGTTTTGTAACCTGTTCTCTAACGTAGAATCCTGTCTCTGCACTGTATTTCTGCAGATTCCCACTGTGTGGGAGTGGTGGTTGTGGCACCTGACTCTGCTGGTTAACTACCTGTTGCTGTGCCGACGATTGCTGATTTACCTCATGCTGCACCTGTGGATTCAATGATGTATTTTCGGGGGTAACCTTTGGAGGTAACTTACACTCTTTCTTCCAATGCCCTAAATTGCCGCCTAATCCTTTTCCTTTATTTGGGTTACCTTTTGTTTTGGCCTGACCTCCATCATTACTTTGGTTCTCTAACTGAGCTACTTGTTGTTCTGCCACTTGTGCCCACATAACTTTTTCTTTAAGCTTTCTTTGTTTAGCTTCAAGCTCATTACTGCAATATTTTGCATGTCTCAAAACCTCGTCCACCGAGCAGGACTGCCAACACATCAGGTTGAGCTTTATCATATCACCTATCTTCAGTCTTAAAAGGAAGACTAATCGATATACAAAATGGCTCATATCCTTTTCGCTCAGTTCTTCATACCCACTATACTGTTTAAACACTAAGAGCATTCTCTCATAATATGAATGCACTGATTCTTTGGACTCCTGCAATGTCCTATCAATCTTTACCCAATCTGTTTCTTTTGGAGGAATTTTATTCTTCAAGAACGTTATTACCTGATCATATTTGCGCATTACCTCCGGTCTCGGAGCACCTGTTTTAGTATCCCTCGGATACTCTGTTTTTGGACAGTCCACTGTTATTTTACATTCAGGCCACAAATCTGCTAGTACTACTATATCAAACAATCCATCCAAATCTTCCCACAGTACTTTTGAGACTTTCACAAATCGATCTACTTGAAAGTGCGATTCTACTGGTTTCTCTCGTAATCTGGGGAAATCATTTGTAAATGACAATATATCCTGCCTAGTCTATGGAACATGCACATAACTTCCACCTGGTATTTCTCTCATAGGGAATTCATTCACTACAGGTTCTTTTTCTTTAACTGGAAATGCTAATGATGTTTTATCGCTGATTTCTTCCCTTTTCTTTACCCATTTGCTTCTCCATCGTTCCACATCTCCCCATTTTCTCAGCAACACAATACATTCTTTATCCGAGTCAACTTTCCTATAGTATTCAAATTGTCTATATCCTTTTCAGTGAAATCTACTCTTTAAGGCTTTGCCAGCACTTTAATTTTTGCAAATTCTATTCCAAGTTCATGTGCTGTTCCTTTTCATCTGTCATGCAGATTTTTAGCCCTCCGTGTAATGCTTTTACACATAAACATTAGTCCATCATCTTGAAAAGTTTTTAGGCTTTCAGTTCCAATCATACCAATGATTAATTCTTCCAGGTCTATTTTTTAATCTGACTACATCTAACATTTTAGGTTACTGATCTTTTAATTGCAACGTTTTAACCCAATCACTTAACTCGAATGCAGTTGGTCCTACTGGGGTTCTTGTTAAATCAATTTTATCTACACTCCTTTCGGATGTTACTGATTCAGATTCCACACCAATCGGATACATGTACGGTAGACTTTGATTGATTGTTAATTCGGGTGGGGTCATACAACTAGTATTCCTAATTTTAGACAAATCTGGGTAAACCTTTTCTTTTACTTTTTGTAAACTTTGGTTCAAAGGGATCGTTAACGATGGTTCTTTTATCCTCTGATTTTCAAACACGGGAATTACAGGGCCTATTGTTACAGGCACAGTTACAGCTTCTATGTTTTTAGTGCGTTCTTGTATCTTTTCAGTCAATTCATTTGTAGATCGCATAAATTCAGAGGTACTTTGATTTTCTTCAGGTTTCTGCTCTCCTTTATCAGAACTACTCCTAATTTCAGAAAATCGTCTTGGAGTACCAGTAAATCTAGTCTCCATTGGTTGTGCATTTGGGGTCACTACTTCAGAACTCGATTGATATGGAGGGAGTCTTCTATTCAATATCTCCTCCAATACCTCATCCTCTGTATCACTGATCCCATAACTCTTTCTCTCCGGTTCCACATTATTTCTCTTTTCCGTACATTTCAGTCCCACCATTTCATCAACTGTTCTCACCGGATACATTCCATCCCACATGTCAGCATTTCTCCATCTTCTCATTCTACTCTCACGAGTCGTTCCCCATAAACCTCTCAACCTACACCTTGGTTCTCTGAACCCTTCAAATCTTTCTTCATGCATCTCATCTTCCCATTCTGTCAATGTCTCAAATTGAGTCGGTCTAGGTTTTAGTTCAAGCTTTGTCATCTTCTCTCTCAAATTTCATAACTCTGCAGAACTAAATGAACCTACTTCTGGAAATGCCAAAGCTCCATCATTCTTAGTATATCTTGCCCAATTCTCTAACCAAATACAGATGTGATAGCCATATTTCGTCATCATGTATGATGCAGGCGTTTTAGGCGGAGGAAGCAATTTTCCCTCTCTGGTAACTATCTCCTTGTCCTTTTTAAACAAGTTCTTACATTTCTTAAACCATCTAGGGTTCTCTTTTTCTTCTCCATAATAAAACTCCATTATCCTGCGGATTTCTGACTTCAAAAGAAAACTCTCTTCCGTAAACTGCTTTGCTGCACCAACGTATCACAGCACGATTCACACTAACGCACCAATCAGAATAGAATACGTCACAATCACTTCAACCAATGCTTGTAAAGTTCTATCTAATGCACCAATCAGCGCTCAAAACCTTTTAGTCACGCGGACCAATCCCAGCGCAACACTTCTGACGTCAGCCCTACTACGGCTCCTGCAGCTTCTGCTGACCTCTCCTTTACAAAATTCATCGACACACTATATTTACACTTTTATACAACTAAAATCAGTTAGTAACCACATAAAACATTTCCATTCGCCTGTTTCGCTGAAACCAAAGTGATAGTTTCCTCAAACTCACAAGAATTCTGTATTTCCAGTAGACAGAGCTTACCTCTTCTCTGCCACAGAATTTTTGTTTTGCCGATTAAGTAGCACTTCCCTCTACCTTACCCTTCTCTCAAGCTTAGAGGTCAAACTCTAGTTACTCTCTCCATGATAAGTTTTAATCGGAATCCCCAATTGATTCCTGTGCTTAAGCCCAAGATTTTATAGGTTGCCTTCGCTATACATTCACCACTTTCACACGTAAAATGTCCTTAACTTGTAAAACACAATGATATTACCACCTTGAAACAGACTATGTAATGTGTGACTTCACTTGCCACACATTCCCCTCTGCCTGCAGAGTAACCAGCTTCCTACTTCCCAGAAGCCTCAAATTTCTGACTACACATAACGTGATACAGACTCAACATATAATGTTAGTCATAATTTCTGTACATCAAAACTCTTTATACATTAACCTTGTCAATCTATACATTGCTTATCCAAACTAACCTATAGCAACCAGACTCCTGCTACCAAGGAAACTGATCCATCACTGCTCTCAAACAACCCTCCAAACCATCACTGAAAACCCCAGGAGCTATCACACTTCACTCGTCAGTGGGGCCCATAGCACCGCGAGTCACTTATTCCCGCAAATCACACTGCTCCCAAGATCAGCGAAAACCAGAGGACGAGCTACTGGATAGCGGAGTACCCTAATTCATCTACCAGTTTAAATTCTACACATTATATACATAAGCATTTCATTAATTTCACCATGGTATTTACATTTTATAAACAGCATTTAAGGCACCCCACTGTTTTGGTCAATGGATCAGCTAGTAAAAGTTAGCTATGGACAACAAGACCAGCTTAATTCTCCATTTATTACATTTTTATTTCTTTTTAAGTCTTCCAGCATGACCTTACGCTTAAAATTTTAATCTTTATTCAGAAAATTTAGTTAAGCATTTCTCTAATCACTTCAAGTAAAGGATAAAATGAGTTCAATTTGTTTACATTTATTAGCAGAATAGTTCAGAAATGAGAAAATTCAAAGACATATTACCCATCTTCTTGATCAAAAAGGGAATCAGGATTAAACGACAAAGTTCCCAAAAACAGCCTCTCTATCTTCCTCGATGTTCACCTCCCATCAGGACTCTGTCCCCATCAAAAGTTAAAGTCAAGAAAAATTTCAAAGTCTTTGCACCTAGAAAATCGATCAGTCTGACAGAGTGCCGTGGTGCGAAAATAATTCAAAACAAGAGGTTTTATCTCTCTTCTAAACAGCCTCTTTTATAACCTTTTCCCCTAACTATCTAACTAAAGTTTGAATCTTTAGGGACCACACTCATTTCTTATTGGTCCATTCGAGAGGTGAATGAAGATCACCTCATCTCCTATTGTTCGAATTTTGCAAAGTCACTTCCATAATTCTCATACGGTCATAATTGTTCATGTTTGTAACATTTAATTTCTGTCCTTATATCGACACTTCGGTCAAATTTCCCAGACTCACAACTCGAGCATTCCATTTGGCACCATTCTACTTTTCAGGCCACACTGACCTTGACATCAGTAGCCCAGGCACAGGCTGCTCATACATCTCTTGAGTGCAGTCCCGCATGCGAAGAATTACACTTTCTCTGAGTTTTGCAAACCCTCCATTTTTAGGTCTCACCTAGGCAGCTCTTGCACTGTCTCATTGAGACATGCAGTATACACTATAGTGTGGAAGCTTCCCGCCCTCTCTCCACCCATCATTTTCATTGGCGTGTGTCTCAAATGCTGCCTTTTGATTGGTTGTAGGCTTGTTAGTCCCTCCTTATGATGGACATGTCTTCATTTGTGTCCTTCCATAGCTATTGCTCCCTTTACTGTAGACTACTTTCTTCCGGTGCCTTCCACCACTCCCTCCCCTCCCTCCAGCAGTCCAATGCCTTCTCGTTTCTCTAGCACATCTAGTACATGAGGCTCGTTTCTATAAATTAGTGTTTTTTTCTCTCCCCGGCTGTCTTCTTCCCACACGTCTGTGCAGTCCTTAGACGCAACATGTAAAAGCCCCCTTAGCGGTTTGGCTGCATGGTCTGCCTCCCCCTGTGATCTGAATGTGGGGTGGGGGCGGGAGGGTGCTTTCTCCCATCCCCTCAGTGAGCGCGGGCTCAGGGAGCTGCTGAGCGGCCCGCGATGCCCCCTGGGGTGGGGACACATAACCACGCACTCCTGTGGCGATAACTCCAGCAGCGCCTTTGACAAGGTAAACCCGGAAGCCTTGTCTTTGTTCTCAGCCCGAGCCGTGCTCTGCCATTTTCCCCGGCTTACCCTAGTGATGTGTGCTGACGCCGAGATGGGAGACGGAGCCTCGAAGAGCAGGGCGGTGTTCCCCCGCGGCAGCAACTCATGATTTAATGGACAGAACACACAGGGTCATCGAGCGAGGCTTTTATGCTTGAACATATAGGTGGAGACTGACTTTTGTACGATTTTCTTGTGTTCTAGTAGACCCTATCCTAACCTCAATATTATATCAAATGTCGGCTGAAATGATTTTGTTAAGGCTCGTGACGTGTATGTTATGTACCACGTTATCCAGTGTTTTCTGAGAATTGTAGTTTTCAATGGCTTCAGTCTCACAAATATTGAATATTTAATGGTAATTGTGGTCAAGATAAACTATGGGAAGGGGCGTGGCTTGGATGCCGAGGAGATAGGCAGCGTGAGCTCGGAGCTCCGCGCCCGATCCCGGAAAATATCCTGAATTTCTGATCGTACCCCGATGAAATCGGTATAATCCGACACTGGACGGTACCACGGAGGGTCCGGCGCCGACGGCAGACGACTCGGGCCATTCCAAGCCCGATATCTGACTTTGAAAGCTGCACCCAGGCGCGAAGACCTCGACCTAAAATGGCGGCGGTGGCATGAGGCACAGAGACAACGAAGGCGCTGGCCCGGAGTCACATTAAGGGCTGCTACTTCCACAGATAGGAGGTGTTGACGGCTGCATCGCGCCCCTCTCGGGGTGTTGGAGTGGACCTCTAGCGCGCCACCGGCGGTGGTTGGGATCCGAACCCTTGATAGTGGCGGCGACGACACGGCGACGACCCAGTGACGATGGCCCCAGGCCACTGAGCACGACTGGCGCCAGCCGGATTAGCGGCCGATCGAGCACCCTGCTCCCTAGAGGCAGCCTTGAATCCGGAGACTAGAGCAGTGCCCCAGGCACGGAACGCGGCGGGCCTTTTCCGCTACTGCTGCAAGGAGACCTTCCTGAGGGCGAAGCCCGGCGACGTGCGGAGCGGGGGCAGAGACAGCTTTGGAGGCCACCGCTCGTGCCGGCCCAGATGGGGAAGCCGAAAGGGAAGGGAGATGGTGCGACCGATACAGAAGCCGCGGAAGGAGCGGATCGAGACCAGTCGGCGCTACAAAGGATGCAGGACCGTATCCTGGAGGCCATCGCCACCACAAAGGAGGCCTTGCAGCAGGATATAGCCCAGGTGGCGACGGGCTTGGGCCTCCTAAAAGCTGACCACGATAAGCTCAAGGACAGAGTGAAATCCGTGGAGATCACGGTCCAGGAATTGGCCCCGAGCCATGCAGCGGTGAAGGCGCAGATGACGGAGGTGATGGATCGTCTGAAGGTGCTGGAACGGAGGGCCGAGGACGCGGAAAACCGGAATAGGCGCAACAACGTACGCCTAGTAGGCCTGCCGGAAAAAATCGAAGGCGACGATATGGTGGGCTATCTCGATAATTGGTTGCGAACGGAGGTGGCACCGGAGGGACTGTCCCCCTTCTTCTCCCTTGAGCGAGCGCATAGGGTTCCGGCGCGCCCGCCGGCCCCGGGCCTCCCGCCTCGCCCAGTGGTATTCAAGTTGCTCCATTACCGGGACAGAGACTGGCTTTTGCAAAGGGCGAGAGAGGCAGGGCCCTTTCAAGTGGACAACAACAGGGTCACTATGTTCCCGGACTATACGTTTGAGACGCAGAGGCTCAGGGCGAACTTCCTGTCCCTTAAGCGGGAGCTCCGTGATGAAGGCATCAAGTACTCCCTGTTGTTCCCAGCGAAGCTGAGAGTGGTGATAGATGAACAGACACTCTTCTTCACGTCCTCGGCAGACGCTTGGGCCTGGTGGGACACTTATAAAGCGGGAACGGATGGTGCCAAGGCCAGGGAGGAGGAGGCTAAGGTGGCACAGCCGATCAGGAAATCTCAACGGATCAGGAAGAACCGCAGGAGGACCGGCAGACCTTCGGTGTCACAGACGGAGACGGAGAGACAGGCGGCCCTACAGGCAGTGGCGGACTTATCCAAAACTACCAGAAGTCAGCCCGGGAAGGGCACGGACTCGGAGGGCCCGGGCACGGGCTCGGAGACGGGACTCTCGGAATATGGTGGAGCCAGGGGCCCTATCGTGACGCCGCAGACTTCGGAGGAGATACTTGAGGCGTGTTGATCTGGACTAGTGGAGTGGACTCGCTGGTTGGACACCGGGGCGCTGGGCCCGTGGCAGTGGAACACTGTTACTTGAGGTTTCGGGGCGCTATGATGTGGGGATTGTAGGGTGGAGTGCGCGGGGTTGATTTGCTTTCACGAACCTTTCGCATCGTACCACGCCCTACTGGCCCTTAAGGTCATCGCAGTGGAGACTGCGACCATTACTGCCTTTCTTTGAGGGGTGGTTGGGAGTGTTGGTTTGGATGGGGGTACTTCCAGTTGCGGGGGGGCCTGTCCTGGGGGGGTGGGAGTTGAGAGCAGTTGGGGTTGCTCGGGAGGTAGTTGTTGTTGGGGGGGTTTGGCTTCCTGTTTGGAGAGGGAGGGTGGGTTGGTCCGTGGTCGCGGAGCGAGCGAGGTCAATGAGCTATATTGTTCGGTCTGTTTGTGTGAAGGGGAATGGCTAGTACCGGGGCGTTGAAATGTGTGTCCTGGAATGTGCAGGGTATGCAGTCCATGACACGCAGGCATAAAGTTCAGGCATACCTCAAGCGTAGGGGGGTTCACATAGCGTTCCTGCAAGAAACACATCTTAATAAGCAAGAAGGGATTGCACTGCAGAGGCGTTGGAGGGGGCAGCTGTTTAACACGACGTTCTCAGCTTTTGCGAGGGGGGCACTGATTTGGATACGGGCGGGGGTTCCCTTCCAGGTTACAAAAACATTGGTGGACCCTGAGGGCAGGTATGTGGCAGTGGAGGAGAGGCTGAAAGGCAGGGTGGTGTCTCTCTGCAGTGTGTACGCTCCCAATGTGGATCTGCCCGCATTTTTGTCTACACTCTCGGGTAAACTGGCGGGTTATTTGGCGGGCCGGTACTCCTGGGGGGGGATTTCAACTCGGTCGAGGATGTGATATTGGATAGGTCCCATCCCCCACTGCGCGCGTCCCCAGTGCATAGAGTAGCCAAGCGTAGGTTGGAGTGGCAGGAGAGCTGGGCCCTCACGGATGCATGGAGGGCGTTACACCCCACTACTAGGGACTACTCCTTTCACTCGCACCTGCATGATCTACACGTCAGGCTGGACGCGTTTCTGTGTTCATCATGCGTACTTTCTGCGGTGGGAGGGGCGGAATATTTGGCTCGAACGATATCGGACCACAACCCTTTGTTGCTATCCCTGAACTGGATGGTGACTGCTAACTGCGTGCCAACATGGCGCCTGCAACCCGACACCCTGGATGACTTGTTGTTCAGGGAGGCCCTGGGAGAGCGCATTGAGTGCTACTTTGAGGAGAATAACGGCTCGGCCTCCACGAGGGCGATAGAGTGGGATGCGTTTAAGGTGGTGGTGCGGGGACACTGTATTGGACACACGGCTGGGGCTCGCAAGACTTTGTTGGATGACTTGGATAAGGCTGAGACCCGGTTGAGAGAACTGGAGAAGGGTCGCCCAAATCACCCTGAGTTACAGGAGGGGCTTAGTGGGGCCAGGGAGGGGCTAGCTGTGGAACTGGAACGGCTGCGCAGCTTTGATCACAAGGCGTACGTGACGAGGGCGCACGCGGAAGGCGATAAGGCGGGGTCTATGTTGGCGTGGCTCGCTAACCCAGTCAGGAGGGGTATGCCGATCATGATGATCCAAGAGACAGGGGAGGAACCCTGCCACACCCAACCCGGGATCCTGAATAAGTTTCGGACTTATTATGAGGGTCTCTATGAGAGTGGTGGAACAGGGGGGACAGATGAGCTAGGAGAGTTCTTGGACGGCTTACGACTGCCGAGGGTGGAAGATTCGGAGGCAGAGGAGCTGGGTCGGCCCATTACGCTCGGAGAGATAGGGTGTGCAGTGAAACAAATGGCTAGAAATAAGACCCCGGGACTCGACGGACTCCCGATAGAGTTTTATAGTAAATATCTGCAGTGCCTTGCTCCCCGGCTGCGAGAGGTCTACAATGAAGCGCAATCGAGGGGTCGGCTCCCGGGCTCCATGTGTGAAGCCCTCATGATCCCGCTGTTGAAACCGGGCAGGGAAGGAGCGGCTTTATCCTCGTACCGTCCGTTGTCCATGTTGACGACGGACTACAAGATCCTGAGTAAGATTCTTGCCAACAGACTGCTGGGGCACATGACTAGCCTTGTTCATAAGGACCAATGCGGTTTTATCCCGACGCGCAACACCACCCACAATATTCGCAGACTTACGAGACTGATGGGGGCGGACTGGCCGGGCGCCGTCTCTCCATTTGTCCTTTCTATTGACATAGAGAAGGCCTTCGACAGCCTTGAATGGGGGTACTTGTATGAGGTGCTGCGACGCTTCGGGCTGGGGGACGGATACATAAACTGGACCAAGGTCCTGTATACTGATGCGGTAGCGAGAGTCCGAGTGGGCGCTCTGATCTCGAGGCAATACCCGGTCAGGCGTGGCACCAGACAGGGGTGTTCCCTATCTCCGCTCCTGTTTGCCCTGGCGATGGAACCCTTCGCTGTGGAGGCCAGGCTGGGCCGCCACTACGCCGGTTTATCATTTAGGGGCAGGCCGCATTACATTTCTTTATAGGCAGATGATCTGCTGATGTTTTTGGCTGACGCGGGCCCCGAGCTAGAGGGGGCACGGCGGTTACTGGGGCGGTTCGGCCGGCTATCAGGCCTGAGGGTCAACTGGCCTAAATCCTGCTTGTTCCCCCTGAGGTCAGGAGAACCGTGTCCACTCACCGCGCAAGAACTCCGGTGGGAACCGCGCTGTCTGCATTATCTGGGAGTCTATGTCTATCATACCCCGGCTGATTTGCTGGAAGGTAACATCACCCGCTGTATTACTACCCTGCGGGGGAACATGGACTTCTGGTCTACCCTGCCGCTATCCCTGGCTGGTAGGATCTCCCTGCTCAAGATGGTGGCCCTGCCCAGGCTATTGTATTATTTTAGGACGCTCCCGGTGTGGGTCCCGAGTTCTATTTTCAAGCGCCTGAGATCTCTGGTCATAGCGTTCCTATGGGGCACGGGACGGAGGCGCATAGCGCTCGACACTCTGCTGCGCCCCAAGGACGAAGGAGGGTTGGCGGTACCTGATTTTGAGGGATATTATCTGGCCGCGCAGCTGCAGATTTTTACTCAGGAGGTCGCGAAAGTGTATAGAGGCCGAGGACGCGAGAGTAGAAGGCACCCCGCGACATGTGCTGGCGTACATCACGTTACACCAGAAACTCCGGCTAGGAGATTTGACGGTCGAGGAGCAGACATTCCGGCTCTGCTGGAACCGGGCCCGTAAGCGGGCGGGAGTCCGCCTTATGTATGCCCCTATAATCCCGTTGGGAATGGTTACGGCCCTCCCACATGGAGGAGACTGGTCGCGCTTGTTGGGTTGGGAGGAGGCGGGGATACAAATGTTGGGTGATCTGTATGAGGATGGGGTACTACTGCCGTTTCAGGAATTGCAGGAGCGGTTCGACCTACCGAGGGGCGACTACTTGTTGCACGCAGCGGTCACGGGCGCTATGCAGGCTCACTGGGGGGAAGGATTGCAGGAGCCGGGCACCTCCATGGCATGTCAATACACGATGATGGCTGCGGGGACCTTTAAGGCTGTCACCTGCTTGTACTCCAGGATACAGAGGGAGGCCTTACAACCTCTGACGGCTCTGAAGGCCAAGTGGGAGCTGGACCTCCAATTAGAGATCCCTGACACGACCTGGGGCCAGCTACTGAGGCGGGCACGGAAGAGCTCGAGAAATGCCAGGTTTCAGTTAATCCACTTCTACATCATTCACAGGGCATACCTCACACCGGGGAAAATACAACAATACTTTGGGATAGAAAACGCTGCTTGCCCCAGATGCAATACGGTTGGGGCGGACCTAGGTCACATGTTATGGGATTGCCCCTCTCTGGGAGACTACTGGCAGGAAGTGGGGCGAGCCCTCAACAGTGCAACAGACAGGGACATCCAATACACGAAAGCGGTGGGCATCCTCCATTGGTTCCCGCACGCGCCTAGAAACAAGACTACCAGCAAATTTATAGACTTGGGGCTCATTCTAGCTAAGCGGGAGATAACGAGGAATTGGAAATCGAGAGTGGGGCCCGCGTATAAGAGATGGTATGGGGAATGCCTGAGGTGGGCGGCGTGTGAAAGCACCTTGAGGTACCAGATGGCCTGGAGGACAAATGACGAGAAGGCTCTGGAGAGGGCAACTGCGTGGGAAATGATGGTGCAGGCGCTCCGTGACATAGATGATGAGGAGCAGGAGGGCGAGGAGGAGCTGGATGTAGCAGGCCCTGTCATCATACCAGGGGGCACACCTTAGCGAATGTATGTACTCCCTGCATCACAACAGACGTTCTTACAACGATGAATCAGCGCAGCGCGACCACGGGGGAGGGAGGGAAGGAAGCTGGAATTGGCGGGCTGTTGGGGGAACGAAATTATGGGGCGGGGGAGGGGTGAAAACCAAAAAAGCAACCCAGCAATACCTAAGTACCACTTGTGTCGGACAATGTAAGATGGTACGAGAAATACTCATGGACAGAGGCTAACCGTACCCGAGGAAGGGGCGGACCTCCCGGACAAGAACACAATGAACAATGCTATTTCTTGTACACAGAATAATTATAATTTCGATTGTCTTGTCTGTACAATTATATTGGTGATGCAATAAAAATGATGTTAAAAAAAAAAAAAAGATAAACTATGGGAATTAATACATTTAATGATTATTGTGAGCACTTCAAATCGCCTTTCAACCCAGAAGCCTGGTCTTTGTTCTCAACCCGAGCGGCGAACTGCCACTTTCCCCGGCTTTCCCTAGTGCTGTGCGCTGACGCCGTAATTGCTTTATTATCTTTAATGCCGGACTCCTAGTGTGATCCCTTATGTGCCTATTTTTTGCAGAGAGATCTGCTAAGGACTGGATCATACTGCCCAGGCCATACATACCACCAGAGCGCCCGCTGTGCCAGGCTGGTCAGTCATGACAATGAATTTACAGACCTGCTCTTAACGCTCTGATTTTTTTTTTAGTGCTTGCTGTTGCATCTCTGCTGGTTCATAGCACTGTAAAACAACCCTTTCAATGCTCCACTTCAATGGTACTCTTTTAAACGACTTCTGAAGGAGGAAAGGCAGAAAGGCCCGCCCAGGATTCTAATCTACTTGACTTACTGAGCTATTGCACCTGTCTGAGCTCCGGTACTACGCTGCATTCTTGCTTCAATGGACTTTTGCCAGATTCCGTTCTCGTGGGAAGGGCGCCTGGCCTAATGCGCTGTTCCTGCCCCGTGGTGGACTCATCACCTATGAACACCGCTGGGAAGTTATTAGAAGCAGGTTTTAGTGTCCTCTCGTCGCCCTCAGCTCCCTCTATGAACTGATTTTTTAGATTCCATCATATGTGTACACACACACATACGCTTACATATCCTTGTTTAAACGCACCACATATCACCGTACTCACACGCACCACATATCACAGGTTAGTACCAAATCATGACATTGTGTTCAGCAAGTTTGATGAGAAATACCCATGTTAAGGGAATTATCTAGAATGCTGAACATGTATTTATTAAAGGCATTCAAATGGCTCAGTGAGTTAAATACTCACCACTAAGATATGTGGTGATCTGCAGGTTTTGTGTTTAAATCAGGGAAACTGGTTCTGCTTTCCATCCTTTCGAACTGATTACCATTAAGTCTGGTAATGGTTATCTATGTTATTGATAGCAGTGAGATGCATAAGTGCAGTAGGGAGCACTATATAAATACACATTAATTTTATTATTTAACACAATTGTGTGCCTGTGTATAGTACACTGAAATGCTTTGGAGTTTACATCGGTAGGTATCGGTTCACGGATGGGCGTTAATAGCAAGATATTTGGCAGTTATCGTGGTGCGTGCTGCCATCTGTCGCTATTATGGTGGTGACATTGAAACTTTACATTTCGTTACAGGATGTGTGTGGTTGCTTCCAGTGGGTTGTGAAGATGATACTAGGTAAGGTAGACTCTTTAGGTTGATGGAGGTGATGCTTTAGGGCTATTTTGAAAATTACTGAAGGTGATAGGGCTACGGTGGAGTCTATTACAGCTTTAGGATTACAGGGGGGCAGCTATTTGAGTTATGGAAAGATGATCTTGGCAAAGTAATTGGTGTCCCGCATTGGTCCAGGAAGGCTGAAGTCATGGCTGCTTTTCAGGGTATCCAGGTGTTATACATTTGCATGAATTATCTACATTCTCAGTGGTTATCCTGTAATTCAGAGTTGTCCAGTGGTTGCAGTAGCAGTTGATTAACGTAATTCTGTGGGCTTCCATTAACCCTGCATTGGGGTGCAACACTGTAGGCAACACAGGCCAGTGTCCTTGTATTCAAAGCCAAACCCTTTGGCTTCAGAATTAGCATTAGTTGCTAAGTGTGCATTCACACTGAAATCATTTTGGATCACAGCTCTCAATTAGGAATTATGACCTTACATGGGCCTATTTGGATGAGGCTGGAGTAGAAATAGATGTGTTGGATGAAGGTTTTGAGCTCATCGATGTGGTTGAGAGCTTTCTTGATGGAGTATGTGTTGCGAATGTTGATGGTCGTGGTGTACTAACCTGTTTTAAAGTGTTTTAAAGGTTTTAGAGCAACAGAGAGATGTTGGGTTAAATAGATTTTTATGGGAATGATAATGGTGTCTTTAAAGTAGGGACTTAAGTCGTCTAGACAGAGGTATGCTGGCTCCCCTACTAGGTCCCTCATTGGGCAGTAGTGACGCCACCGAGAGAGGAATACCTGCCTGTATTAATTTGAATGGCCCAATATCATTTTTTTTGTCACTACCTCTATGAAAGACCCCTGTAAAACTCTCAGGATGTGAAGATACTTTTTGTATGGGTACTGGAAATTAAACGTAGTACAAAAGATTTGTGGGTCAAATAACGTAAATGTGAAGTTTGCAGAGGAACTTCAGTGAGTAAGTGCTTGGTTAAGTGACTTTATTTTTATATTTGTATACTGTTCATCAAATTTTGCGACTCCCTTTAAGTTCGTATTTAGAGCATATTGTGCTTTCTAATAGCGAACACAAGGGGAAAGAGCATTTCTCACTAAAACCTGGAGATGGAGATTCGCACGCCTCTCTGGATCCTGTCATGGGGTACATGAATTCATACTAAGTGCTATTAAGGTCTACCGTGCCCAGCTTTCCACACACTGCCTGCCGCCCATACTACCTACCTCCTCCATGTCCTTCTGCTCACACGGAGATTGGTCCATAGAAATTGTCTTCTAACAGCACCCATAGATAATATTTTTTTCAAATCATGTATTTTAGGTGATATGACCTAACAAGGCCCTGATTCTGTATTAAAAACAGAGCTTTCGACTATACCATTTCCTGGTAAAGGCAATATTTCTCACAATCTGTTCCCATACTTGGAGTGTCACGCAGTTTGGTGCTCACTTTCCCTTCATTTTTTTAAAGACATAGTTTATTGGTTTTTGTGCATAAAAAAACAACAAAAAAACAGCATAACATTTCACGTTACTTTTATCATATCAATTTCTTAGTCAAGCGGCTGCCCCCCGCCCACTGACCCACATCCAGTATAATTATATGTCAGCTCCATGCATTCAATTCACCAAATGAAAACAACGCCCCTTCAAAGTTTAGACCCTCAACCCCCCACTATCAAATCATGTGCCCTCCCCTTCCCTCCCTAGCCCACCCCATCACCGACGCGCATAGCCTGTTCTATACCCCTTGTGTCGGTTGCGTTGCAGTCACCATGTATGATATTGTAGTATGTACCTGTCATGCTCTCGGGTTATTCTCTGCCCTCTGCGTCATCCGCTCCCCCATCCTGCAGCCCACTATCTCGCAATGCCTGCACTAACATCTCCCATGCTGTCGCAGCCTCCAACTCTTTCTCATTGTTCTTCCTACGCGCCATCTGATATCGCAACGCGCTCTCGCTGGCGGCCCATTTTAAGAACTCGCTCTTCCACCGAATATAGCTGGGTCCTGCTGTTGCTTTCCAACGCCTCGTAATTTCTCGCTTTGCTAAAATGAGACCCATGTCCATGAACTTGCTTGTGAGCTTGTTCTTGGATGTGTGGGGGAACCAGTGTAGTATGCTGGTGGCCATATCCATCTCTAATCCCCTCTCTGTAATCGCGTTCAGGGTATTTCCTACTTCCTCCCAGTAACTGTCCAACTTAGGGCAGGACCATAATATATGTTCAATTTCCGCTCCAGCTTTCGTGCATCTAGGACAGGCTGCATCAGCCACCCTAAAGTATTTCTGAATTTTCCCTGGTGTCAGGTATGCTCTATGCAGAATATAGAAGTGTATTAGTTGAAACCGTGCATTTCTCGAGCTCTTCCAGGCCCTACTCATATATGTGCCCAGGCAGCTTCGGGAATGGGTTTCCCTAGATCCATCTCCCATTTGCCTTTTAATGTCTCCAAGGGAGCCAACCCTTCATTGAGCATCCTGGAGTACAAGCAGGTAACCGCCTTGAACGTCCCCACCGCCATCATAGTATACTGACAGGCCAGTGCCGTTTTAGGTTCTATCAGCCCGTCCCGCCAGTGCGCCTGTATCACTCACCATCGCCGCATGCAGCAGGAAACCTCCTCTCGGCAAGTCAAACCGCTCTAGTAGCATCTGATAGGGCAACATATTGCCGTCCTGATATAGGTCCCCTATCATCTGGAGTCCCGCTTCCTCCCAAACCTGCAACCGCGACCAATCACCCCAGTGTGGCAACGCCGTCACCATGCCTAGCGGGACCTCAGGTGCGTACGGGTGTAGCACTCCCGCTCTGCGTTGGGAGCGATTCCAATCGAGCCTGAGTGTTTTTTCCTCTGTCAGGAGTTCCTTAAGGTCTAACTTCTGTTGCAGCGTTATGAAAGACAGGACATGGCGCTGCATTCCTGTGCCTCTCTTATGATCCGGTTCCCTAAATTCCCGTGCCACTTCTTGCGTAAAGATCTGTAAGTGGGCCACCAGATAGTACAACTCGAAGTCAGTGACTGCCAACCCGCCCTCTGTTTTAGGCCGTATAAGCGTCGCCTGCGCAACCCTCCGTCTGCCTACACCCCAAAGAAAGGATATTATGAGTGATTTCAGTGTTTTAAACATGGAGCTCGGTATCCACACTGGTAGTGTCCGAAAATAATATAGGAAGTTGGGGTGCGCTATCATTTTTAACAGGGCAATGCGGCCCTTCACCGATAGTGGGAGAGTGGACCAAAAGGCCGTGCTGCCCTTCAGCGCTCCCACCGCGCGACCCACTTTGCTCTCCAGCATATCTGTCGGCGCGTGATAAATATATACTCCCAAGTATTTTTAAACAGGTGGGCTCCCATCTCATTGCTTGGATCGTAGCGGGGCGGGGTATTCCTCTTCACACCGGGAACATACACGTCTTGGACCAATTCACCCTCAGGCCCGAGATAGTCCCAAAACGGGAGAGCAAGGCCTCAGCTCCCCTAAATGCATCATCAGCATCCTCAAGAAAAAGAAGCATGCCGTCCGCATATAGCGATACGTGTTGTTGTCCAGCTCTGCCCGCAAGTCCCCCATAAAGGGCTCCTGTGCGAATCGTGATCGCGAGGGGCTCTACTGCTAAGGCGAATAGCAATGGGGATAGCGAGCAACCCTGCCTTGTCCCCCGGTCTACCGAATATTGCGAACATATCAGCGCACCCACTTTCCCCCTGGATAGCGCCGATGTATACAAGACCTTTGTCCACTGTAGATAGCCGTCGCCCAGGCCAAACCGCCTCATTACTGTATACAGATACTCCCACTCTAGGCTGTCGAATGCTTTCTCTATATCTACCGACAGAACCACTGGCTGGCGCGCATCAGGGTGGTATTCCTCTATAATGCGCACTAATCGCTTAATATTTGCGGTCGTGTTCCGCGTTGGGATGAAGCCAGCCTGATCCTCGTGTACTATCGCGGTCATGTATTTTAACAGCCGGGTCGCTAATATACTGCTCAGTATCTTATAGTCAGTTGTTAACATCGATAGTGGTCTATAGGAAGCCGTGTCCCCACTTTCTCTCCCTGATTTCAACAGAGGGATCGCCAACGCTTCCCGCATTGATTGGGGCAGCCCTGTCTCTTTGGCCTCTTTGTAGACTGTAATGGCTGGATTTTCTGTTTAGATGGGATCAGCCCCCGGGGGCCCCTGTGACCCAGCCAAAACGTACTCACCTTCCCTTCTTAGATCGTATTTACACTAAGTAGATATAAAGATGAATATACAGGTCGCACCTAAGAATGGGGAATGACAATATACATATATGGATTTTCTACAATATCTTATTCACATCAGTTGGCCTCGCGGTCGCCTCGACCCAGACCGTTCTACCCTAGGGCAGATCTGACACACAATCCGGCGTGTCTACACACGGGCCTGCAGAACCCAATGCTCCCTTTTCCAAATCGTTCGCGATCCTGCGAAACATACGCGACAGTGTCCCCCCTGTCGTTCTCATTTAGTCTTATACCACAATCCGGTGGCTTTACACGGCAGTATCCCTCCTGCCGTTCTCATTAACGCCGCATATCAACGACGACCACATTCCTATGAAACATTATTGGGATGATATCTCAACAGTCTACTTAGGATAAAACTAAAATAATAACTTTGGATATGAGTTCAGATTGTATAATGTACTCCGTGCTCATGACATCAAAGGTCCACTCACTCCCTCTTTATTTGGCTACCATTCGTTTGATCGGGATTTCTCATCCGTTCGTCTTAATAGTGCTCAACTAGAAGCCTCATTTACCAAGATTGAACATAAGCACCAGGTACACAATAATTCTATATGAATTAGGGTATTTATTAACAATAGACATAAATCACATTACTAAGCAGCATTACATTTGCAAAGGGAATAAAAGATAAAGATTAGGGTGCACGCACTATAAGAATAGGTTGGACTTCACCTGGTTAATGGGAAATCGGGACTCGGCAGTCATCTAGGCTCCTGTCTCGTCTCTGGGTCCTGGCTCGCTTTGCAGTCACCCTCAGCCGTCACAAGTACACGTCTGCACCGATAGGCTCAAACTCATCTGCTCTCCCTCAGGACCTCGGAACCTTGCTGTTAATTAGCTACCGTCTCTCTCTCTCTCTCTGCATTAGTGCGCTCCGCGCCACTTCTCGTTCAGTCTATCTTCAGAGAGTTTCGGTCTTAAATCTTTCTCCGACTTCAAAGATGGCGACTTGTCCACCATAAAAGTGAATAATGGCAGAGATGCTAACGGCTAGATGCCGCCTACGGACTAACTAACTCAAAGACTAACACCTTCGCTAATATCAAAGCCCGTTCCTTCATGGAAATTCACGGCCAGTAACCTGCCGCCCACCAAATTCTTGTACCTCCCCGTACCAAGGACACTTTCCCAGCCGGCCGGCCTGAAGTTGTGTCTTCGGAGTGGAGAAAAATACATTCCTTCGATAAGGGTCAGCCTGAACCGGTTCTCTCCAAGCGAACAACAGCTTGAAACTAAAACATTACATTTCACCTAGAAAGCCTTCTCGAGCTACCAGGCAGAAAGCAACATGGAGTCTGTCTCGCTTAAGGCCTACGGAGCCCATAATATGCATAGCTCCATGAGAAACAGATCGGCATGTTAGCAAATGAGTAAATCATGACTAATACTTATATATCTAACCCCTCACTTAAATTCATAAGCCTTACTCTAAGGGAAATGGCACGAAAATGCCCTTATATCTATAAGACAAGGTCCCTGTCTATCGGCCTAATCCCTATGTTATGGGGGTGATAGGCTGGAGTCACTCTCCATCATTCTTCTTCTCCAAAGAGCTGGCAGAAAGGCAGCCATTACATAGACTTCTTGAAATTTGGGTGCCAGCAGGTCAACATATGTCCCATGAAATTTTATGGGGAGTCCATCCAGCCCTGGGGTTTTGTTGCGGGCCATAAGTTTAATGGCCCCTCGGATCTCCTTTAGCTCTATGTCTCTGCCTATTTCTATCGCCTGATCCTGCTCTAATTGTGGTGGGTTCACACCCTCCAGAAAACCATTGACGGCAGGGTCGCCAGGTAGTAGTTTGCTCTCATAGAGTTCCGCATAGTAGCGCCTGAAACCATGCAGGATTTCGTATTGGGTGTAGACCTCTGTACCGTCTCCTGTTGTTAGAGCTAGTATGGGGGAGCTTCTCTTCAAAGGGTTTGCAAGCCAGGCCAGTAGTCTACCTGCCTTATCCCCTTCCGCTTGCGCCCTCATCGTGTAGGCCTTGCAGTCAAAGCTACGCAATCGCTTCACCTCCGCCTCTTTCGCCGTGCTAACCTCCTTCTGTAATTCAGGGCCACCCGGCCTCAGTAGCTTCACCTGCCGGAGCTTGTCTTCGGCCGTGGCCAAGTCATCGAGCAGGATTTTCCGCACCCCGCGTGTTTCCCTATACAGAGACCCTGTAGGACCACCTTAAAGGCATCCCATTGCATGGCTCGCGACTCAGTCGTGCCAGCATTTTCTGCGAAATAGTGGGTGATCACTTCCTCTATCGCTACTCGAAAGAGCGGATCGTCTAGCGTTTCGGGGCGCAACCTCCATGTGGGAACACAGGAGATTCCGGTCATCCATTGCATGGTAGCCAATAGTGGGTTATGGTCCGATAGCGTTCTGGCTAGATATTCAGTCTTCACTATAGCTGGCAGTACCGCGGGCGAGCACAGCACCGCATCCAACCTTACATGTAACTTGTGCATGCCAGAAAAATATGAGTAATCTCGGTCTCTTGGGTGCAGCACGCGCCAAAAGTCTGCAATTCCCCAACGTGTCTGCCAGTCAAGTCTACCCTTGGTCAAGCGATGCGCCGGAGAGTCCGGCAATGGGGGTGCGACCTATCCAATGATACATCCATAACAGAGTTGAACTCCCCCCCCCCCCCCCCCCCCTACCCCTCCCCCCCACCCCATTAGCAAGGGGCCCGCGAGATAGTGTGCCAACAATCCTGACATCCTTGCTAGGAAGCCCAACTGATCTATATTTGGCGCATATATACTACAAAAGGCAATATCTCTACCCCTTAGTTTGCCTTCTATGGCCACATATCGGCCCTCAGGATCTATCAGTTGCTTAGACAGTTGGAAAGGGACCCCTGCTCTAATCCAAATTAACGCTCCCCTAGCAAAAGCAGAGTATGTGGTACTATACACCTGGCCCCTCCATCTGCGCTGCAGCGCTACACTTTCGGCTTTCGTTAGACGTGTTTCCTGGAGTAGTGATCATAAGTGCATACATCAATTGTGAATGCATCCCTGATTAAGGGCACTCCTTAGGTTCTTTTATGACAGACTCCTTTGTGTTTATCATATGTTTTCATTTATTTTCTGAGAAATTCATATCAGATATTTTACTTCATTTCAGTTCCACATTTGAGCCATAAACGTAAACATAAATTCATCCATAGTATTTCATTGATAACTCCAATACATTCCGGGCTAATGTAGCCCTTTATCAAGGAGATCTGCGGTATAAACCAAATAAGATATAGCCAATTATTATACGACTTTTGGTAACAATGCAAGCTGTTGAACACATGTAAATTCTAAAACATAAGTAACATCATGTAGTTCGTGAGTGCCCGGAGTGAAAACAACGTGTTTGTGAAAAAGTGCTCACGGCGCGTGACCAGTTTGTTCCGCAAACTCTTGAAAACCTGGCTGTTCTCTCAGTAATCTCTTTTTCCATACTGTCATATCTGCTCTATTCAACCTATGCCCTCACACCTCTATTGTTAATATTGGTTTTTAGCGCCTTGACGCCCACGGGTATAAGTAGCGCTTTATAAATATTAAAAATAAATAAATAAATAAATAAATTTGTGAAAAAACAGCGTGACTCAAATGAAGTTAAAATACACTTACGTGAATGACAATCACGAAGCTCAAAGGTAATTGTTGTCAAAAAATAAAGAAATGTAGTCAGAACTCCGACGAGTTCGGTATGTTAACAAAATGGTAATGACATGGCAGCTTGAAGGGCTGACTTACCAAAATAGATTGTTTCTTTCAGTAATCGAAGCGTAGTGAGGCGAACAGCCGTGGCGAGGGTAATGCGGTGATGTTACCGTGCGTGTGAAGACGGCGATAACGTAGCGAAATTAAAAACCGGTTCGTTCTCATTGGATGAGTGTGTAGTCACGTGTTAGACCAACATAAAAGTTGGACTAAACTCGCGGCCATCTTAGGGGCGAAAAAGTGCACCGGTGAGTTTGCATGTTAAATAAAGTTGTGGATTCAAAACACATTACCATGTCTCTATACATTCAAACAAATTAATAAATGTTGTGAATACAAGCCAGATATCAAGACATAATCATCAGAAAACCACCACGCAGTGGTTAAAGAAAACAGCTAAATTCAGTCCTTTCATTAAGCCCGAAGGGCTTCATGGCTTGGAGGCGATATATCCATGATATCTCGCGTTGTAACAAAGTTTTATTATTGTCTTTCCCCTCTTGTTTTTCAATGATTTCCAAAACTAGATATTTCAATTGCGCAATGTTGTGTTTGTGTTAAACAAAATGTACAGCAACGCTGGATTTTTCATTTCTGGTTCGAATGTTTGATTTGTGCTCGTTTAATCGGGTTTTGATTTTTCTTTCAGTTTAACCGATATAGATTTTTCCACAAGGGCACTTTAACATGTATATAAGGTTTGATGAATCACATGTGGCATTAACGTTGAGTTTAATGTTATGACCCTTCATTGGATGGGCGATGTTGTTGCCTTTCATCACGTTATTGCAACTGTTGCAATTTAAACATGGTCGTGTGCCTTTTGATTCTCCGCGTTTTGGTTGTTCTTCAGACAAAATTTCCTTAATGTTGTTACTGCGTGTATACGCAAAGATCGGAGGATGTGTGAAAAGTATGTTTGAATTCAGGTTCGGCCATCAATATAGGCCAATGTCTCATTATTATTTTTTTGTATGTGTTGCTAAGGGTTGAAAATTTCGACACCAGTACCATTCTGTTATCTTTTGGTTCAGTAGTTTTTTTCAATGTTTGTTCTCTTGAGATAAGAGATACTTGGTTCTCAGCTTTTGTTATGATGTCTTGAGGATAACCTCTTGCAGTGAATCTTTCTCCCATCTCTTTGATCCGTGTTTTTCCTACTTCACTGTTGGATACTATGCGTTTAGCGCGAAGCATTTGAGAATATGGTAAATGTTGTTTTAAAGAACCCTGATGCAAGCTGGAGAAGTGGAGAGTATTGTTGCGATCCGTTGTTTTGCGGAAAAGGTCAGTTTCAAAACCTTTGGAGGTTTTTGAGATGAGTACATCAAGAAATGTGATATTGTGTTCATTTAATTGCCATGTAAGTTGTATACAATCATCCTGGGTATTCAATTTAGTTAATGCTTGTTGCAAATGCTCTTCTGTGCCCTTCCATATGAAAAATAAATTGTCTATATATCTCACATATAGTTTGAGATTGTTGGACCAGATGGTGTTGCTGTAAATATTTGTTTCCTCAAATTCTTTCATGTACATATTCGCGTACGAAGGCGCTGCGCTATTTCCCATGGACATGCCTGATAGTTGCATATACCATACCTTTTCATAATTTAAAGTAGCTGTGATATAATGAGAACATCATTAGTTCCATTAGAAATTCCTGCATAGGTTTGTCAATTTCACTGTTCATGATGGAATTTTCAATTGCATCGAATCCTCCTCCATGGGGGATGGATGTGTATAGGGCTTTTACGTCAGCAGTGCCCAGAATTAGCTTTTCTCCTTCCAGTATGGTGACTTCAGACAGATTAATTAGAAATTCGGAAGTATCTTTTATGTAGCTTCTCATCTGTTTCACAAGTGGCTGGAGGTACCTATCAAGGAATTTCCCTACAGGTTCGTTTAAGGAACCCCTGGTGGATACGATAGGTCGAAATGGGGGGTCTTTGATACATTTGTGTATTTTAGGGGTGATTTCGATTGTCGGGCTTCTGGGGTATTCAACCAGTAGGTATTTGAAGGTTCTTTCATCAATGGTTCCTGTTGTATGTGCTCTCGTTAGGATTTCACACAGAGTAGTTTTAAATTGGGTGGTCGGATTGTTCTCCAATTGTATGTATGTTTCAGGATCCGAGATGTGTTCCATCATTTTTTGTTGGTACATTTGTGTGTTTACAATCACTAATGCTCCCCCTTTATCTGCTTTAATACACTTGATATCTTTGTTGTTGGCAATCTTTATAAGCGTATCTTGATCCTTTTGGGTGATGTTTTTGGTTATTTTTTTGTTGAAATTTAATTTCATTAGATCTTTTTTGACTAGCGTTTCGAATGTATCGATACATTTGTGGCTACATGAAGCCAGAAAAGAGCTTGTGGGTCTTAAGCCCATTAATTGACCTGGTTTGCAGTCGGTGTTCGGTGTTAGTACGTTGTTGAAGAAATGACGTAGTCGTAATTTCCGTGTGAATTTAAATGTGCTGACTTCCAATTCTAGCAGGTTGTTTTTTGTGGTGGGAATAAATGATGTCCCTTTTTCCAATAATTTCATCTCATAAGGAGTTAAGGTGGTATCAGAGATGTTGTCTTTTTTCTAGATCGTGCTCCTTGTGTTGGGGGGACCTTTCTCCTTTTCTTTTTCTTTTTCTCCTCCGGAGTCTTCTCTGTCGTTTGGGCCAGCCTCTAAAAAAGGCACAGAGGATGTTGTGGTGTTGTCGCTGGTGCTAGGTTTATCACTTGCGTCTCTCGATGTTACTGTTGTGGGAGCACCCGTTCTTTTTGGTGGTCGGTTTGATGTTTCACTACCCGACGATGAAGTGTCGGTCTGCTGACTATATGGTTTGTTTCTCCGTCTCTGGGCGTACACTTCCGCCCAGGTGTAGACTTCTCCCAATTTGTAGTCCAGCGTATCTCTCCTGAACTTGCGGATCTTTCTTTCATTAATCTCTTTTGTGTGTTTGCCTAACTGGGTTTTAATATCTTCTAAGATGTTAGACCAATCCTCTGGTGTCACTGTGTCTTGTAGTTCTTTTTCTATTTCTTTTATGTCGATTTCCAGTTCTTTAAGTATGTTAGATAACTCCTCTATTATGAGTTAGATAAGGTCCAAGCTGCATTTATTAAGTATGGCATTCCATTTTTCTTGGAAGATCTTAGAGTTTTTACATAAGGATGGTTTCAGCGCTATCCTTAGTCCACGGGGAATTCTTGAAGCTTTGTGGTATTTTATTAGTGTGTTAGCGTGCAGTTTTTGATTTACTTGGCGTCTCAAGAGGTATAAAAGTTGTCTGATGTTCTGTTCTTTTGTGCGCCTCCAGTGTCTTGGGCTATATCTTCGTTTATTAGAGCATATATTCGCTCTGTTTCTTCATTTGCAAATGCTAGGGTTGCAGCTCTGGCTTCCGTGGTTTTGGAAATTTAATCGTATTGCATTATGGGGCGTGCTTCCTGTTCCGAGGTCGGTTAATTGAGTATACTAGCTGAATAGGATAGGTGCACAACCACTGTTTTTATGTGTTTTGAACAAAAGTAATAGTATTTTCAAAAAGGTAGGGTGCTGCCTACAGGTAACATATCCGTCCGTTTTACGTTTCTTATAATGATCATAAGTGCATACATCAATTGTGAATGCATCCCTGATTAAGGGTTAGGTTCTTTTATGACAGACTCCTTTGTGTTTATCATATGTTTTCATTTATTTTCTGAGAAATTCATATCAGATATTTTTACTTCATATCAGTTCCACATTTGAGCCATAAACGTAAACATAAATTCATCCATAGTATTTCATTGATAACTCCAATGCATTTCGGGCTAATGTAGCCCTTTATCAAGGAGATCTGCGTTATAAACAAATAAGATATAGCCAAATATTATACGACTTTTGGTAACAATGCAAGCTGTTGAACACATGTCAATTCTAAGCAATAAGTAACATCATGTAGTTCGTGAGTGCCCGGAGTGAAAACAACGTGTTTGTGAAAAAGTGCTCACGGCGCGTGACCAGTTTGTGAAAAAACAGCGTGACTCAAATGAAGTTAAAATACACTTACGTGAATGACAATCACGAAGCTCAAAGGTAACTGTTGTCAAAAAATAAAGAAATGTAGTCCGAACTCAGATGAGTTCGGTATGTTAACAAAATGGTGATGACATGGCAGCTCGAAGGGCTGACTTACCAAAATAGATTCAGTTTCTTTCACTAATCGAAGCGTAGTGAGGCGAACAGCCGTGGCGAGGGTAATGCAGTGATGTTACCGTGCGTAGACGGCGATAACGTAGCCAAATTAAAAACCGCTTCGTTCTCATTGGATGAGTGTGTAGTCACATGTTAGACCAACATAAAAGTTGGACTAAACTCGTGGCCATCTTAGGGGCGAAAAAGTGCACCGGTGGGTTTGCATGTTAAATAAAGTTGTGGATTCAAAACACATTGTTACTATGTCTCTAAACATTCAAACAAATTAATAAATGTTGTGAATACAGGCCACATATCAAGACATAATCATCAGAAAACCACCACGCAGTTGTTGTGCACCTATCCTATTCAGCTAGTTTCCTGGAGTAGTGCAATGTGCACCCCCGGCGGACCAGATAAGCGGGGATCTTGTGACACCGTGTCATTGTATGCAACCCCCTCACATTCCAGGTCATACATTGTAGGTTAGTGGAATCAACCATTCTCCCATTGTTCCCCGCTCTAATGCAACCTCGTCTCCATGCTTGCATCGGTGACTACCCTTCCCCAACTTCCCCTCACAGATTCAACCCCCCCCTCCCAAGAACAGGAGCTAGCATTTTCCATCTAGTCCCCATCCAAACCTTAGCACCTAACAAAAAACGACTAAGTCCCACAGCAGTAGCTGGAGGGATGCCTTAAGGGCAATGAGGGGGGACTATGCACCAAACCGGAGCTGCACACCCTCTCGGACTTCGTGGGTCAACCCAGCCCATCATGATCAGAGACTTCGGATACCCCCTCTCCTCCCAGATCTTATAAAACCACAATCCCCAATCAGGTCCCAGCCAGGGGTCCGCACCAGCTTCGAGTTCACCTCCCAGGCCACCCCTCAGGTCCATTTACCCCTCGTCCAGCATTCCTTCCGCCGTTTCTGGAGTTACCTTCGACAAGTGTTCGCTGTTCGTTTCAGAATGTTCTCAGTCAGACCAGCTGCCTTCTTTTTCCGAGTCCGTGCCCTCCAGTGAAGGGGGCCCCTGCGCACCTGACAGCGTGGCCACCACCTCTAGCACATTTTGCCTCTCAGCTGCTGTTTGGGACGATGAAGGCTTCCTCAGTCCCCTCCGTCTGCTCCTAGTCCGTCTCGATTTACACGGCGGGAGTCCCTCTGGGGTAATCATTGTGCCATGGCCAGCCCCATCTTTTCCCGCTTTATACAGTTCCAACCAGGCAGCGGCATCATCCGGAGTATCAAAGAAATAAGAGGGAGTACTGGATGCCCTCATTGCGTAATTCCCTCTTAACGGCCAGGAAAGATGTGGGTTTTATAGGTGTAGTCCGGGAATATGTTAACCCTGTTGTTGTCTACCTGGAATAGGCCGTCTGCTCGCGCTTTCTGCAATATAAAGTCTCGGTCTTGGAGTGCAACAGCCGTGCCACCACCGGCCGCGACGGTCTCCCCTGCTGAGGCGGTCGTACCGGGACCCGGTGGGCTCTTTCCAAGGTGTAGAAGGTGGACAGGCCCTCCGGTGCCACCACTGTCCATAGCCAACCCTCGAGATATTGCACCATGTCCGATCCTTCCATTTTTTCTGGCAGACCCACCTCTCGAATGTTGTTCCGCCGATTTCGACCTTCAGCTTCTTCCGCTCTTTTTTCCAGGGCGTTGACCCGTTCCATCACGTTTGCCATGGTCGCTCCGAAGTCTTTCTGCGCCGGTTCAATAGTTTGGAGTGCACCCTCTACCAGTTTGACTCTATCCACTAGTTTTCCATGGTCAGCTTTTAAAAGCCCCAATCCTGTTGCCACCTTCGAAATGTTGTGATGGAGCGCCGTGCGGGATTCAGCGATGGCTGCCAAGATTCTGTCCAGCTGTTGTTGCAGGCCGGGGTCTTGCACCGAAACAGGTCCCACACGTTCTTTGTATTCTGCAGAGTCTCCCTCCGTAGAGGACTGCGCTCCGCCTTTGGCCCCTCTCGGTTTTCCCATGGTTAGGCGTACCTAAGGCGATTGTAGGCCACACCGCCTCAACGGGCGAGTTCAGGGTATGTCGCACGGGTTAGCAGCCAGCTCCAACAGTTCCCTGGCACACTCAACCCACCTCGCAATGGCAGCTCGCCGTAGGTGTTGTAGAATCTACACAAGCATGACTCAGTTCCTCACAGGGGTTCAAGCCTGGTGCAATAGTTCAGCACCAGCGGCAACCGGGATGGCTCCAGACATTCGCCCCGATCTTGAACCACCATTAATAGGCCCATGGTTGCTCCGAGTAGCAATTCCCACATCCGGTGCCTCGTTAGGTCCGGCCGACCGGTCCCCCCAGCGCGCGTTCAGCCCAGGTAGAGACTTCCGTGTGTCCAAAACTCAGGGTCGCATCTCCAACATGTGGGTAGGGTGCTTATCTCCTGCCGAACATCCGGCAAAGCGGCCACAACTGCCACGTAGGGTGTCTTTCCTACTCTGCTGCAACCTTCCAGGCCCTGACACCGTGCGGGCCCCGGCTTCTCCGCAGTCCGCTACCAGCAGGTCCCCCCACCACCTCCAGGCTGGTGTTGTGAATCAGCCAGCGGGCCACCTTGCAGTTCTCGGGGGGTTTTAGCCCATCTTTTCTGTCCCAGCAGGGGGTATCCCGGGCGTACCGCATAGGACAGCCATCACTGAATGCATGTGTCCGCCTCACTCGTGTCACCCCTTATGCCTCAGCCGCCAGGAAGCCAGTAGCAGCGCCCCACAGTGTTCCATGGGGTGCTGGGGGCGTCCTCAGGGCGATGACTGGCTCCTCGCCGGGCGCAGGACCCCGGTTCTGGGGTTCTCCGCGGCACCAGGCCCTGATCGCTTTAGCCGCTGGCTGGGTCCCTAGGTGCTGCGTGTCTCGGTGTTGCCTCCCCTACGACCATGCGGTTCTTCGTGGAGTTACTGCAGGGCCCCCTTGGTGGTCGCTTCCCCTCGCATGCGCAGGGGGGTTCACCACGCCTATTGGCCTCCAGCTGTAGTTACGCCAACTTTCCTCAAAGTTTAGACCCTCAACCCCTCCACTATCAAAACATGTGCCCTCCCTAGCCCACCGTATCACCGACACGCATAGCCTGTTCTATACCCCTTGTGTCGGTTGCGTTGGAGTCACCATGTATGATATTGTAGTATGTACCTGTCATGCTCTCGGGTTATTCTCTGCCATCTGCGTCTTCCGCTCCCCCATCCTGCAGCCCACTATCTCGCAATGCCTGCACTAACATCTCCCATGCTGTCGCAGCCTCCAATTCTTTCTCATTGTTCTTCCTACGCGCCATCTGATATCGCAACGCGCTCTCGCTGGCGGCCCATTTTAAGAACTCGCTCTTCCACCGAATATAGCTGGGTCCTGCTGTTGCTTTCCAACGCCTCGTAATCTCTCGCTTTGCTAAAATGAGACCCATGTCCATGAACTTGCTCGTGAGCTTATTCTTGGATGTGGGGGGGGAACCAGTGTAGTATGCTGGTGGCCATATCCATCTCTAATCCCCTCTCTGTCATCGCGTTCAGGGTATTTCCTACTTCCTCCCAGTAACTGTCCAACTTAGGGCAGGACCATAACAAATGTTCAATTTCCGCTCCAGATTTCGTGCATCTAGGACAGGCTGCCTCAGCCACCCTAAAGTATTTCTGAATTTTCCCTGGTGTCAGGTATGCTCTGTGCAGAATATAGAAGTGTATTAGTTGAAACCGTGCATTTCTCGAGCTCTTCCAGGCCCTCCTCACTATCTGTGCCCACGCAGCTTTGGGAATGGGTTTCCCTAGATCTATCTCCCATTTGCCTTTTAATATCTCCAAGGGAGCCAACCCTTCATTGAGCATCCTGGAGTACAAGCAGGTAACCGCCTTGAACGTCCCCACCGCCATCATAGTATACTGACAGGCCAGTGCCGTTTTAGGTTCTATCAGCCCGTCCCGCCAGTGCGCCTGTATCACTCTCACCATCGCCGCATGCAGCAGGAAACCTCCTCTCGGCAAGTCAAACCGCTCTAGTAGCATCTGATAGGGCAACATAGAGCCGTCCTGATATAGGTCCCCTATCATCTGGAGTCTCGCTTCCTCCCAAACCTGCAACTGCGACCAATCACCCCTGTGTGGCAACGCCATCACCATGCCTAGCGGGATCTCAGGTGCGTACGGGTGTAGCACTCCCGCTCTGCGTTAGGAGCGATTCCAACAGAGCCTGAGTGTTTTTTCCTCTGTCAGGAGTTCCTTAAGGTCTAACTTCTGTTGCAGCGTTATGAAAGACAGGACATGGCGCTGCATTCCTGTGCCTCTCTTATGATCCGGTCCCCTAAATTCCTGTGCCACTTCCTGCGTAAAGCTCTGTAACTGGGCCACCAGATAGTACAACTCGAAGTCAGGGACTGCCAACCCGCCCTCTGTTTTAGGCCGTATAAGCGTCGCCTGCGCAACCCTCCATCTGCCTACACCCCAAAGAAAGGATATTATGAGTGATTTCAGTGTTTTAAACATGGAGCTCGGTATCCACACTGGTAGTGTCCGAAAATAAAATAGGAAGCGGGGGAGTGCTATCATTTTTAGCAGGGCAATGCGGCCCATCACCGATAGTGGACCAAAAGGCCATGCTGCCCTTCAGCGCTCTCACAGAGCGACCCACGTTGCCTTCCAGCATATCTGTCAGCGCGTGATAAATATATACTCCCAAGTATTTTAAACAGGTGGGCTCCCATCTCACTGCTCGGATCGTAGCGGGACGGGGTACTCCTCTTCTCACCGGGAGCATGCACGTCTTGGACCAATTGACCCTCAGGCACGAGATAGTCCCAAAACGGGAGAGCAAGGCCTCGGCTCCCCTAAATGCATCGTCCGCATCCTCAAGAAAAAGAAGCATGCCGCCCGCATATAGCGATACGTGTTGTTGTCCAGCTCTGCCCGCAAGTCCCCCATAATGGGCTCCTGTGCGAATCGTGATCGCGAGGGCTCTACTGCTAAGGCGAATAGCAATGGGGATAGCGAGCAACCCTGCCTCGTCCCCCGTTCTACCGAATATTGCGAAGATATCAGCGCACCCACTTTCACCCTGGATAGCGCCGATGGATACAAGACCTTTGTCTACTGTAGATAGCCGTCGCCCAGGCCAAACCGCCCCATTGCTGTATACAGATACTCCCACTCTAGGCTGTCAAATGCTTTCTCTATATCTACCGACAGTACCACTGGCTGGCGCGCATCAGGGTGGTATTCCTCTAGAATGCGCACTAATCGCCTAATATTTGCGGTCGTGTTCTGCGTTGGGATGAAGCCAGCCTGATCCTCGTGTACTATCGCGGTCATGTATTTTAACAGCCGGGTCGCTAATATACTGCTCAGTATCTTATAGTCAGTTGTTAACATCGATAGTGGTCTATAGGAAGCTGTGTCCCCACTTTCTCACCCTGATTTCAACAGAGGGATCACCAACGCTTCCCGCATTGATTGGGGCAGCCGCTCCATCTCTCTGGCCTCTTTGTAGACTTCTTGAAGTTTGGGTGCCAGCAGGTCAACATATGTCCCATGAAATTCTATGGGGAGTCCATCCAGCCCTGGGGTTTTGTTGCGGGCCATAAGTTTAATGGCCCCTCGGATCTCCTTTAGCTCTATGTCTCTGCCTATTTCTATCGCCTGATCCTGCTCTAATTGTGGTGGGTTCACACCCTACAGAAAACCATCGACGGCAGGGTCACCGGGTAGTAGTTTGCTCTCATAGAGTTCCGCATAGTAGCGCCTGAAACAATGCAGGATTCCGTTCTGGGTTTAGACCTCTGCACCGTCTCCTGTTGTTAGAGCTAGTATGGGGGAGCTTCTCTTCAAAGGGTTGGCAAGCCAGGCTAGTAGTGTACCTGCCTTATCCCCTTCCGCTTGCGCCCTCATCGTGTAAGCCTTGTAGTCAAAGCTACGCAATCGCTCCACCTCCGCTGCTACCGCCTCTTTCGCCATGCTAACCTCCGTCTGTAATTCAGGGCGACCCGGCCTCAGTAGCTTCACCTGGCGGAGCTGGTCTTCGGCCGTGGCCAAGTCTTCGAGCAGGACTTTCCGCACCCCGCGTGTTTCCCTATACAGAGCCCCCGTAGGACCACCTTAAAGGCATCCCATTCCATGACTCGTGACTCAGTTGTGCCAGCATTTTCTGTGAAATAGTGGGTGATCCCTTCCTCTATCGCTACTCGAAAGAGCGGATCGTCTAGCGTTTCGGGGCGCAACCTCCATGTGGGAACACAGGAGATTCCGGTCATCCATTGCATAGTAGCCAATAGCGGGTTATGGTCCGATAGCGTTCTGGCTAGATATTCAGTCTTCACTATAGCTGGCAGTACCGCGGGCGAGCACAGCACCACATCCAACCTTACATGTAACTCGTGCATGCCACAAAAATATGAGTAATCTCGGTCTCTTGGGTGCTGCACGCGCCAAACGTCTGCCATTCCCCAACGTGTCTGCCAGTCAAGTCTACCCTTGCTCAAGCGATGCATCGGAGAGTCCGGCAATGGGGGGTGCGACCTATCCAGGGATACATCCATAACCGAGTTGAAGTCCCCCCCCCCCCTCCATTAGCAAGGGGCCCACGAGATAGTGTGCCATCAATCCTGACATCCTTGCTAGGAAGCCCAACTGATCTATATTTGGCGCATATATACTACAAAAGGCAATATCTCTACCCCTTAGTTTGCCTTCTATGGCCACAAATCGGCCCTCAGGATCTATCAGTTGCTTAGACAGTTGGAAGGGGACCCCTGCTCTGATCCAAATTAACGCTCCCCTAGCAAAAGCCAAGTATGTGGTACTATACACCTGGCCCCTCCATCTGCGCTGCAGCGCTACACTTTCGGCTTTCGTTAGATGTGTTTCCTGGAGTAGTGCAATGTGCACCCCCCAGCGGACCAGATAAGCGTGGATCTTGTGACGCTGTGTCATTGTATGCAACCCCCTCACATTCCAGGTCATACATCGTAGGTTAGTGGAATCAACCATTCTCCCATTGTTCCCTGCTCGAATGCAACCTCATCTCCATGCTTGCATCGGTGACTACCCTTCCCCAACTTCCCCTCACACATTCAACCCCGCCCCTCCCAAGAACAGGAGCTAGCATCTTCCATCTAGTTCCCATCCAAACCTTAGCATCCAGCAAAAAACGACTAAGTCCCACAGCAGTAGCTGTAGGGATGCCTTAAATGCAATGAGGGGGGACTATGCACCAACCCGGAGCTGCACACCCTCTCGGACTTCGTGGGTCAACCGAGCCCTGCATGAGACCCCCAATCAGGTCCCAGCCAGGGGTCCGCACCAGCTTCGAGTTCACCTCCCAGGCCACCCCTAAGGTCCAATTACCCCTTGTCCAGCATTCCTTCCGCCGTTTCCAGATTTATCTTCGACAAGTGTTCGCTGTTCGCTTCAGAATGTTCTGAGACAGACCGACTGCCTTCTTATTCCGAGTCCGTGCCCTCCAGTGAAGGGGGCCCCTGCGCACCTGACAGTGTGGCCACCACCTCTAGCACATCTTGCCTTTCAGCTGCTGTTTGGGACGATGAAGGCTTCCTCAGTCCACTCCGTCTGCTCCTAGTCCGTCTCGATTTCCGCGGCGGGAGTCCCTCTGGAGTAATCATTGTGCCATGGCCAGCCCCATCTTTTCCCGCTTTATACAGTTCCAATCAGGCAGCGGCATCATCCGGAGTATCAAAGAACCATGATTTACCATCTATTATGGCTCTGAGCTTGGCTGGAAATAAGAGGGAGTACTGGATGCCCTCATTGCGTAATTCCCTCTTAACGGCCAGGAAAGATGTGCACCAGTGCTGGGTTTCATAGGTGTAGTCCGGGAATAAGTTAACCCTGTTGTTATCTACCTGGAATGGGCCGTCTGCTCGCGCTTTCTGCAATATAAAGTCTCGGTCTTGGAAGTGCAACAGCCGGCCAGCTATTGTTGCAGGCCGGGGTCTTGCCCGAATCAGGTCCCACACGTTCTTCGTGTTCTGCAGGGTCTCCCTCCGTAGAGGACTGCGCTCCGCCCTTGGCCCCTCTTGGTTTTCCCATGTTTAGGCGTACCTAAGGCGATTGCCGGCCACACTGCCTCAACGGGCGAGTTCAGTGTATGTTGCACAGGTTAGCAGCCAGCTCCCGCAGTTCCCTGGCACACTCGACCCACCTCGCAATGGCAGCTCGCCGTAGTTGTTGTAGAATCTACACAAGCAAGACTCGGTTCCTCACAGGGTTTCCAGCTTGGTGCAATAGTTCAGTGCCAGCGGCAACCGGGATGGCTCCAGACATTCGCCCCTATCTTGAACCACCGTTAATAGGCCCATGGTTGCTCCGAGTAGCAATTCCCTGATCAGGTGCCTCGTTAGGTCCGGCCGACCGGTCCCCCCAGCGCACGTTCAGCCCAGGTAGAGACTTCCGTCTGTCCAAAGCTCAGGGTCGCATCTCCAACATGTGGGTAGGGCGCTTATCTCCTGCCGAATATCTGGCAAAGCGGCCACAACTGCCACGTGTAGGGTGTCTTTCCTACTCTGCCGCAACCTTCCAGGCCCTGACACCGCGCGGGTCCCGGCTTCTCCGCAGTCCGCTACCAGCAGGTCCCCCCACCACCTCCAGGCTTGTGTTGTGAATCAGTCAGCGGGCCACCTTGCAGTTCTCGGGGGGTTTTAGCCCATCTTTTCTGTCCCAGCAGGGGGTGTCCCGGGCGTACCGCATAGGACCGCCATCACTGAATGCATGTGTCCGCCTCACTCGTGTCACCCTTATGCCTCAGCCGCCAGGAAGCCAGTAGCAGCGCCCTACAGTGTTCCATGGGGTGCTGGGGCGTCCTCAGGGCGATGACGGGCTCCTCGCCGGGCGCAGGACCCCGGTTCTGGGGTTCTCGGCGGCACCAGGCCCTGATCGCTTTAGCTGCTGGTTGGGTCCCTAGGTGCTGCGTGTCTCGGTGTTGCCTCCCCTACGACCATGCAGTTCTTCGTGGAGTTATTGCAGGGCCCCCTTGGTGGTCGCTTCCCCTCACATGCGCAGGGGGGTTCACCACGCCGATTGGCTTCCAGCTGTAGTAACAGCACCTTTCCTCTCCCAACAGCCTCTTTGTTACCGCTCCCGGCCACCGGCCTTTCGCCTGCCGCGTAGTTCACGCTGTTCTGCCACCCTGCTATCCACAGTGCTCCCCGGGCCCCAACCCCGGGTCACCGCTCACATTTCTCTACCCCCGGCAGGGCACGGTCAATCCATCGGTGGTCGCCGCCCCGGAGGGGTGAAAGGGGGGGCACCAACCACACAGCCCACACACCTTGGCTTCGCCTACGCCGGCCGCACCTCCCGAGCTCTCCTCAGCGTAGGGCGATCTCCAGTTATCGCCTCTGGTGCTGATTACCCCCAGTGCGGTCCTGAGCGCACCTCGCCGTGCTTCTCCGTGCGATCTTTGCAGCGCCTCACAGAACCGCCGCGGGCGCGATCTTGGTCGCGCCCTTCGTGGATACCCGGCGGTACTGTAACCGGTCCCGGCAGGGACACGGGCCATATGCCTCCTGTGATATTCGGACCCAAGTGAGGGCCTTCCCTTCCTCTACCGCTATGCGGGAGGTGGGGGTCAGGGTGTCGATGAGACAGGATAACAGGAGGCTCGGTTGCGGAGCTCCCCGATCAGGCAGCCTCCATCATCGGCTGCAAGCCACGCCCCTCACTTTCCCTCCATATTAAAGAACAGATGTTTCAGCATCCAGGCTAATTTGCTGCATTGCTAAATACATCTAAGATCCCAAAGGCGAGACGATGCATTGCAAATGCTTGTTTATTAGGCCGCATGGGCCATAATGGGAACTATTATAAAAACAAACACAATTAAACTTTAGATTTCGAAGTGAAGCCCTTCTGTTTACCTCCCCCCCCATTCTAAGTTTACCCTATTAGTGGTTACCTAGCCTTTAAGCTACAAATAGGCTTTGTTTAGAACGTTATTGCACTATATTAGTATGACAAATTCACATTATTGATGTATTACGATTTGCAACACAAGCAAATTAGTGTTCCACGTGTACTTTTCTGTTTGTGTTTTCTTCTTTGTTGATTATTTTAAAAGTCCATTCGATTAATACATATTTTAGTTATGAGAAATTAATTTCATGAGGGTATACAAAAATGTTTGTTACAGCCTCGCTCCATCAAGTGCATGAATTTATGGTCATTGTGCTAGGGACTTGGCTCTTTCTTCCAGGTGTTTTGTGCTTCTTATATGTTTAGGTGTGTTTACAGCGAGTTAACAACTGTCCTTTAACTCCTCTCATGGCCTCTTTAGAGTGTTAGCTATTTGTGTTGTACCTGTCCTCTATGAGTGAGAGAATTGTGTGATGTTCCTCTTTACACAACCACCTATCCTGAACGTATTCTTTGTGTTGGGTAAAGCTGTGCTGCTACTGTCCATGTTGAGACTTTGTTGTGTTATGAAGCTCATAACCAAAGTGATGGATGGAATACTTGAATTAATTTCAGCCATGGGCAATCACTCGAGCTGCATCCCAATCCATATTTTTTCACTCACAGTGCCACTTTAATTTTGACCCAGCCATGTGCAAATCAATCGTGACCCTGCTCCAATGAGAACAGATCAGCCAGAAATTCCAGGCCAGGTTCTCCTTGAACAAGCAACCCAGGAGTAGTTTCACCCTTATTAGGGCTCATGAACCAGTTATAGCGGCACAGTGAGCATGCAACCCATGTCTGGGCATACCTGTCCCACTTAGTGGATCTAAAACAAAGTGATAAATTAAATGATTGAATTAATCTCAGCCATTGACAATCATTCTGGCTGCATTTGAAGCTATATTTTTTTGCCCACCGTGCCACTTCAGTTTGGCCCAACCATATGTAAATCAGTCTTGACCCTGCTACAGTGAGAACTGTCCAGCCCACACTACCACGCCAGGTCCTTCCTGAACCGTAACACAAGCAACCCAGGACTGGTCATGCTCTTATTAGGACTGTATTTAATTATTAAACTGATATTAATGAGGTGAAACCTTTGCCAGTACTGTGGAAAAAGGTAGGGCCGATGACCTTTTTCTAAGTTGCCCGGCGTTAACCGCCTCTTTACCCACTCAAATTACCAAACAAAGAGGCAGGCGCTGGAGACTGGAAGGCAGGAAACAGAAGTTTTATTCCGACGGAGCAGAACACATCAAATCAGACAACAAGGTATCTTCTCGAGGTGCTCTAACCGCATCTCTGAGGCCTGGCCTCTTATACACGAGTTTATTGCTTTATTGTATGAAACACATCTCTGTCAATACTTTGATGTACGGAAAGACATCCTCGGAATCCCCCCTTCAGGCCCGTTCCCACACACATTTACAGTTGGAGTCCCCACCCCGGTCACAACAGGTGATGATTATCGCGCAGCTGGATATTCCGCCGATTCACGGAATGTGTGGGGTTGATTGGATCTCATAGGGTGGGGGCTTTGATCAACTCGAGGGTCCTTTGATTGGGGAAGCTTTCTACTGTACAGGGGGGGGCAATAAACAGTATCCGCAGGGCCAGGTGGCGGCCTGGGAATGAGGAAGACAAACGAGCACACAGGAAAAGGGGGTTTTATCAAAGGACCCGGGATCATGAAGGGAGGTGTCGCGCTGGGAACAGGATGGGGTTCCGAGGCAGAGCTGCACTGAAGAGGGGTTTATGACCCAAGGCATGCGAGAGTGGGGGTTGTCAGCGTGCGGGGGATGCTTGCGAGGTTAGGAGGGAGAGAGAGACGCGCTGGCTATCAGCGAGGGGCAGAGAGGCCATGGTACTCAAAATGGCTGCCGCTTACGCGCACGAATGGGCTCGAAAGGGGGGCAAGATGGCGCCGATAATGTTGACGTTGCAGCCTAAGTTTTAACAGTCCTCCCTTTTCAACATATCTAGCCAGCTTGCCTACTCGATGTCGATCTGCATCAAATTCCTAACCTCGGCATCATATAATGCTCCCATGCGTTCATTTCCAAAGTCCACAGTCTTAGGGCAAATACAATTCATACATAAGGAACACAAAGGCGGCAGGCATTGAATTCCTAAGCACAACCCACATATAACAACTACAGGAATCAGGATAATGGTAAACAGTCTCCAGCCCCAGTTCTTAAGGGTGTTCCAGAACCAACCACCAAGCGACCATTCTTCCTGTTCCTGGTGGACTTCTGAAGAGAGTCTGTGGAGGTGTTCGATGGCCTTGTATACTGAGGGTGAATTGTCCGGTATATATGTACAACAGCTGGACCCAATAATGCGACATGCTCCACCACGGTCCGCAAGAACCACGTCTAGAACCAGGCGGTTCTGGAGAGCCACTAGGCGGACCGCTTGAAGTTCGGCTGTGTTGTTAGCAAGGATACCAGCTGTGATGTTCATTGTTGTCTCGACTGCCTGAGTCAGATGTCGGATGGCACGGCTGTTTGCCATCGGGCCCCAGAGTGGAACAAGTCCCTTCATAGCATCGAGGAACTGTGCTCCTGTTGAGTCGGCTTGTTCAATGTCCTTGGCTCGCTTTTGTCTATGGTGATTTGCTGGGGCCACATAGGTCGGAGGAAGGATGAAGGAGATGAAACAAGTGCCCCCCCCAGCCTTTGGGGAGCCAGGTGTAAGCCTTTGTGCCACAAACGAAGTACATATTTGGAGAGGATACAAAGGAAGGTGGATCGGTAGAGTCCAAAGTTCTGGTGAAACGGCAAGCACTGCGGCCTACCAGCTGTGTCCCAAGCCCTTCTATGCACATGTGGCCTGTGACGTTGATGACAGACAGGGCCACAGTCAGAGTGGCAGCCGTTCATTTCCGCAAGTAGGAGAAGGTGGGTCTGGTTGGGTTGTTGAACACCTGCATTTCAATTCGTTCTTTAGCAGGGATGTCCATGTGGATAGAGTCGTTGGAGGTCTGCGGGCAGAAATGTGTCTTTGTTTTGTTTCGCCAGACCTCATGAAAGAAGTGCGTCATGGTTTTGCTGGAGGTGGCATTGTCCTTATAGCTTTCTTGCAGGAGGATCAGCCAAGCAAGGCAGGAGCCGTGAATCGAGAAGGGTGAAGGGATGAAAGGTATTGAATGTCCAGTGGCGTGGGGTAGCAACCCACAGATCCAGCAATTGGTGGCATTGGTGGCGAGATTGTGCTGGTGGAGTAGCTGCACAAAAGAGTTGTTCCAGAACTCCTTTCGCCTTTCTCTGAGTTGAGGAGAGAGTGAGATCAAATGATGTTCTTTCATGGTGGTAGGCTGTGCGGTGGTTAGCAGTATCTGATGAGCAGGTGTGCTTTCCTCCAAGATCCAGAAGGAAGTCATGAGGAGGAGGCAAAAGAGGAAGACAATGAAGAAGGCGATTGTCTTTGATTTGTGCATATTGTCAGTCTTTGGGTTCCTGTAGTGGGTATTTCCTGTTGCTTCCATCATCTTCTTATCTGGCGCTTCCATCATCATCTTATCTGGCGCTTCCATCATCTTCTTATCTGGCGCTTCCCTCATCTTCAAGGTGCTCGGTAGCGGGCAGAACCACAGACTTTGTTTAGCTTCTCTCCGGGTAACCCTTGGTAGTGTTTAGGTCACCGTTCTGAGATTTAACTTAGTCCGTGGTCTGCTTAGCCGAAGCTCCCTCCTTTCGACGCAGGAAATACCCTTCTCTGGTTGGCACGGTGGGATCAGAGAATTTGGCAAGTTCAAGTGCCTCGGTGTCAGGATAGCAGTTCAGTGATGGTCGATCCTTGCCCAGGAGCTCTTCTTGGTTGTCGATGTTTTCTGTCGTGGCCAGGGTTGAGGAGACCTTCTTGCAGTGGTGTGCGTGCAGCTAGTGCCGTTTCCCCTCCACTCGAAGCGACGTCCGGGTGGTGATCAGTACTTGCCAGGGGCCCGTCCACCGGGGTTCCAAACTCTTCGTCCGCTGAAAATTCCGGACTAGTACATAGTCCCCCGGTTGGATGTCGTGGCCCGGACCCCTGAAAGCATCGGGGATGGCCTGCTGCACCTGCTGATGAATGACAGACAGAGTTTCAGTTAACTTGTACAAATAATCAGACATTAGGACGTCCGGGACATCATGAATGGAGGTTGGTTTTGGTGCAGACCAGACGCTCATGGGCCGGCCGAAAACGACCTCGTATGGTGTCAGGTGGTGTTTGGTGGGGGTGGAACGCATTGATAGCAATGCCAGCGGGAGAGCGTCTGGCCATTTCAGTCCTGTGGTAGCCACTATCTTGGCTAATTTGAACTTCAGTGTGGCATTGTGTCGCTCGACTAGTCCAGCAGACTGGGGGTGGAAGACTGCGTGGAACTTTTGTGTGATACCCAGCCCCTTTAAGATGAGCTGGATGACTTCGGCTATGAAGTGGGGGCCATTGTCGCTCCATAAAATTCGACAAAGGCCGTAGCGAGGGAAGAATTCTTTTAGCAGTACTTTTGCAGTGGCCATAGCAGTGTTATCACGGGTTGGGTATGCCTCCACCCACTTGCTAAATGCACACACCACTACAAGCACATATTTCAGGCCTTGGCATCTGTCTAGTTGGATGTAGTCCATCTGTAGGACTTCGAATGGGTGATTGGGAACCCCAAACCCTCCCCGGGGGACCACAGTTCCTTTCCCAGGGTTATGTTGCAGGCATATTAGGCATTGTTGGACCAGACGTTTGGCGGAGTCCGTGATTTTATCGTTGTGCCAAACTCTGGAGACAAGTTCAATCATGGGGGCTGATCCTATGTGAGCAAGGGAGTGTGCCATAGTCAGTATGGGAATCAGGTATGAGTCAGGTAACAACCATTTGTTTGCGTCTTTTGTCCGCCAGCAGCCTTCATCGTCCTTTAATCCCACCCGTGCCCATTCAGTCAATTCGCGTTGTGTGCTAGCCATTTGAATGTCCCTAACAGTGTCCCTAGCGTCAGTCCATTTTTCTGCTTGTGACCTGGTCACGTACATGCGTGTTGTCGTCCTGTATTCAGCTGTCGTTCGAGCAGTGAGGTCCGCTAGTGCATTTCCCTGTCCAATAATGTCTGTCACTTTCTTGTGTGCCTGGCATTTGATGACCGCAAGTCTTTTGGGGAGAAGGACAGCTTCGATCAAGGCGGAGACTAAATCTCCATGCAAGATAGGGGTGCCGTGTGAGGTCAAGAATCCCCTTTCCTTCCAAAGGAGCCCAAAATGGTGAACCACCCCGAAGGCATACTGGCTGTCGGTGTAAATGTTCGCTGTGGTTCCTGCTGCTAGGATGCATGCTCGTGTCAGGGCAATCAGTTCCGCTGCCTGGGCAGATCGTTGTGTGATGCGGGCCGTCTCGACTATAGTACGAGCCGTGGTGACTGCGTAGGCAGCTGAAGTGGTGCCATCGGGGAGTTTGATGCAAGAGCCGTCCACCCACAGCTCTCCGTCAGGGTCAGGAAAAGCCGTGTCTCTGAGGTCAACCCTACTTCTAGTCTGTTCGTCCGTCAGAGTCACACAGTCGTGTACAGGGGGCACATTGGGATCGTTCTCTGGTAGGGGTAGCAAAGTTGCCGGGTTCAGTGTGGTGCATCTTTTCAAGGTGATATGGGGTGCAAGCAAAGTCAGCTCGTATCCAGTCAGTCGTGCACTCGTCAGGTGTTGCGTCTTGGTTTGGTTCAGGAGGGTGTCAACTGCATGGGGTACTAGTACCGTGAGGGAATTCGAGAGCACGATCCCCTCACTCTGTCGGATAGAGATAGCAGCGGCAGCTACAGCTCGAAGGCAGGCAGGTAAGGCTCTGGCTACAGGGTCAAGAGTGGCAGAGAAGTAAGCGCACGGTCGTTGCTTTGGGCCAATGGACTGGGTTAGGACAGATAAAGCGCACCCCTCCCTTTCATGAGTGTAGAGGGAGAAGGGCTTTGTGTAATCGGGGGTACCTAGGACAGGGGCCGAACAAAGGGCATCTCGTAGTTCCGTGAAGGAGGTTTGGCACTCGGGGGTCCAAGGGAGTGGGAAGGGGACATCTTTAGCTAGCAGAGAAAGCAGTGGTTTCACAATGAGGCTGAAGTTTGGTAACCACTGTCGGCAGAAGGAGGTGAGGCCTAGTAGGGAGCGGACCTGTTTCTGAGTCTTAGGGACAGGGGTTTCAAGAATGGTTTGGATCCGGTCGGGAGTAAGTTTCCTTCCGTCTTTGGACAGGAGGTGGCCTAAGTAAGTGACCTGGGGTTGGCAGAATTGCAACTTCTTTTTGGAGACCTTGTGGCCATTTTCCGCGAGGAAGTGCAGGAGTTGAATGGTGGCTGTGACTGCCAGTGGAGTGGTGTCAGCCGCCAAAAGGATGTCATCGACGTATTGTACTAACACCACTCCATCGGGTAACTGGACCTGATCCAATTGTCTCTTGAGGGCCTGACTGTAGATACTGGGGCTTTCAGTGTAGCCTTGGGGTGCTCGGCAGAACCTATATGAGCAGGCTTTTAGGGTGAAGCCGAAGAGATATCGGCTGTCTGGGTGGATGGGGATAGAGAAAAATGCGTTTTTGAGGTCAATGACAGTGAAGGTGGTGGCAGTAGAAGGAATCAAGGTCAGGATAGTGGTGATGTCTGAGACCACGGGGTACTGGGGTACAACCACTTTGTTGATCTCTCGAAGGTCGATGATGAAGCGGTATGCTTTCTCATCCCCCTCTCCTTGTTTCTTGATGATGGGCAAGATAGGACTGTTGCAAACGTTGCTAACCACTTCCTCTACCACTCCTACGTCTATCAGTGACTGAATAATCTTTACCAATGCCTTCTCGCCCTCGGGCGATATCCGATATTGTGGCAGTTTTGGGAGTATTGCGTCTGGTCGGACAGTAATGTGCACTGGGTCAATCATCATGCGCCCTACGTCCGAATCCGTCTTGGCCCACAGATGCGGGGGCAGAGTGTCAAGCAGGGATGTGTCAGCGTCATTGATAGAAAACATGCGTCGGGAAGGGCAATGTCTAAGCAGAATGGGGTTGTCGTACAGGAAAACTCGAACTCCGTCTTGGGAACATCTAATGGTCGCTCGGAAGTGTTTCAGTAAGTCTAGTCCCATAATGGCGTCAGGAGTATTGGAGGAAAGTAAAAACGTCGTGTCAGTGGTATTGTTTTCTAAGTCGAAGGGGATCGGAGCGGACAAAGGGTTAGTGGAGGGCGTTAGATCGAAACCTATCGATGTCACAAGTGAGCCAGACAAGGGTGCCCTTGGAATCAGTCGTTTAGATAACGCACTACGTGTTGCGCCAGTGTGTACCAGAAATGGAGACTTTGTACCCAGGACCTTAGCAGTGACATAAGGACCTTGCTGGTCAACATAGAGCTCGACTGGATCCCTCCCTTGCCCTTGGCAGTCCTATGCAAAGTCGTGGGCATCGTCGCAGTCAGACTGTTGGTACTGATTCTGTCTGGGTCGGTCAAATGTATTCGGTCTGTTTGATCTATCGTTAGTCATGTCATTTGTGGGCCCCCGTTGCTGTCCTCTATTTCTTGGTCCACCCGCTACGTCCTTGGGGTCCCTATTTCTGTTCATCTCTGAAAGAACCGGGCACTGGGATTTCCAATGGCCGAATCCTTTACAGAAGGCGCACTGGTCCTCTCTAATGTCTGTACGTCCAATGTGGGGTGTCGAGGTGCGGTCTTTAGGAGGTGCGTTCTTAGGGACATTCGTCTGATAGTTTCCTTTGTATTGTTCTCGTCCTATAGTCACCCCTTGCAATTGCGCAATCATCACCCTCTCTTTTAAGTCTTTCTTCTTTTTCTCTGTCGCTCTATCGTTTTCGTTTTTCTGGTGTTCGTAATATTGGGCCATCTGAAGGATAGCCGCAGGTTTGGAGGCTGCCCAACTACTCTCGCTGGCCTGCAGTTTCCGGGAGACCTCCGGTGACAAACCTTTAACATAATTTTGGACAAACAGATGGTGTCCGGTTGCAGTAGTCATGTCCTGGCCGCTGTAATCGGAGAACACCGTTTCAAACCGGGAGAAGTATTCCGATACATCCTCCTGGGGTTTCTGACGACAAGCCGTTACTATCGACCAGTCCACTTTCTTTTCTGGAATCAGGGTTTTCAATTTCTGTACGATTTTATCTGGGAGGTCTAAAATGGATTTCAAAGGTTTCTGTCCAGGTTCTCGTTGCCCATCTATGTCATCGAGTTGTGACCAGGTATGTCCGAACAGCTCAAGGTGGTCGACTTTCCGGATTTGCTTCCACACATCAGCTGGTAGACATAACCCGAAAAACAAATCGATGTCAGCCAGAGTCATAATCGTTGAACCTAGGGCTGTACCTAATTCAGTATAGAAGGCAGTGGGGTTTTTACGTAAATCAGGCAGAGATTTCCGGAACGTCAGAATATCCTGCCGATCCCATGGCTGGTAGACCGAGTTGTACACTACCCTCCCTCTTGCATCTTTGTGGTTGACGTCATCGTGAGTTCCTAGACCTCGTGGAGGAACCCAGTAGGGGGCAGCCTCTCTTATTGGCATCATGGTGCTAGCTCGCTCAGTTTGGAGTTCGGTTGCTACAGGTGTCGGGGGTTTAGCTTCCGATTCCTGTTCAGTGAGGTGGCGGAAAACCTCAAGCGTACGCGTAAGGAGGTCCGTCACATCACACTCACCCTCATCCCCGATATCGACCTTCCTGTACAGAGTCGTTAGGCTCTCGGGGCCTTTTTCTCGATATCGGTCCTCGTACGCATTCAAGATGTGGTAACACAGTCGTACGGTAAAATGTCGTCTGTGGCTCCCTGTATACGTGTTGAACATGTCCGTGACGTGCTCTTCACTTTCCTTTCTTTCTACCAATGTCCTCACTACCTTGTCAATCCCTGCTCGCTCATCCTTGCTTAATCTGTTCGTTCTTGCAGAATCAGCCTTCCGGGTCTCTGGGTCATTTAACACTGTTATTTGTGCTGTACCTAATACAAGGGGTTCGGCTGGCACAGAGGCCACGGGGGCCGAAGCTCTGGTACTACTCTCGTCTGTGCTTGGGGGTGGTGGGTGCTGTGCTAAGGGTTGGGAAGGGGCATATGGAGGGGGCATGTAGATGATCGGAGGACCTAACAACAGATCATCGTTGGCTCGCTGTTTCAAGGGCAATTCAGGATAGAGCGTAGAGGGCGTTCTAACCGGACACTGGCTTGATGTTTCCACCTCTAGTTTCTGTTTGGCTTCCTCTCTTTCCTTGATCTCTTCTTCTAGTTTCTGAGCAGCTAGGTGGGCTGCCTTTCGCAGCTCTTTTCCCAACCTACTCTCCCTTCTCTTTTTACGTTGTTCGGTTTCTTTGCGCCACATGCCGAGACTATCAAGCATAGTGGGCGTTTTCTTGTGTTTACCAAGGGCTGTTTCTAGCGCGCTTATTTTATCCTCATCGAAGGATCCTGTCAGTGGCCACTGACTTTCTCGATCCTTTTTCGTATATATTTTTTTTTTTTAATTTATTTATCAGAAAACAGCACATTACAATGCACATGGAGCCGTTCGCCTACATCCCATCACGGGCCGGCAGTAGGCCCGATCAACTTATCAATGAGGTAGGAGAGTGTCAGGTGGAAACCACAAATAATGAGTACCAACACAGGATCAGTCCAGTATACAGTTCTAGCGGCTGCGGCTCCAGAATGGTGTTTCCATCAGTAATGTAACGTGCACTGTGCATATTTTGACATATCCATAAATTTTACTTTTTTCTCCCAACTCGTCCCCCCCACCCCCAACGCCCATCAACCCACAACTGGTCCCTAGTCTATGTGTTCCCCGGGAAGTAACACGTGATCCGGTGGAGTGACATGGCATGTGGTGCTAATTACGTACTGCCGAATGCGCGGGCGCTTGCGTGATCCTGCAGCGCTGGGAGAGGCAGAAAGTCTACAGGGGTTGGTGACGCTAGCTATGGAAGGGTGCCGCTGCTGGAGTCAAGGCGGATCAAAGGTCGCTGCGCCTCCCTGCTCCTCACCCTCCCCCAATGCTGTGTCATCCTCGTCCACCCTGGAAGCGAGATAGGTCCGATAAAGTTCCCAGAAGTTTTTGGGGCGACTTCGGGGAGGGAGTAGTTCGCTATATGCCTCCGATTGCGTGTTACAGTACAGCATGTCGCTGGCCCAACGCTTCAGAGTCGGGAGCGGGCCCCTCATCCAGCAAGACGCGACGACCCGTTTGGCTAGTAGCATGCCCATGCTGACCATTCTACGCACCGGCGCTGGGACGTTCCTCGCATAGCCCAGGAGGGCGAGAGCGGGGTCTATGTCCAAATCCAGGTCCACTATTCTACTCAGTTCCGCAAATATGTCGGTCCAGAATCTCCGAACCCCCGGGCACACCCAGGCAACATGTATAAAGTCCGCCACCGGGGCGCGGCATCTCTCGCAATGGGGCGAGTCGCGGAGGCGATATCGGTGCAGCCTTTCCGGCGTGTAGTACACCCGCTGTAGAAATTTAAAGTGGACCAGGCGGTGTCTCCCGTTCAATGAAATTCTCCTGGAGGCCGCGCAACAATACGTCCACATTCCATCATCGATGTGTGTGTCTAAATCGGTCTGCCAGGCCAGCCGCGCCCTTGTGTACCGCAATGCCGTGTGCACGTGTCCCATGCTATAGAGTGTAGAAGTGAGCTTCTTCGGAGATTCAGTGTGTATGACGTATTCTAGTTCTGGGATCGCAGGGGGTTCCTCCATGTCGGGGCCTAAGTGGTCTAGGAAGGCACTGCGCACCCTGTGGTATTGGAAGCGGTGTAGTAGGGAGGGGGGGGGGTCGCGTCCCCGCGTGAGCTGGTCCCACGTCTTCACCTTGCCATTTTCGAATAGATCACCCAGCGTGCGTACACCCAAATCACCGAGAGCTCTGTGAACACCCGGTTCCGTCAGTGTAGGAAGCCAAAGCGCAAAGTGTGTCAGCATACTAGGGGCGTACAACAGTACCTTATCTTGCCTCTGCACTATGGTATGCCAAGCGTGGTTAGTAGATCGGATGGAGTCCAGGACTCCCACTCTACGGTCACCAGGGCTACAGATAGTCGCCGGGAGTGGAGTTGGGGCTGCGAATAGTCGTTCCAGGATCACATGTGGTATGTCCGGGTTGCCATGTATCCAGGTATGGAGGTGGGAGGCCTGCGCGATTCTATAGTAACGTTCAAGGTCCGGGGCCGCCAACCCCCCCTGTTCGTATGGGAGCTGAAGTACCGTCCAGCGAACTCTAGGCTGTTTTCCGGCCCAGGCGAGTCTGACAAGGAGTTTGTTTAAGGTCGTAAAGAAAGCTTTAGAGAGGACGATCGGGAGGTTATTAAAGAGGAACAAAAATCTCGGGAGGACCACCATCTTCATCAAGGCGATGCGGCCCATCAGAGAAAGTGGGAGCTTAATCCAGAGCTCAACATCGTCTGCGAGTTTGCTATAGGCAACCCCGTAGTTTTCCCGTAGCACAACATCAGGGTCCGTGTGTATCCGTATGCCCAGATATCTGACCGGGTCTGTGGACCACTGGAGTGGATATTCCATCTCGAAGGGTTCGGTAACAGGGGTCAGGGGGAATGCCACAGACTTTGGCCAGTTGACTTTCAGTCCCGAAAGGGCCCCAAACCGTACCACCTCCCTCAAGACCGATGAGAGGTTGTTCACTGGATCTCTGATGTACAACAACGTGTCGTCCGCGTAGGTGGAGATGCCGATCTTGTAGGTAGGGTAGCTGATCGCTTCGTAGGAGTGGTATTCCCGCATCGCGCAGGCCAACGGCTCTGCAACCACTGCATATAGTAGCGGCGAGAGGGGGCAGCCCTGTCTCATGCCCCTGCTTACAGTAAAGGCCTCAGACTACATCGCCCAGTCGAACTCTCGCGGTAGGCCGGTGATAAAGCGCGCCCAGCAGTTGGAGGAAAAGGTCACCCAGCCCCAGCTTTCTGAGGACTTTGCGCATAAAAGACCACTCCACGGAGTCGAACGCCTTCTCCATATCCAAGAAGACTGCAACGGCCTTGGTGTCATGTTTGGTGTGTTGCATGGCTCCCATAACTGTTCTGATGTTGTACGTAAGGTTCCTGGCAGGAATAAAGCCTGCCTGCTCTGGGGCCACCAATTCGGGGGCTACGAGCGCCAGTCTGGTTGCCAGAACCTTAGCATATAGCTTCGCGTCTACGTTGATAAGAGACAAGGGGCGGTAGGACCCCGGGAGATCGTGTGGCTTGCCCGGTTTTAATATCGTCACAATCAGTGCTTCCCTCATAGACGGGGGCATGGCGCCGTATTCGCAGATCTCGTCGAAGAGGGTGGAAAGATAGGGCAATAGCTTGTCTTTGTACGCCTTATAAAAGGTCACAGTTAGGCCGTCGATTCCAGGCGCGCTTTCAGACCTCATGCTGTCTAGGGCGTCCGCAATCTCCTCCCGGAGTATGGGAGTCGCCAGGAATTCCCTCTGCCAATTCTCTAAGAACGGCATTTTGATGTAATCTAGGTAATTGTCTATCTGCCCCTCTACTCCCGAAATTTTGCTGGAGTACAGCTCCTGATAGAATCCCTTGAATTCCGCCAGGATATCTTCTTCGGCTGTTAGCGTCGTCCCGATCGCTGACTGCAATTCTGTGACTGCCTGTCGCCGCCTGGCTACCTTCATAATTCTGGCTAGCAGTGCACCCGGCCGGTCTCCCTCACCGTACGTGCGGGCCGTCGCGTATTTTCCCAGATGCCTAACCTCTCTGCCTCCTCGTGGAACTCTGTCAGGAGCTCCTGCAGTGTCCCATCCCCAGCCGGGGACGGGTCTGTCAGCCGCAGGCGTTCACATTCCGCAATCCGCCCCTCAAGGAATGACAGTCTGTTCCTAATGGCTTTTAGGACACTGGAGTGTTTGGCCATGACTACTCCTCTAACGTAGACCTTGAATGTTTCCCACACCGTCCCGAAGCTGTCCACTGTGCCTATATTGTTAGAAAAAAACGTATCTATGTCCTCCCCTAGTTCTGCCCGAAATGACTCATCCAGCAGGGAGTGCGGTGGAAAGCGCCAAGTGAAAGGGGGTATTCTCGGTTGTGGAGTGTTTAGGACCAACAGTATGGGGGAGTGGTCTGATAGCGTCCGTGGGAGAACCCTGCAGTCTCTCACCATCGGCAGCAGGGGAAGTGCGGACAGCCAGTAATCAATCCTGGTATGGATGTTGTGATACGCAGAGTAGTGTGTGAAACCCCCCCGCGCGCTGTGCCTCTCTCTCCAGACGTCCACCAGCCCCAGTCTCACCATTTCCGCCTGCATTCTCTGCGCAGCCGCTGCCGGGCGCCTGAGGGGCCCCCCCGACCTGTCCAGTTCTGGGCTAAAAGTGAAGTTAAAGTCCCCCCCCCAAATCATGCTATCTGTGGGCCAGTCGACACATTGTCCCGCTACTGCTGCATAAAAGTCAGGGGTGTCGTAATTCGGACCATACACATTCATGACCAGGAGATTATGTCCCTTACCCGTGCACTTGCTCAGCACGAAACGACCCTCCGGGTCCGCTTTCAGTAGTGTGAGGGATAGCTTGGATTTAGGGTTTGCCCACGTGAGGACCCCCCTGGCGTGTGAGGTGAAGCCGGCATATGTGGAGTGACCCTGGAGGCCTCTATGTGCGTGCATTCTACTGGTGTTGGGTAGGTGTGTCTCCTGCAGCAGGGCTAGGTCTATGTGATGTCTTTGGAGGTAGTGCAGTACCTTACGGAGTTTCCGGTAATCATTCAAGCCCCGAACGTTCCATGTCAGTGCTGTAAGGGTCTCAGTGTTATTCAGCGACTCGCCGGGTAGTGTGTCAGCCATTGGGGAAGTAGCAACATCTTATGATCACTAACAGTACTTGTCGCGCTCTCCGGCGCGTGCCACCACCACCAGTCCTCTCCAAGATACGTAACATTGCAGAACACATTGTGGACCCCCCCCCAAACTCCCCTAAACTCAGAAAAGGAATCCCATCCCACCTCCCACAGCCCACCAACCCCAACCTGGTGCGACCGAGTCCCCTACGTCCCTCCCCCCCACCCTTCAGCAAACCCATTCAATAACACCCCAAACAAGCTCTATCCGAGCTGTGACAGCTAGAAGCACCAGGGCAGAGGTAGCCTACTCAATCCTTACGTCGTCCACCGGTCCTTTCGGACCACCACACTATGTTTATAAGCTGCTTCCGCGGCAGCGCCCTGGGGAAGTAGCCCAGCAATCAAAGGTAAACAGTAGGGTCCGGCCCATTGCCCGGGCCCCCGCCCCCCAAACCGCATCTGACCTGTCTCATGTCCGGCCCCAGGGCGGGGGATCCCGCCCAGGGCAGCACCGTGCCGCAAGTGTGTGGACCCAGGGGCATCAGTCCAGAACATTCGGATCTCACCCATTCGACGGCTTCCAGTAGATCAAAAAAAAGACCAGCAACAAGGGCCAAGCGGGAGTCCGCCTCGTGCCTGGGCGGAGAGGTGCCCTGGGTGCCCCCGTGGGAGCGGGCAACCGTTGTGCCCCCAAACACGCTCTACTCCTCAGTCCTGTTCCTCCAGGTCCTCGGCGCCAGATTGGTCCGGCGCGTGCGTCTCAGAGCTTCCTCTGTTCTCCCTTATCCACACCTTCAAGGATTTTTGCAGTTCTTTGGGATCCGTGAAAAAGTGCGAGTGGCCCTGTCTGTTAATGCGCAGCCGCGCCGGGTATAACATAGCATAGTCCAATCCGAGGTCCCGCAACTGTTGTTTGTACGGGAGAAAGCGCCGTCGTTCCTCCTGTACTTTAGTGGTGAAATCAGGGTATAAGGATATGTTCATTCCCTCGTACTGGAGTGAGCCCTTCTCATGGGCCACGCGGAGCGGAGTGTCCCTGTCCCTGTAGTTCAACAATTTTGCTATTATCGGTCTAGGGTTTGCGCCCGGTGGAGGTCTTGGTCCAAGGGTACGATGGGCGCGCTCCACAATGAACATAGGGGAAAAGGTGTCGTCCCCCAAAAGCGACTTCAGCAGTTTTTCAACAAAGAGTTCCATCTTACCCGCTTGGGTCGATTCGGCCACTCCCGTTATGCGAATGTTGGAGCGCCTGGAGCGCGCCTCCAAGTCCTCCGACTTCTCCTGGATCACTTGAAGCAGGCGGCCAAATTGTTTTCGGTCAGTGTCCCACTCCGTCTGCGCCTCTTCGGCCTCCGTTAGTCTGCGCTCGGCCATATCAAGTCGCTCCGCATGCTTATCCACTCTCTCCGTCATGCGGTCCATCCGATATGCCAGCGCGTCGATCTTGTTGCCTATGGCCGACATGCCTTCCTGCAGGCCCTTCTCCATAGTTGTGAGCATTCCTTTTATTTCCACACAGAGTGAGGAGCCCGGTTCATTGGTAGCCCCCGGAGCCTGGGGGGACGGAGGGTCCGGTTCCTTATGCCTGCGTTGGTCGAATGACAGTTTCGACTGGGTCCTGTCCCCCTTGACCATCTTTGCGGGCCTCAGTCGGCCTGGGGGCCTCGTGGCCACGAAGAGTGCAAGGTGCTAGCGTTCTGTGGGGCGCCCCCGCCGAGTGCCAGCCGTTACAGTGGGTCCAAAGGTCTGCAACTGTGTCCAGCAGGACGTGTCAGGGTCCGCCCGAACTGCCGGTCGTGCTCGTCTCCCGCCGGACGTCCGCACCCCAGATCCAGCGGCACTGTCCGAGTTCCCTGAAAAGTGCGGCACTGTCGGAGGGGGGGGGCCCTCGACTTGCTCCAAACTGTTCTGCGAGCCCTGAGGCTGAGGGGGCTCGTTCGTGGAAAGGGCTTCGGGTGACCGCGTCTCACCGGAATCCGACTGGCGCCCGTAGGTGCGTCACCTCTCCCACCACTGGGCCGGCGTACCTCCGATTCTCGTGTCTCCGGGAGCCCCCACCAGCTGTCTATCGGGGCTCCCCTGCGTGGCGGTGTGGCGCTGGGGAATCAGAGGGACAGACTTCGTTGGGACCTGGAAGGGGCCGGGTCGTTCGGTCCGTGCGGCCGCACGTCGGGTCACGCAGCCCGGCCTCGGTGCTCAGGAGGGGTCGGGGATCCTGGCCTGGTCCCGCGCGATCTCGTAAATGAGGAAAAGTGGTGCTCCCGAGCGCGGATCGCTCCCAAACTTCGGTCGGAGGTGCAGCAGGGGCTGGGTCGGCAATTTCTGCCGTTTTCGGCAGGATTTCTTCGCTGGATGAGGATATTTGACGAATATTCGATGGCGTCGCCGCGGAGCTCTGCTCTTACGCGTCCACCATTGACGCTGGCTAGCTCCGCCCCCCCCTTTTTCGTATATTTATGCCACAGCTTGCTATAAGCTATAGCGATCAATCCATGCTTCATGAACATGTTCTTATTAGGGGTGCCTTCCAGAGGAGCCGGATGGTTCATCTCTAATAAGCGGTCCGGGCTAAACAGGCTACCAATCAGTGGGGAGAAGACAGGCATGACGGATTACAACGGGGACAAAAGTCTGCACTACCTATCTTATCACTGCGTGCAAAGACTAGACAGAATATTTCTATTCCTTTTTGTTTGCAGGCGGTGAATACCTCCAAAAAGAACCAATATCGAACAGTCAATGTTCGGTCAATCAAACAATCAATGGGGAGAATAAGTAGGCACGACGGGTTACAACGGGGACAAAGGTCTGCGTTACCTACCCTTTCACTACCTGCAAAGAGAGAACCTGTTCTTCCCTGTTTGCAGACAGAGAATCTCCAGAGAACAATACACGAACAGCAGTTCGGGCCAAACAATCAATCAGTGGGGGAGGAAGATAGGCACAACGGATTACAATGGGGACAAAAGTCTGCGTTACCTATCCTTCACTGCTTGCAAAGAGAGAGCCTGTTGTTTCTCCGTTTGCAGACAATGAATCTCCAAACAAATCAACAAAAGAGTAATACTAGTATTTTCCAAACAATCAAACAATCATTTCGCAATTCGTCGTGATTACACGACCTTACCCGGACCGCATGGACAGTTTCTTGTCTTCCGAATCCAGCGCCCGATCGTCCTCTATTCTTCGTGATCCTCGCGGCACTCCTGATGGTTCCCAGTCAGGACCGTAGATCACTCGAGAGAGGTCTGTTCAGAACCAGTGAAGTTCGGATGATCGGCTGTCAGACGAGGGTCTATCGGACAGGATCTCTTCCCGATCGTTGCAGTCGTTCACTCTGTCGTCAGGACCTCTCTCACTGGATCCACGAGTCGCTGATGGGCCCCACGTTTGGGACGCCAATTGTGGAAAAAGGTAGGGCCGATGACCTTTTTCTAAGTTGCCCGGCGTTAACCGCCTCTTTACCCACTCAAATTACCAAACAAAGAGGCAGGCGCTGGAGACTGGAAGGCAGGAAACAGAAGTTTTATTCCGACGGAGCAGAACACATCAAATCAGACAACAGGGTATCTTCTTGAGGTGCTCTAACCGCATCTCTGAGGCCTGGCCTCTTATACACAAGTTTATTGCTTTATTGTATGAAACACATCTCTGTCAATACTTTGATGTACAGAAAGACATCCTCGGAATCCCCCCTTCAGGCCCGTTCCCACACACATTTACAGTTGGAGTCCCCACCCCGGTCACAACAGGTGATGATTATCGCGCAGCTGGATATTCCGCCGATTCACGGAATGTGTGGGGTTGATTGGATCTCATAGGGTGGGGGCTTTGATCAACTCGAGGGTCCTTTGATTGGGGAAGCTTCCTACTGTACAGGGGGGGGCAATAAACAGTATCCGCAGGGCCAGGTGGCGGCCTGGGAACGAGGAAGACAAACGAGCACACAGGAAAAGGGGGTTTTATCAAAGGACCCGGGATCATGAAGGGAGGTGTCGCGCTGGGAACAGGATGGGGTTCCGAGGCAGAGCTGCACTGAAGAGGGGTTTATGACCCAAGGCATGCGAGAGTGGGGGTTGTCAGCGTGCGGGGGATGCTTGCGAGGTTAGGAGGGAGAGAGAGACGCGCTGGCTATCAGCGAGGGGCAGAGAGGCCATGGTACTCAAAATGGCTGCCGCTTACGCGCACGAATGGGCTCGAAAGGGGGGCAAGATGGCGCCGATAATGTTGACGTTGCAGCCTAAGTTTTAACAGTACAGTGTTAACGTGTGTAAAAATGCAAAAATAATTAATTAGTACCACTACAAAATGCGCTGCATTAGGCTGCATAATTTACCTTTTTGACGCATGATTTATTAAACCCTGCCATTTTCCTGTGTAAGGCTGCCACCACTGAAAAAGAAAGGCGACCCTCACCTCCCACAGTGATTCCGAGTTGCACCTGGAATATCTTGTCTAGGAGAATCAAGGTATGGAAGAGACTGCACACCGGATCCGTCTAAGCACACCTACTCCCACTCCCATCCACAAAACTGCTGACGTAATTGTTAGAAGATACCCAGTCCTGCAGACAGTACCAGACCAGCGAGTAGTCCAAACCGACAGAAGATATGCAGTCCAACAAACGCGACGGAGCTGGCAAGAGGTCTCAGTGAAGAGAACTGACGACACGTGACAGGACACCCCACTGCAATCAAGAACCAAGGAAGAAAAAAAGAGTGTGTGATCAGACCTGTCACACTGAAGGACCGGACGACCACAGATGAGCAAGAGCGCAAGATCACATGGTAAATCAACTGAGGACTCATGCCACTACCGGTGACTGCCTCCGAAGAGACAGGCCTTCGCCACCAAGGTGATGCAATGTCCCTCGCAACAGCACAGCGGGACAACTAAACGTAAGCCACCTGCAAGCACAAACTGCGTCTCTAGCCCATGCTTCCCAGTGTGACCATCAGTTCCAAAGCGTTGGCTGCTTGAGACAGATGGCATCCCTGCTTGCAACTGCACATGCCAAAGGCGAACAGCAACAGCAACGTCACTGAGCTACGTGGCTGCGAAATCCCTCCAGCCACCCTTACTCCATGCAAATCATCACCACCTGTCATCCACGTCATCAAAGAGCAGCCACACCATCTTTGCCATGTGCATCACCCAATCCAACAAAGGAGCAATTCATCACCAGGGTTGAGCCGTACACCCGTAAAGCACCAAGATACAGAGATGCCCCTGGCAATGTGATAGAGACCAAGTGTCCAGAGACTATGTGACAGCCCACCCGCACCTGGGGCTAGTTGGTAAGCACACCAACCATGTATCAGCCTTCCTTGTGGTTTGCACAAGTGACCCCGCCATGATTCTGTCAGCGATCCTGCAGCGGCCCCCAGGCAGCCCACAAGCCATTCTGCACAGTCTGTGCGGTCCCAAGGCACCCAGAAAAAAGTGCCTCATGAACATTCCTGCACAAAGGTATCCTGGTATAAGAGGTGGTCTGGAAGCTACCCCACTGACAAGGAACTGCGAGGCACCGGAGCTTCAGAGTAAAACATCCCGAGCATTGTCAACGCCATCCCAGTCCTGGCAAGACTTGTCATCACAGTGACAAGACGCCCCAAGAGTATCAATCAGTCAATCAATCAGGAGTTTGTTAAAGCGCAACTACTCACCTGTAAGGGTCTCAAGGCGCTAGGGGTGGGGGGGTGCAGGTTCCATTCCATCAAGGAGGGGGTCTGTCGAAGAGCCAGGTTTTGAGGTTTCTTGCGAAGATGGTGAGCGATGTTGTCTGTCTGAGGTGGAGCGGAAGGGCGTTCCATGCTTTGGCCGCGAGGAAGGAGAAGGAGCGGCCTCCCGATCTGGTCTTTCTGGTGCGGGGGACCTCGGCGTAGGAGAGCTGGGCTGATCGTAGGGTCCTTTTGGGTGCGTGGAATTTGAGCCGGCTGTTCAGGTATGCTGGTCCGGTGCCGTGGAGGGCCTTGTGTGCGTGGGTGAGCATCTTGAAGGTGATTCTCGCCTCGACGGGGAGCCAGTGGAGTGTGCGCAGGTGCTGGGAGATGTGGCAGTGTTTTGGCAGGTTGAGGAACAGTCTTGCGGCGGCGTTCTGGATGTTCTGTAGCTTGCGGATGAGGTTTTTGTTTATTCTTGCGTGGAGTGCGTTGCCGTAGTCGAGTCTGCTGGTGACAAGGGCGTGAGTGACTGTCTTTCGGTGTTCGAGGTGGATCCATTTGAAGGTCTTACGAAGGAGGCGGAGGGTGTGGAAGCAGGAAGATGAGACAGAGTTGATCTGGCGGTCCATTTTGAGCTCGGAGTCCAGGATGAATCCCAGGTTGCGTGCGTGTTCTGTGGGGGTTGGCGGGTTTCCGAGGGCGGTGGGCCACGAGGTGTCGCTCCAGGCGTTGGGGTTTGGGCCCATGATGAGTACTTCTGTTTTGTTGGTGTTTAGTTGTAGGCAGCTGTTTTTCATCCATTTGGCGGCGGCTTTCATGCCTTCTCGAAAGTTGCGTCTGGTGGTGTTGGGCTTGTTGGATAGGGAGAGGATGAGCTGGGTGTCGTCTGCGTATGACACGATGTTGAGTCCGTAGGTTCTGACAATGGGGGTAAGTGGAGCCATGTAGACGTTGAAGAGCGTCGGGCTGAGGGAGGAGCTCTGGGGGACTCCGCAGGTGGTAGGTGTGGGGTCTGAGAGGAAAGGGGGGAGTCTGACCCGTTGCGTCCTGCCGGAAAGGAACTAGCAGATCCAGTCGAGGGCCTTGTCCTGGATTCCTGCGTCGTAGAGTCTGCGTATTAGGGTGTGGTGGGAGACTGTGTCAAACGCCGCTGATATATCTAGGAGGATGAGAGCTACTGTTTCTCCTTTGTCCAGTAGGGTGCGGATGTCGTCTGTTGCGGCGAGGAGGGCGGTTTCCGTACTGTGGTTTTTTCTGAAGCCGGATTGGGAGGAGTCGAGGATGTTGTGTTCTTCAATGAATGTGGCGAGTTGGCTGTTGATGGCTTTCTCGATGACTTTCACTGGGAAAGGGAGCAGGGAGATGGGTCTGTAGTTTTTGAGGTCGGTGGGGTCCGCTGAGGGTTTCTTCAGGAGGGGGTTGACCTTGGCATGTTTCCAGTCGTCGGGGAACGAGGCGGTCGCCAGGAAGCGGTTGATGGTGTGGCAGAGCATAGGTGCGATGGTGTCAGCGGCTCTGTTGAAGATGTGGTGGGGGCAGGGGTCCGTGGGGGCCCCTGAGTGGATTGACTTCATTGTCTTCAGTGTGTCTTTGGTGGTGAGGGCTGTCCATTCATCAATCGCTGGTTTCCGGGTGTCGGGGGTGGTTGGTGAGGGTTTAGTGTGTTGGTTGTCTTCGTCGAAATTGTCGTAGATGCTCTTGATTTTGTGGTGGAAAAAGGTGCTGAGTTTGTCGCAGAGGTCTTGTGAGGGAGGGATGTCGGTAGACTCGCTGGTGAGTCGGGCGAACTCCTTGATGATGCTGAAGAGTTCCTTGCTGTTGTGTGCGTGGGTGGAGATTCTGTCTTCAATCGCTTTTTTCCTCGTTTCTCTGATGAGTTGATGGTGAGCGTTGGTGGCGGCTCTGAAGTTGTTGTGGGCTTCTGTGGATTTGGTGTTTCTCCAGGCCTTTTCGAGGCGGCGGCATGTGCGCCTGGACTCTCGAAGTTCGGTGGTAAACCATCTGGCTTTCTTGGCACGGGTATTGTTGTTTTTCGTGAGGGGGGCTATGGTGTTGATGCTGTCCGAGATCCATCTATGCAGGGTTCGGGCTGCGGTATTGGGATCGTCGTTTTCCGCGATGGTTGGGGTGGAGTTGTTGAGTGAGGAGATGAGCTGGTCGTCGGTGATTATGGTCCAGTTTCTTTGTGGAAGCAGGTGCTGGTGTCTGTGGATGGTGGGTGTTCTGAAGGTGAAGTGGACGCAACGATGGTCGGTCCATGGGAGTTTGGTGGTGTGGCTGAAGGTGATGGAGTTTCCTGTAGTGAAGAGGGGGTCGAGGGTGTGTCCTGCTGAGTGCGTGGGCTCGGCCACGATCTGGCAGAGTCCAATGTTGTGGAGGTTGTCCAGGAGGCATGTGGTTTTGGGGTCCAGTTGATTGTCGAGGTGGAAGTTGAGGTCTCCCAGCAGGGTGTAGTTGGTGGATGCGATGGCCTGCGGGGAGATAATGTCTGTGATGTAGTTGGCGAAGGGTGCGCGGGGTCCAGGGGGTCGGTAGATGAGGGTTCCTCGGAGGGCGGCAGTGGGGGCTGGCCAGTATCTTGAAGTGAAGGTGTTCCATCAGTTCTGTGGACTCGTCAGGGAGTGTGCTCAGGCGGAGGCTGGATTTGTGGACGATGGCGATTCCTCCTCCTGGGTGGGTGGGGCGGTCCTTCCTGTAGATCTTGTATCCTTGGGGGATGGCGATGGCGATGTCCGGTCCTGAGGTGGCGTTGGTCCAGGTTTGGGTGAAGAATGCTACGTCCGGGGTGGTGCTGTCGAGGAGGTCCCAGATTTCTGTGGCATGTTTGTGGAGGGATCGGACGTTGAGGAGGATGCATTGCAGGGTCTTCGGTTCAGTTGTGTTCTTGTGGGCGGGTTGTGCTGGATCCGTGTTCGTGGCGGTTCTGCAGGTGTGCTGGCAGCGGTGACAGCTGAAGGGTCAATGGGTGTCGGCTGGTGATGCTAGCTTGCAGTTGTTGTTGCAGCCTGGGTTGAGTGCGTGGAGTGCTGCTGGGTCGTAGCGTTGGCGGGGCGGAGGTCCAGGGTTCCTGGTGCTGGTCGCGGACGGGTCGCGGAAGGGCGCAGACGTGCTTGCCTTTGGCGCGCCTTCGGTGCACCGGCGGCGCGCCCGCAGCCCGTGGCCGCCATTAAGTAGGGGTCGGGGAGGGCTGGACAGCTGGGAGGCGGGAGCGGGGGAGTGGAGCTAGATTGGGCCGGTCGCGCTGGGGGGAGGGGCCGCGGGGGCAGCAGCGGCGGGGAAAGGTAAAGGGAGGAAAGAAGGAATAAAGAAAAAAGGGAAAATAAGCAGAAATAAGGCACAAAAGAGCAGAGATGCAGAAAAAGGGCAGAAAGGTGAAAGATGGAAAGGGTAGAAAAATGAGTGAAAACGAGTGAAGGAGCAGAGGGAGAGAAAGGGAAAATGGGCAGAAATAAGGCAAAAAAGAGCAGAGGTGCAGAAAGGTGAAAGATAGAAAGGGTAGAAAAAAGAGTGAAAACGAGTGAAGGAGCAGAGGGAGAGAAAGGGAAAATGGGCAGAAATAAGGCAAAAAAGAGCAGAGGTGCAGAAATGTGAAAGATAGAAAGGGTAGAAAAACGAGTGAAAACGAGTGAAGGAGCAGAGGGAGAGAAAGGGAAAATGGGCAGAAATAAGGCACAAAAGAGCAGAGATGCAGAAAAAGGGCAGAAAGGTGAAAGATGGAAAGGGTAGAAAAACGAGTGAAAACGAGTGAAGGAGCAGAGGGAGAGAAAGGGAAAATGGGCAGAAATAAGGCACAAAAGAGCAGAGATGCAGAAAGGTGCAGAAGGGTGAAAGATAGAAAGGGTAGAAAAACGAGTGAAGGAGCAGAGTGAGAGAAAGGAGACAGAGGTCCACTGGACCACCAGGGATGAGGCTCAGGGAAACCTGCGGGTGGAGGAGGGCCCTCGATCACTAACACTCAAGAGTGCAGGGGCAGGGGCACCTCACTTAATGGTGGAGCTGCGAGGGTGGGAGAGTAATTTCACTGACAATGAGTCCGTGGTCTTGCTCGCCTGTCCCCGCAGTGGCCGCCATTAAGTAGGGGTTGGGGAGGGCTGGACAGCTGGGAGGCGGGAGCGGGGAGAGGAGCTGGATTGAGCCGGTCGCGCTGGCGGGGGGGGAGGGGCTGCGGGGGCAGCAGCGGCGGGAAGGTAAAGGGAGGAGAGAAGGGATAAAGAAAAAAGGGAAAATAAGCAGAAATAAGGCACAAAAGAGCAGAGATGCAGAAAATGGCAGAAAGGTGAAAGATGGAAAGGGTAGAAAAACGAGTGAAAACGAGTGAAGGAGCATAGGGAGAGAAAGTGAAAATGGGCAGAAATAAGGCACAAAAGAGCAGAGGTGCAGAAAGGTGAAAGATAGAATGGGTAGAAAAAGGAGTGAAGGAGCAGAGGGCGAGAAAGGGAAAATGGGCAGAAATACGGCACAAAAGAGCAGAGATGCAGAAAGGTGCAGAAAGGTGAAAGATAGAAAGGGTAGAAAAAGGAGTGAAGGAGCAGAGTGAGAGAAAGGAGACAGAGGTCCACTGGGCCACCAGGGATGAGGCGCAGGGAAACCTGCGGGTGGAGGAGGGCCCTCGATCACTAACACTCAAGAGTGCAGGGGCAGGGGCTTCTCACTTAATGGTGGAACTGCGAGGGTGGGAGAGCAATTTCACTGACAATGAGCCAGTGGTCTTGCTCTGATGTGGGACTCCCATCAACGCTCCTGATGCACCAAGTTTAAACTGTTGACACCAGCCAGATCACAGCCAGATCAAGCATGACCATCCAACAGTGCGTAAGTGGACATTGACCCAACTGACATGCTGCCAAAGAATCTGGACTACATCTACACAATGTTCATGCCCAGTGGTAGCTGGTTAATCTAAGGAGGCATGCTGAGATGTCTGTATGTTCCCAGCTGCACCTTTCCTCTACTGTCCTGCGGACTCCCTCCAGAGGCTGCTCGATGTAGTATTGTTTGAGTTGTTTTCATTCATCCCAAAGGTTGGACTTTGTTTTATTTTTAATAAAATTTGGGAGGAATGTCATGTCCTACTGGACACATTCTAGTGCTTGCTACACGGCCACTCCTCGAGGGCTGGCAGTTAGACCCAAACCACACCGATCCAACACAGGCATTGCCGGTCAGGTGACTCTGCCAATAAAAGGCTCCGATCTCATGTGCTCGTGGCCAGTTCCAGATGCCATAACCTTGCCCCAGTGTCTTTATTACATCTACATACAGGCATAGGGCCCAAGACACTGCAGTCTTCGATGATGGTGCAGGAGTGACATCTGGTGGTCACTAAGAGTAGGACCTATGGACCAGTCATTGTGCATGAGCATTGATTATTCCCTGACAAGCATAGTCTTCCCCTTGTCCGCTAATAACTATGGGTTTGCAAAAATAGTGTGATATTCTCAATTGAAGTCGATTGAGCTACGTATTGGAAATAAACTCACAGTCAACTGACATTTATAAGTGAGCTTTGAGCTCTCATGTTTTCAGAAACCATCCTGTACAGTCAAACCCATGTACTTACCTACATCATTTTTCTCCTCAGGTGAAGATGGTAGCTCCTTCCCGAGAGGATCCAGGTACCCAAAAAGCATATGGCACCTCGAACAGAATCCGGCATAGCTCAGTGCCATCCAGCACTGCCACCTCTGACAGTCACATGTCTCAACTGGTGAAGGAGTTCCAGACCATGCAATTCACAAGTACGCCCATCCAGGACCTTGGTGAGTGCTGAGCCTGGAGGAAAGATTATTATTTTGCCAGTATAACCGAAAAGACCTCTAAGGAATGTCTGGAGGATTAAATGGCAGGTCAGTGTTTCTGAAAGGCTAGTATTGTTGGGTCAGACCTAGCTACAACATTAACATGTGACACGTGTCTCTTCCAGTTCTAACATTCAGGTACAGAGACCAGTCCCTACATTTGTTTACTTATGAAGTCTCAACCTCTACCTGTCCTTGGACTCTCTTTCACCGAGTTCATACATAGATTGAGTTTAAGTCCTGTACTTTGCTGCTCTGGTTGGGGAAGATTTAAAAGGATTATGTGACAAATTAGTAAGCCCATCACTCTGAAATGGTGTGCCTTTGTTTTAAGGAAGAAAGATGTTGGGATGGTAACGTCACTTACATGGTAAATGCGGCTTGTCCCCTGCTCTGAACATCTGAGTGCATATGAAACTGATATCCTGACATTTTGTTTGACCCTACCCTCATTCTAATCTGGCCTATGCTCAGAGGCCTCTCCCTGCTAATTGTGGTCCAGAATCTGAACTAGAACTTGGATGCGTTCACCAAGCATGACTTTGTTGTAGGCACAGGTCTGCCCATGTCCTTGGTAAGTCACATAACGCAGTGGTGGCTGTATAGAGTTTTTGAAAATCTTTAATATGAACGTACCTTTGTCTCTGTCAGGAGAGAGTGCAGTCTACTCACCTCTCTTGTAAAAAGTTATTCTGCAATGTGAACCACAGACCTTTGCTCTGACATCCTATGTGTGTCAAATGTGTGTTTGTGCAGTGGATGTGTAGCAGATACACACGGTAGTAGGACTGAGTGTGTGATGAGAGTCTTAAGTACTGTGGCCAATGGGATCCACTGTGGATGGTCCCTGGTTTCGCATGGCACAAGATGGAGGTGAATACAGCTTCACCAGACATTAGAAATATATTGTCTGCAGTAATGTGGCTGGATGGGGACGACACCGACACTGAAGTGAGGGCAGATGGAACAGGGTGAAATAGGAATTCAGCAAAAGACTGATGAATAATTCTTCCTGAGCATTGCCATTTGGTGGATTGTAAAGGTGAGGAGTGGGAGTGCAGTTTCTGTTGCTCCACGAGTCTGTCTCTGATTACTGTGTCAGGATGACTAATAACAGCCATATGCAGAGATCTTGTACTCTGTTGTACCCTTGTTTTGGGCATTTCTGCCTGGAAACAGCATAATTGAAACCTGCTGTGAGATCCATCAGCTTGTACTAAGTTGGTGTCTGAGAAACAGACGAAAAGTGTCACTTGAAAGAGAACCAAGCCAGTTTGGAAACCCCGGAGAGTGGATTTACATTTCCTGTCTGGAAATAAATATAAAGGTGGGATCCAAATCAGATTATTTTCATTCCAGTTTCTTCTTGACCAAGGACGGGAGTGTTATGCAGAGTGCTGATAGAGCGCGCAGGTCACTCAGCTAGGATATTTTTACTAATACTCACCTGGGCCCAACAATTTCATAACCCCGCACACCTTAACATCACTTGAGGTAACTCACCCTCTACTATCAGTATAACTTGAGATTTCTATACTACTAATTCCTATATCTATAACCTAGCAATGTAGATACTAGGAACCTAAACACCCAGGATCAGGGAGTTGAGTATTAAGCTATGTATTCAAGAACACTTATAACATTTGAATAATGAAATAACCACAGACTCTGGGTAGGTTCAAAAGTTTTATCTAATCATCATATGTCATGAGCATAAGATTAACGCAGATAAGAATATCTATAATCAAGATCATAAACAAAGTATAACTATGCAAGAGATAGAGTATGCTAAGCATTTACGAACTTAAACTAAAAGGGAAGGTAAGAACAAGGAACATGCTATAATTAGATAACAATCTTTCACAACTTTGATTAAAGGAGGGTAAAGAAAGGGAACATACGAAACCCAAAGACTTTCGCAATTTTACAACAACAGCAAAAAAGAAATGCAACTAGGTAATTCTAGAATTCGGTTTCAGTACCATTAAACTAAAAGGAAGGTAAGAGTTGGAACATTCTATAGATTCAACTTCTTTCCTAAAGGAAGGGTAAGAAAAAGGAACATATACTAATAATAGAAACGATTTAGCATTGACTAAAGGTGGGTTGAAAAGTGGAACATGCTAAGGTCAGTAATACATGAATATCTTATTTACCAATGGACGGGGAAGAAAATGGAGCATATGCAATTAAGCTTTGCAATATTCGAGAATTAGGAATGCAAAAAATAGAAAAGCAATCACCCACACAGACTTTATATTAACCTAGGATAGAGTGAAGACCAACCCTGGCCACGGGTCAGTTGGAAAAGACGGGAAGAAAACCCAATGACTTAGGTGCCGGTAGGCGAGCAGGTGCAGCTCATGGACAATCAGGACAGGATAACCCCAGAATTTGGATCAGGACCGAGTTCACCAAAGGGTACGACCAACACCTGCAGCTTTGGATGCAACGCCTGCGCTACTCCCTCTCTGCAAGGAATCTGCCAAAATCCCGAATGGGTTTTCTCGAACCTCCCAGCAAAGTGCTTCGCAGCTCTCTGCTTTCAGTCACCTATTGAGTGCGTTGGGTCAGTGACAGGTCAGCTATTCGGACAAGTCGGTCAATTTCTCTAGCTAAACCTACGCTAGTTATACTGTTTTTCGGGTCAGTGTACCACCCCACAATGTTGCAAGTGTAAGGATCCCCAATTTTGATTGGACAGAGGAGGAGGACAGGTCACCACACCACCTATTTTCTAAACTTTCTCAGGCTTAATATTCAATTTTTGTACCCGCCCCTAAATTCCGGATTCTAATGACATATGCTTTTCAGTTAACAAGGGTGAATACAATATTGTATACGTTTGTTACACCTGTAGTACAGTTCAGCTTCTTCAAGCTGGGTTGAAGTTCAGGTTCCCAGAAGCATCTTCTCAGCCAATCAGCTCCTTGGCGGGATTTCAAAGGTCATCTGCTCTGGAGACTCGTAGATCTGGCACAGACTCCGTTTCATTCAAGATGGAGCACAGCATATTACAATGGGCCAAGTTTTCGAAGTGTACATGAAATGGAAAAGAAACAGTTTTAAAACATAGAATTATTGATTTCACTGTATACCATGAATTTCTATACTACACCCATTACTTTATAATAAACTATAGCATTAGGATTATGCAGAACTAACAGCTTAGCGCGGCAATGCAAGCTTTAAGCATGTGAGAACACAGAGCAGCCATCTTAGCTATATTGTGCATGTGCAACTATTTTCCAACCAAGACATTGAATACTTCACGTCACATGGGTATGACCGACGCATGCGCAGTCTAAATTCCCGCTTAGCAGCAGCCATTTTATTTTGCAAGCGTATTAATGTTAATAGACACATAAGCAAGCTTCACTCGGTCGCCCAAATGTCGTACAAGGGGCAGATTAGTAAGACAAAACGGATTGATTACGTAGTTAGGGTTATTCGAGCTTCATGAATACAAGCAAGTCGCTTAACGTGTGAATCCTTGCTCCATCAGTGCTTGAAGGAAATCTGTGTGATTCTAGCTGGTCTCTGCATGACAGCTAGTCCCCCAGAGGTGATGGTATGAGGGACCATCAGTTGAAGACGGCACTTCTCCTGGAGCTGTGGAGGGTCTAGATAGAGCCTAGATGCTTGCCTGTAGAGAGAGGGAAGGATAATGTCTTGCCCAGCAAGAAGAGACTCTGTCCAGGAGGAGAACACCCAGAGGCAGCTGACTGCCAAATAGGAGTGAAGCCAGGAGCGATCCATGTTTTGAAGGGGGCTCTGAGCAGATCCTACTGCGTACTGCACTAAGTCTTTTAAGTACTGAGCATCATCATGATGCTCATCATCCTGCTGTGTGCCCAAGAGACTGAAGCTGCCTACGTTTGACCCTGATTAGGACAAACACTGCCGCTGACAGACTCACAGCTTCTGATGACCCGGGCTTTGGGTTCCGCTATCGCTGTGATACTTTATCTAAAGGATATAGAAAATTAATCACTTGATAAAAAATGAGGTTGAGTATGATCCCCTTCTGTCAGTGCCCCTCAACGTCAGTGCATGTGTGCATCTTATGAGCCGGAGGGGTAAAAAGACATCACAGATCGGAAATTAACTGTAACATAATATGCAGGTTCATCTGTAAGCACGATGTTGGGTTACGAGTAACCAGAACATTCAGTGGGAGACAGTAACTGCGACTCATAGCTCAGTCTATGGTGTCTATTTTGGCTTTGCAGGCCTTTTCCAAATCGGAGCGAGTTTTCTTGTACACCATATGCTGTGAGTTGAATTGCCTCTAGCTTGCCTGGTGATTTAAGGTGTGCATCTGGTTCTTGTGAAAGGTGCGTAGTTGAGAGCACTCATCTCTGAATTCCTATAGAGGTGGCATCCACAGCATAGCGATGGAGTGAGTAATGGATACGGTTCATAATTTGCCAGGTAGCATTTGCATGGTGTGTTTCTACAAAAATATCCTAAGAAGAGGAGTTTACGCTCAAGTATGCTTGTTCTTCTTACAGGTGCAGTACCCGCAGGTGCCAGCACTGATCGAAAAGCACTACCCGTCAGAGAAGAAGCCTGCGCTCCAACACCGTACCCAGACCCCAGCTATTCGAAGGGCAATAATACACCACAGCAGGTTAAGAAGGAACACCCCATTTTTATAACATGTCTCTGGTGTTGTGCCTGACCGCAGCTTAGAGGGCCAGCTAGGTCTGTTATATATTGGAAAAGTCCCTTGTCATTTGTTTTTGCATTTTTGTGAAGGATTGTATTTCTGTTTCTCTTTGATTTTTCTTCTTGAAGCCAGGGGTTGACTTTAACATTAAACCTAATTGTAAATACCATCCGCTTTCTAAGGTTCCTGGGGTAGTGAGTGGTCCATGGGCAGCATCCCTGATGGTTACAGGTGTTTAGCACTGGTGCCCCAAAGCTGCAAGTATTATTGTTCTCCATTGGATAATGAGATGATTCCCTTAGTATAGTAGAGAGAGGGTCCGCAGTGAAGGCTTCCTCTATAAGAGAATGGGGGTTTGCCAAACTGTATCTGAGCACCAAAGTAATGCAGAAACACTTTACTAGTTTTTTTTTTTTGCTACCCAGCTCTCCCTCCCCCACCCCACGCCACCCCTTGCAACTCCCTCCCCCCACCTCCCATACCCCCACCACCACCCAAAAAAGAGGCTTAAGGACATTGTCCTCAGTGATGTTGAGATGCAACCACCGTTCCCCACCCCATCGAATTCCCTACCCCACTCATATGGTACTCTCTTACTCCACTTCTCAAATATATTTAACTTCTAATTGCAAATATCGGTATTCAGTCATTCTAATGTCAAAATCCCTAAGATCTATAAAAAAAATTGAAAATAACAAAAAAGTTACTGTTTCTATACATATAAACAGATACAATTAACATCATTGTTTCCTAGGGACCTTCTCTTAACCAAGCAGATGAGCTACTCTTTTTGTTTATAAAATACCTCAACCGATACTTTTTGCATGAAGAGAGATACGCTCATTATCCTTCAGCTGAAAATAAAGCATTAACCCTACCCACCACCCCCAAATTTATAGAAACACCATACCAATTACAAGTTACAAATTCACGTTGTAAAAGCACCAGAACTATATAAATCATCTTTCTCCACTTAGTAATTTTTAACAATAAACATCCATTTCAACCCTCTTTCTTTTTGAGATCAGACAGATCGTCCTGTGCCAGCCGGCTAGATGTGAAGTACCTCATTTGCCCATTAAAGACAATCTTTAATTTAGAGGGATTGAGCAGAAAAACCTGGGCACCTACTGCTTGGAAGGAAATAAATAGTTTCTGCATTTGCCATCGTTCGTTAACAGTTGTTGGGCAAAAGTCCGGGCGTACAAAGAACTCTCACCCCATACCAGTGCGGTTTTTCCCAGGACGGGCTAAATCATAGAGGGCTTCTTGCAGCAAATAATTATTCAAACAAATCAATATCGCCCTTGGGTATAGATTTTGCTCACCCTGTCTATCTCTAGCATGTTGTCGCACTGCGAACGGAAATCTGTGAGCCCGGATTACCTCCCTTTCCCAGTTCCAAGAAGTCAGCTCTGGAAAGGCCTCCTTAAACAGCTGTACAATAAACTTGCGAGGGTCTGCCCCTTCTCTTGTTTCTGCTATACCTAAAATTCGCAAGTTATTATGGCGTGATCGATTTTCTAAATCAGTGAGCTTCCAGTCCACATCAGTTTTTGCATTCTGTAGTGACTCTACAGCAGATTGTTGCTTCCCTAAAGTATCTTCTACAGAAGACACTCTCTCCTCTACTTCCACCACACGTGATGTAACTTCCGCGCAGGTTTTTATTAAGCGCCATACGTTGTTCTGTAGTTTCCTTACAGCACCTTGCGTTCGCAGACCCTCCATTTTTGTCTCATTGCGATGAGTCATGATAGTCTTATAGATGAGACTTAGTGTAATTGCCTCCTCTTCCAGCTCTTCATCCAAGTTAATCTGAACGAATGGCTGTACTTGATCACGCTGTGCTGTTTCACTGATATCCTTCATCTTCCTCACTGTATCCTGGGTCTGAAACTGTTCCGGGTCCTCTCCTTCTTCATAATCTAGAAGGTCTCCCCAGTCACCCAGATTGCTGATACTATCCAATTCTTGTTCTTTATCAGATAGGGTTGTTAGGTCTGACATAGAGTAAAATTTCCCCTCAGCCTCAGATTCAAGATCTTTATCCAACACCACTTTTTAGACAGGCTGGGAAATCACATCTTCAACCCCCATTACAGGGGTAGTTGACTCTACGTGATCCTGCCTCATATCAATCTCAGACATGTTCACTTCGTTACCAGCTCCAGCTACATCGTTTCTAACGATAGACTTAATAATCAGCTCACTATTCAGTTCCAAATTTTCTTTCAACCTGGCTCTCCGCCTTTTATCAAAGATTGCTGCAACTGCAACTGTTTTTTGTTTAGCTGGTGTCTCTTGAAACTGGTGGGCTGCTGAGTCTCTGTAATTAGTCTGTAAATCTCCTAAAGCTCCTTGCCCACTACGTGCCTGTGACTGCAAAAGGGGCTGCGATTTTACACTTAAAACATTAGTCTTTCCAACTGCGCCAGCATCTATAGCCACCCGAGTCGGGCGACTATCTACCTCTGGAGGATTAGACTTGGAGGCAGCCCCTCACGTTTTAGCACCATTGCCATTTCCCTCAAGAGGTCCGCTCCTTGTGGGGGTCCCAACCGGAATTTCAGTCACTCCCCCACCTTTATTCTTCACGTTTCCCCTTCCCTTCAGTGCCATAACAAATGCTATAAAGCAAGATCCCTGTCGAATTTAAATCTTTATAATTAAACCTGCAGAAGCTTTGCTAGCAAAATGTCCCGCTCTCACCTTAATTAGGCAGTGTTTCAATGTATTGCTTCAACAGTTCCAATTTCCAAAATGTATTCAGGCGATTGTTACAGCTGGAAAAGTCACAAAATATCAACAGTGTTTCTTCCTTATTTTTTTTTGTTGCCGGAATGGACCTTTTCGCCTGATTCAGCAATTGAATTTAACACAGCTCTGAACCTCCGTAGCCGTTTGTCAGTTTCAGGGTGGCAAGCAACGTGTCCCAACCCAGCCCAGCGTCGGGGCGGGATCAGAACAGGTGTCGGCTCAGAGCAGCTGAGCGTTACTCACTCGGGCAGCACACGGCAGAAGCTGAAACCGCTAAAAAACGCAGGAGAATGCTCCGCCCTTGCTCAGAACTCGCTCAGACTCCACAAGGCCGATATAAGACCGAAAGCCGTCAACCCGCAGTCCGAAAGGTAGGAAAATCCACCGAAGGCAGGGAATTCAACCAGGGATACGACGTAGCACCTCACACGGCCACAGTAGCGGCCGCCATCTTGCCTCACACGTAGCAAAAAAAATTGAGACCTATTTTGCAGAGTTGGTAGTACCAATTATCTATATAATGGCTGAGGGAAGCTCATCTGGGTTCTGTTTGTTTCTTTTTTGCTTAGATGGGGCAGGATAAAATAGCTATTGGCACTTGGAATATCTGTGGCCTCAATGACGCTAAAAAGCGGGCTCTTTGTCGTAAAATTGTTGACTTCATGCATATAGATATACTTTGTATACAAGAGACACATATTCCCTGGGGGAAGCGGGAATGCTTGAAGCTACCTGGTTTTGAGATATTAACCTGCTCTAAACAGACAACTATGATTAGAGGGGTCGTTATATATGCAAGGGTCGGCCTGGGTAAATGTAAAAGGATATTGGCTGATAAAATGGGTAGGTGGGCTATAGCGGAATTGTGCATCAATGGGAAATTGTTAACAATCTGCAATGTGTATGGATCGAATTTAGATGACCCTGATGTATTTGAATATTTAGATGTTGAGCTGGCAGGTTGGCCTAGTCCATTTCTCTTTTGTGGAGATATGAACATTAATATGCCAAGCGATGTGGAGTTTAAGAACGTCAGTAATTATGCGGGGAGAAAATCAAAAGACTTTAAAGCCCTTCAGGCTCTACTCCAGGAGCATGGTCTTACAGACTTATGGTATCTCCATAAAAGAACAGAAGATGGCTTTACGTTTTACTCTATTCCTCATAAGAAAAATGTCAGGTTAGATTTTATTTTTTTTGTCTAAACAGTTAGCAGCTGTTAGCACTATTTTTTGTTTACCACAACTTCTTTCAGACCATAATCCACTGATTGCTGAATGTCCTTGGCCACGAGTTAGAAAACCACCTAGAGATTGGACCTTTGATAAAAAACTTTTATTGGACGAGGGGTATCGTTCACATATTAAAAAATGGATAGTCCAATTTCTGAATATTAACAGAGGATCTGCTACAGATCAAGTGGTCTGGGACACAATGAAAGGTGGATTACGGGGTGAGACTAAAAGTTTCTCTTCTTACAGGTGGAAATTAGAACAAGAACGGATGCGTAACGGTGTTAGAGAACTCCGGGAGGCAGAAATAGCACTGACTTTAGACATCAAGGATGGGAAAAATATAGCTTCCAGCTTACAAAAGGTAGCGATTCTCAGGGCTGTGCTATTGGAGGCTCTTGGGCAGGATCTTGCGTTAAAGTTTTTACAATATCGTACAGAAATGTTTGAGTTTGGGGAGAATTCCGGCAGGGTTCTGGCTAAGAGGCTCTGTCAGCGGAGCATTCAGACTCAAGTGGTGAAAATCCAAGATGAACATGGTGTAGTACATGAAACACAGGAAAAGGTCAATGAAGTCTTCCTAAGATTTTATTCCTCTTTATATAGCGAAGATACCACTCGTCTCAACACCGAGAGAGCTGCCGAAGCTTTTTTAGCAGATCTTGACTGACATTATCTCTCCTGAACAGGCTGAGCATTTGGCCACCCCCATTCAATGGGAGGAGGTCAAGACAGCAGTAAAATCTCTGGCTAATGGCAAGGCCTGTGGACCGGATGCAGTGCCATTGGAGTTTTATAAGGTGTTTCTATCTGAAATTGGCCAGGTTTTCTTGGAGGTATTAAGAGCAGCCCAGAAGGGTATAGTACCTGAATCATGGCAAAATACAACCATAGTTCTATTTAAAAAAAAAGACAAACCTGAGCTGTTACCATCATCATTTCGGCCTATTTCTCTAATCAATAGTAATTCTAAAATATATTCAAAAATAATGGCCGGACGACTTGCACAGGTGATTACCCCTTTGGTCTCGGTGTTTCAGCACGGATTTATACCCAGCCGAGATACTGCTGACCATGTTAGACGCTCCATAGCTTTATTAGATTGGGCTCAAGTCACAAACTCACCCCTCGGGTTGATCCTGTTGGACGCCGAGAAGGCGTTCGACAGGGTCTCTTGGGGGTTTATGTGGGCTGTCCTGAAGTGGAAGAGATTTCCAAAAGAATTTATACAGGCAATATGTGCAATGTATATATCACCAAGAGCACAACTTCGTATCTCCGGCCAGCAGACTCATCCTTTTTCGATCACTAGGGGCACGCGGCAGGGGTGTCCTTGCTCTCTCCTGTTGTTTGCCCTGTACATAGATCCCTTCCTTTCTAAGATTATGGCTAATCAGCGCATAAAACCTATAAGAGTCAGCGATATGTCTTATAATCTGCTAGCGTACGCAGATGATATAGTGGTTATAACATCCGAAGTCTCGTCTGCTTTTAGTGAACTTAAGCAATTAGCAGGGCATTTTGGGGCAGTGTCCGGTTACAAGCCCAATGTTTCAAAGACGCAGGTGGTTCAGACACCTGGTATGGCCATTTCAGATGCCCCAGTGGTTCCGGATGCCATGTATTTAGGGGTGCGTATTACCTCTGTAGTAGATAGTATACCTGATTTAAACATTCTACCGGTTATAGATGAAGCCAATAAAAAATTGGAAAGACTAGATAGCCTGCATCTTTCCTTATATGGACGATGCAGTGTTATTAAAATGCTAATTCTACCTACGTTTTTATATTTGTTTAGGACCATTCCTCTTTTGTTTTCTCAAATAAGCTCAAATAGCACCTGATTAAAATATTATACAATTTTTAAAAACATAAACGAATTAGTGATCAATCGTTTAATTAAATTATCAGAGAACAAGTGCAAGTGAGCAAGCAAACCTCCGGCTTCCGCCTCAGAGGGTAAAACATCAGTCAGCAACTGGGTTCGTGGGTACGACTTCATTAGTTCTTTCAGGTCCTTTTTGGAAATGTCTGCACTTGATAATTCATTCACCATTTTAGGTGATTTTAACTTCCACTTTGATGCCCCTGACAACCCTGATACAGCCACGCTATCGGCCGACCTGGCTACCTTCGGCCTTACTCCCTTGGTTCACTCTCCCACGCATGAAGGAGGTCACACGCTAGATGGCATTTTTTCAAATGCCACGGACTTTCAAGTCACACAAATACTTCCCTTAACTTGGTCTGACCACCACCTCATCCTGACAACATTGCTAATACGCGATTCCCTGACCAACAAATCAAACCCCAACTCTCGCCAACCCTATTTGGCATGGGATGACATAGATGAAAGCAGGCTAAAAACCACGCTCAACGATACCTTCCGCACCTTATCTCCTAACCCAAACACTGCTACCACCCAATATCACAACTGGATCAGTTCCGCAGCCAAAGACCTGGTTCAAGTTAAACAACGGTCACGTAATAGATCCACCCCTTCGGCCCCGTGGTATACGGACGAACTACGCACACAAAAGCAACAGTGCCGAAACAGAGAGAGACACTGGCGAAAAGACTACAATCAGGAAGCTAAATCCTTGTATAAAGAGTCGGAAGCTATATACAAAAATCTTATTTTTGACGCCAAGAAAAAGCACTACTGTAACAAAATTGAAGCCGCTCAAAACTCGCATAAATGCCTTTATGAGACTACTAAACAACTAGCAGGTTCTTCTGTGGATCTCACACCTCCCCCGTCCCAAGCTCTTTGCGATGCTCAGTCAAAGTTCTTTTTCAGCAAAGTTGATGACATTTATCGGATCTTTGCCAATTCCTCAACCCGTTCCCACAGGCCCCCCACCCACCTTGACGGACCTACGCTTCATCAGTTCAGAGAAGTGTCTTGCTCTCAGGTATTAAACATCACTTCCACCATCAAATCGGGGTCAGCTCTGGACCCCTGTCCCATGAAGGTTTTACGGCCTATCATGGAAGCAGTTCTTCCTGCCATAACCGAAATCTGCAATTCCATGTTTTCTACAGGCACTTACCCGGATACCCTTAAGAAAACACTCATAAAACCGCTTCTTAAAAAGCCCACCCTGGACAAAGAAGAACTTAAAAGTTACCGACCCATTGCAAGTCTTCCACTACTAGCCAAAATAGTGGAGAAAATCATGAACGCACAACACTCCCTCTTTATAGAAGAAAACAAATGTCTGGACGAATCTCAGTTCGGCTTCCGCCGATTCCACGGAACCGAGACCGCCTTGGTCAAGGCGGCGGATGACATTAGATCCATTCGGGATGCGGGAGGCACTGCTGTCCTGATCCTACTGGATCTATCGGCGGCCTTCGACACGGTCGACCACACCACCTTGGTCGACCGTGTCGAGAGTATAGGTATCCGAGGCAACGCAAAAAATCTTCTTGCCTCCTTCCTGGCTAACAGGACCCAGGTTGTTACTGTAGGACCGTTTGAATCCTCTCCCTTGTCACTGCCATGTGGTGTTCCCCAAGGCTCATCCCTTAGTCCGACACTGTTTAACATTTATGTGTCGGACCTTGCCAATGTCATCAGAGCACACGGGATGAGCCTAACATCCTACGCAGATGACACCCAACTGGTCCTCTCTGTCAAGAATGACGGGCCTCAAAAAGCCAACATATTCAATCAGGGTATGCAGGCAATTGGGAGCTGGATGGCCCATAATTGCCTGAAATTAAACTCTGATAAATCAGAAGTCGTTATTTTTGGCAATCTTTCCCCGGAGTGGTCCCCCTTATGGTGGCCCTCACCCATGGGTCAGCCCCCAGAACCGGTCAACAAGGTGAGGAACCTGGGCGTTCTGTTCGACGATCGTCTGAACTTCCTTCCACATGCCAACCAGATCTCCTCCTCAGCCTTTTACAAGCTACGGCTTATTAAGAAAATCCTGCCCTTCTTGCCCGAAAATGCCGCCAAAACACTGGTTACCGCCCTGGTTCTCTCCACCCTAGATTATGGCAACGCTCTGTTTCTAGGTGCCCAGGAGAGAGTGTTATCGAAAATGCAGGCCATCCAGAACGCGGCCGCCAGGCTACTAGGGCGAACCACAAAATACCAATCGGTGTCCCCCATCATAAGGCAACTTCACTGGCTCCCAGTGAAGAAGAGGATCAAGTTCAAGTCATTGTGTTTGATCTATAAAGCCTTACATAATGCTGGACCAGTGTTCTTCACTCAGAACCTGACCCCCTACTGCCCTTCCAGAACACTGCGTTCCTCCAGCTCCTTTGACCTGGTGGTCCCCCGAACAAAAACGGTCCATTGGGGTGACAGACGATCTCTTGTAGCGGGCAGTTGTGGAACACTCTCCCTCTCTCTATCAAGGCCAGCACCTCCCTCTGGTCTTTCCGAAAAAATCTGAAAACCTGGCTTTTTAACTTAAGATCCTGACTCTTGACCTCAGCACCCCTTGTGGGTTAAACATTTTCAGTTATCAGCGCCGAGATGCCCTAGGGCCTTCGTTCGCGCTCTACAAATGTTGTTATAAATAAATAAATAAATAAATAAAAGCAGATTGACTTTGCTACAGATTTTTGTGGGGCTACAGGCGATCACGTAGAGCAGCTAAGTGGATGTGTCTTCCCAGAGATCGAGGGGGCTGGGCGGTCCCAAATCTTGCTATGTATTACTGGGCTGCAATGTTGCAGATAATGGGAGTGTTGCTATGTGGAGATAAAGTGAGCATACCCATATGTAACACTCCCACTATCTATGAGATCGGGCTCGGTTCAGCTGCAAAAGCTATTTCACTTGAAGTCTTTGAACCCAGCTACTATTAGAGAACCCGCTTTAAGGTCTTATTAGCAGCATATACTATTTAGCGAATGATTAGGAGGAAATTAACTATTCCAAATATGAACTTATATACGCCTTTCAAAGCTAGTCGAATATTTCCCAGCATCTTTCAGGATCACGTTATGTACAGGTGGCAAAACAAGGGTATTTATGGGTTGGGTGACATGGTCAAGGATGGAGCTGTCCTAACATATAGTGAAATAAGAGAAAAATTTCAGTTATCTTCACGTGACTTTTTTAAGTATCTACAGATTCAAAATTTTATCCAAAAATACTTGAAGATATATCCTTGTATTTTGGAGAAAGTGTCTCTCATTGAGTTGATAAAAAAGAGAAGTAGAATAGGTAATCTGTACCAATATATTTTATCAACACTTCCGGATGACTTGCCTGTTCAAAATGCCAAGTGGGAAGTGAAATTAGGTATGGCAGGTATTGATTTAACTTCGGTAATAGAACTAGCTAGTCAGGTTATAGTATCTGGCTCGCTTAAAACCCAAAGTTATATGTCCATGCTGGACTTATATTATACGCCTGCTAAGATTGCAAAATGGGGGGTCCCAAAAGGAAATACATGTGCACGATGCGAGTTGCTGGCAGCCGATGCAACACATATGTTTTATTCCTGCCTATTGCTTCGTGGCTTTCTAGATGACATTGAGCACTTTATTAATGTTACACTTAAGATTCGATGCATAATAACACCGGCACTTGTGATATTTGGGGTTGAGGCAGGTAATATATCAGTTGCTGGCAACACCTTTAATGAATCAGCTCTTATATTTATTGCTATGTCACAGGTTCGCCTATGTATTACTTCTCAGTGGCTTTCTTCGGAAGCCCCCACATTTGTACAGTGGCGGGCAAGATTGTTAACCATACATCGTTTACAATTTTCTGCATTTTCTTGCAAAGGGGGGAGACGACGGCAACTTGCCACCCAAATCTGGGCGCCTGTGGCCGAATGGATTGGATAAGAAAAAAGTGCAGTTTGGATTATATTATAGCACTAGTATCTTTTTCATTTGTTTCCGATGTGTTTTCCTCAGTCTTAATAGATAGAAATGTATTTGTGCTATTATTTGCCTAATTGGACTATTTATTTTCTGTTGTATTTTGTATGTATTTTTGTATAACCAACTCTGCTGTTTAAATTGTAAATTGGAACTGTTTTAAGTTTTGGTCTCAATAAAAAAAAAAAAACACTTTACTAGGATGGGTGGTCCCTCTGGCCAACAGAGGTTTGTGCTCTACTATTGTAACGTAATGAATGCACAGACTATCTATTTCACCAAGGGTAAACCAAAAGGATTGGTCAGGGAAAAGTGGAGAGGGACAGGTTTGCACAACTGCCTGTACATTGTAGGGCTCCCAGTTCTACATCCCTTTACAAAGGCTGAAAATGACCTCTATGGCCTGTCCTGAAACTCCTCTAATAACGAACTAGGCTGAGCTCTCCAGACCAACAATACTAGGCTTTAGGGTGAAAAATGTAGAACAAAATGGAGCAAATAAATAAGAGTAAAGGAACTTAAAAAAAATTGCATGTTTTCAAATTGCAATTGAGGTTCAGTCTCCCTCTGCTACTCCATTGTGATCAGTCCAAACTGCAAGGCATGGCCCAGCTAAACGGAAGCATAAGTAACACCAGGAACGCCACCTCAGGAGGGTTTCATTCTTCCCCACCACTGGGCAAACTCTACGTCTAACCAATGATTACGAAGCGAATGTGCTACCCAAATGTTTGTTTTTATACTTAGAAAGATGCATGTGGAAGACACTTCATTATACTGTATTACTTTACTGTATTAACTGCTGGTTAAAACCAAAACGTATAGTACCCATATACGAAGATGTATTACAGGTTTACAAAAGGCCATCAACAGAATTTCCCAAATGGTCCAGTTCTTAAGTGAAATGAAAATCTATTGAATCACTTTTCATCTTTTGATGTGGTGAGCTTATACGGATGATATAAAGAAAAAAAACACTGCAGCTTCTCAGACATATCGCTATTGAAATCGGCAGTCACATTGATTATATTTTATATCAACATGCTTTTTTGGGCTGGCTACTTACTTTAAGATTTTATAGTGTCATCTCTAAAATCCTGATTCCCTCCTTTCTATGTTCTCTCCATTCCTACCCATCCATTTGCTTTCCTCTCTTTCCCTTCCTCACGTGTGTGTATTTGCTTTATTAGTCAAGGAAAAGTGACAATGTATGTACAAATATATAAATAGAGATTTCTAACCCGAAATGAAATGGGTTACAGTTCAAGGCAGAGCTCTGCCACTGAACATTTAATGTCTCTGATGACTAACAGCCCATATTGGAGGGACACAACTAGATCAGTTAGTACAATTACAGGGTTATATAAATCTGTCTCCAAGGAACGTAATAGGATATGCAATGCATAATTAGTACTATAATTTAATTAAGGTTCTTGTCTGAAAGAATTGAGAAAACCTACTAAGAATGAAAGTAAATATAAGGACAGTGTAATTTTAGTAGTGGCTGGTTTGATCAGTATTGTCAGGATGCTGTGGAAGATGAGCTTAGAGGTTGATGGAACACAATCATGAAGCATCTGAATGTCATAGGTCTTTATGGTCCCAATATAGATCTTTGATACTAAAAAATAAATTGGAGTGTCAAATTAAATGTCAGTAGACCTGTCGGCTGCTGTAGCCTCCTGTGATACTTGATTTTAGAAGTTAGCACAAGAAGGTTCTTTAAAGAGTCACCTGTCAATTAAATGCATATTTCAGATAAAGCATCGATTGCTTTTTTTTTTTAGGTTAAGTATATTGGAGCAAAGACACAAATATAACCTCCTTTGAATACATAAGATGTTGCAGTGTTACATTTATTTTAATTCTAGGCAATAAAATAAATACTCTGCACCTTAAAATCTTTCTACAACTGCCGACCCAGATAACCTTCCATGTTATGTTATATGAATTTGTTACGCGCACGGCTACCCGTGAGTGTCCCGGCGTGAGACCAACAAGGTGCGGCAATGAGCTTCAAGTGAATAGAGGAGTTTTCAATGTTTTCCTAAATTTTTTCTTAAATGCAACTGGATCCTGGATGGTACGCAGGACCAGAGGAAGAACATTCCATGCAACTGCTGCTTTAACTGAAAAGGAGCTGCCCCCCATCCTTTAACACTTAAAGTGTGGGACTTCGGCAAAGCATAGGGACGAGGAGTGCAAAGAGCGCGCAGGAGCATAAAAGGAAATGCGTCTCTGCAGGTGAAGAGGGCCACACCCATGGAGCGCGCGGTGGGCCATGATCAATAGTTTGAATTTCAGTCTGGCTGCTAAGGGCAGCCAGTGATCTGGCTGCGGTGGTTCGAGGCATGTGGGCTGCTGAATTCATATCTGTGCATAGTCCGCCACCTAGTGTTGGGTCCGGATGATTGCACCTTGTTGTCCTGGAAGAGTCTTCGAAGTATCACGAGATAGGTGGCTCCTCCCCTGGACTACAGTGCGCATGGGCATCGCCTCCATCCCCAGATTGTTTTTTTCCGCCATTGGGTTCGGATGTGTTTTCGGTTCCCTCTATCGGAACCGATAGTTGTTCGACTTTTTCTCGAGACCAAAAGGTCTTTAGGCTGGGCGTCGGTATAGTTGCGTTCGGGTTTCTTACTGACTCTCAGCTCCGATCTCCTACAACCCTTCCACGTGCTTTCGACGCGGACGGGCCTACACTACACCCTTTGCTATGGAGCGGACTCCATTCAAGAAGTGTCCGCTGTGTCACTCTAAATACTCGCACCTCGACGTGCACCCCGTGTGCAATACATGCTTGTCACCGGATCACCGTGAAGACACCTGCATGGAGTGTTCCAAATTTAGGAGTAAGAAGACTCTGAAGATTCGCCGGGCTAATCGGCTCCAGGCTCAATTGTCGGCTTCGGCGCCCCCGCCTGATGACATCTTTCAGGAATCTGTCGAGGAAGCGGACGACGTACAAGGATCGGACTCTGGCCCCGCGTCTGAGGAAGAGACCTATGACGCGGATGAGGAGGCCTACGACGAAGTCTCCGGTGAGGTAGGGGACGACTAACTGATTTGTGCCACGATGGGTGATAGCTCAGAGGAAGAGCATCCCCAACCAGACTCCGGGGTTACTCCCCGTCATACGGCCCAGGTCGAGGGATTGCCTTCGGGCCTTACCCATGATCTAACTTTAAGTCCTACGTCCCCGCCCCCGGGCCCGGTCATGGACATTTCTGCCAAGAAACCGAAAGTGAAGCCAACTGGTCTCGCCCCTTCGGATGCGAAACCGAAACCGAAAGTGGCGCTAGTGAAGAAGGTTCTGGAGGCGTCAACTTCCACGAAACCCAAAATGGCCGACTTGAAGAGCCACGCCAAAATGGCCGACCACAAGAGCCGCGCCAAAATGACCGACCCGAAGCCTTTGGGGTCGGCGCCGAAGGTGAAGGCACCCGACGCGGCTGCGTCGGCACCGAAAGGGGTCGCGGACCCGAAGACGGCTTCGAAGAAGCGTCACGCCGACGGTGCGCCAGGCCATGGGGCGTCGGCACCGAAGAAGAGGCCTACCGACGACCGGGCTCTCGGAGACGAAGAGTCGCTCGAGACGGTTCAGCCCTCGGCATCCCTTACAAAGAAGGTGGGAGAATCCTTAAGGCGGATCCAACAGTCTACTGTGGTTCCCAGCCAGGACACTGTACTGCCTAAGCCCACGCCGAAGCCTGCCAAGGAACAAACGCCCATTCGTTTTACCCTTCCTCCCAAGTCGGCGCCGAAGGCTTTCGCGCCTAAGCAGAGCGGACACTCTCAAGAAGTGTTGACGCCGAAGGCTGCATTGGTGGTATCGAAGCTTCGGCTCCAACCGCTGGTGGTGGAGGAACGTCGTGAGGTGATCATCGACGCCAACACCGGAAAATTATCGCTCCTCAAGCGAAAGATTACATCGGAGCCGGCCTTGGAACCTTTTCGGATTCCACTCAAGAACAAGAGAGACTCTTCGGCTCTGATGGAACCTCTGTCTCCACAGGCCCCGGAACACTCGCCGGCACACTCCCCCGTGCCTGAGGTGGACGAGGAAGAGGATGAGTACAACTATCCTGCGTACTCGGATCCGGAAGAGGAGCATGTGCCCTGGACAGCAGGTGGCGACGCAGACGACCCGCAGTCGGGCCAGGACACTCAACTTTTCGCCGCGAAGACGTCCCCGACGGAGGACTCGGCGGCATTCAATGCATTAATAGAGAGAGCTGCAGCGAACCATGACGTCGAACTGCACTCCGACCCCGTGGATGCCGATTTCTTGGTCGACACCTTCTCGGTAGCCGAAAAACAAGTCAAGACACTGCCGATGCTTAAAGGGGTGCTGAAGCATGCACAGGAGGTGTTCAAGGAACCCACCCGGGCGCGGGTGGTCAACCCTCGCATCGACAGGAAGTATAAGGCGGCGCCCACGGACCCCACGTACATTAAGGGACATTTGCCATTGGACTCCCTGGTGGTGTCCAACGCTCGAAAAAGGGCGAATTCGCAGACTACTGGTGATGCTCCTCCCCCAGATAAGGAATCCAAAATATTTGAGGCATCAGGCAAACGCATTGCTGCGCAGGCAGCAAACATATGGAGGATCTCTAACACCCAAGCCCTGCTTGCACGTTATGATAGGGCCCATTACGACACATTAGAGGCCATCCTGCAACACTTGCCTGACCAATACAAGGAGGCGGGGGAGATGCTCATTCAGGAGGGTAAACTTATAACAAATGCATCCATCAAATGTGCCCTTGACGTGGCAGACACTGCCTCCAGGGCTATCAATACTAGCGTTCTACTTAGACGCCATGCCTGGCTTCGAATTTCTGGGTTCAAACCCGACATACAAACCACTATATTGGGTCAAACAGTGAATCCTGACCATCTGTTCGGCCCTGAGGTGGATGCCTCCCTAGAAAAGATGAAGAAAGATACCGAAACTGCCAAGTCTATGGGGGCTTTGCAAAGCCAGCAGTTTCGGGGGAGTTCTTTTCGCCGCTCCAATTCAAGAGGCACCTCAAGGGGCCAGGCATCCCAGTCAACGCAATACTACAAGGGTAACACCCAGTCCTCGTATAACAACAACAAGGGCAGGGGTGGCTACAGAGGCAATAATATCAAAGGCAGGGGACGTGGAAACAATGCCTCCAGGTCCACCACCTCCAACAAGCAGTGACGTCTTGTCACTCCCCCCCGATCACACGACACCTGTCGGGGGGAGACTCCAGCAGTTCCTGCCGGCGTGGAGGTCCATCACCACGGACAGGTGGGTGAGGTCTATTATCCAGTGCGGGTACTGTCTAGAACTTACGTCCATTCCACCGGACATACCGCCAAGAGGCCGTGCTATGTCCGACGAGCATTTAACCTTGTTGCAGCAAGAAGTACTGGTCATGCTGCAAAAAGGGGCAATAGAGCTCGTTCCATTGCAAGAACGGGGAACAGGAGTTTACTCCCTGTATTTTCTAATCCCCAAAAAGGACGGATCACTCAGGCCGATCCTGGACCTCAGGCCCCTGAACTGGTACATCAACTCGGAGCACTTCCATATGCTCACATTGCAGCAGGTGCTTCCCCTGATTCAGCAAGGGGACTTCCTAGCAACGCTGGATCTGAAGGATGCCTATTTCCATATTCCCCTGCATCCTTCCCACAGAAAGTATCTCAGATTCAAGATCTTAGACCAGCATTACCAGTTCAGAGTCCTGCCGTTCGGGGTCACCACGGCACCGAGAGTATTTACAAAGTGCCTAGCGACTGTGGCGGCGCATCTCCGTCGCCAGCACATTCATGTCTTTCCGTATCTAGACGACTGGCTTATTCAGGCAAAGACGGAGCAGCAGTGCGTGGACCACGTGTCACGCACCATTCATCTCCTGCACGATCTGGGATTCTCTCTGAACTACCCAAAGTCCCATCTCCAGCCCGCCCACGTGCGACAGTATCTGGGCGCGACGATCGATACTCTGGCAGCCACTGCGCAGCCGAATTCAGTGAGAATCGCCAGTATCCAGGCGCTGATCCAACGGTTCAGACCCCAGCACTCGCTTCCGGCGAAGGTGTTCATGCAGTTGATAGGCATGATGGCCTCCTGCATCTCCATTGTCCCGCACGCGAGACTACATATGCGCCCGCTTCAGGAGGGCCTAGCACGTCAGTGGACTCAGGCTCATGGGCAACTAACAGACCTAGTGTTGGTGAGCGGTCGGGCATACAACTCTCTGCATTGGTGGAATCCACAAAACCTTTGCAAGGGCCGACCATTCCAAGAGCCTGTCCCACAGATCATCCTAACAACGGACGCCTCTCTCCAGGGATGGGGAGCGCATGTACTCCACTACACTGTGCAGGGACTATGGACACTTCAGCAAAGGAAGATGCACATCAATGTGTTGGAACTGATGGCAATCTTCATGGCCTTAAAGGCGTTCAAAGTACATCTGTGCGACAAGGTCGTGTTGATCCGGACGGACAACATGACGGCCATGTACTACATCCAGAAGCAGGGAGGCACACACTCTCCACAGCTGTCTCATCTGGCTCAGAGCATGTGGAAGTGGGCCATTCAGAGGAACATCTTTCTCATGGCAGAACATCTCCCAGGCAAGGACAATCAAATGGCGGATCTGCTCAGCAGACACAGCCATCAGATGCACGAGTGGGAGTTACATCCATCAGTACTCCAACCGTACTTCCAAAGGTGGGGTCATCCAGAGATAGACCTGTTCGCCACAAAGGAGAACGCAAAATGCCAAAGCTTCGCCGCCAGATTCCCACACCCCCAATCACAGGGCAATGCGATGTGGATGAACTGGTCAGGCAGATTTGCGTACGCTTTTCCCCCAGCACCTCTGATACCGCTGGTGGCACGCAAGCTCAGGCAACACTCGATGACGCTCATCCTGGTTGCTCCAACGTGGGCTCGCCAACCGTGGTACACCACGTTTCTGGAACTCTCCGTGGTACCGCATCAAAGGCTTCATCTCACTCCCAGCTTTCTGACGCAGAGCCATGGCGACATTCAGCACCCAGATCCGCAACAGCTCAACCTGGCGATCTGGCTCCTGAAGTCCTAGAGTTTGGCTACCTTAATCTTCCTCCCGATTGCATGGACATCATTCGGGAGGCAAGAAAGCCCACTACTAGAGCTTGTTATGCGGCTAAATGGAAGAGGTTTGTCGTCTACTGCGTGGAGCACAGCATTGACCCGCTAGACGCTTCCATTTAAAACATCATATGCTACCTCTTTCACCTGTATCGTTGTAATCTAGCTTACTCTTCCATCCGCATTCACCTGTCGGCTATGGCAGCATACCTCCAGAATAGGCAGCACCTGTCACTCTTCAAGGTCCCTGCTATCAAGACTTTTCTGGAAGGACTCAAAAGAGTCATTCCACCAAGGACTCCACCAGCTCCGGAATGGAACCTCAATGTGGTTCTTACAAGGCTGATGGGTCCTCCCTTTGAGCCACTACACTCTTGTGAGCTGCAATTTTTAACCTGGAAGGTTGCGTTCCTAGTAGCAATCACATCGCTACGGAGGGTTAGCGAACTGCAGGCGCTCACCATCCAAGAACCTTTCTTCCAGGTACATGCTAACAGGGTGGTGCTCCGCACTAACCCTAAGTTCTTACCAAAAGTGGTCTCACACTTTCACATAAACCAAACCATTGAATTGCCGGTGTTTTTCCAAAACCCAGAGACGCTGGCGGAGCGGATGCTCCACACCCTTGATGTAAAAAGGGCTTTGATGTATTATGTGGACAGGACAAAAGATTTCCGCAAAACCCAACAACTTTTTGTTGCTTTTGCCACACAACACAAGGGAAATGCAATCTCCAAAGCAGGAATAGCTAGATGGATAGTAAAGTGCATTCAGATCTGCTTCGCTAAAGCAAAGCGCACTCTCACTATACCACCGAGGGCCCACTCCACTAGGAAGTTGGGGGCCTCTATGGCTTTCTTAGGTAACATTCCCTTAGAAGACATCTGTAGAGCAGCCACATGGTCTACCACTCATACTTTCACTAAGCACTACTGTGTAGACGTGCATTCAAAACAACAGGCAGCTGTTGGTCAGGCTGTTCTAAAAACACTTTTTCAGACAACTGCAGCTGGCACGGGCGGCCGCCGCTAATGGAGGTACTGCTATGTATTCTATGCACAGATATGAATTCAGCAGCCCACATGCCTCGAACTGCAAATGCTACTTACCAGTATGCATCTGTTCTTGGCATGTAGGGCTGCTGACATTCATATCGCCCACCCTCCTCCCCGGCGCCTGTAGCAGCTGCAGTATGTATTCATATACACATATATGCTCATAGCATGGTCATCACTCACTTCTCACTCCATCTCTGCCAATGGCTAAAAACAATCTGGGGATGGAGGCGATGCCCATGCGCACTGTAGTCCAGGGGAGGAGCCACCTATCTCGTGATACTTCGAAGACTCTTCCAGGACAACAAGGTGCAATCATCCGGACCCAACACTAGGTGGCGGACTATGCACAGATATGAATGTCAGCAGCCCTACATGCCAAGAACAGATGCATACTGGTAAGTAGCATTTGCATTCTGGACCACCTGTAATTTCTTCAACAGGTAACCCGGGATGCTAGCAAAAAGGGCATTAGCATAATCTAGCCGAGACAGGATCAGTGCACACATGATCGTTTGCCTCGCTGCAGCTGGCAGAAGGGGAAAGAATCTTCTAAAAGATTTAAGCAAGATGTGTACTGCGAAGGAAAGTTCTTTGTCAAACCAAACCCCAAGATTGTTTGCTGGCTACCCAGTAGAGGTCGGACGTGGGTACTCGGGAGGCCAGAGCTGCTCTCTAAAATTCAAGGGAAATGTGCCGAAGAGCAGAATCTCCGATTTCCCTTCATTGCACTTGAGCTGTGCCTCTGCCAGCCATTTAAAAATTGATGAAAGGCAATGTTGGGCTAGAAGTAGAGTCCGTGCCTTTGGCCCAGGTGAAAAGCAGCTGGGTGTCATCCGCATAAGCCAACACCTTAGCTCCCAGCTCCTCTGCTAGATATGTCAGAGGAGTCATATAAATATTCATATCATATCATAAAAACCAAAATAGGTTGGTGGGCAAAAGTCTTTGCACTTACCTTTCATGGATCTAATTAAGTAGTTTTTTTCTGATAGCTGTAAGGAGCTATATTAAAACCAACCATTCATGTTTTTATTACAAAGGAAATTATAAGCTTCTGAATCTGCATAAAAATACACGTTTTGCTGTTGTACCCAAGTTCTCGGATTGTTTACTAATGTGCTTGCATTAATATTTGTTTCCTCTTTATCCTGATTCCCTCCTTTTATCTTCTCTCCATTCCTACCCATCCATTTGCTTTCCTCTCTCTCCCTTCCTCACATGTTTGTATTTGCTTTATTTGTCAAGGAAAAGTGGCAACGTATGTACAAATATATAAATACTGAAGTACAAAAATAAACTAAGATTTCTGTATTTTTGTGTCAATTCCCCAAGACTTCAAACCCTAAAGGTCAACAGTGACATTTTCAAAATAAATTGTTTCTAGATTTATATGCTACACAATATTCTGACATCTAGTGATTGAGTCTGGAACAACCAACTTGACCTAGTAAATTTTATATTGAGAGTCAGTCAAATGAGGAGCCTATGTACTCCCGATGACATTGACTGCAAACCCCAATGAACCATAACGGAACCACCAGTTTCAGACTTCTTTTTCTGTCTTTTTGGCTTGGCTTCATACATGAGTTAAGAGCACAATGTTGAGGAAAACTTTGCTAATTTGCAGTTTTGAAGCTGATAAAAGTAAAGAATTTATATGCATCTGTTGACAGTCAAAGTATATAACTGACTATCACTATATACTGAATAAAATATTAAACTATATTTTGGTATAAATTATTACTGTTTGCTCGATGTCACCCACATTTATTATTCTCCGAGATTTTTGTGCCGCCTAGACACATTTTCACCAAACACTATTGCATTGGTGTGTAGTCAAGGAAAGAGGACACGGGCCAAGAACGGTTAACTCCTTCCACACTCATGACGAGCCCAGCTCGTCATGCAGTAGCCTGCTGCTACACTCATGACGAGCTGAGCTCGTCATGAACTAATGGAAATGGGCCAAAGTCAGCGCAGCAGGGGAATTCCCATAGCATTGAAGGTGTTAAACAATGTATTTGCTCCTGTATGCAATAGAGTCTAGAAACAAATTAGGGGTAGGCGGTAAACTCCGCTCCGCCGGCAAAGTTCACAGAGTTTTGCCTACTCCTCTTGGAGCGCAGAGTTCAGCAAAAACTCTGCCAACCGCCGCATGGCAGAGCTTTAATCGTGAGCGCCTCGCCAACATTAAGTTGGAGAGCGAGAAAAAACGAGTGCTAGAGCACCTACATTTCTCAAAATTCTGCAAGCTTTTTCAACTCAGGCATTCGCAGCATGTCTTTACAGCTCTTTTTGAGAAAGTTACCGCTCACGTTGCAAAAGCTGCCACTTGATTATAAAATCTGCTTGAGCAGCAGAAAGAAGCATTGCCCTCTGGCACGTTGTGTGGTGCCATTCCTACTAGTTTTACAGCGCAGGACAAGCTCCCATTGCTAAAAATTAACACCAGCAGCCTGACGGATTGGAATTCTGCCACTCAGAGTTTTTAGGTAATTGCGGTAATCTACCCACCGCTAAAAAAAATCTAACTGCGTAAGAAACCAGTCCCTTATCTGTAACAATGTGAATAGATAGTTTAGAAATAGAAAAAAAAATCCTGTCCCCACTTGAAATCATCAAAGCAAAGGCAAGTCTGAAAATTGTTGCCAGTAGGGGGCATTATAGGGTTACTGCCGACTTCTTCAGGAGAATATAGACAATGTCTAGGGTCGATGTTCAAAATAATAATTTTGTTTGGGTTAGCATGTTTTCCAGACCCAAACTGAAGATGGTTGAATAATGCACACAACATGAGAAGCTTGAAAATCTTCAAGCTTCAAAAATGTTTTTACAGGTAAGCAGCTTGTTTCTTTAACTCCCCTATATTTTCTCAAAAACTTCCATGTATTGATTGAGAGACTTCGGCTTTAGGACAGGTCAATCTTCATCCTCCTTTTTTTTTCTCTTTTTTTTAGGCCATGCCTACCAGCCACTTCCCTCTTCCATCCTTCGATTACAACAGAGGTACCATAAGATAGTTCTCTCTTACTGAGTGCCATTGGTGCAAAGCATATGTCAGCTCAGTTGTGATCTAACATATCTGTATTTTCTCCCTTAGGGTACCCTTATCATCCGCATAGGCCCATGCCCCCACAACAACATCACCCATCGATGCACCTATATCAACCCCAGGTAAGTGATAGAATTATCTCAGAAATGTTGAAGAGCTGGACATGCATTTGTTGTGCAAGCAATGTCGTCCTAAAGTAGGCATACATTTAATTATAGATGCAATGGTTTTCAATATCAGGGTTGTTTTCTATGATGGAGGTATTCCAGGTGGCATCCAAGCGAAAATGCTAGAAAACAGTTGCTTATTTGGTGTCACGTGGAAACCCTTAATGGTAAACAACCCATTTTTTTTGTCAACATGTTTTATTTCCTTTGGTACAATGCATGTTCATACACTTACACCTTAGTACATTACAGTGCTTTCCATTCGCATAACTACCTTCTCTTATACTTTCATCGTTCCTAACTGTCCAACTATGTTGCAGGTGTTTTCCGATTTGGTTACTCGAGTATGAACCCTCCCCGTCCCCCACTTAACTCCCCCTTCCCTCTCCCGCACTGCAAGCCATTTAGGAGCTTCGCTTCCAGTAGATGTCGCTTTCCTTTTCTGCTAGTTGGCTATCTGTGTAGCCTACGTGTTTTCTTTCTCTTATCTTGTCTTGCTCTATCTGCCTTGATAAACTTACGGGTTAGTCTCCCCGGGTTCCAGCCCTGGGTCAGTTCCTGGGCCCAGTCTCTGAGGGCTCCCCTGTCTAGAGTTTGCCGTTGGGGTAGAATTAACGGATCCCTGGTTGTTGCGTTTCATCTCTTCCACCAGTGTCTCCCATGCCTGGGCACTCTCTATTCCGCCTAGGCCCCATCTCGCTTCCTCATCAGAAGTGTGCTCTTGCAGCTCTCCGACTTCTCTAGTTCCCGCTTCGACCTGGTGATGCTAGGGCCATTTGGTTCTTTCCAATGATTGGTGGTTTACCTCTTTTCTAGGACAAAGGCCAGGTCCTGAAACTTAGCAGTGACTTTGGTCTTGGCTGTGTGTGGGAACATGTTGAGCCTGCAGTAAGCTGGGTGCATGGTACTACTCTCAGTGATTCAGGCCGTTTCCGTCGTCACCTCCTGCCAGTAGCGCACCAGTGCCCAGAGTTCCACATCCTGTATATGAAGTTTTCTCCCACTTCCTTACATCAAGGACATTCTGCGTCTTCCCTGTGAAAGTATCAGTTTATTCGTTTCGGGGTAATGTATGCTTGATGTAGTGTGTAGAAGCTTATCTGCCCAAACCTTGCGTTTCTGGACTACTTTGGCATCCTTTGCAATACGTTTTCCCAGTCCTTGTCCTCAAGGGAGCATCCTAGATCCTCCACCCAATGATTACTTAGCTCATCTAGCGGTTTAGCAGAGTCTCTCCCTATCGCCCTGGATAGGCATCTGACTGCCTTTATAACACCCCCTGCTGTCCCAATGTACTCGCATGTGGAGTGCCATGGCGGTTCGAGTGTGCCCATCACCCCATGACTGCTCTGTGAAGCAAAAACTGGCACTGTGGGATGTCCCAGTCAGTATTGAATTCCTGGAATGGAAGCAGTTCTGCATCTCTGTACAGGTCTCCTACGTTCGTCACCCCTGCCTGTACCCAATCGTCTAATCCTTCCCATTGTCCCCTGTGTGGCAGCGCCCTGATTGTCATTATTGGAAGTTCCGGTGAATACCTGTGTCTCGTCTGTGTCCTCTGAAGGTATCTGCTCCAGCATCGCTGTATCACTCTATGCTCATTGTATTGTGGCTTTGCGGTCCTCGTTAGTGTACAGAGTAATTAATCTCTCCCCGAGGTGAAAGGGGGCACCCCCCATCTGGTATAATCCTCCCCGCTATCCAGCAAGTGATTTATATAACCCTGTAATTGTACTAACTGATCTAGTTGTGTCCCTCCAATATGGGCTATTAGTCATCAGCAAGTGAGTCTCTGCAGCTGCCCTGCTAGATAGTATGCCTCGAATTCCGGGGTTACCAACCCTCCCTCTGCTGTTGGCCGCATTAACGTGGCCAGGGCCACTTGTCATCGTCCGGTCCCCCATAGGAAGTCCAAAAGCCATGTGTCCAACTCCTGGAACCATGCCCTGGGGATCCACATGGGCAGCGTAACAAAGAAGTACAACAGTCGGGGAAGGGCCACCATTTTTAGCAAGGAGATCCTTCCCGCTACTGAGAAAGGGAGTTTTCCTCAGAATCCCATTTTGTCTTTTAAGGCACTCAGTCCCCCCCTGAGGTTCCCTTCCTGTAAATCCTGGGGCGAGTGGAAGATCTTCACCCCCAAGTATCGGAAGCATCGTGGCTCCCACCTCAGGTCCCCCAAACCCTCGGGCGGCTGTCAGTCCGTTACCATTCTGACCAGCTTGGATTTTTGTCATTTACTCTTAGGCCGGAGAGAGCCCCGGACTCCTCCATCATATTCTTGGCCCCTTGCATATCCTCCCCTGAGTCTTTCAGGAACAGCAGGAGGTCTTCAGCGTACAGCGCTATATGATTTACTTGTTCCCCCAGTCGTAACCCTCTGTATCTGCCCCCCATCTATGCCACACAGGTCAACGGTTCCACGACCAGGGCGAACAGGAGTGGGGATAGGGGGCACCCCTGACGTGTGCCCCTCTCCACCCGACACTCCTCCGAGATTGTATGGCCCGTGCGAACCCTAGCTGTCGGGCTTGCATACAGCAGTCTCACCCAGCGTATGAATCCTTGGCCCAGTCCCATCTTCGTTAATACAGCGTACAGGAATTCCCACTCCAGGCTGTCAAAGATCTTTTCTATGTCTATGGTGAATATCACCCCCTCCTGCTCTGTACTGATGCCTGATTCCAGGATAGAGAGGAGTCGCCTTTCTGCCTAGTATGAAACCTGCCTGGTCCGGAAGGACCAGAGAGGTCATGTATGGGATTAGAATTTGAAAGTTGAGATTGAGCATCGATAAAGGCCTATAAGCCGTGCAGTCATGGGAGGATTTGTCTGGTTTAAATAGTGGGATCATCGCTGCCTCCCGGGTAATCTGTGGCAGGGTTCCCTCCTCCCCGGCCGCTGTGTATAGTTCCACCAGTCTGGGAGCCAGCTCCTCTATGTAGGGGGCATAGAATTCCGTACGAAGTGCCTGGAGTATTGCCTTTTGCCAGGCCCTTAATGGCTGCTCTAATCATGTTCTGAGATGTCCGCTCCCAGCTGGTCAATGGTAAACAACCCTCTTATTGACAACTAGTCATCACCAATGTTATTTTGGAAATGCCCCCCCCCCTCCCTCAAAATGAAATATGCCTCTCCTTAGCTGATCACATCATCGGCGGCATGAGAGCAGAGGAGTTATGCTGTAGTCATGAAGAACAAGGCCCGAGCCTCCTCCTTTCAATATACTTTGCAAATAATATATACCTGTTGTACAGTTACACACGCCGCCATCTGGCTATCTTTCTCCGCCCCACCCAAATATTTTATAGGTCTATCCTGCATCTCTCCCTAACCATCTTTAGCAGCGCCTTCCACAGATATAAAAAAAAACACTGTTGAGCCACTCTTCCCCACCACCCTTGATGACACCCCCCATCACATGGCAATATTTAAAAAACACCATTGCCTTGTACTGTCTGCCACCCTCCCTTACTGCTCACCATAGCCCAGTCCCTCGCCTCGTCTCAGTATTAAACAATTGAAAAACCTGGCTTCCAGCCCTTCCTTAATGCCACAATCATTGTATTTCCTTCTCCTCTTCTCCTGAATTAGCACTCTCTTCTCGTGATCCAAGAAGAGAGGTTGTGCCATGCTGATAATGACTCTGTGGAGCTATTGTCATGGTGAACTGGAATATGTGTAGAGACCTGTGGCTGACTGGGCAAGCGGAGGTTGCCAGCACAAGGCCACCACACCCATGCCTCTGCCTAACCCCGGTCTATGGAGACCATAGAGAAGTGGGAGAAGGAGGGCGAGCTGTGGATGATCATTCCACTGCCTCCCTCAAGCCTCTGTAGACCAGAAGAGGCAGAGAATCAGCGTCTGCCAAATCACATGCTTGGATCGTGAGGTTTCACTAATGTCAGAAAAGTGAAAAAGTAAAGTGTTGTTTCACTTCTCTGGCATATGAGTATGAATATACATGGTTCGAATCCAGTGTTGGTGATACAGTAACAGGTTTATAGATGATTCCTCTGGTACTGTAAGAGAGGTCAGCACACTCTAGTTGTAAGTTACTAGACACCAGGAGTGGGGGCGTTGGGGTGCGACCACGCTCGTTGCCAGAGGGGGATTTCGGCCGATTTTGTTACAGGACAGTTTTTGCAGAAATGCTGCAAAAACAGCCCTGTAACAAAAACGGGGCCCCCAGGGGCCTAAAACCGGCCCCCACCCTTGCGGCACACCGGGGATTGCCCGGTGCCCGCAAAGGCCAGTCTGGGCCTGTAAATTCCAAATCAGAGTCCTCATCACAACACAGTAAGTAGGAATAAAGAGGTGCTCATGAGTCTTTTGGGGGCGTGGTAGGATGAGTGATAGCAGTATATTCTTTTATCCAAGCAGAATAAATAGGGACAAGGAGCGTGTTATGCGGGTCCAGCACACATACTACACGAATGTATCAGAAACCGCAAGAGTGTACTGTTCCTAGACAGACGAGCAGAGGGAGGGGTTAGGCTGTAAGTCGAAAAGAGCTAATCAATTGGATTGGAGGGATCTGATTAATCAAAAGCAATATCCCTTACACACCCATCAGGCAGCTCCTTGTTGGGCCGGTGATGCAATGCCCAAGGTCCCTTTTAGGGGTTTCTTTGCCAGAGATCTTTAAAATGAAATGCTGTGATGAAGTGTGTGAGTGAGGGTCCTGCAAGTGTAGATTGGTTAATGAGTGATTAAAAATTACCAAGAAGTACATTATTAAATGTATTATTTGGGTCCTATGACCCTTGACAGCACAAACAGTGATGTAATTTGAGGTCAACATGTTTCTTGCCTTATGTGGTCCACCAAGATATTTGGCAATCGTGATGACTGAATGTTAAACTTAACCTAGAATTGGTGGTTAAGTATTGTTTTGCAACTCGAATTTGGTTGCAAAGCATTAATACATTGCACGATGACTTGGTATTTTGAAAAGACACCCTAAACGCAAGTTCCTGGATCGCAATTTGGTATATGTACATTTACAATACAATTTTTGCAGTCGCAAATGACTCGATTCTGCAAATCCTCCCATTTGCAACCTTAAAAAATGCTTTATACATCTAGCCCCAAGTCTCAATATATTTGAGGATCTTTCAAGGGTGGAGGGAAAAAGAGGATTGCCGATCACGGTTAATGGGGGAAATATGTTCTTGTGGCTCTAATACTTTTGGTCAGTACCTACCATGCCCGTCTGCCATTCCCACTATGTCTACACCCCCCCCCCCTCTCCCTTTTTGAAGAGCAGGTGTCTTACACAAGGCTGACACCAACAAATGAGTTTCAACCATCCTACACTCAGGTCTCATGCACCTAAGACAGTACTACTCATGAAACCAATATTCACCATGTCGTGCTTAGCCAACTAGGCAATATAAAACAGGGTCAGGTTGTGCCAATCCTCCTTTTGGCTTCGGCTGAGCAAGCACTTTCCAGCGAGCCCACAGTGGTTTACTTTCAATATCAGCCTTAACAATACCTGTTCAGGTTATCTATGAAAAATCAGCTAGTATACAAATGGGAATATTTTCAAATTGGTATTAAGACTTCAGTATCACAGCTATTTTGATCAAGGATATTCACCAATGAGATCGGTGAAACCATCCAACGCTGGCCTCACTCCCTCTTTCTTTTTTGCACATATAAGGGTATAGACCTCCTTAAATGTGTCTGTACTGCCTATAAGTGGGAATATATCCGATTTTTCCAAATTAATCCGCTACCTGAAGTAACTGTTAAATGTAATTACATCTCTGATAATGGGGGAAAGGCTGTCATATTTCTTTCCGGCTTTTGGGTGTAGAGTATAATATCCTCAGCATATAGAAATACCAACAAGTATCTGCCTCCTTCGTAAATATCATGATGCAAATGATTCTCATGCAGCAAGCATGCCAAGGGTTCATTGGACAAAGGCAAATATCAAGGGCGATAGCGGACAACCTTGGTGAGTGCTCCTCCCCATGGAAAGAACATTCGAGCAAGGATTATTAATCATCACACGAGCTACAGGTCCTGTGCATAGTATATTTGTCAAATCCAGGAAATACCAGCTGCTTTCCATGCATCTCAAAACCTCCTTCATCAAGGCCAGAGGACGCCTTCATCCGCCAAAGAGGACTCTACTCAACTTGAGTCTATCCAACCCTGTGACTGGTCAGACCATCATATTGTCACATTCCACATCAATGAAAAAGTCAAACTCAACTCGGTTCAACCCTCCAGACCTAAAGTCTGGAAAAGAGACCTGAAAAAACTCAACCCATTCTCCATACCCCCGAACAGCCGCGACATCCTACTCCCGCCTACGGGCGCTACAGATGTACAATCCCTGACTGACCACTATCTCAACGCCATGACCTCAATAATTAATGAGGCTGCTCCAATGCAGGTAAAAAGAGTCTCTGCTAAAATCTCCAATCCATGGTACGACGGGAGTCTCAATGAAGATAGACGAGCCATGCGATTGGCAGAGCACACCTGGAGGGCAGCTCCCTCTGCACTGCACCTGAAAACCCTGAAGAAAAAGAGAAACTCCTACTTCAGGAAAATAAAGCGCTCAAAAGCAAACTTCTTCAGCCTCCAGCTCGACCAAGCAAAAAACCGCCCAAGAAAACTGTTTGAGTTAATCAGAACACAAGCCAAGGAACAACCCCAACCTCTCAGTACCTTGCACGAAGCACCCTCCTGTGAAGACTTTGCCGCTTTCTTTACCCAAAAAACTGACAACCTAAAGAATGATCTCCGCGCTGACGCAAGACTCCACACCACACTCAACTGCATAACACCCACCGGACCTAAAAACAATGCAACATGGTCAACCTTTGAAACCTACTCCGAAGAAGAAATAGGCAAACTGCTCAGCACCTTCAAACCTTCCAATCACCTCACAGATCCCCTCCCTGCTAACGCTGTCAAAGATTTCACCCCACTGCTCCTTCCACTCTGGACTAAAATTATCAACAGCTCGCTCCAAGAAGGAACCATCCCTGACTCCCTCAAAGTTGGACAAGTCACACCTTTGCTAAAGAAACCTACTGCCCACCCATCCGACCTAAACAACTACCGTCCCATTACCAATATTCCCACTCTCGCCAAATTATTGGAAAAATGCGCACAACTACAACTGACTAAACACATTGATCTGTTTGATCTCCTCAACCCTCATCAATCAGGCTTCCGAGCAGGACACAGCACTGAAACTGCTATGACTCACATAATTGACAACGCCCTTCAAATCCTAGATCAAGGTGATACCTGCCTCCTCATCCTTCTTGATCTCTCTTCAGGATTCGACACTGTTAAACATGAGAAGTTACTCGATCTTTTGAACACAAGAATGGGTCTTTCTGGGACTGTTCTCAAGTGGTTCACCTCCTTTTTACACAACAGGTCGCAGAAATTCAAGAGTAACAACCTGATGTCCTCTCCAATACCTGTTTCGTTAGGCGTCCCCCAAAGATCCTCCCTATCACCAACTTTGTTCAACCTAGTTATGGAACCTCTCACCACCTTGCTTTAAGCATCCAATGCACTTTTTCACATGTACGCAGATGACACCCAACTATATCTCAAATTACAATCCCCCAATGACATCTTACTCCTGAACTCAACGATCAGAAGCACCCAATCCTGGCTTGCTGATAATCATCTCAAACTCAATGCTCTGAAAACAGAATTCCTGCTAATCTCACCTCCCGCGAAGATCTCTACCACTCAAACCTGGCTTAAACAGTTAACTGCACTCAATGTCCAACCCACCATAGTGGATTCAGCTAAATCCCTAGGCATAACTCTCGACTCCAATCTCAACATGCAGCATCATATCAGCAAGGCTACTAAGGGAGCGAACTTCCAAATCAATACCCTGAGGAAACTTAAACCCTTCCTACCAGCCAAAGACTTCCAAACTGCAGTACAAGCACTAGTAATCCCGCGAATTGAATACGGCAGCACCGCCCTCTGCGGTCTCCCGTTAACCACTACTGCACCCCTAAGAGCCTCTCTAAACGCTGCAGCGAGACTCATCACTGGATCAAAAAAACACTCGCATATCTCCCCTGACTTGAAAACACTGGACTGGCTGCCTTTTGAAGCCAGAATACATTTGAAAATCGCCTGCATGACACACAAGGCTCTACACCTGAGCTCTCCCGGATACCTCACTCAGAAGCTGTCAATCTCTGGCGGCTCTAGAAACACTAGAGGCACAAACAATCTTCTGCTAAAACCTCGAAGATTCGGGAAGGAAAAAACTTATAAACGCTCTTTCTCAGGAATGGCACCCAGGATCTGGAACTCACTCCCTCCTGAAACCAGGCTCATCTCCTCCATCACACTTTTTAAGAAAGAAGTAAAAGCTATTTTTATGGCCAAATACACTTGACCTATTAGCGTGGATCTGGAAAGACTCTACACCGATCTGTATTATTCTGTTCGAACTCTATGACTATGTATTTCACCTGTATTATTGACGCTACTAACTATCTACTGTATTATTGACGCTACTGACTATCTATGCACACATTTAACTGTAATATTTATATTATTGATTTGCTGTCCTACTTTGCTCCCTCACGTACCTACCCTTCCCACTTATTATGTTTAATTTCACTCTCTTGTTGGTATTCCCGGCTTTGTAAAGCGCTCTGATATCTGCAAAGATCTTGTTCGCGCTATATGAAACTTTCAAATAAATAAATAAAATAAATGTACAAAATGGTTTTTCAGCATCTAACAGTGCAGCCACCACAGGAGCATCATACCCAATGCAAAATAGCCATCAATGATCGTAGTTTTAAAGCAGTGGAATAATTCCGATCCTCTCAAATTCCAATGTCTATCTCTCTGAGAGGAGGAAAGGCCACCAAACTCCAGCACTACTGGCAAAAAGTTTTAGGCAGAACACTCGCCCCTAGAGGTTACATGAAAGCGCACAATGCTAGCCATAGGTCTATGTGGAGGTAGTATTAGGTCCAAATTCTCAGTCAGCTCCTCCCACCACTATCCTAACCCATCCTCCACATGTTGCTGTAACTTAAAGTTAACTGTTTTACATATTAGAATTAATCCCCACTCAGGAATAGGAGGATAATATGTGCTCATACCTTTTCCTTGCAGAAGCAAATGTGCAATGGGTGGATGGTATATATAGATATTGATATAGATATGATATAGATATAGATATATATATATATATATATATATATATATATATATATATATACGCACACACACACAGTCACTCACTCTTTCTTTCTCTCAATTTTGCAGCATAGCATGCACATCTAATCCAACATGTATCAAGTCACATTGAACACAAAAACATTTAAAGAACCCACTAATTTGACATATTGCCCCACATCAACCCTAAACATCTCACTCTCTGGACCTACGATAACAAAAAGTAATAGTCATGCACATCGTCAACTATTATGAGAAGAACAGAATACTTTCCTAATGAAAAGGAGAGACACTAAGTCTGATGAAGAGTTGGCATCCTTCTTTAGCCATGATGAACTGACATATATAATTGTACAGGTTGCGAAACAGGTTTTGATCAGTTGTGTTCAACAAGGACATCTGAGGAAAGAATAAATTAAATATGAAAAAGGCATAAAGAGACTAATAGATTTTTAAATATTTGATGTTTTAAATGGCATGTCTCCCCACGGCTACTCAATTTTGCTAATCATCAGAATCAATGGAGTGCTGAGCTAGAACCATCTGGAATACACTAAATTGTTTGGAAATGATCACACCGACATGAAACTGTGACTGTGAAAGTTCTGTCTCTCTTGCATTCTTTATGAGCCTTTTTAATGACCTACAGACCTCAATTTTGGTACTTCTTAACTGACCTTGTTAGAGATGGCTGTTGAGGCGACTAAAATAGTAATTCTAGGGGATTTCAATACTCACTCTAAAAATCTGACCCACCTTTTAATGACTAATTTTAATGAGCTATTTGACTCTTAATCTCGAGAGTACACCTCCCACCTCTTCAATCACACAATAGAGGTCACACTGTAGATATGTTATGCTTAACTTCTTCCTTATTTACCTCTTTTGCCATTCTCCAGTTTCTGCCGGCGATCATTTTCGTATCCCCTTACTTCTTGGCATCAGCTGGTACGTGACAGATCCTGCTAACTAAACCTCATAAGTGGAAGGTTGTTTTGGCAGTAGCCTTACTTTTCCACTTGTCTGCTGACTCTTGTGGCACCATTGATGACCTCCAGGAGTGTGTTCTGCTTGGCTCTGCACTAGATCAGATTGTCCCACTCCTGAAAGAAGAGTTAAAACTTCTTGTCTATCCAGCAAATTATTTATCACTGAAGTAGTGGCCCTGTGTCTTGACCTGAGTGTTTTGGAATGTCTCTGGTGGCACCAGTATGACCCTTCTGTTAAACTTGCATGGAGATTAGATTTGATTTAGAAGTGCATCATTCTTAACTAAAAATTAAGCCATATGTCTTCTCCCTGCGTACTTTCTCTCCACCTAGCATGTAGGTGGCGATAAGAAACCCATGAATTGTACCAACTGATGAGGTTTCGCATGTTAAATTTAATTTAAAATCCGATTCCCTTTCTTCTTTTTTTTTCTTCTTATTTTTATATACTGTATACAATAAGAAATACTTCTGCAGGGTTAGCCACAACTGTCTTAGAACATTAGTACAGTGTTGTTTATGCGGTTAGCCTCTTGCTGGTTAGATTTTGGTAGAGAATGTATGCAGTCATACTCCTTTTCTCGTCCGAGCTTTCTGCCATCTGACATGCACACTGAGCCTGGTAGCCATTTAATGACAGTTTGTTCTGTTATCTAACGAGGTTAGGCTACATGCTGGAATAAGAGTTGCTTTTCCTAATGCGATAGTTAATGCCACTGACTGTCAAGAGTTCCTACTCGCTTTACATGTGTCTCTGTAACTCCCTCGCTAAAGAAACCATCCTCAAACCCTGATGTATGGTCGAATCACTGCCTAATCTGATGGCTACTTGCTTAAAATATTGAAATGAGCAATATTTTATCTAGAAGTCCGCTTTTGTCGAATGTAGCAACATACTGCACCGTTTCCAAGTAGGTTTCAAGGCCAGGTGGCAGCACTGAGGTAGTGGTTGCTTTTGTCTTATTACTTACTGGTAATCTTCATTACTCTTTTTCCTGTGTTCCTTATCCCATTCATTACTTATGGAGATCTAGTATCTCCCTGACAAAAAAAAAAGAACATAAGAAATGCTGAGTCCCTCCTTTCCACCCTCTCCCACTGGGAGTGAATAAAATGTACTTACCCAGCACTTGTTCTTAACTACCAAGCCTCCAACAAAGCCCGGTTGTTGGGGAGGGAGGGAGGGACGTAATGAATGGAATGAGGACCACAGGGCCAGGAATAATAGGACATTACCCCCAGGTCCCCGCCCCATTAATTACTTATAGAGAATACATAAGGCAGACAACTGGCCTTCCATACCCAAGAAAAAAACACCCAGGGCACCATCTGCACTGGAGCACCCAAGTAAATTTTTTCAAAACAGGTACAGAAAAGAAAAGAAAGTTAGGAGCACACAGCCTGCAAAACACCTAACCTAGAAATTCACATCCTTCCACAACTAATTTTGGAGACAATAATGGCGAACAAAAGTATTCGAGGAAGACCATGTCGCCACCCGCAGAACCAGCTCCTGAGACTTATGGAATTGAGACACCACCACAGGCACAAAAAAGCATCCAACCTCAGAAAACGACAAGTAAAGTTCTTCTGGCCACGAGAGCGCTCAACTGCCCAAACCACCGGGCCGAAGTGGTAGCCATTAAAAAAATCACCTTAAAAGTGGCAAACTTAATGTCAACCAATTCCAATGGCTCAAAGAAGGCCGACATCAGAGCCTTCAACACCAAAGGCAAATCCCATAATTGAAAATGTGGCTTCACCACAGGGCGTGTCAGAGACGTGTCAGAGACGAGCTATGAAGCAACCTGACCACCAGATCATATCCGCCAGATTACCCCAGAGAGTCAAAAAAGCCTTAATGGCAGCCCACTGGAACCTCAACGTAAAGGCTACCAAGCACTTCTCAAAGACATCCCACTAAAATTGTAATACATCCATGAAGGAACACACCAAGGGAGCGTGATCAAAGGAACCACACCAATGGCCAAAATTCCACCAATGTCACTGATAAGACTTCAGAGTGGAAGGATGACGGGACTGCTGAATTGCCAGCGCTAGGTGCCTTTGCAGCCCCTGCCGCTGCAACCCCCTCCTTTCAACTTCCAAACCGAGAGACTGAGTAGCGGAAGAGCCAGAGCCGGGACAACTTGCCGTGAAGAAGGGAAGCACAGCACCATCCAAGGACCCTGGACAGCCATCAATCTGAGACAGGAAAACCAAGACCGACAGGGCCAGAAGGGCACCACCGCAATAACCAACCTGGGCTTGCCCCAAAAACACGCCAGAAATGGGGGAAAGCATAGAATAGGTGGTTGGACCAAGGCACCGTCAGGCTATCCACCCCCCAGGCCACCACCTGAGGAGCCCAACAACAAAACCAAGGAACCTGAGCATTGTGCCAGGTAGCAAAAAGATCCAGAAAAGGTGCACCAAACCTCATGCCCACCTGCTGAAACACCTCGCTGGTCCGACACAACTCAGGAGAGGAAGGGAAGAACTGGCTGAGGGCATCTGCCAACCCATTGTCCAACCCCAGAACACATACAGCTCACAGGGACAGAAGGCTTTGCTCAACCCAGAGCAACAAAGGGCAAGCCACCACATAGAGGTACTGGGACCGAATCCCCCCTTGATTGTTCAAATATGTGGCAGAGACCTGGTTGTCGGAACGCACCACCAGTTGGTGACCCATCAGCAAAGCCTGAATTCCCCCAATAGCCCGGGTCAAGGCCATCAGTTTGCTCCAATTGGAGGGCCTCCACCCCTGCCTCGGTGATCAGCGACCTGCAAGGACCTGTCCCCCTGAGTCGCACCCACACTTGCATCCATTGTCCGCACCAACGGGGGGGTCGGGCTGCAACAATCCACCCAGCTCCAGATGGACCACCCGAGTCCACCACTCCAATTGTGAGCAAACTGCTGAGGATAACAGAAACACCCGATCGAAATTGCTGGAGCAGGAATCCCATACAGACAGCAGATGCAGCCACAGAGGACAGAGGTGATAACTGGCCCAAGGCACCAGAAACGCCCATGCTGACATGTGCCCCAACAACCACAGACGAACAATAGACATGATTTTCCCATCCCTTCCAGGGCCAACGAACAAAGTGCACGGATCTGAGCAACCAGCAGAATATTCTTGTTTAGGATGGTCCCGAACTGGTCACCAATGAACGTCCTATCCTGAGAGGGCACCGGCTGACACTTCTCCCATTTCAGGAGAAACCCATGGACCTTGAGAGAGGCACTCCTTATCTCCAGATGCTCCCGGATCTGGATGGTTCATGTAGGAGCCAATCATTCAGATAAGGGTACAGTTGGATCCCTTGGAGATAAAGGCAGGCCATCGGAGGGACCACCACCTTGGTAAACACCCTGGGGGCTGACCTCAGGTCAAACGGAAGGACCACAAACTTTTAATAAACCCCCCTGATGCCGAACCTCAGAAACATCTGGCAGCGGGGATGAACGGGCACATGATAGTAAGCATCCTGTAAGTCTAAGGAGCACATCAGATGGTCATTCAGCACCAAAGGGATAATCTGCTGCAGGGTCTCCATCTTGAAGGGGAGATGCAACACAAACCGCTTAAGAGCCTTCAAATCCAAGACCAACCAAAATTCCCCTTAGCGTTTGCCACCAGAAAGATGATTGAATAAAACCCCTCTCCCACCTCCATGGGGAGGGGTTTTATTCCTGAATGTCTCCCTTTAGTAACAGACAATGAATCCCCTGTACTAGAACGACTTGCTTCGTGGCCTTGGAAGGCCAATGAGTTCAACTAATTCCTTATGTTGAAGTGACCTCCCCAACCTCAATCCTGTAGCCAACACACAGGTGTCTGAAATAGACAGCCGGACGAAGACCGCCTACCACAAATTCCTGGCCCATCATATAGTCAGGAATGAGATTTAGGAGGGGTGCTTTGCCTTCCGATCCCACGCCGAACAGAGCGAAATGACCTTGATCCTTCGGGAACTGCCTCCTGGATGAAGCGATAGGGAGATTTTGGCTTAAAGGACAGACGTTTCTTTTTCTTGAACAACTTATGTCATTTGTCCACCAACTCTGCTCCAAACAATAATGACCCCAGAAAAGGCCACCCCAGCACAGGCGCTTTATGGGCAAAATCAGTCCGGCAGTCCTTAAGAACAATATTCCTCCAGCCATTCACACAAGCCCCTCCAGCAAGGGCTGAAGCCCTGACCACATCGAAGGAAATATCCAAAAGATATTCAACCTGGCCCTCAATCTGATCCAGCAGCCCAGCACAGTCAGAGGCATTGTCCAAGGACCTGAACAACGCCTTGAGATCCATTAGCAAAGATTGCACCACATAAATACCATAGATCCCAGCCCGAAGAGCGAGATGGGAACCAAATTAGACTTTCTGAAGGGAGGCATCCACCTTTTAATTCACCACATTCTTGATGAGCGCAATTTTCGTCAAGGAGGTCCACCCCACCAGACTTGCGACAAAGGAATCAATGGAAATGGCATCAGGAAGGTCCTTCTGCTTATTCTGCAAGGGGTACAATTTCGCCATGAAGCGGGGCAACATTATCTTATCCGGTCCCTTCCACTCCCTCTTGAAAACCTAAGAAATACACTGATGACATCCAGGGGTGCCGACTTCTGGAACTACAGCAACAATGCCCTAGACAACGCTCAAGGCATCGCCTCATCTGGGGAACCCGTATTAGATTTCACATGCCTGATTAAGTCCGGCAGCCTGTCTCTGGACACATACCTCCCCTTCAGATCCTCAGGCCCCTGTTGCTCCTCCTCAGACCCTGAAGAACAGGGAGACGGAATAGAATCCCTCCCCTTAGGGGAATCCCTCATTTCCAAAAGCGTCTCCTGGATCAACCTCCTCAGTTTAGCATCCCACACTCCCTGTGTTTTAGCGGAGAAGGAGGAAGAATCCGCATCATGCTTCCTCTTCCTGGTGTGCTTCCTCATAATCAGATATGCAGGAGAACCACAGACCACAGCAGTATACACCAAATGGAATCAAATAGGACCCCAGGAAAACATACCCGCTATGCTGTACTCACCCCAAGCAGAAATAGCCTTCCATCTCCAAGAATCAGAAGGCAACCTGCCCCCAGAACTGCCCAGGCAAGCCCATCGTAACCGGCTCACCTGGACCCAGCCCCACGGTCCTCCAAGCTGAAACCAGAGTTCAGGCACTTTTGGAGCACACCCTCTACATCTGCCAAGCATGCTCGGCCCGCCGGCAGATGCTACTGTGAACCGAAAGCAACCCAGCCTGCAAGGGTCGGACTTCCGCTCGACGCGTCTCCTGGCAAGCCCCACAGGCCTGGAGACTGCCACATCTCTGAATATGGCCACGACAGGATCACCGCTGCTCCTGCCGAGCAGGAACAACCCAGCAAACCTTTGTCCTGTTTCTGTCAAGACAGAAAAAAAGAACAGAACGACTGCTCGGTAGGTACATTTTATGTACTCCCGGTGGGAGGAGGTTTAGTAGGGGGACACAGCTTTCCTAATGGTCTTTTTTTCTCTTAGGGAGATACTAGATCTCCATAAGTAATGAATGGGACGCGGACCCAGGGACCTTGGGGTAATTGCTTTGTACACAAAATATACAAATGGATTTTATAGTGGCGCAGTCTAGTGTTTGCACGTCACGTCGGCGACGTGACGTGCTAGCGACCATGTTGGGCTGCGCGCGCATCGCGCGATTATTAGCGAGTACGAGCAGCAGAGGCTCGGCACTCTTTAGGGACATAAATAATTAATTAAGAGTTAACCACACAGTGGCTGCAGCGTTTTCATTGGGGGTACAAAGGACTTTACAATGGCGACGAGGGTGGGATAGCAGACCCCCCACAGCAAGGAAACGGCAACGAGGGAAACAGCAACTACACCGGTGGGCAGGAAACACCAGTGCCAAGCAGGACCACAGAGCCAGGTGCCCAGAGGAACAGAGGGCCAGGAAGACCAACGACTACCACACAGGTACCCTAAAGAGCGTGGGATAGCCCAAGAGCACCCAGAGGGATAGGACAGCTACCACAGAGGGGGACAGACCCCAGCGACGCAAGGGAAAGCGCGCCAGATCACGCCACAACACACTAGACAAGGGGAACCGCGCTGGATACCTCACAAAAGAGCAAGGGGGCTGACGCAGGAAGTCCCCAGACCCACGCAAACAAGGAAGAACAAGACAACACGCCGGGGAGCCCTAGAGGCCAAGCAAGCGCACAACCCACGATCAAGAGTGAGAAGATGAGTGCGCAGGCGGGATATGCGATGGCGCCGGTGCAGTTCCTACCCAGACCCGGAGAACCACTGATGAAGTGGGAGGACTGGAGAGAATACATTGATAATTTCATAGGAGTCTTGGAAGACGAAAATGAAGAAGAATTCAAACCCACGAGAAAAAAACGCATTTTGCTGTTAAACCTACGCCCGGAAGGTCTGAGAATCTACAAAAGCCTAGTACAAAAACAGAGAGCAAGCACAGACGATGATGTGTACGCCCATGCAATTGATGATCTAAATGAACACTTCAGGCCAGCAGTGTGTGTATCGGTGGATAGATTCAACTTCCAGCAGAGAAAGCAACGCCCAGGAGAGACGTTGGAAGAATATGTGGCGGCACGGAAGCGGCTGGCGTCCACGTGCAAATACGATAACTGGGAAGAGGAGTTCATTAAAGATCAAGTGGTGATGCACACCACGTGTACTGCGGTGCAGGACAAACTATGGGCCAGCGGGGACACTAACCTTAAAGAGGTGATGGTCATCGTCAAAAGAGCTGAATTGGCACGCAGGTGTGCAGACGCGACAAAGAAAGAAACAGTGCCTAGCACCATGGTAAACAGAGTGGACGATGAGGAGCCCCGCAGAGACTACCAAAACAGGAGGTCGTCGGAGAAAGGACCCAGTAAATGGCAACGCAACACAGGCCCCCCGGGGAAACAGGCGGGAAACAACAGGAAGCCATGCTACAGGTGCGGGAGCTGGTCGCACGAGGCGCACGACAGGAAGTGCCCAGCATTTCGCGCCAAATGCATGTATTGCGGAATAATCGGTCACTACGAGAAGGTATGTCGGAAGAAGACCTCCAAGGGCACGGTGAGATACGTCGGTCAAGGAAGCGACGAACATGAAGACGGAACGGAGGAGGATGTCGTCACGGTACTCTGCATCTACGACCAGGTGTTGAGCGTGGATGGCCAAGTTCTGGGTATCGATGGAAGAAGGACAATGAAACCTGTCCTGGAGATGTCGATAGGGGGAATCACAATCAGTGTGGTGGCTGACACAGGCTCACCCTACACCATCGTCCAGAGAGCGGTGTGGGAGGAGAAATTTGCACCGCGTCTAGGCCCAGAACTAGAAAAGCTGGACATCCGCCGAGTCACGTACAATGGGGACCGCATACCATTGGCAGGATTCAGACCTTTAAACTTCGAATTTAGAGGCTGATCCAGTTACTGCAAGCTCTGTGTCGGAGAAGGGCCCCTCGGTCCTAGGATGGTTAGACCAAGGCATCAAGCTGGATCCGGGAGGCAAAGAGCAAATATTACTAACGGATCCGGAAGCATGGCCGGACCTCAACAGATGGAGGAGTGAATACCCCAAGGTATTTGGTGGCACGGTGGGAAGATTGGAGAAATTCTTCCATAGAATCCTTCTGAAAGAAGATGCCGTACCGGTGGCCCACAAAGCGAGAAATGTACCTTTGGCAGTGAGAGAAGCAGTACGGGAAGAACTTCAGGACTTAGAAAAGAAGGGGATCATTGAGCCCATCACGTGTGCTGAGTGGCTGGCGCCTCTGGTGGTAGTTAAGAAACCCAGCGGCAAGGTCAGGCTGTGTGTCGACCTGCGCGAACTGAATAAGAACATTGTAGTGGAGAGGTTCCCCTTACCCAGAATAGAGGAGATGCTGGCCAGCATCAGGGGAATCAAGTGGTACTCCACGATAGACTTGACCTCAGCCTACCACCAGATAGCATTACACCCGGAGAGCCGCAGACTCACATCATTCATCACCCCGTTTGGGTGCTATCAGTTCCGCCGCATGCCGTTTGGACTGGCCTCTGCGGCAGCGGTGTTCCAGAAGCTGATGCACCAATTGTTCAAAGACACTACCGGCGTCCAATACTTCCAGGACGACATCCTGGTGATGGGGCGAGATAGACCTGACCATGACACAAAACTCGGAAATGTACTGAAGATCCTGGAGAGAAAGGGCCTCACAGCGGAATGGTCCAAGTGCCGGATCGGAATGGAGTCGGTGACCTACCTAGGACACGAAATAGGAGTACAAGGAGTGACTCCGAAAGCAGAGAACGTGAAAGCGATCTGTGAAGCACCTCCACCCACCAACAAGGAAGAAGTCAGATCATTCATAGGAATGGCGGAATACTATGGCAAGTTTGTGCAGCACTTTGCCTCCAAGACCCATCACATGAGGCAGCTGACGAAAGAGAATACGGAGTTTCGCTGGTCAGAGGAGGCACAAGGGGAATTTGAAGTCATCAAGAAGGAGGTAGCAGGAGCAATACCACTCCAAGGGTACGACCCTCAAGGGAAGACAGTGCCGACTGCAGACGCCAGCGACAAGGGGATGGGCGCTGCCCTCATGCAAGACCGCGGGCAAGGAAGGATGGAGACACTAAGCTTTGCATCCCGGACGCTGAGTGAAACAGAAAAGAAGTACAGCGTGATAGAAAAAGAGATGCTGGCAGTGGTATGGGCAACGACCAGATTCAGGCAGTTCCTATGGGGCACACGGTTCCAATTGGGGACGGATCATAAGCCCTTACTGAAAGTGGTAACATCGAGTGGGCATGCCGATGCTACGCCCAGGATCTCCAAAATAACGCTGAAACTGCTCGAATTCAGGTACGACGTGGAGTATATCCCAGGTAGCAAGAACAGAGTGGCAGACTATTTGAGCAGAGCAGCAGCCATGGAACCATGTGAGGAAGACAAGGTAGGAACAGAAGAATGGGTAGCACTCACAGAAGATCAAGAAAACACCATCAGCCTTCAAGAATGGAAACAGGCGTATGAGGAAGACCAGACCCTAGAAGAAGTGAAAACATATATCACTCAAGGATGGCCTGACAAGAGACAGACCCGCGGGGAACTTAACCCATACTTTGAAGTCAGGGAAGAGTTGTCGATGGACGACCGAGGAGTATTTGTGTACAGGGGAGAGAAGGTCATCCCCCCGACACGCATCATCCCCAGACTACTGGACATGCTCCACGAGGGTCACCTCGAAATTGGCAAACTGAAATCGAGGGCCAAGCAAAACTACTGGTGGCCAGGAATGGATGTAAGAGCTGAGAGACACGTCAGAGACTGCTCACGGTGCCAAGGTGCAGATAAGACTCTCAAACCTCTTCGCCCAGCACTGGGCAAATTCGACCCCCCAAAAAATCCGTGGGAGGAGTTGTCAGTGGATATTCTAGGCCCGATCTTAGATGTACATGGAGTCCAAAAGTATGTATGTGTTCTGGTGGACAGGCACTCGAAGCGGCCGGAATTGAAGGTAGACGAAGCTATGGACACTGAGACCATCATAAAATTTCTGGCCGACACGTTTGTGAGGGAAGGTATCCCAAAGTCCATCCTCAGTGACAATGGCCCCCAATTTAGATCAGAAAAATGGAACAATTTTATGCAAAGGAACGGCATTCTAGCTAAGCATACATCCCCACCCCGAAGGGAACGGTCTAGTAGAGCGTTTTAACAGAGTGGTGATGGGTCGGTCCAAGCCGCCATCTCTGACAACAAGGACTGGTAAAAGGACATATGGCACATGGTGTGGGCGTACAGGATCACCCCCACAGGGACCGGTTATAGCCCCTTCCAGATATTGAGAGGCCGCGAACCATTCACCCAAGACAACAGGGTGTGGAAAGAGAAAACAATAACAAGCGAGTGGTCCCCAGCAGTGGTGCGAGCCAACCTAGAGAAAGCACAAGCCGTTTACACCAAACACTATGACAACCGGAGAAGCGTGAAGGACACTGGACTGGAAAAAGGGGAATGGGTACGAGTAAAGTTGGCCACGCTGCAAAGGAAAGGAGAGAGTAAATACAGCAAGCCCATGCAGGTGAAGGAAGTACTGGGCAGAGCGGCCCTGCTGAACGACGGGAACGTATGGTCGCAGGACCGCATGGCGAGATGCAACAAGATTCTAAGTTGGGACCATGGCGGAACAGACTTAGGAGACGAGGAAAAAGGAACTGTCCAACAGGAACATCTGGAAGCAGAACCTGACGGGAGCAGAGAAGAACGACAAAGGAAAAAGACTGGGGACGGCGACCAGGAGCAGATGTCGGAGAAGACCTGAGTGGTGGAGATGGAAGCGCGGCTGCGCCAGGAAGCGGAGGAAGAAGCGAAGGAGTGACCCCCACGACCCCGGTAAGACTGACCCGGAAGGGTAGAGCGGTGGTCAAGCCAGCAAGGTTCAGAGACTATGATATGAACAGCGGACTGTAAGTTAAAATGTTTCTGTGTTGGAAAAAAGGGAGATATATAGTGGCGCAGTCTAGTGTTTGCACGTCACTTCGGCGACGTAACGTGCTGGCGGCCATGTTGGGCTGCGCACGCATCGCGCGATTATTAGCGCGAAGAGCCGGTACGAGCAGCAGAGGCTCGGCGCTCTTTAGGGACATAAATAATAAATAATTAAGAGTTAACCACACAGTGGCTGCAGCGTTTTCATTGGGGGTACAAAGGACTTTACAGATTTCAAACCAAACTTTAAAACGTCTTTATGAAAAATACAATGCATTTACTCTATTTATGACCAATCTATCTTAATTTAACACCTAATTTAAGTAGGAAGTGGAATTGGAAGTTACTAGGCGCAGTGAGTTTTGCCTCGTATTATCTTGCATTGGAAGTTTCTAGGCGCTCTACTTACTATCTCATCAGCTTACACTGTAAGTTACTGAGTGATGTGAGTGCACTGGAATTTGGCACTTGCTGCAAGTCAGGTCTGTGAGCAGAGTGGAATTTCTACAGCAAGGCCTAGCAGCTCAAAAAGTAAAAAGCGATAGGGGTGTGATGACTCTATTCGGAGGGCGGGGATGGTTCAAATTCATGTTTATTGCTAGAGAAGTGTTAAAGATAGAATGAATGTGTTCATTCAGAGCATGGGGTAACTGGGGGTCTTCACTGATCTACAAGATATCATCTTGCACTTGCTCTAAATGGCCAGATCTTGTGCATGAGTAAGAGTCCGTTTCTCACATGTAATAATAACTGCACTGTAAGTGATGTCTGTGGAATAAAAGATTTCATGATGTCTGAGGAATAAAATATTTCATCCCATGTTAGTTCTATACACTGAGGTGTGATTGATGGTGTATTCTACCACCTGCTATAACTATACACTTTCACTGTGAGTGATGTATATGTATAAAATATGGTACAAAAGACCATCTCACTGTGTGTTTAGGGGGGCCTATAATTTAGGGTGACCAACTGGCATTGGTGCAAATTCAGGAGGGTGAGAGTAAAAATTCAGGACAAAGGGTCAAAATTCAGTACAAAAATTCAGGACAGAAGGTCAAAATTCTGGACAAATATTAGGGACAAAAGATACATTTTACAGACACATCAGCGGAGGTCATGCAATAGTATATAAGTAAGTAAATAGACAAAGAACATAATTACAAGTCAAAATAAGTTTATATTAGGTTGAAACAATCTTGTACTTCATGGTTTTCCAGTATGGGCGCAGCTTTGAGCAACTGTGCAAGTATTTTTGTGGTATTTCATATAATCATAATCTATTTATATGGTTACTGCACTGGGTTGTCCAGCCTGATATTTTGTTTACAGTTCATGGTCCTAGTTCATCGTTCATGCATCTGGTAATATACTTGGGAGAGTCTGGGGTGGGACCCAGCCTTTGAACCCTTTGTGGACCCAGCATGTGTGTCTGTGTGGACTAATCTTGCTTTGTGCGAGGTTGTCTTCCAAAATCCCACTGATGTACTATAGCATATGCTGCTTTTTGAGTGCTTCTCTTGTGAGGCTTTGTACTTTGGCCATCTCCAGTAAATTTGTTTTCTTATGTGGCCAGCACAGGTAACGAATGAGTAGAAGAAAATATTTTTTCTGCGTCACAGGCACTCTTCTAAAGTTCTTGGCGCTTTGGATGTTTGCTTACATTCACCTGTTTTACAGCCCAAGGTGCTAATGCTGAAGGCCCCTAAGATTCTGGCCACACTGGCACAGTGCCTTCAACTGCTCTGAAATCTTGGTCCAGTGATCTGTCATTGCTCAGGCTGATCCCACCCATCTATGAAGTATCACACAAAAGGCAGAAATCATTAAACGATCCCCATGTGTTGCAGACTGGTGTGGAAATAAAAACAATGTCCTGTGGTTGTGGTTTTGAGCTTCTTTATTGTGGTCGGCATGTTCCACTGGTTAATTTTTTCATTTTTAGGTCTCGCCTAGTAAAGCAGCGCATGCGTTACTCGCTTTGGCGAGATCTATTGTTGTCGATTTAGCTTCCGAAGGGGGACAGGAGATGTGCACCTTTTCGGCTCGCGGTGTTTCAGCACGACACGTGCATGGCGTGCTTTCACTTTCCCTCCTTTTTCCCGTCGGCTCCAGATCATCTAGGACAGGAGATAGGCACGCGCCTGGACAGGACATGTGCACGGGTATGGTGTGCTGAAACTGCGCGCATTCACTTTTTTTTGTTTGTTGCATTGCCTTCTTCCGAGGGCATGACAACCATGTTGGATAACAATTGAACTAAAAAAATAATTTTGTTCACCAATACATTCAGTTCAAATACTCATCATTCCTAGTCGGCTGCTGTTGTTTTCCACTCTCTGCATTCCACCCAAGCACCATCCTCCCCAACCTGCAGTGACGCCGTCCTTTCCCAATGTTTGTACAAGAGAGCCCTCTGCAGTGGCCGGGCCTGCAGACAGCCCCATGCACTGATAGAGCTGCACGTTAGCAGCAGTATGTATGTGTGTATGCCGGTTTACGTACACACTAAGGAAAGGCTGGCACATTCACAGATGTAGGCCCTGCATTAAGAGCTTTCGTCCATCCCTGCACACAGGCATCCTAGACACAGGATGCCCTGTGAATGGGTGCCATGTGCTCTTCAAGCCCTCTGCAATGGCAGCTCTACAAATAAAGATGTCATCTGAGAATGCTCTGTTGGCAGTCCCACACACAGAGAAAGAACCCTGTGCGTCCACAGCCCTAGGGAGGGCAGCTCTTGCCCAGTCAGCCCTGCTGGTAGAGGTGCACGCTGGCAGGCGCGTGCACAGGTAAACTGGTGCACCAACCGCCAAGATGATTCACTGCCCTCACACATACATTTCTAGGAGCAGCCGTGCCTTTAGCCAGACAGAACTTCATTATGCAGCAGAGAAGCCGCATGCAGCGCACCAAGACCTGATTCCCCTCCGTTCTGTAAGTGTAAGCACTGCCACTTCGGTCTACTGCCAACCCTGAATACTGGCAACCACAAAGTAGCCCACTGCTCCGCCTGCCATGCTGTGCTCTGCCGCCTACCTGGCACTCCTCACTTCTGCATACTACCAGGCTTGCACTGTGCACGCACTTTGCACAGCCAGCCCTGTACTCTGCATGTTATCTATACATGGTACCAGGCCCACAGTGTGTCAGACCGGACGTCAGCCCAGTGCCTGCTTCCGCTGTGCACTGCCAGCCCTGTGTTTCCCCTGCACCGTGCACTGCTACCTTGCCCACTGCCTGGTCTACGTCTAGGCTCTAGAGTGGCTGTATCTGGCACGCGCAGAACTGCACTAAACATGATATTGTCAAAGTGAATAGTATAGAAGGGTCAGGAGAAATGACACATCGGGGGCTGCAGCAAAATTCGGGGCTGTGGGAGTCAAACAACCCTAATCATGCAAATAAGGCATTAATGCACTGTTGGTGCACTTGTAAAAAGAGGCAAATCCAAAGGAAATCTGTGGAAGTCTTTAATGAGCATCAAAGAGCGACCAGTAGCCCTGGCAGGGATCAGCAGCTGCCACCTTTCCAAAGGAAACATTCGAACACCACTTTTCTAATTCATAAACGTTCTAACATTCTGTTCCCCTGGCATTAAGAACCCAGCACCATGTTATGTTATGTTATTTTAGACTTATATAGCACACGGCTACTCGAAGAGTGTCCCGGGGCTTTATTGTAAACCTGTATCACAACATAACGGACAGAAAATAACCAGAAAAGTGGGATAAAAAACCCTAACTAACAGTAGGCAGATATCTACAAAGTAAAAAGCCAGGTTTTAAGGCCCTTCCTGAACGCCAACAGATTGGAGGTACTGCGCAGTGTCACTGGCAAAGTATTCCACAACTGCGGGGCCAGCAATCTGAAAGAGCGACCTCCTATGCGTGCTCTTTTTATGCGAGGGACCACGGCAAGAAACAAAGACCCGGACCTCAGGGACCTTGCGGGATGATAAAAGGCTAGCCTTTTCTGAAGATATTTTGCTCCTGAGCTTTATGAGCCAAGGTCAGGGCCTTGAAAACTATCCGCTTCCGGATAGGGAGCCAATGGAGTGACTGCAGGAGGCCCGAAGTTCTAGCATGGCTGGATAGTCCAAAAATGGCCCGTGCTGCCGAGTTCTGGACCACCTGTAGTCGTTGTAACAAATACTCCGGCAGGCCAAGATAGAGGATGTTCGAGTAATCCATTCTCGAACCAATTATGGCCTGAACTGTTATTTTCCTATGTTCCTCCGGTAGTATAGGAAGAAACTTACGGAGCATCCGGAGAAGCCCGAAGCAGGTGCCAGTGAGCCCTAGAATCTGGGATCGCAGAGTCAGGCCACTATCTATCTTAATTCCCAGGTTCTTGGCTAACCGGGAGGAGCCTGCAGGAGGAAACATATTCGCAGGCCACCATTCCTGCCAGTCTGGGTCCGTTTTGCAGCCGGAAAAAAGTACCTCCGATTTATCCGAGTTGCACTTGAGGCTGTTAAGCTGGAACCAGTTAAAAACAGCCCCAAGGCAACCCTGGATACTCTCTCCATCAAAATCCGCTCCATTCCGGCAAGTGAAGAGGAGCTGGGTATCATCGGCATAGGAAACGATCTGGGCCCCGAAAGACTCAGCCAGTGCCGCCAGAGGGGTCATGAAGATGTTGAAAAGAGTCGGGCTCAACACTGAGCCCTGAGGGACTCCGACACCCAATGACGGCATCACGGCGGAGCTCGAGGAGGCCCATACCGTTTGTCGGCGGCCGGCCAAGAAAGATCGAAACCAGCTGAACACCGTCCCCCTCAGACCGATCTCAAAAAGTCTGGCGAGGAGACCCTCATGGGGGATGGTGTCAAAGGCCACCAACAGATCAAGCATCACCAGAATCGCTTTACCATCTGAATCCAGCACCTCCTTAATCGCCTGTGAAACTTCCAAGAGCGCTGTTTCGGTGCTTAGGTTGGTGCGGAAGCCGGATTGAGTGGAGTGCAGTAAATCATGAGATTCCAAATTATCGGAGAGCATCTTGTGCGCGTGCTTCTCGAGGATCTTCGTAAAGACGGGCAGAAGCGAAATAGGCCTGTAATTAGCCAACACCTCCGAATCCAGGCCGGGCTTTTTAAGAAGAGGGATAATCATCGCCTGCTTCCAGGTCTGAGGAACCACACCTTCACTAAGAGAGCGGTTCAAAATACGATTCACAATGGGATTAATGACTTCAGCCATTTTAGCCAAAAATTTGGCCGGGCAAGCGTCAAGAGGTGATCCTGATTTGAGGCAGGCCATCAGATCCAAGGATGAGGATACTGAAAGTGGTGGAAACTCTGCCAGAACCGGGTCTGCGCTCGCTGTTAAGGCAGAAACATCCTCTGAATAGTAAGATACTTCAGGGCCCTTCAAGGGAAAAGAGTCCTGAATCAACTTGATCTTGGAGGTAAAAAAATTGGCAAGGGCGCTCACCCATGCCTCCGTGGGGGGTCCCTGAGTCGGAAGGGCACAAGGAGCCATAAATTCCCTTACGATGGCAAATACCTCCTTGCAAGAATTGGAGGCAGTCTCAATTCTCCTAGAAAAATAGCCTCTTTTCTCAGTGAGAATGTCGCGATGGTATGCTTTGACAGAGGCTCTGTAGGCCAGTTTTGCCGCGGGATTATATTGCGAGCGCCACGCTCTCTCTGCCACCTTACACTGCCGTCGATAGACCACCAGTGCTTCGGTAAACCAGGGTGCGGACGCCCGTTTTTCAGCATTGCGAGGGGGCCTCACCGGGGCAAGATCATCCAACCTCTCCGTGAGCCACAATTGCAACAGCTCTGAGTCCCTTTCTAGGTCCCCTGTCAAGAGGCAAGGGTGAGCCAGACACGCCTGTGCCAGCAGTTCTGGAGTCACCCGATGGAACGCCCTTGATCCTTTGTAAAACTCCAGAGGAGGCGCACTAGATGGTTTACTTGTTTCCGACACATAGTACTTGACCAGCCTGTGATCCGACCACACCACCTGTAACGGTGCTGACATCTCTATAGAGGTCGTCGAGAAGACAAGATCCAGGATATGGCCCTTTTCATGCGTCGGTCCACAATAATATGGAGAAAGGCCGAGAGGAGCCGTCAATTCCATCATTTTGATCGAATCTCCACCCGTTTCATCATCCATATGGATATTAAAGTCGCCTGCCAGTATACAATGCTCAGATCGGAGCACCAATGACGAAATTGTCGACTGGAGCTCTTCAAAAAATGTGCCAGTCGGGCCGGGGGGCCTATAGACAAGAAGGCCTTTGAGAGATTGGTGCGGGGATAATATCATGGAAAAAGCAAGGGATTCACATCCCTTGATAATATCCGTAGGAACAGTGGTTCAGGTGACTCGTTTGTTTACCACGAGTGCTACACCTCCACCTCGCCCTTTCAGCCTATCTTGTCTAAAGATATTGTAATCAGAGGGGATAGCTGCAGCAATATCGGGGTTAGAAAGCTCCCCTAGCCACGTCTCAGTCAACATCAGGCACAAAGGCTTTTCTGTTGTCAAGCAGATCATAAATATCCAGAGCGTGCCGGCAGAGAAACCTGGTATTTAAAAGCAAACAGAGATGCTTAACGCTATGTGCCTCCCTATCTGATACGGGAGCGCACTTTTTCTGAGGCAACCAGCCACAGTCAGGGCACCGGTTCTTTCCCTTGTTGCGGGCCGGAAATACCTTACGACAAGAGCTCCCCATCTTTTGTAATGACCGGAGCTCCTGCGCCGAGTACTGGAGCATGATAACAGAGAAAAACAGAAAAGCCCCAGAAACCAGACCAGGCTGGACTCTGGCGTGACTCCGGCGACAACGCTTCGCGAGAACGCTGCGCGAAAGAGGGATCGTTTTTTATGCAGGCCAGCGTGTCCTTGCGACAGCTAGTCTGCTAGCAGAACTGGGGCCGCCAGGCGTCCAGAAAACTACCCCCCATATGGCGCCCAAACCTGCAAAATACCGGGGAAACCAGGGACCCGCCAAGCGCGGTGGCAAACCAATTACAGTGCAAGTGAGTGCCTAAAAACAAGGTATGACGAACCAAAATTAAAACAAATATGAAAAACGGGATCAGTTTAGAATTGCTGCCGTGTTATTCTTGCTAAGCGCTGCAAAGCAGTCTTGCGTGTCAGGTAGCTGTAGTAGATGGTGGTGCCCTCCCATGGATGGGAGGGCACGAGAAGCGGCAGCTGGAAGGCGTTGGAGCAGCTGGCTGATCAGGCAATGGTCTTATCAGAGGGGTGGTTTCCCTCCCCTTACCTGGCCCCTGGCTGCGGAGCCTGTCCTTGCCTCTCAGGAGCCAGACAGGGTCGGATTGGGATCACAATTTGGCCGGGCACTGTCAAAACAAGCATTTGCAATTAAATAGGTTTCGCATTAACGCGGGTTTAAGCTATTGGCATTGTAAATGACAATGACTTTTATGTATTTTTTGAAAACCAAAACATAAATAAAGGGCATTGTCATTTACAGTGCCAATAGCTTAAACTGCATAAATGCGAGACCTGTTGTGTAGGGCATCAGCTCAAGCATTCACGGGCCTCTCTGAACTCAAGCAATGAACATGAATAGTTTGCAGGGCAGACTAGGGAGCCTGAAATCAGCTTTGAGGGTGTCCAAAAACAGCCTCTTCAATCTCCGTGATTTCTCTGACTTTGCGCAGCTTAAAAGAGGTGCATCTCTCCTCCTCAAACTATGACGAGGATAGCAGTGCCATAGTACCCAGTCACTTCTCCTGCCCGGTCACTTCTCCTACACGGTCACTGACCTGCCCGCCGACTTCTCCTGGCTGGTCACTTCTGGCTGGTCACTTCTCCTGCCCGGTCACTTCTCCTGCCCGGTCAATGACCTACCCAGTCACTTCTCCTGCCCGGTCAATGACCTACCCAGTCACTTCTCCTGCCTGGTTTCTCCTGCCCGGTCACTTCTCCTGCCTGGTCACTGACCTGCCCATTGACTGCTCGTCACCGACCTGCTTGTCGACTGCTCCTTTTCCATCACTTCTCCTGCTTGGTCACTTCTCCTGCCCGGTCACTTCTCCTGCCCGGTCACTTCTCCTGCCCGGTCACTTCTCCTGCCCGGTCACTTCTCCTGCCCGGTCAATGACCTACCCAGTCACTTCTCCTGCCTGGTTTCTCCTGCCTGGTCACTCCTCCTGCCTGGTCACTCCTCCTGCCCGGTCACTTCTCCTGCCCGGTCACTGACCTGCCCGTTGACTGCTCCTGTCCCTTCTCCTGCCTGGCCACCGACCTGCCCGTCGACTGCTTCTGTCCCATCACTGTTCCTGCCCAGTCACTACTCCTGCCCAGTCACTTCTCCTGCCCGTTCACTTCTCCTGCCCGTTCACTTCTCCTGCCCGTTCACTTCTCCTGCCCAGTCACTGCTTCTGCCCATTCACCACTCCTGCTCGGTCACTGCTCCTGCCCGGTCACTGCTCCTGCCCGGTCACTGCTCCTGCCCGGTCACTGCTCCTGCCCGGTCACTGCTCCTGCCCGGTCACTGCTCCTGCCCGGTCACTGCTCCTGCCCGGTCACTGCTCCTGCCCGGTCACTGCTCCTGCCCGGTCACTTCTACTGCCCAATCACTGAACTGCCCGTTTACTGCTCCTGCCCGGTCACTGACCTGCCTATCAACTGCTCCTGCCCGGTCACTTCTCCTGCCAGGTCACTGACTTGCCCGTTGACTGCTCCTTCCCGGTCACCGACCTGCCTGTCGACTGCTCCTGTCCCATCACTTCTCCTACCCATTTACTGCTCCTACCCATTTACTGCTCCTGCCCGTTTACTGTTCCTGCCCGGTCGCTGCTCCTGCCCGGTCGCTGCTCCTGCCCGGTCGCCGCTCCTGCCTGGTCACCGCTCCTGCCGGTCCGTAAAAGGAATAATGATAGACAACGGACAGGAAACCAAAATTACAGAAGGTCAGTGAAATTTACGGACGGTTGGTCACCCTACTATAAATAAGAGGTTTTGTTGGCGCTTTTTGTGATGCTTTCTCTTCTGATTTCTTGTTAAGGTTTTAGTCCATGAATTGCCTGTACTTAAATATTTTTTCTTTTTTTCCCAGCATTCATTCCCGCCTCCCCCTAGCCCGAGATACACTTCTCCAAGTGAGTTGATCTTTCTATAACGTACAGCTTTACTGCCCACTGAGTGGCTCTGTGAAGGTCAGTGATGACAATAACACAAGCATTGGGAGAAACACGTTGAAAGCCACTCATGGAGTCAGTGGCAGAGCTGAGATTTCTTAGAAGAGGAAACTTAAATAGTAACTTGTCTAGGTCTGGTATGACAGCGCAGGTCTGTTTCCTGCTGTTAGCAGTCTTTTAAAATGTACAGAGTGGGCTTTTACTCGCCCTAAAGTCCCCTCATGCTATTGGCTGTTTGATGTGTTTTTTCATTTCTTATGGAATGCTTGCATTGAGAGACTATTTTACATCACACGTACATTTTTATCTCCCCCATTCATTTCATACAGAAAGCAATGTGTAGTAAAGAGCCACTACTCAGTGAAGGTTCCAATGTTCAATTTATTTAGTCTTGGGTAAACAGGTGCTCCCAGCTTGGCGGCAGTCTCTCACAACGAACGTTCTATCACGCACTCCCGGAGGCAGGGTGGGCAGTACCAAGAGGGGAGAGGGTAGAGGGGTGGGCAAGGGAAAGAGAGAGGTTACAACACACCTTCCCCTCTAAGGAGAACAGACGAGGAGGAGATGCGAAGCCCCAGGCGGGGGGAAAGGGAGGGGGGAAGAAAACGAGAGTAAGCAGGGGGAGGAGGGTAAGGAGAAGTGAGAGATGAGAGGAGAGGAGGCGTAGAGGTAGGCAAAGAGAAGGGAGGGGAAAAAGAAGGTTGGAGCTACATCCAAGGAACCAGTTAAACAGCAAACTATAAAACCATCACGTTAACCTCAGTGAAGAACTGACCATAAGAAGTCTTGAGCGTTAGGTTCCTTAGGTCCACTAGGACCCGAACCGAGTCCTGACCTTAATCCCAAAGAATGAACACCCTTTATACTACCATAGGTGTAGCCGGTTATGCCGATCCTTAGAAGTCCTCTTCTGCCACCCCGCCATAGCGCTTCTATTACTTGCGGGGTAAGTCTCATGGCATGGATACAAGGCAGGAACGAGTGCAACCTAACTTTACCCCAAGCTCCTATTAGTGTGAACAAGCTGTACAGTTTATCCCAACCTGGAGTTGAGCACTCTTCTGCTAGACTGTCCATACCCCTCAGGGAGGGTGTCTCGGCGGTAACGCTGTGTTCTTCCTTGGGCAGTAACTGGGGCCCGGACACACCCCGCCTGCTCCCTCTGACCAGATAAAACTCTCTCTCAATGTCATCCTAGGTGACCGGTGGGGTCCCTCTTCTGCCCTCCTAACCTTGGCCGTGAGCAGAGTCCAGACTTTTTCCTAACTCCAATTCAAACAGCTCCGGATCATTAGCATCAGTCTCTGCTGACCTCTGTCTGTCACCCTGCTCCCTTCCTTGTCCCACCTGGAAGAACTCAGTTGTGTTTCCTGGGCCATGACCCTCCTGCTTGCTCCAATAAAATCGAGAGGACCCTTCTTCCCTGACAGGCCTCTGAGTGGGAAACCTTTTAGTATTTTCTGCATTTCCCCACTCTCAGTCTCCATCTTACCACTGTAATGCCTTTGAAAATATTTTGCTTTATTCTCACCTTATCCTCCAACAAACTTAAGTCCCTTTCTTTTTTCGGTCCACCATTGTCCACATATTCTTCCCTTGTTTCGGTCCTGAACTCATCCGATGTGGTACTTTGCCTCGTCTCACTGCGATTAAAGTGGTTACTCCTACATTTTATTTTCCCTCGCTCCTTTGTTGCATTTTCTTTGCACTCTCCCTTTCTCTCGAATTCTCCATTTTTCGCATCTTCACTTCCTCTGCCTTTTCTCTCGCATTTCTTACGTAATTCTCTTTCGTCCACCCAACTTTGGCACGTTTCCAGTTTTTTCCTTAGTTTGTCCTTGGCTGCCTCTTTTCCACATCTTTTTTTGCTTGTAGCTTCTTGAAAAACTACCAAACCTTTGGACGGTGACGTGCGAGCGATCCATGTTTCACCCTTGGTTACTTCCGTACCGGCCACACTCCCTTTAACTGCTTTCTCTCGCCCCGGTCTGTGGAGATCTGTATCTCTTTCCTGTTCAAATTTGTCTTCATACTCCTCCATAATTTTGGTCCGGGACTCAGACGATGTGGTTCTTTGCCACGTCCCTTTGTGATTGAATTGGTTACTCTTACATTTTTTCCTTTGCCGCTCATTGGCCGTGGTAATTATGCATTCTCCCTTTCTTTCGAATTCTCCTTTTTTTCCACCTTTTCCTTCACTGTTTTTTTTCTCATGTTTCTTTACTTCTTTTCCATACTCTTTATTACTTGCAGCTCCTTCCATAACCCCCGAATCCTTAGATGTCGGCGCGCGTGTCTTCAGTGCTTCACTATTAATTCTCTGCATGCTTTGGATCTGTACCAGCTCACCCACATGTTCTTTTCTTCTACCATTACGTGATATTTTCAATATCTTTTGATCCTTCCACCCTGGCATGGTAGATCCTCTTTTCGTTATATATATGTTACTCCAAGTATTATTTCCCTTGTTCATTAAATCCTTTTCTTTGTAGCCTATAACGTTGCTGTCCTCCCCTGTGTGCGTTTTTAGGGATATGTTGGCCTCCTTTAATTCATCTCCATATTTTTTAGCTAATTCTCTATTCCATTCTCTCTTGTTTTCCAAACTATATCGTGATCCTGAAACTGAGATCAAATCTGTCTTTACTCCACCTATGAATGTGGTACCCTCCGAGTTTATTTTTCTAGTATTATCTTCCTCTTGGCTATCCATTCTTTCCTCGATCACTTCATACCTTTGTACCTTTACCATCAGGGCTTGTTTCTCATATTCGTCCCACGCACTCAAGATGTCTTCATACACATTTCTGACTGACCCTTTCTTGAATACTTTTCCCATTTCGTGGTACTTTTTCCGTCCTTCAGTTCCTAAACTGTGAAGTAATATTTCAGCCTTTTCCTCAGGTATAAGAGATACTTCCTCTTCCTCGACAACTGATATGTACTCCTCAAAATATTCTTTCCACTCACTCCATTCTGCAGTGGTTTTTCCATTCCCCTCCATAAACGACACTGGTGGCGGAAACTTATACCTTAGGCCCCCCTCCATGTTAAATGCGCAACTATATCTAGGAATTGACGTGAAGATGTACTATCCTCCTCAAGCAGAAGGATGGCGGTACGGGTGCACTTTATAGATTTCTCTGTCGCCCCGAGCTGAATAAAAGAAATGCGCAGTCTGTGGGTACTAGGGTTTTAAATTTGAAGGTCACGTTTCCTACTCCGTCAACTGTTGTCCTACTTGGCTCCCTGAATTCACTCAATGTGCATTGCTCGCGCCGTCTGTTGGTTATGGCCCTTGTACCTCCATTGTCACAGATACAAAGAGGTTACTTGTCCCTCACAAGACGCGCTGCCACAAATCTGTATAGACTCCGCCACAGGGGTTCCTTGCATTACCTGTCCCTTTGCAATCTTCTCACGCCGCTTCCAAGCGCTGCCTCTGTTCTGTTTCACACGTGGCCACAGGGGTTAACTCCCTTCCTTGATCATCTCAGATAATTTATACAGCTAAACGTGCTCCCACAGTTAATCTTCAATAACTGGAACGAAAGCTCGCTACACTCTCTGTTCCTCCGATATTTCCTCACACCGCTCAATGCACTGCTGCCGTACAGTTTCATCAGTTACAACACACTGTGTTACACTCCACGCTCCTCTCAATGTTTCAAGGGCTCACCACAACTATGCAGTCCTGCTTTGGTCCACGTGCGGTTAATCTTCCTCCAAATAAATATAAGGATAGCTCCCCTGATTCTCTGTGACTTTTAATTACTCGCCACCATTATTCTGGAGTAAAGAGATGCCCGCTACCCAAAACTGTCACTCACTACTGCCTCGAACACTTGGCGCCCACCTCAAATACGTTTCTATTATTTTTTTTCTTTCCTTCGATCCCGGATAGAAACAAGCGTGCGTTGATGAGAATGGCCCACAAGGTGGCAGTGCAGTATGGCGCCTGCTCAGCTTATAAACTGTGGAAGACGACACTCGCGCCTGTCAAACTTTAAAATTTCCCTCTGCAGTGTAGGAGAGCAGTTAAACCCTAGCTTCACTCCACTTCTCCTCCAGATCAATTTCATAGGTGCACACCACTCGAGATCAGAGAAAAGTCACTGTACTGCCAGCAGGGTAATTCTTTCGTCCAATATTTCACGCACTAGTTCTCCCCAAGTTATGCAGTAGATTGCTTTAATTTTTTTTTTTTTTAAGTACCCTATCAGTTCAAGGAGATTAGTAAATAACTTGCTAAATATCACATTTATAAGACTTTAGTTGTCTTATCTCATATGTTCCTCTTGTGAACGACAGACACCACACGATGTCGTACCTCAACTTCTTCCGGGGATGGGTAATACAGCCGACAGCTTCTCTTCTTGGGACGGCTTCTCAGCTTAGCCTTGTCTCCCGATCAGTAACCCTTAAGGTTGAAGGCTGCCTCACGCTTGTCACCAGGACAGTAAAAGTAGGGGCACTGCTGCTGTCGGAACCCGTCTTCGACCAAACAGACATCGGAAGAAGACTGTGCCTGAACCGCGCTGCTCTGACAGTCCGGCTATATTCTTCCACTGCACCAACAGCCGGCGTACCTCCTCATGCGCTTCCCCTCAGTGTCTCCTTTCACAGTTGCGACCGAACCGTGTCCCGCTACCGGACAACTCCTTCACTTTAGCGTCACAACTAGCTGTACCATCCGCTGCTTCCAGAAACGCTACTTCCAACACCGCGGGGTACTCCCATGGGACACTTGTAACCAGATCCACCGTCGCCAGTCAGGCCTCAAACGAGGAGGGAACGTTCCTCTTTTCCACACGGCACCTGCTCACCTTCACCGAGGCCTCACACCCGACTTCGTCTTTAATACCGGAATCGTGAATCTCACGTCCCCCCAAGGGAACACCTCGATGATTTCAGCCGGGTTGCCGATATGCCTGCTGTCCAGTGATCTTCAAACATCAACTGGTGAGTCTTTTCAATTCAAAGCTCCGCACAAGCATCAAATATCCAGGGGGGAAAACACCTAACTGACCCTGCTCAGCTCCTCGTCGCCAGAAATGTAGTAAAGAGCCACTACTCAGTGAAGGTTCCAATGTTCAATTTATTTAGTCTTAGGTAAACAGGTGCTCCCAGCTTGGCGGCAGTCTCTCACAACGAACGTTCTATCATGCACTCCCGGAGGCAGAGTGGGCAGTACCAAGAGGGGAGAGGGTAGAGGGGTGGGCAAGGGAAAGAGAGAGGTTACAACACAATGTTTTGCATGTTCTGTTTTTTTTCCCCCAGAAACCTGATTTAAAAAAAAAAAATTGTGAGGGCTCTTGCGTGAGTCATAAATGTACCCACACACATTCTAAAGGAGACACAATCCAGCTTCTTAATACTACATAAGCATCAGAAAAGCCATCAGGTCTGGCTTCAATTTAGAAACTCATGTGATCATGCATGGCCAAATACGACTTGAACGCATTAAAAACCGACCTATTGGCTGTGCCAATGCTTGTTTTATATAGCTTTAAATAACTACCACCTGCTCAAAAGGATGCAAGTCTGAGTCTGCCTTGGTACTATTCAAACTCATGCACATGCTGAGCTGGCAGACCCGGTTTGCCAGCTCCTCATGGCACCACACTGCTGATCACAGGCCATGAGTTAGGGCCTCTGCTGAGCATGCACCAAGAGCCGAAAAGAGGAAGCGACCAGTGTGAGGCACACAGAGAGTCCAGGCCAGAGCAGAACAGCCTGGGTTATACACATGTAGAATTAGGAACCTATAGGCCTGCTATAGGAGGGAGAGCGCAGCATATACTGTGCCAGAGTAAGATGCTGCACTTCTCACAAGGTCATATCAAGAGTCAGTGGCAGAACTGAGACTAGGCTGAAGCCCAGGTCTTGTCTGGTGCAGGTGTGAAAGAGGATTAGACCACAAGCTGTCTGCTCAGATGCTGCAGTTTAGGGGCTGTCTTCTTTTTTTATATTTTGGTACACCATGAAGATGCACACATTTTCCAATCATTCGTAGAAATCTTCCAGAATCTAACAGTTTACCTAGCACTCAATTTCTTAAAATCTTAAAAGTTTCTGAGGGCAGTAAATTACTGATTTTCTGTGAATTCCGCTGCTCTGGAATTATCTCCTATGAGTATAAAATGAAACCTATTTCAGTGCGAATTACAGATAAATAAATACAAGTGGGGCTAAAATTTACTGTCATGTTATAAAATTACAGCTGGGCAAAATATATCTACTTAAAAATATAAAATATATGTTTGAGGTATGTGAGCTGTAGATCAAATGCTTTGCATACTCCTGCCTTCTAGTGTTTGGTCCGGATGTTTGCAATTAGTTTTTCTTCGAAGAATCCTTTCCTGTCACAAAGTAGGTGACTCTTCCTTTCGGTGATGGTGCACATGGTCATCGAATCCATTGTTAGATTGTGTTTTTTCCACCATTGGGTTCGGAAATGTATTGCTGTGCTCTGGTTCTAAACCATTCTACAGGTTCACCTCAGTGCGCAATCCACTCTACCTTCGACGGTATTGTTTTCGTACGCGTATCCCACTTCTTTGTGTTTTGTATTAGTTGACAAAACTTCTATTTCTATCGGAAAAATCATGAAAGGCCATCGGGCCTCACCGCATTGGCCACCTCGCAGTCAATGGAACGTACTCAATTTAAATTCTGTCCTCGGTGCCACGCGAAGTACACGTGCACAACTTGTGCTTATCTCCGGAGCACAACAAACAGAGCTGCGAAACGAGTAAATCTTTCCGTTCAAAGATTGTCTGGCTCAACGTCGTGAAAGGCAAAACATTGAATCCACGCTGGACATCTTCGGAGAAGGTTCCGAGCAAGAAAATTATGAAGCGCAAGGGACCGAAGAAGAACAGGTAGAACCTGTATCCATTTCGGAATCGGACTCTGACCTGGAAGAACACGTGCAGCAAGGTCAAGGTGTCGGGAGTACCGAACACCGCTCGCATGGCTTGTGCTAGGTGTATAGTTGGAGAGAGTGTGTGTCCCTCTGTCTTTGTATATACTACATAGCTGTCATGTTGTCTTTGCGGACAAGGACAGTTATGCATATTAGGTGAATGTCAAAGGCTTTGAGCACTAGAAACACTGCTAGTATCTCTAGGTGATTTATGTGGAGGCTCTTGTACGTTCCTAGCAGTTGCAAGAACACTTTTGCTGGTAATGACTGGTTGGGCTGAAATTGAGTGAGAATGGACTGATATTGTGAATCCTGGCTGCATTGGGAGATTTTGGAGCTTTCTGAGCATCTATTGTGGCTGCCAGATAAGTTTGTGTGTTGGAAGGCTGTAGATGAGACTTTAACATATTTACTGTAAACTCTAGTTTTTGAAGTAAGTGAATATTGGTTTGAGTGTGTTAGAGACACATTTGGTAATTGCTGGCTTTGATGGGCCAGTCATCCAAGTATGGGAAGACCTGAATGCGTTAGCTTTGTAGATGTGCTGCGACTACTGCCATACATTTGGTAAATACCCTGGGAGAATTGGTGACTCCAAATGGGAGTACTTTGAATTGGTAATGTTGACCCGCTGTCATGAATCCGAGTTACATGCGGTGAGCAGGATGAATTGGAATGTGGAAATATGCGTCTTTTAAGTCTAGAGTAGACATTAAAATCACCCTGTTGTAAAAGTGGGAGCACTCATTGAAGTGTTACCATGTGAAAACGATCTGACATAATGTAGAGGTTTAGTTCTCTGAGGTCTAGAATAGGTCTCAGGGATCTGTCCTTTTTGGGGATGAGAAAGTACTGTTCCTCGATGTTGTAATGTCACAGGTTCTACGGCTTCTTCAGAGAGGTCTTGGGACCCCCCCACGGTAGAAGGAGCGACAAAAGGAGCCATGACTAGACTGTAGGGCTCCCATAGATTTAACCACTTCCATTTTCATCTTTTCTAAGGACGTATCTACTACAGGTCCAAAGAAATACTGTTAATCAAATGGTGTATTCAAAATGGGTTGCTGGAATTTAGGATTAAATCCAAAGATCCATAACCATGCATGCTTCCTTAATAATACACTAGTATTGATTGCTCTAGTTGCAGTGCCAGAAGCATCTAAGGCACTCCTAATTGATGAATTTGAGATGAGCTTTCCTTCTTGGACTAGGTCTTGAGCTTTAGCCTTATGCTCATCTGGTAGCAATTGGAGTAATTGCTCCATCTCGTCCCAGTGTACACTATCATACCTGGCTAGAAGCGCCTGTGTGTTGGCAATATGCCAGTTTTTTGCTGCTTGGGCAGCTACCCCTTTACCGGAGGTGTCTATCAGTTTAGACTCTTTATCTGGAGGAGGGGCAACACCTGAAGTTTGTGAAATGGCAATTTTACGGGCAATAGAGACTACTGGAGAGGCCAGTGGTAACTGCCCTTTAATAAAAACGGAAACTGATGGGGGCAGGCTTGTATTTTTTGTCTATCTTGGGGGTGAGAATTCGAGCATGAACAGGGTCTTTGAATATATCGTCTGCATGTCTCATCATGCCTTTGAGTATAGGGAGAGTGTGAGTGGACCTTTGTCAGCTGCTAAGGGTTTCAAATAGAAAGTCCTCTTTTAGGGATTCTTTATGTAATTTTACCCCATGATACTCTGCAGCTCTAGATAGTAATTCTATGTAACCCCACATTGTCGTAAGGTGGGAAAGGCTTTTGTAGGGTAAAGGTCTGAGTCATTATCTGTGGGTGATTCAGTGTTATAGTTTTTCCAGGGATCTGCTGGTAAAGGATCATCCCCACCATTCCCACCATCCTCATCATCAGGTTATTGGAGAGTTAGTTGGTGTAATTAGTAAGTGATGCAACTGTGGGGAAGGTGATGATGGAGGAGGAGGAGGAGGGGGAGAGGGGTTAGTACTAACCTGCTTCTGCTTCAAAGGAATATGATGTGTCCTCTGACACTGGTTTACGTTTCTGAGGTAATTTGGAAGAAAAATGTCCTGTCTGAAGATTATATGGCTGAAATACCCGCCACCCCCTCTCAACACATTCCCCAAAAATGGGAAACCGGAAACGGTTCTGAACTTTTGGAAGACGGGAGGGAGTGACCCTCCCGGCCGTATTTATTAAAATATGAAACAAAATTAAAACATTAAAATAACAGTTTCATATTAATGTACAATTTCATTTCCACATAGCGATGTTTGGCTAACCTTAACATATCCTCTAATACAAAGGTTCTCCTAGCCGAACTAACATCCTACAAAACGTTTAACTTGAAATTGTACATCCTAACGTTTAAGGGCCAACGGCAAGGTCGTAACCGGTGTCAAGATCCCTAAACCACACATATCCCCCTCACTTGTGAGGGGGGACCGCACAGAGGCGTACCTCAAGTGCATTTACCAATTTCCCTTGACTTGACGGGGGCCCCAATAAACTCGACGCCATTTAAAGGTCGTCCGAGGACTCGTGTGAGGTATCTAGAAGGTAGCGTAGACCCCCTCCCAAACCCCACACAACTTACCACATCTGCCGTCGCAGTTGCTTCATCAACACCCGTGCGTCGTCAGCCGTGGCGCCCTCGCCATTCTTTCCCAACCACGCTGCCAATTGTGCTGCCAACTCAGGCGGCATATCGTCCCCGGACACGGGGGTGACCACCACGGGAATCGGGTTCCCCTCTGTCGGCACCGGAGTTGGCCCTCCGAGTGGGGTATCGGGAACCGGGGTGTCTCCCCCAGCTGCCCCCCGTCTGGGCCTCTTGCCCTTCCCTCCTGGAGCGGCTCCTGCCGATGGTCGTTTCGGCCCCCCTTCCCCGTCTCTAGCCGCCACCTTCTTCTTTAGGTCGGTTACCTCCTTCATGAGCATACGGAGCATCTGGTCGGTAGTAACTCGCTTTCCAACTTTCTTAGGCATTCTCAGACAGAGTATCTGTAAGACAAAAAGAAAGATTACCACGTTCAAAATTGGCTCTTCGTTCCGTCTCGAGCTCACGTGCAGCGAGGAGGTGCAGCTTCAGAGCACAGGAACAAGAGGATGCTTTCTTTGCTTGTTGCTCCTTTTATCCGTCTTCAGGGCGGGCGTAAACCCGCCCCTGCCTGCCCCAAAGGGCGTGGCCGGCCGCGTCAGTGTCTAGGCCAGCCCACTCCAGGGCGGGAAAAAGCGCGCCCCGGCTACGCCGCTTCGGGCATACCAGCCGAGACTCGCCTCCCGCCCAAGATGGCTTCCCGGGGGGATCGTGGTACTCCGCCATACGTTCGGGGGGACCGAATGGTCGCCCCTTTCCAATATAGAGTTCTTTCTGTTTGGGGTTCAAGTTTGGGGGTGGAACATCAAAACAAGGGTCCTGTTGCTGCAGAGGAGCATCTTTCTGTTTCGGACCCAAAATTTTCAGTGACGGGTCAGATGAATTTACGGTGCCGAAGGTTTAAGCTCAGAAGCCGTTTTTGGTTTTGGCGTCAAATGTTTTGGCTCCAAAGCGGTTTGGGGGTTCGAGCCAGAAGGTTTCGGCTTGGTGCCCGACTTTAGTCAACTAGATCCCGAGCCGGAAGGCTTTGTTGCATGTTTCGGTGCAGAGCTGGAAGGCAGGGCATCGGAAACATCTTCTCATGCTGACCGTGGCACGGGGGTGGGAACAGAGCCTTTTGCTTGGGCTGAGTAAGTAGTGGGCCATACATCACAAAATCTATCTCCTAGCACAACATCTTCCAGGAGCGAACAATCAAATTGCAGACTTTCTCAGCAGACAGATAGCAAATCCATGAGTGGGAGTTTCATCCCCAGATTCTTCTTCCCTACTTTCAGGAATGGAGATTCCCCTCACAGTTTGCCACAGTTCAAAACGCAAAATGCCCAAGCTAGAGCTCTCAATATTTCCACACCAAAAGCTGTATCTCAACTCCAGTCTCCTCACTCAGAGCCATGGAGGAATTTGACATCAAAATCCCAAGGAACTCAACCTGGCGATTTGGCTCCTGAAGTCATAGAGTTTAGTTATTTACAATTACCGCCAGACTGTATGAATATCCTAAAAGAAGTTAGGAAACCTACTACTGGAGCATTTTATGCAGCAAAGTGGAAACGATTTGTTATATATTTAACAATAATATCAATCCTCTTGATGCTTCAGTTCAAAACATCATCTGTTATCTTTTACACTTACAGCAATCTGGAGTGGCCTACACAGCCATTTGATTGCATTTAGCAGCAGTAGCTACATACTTGCAAAACAGACAACATGTGTCTTTATTCAGGGTACCAGTGATTAAAGCTTTTATGGAAGGACAAAAAAAAGAGTAATACGACCAAGAGCTCCACCTGCTCCAGTATGGAACTTAAACATAGTCCTTACCAGGCTAAAGGGTCCACCTTTTGAATCAGTGCCAACTACAATTTGTCTCTGTGAAAGGTGCTTTTCTTATCGCAATCATTTTCTTAAGGATAGTTGCTGAACTCCAGGCCCGAACTATACAAGAGCCTTTTTTTCAACTTCACAAAGACAAAGTGGTTCTTTGAACCAATCCCAAATTTCTTCCTAAAGTAGTTTCTGTTTTTCACTTCAGTTAATCAGTTGATACACCTGTTTTCCTTCCTCACCTGATTCTGTAGCGTAATGAGCTGTACATACACTACATATTAGAAGAGCTCTACTATATTATGTGGAAAGAACAAAACATTTTTGTAAAGCAAAATAACTCTTTGTTGCTCTTTCGCCACCACATAAAGGCAATCCCATTTCTAAATCTAGTATTGCAAGATGTATCGTGAAATGTATCCAAACATGTTTTGTGAAAATGAAAAGAGCCTTGACAATACCCCCTAGAGCGCGCTCCACCCACGAAATAGGGGCTACTATGGCCTTCTTAGGGAATATTCCCCTAGCTGACATCTGTAACATGGTCTACACCTCACACATACACCAAACACTATTGTGTAGATGTGTTAGCGAGGCAACAAGCTAATGTAGTCCAGGCAGTACTTAAAATACCTTTTTTAAACAGCTGCAACAGCTACAAGTTAGCCACCGCCTTGAGAGTTACTGCTGTATAGTCCATGCAAAGGATGTGATCTACAGCTCACATGCCTCGAACAGATAATGTTACTTTCCCAGTAAGCATCTGTTCTTGGCAGGTAGAGCTGTATATTCACATGCGCCCCGCCCCCCCGGGCACCTATACCTGTTGCTGTTTTTTCCTACTTTACGTACATAAGTATGGACATCTCTATTCTACCTTTACTAACTCCATTCCCACCCTCCACGGGAAAACAATGTTCGAGGCATGTGGGCTGCTGAATTCATATCTGTGCATAGATCACCGCCTAGTGTTGGGTCCGGATGATTGCACATTGTTGTCCTGGAAGAGTCTTCGAAGTATCACGAGATAGGTGGCTCCTCCCCTGGACTACAGTGCGCATGGGCATCGACTCCATCCCCAGATTGTTTTTTTCCGCCATTGGGTTCGGATGTGTTTCGGTTCCCTCCGTTGGAATCGATAGTTGTTTAACTTCTTTTACTTGAGACCAAAAGGTCTTTAGGACTCGCGTCGGTATTGTCTATCGTTCGGGATCGTTTGTTTCATCGACTCCGAGCCAACACTGCCCTTCCGCGTGCTTTCGGCGCGGACGGGCCTACACGACGCTCCAAACTACTTTCATCATGGAACGAAGTCCATTCAAGAGGTGCCCGGTGTGTGCCTCGAAGTACCCACATATCGACGTGCACCCAGTGTGCAATAAATGCTTGTCGCCAGACCACCACGAGGCCAAGTGTATGGCCTGCTCCAAGTTCCGATCAAAGAAGACGCTCAAGCTCCGCCGAGCTGCAAGACTGCAGGCCCAGCGATCGGCACCCCCTCCGACGGACATCTTCGACACGGAGGATGTCGGCGACGACACTATTCAGGATATCACGGAGTCTAACCCGGTGTCGGAGGTCGAGGAAGACTACGACGCGGAAGACGAGGATTTCGATGAAGTCGTCGAGGAGGTAGGGGTCGACGACGGGGCCATTGCCACCGTAGAGGATAGCTCGGAAGAGGAGCTTCCTCACACTGACTCCGGGGCCAGCCACCATTCTAAGGCCCAGGCCGAGGGATCGCCTTTGGGCCTTACCCAAAGTCTTGATTCCCGTCCCACGGCTCCGCCTTCCGGCCCGGCCACGGACATTGATACGGCATCACTTACGGTACAAAAACCGAAAGTGAAACCATCGGTCTCGACGCCAATCGTATCGGAACCGAAAGCGCAAGTCGCACTGGTCGGGTCAAAGGCTTCGGAGGCCTCGGCGCCGAAGAAATCCAAGATGGCCGTCGAGCTCAAGAGCCACGCCAAAATGGCCGACCCGAAGACTACGGTGTCGAAGCCGAAGGTGAAGACGTCCGACGCGGCTGCGTCGGCGCCGAAGTTGGTCGACGCACTTAAAAGTCGCATCGATACCAAGAAGGTCGACGACCATAAGAAGATCACAAAGAAGAGACAGGACGACCCGAGTCTATCACTGCCCTGCTTCCAATCGACAAGGCCAAGGGGGCAGCTGCGTCGGCTCCGAAGACTGCGGCCTCGGTCGCCGGCCCAAAATCTGCTTCAGAAGACTCTCTCGAGCCGGTACGTCCCTCCGCCTCGCTCACTAAAAAGGTCAACGAGTCCCTTCAGCGTATTAGAGAGGGGACCGCGGCAGTCGAGCCGCAGGGCACTGTGCTGCCCAAGCCTCTTCAGAAACCGGCGAAAGCGCCCACGCCGATTCTGTTCACGTTGCTGCCGAAGACGGCGCCGAAGGCTGTCACAGCGAAGCCGGGGGCCGGGGTGCCCGTGAAGTTATCTTAGACGCCGAAGGCATCGTTGGTGGTTCCAAGCCCGCGCCACCAACCACTGGCAGAAGAAGAGCATCGAGAAGTGATCATCGACGCCAACACAGGCAAGCTCTCTCTCCTTAAAAGGAAGATCACCCCTGAACCAGCTTTGGAGCATTTCCAAATCCCACTTAAGAAAAAGATGGACTCTGCTGGTGCCTCTGCCCCTTTGGAGCCTGCATCACCCCAAGGCCATGAACTTTCACCCACTCATTCTAATGTTGAGGAGGGTGATGGTAACGACGAGGATGAGTATGCCTATCCAGTCTACTCAGACCCAGAGGATGTGACTGAGCCTTGGGCTGCAGGTGGCGACCCTGGGGACCCGCAGTCAGGACAGGAGCCTCAGCTCTTTTCAGCAAAAACTTCCCCAACTAAGGACTCTTCAGCTTTCAATGCTCTAATCGAAAGAGCGGCAGCCAACCATGACGTCGATCTCCATGCTGACCCGGTAGACGTCGATTTTCTTTTTGACACCTTTTCAGTCGCTGAAAAAACTGTAAAGACTTTGCCAATGCTAGAAGGGGTGTTAAAACATGCGCCAGAGGTCTTCAAGGAGCCCACCCGAGCAAGAGTCGTCAACCCACGTATTGACAAGAAGTACAAGGCAGCGCCCACTGATCCAACATACATCAAAGGACCGTTGCCTCTGGATTCCATGGTTGTCTCCAATGCTCGCAAAAGAGCCAACTCACAGACTACGGGTGATGCTCCTCCCCCAGACAAGGAATCAAAAGTATTTGAGGCTTCGGGAAGCGTGTTGCTGCGCAGGCAGCCAACATATGGCGCATATCCAACACACAGGCGCTGCTTGCGCGTTACGACAGGGCACACTACGACACTCTAGAGACCCTTCTACAACACCTGCCAGAGCAATATAAGGAAGCAGCTGAAATGTTGATACAGGAGGGGAAGCTTATCACCAATGCTTCACTTAAGTGCGCTCTGGATGTGGCTGACACCGCCTCAAGAGCGATAAACACTAGCGTTCTACTGCGTAGGCATGCATGGCTCAGAATATCCGGTTTCAAACCAGACATTCAAACTACCATCCTCAACCAAACTGTCAACCCAGACCACCTGTTTGGCCCAGAAGTTGATACCACCCTCGAGAAAATGAAAAAGGACACCTACACTGCTAAGTCTGTGGGTGCCTTGCAGTCCCAGCAGTTTCGGGGTGGTTCCTTTCGACGCTCCAATAATAGAGGCACCTCGAGGGGTCAAGTGTCACAGTCAACGCAATTCTATAAAAGTAACACCCAACCCTCCTATACCAACAAGGGTCGGGGTGGATACCGGGGCAACAACGTCAAAGACAGAGTACGTGGTAATAACAGCTCTAGGTCCTCCACCGCCAACAAACAGTGACGCCTTGTCACTGCCCCCCGACCACGCAACACCGGTCGGGGGGAGACTCCAGCAGTTCCTGCCCGTGTGGAAGTCATCACCACGGACAGGTGGGTCAGATCTCTTATCCAATATGGTTATTGTCTGGAGCTCACATCCACTCCACCCAACATACCCCCAAAGAGCCGCCCTATGTCCGGCGAGCACTTGCACTTGTTGCAGCAGGAAGTCAACGTCATGCTGCAAAAAGGAGCAATAGATACCTTTCTGCTACTTTCCTTTGTTGAACCTTGCCTGCGCCGAGTGCTGGAGGACTGAGACAGCGCTCTGTGATCTTGCCGAAGCGCATTTTAAAGCGCTACTTTTCGCCGGACCCGCTCCGCGGGTCCCGCTTCATTGGAGCAACATCCTGCAGAAACTGACTTCTCTGAACTAAGGGCTTGAGGCAACCAGGGCTGCGAGCGAGCAGACTGCTGGACTCCAACTCCCAAGAGTCCCAGCAGCTGCCATCACCGATAACACCTGGTGACGCTCTCCCTGAAGGCCACGCCCCCTGCTACCCTGCAAAAGGCGCCGGATCTACAGCCGCAGTGGATACCTTTCTGCTACTTTCCTTTGTTGAACCTTGCCTGCGCCGAGTGCTGGAGGACTGAGACAGCGCTCTGTGATCTTGCCGAAGCGCATTTTAAAGCGCTACTCTTCGCCGGACCCGCTCCGCGGGTCCCGCTTCATTGGAGCAACATCCTGCAGAAACTGACTTCTCTGAACTAAGGGCTTGAGGCAACCAGGGCTGCGAGCGAGCAGACTGCTGGACTCCAACTCCCAAGAGTCCCAGCAGCTGCCATCACCGATAACACCTGGTGACGCTCTCCCTGAAGGCCACGCCCCCTGCTACCCTGCAAAAGGCGCCGGATCTACAGCCGCAGTGGATACCTTTCTGCTACTTTCCTTTGTTGAACCTTGCCTGCGCCGAGTGCTGGAGGACTGAGACAGCGCTCTGTGATCTTGCCGAAGCGCATTTTAAAGCGCTACTTTTCGCCGGACCCGCTCCGCGGGTCCCGCTTCATTGGAGCAACATCCTGCAGAAACTGACTTCTCTGAACTAAGGGCTTGAGGCAACCAGGGCTGCGAGCGAGCAGACTGCTGGACTCCAACTCCCAAGAGTCCCAGCAGCTGCCATCACCGATAACACCTGGTGACGCTCTCCCTGAAGGCCACGCCCCCTGCTACCCTGCAAAAGGCGCCGGATCTACAGCCGCAGTGGATACCTTTCTGCTACTTTCCTTTGTTGAACCTTGCCTGCGCCGAGTGCTGGAGGACTGAGACAGCGCTCTGTGATCTTGCCGAAGCGCATTTTAAAGCGCTACTCTTCGCCGGACCCGCTCCGCGGGTCCCGCTTCATTGGAGCAACATCCTGCAGAAACTGACTTCTCTGAACTAAGGGCTTGAGGCAACCAGGGCTGCGAGCGAGCAGACTGCTGGACTCCAACTCCCAAGAGTCCCAGCAGCTGCCATCACCGATAACACCTGGTGATGCTCTCCCTGAAGGCCACGCCCCCTGCTACCCTGCAAAAGGCGCCGGATCTACAGCCGCAGTGGATACCTTTCTGCTACTTTCCTTTGTTGAACCTTGCCTGCGCCGAGTGCTGGAGGACTGAGACAGCGCTCTGTGATCTTGCCGAAGCGCATTTTAAAGCGCTACTTTTCGCCGGACCCGCTCCGCGGGTCCCGCTTCATTGGAGCAACATCCTGCAGAAACTGACTTCTCTGAACTAAGGGCTTGAGGAAACCAGGGCTGCGAGCGAGCAGACTGCTGGACTCCAACTCCCAAGAGTCCCAGCAGCTGCCATCACCGATAACACCTGGTGACGCTCTCCCTGAAGGCCACGCCCCCTGCTACCCTGCAAAAGGCGCCGGATCTACAGCCGCAGTGGATACTTTTCTGCTACTTTCCTTTGTTGAACCTTGCCTGCGCCGAGTGCTGGAGGACTGAGACAGCGCTCTGTGATCTTGCCGAAGCGCATTTTAAAGCGCTACTTTTCGCCGGACCCGCTCCGCGGGTCCCGCTTCATTGGAGCAACATCCTGCAGAAACTGACTTCTCTGAACTAAGGGCTTGAGGCAACCAGGGCTGCGAGCGAGCAGACTGCTGGACTCCAACTCCCAAGAGTCCCAGCAGCTGCCATCACCGATAACACCTGGTGACGCTCTCCCTGAAGGCCACGCCCCCTGCTACCCTGCAAAAGGCGCCGGATCTACTGCCGCAGTGGATACCTTTCTGCTACTTTCCTTTGTTGAACCTTGCCTGCGCCGAGTGCTGGAGGACTGAGACAGCGCTCTGTGATCTTGCCGAAGCGCATTTTAAAGCGCTACTTTTCGCCGGACCCACTCCACGGGTCCCGCTTCATTGGAGCAACATCCTGCAGAAACTGACTTCTCTGAACTAAGGGCTTGAGGCAACCAGGGCTGCGAGCGAGCAGACTGCTGGACTCCAACTCCCAAGAGTCCCAGCAGCTGCCATCACCGATAACACCTGGTGACGCTCTCCCTGAAGGCCACGCCCTCTCTCAAGGCCACCCAATAAATAGAGTGGCAGTATACCGCTGCGCGGGAGCGCGCGGGTAAAGCCCGGGACAAGGGCGGGCCCTCTGAGGCCCTCAGAGGCACGAGAAGGCCAGGCTAGGCCCACCCCCTTATGCCCGGTAAACCATACTCCACTCCTACCTTAAACTACCTGTGAGATTGCAGCTTCAGCCCGTGTATAGCTGGGTAGGTATTTAAGTTCCCAACCCCTACAAATATTCCCTTGTAGTGTAATCACAGAGTTCATTATCCATTTTTGCCACGTTACTCTTCTGTGAAACCACACCAGTGTCCCCCAGTCACGATGACAAAGAAACTAAGATCTGGTAAAATAATAGTAGGAAGATCCAGCACCAGAACAAAATCAAATCCCCTTAGAAATAAACATAGCCAATCTACTAACATGAAAAGTACGTGTCAGCTCTTCAATTTCTGGGAAAAGGGTAAAAACAAAGCCACAGGGGTGGACAATAAAGCAATGGACCCAAAGGACTCCGGAGTTACCCACTTAGATTCTGCCCCTAATAACCTACGGGAGAGCCCTGAAACTAAAAAGGTAACGGCAGACTCGAGTCCAGGGCCAACTAGGACGCCACAATCTCCCCCCAAGAGCGAGTTCTCACCCCCCCTATTTTCAACTTTGAAAAACAATATTGACCTAGCACCAGAGGTAATCATAAAAACAAAAAAAGACAGAGAGCAAGATAATTTAAACATCATGGTAATTCCTCACGATGAAGCTACTCAACCAGTTAACAATTCACTAACCAAAATGTCATTTCACAACGGTTTGTCCCCAATGATTCTAGATGAAGTCCTATGTCAACGGTATTTAGAACCTGATCCCACAAAAGCTGAGCTACCCCAGAACACCCCGTTAATGTCAAACCATGCCGGCTTACATTTATACAGTAGTACTCCATCAAAAACCTCACACTCTCATTTTTCCTCCAGCCCTAATTTAAATTTGACCGGAAATAATACCTTCCAATGTAAGGGGCCCGACAAACCGATTTCTGACTCCCTACACATTCTAGAACACTTATTGGCTTCTATCTTACATTTATTGGAAAAATTTGTGGGGGGATCTGATTGTGTGCTTGACACAGTGACTCAAATCTTAAAAGTCCTGCTGAGGACCCAAAAAGAGAAGGATGTGGTCGGATGGGGCCCTCCTCCCCTCCCTCGGATAAGATAGGTATAAATGGTCATTCCCCAGTAACTATAATTACTTCAAAAACAGTACAAGAGAAAATAAGCGTTCCCCAGTCATCATCCAATTTAAACGGCTCAGCAAATAACGATTTGGAAATAAAACTTCTTGCGGAAACCCCGCTAAAAACAGGAAATGATCTGTTCCCTATTTTTATGAAGCAGAAGGGGGACGGGGACATAGAGGAGGAAGCTATCAAGGGGGAAACTGATAATAGAGGGAAAATTGTGCCAATAAAAAAGAACGGAAAGCACAAGAGGAAACTGCTAAGACGGATAGAAAAAAACAGGCGGAGGAAAATTCTATTCAGGAAATGCTTAAACTCTCCCTCACCGAAAGTGACACCCCAAGTACAGATTATTTACAAAAAGGGGTGGTGAGGGACAGAGTCTCTGAATTAAGCAGAAAGCTCTCACCCAGTCAAAAGATCAGGGCTAGATCCAACACCGTTTTTTAGCTCACTGCACCATCCCAGTTTCAGAACCTGGCTGTATGCAAATTAGTCTGTTCCTGTCCCAGTGCATGATGGGAACAGGACAAACCAAACTACAGAAGCCAATTCTTACACTGGGAAGGAAACAAGCTCCCGGGGACCGGTTTCTGGCATTACAGCCGTCTTCGGCCCGGTTTGCTTGAATCCTGATGGTGCAATGAGCAAGGGTCTCACATCTGAGAATACCCTTCCACGCTTAGGGTGGACAAAATTATTTACAAAAAGGGGTGGTGAGGGACAGAGTCTCTGAATTAAGCAGAAAGCTCTCACCCAGTCAAAAGATCAGGGCTAGATCCAACACCGTTTTTTAGCTCACTGCACCATCCCAGTTTCAGAACCTGGCTGTATGCAAATTAGTCTGTTCCTGTCCCAGTGCATGATGGGAACAGGACAAACCAAACTACAGAAGCCAATTCTTACACTGGGAAGGAAACAAGCTCCCGGGGACCGGTTTCTGGCATTACAGCCGTCTTCGGCCCGGTTTGCTTGAATCCTGATGGTGCAATGAGCAAGGGTCTCACATCTGAGAATACCCTTCCACGCTTAGGGTGGACAAAATTATTTACAAAAAGGGGTGGTGAGGGACAGAGTCTCTGAATTAAGCAGAAAGCTCTCACCCAGTCAAAAGATCAGGGCTAGATCCAACACCGTTTTTTAGCTCACTGCACCATCCCAGTTTCAGAACCTGGCTGTATGCAAATTAGTCTGTTCCTGTCCCAGTGCATGATGGGAACAGGACAAACCAAACTACAGAAGCCAATTCTTACACTGGGAAGGAAACAAGCTCCCGGGGACCGGTTTCTGGCATTACAGCCGTCTTCGGCCCGGTTTGCTTGAATCCTGATGGTGCAATGAGCAAGGGTCTCACATCTGAGAATACCCTTCCACGCTTAGGGTGGACAAAATTATTTACAAAAAGGGGTGGTGAGGAACAGAGTCTCTGAATTAAGCAGAAAGCTCTCACCCAGTCAAAAGATCAGGGCTAGATCCAACACCGTTTTTTAGCTCACTGCACCATCCCAGTTTCAGAACCTGGCTGTATGCAAATTAGTCTGTTCCTGTCCCAGTGCATGATGGGAACAGGACAAACCAAACTACAGAAGCCAATTCTTACTCTGGGAAGGAAACAAGCTCCCGGGGACCGGTTTCTGGCATTACAGCCGTCTTCGGCCCGGTTTGCTTGAATCCTGATGGTGCAATGAGCAAGGGTCTCACATCTGAGAATACCCTTCCACGCTTAGGGTGGACAAAATTATTTACAAAAAGGGGTGGTGAGGGACAGAGTCTCTGAATTAAGCAGAAAGCTCTCACCCAGTCAAAAGATCAGGGCTAGATCCAACACCGTTTTTTAGCTCACTGCACCATCCCAGTTTCAGAACCTGGCTGTATGCAAATTAGTCTGTTCCTGTCCCAGTGCATGATGGGAACAGGACAAACCAAACTACAGAAGCCAATTCTTACACTGGGAAGGAAACAAGCTCCCGGGGACCGGTTTCTGGCATTACAGCCGTCTTCGGCCCGGTTTGCTTGAATCCTGATGGTGCAATGAGCAAGGGTCTCACATCTAGAACACTTATTGGCTTCTATCTTACATTTATTGGAAAAATTTGTGGGGGGATCTGATTGTGTGCTTGACACAGTGACTCAAATCTTAAAAGTCCTGCTGAGGACCCAAAAAGAGAAGGATGTGGTCGGATGGGGCCCTCCTCCCCTCCCTCGGCCTCGGATAAGATAGGTATAAATGGTCATTCCCCAGTAACTATAATTACTTCAAAAACAGTACAAGAGAAAATAAGCGTTCCCCAGTCATCATCCAATTTAAACGGCTCAGCAAATAACGATTTGGAAATAAAACTTCTTGCGGAAACCCCGCTAAAAACAGGAAATGATCTGTTCCCTATTTTTATGAAGCAGAAGGGGGACGGGACATAGAGGAGGAAGCTATCAAGGGGGAAACTGATAATAGAGGGAAAATTGTGCCAATAAAAAAGAACGGAAAGCACAAGAGGAAACTGCTAAGACGGATAGAAAAAAACAGGCGGAGGAAAATTCTATTCAGGAAATGCTTAAACTCTCCCTCACCGAAAGTGACACCCCAAGTACAGATGGCAGTGGGAAAAAATAAAAACTCAGTCAATATGTCAGCCAAAGAAAACATTGCCTTAACATCCAAGGCAACGTCACCCTTCCTACCTACCCATACATCCCCCTTGTCAGCAATTGCTAACATATTCACCTTTGGTCAACAAAGCAACAATATTAGGGATACAAAAGTGGCACACAAATCGACCTCCCCAGGTCAGGTGCAAAAGCCACCTACCCAAGCAACAATGGTACTTAATCCCTTTGCTCCTGCCTTCCAGGGAATAACAGCTCAGGGTGTTCCCCCCCCAAGGTTCCACGAACCAAGAAGCAGATAAACCAATTCCATTAGGGCATGAACAAAATCTCCCCGCCCAAAAAATTTCATCATTCAATCCTTTCATAACTGCCCCTATGGAAGCACCTACAAAGGTTCCCCTGGGTAAAGAATATATGAAAAATAATATAGATACCGCATGGGTAGAATTCTTTCCCCTTTTCGAAGTAGACTGTATCTTGAACAGATCCCTCTTGTTGAAATACTTTCAAGAATCTGCCAATCTGAAACTTATCCAATCAGCCGACCTAGACATAGTTCTGCAACAAAAGTCTGAAGTGGGGACGGTTACGAGGGTGAAGTTTCATTCAAAATTAGTAGCTAACCTCATTTTACAACGGGCAGAAGACCTCCAGAGTAGAGGAATAGATGTAATTCCTGTATTAATGCCCTCCAGTCGGAATAATGCCGCCAAAGCGCTAAACCAACAGAACCCACCCTCCTCCCTGCTGCTAGCTGCAACAGGCAACATAAATAATTTGGGTGAAATCAAAGAATTAAAAATAAGCAAGTCTAAAGACTCTTGTGTGGTATCCTATGCTCAATCCTCTTTTTTAACTCATCAAATTGCCCCTAGAGAGGAGAAGGATCATTGGAATTGGCTCCCCAAAGTATTGGCCGACAAATCCTCGGGTAAACCTTTATCCAATCAGTTCCTTTAGCACGGATCTATCCTTAATATCGTGGAACGCAGCAGGCCTAAAAAATAATCCGGAGAAAATACAATTCCTTTTGTCGCTAGAGGCAAATATTATATGCCTCCAGGAGACATGGTGCAATGGAAATATCCAAACAGGGAAGGACTATATTGTACTGGAAGGCAGCGCCACTGCGAACAAAAAAGGCCACGCCAGTGGCGGTATAGCTTGCCTTCTATCAAACCGTATCAACTGGGACTATGACCACTTCTTGGACCCGAGTAAACTTTTTCAGGTAGTAACTCTGTTTGGGTCAGGCAACCTCTTAGCTGGAAACCGCCTGGCCTTGATAAACGCTTACATTCCACCTGAAACAGGTTTTGATACAATTTTAAATAAAATCTTCCTCCATATACAGAGTATTAAGGAGAAAGATCCCAGAACGGTTATCATCCTAACCGGGGACTTGAACTGTAAGATCTCCAACTTTAGCTTAAGCCTATTTTCTGATAAAATAAGAGAAGAAACACTCCATATTCCTCGAGCAACGTTCCCTGAAAGTATATCAACAAATAAACGGGGTAAATTATTATTAAACGAGTTGGCAGAATCCGATGGGATAATCGCAAACGGACGTCTTCCCTCGGACTTCCCAGCAAATTTTACCCACAAATCGTATCAAGGGGAATCGATTCTTGATTACGTTATAATAGGGTCTCATTCATTTGAGTTACTAAAGGATATCGCTGTAATCGAAACCATATTCAGCGATCACAAAATCCTTTCCATCTCGATGAACGTACACCCTCCTAAATGTGACCAATGGTCCTTGAATAGTAACCAAATAAATTTTGGTAACAGTTCTGGAAGATGCTATTGGAACGCAAGGGCTCACCGTTACCTGGAGGATATGCTGGATATAGCAATTTCTGAGCTCCCCTCATGGTATGGCCGCGAAAATGAGCTTTTTTCCCTATTTTTGAATTCGATAAAAACAGGGGCTCAAAAACAGAACAAGGAAAAGTCCACCAAAATAATCCCCTGTCTCTTGAAACTGCTTAACGTTGACCTGAATAAACTTATAAGGACCCAATATTTAAATAGAACCGAGGACATATCCCGAGAAATAACAACACTAAAAAGGAGAAGGAGACGACTCTTATATGCTCTTCGCAAAGAAAAAGAGGACACCATCTGGGTAAAAATAAGGGAAGCAGCAACTTATGGAGAAATGAGACAATTTTGGTCCCTTATAGGTGAAGGGTGCAGCACGAGAACCAGTCCGCTTCCCATCCCTATCGAGGAACATACATGGAGGGACTTTGTCTCAAACCTCTATGCCAGTAACCCCACAGTTTCACCCCAGGTATGGTTAATAGACACAAGCCCGCCGGTAGAGCCCTTTTCAGAAAAAGACATAGATCTTACCATTGGGGAAATGAGACGTTCAGGGGCTATGGGCAGTGGCGTCACTAGGGGGGTGCGGGGGGTGCGGACCGCACCGGGTGACACCGTTTTATGGGGTGACACCGAGCCTCTGCTTTAAATAATCATTCGTATTGTTACATATCAGGAGGTGAGGTGCCCATTACCCGGCTGCCAGCCAAGATTAATGTTTATTATTGCTGCTATACGACGTCAGCGTCCGGACGTCAATGACGTTCAACTTCCAAACGTCACTTACGCAAGGAGCGGCGGAATGCTTATGCGTGATCCACTGAACCCAGGAATACCGCGCGGCCGATACCCACCTGGCCCAGCCGGAGGGTTTAGCTCCCGGGGCTCGGGGTTTCACCCCATATTTTCCTGATTGTGCCCCCACACCATGGCTTACCGGCGGGGGCCTCCGAGACCGGCCGGGGCCCCCGAGACCGGCCGGGGCCCGCGGGACCTCATGTGCAGAGGTAAGGAACGTGCCTGTCATATCTGCCCCTACCGCTGGTACTCCAGCTGTTCGTAAGTACTTTTCGGACGGCAAGTGAGCAGTCTGTGTGAGAGTTGGTGAGACAGTACGACGATGGGCGGGCGGAGGTAATGGAGTCTGAGATGGGCGCACCGCACGGGTCCTGTTTATGAAGGCTTGCACGAAAGGCAGCAGCGTCTCACATTTCACTGCACTAGGCCAAAACAGCGCGTTCCTTATTTCAGTAAATGTGATCTTCACCGAGGTTAATTTCCATGACGAGCTCAGACCACGCGCTTAAAGGATTTATGTAATTAGGGTGAGTGGGTGACACTTTTCTTTAAAAAGGGATATTGAGCTGTGACTGGCAGGAAGTGGCAGTGGGCACTGTGTGGAGACTTGTTCTGGCGTACGATTTGTACAACAGCTCGCATGTTCATGCAGTTTTGTTCTTGTGGGTCGCAATAAGGCCTTGTGCTTGTCGCTGGAGGAAGTCTAACTGCTCCTCGCCCCTGTTTGAAGAGTTGGATTTAGCTGAGAAGAAAGCTCTATGTAGAGCTATATCGAATTATTAAGGCTGCACTAGCCGCGCTAAAATCGATACATTTCAACGCAAGTGGAAAGACAGGGTTAACGTGGCTGATTTTTCCCAAGGTCTAACATGCTCAAACATGGCCCAGTATTTAACATTTTTTGATTCTGCTGAAATCTCTTTAGTTTCCAGCCAAAAGCCACTTTTGGGTTTATTTCGAATTTAGAAGGCAGGGTACTCCACCACAAATGTGTCCCAGTAATCTGTCCACTAAACTGATGGTTACCTGCTCTGTTTAGAGTCGGGCCGATCGTCATGTTTCCACCGGTGGAAACCTTAGACAGATGGGCTAACTAACTTTGGGCCGTCTGTCTAATAGTGTGACCAACTGGCATGGGTGCAAATTCAGGACGATCAGTGTAAAAATTCAGGACTGGAGGTCAAATTTCAGGACAAAATTTTGAGGCAAAAAGTACATTTTACAGACATATCAGGAGGTCGCACAAAAGTATATAAGTAAATAGATAACCAAAATAATTACAAGTAAAAATAAGTTTATATAAGGTTGAGACATGCGTGCACTTCACAGTTTTTCAGTATGCGCGCAACTTTGCAAAGCGAGATTAGGCCCTTTCTGCAATCATGATTTGTGCAGAAGGCACACCACATGCTGTCACTATAATAGAGCCCAACAGCACACCTTCCTGAAATTCGCAAATTTGATTTTAGTATGATGTCTGAAAGGAAGGAGTGGACATGGAAGGAGGATAGGCTACAGTGAGAATTGAGAGGTCGGTGGGCAGGCGAGAGAGCAAAAAGTAAAGCAAGGAATATGTATAATTAAGAGAGCAGGAACGGATACTGTAAGGAGAACTAAACACATGGCCCAGTGGCCGCTTCAAACCTGTAAGAATGATTCCGGTCCTTACTTGGGCGCTGTGACATTCATTTCACTATCAATGTATGTCAGATGGCACACATTAACTATGCAGGCCTCTTGGCGCTACAGAGTAAATGGAACCATTTACAATAAGGCGATCATTTTAGTTTGCTTAGTGGGCAGTGGGTTGAGACACAGAAAACTGCCTGGCAATGGTTGTATCAACACAGAGTTAGTGGTTATTAAAAGTGGCTTCAGGAAAGGCCTGAACCAGAGAATAATTCAATACGGTGGAAACCAGTGAACTAAGTATAACGCCCAGACGCAGAGTGAACCAAACTGCAGTCAAGTGAGTTTATATTGAGCAAATACAGGCACAAATGCTTGCAAAATACAGGGGACAACGCTGGACACGCAGATGAGTGTCGTGAAACTCGCGCAGGGTACCCCTAGGTAAACAGTGGAAAGGGTGCAGACTGGAAGGCAAACCCGCTGATGGCACATGCGGTCCATGCTGTAACTGGTGAGGGGGTGACACCATGAGTTACCAGCACCGGGTGACACCAACCCTAGTGACGCCACTGGCTATGGGCCCCGATGAAGTTCCAATCAATGTGTTAAAGCAGAACAGGGTCAAATGGAGCAAACTCTTGTGCCCTATCTTTAATTCCTGCCTATTAAGCGGAAAGGTTCTACCTTCCTGGAAGGGAAGCATCCTGGTCCCATTGTTCAAAAAGGGTGATCGTCTCCTCCCCCAGAACTATCGCCAGATTGCATTGTTGGATGCAATCGGCAAAGTTTTTACTAGATGCCTGCTTAAACGGATAAATGCATGGGTTGAATCTGCAAATATCCTTCCACTCGAACAGACAGGCTTTAGAAAAAACCACGGGACCATGGATAATCTAACTGCCCTCCAGGTAATAGTTGACAAGTACATAAGAGCAAGGAAAGGGAGATTCTATGTGGCCTTCATAGACTTCTCCACGGCCTTTGATAAGGTCGACCGTCAGGTATTGTGGAGAAAGCTACACAACTTAGGAATGCCACATAGTCTCTTACGCTTGGTCCAGGATCTGCATGATAACACATGGTGTAAGGTACTGTTGGGAGGAGAAAGAGGTCTCTCCCGGCTCATTCCATATGCAAATGGCCTCAAACAGGGCTGCCTATTAGCTCCCCTCTTATTTTCCCTTTACGTTAGCGACCTTCCCCTCACTTTATCGACATGTGTAGGAATTGCACCACGCTTAGGCGAAAGACACATCCCCTGCCTAATGTATGCGGACGACATTTTAATCTTAGACCTCACCCCTAAGGGTCTTAATAGTCTTCTACATGCACTACACACCTTCTCGGAAGAGCACTTTTTGAAAATAAACATTTCTAAAAGTAAGATAATGTGCTTGGAAGGACGAAATAAACTAAAGTTGGACCACATTAGCTGGGAATTGGGAGGCCAGAAATTAGAAAGAGTAAAATCGTATGTCTTTCTAGGTATGGTAGTCACTAGTAATTTAGGCAACAAATCACATATTGAAAGCAGCTCCCGAAAAGCAAAGTCACAGGGTAAAGGCCTAAGAGCACTGTATAAATCAACTGGCCAGAGACACTTTGTTCACTTGTTGGAGGCCTTTCGGGCAAAAGTCCCCCCGACTCTGCTCTATGGGGTTGAATTAATTGACCTAGCGGAATGGGGCTTCTTAGATACAGTGGAGGGCTCCCTATTGAGAAATCTATCCTCGGTTAATAACAGTTGTAGTGCTGCAACCCTGCGTTTAGAATTCGGCCTTAGGAGTAGCTGGGCTCAGGGACTTGCAGGAGTGATTCGCTGGGTTATTAGTCTGATCAAAGGAAAGCCAACTACTCTCAGATCTCTCATCACAAAAGAGTTGATGGGCCCACTAAATGAATACTCGATCCTAATAAAGAACTATAGGAGAGCCATCACTCTCTTGGACTTGGAGGAAGCATCCATCCTAGAGCTTTCCATGAACCAATTAAAATTACAACTAAAACAAGCTACATGGAAGCTAAGTTACGAGAGGGATCGGAATTTAATAATACAAAAAAAGGGGGCCATACAAGTTGTTGATTCCTATACAATTAGACAAATACAACCCTACCTGTCATGGAACATCCCCCACGGCTTACGCCGCTTTTGGCTACTTCTCAGGCAGGACTTGCTCCCCCTGAACAAGTTGTTGGCCAAATGGTATGGCATATCTAATGTATGCAATTACTGTAACCTTGCAATTCAAGATGCCAAACACGTCCTGCTAGTTTGTCCCGCATTATTGTCTTACCGTCGTTTCGGGATAAAACCGGCTTGTACCCAGTTTGGTATTTCTACCGTAACAGCCTTGTTGGATGCTATCCTTAGTCCCCCAAATGGAATTTTTTGTAACAAAATTTTTTATTTTTTTAAATGTTTCTTAGAACTTTATTAGTAGAATGGTATAATGTTTTGTATAATTACTGCCTGTATGAGTTGTTATATACGATTTAAATTTTAAATTGTGTCTGTAAGTGTATAATATGTGGATCTCTACGGAGTTCCAAAACATATTTAATAAAATTGAAATTGAGCAATAGAGCTCGTGCCCCTGCAAGAAAGAGGTACAGGAGTTTACTCCCTGTACTTTCTTTTGGTCCATGCTTAAAGTACGAGGTTTTCCATTTTCTGTTTTATACCTAAGAAAAGAACATTCAAAACTTCGAGAAGTTACAGTACGATCAGTGAAATAAGCTTATTGCCAGGTAGATATGAGTTAACTCCTGAGTTAGAGCCAACCCCAAGCCGCCCTCTATGCTAGATAGAGTGTGAGCAAACCACCCTCATCCCTCCAGCCCTCCCCGGTGTACCCCCCCGCCTCACTCAGCCCTCCTCAGCCCAACCCGTCTTCTTCGTCTGAGTCTAGTGGATCATCCTCAGGTAGTGGATCACAGATGTCGCCCCGGTACATGTTCCATGGGGACCACACTTTGTTCCACTTGGCCGGACATGCCCTGTTCAAGTAAACTGCCCGTTCTGTGACCATGGCCCTGTCCATATTTACGCACCATTGTGAGGCCGTCGGGGGGTCCGCCACCCCCCAGCGCTGCGCGATGTCTCTCTTGGCCATCATCATCCCTAAAGTTACCCAGAGGCGGCCATGCCGGGACAAGTCAGTTGGTTCCCACACATTGAGGAGACAACGCCGCGGTTCCGGGAGCACCGAAACCTCCAACACCTGTGACACAGTGCGCATGACCTGACGCCAATAGGAGTGTATAACTGAGCACTCGCAGAATGTGTGGAAGAGTGTGCCCTCCTCCCCGCAGCCTCGCAAGCAGAAAGGGTCAGGGGCTCGTTGTATGCGGTGAAGCAATGTCCTGGTGTAATATGTTCTATGTAGGACCTTGAGTTGGATGAGCCTCATTTTAGACGATATTCCTGCTTCCTTAGGGGACGCCAGTGCCTCGTTCCATTCATGTTCATCCATCTCGCCCACTTCCTGCTCCCATTTCTCCTTAAGAGGCACTAGCGGGTCCGGGGAATTGTTAAGGAGTTTTCGGTAGATGAGGGAGGTGGCTTTTTCTACCATGTAATCCGTCAGAAGGGGATCCTCTAGCGGGGAGGACTCGGGGAGAGTCGATCCCGCCGGAGCAGCCGCCAGTAATGCATGACGGATTTGGACATATCGGTAGGTTTCGTGTGGCCCTAGGTCATAGAGTTCTTTCAGGCGGGCAAAAGTAATGACTCCCCCATGCTCCCACATGTCCCCTACCGTTGAGATGCCGATATCGTCCCAGCGGGAAAATCCCTTACTGGTCCGAAGGTTGCCCAGGGCTCGTGAGTCCCAGAGTGGAGTGAGTTTAGTGAGTGTGTCTTTCCACCCTAGTGCAGCGGTGGCTGCGTGCCAGGTGGCCACCGTGAGCCTAGTGGGGCCCTTCAGCGGTCTGAGTTTCCGTCTATCATAAAGCGGGCCAGTAGGCCACTGGTACCCAGTTGGGCCCTGTCCGCCTGGAATGCCGGGTCCGATTGCGATTCATGCAGCCACTGGTTGATCGGTCTGAGCTGTGCCGCCCAGTAGTAGAGATAGAGGTTGGGAAGTGCGATGCCGCCCTCGTACCAGCTCCTGCAGAGCTTGGCGTGTGCTATACGCGCCGGGCGGTTGTCCCACAGCAGACCAGAGACCACTGCCGCCACCCTCTTGAAGTACCTCTGGGGCACAGCAAAGGGGGTATTGTCTAGGATATATAGGAAGCGGGCAGGGATTTCATCTTAAACAGGGCTGCTTTCCCAAGCATCGTCAACGGTAATCCCGCCCAGAAGCTCGCATCTTGCTTGAGGCGGTTCAGCGGTGGCGTGAGATTCAGATTTTCGTGTTCCGCCGGGTCACCCGTAACGTGAATACCAAGGTACTTAAATGAGGAGCCGGCCAGTCGCAGAGGGCAGTCTGGACCAAGCGTTGGGTGACTACCCGTCAGGGCGTACAGTTCAGATTTACTCCAATTAATAGTGTATCCTGATATCTCTCCGTGGTCGTTACAGAGGCGCAAGAGGGCCGGTATGCCGTGATCGGGGTCCGTCAGGTACACCAGCATATCATCCGCGTAAAGCGAGACGCGGTCTTCCCAGCCCTCTTTCCATTTAATCCCTTTAAGCAAAGGGGTAGTCCTGATGCGGATAGCCAAGGGCTCTAGTGAGAGCGCAAGGAGAAGGGGGGAAAGAGTGGGAAGGAGCGTGAAATGTGGCCGTTCGCTACCACGTGCGCTACCGGTGCGGTGTATAGCAGTTTGATCCAGGAGATGAAGATGGGTCCGAATCCCATATACTGGAGTACCTCAAAGAGATAGGCCCACTCCACCATGTCGAAGGCCATTTTCGCGTCAAGCGCCAATCTGGCCGCAGGTTCGCCTATGTCAACTGCTTTAGCTAACACCCCATGCACCCGCCTGAGATTGAGCGAGGTGTTCCTGTGGGGCATGAACCCTGACTGGTCCGGGTGAATAAGATCGGACAGATGAGGCAGGAGACGATTTGCCAGAAGTTTCGCTAGAATCTTACTTTCTGCGTTGAGCAAAGATATAGGGCGGTATGAGGAGCATTCCTCAGGGGGCTTGCCAGGCTTTGGAATAGCCACGATTGCGGCCGTTCGTTGGTCTAGCGGGAGCACCCCCTTATCACGGCACTCTTCGTACATTCGGAGCAGGTATGGGCTTAGAACGTCGGTGCGTGCTTGGAACCATTCGACTGGGATGCCGTTTGGCCCTAGCGCTTTGCCCGTACGGAGGGCCCCAATGGCGATCCGCAGTTCGTCAGCTGTGAATGGAGCCTCAAGCTCAGTTGCGGCCTCCGGTAGCAGTGCTGGGATGTTTATGTCGTAGAGTGCGCTTTGGGCTGCAATCGCGGTGATGTCCCGTTCCGGAGTGTATACTTTCTCAAAATGGGTAGCCAGTGCCTCCACTACGCGATCTGGGTCAGTCTGAGTAATGCCCTCTTCGTCTTTCACCTGCTGGATCCCTCTGGAGCTACCCCCTCTCTTGTCGAGCCAGGCCAATATTTTTCCCGCTTTGTCCCCAACATCATATACTCGGTTTTGTGTATCTGAGATGTGGCCTTGTGTGACGAGCCGAGCGTGGTCTGTATACAGGCGCTGGGCAAGTGCTAGTGCATGTGTTGTGTCATCCGTGGGGTCTGCTTCATGGGCAGTGGTGGCTACGCGCAGTCGGAGCTCAAGGGCCGCGTGTTCAGCTGCCTGTTCTCTTCTATGTGACGTTATGGAACTGATGGCTTGCCCCCTTAGGACTGTCTTGTAGGCCTCCCAGAGGACCTCAGCCGAGGCTGCTGTTGGTTCGTTCTCCGTGAAATAATGTGTCGTGGCGGTCTGCAGGGCCTTCCTGACCTTGGGGACCTTTAGATAAGAGGCGTGCATAGGAAAGACGCGGTGGCGTGTTCGTGTCCTTGAGGTAATGGTGAGAGTCAGTGGTGAGTGGTCTGAGATGCCCCTAGGGTGTATGTGCACTTCCTCTACGCGCTGTAACCCATCCCCCAACGCCAGGAAGTGATCAATGCGGGATAGGCTATTGTGGACGGTGGAGTGGAACGTGTACTGTCGCAGTGTAGGGTGAACATGGCGCCATATGTCTACCAGCCCTAGTGCCTCTGTGAAGCGCTGAAACCTGGAAGGACCCCCCGGGAGGGCAGCCGCTGGGAACCTATCGCGTTGCGGGTCCGCAGGTGCATTGAAGTCCCCGCCTAGAAGCATGTCACCCTCGGGGAGGGACAGCAAGAAGTCGCCCAGGGCTGGCAACATCACGGAGTGCAATGATGGTGGGATGTAAACTGAAACTATTGTCAAGGGGCGCCCGTCCCATTGTCCTGCCGCTGCCGCAAAACAGCCCTGTGTGTCAGTCCTAGTGCTGAGGGTGATAAAATTGGAGGACTTTCTAAGTAGGATACCCGTGCCCCGGGACCCAGTGGAGAATTCCGAGTGGGTTAACATTTTATACCCCCTTCTGTCCAGGGCCTTAGTGGCGCTACCCATTAGATGGGTCTCTTGGAGGAGTATTAGGTCAGGTTTGTGACGTTTCACCTCGGACAGAACGAGGCCGCGCTTCACTTTATCACCTAGGCCGCGCACGTTCCATGCTAGAAGTTTGAGGGAGGAGCCGCCACATCGCGTCTCCCCCGTTCGCGTTACATTAGGCTGTACATCCACCATCAGTAAACATCAGAAACAGAAACCATCGGAGCAGACTCCACCTCCCCAGCAACAGTTCAATAAGCATCATAGTGCATTTTACAGTTTTTGATCGATTCTGTGAACGTCCCGTAAAAACAAACAAACCCCCCACCAACCCCCCCCACCCTGCCTCCCTGCCAAACGGACTCAGAACTGCCCGCCACCCCAACTTAGCAGAGCGCTTATCCCATGCCAAAAACAGAGTACTTGCGCGTCAGGGGAGAGTGTCCCCCAAAGCAGGCGGTCCCTCTGCTGCCCTCGGGTTGTCCGGGCCAGCGTCCATGAACGACTTGGTGAACAATCATAGTGGGAATAAGGTCCAGGTTACACATGTAGTTCCTCATGGTAGTGTCATTTGCCTCCAGCAGCTCCCATGTGGTCTTGCGACGGTGATCCATTCGCACTGCCCCTGGTCGACGATTGTGAGCCCGGCCGGCTCTCCTCTCCCGTCCTGTTGCGTCGGCGGTTGGAAGTGCGGTCCACCGTGCGCCAACCATCCAGCCATTCTTTTGCAGACTCCGCCGAGTCGAAGAACCAGACCTTCTTATCGGCCACCCCTCTCAGTCGGGCCGGAAACAACATGGAGTACGGCAGTTCTTGGTCGCGGAGTGATTTTTTTAACCTCTAAGAAGGTCCTCCTTCTGCGGGTGACCTCCGCCGTGTAATCCGGGAAAAAGGATATCCGTGAATTTTGGATTTGGATGGGCGGTGCCACCCTGGCTGCCTGGAGGACTGCATCACGGTCTCTAAAGTTAAAGAGTCGTGCCAGGATGGGGCGCGGGGTGGCCCCCGGGGTAGGTGTCCCCCCGGGGACCCGGTGGGCCCGCTCTACTGTAAAGAAGTTGGATAGTCCCTTCGGGGCCAGTTTTGTCTTTATAAGGTCCTCAACATACAAATCCATGGCTCCCTTTGTTTCGGACTCCGGAACCCCCAAGATACGGACATTGTTGCGTCTGGAACGCCCTTCCTGGTCGTCCAGCTTGCCTTTAAGAAGTTTATTGTCCGCCTGTAGTCTCTCCATTGCCACTTGTAGGTCGGAAACGTCCTCTATCAATGATTTGGTCACAACCTCCACCTGCTTCACCCTTTCGCTCATTTTCTGGAGGTCGGCTCTAATAAGGGTAACCTCGGCCGCGGTCGAGCCCACCGTGGCCTGCACCTGCTCCAGCGCTCTCAGTACATCGTCCAGCGTGGCTTTTTTTGCACCGTCGTTGTCCGCGCCCTTTCCCAGTGATTTGCGCTGCTCAGGTGGAGTGGATGTCTGGTTGTCATAAGCAAATTTTCCGAGCTTCGCCTGAGCGGCGGTCTGTCGTAGCCCCTTCCCCGCCATTGTTCCTTTACGGCGAGACACCGTTTATGATGGAGCGGGCCGGACGCCCGTAGCCGTTCGCTTGGGGGGGAGGGGGTATGCAGAAGGTCCAGGCAGGGTATGGGCCAGGGGCCGCTGACGATGGCAAGGTGCTGCCGACGGCCGCGGAGCTGTTGCGGTATCGGCAAGTTCAAGCAAAATGGCGACTGGTGCCTCGCAGGTCCCACGGTGTGTGCCGAGCGCAGCAAAGGGGGCACCACAGCGTAGTGCCACTGGATATGCCGCGTGGAGGGTGAAGTGGTCGGCGGGAAGGATTGCCAGCCGGTGGCGTCGGGTGCCGTCGTCAGCGGCTACTTCCGGTTGGTCGTGCCGGGGAGGGTAGACTTCCGCCCGGCCCAAGGTTCCACTCGACACCGGTGCTCGCCTCGTGCCACCAGGCCCGTCTTCCGTGAGGGACTCGGACGAAGTTTCGTCCCGATGTTGGGGTCTGAGTGGACCCAAATTTTCCTTGCTTGCGCCGTTCGGTCACCGCACCCAGGACACCCCTTCTGGACTGATCAGTGAGCGGATAGGCATGCGGATTGTTGCGGGATGCCGCCTTGCTACGGGAGCCTCTCTAGGTTGCTGCCGCCATCATCGGCTGCTAGCCACGCCCCCCCTCCCTGTACTTTCTGATCCCAAAGAAGGACGGATCCCTCAGGCCCATCCTAGACCTCAGACCTCTCAACTTTTACATTCTGTCAGAGCATTTTCATATGCTCACGCTGCAGCAGGTTCTCCCACTGCTTCAGCAAGGGGACTTCCTAGCGACTCTGGACCTCAAGGATGCGTACTTCCACATTCCACTGCATCCTTCTCACAGAAAGTACCTCCGGTTCACAATTCAAAACCAGCACTACCAGTTCAAGGTTTTGCCTTTTGGGGTCACCACAGCGCCCAGGGTTTTCACAAAGTGCCTGGCGACGGTGGCGGCGCATCTAAGACGTCAAAACATCCACGTCTACCCCTATCTGGACGACTGGCTCATTCAGGCGAAGTCGGCCCAGCTGTGTGCCGCACACGTGTCCCAAACCATTCACCTTCTGCACGATCTGGGGTTCTCACTGAATTACCCAAAGTCCAATCTCCAGCCCGCTCACATACGGCAGTATCTGGGTGCGACCATAAACACTCTGGCGGCCACAGCACAGCCAAATTCAGTGAGAGTCAACAGCATTCAGTCGCTGATCCAAAGATTCAGACCTCAGCACTCGCTTCCAGCAAGAGTGTTCATGCAGTTGATAGGCATGATGGCCTCCTGCATCTCCATAGTCCCACATGCGAGGCTACATATGCGTCCGCTTCAAGAGTGCTTAGCACGTCAGTGGACTCAGGCTCACGGGCAGTTGAAAGACCTAGTGTTGGTGAGCGGTCGGGCATACAACTCTCTGCATTGGTGGAATCCACAAAACCTTTGCAAGGGCCGACCGTTTCAAGAGCCTGTGCCGCAGATTATCCTGACGACGGACGCTTCTCTCCAGGGATGGGGAGCGCATGTACTCCAATACACTGTGCAGGGACTATGGACACTACAGCAAAAGAAGATGCACATCAATGTACTAGAACTGATGGCGATCTTCATGGCCTTAAAGGCATTCAAAGTAAATCTGTGCAACAAGGTCGTGTTGATCCGGACGGACAACATGACGGCCATGTACTACATTCAGAAACAGGGGGGCACTCACTCTCCGCAGCTGTCTCATCTGGCTCAGAGCATGTGGAAGTGGGCCATTCAGAGGAACATTTTCCTCATGGCAGAGCATCTCCCAGGCAAGGACAATCAGATGGCGGACCTGCTCAGCAGGCACAGCCACCAAATGCACGAGTGGGAGATACATCCATCAGTACTCCAACCGTACTTCCAAAGGTGGGGTCATCCAGAGATAGACCTGTTCGCCACAAGGGAGAACGCAAAATGCCAAAGCTTTGCCGCCAGGTTCCCACACCCTCAGTCGCAGGGCAATGCTATGTGGATGAACTGGTCAGGCAGATTTGCGTACGCTTTTCCCCCAGCACCTCTGATACCGCTGGTGGCGCGCAAGCTCAGGCAGCACTCGATGACTCTCATCCTAGTTGCTCCAACGTGGGCTCGCCAACCCTGGTACACCACGTTTCTGGAACTTTCCGTGGTACCGCATCAAAGGCTTCATCTCACACCCAGCCTTCTGACGCAGAGCCATGGCGACATTCAGCTCCCAGATCCGCAACAGCTCAACCTGGCGATCTGGCTCCTGAAGTCCTAGAATTTGGCTACCTTAACCTTCCTCCCAATTGCATGGACATCATTCGGGAGGCGAGAAAGCCCACTACTAGAGCATGTTATGCGGCAAAATGGAAGCGGTTTGTCATCTATTGCGCAAACCACAACATTGATCCACTGGATGCTTCCATTCAGAACATCATCTGTTACCTGTTCCATCTATACAAGTGTAATCTGGCGTATACTTCCATTCGCATTCACCTGTCTGCGATGGCCGCATACCTTCAAAATAGGCAGCACCTTTCACTTTTCAAAGTGCCTGCCATCAAGGCATTTCTGGAAGGCCTCAAAAGAGTCATTCCGCCACGGACTCCACCAGCTCCAGAATGGAACCTCAATGTGGTTCTTACAAGGCTGATGGGTCCTCCCTTTGAGCCACTACATTCTTGCGAACTTCAGTTCTTAACATGGAAAGTGGCTTTCCTGGTAGCAATTACATCGCTACGGAGGGTTAGTGAGCTACAAGCCCTCACAATCCAAGAGCCTTTCTTCCAAGTTCATTCAAACAGAGTAGTGCTCCGCACTAACCCTAAATTTCTACCCAAGGTTGTGTCTCAGTTCCACATCAACCAAACCATTGAGTTGCCGGTGTTATTTCAAAATCCAGAGTCGCTGGCGGAGCGGATGCTCCACACCCTTGACGTTAAACGGGCCCTTATGTATTACATTGATAGGACCAAGGATTTTAGAAAGACTAAGCAGCTTTTTGTTGCCTTTGCGCCACATCACAAAGGTAACCCTATTTCCAAGGCTGGCATTGCCAGGTGGATCGTGAAATGTATTCAAATCTGCTATGCAAAGGCAAAACACACTCTTACAATTCCACCGAGAGCCCACTCCACCAGAAAGTTGGGGGCCTCTATGGCTTTCCTTGGAAACATTCCCTTGGAGGACATATGTAGAGGAGCCACATGGTCTACCACACATACTTTACTAAGCATTACTGTTTAGACGTGCACTCCAAACAGCAAGCAGCTGTAGGGCAGGCTGTTCTCAAGACACTTTTCCAAACTGCTGCAGCTGGCACGGGCGGCCGCCGCTAATGGAGGGACTGCTATGTATTCTATGCACAGATATGAATTCAGCAGCCCACATGCCTCGAACTGCAAATGCTACTTACCAGTATGCATCTGTTCTTGGCATGTAGGGCTGCTGACATTCATATCGCCCGCCCTCCTCCCCGGCGCCTGTAGCAGCTGCAGTGTTCACATATCATTTCATAGCATGGTCATCATTCACTAAGTTTCACTCCATCTTGGCCACAATGGCTAAAATCAATCTGGGGATGGAGTCGATGCCCATGCGCACTGTAGTCCAGGGGAGGAGCCACCTATCTCGTGATACTTCGAAGACTCTTCCAGGACAACAATGTGCAATCATCCGGACCCAACACTAGGCGGCGATCTATGCACAGATATGAATGTCAGCAGCCCTACATGCCAAGAACAGATGCATACTGGTAAGTAGCATTTGCATTAACAATGGAGTCGATGTCCATGCGCACTATCACCAAAAGGAGGTGCCACCTACCTCTTGACTGTAAAGAATTCTTCGAATAAAAACAAATTGCAAACATCTGGACCCAACACTAGATGGCAGGAGGGGGCAAAGCATGTGAATATACAGCTCTACATCCCAAGAACAGATGCTTACTGGGTAAGTAACATTATCCTTACTTTTTATTAGTTGGCTTTGGGTCCTTGGGGATAAAACATTCCTTAATAAACATATGCATGTTCAATGACGCCATATAACCAAAGCTTTGCAGTTCTAAAGCTGGTGATGGGTATTCCCCATTTTAGGATCAACGCTGAGTTGACTTTGTTTTGAGCCGTAAATTATATCTCTTCCAGGCAGTAAACATTTCAGGAATGAGGGTTGCAGGGAGTAATGCAAATATTGCTGCAGTAGTTTTATCATTAATGATAACCCAATAGAGTGAATTTTGTCTGGTAGGCCATCATTCCTCCTTTTGTAAGTGAGTGGTATTTACACCAGCCTTAATACCTAATTACCACCAGTTGTATACCTGTGCCTTTTCAATTACAAGACCCCAGATGTACTACCTTTATTCTTTACTAGTCTCTGGACACCTCCTCCAAGTATGATGCTCATCTCTGCAGGAGCAAACATTGAGCCATACCATTACTGACGTGCTTGTTTTTCTGTTTCTGCAGGTTCTATCTATATCCATGGCAGCGAAATAAGTGGAATGCAGATGGGGAACAATAACTTCATGTACATAAGTGACAACAGTCAACAGAAAGCGGCAAAGAAAAAGTGATTTGCTTCTGCAGATCCGGCAAACTGTGCAAATCCAGTCTTTATTCTATATCACGTTTTCAATCACACCTCTTCTGACTGCTGTTCTTTTTTTCTCCTGCCCTCTCTAACATCTGTTCCACTGTATAGTGATCAGTCCCTTCGAGCGCCCCTCTCTCTTGATAGGTGAGCTTAATTCATCCCTATTCCGCACTTTAAGTATCATAGTCAGATCAGAGTTGGGCTGCATTCTGCTGTGTTCCTGAAGTCATTCCACAATCCAGTCTTTCAGCTTTTCTCCAACTCTTCCACGGTTATTTCTCTCTCATTCTTGTTCTCTCTTTATAGAGATATCGCCCTTCACCAGGTTCCGAAATAATGAAGCCTGTTGTCTGATAGGCCTCACAAGGAAAGCAATAAAAGGAAGCACAGAACACACCGCTGTAGAGGCCAGTGCTCGCCATGAACTGAAGTCGGTACAAGGAGCCTCTTTTTCAATAGTGAACTCAGGGGACACATTTATATCTATTTTAAGTACACCCATTGGAGCTCAGGATGTGTCTATGGTCAAAAAACGATTTTAAATGTTTTGTTTGTTTATAATGTTCTCAATGCTCTTATGCTTCCAATTCACTGTGGGCTTTACATGCTGTAAAGGGAGATTCCAGCTTCTTAAATGCTGTTGTGTTGCAATATGTATCTACAAGCACATTAATTACAATGAGTGGCAGCAGGAGAGGATGGACCACCACATAATGCCTTATTACTCGCTTAGGATCTCATTAGAGTTTGGAGGGAAGCAACAAAACTTCAATTCGTAGAGTACAGTCCACTGACTGGACTTTCCTCCACCTTAGGGATATTATTGTGGATCAAATTTGGAGGGTGCGTTCTGCTCCATATTTGAATTTATTTCAGAAATTGGAGGATATTTCCTTCTCTTCAAGCTCCAGATCATACCCTTAGTGTCTTTTATCTGATCCAGACACCTTGTAACTTGCCATATGCATCCAAACGTCTTCAACTTTCTTTGGTTCGCGAAACTTGAACACAGAAAAAACTGTGGCTTCCTCAGCTAGAAAATCAGGACCTCAGTGTATTGTGGTGTACCAAAAAGCCACCTCAGTGCCTAGAACCCCAATCTGACTAGCAATAGTGTCTCATTTGTTCTCCGTGCTACAGCGAAGCTACCAATGATTAGACAACCTAGAACATGCGACTTAGTAAATTCTCAGGAATAGTGGGAATCAAGGAAACTCTTTTGCTCTAACACTCATAAGAGTCCATAACATGAGTAATCGGAGACCCAGTATCGTTTTTAAGGTTTATTTTAACTAACGTGCTCTAAGAGGCAGTACCCTAGCCAACACTAGCAGAAAATGCATAAGAATAATACAATCAGCATTGTTACAATTCCATAAAAACACAAAAGGGGAAATCATAATACAATGACAGTGGAAACAGTACAATAGCGCCTTTACCACCCTCCCCATGTTGGGAGCTAGTTTATTATAATAATAGAAGACCTCAAGGCTTTGTCAGGGGGACCCCATACAAAGCCAAAAAATCGCATCCCAGGACAATCACAGATCTGCTTAGTTGGAAAGGTTTTTTTCAAGTGCCCTTTCATGCATGTAATGCCAAATTAAAAAGCACCCGAGTTTTAGTTGGACAGCTGTGCCTCCTGTTATGTCTATGTGCGTGGGACTGACCAACGTGAATCAACAGCATACATTGTTAATCCACCTTGAACACGCTGTGCAGACAGAGAGCACAGTGTATGACTAGATATGTGAAAAACAGACAGTTCTCATGTGAAGAAGTGCAAGCAGTGTATTTATGCGAACAGAGCCATGTAGTGTTGTGTGCTAAAGTGGCAGAATGGTGTTTAAGCATATATTTCACTTATGCTAACTTAGCAATGTCTGCAGTTAACCCCATATCCTCACCTCAACCCTCAGTGGGAAAACAATCTAGCAATGGAGTTGATGCCCATACGCACTATCACCGAAAGGAGGAGTTTCCTACCTGGAAAGACTTCTACGAAGAAAAAAAAAGTGCAAACATCCAGACCCAATACTAGCTGGCGAGCTATGCACAGCATATGACTCTACAGCTCTATATGCCAAGAACAGATGCATACTGGCTAAGTAGCATTTTCCTTAGTCTCACCATCAGGCTTGATTTAGGATGAGTAAATGTAAGTATTAGCTTACCTGCTCAACCAGAATGCTGTGTCTCATCTTTACTCTCAGCATACTCATTAAGGAGTCACATTTGACCTTGTGGATAGGAACATCTAGTGGGTTACATGTGATAATTTTGCTGGGGTCTTTTGGAACTCTTGCTTAAACGTCAAACTGATGCAATGGAGTTCAGTGGCTAAACCTGTAGAGAAATTAGGCTATATATTGGTCTAGATATCCCCTACAGTGACGTGAAAAAGAAAGTGACCCTCCTAAGATTCTACATTGTTCCGTTTTATATAATCTGCTACTGAGAGCTATACATGTTGTAAAAGACCCGAAACCCGAGTTATAGTACCTAGACGAAGGTGAGGATGAAGGCCTTTAACAACAGGTATAGCCTGGGGCATAAGGGCTATAAGGCTATTAGAACATTCCATCCACTAAGGGTATTTTTTATCTAAATTAAATAGGGAGAAACATGAAGACAAACATTGGCATGTTGGAGCTATGGGCTTATGCCTGCCATTATAAGCCTGGAGCTACTCCATTGTCTTCAATGGAGCTCTAAATATTCCAATGTCCTTCCTCTTGTCCACAGTAGATTGTAGCAATTGAAAATACAACCTCTCATGACAGTTAAAAACAACATTTTGATTATGTAATCATTTAACTCCTTAAGTGCTCCAGTCGGCCAACGGCCATCGCAAGCACTACCTCCGTAGTGCTGTCCTCGTCTGTTGGCCAACATGGCCCTGCCCACTCATTAAAAACCGCCGCGTCGCGTTAAGTGGTTAAGAAACAGAAAAGTCAGCTAATGTACAGCCTTGTGTGAAAAAGTCAGTGCACTCTTACTGCTTCCATATCAGTTAAGATGGTAATTATAATTAGGTACAACCAATCAAATACACATAATTACTTACTCATTAGAAGTGCTGCCACCTGTATATATAAAATCAAAACCGTAATCATATTAGTCTGGCGTATTCAGGTTTGTGGTGATAGATCATGAGTAGAACAAAATTAATTTGTGACCATCTCAGAGAAAAATTGTTGCCATATCTAAAGAGGGTTATGTCTAAAACAAATGCCCTCATACATCACCAAGATGAAGCAGTTTTGTATCTAGGAATGGGCCAGAATTCCATCCAGGTGATGTAAGGGACTGATCAACTTTTTCGGAAAATGTTTACTACAAATCAATGCTGCTAAATTGGTCCCACGTGTTAATAAATCACAGTGTTCACACAAGGATACTGAATGTCAGCAGATATTTGTGATAAATAAATGTAAACAAAGTGAAATAGGTGTTTACATAGAGCATTGAAAGTGTTTTGTGGTACCGTGTAAATTAAATGTGTTACTCATTTGGAATTCATCTCTAGATGGGTAGAATTATTACTGAGCAATTGGGTTTTTTCTTTCTTGTTACTCGGAAAGCCTTTATGTTACGGGTAGATCCAAAGCGTTTTGTTTATTAAACACATGAGGTTAAATTTAGCTGTTGTGCGGATTAGATTAAAACCATGTCTTAAAATGTAAACCGATATGGTCATGTTATGTTGGAGCATTCCATGTTTGGAATGCTAGGGACAACATTAATAGAATAGGAATGTACAGGATATTCTTGGGTGGGACAGTTGATGAGGAATCCATGTTATGTGTATGTTGTTTGTATGATCGTTGGTAGCAGAGTTGCCAATAAAGATGATTTGAACTTTATTGAAAAGGAGTCTACTTTACAAATTGGCGACAGAGGATAGGCAACTCTGCGTGGACCCACTGAGGAGGAATTCAGGAAGGAATTCATGAACATTTAAGGAGAGCGGAACATGTAAAAGATTAAATTGAAAAAAGAACTGAGGTGAGGAGGACGGGGAGATTTAAGAGATGATAAGCATTAAATGAGTTACGAGTGGCATAAGGAAGGAAAAGTTAAGCTACAGTACCTTGCGCGAGGAGAATAGCGCGTGAAGCGTGAAGAGTGATTTGAACGTTGTGCACGAGAGAAGAGGAGTGTCTCGTGCAGTGCCATTGATCCAGATTTGAGGAGTGTATTAACAGTGGATGCCAGCGGGTAAGGTTTGGGTGCAGTTTTGACACAGAATAAAGGTGGTGAAAAGGAACTGATCATTGGATTTACGTCAAGGAGTTTAACACCAGCTGAAGAACTTTATTCTGTAATAGAGAGAGACCTTAGGTTGTGTGTGGGGAATGGAACATTTTAGAGCGTATCTGTGGGGGAATGAGTTTGATGTGAGAACAGATCAGCCTTTGGTGAATTTATTGACTACTAGTGGTATGATAAGAGCTTCGGCGAGAATAGCAAGACTCTCAATGAGATTACAGGATTACAACTACAGGATCAAATATGTTCCAGGTGTGCAAAATAAAATTGCAGACTGTTTGAGTAGAATGCCTTTACCGATTAAGGAAGTACCTAAGAGTGAGTGGGATGATTATCAAATTGCCGTGGTGGAAGAAGAGACTGTCAAATCTATTGATAAGAAAGAATGGCTATTGCATTATGGAAAAGATGAGTTGATGGAGAAAATCAAAGAACGGGTTTTGAAAGGTTGGGAAGAAAGGAAACCTGATGTAGCAGAAGAGAGTTTTTGAGAGGTAAGAAGTGAGTTGAGTGTAGAATCAGGATTTGTGTTAAGGGGAGGAAAAATGATACCACCAAGAAGTTTGAGGAAAAAGATAGTAGATTTATGTCATAAAGGACATTTTGGCATTTTTAGGACAAAGAAAAGAGTTAAAGGTTAATATTGGTGGCCAGGCGTAGACATAGAGGTGGAAAGTGTTTTGAGGGAATGCAAAGAATGTGCTGATTCTGACAAAAGTTTAACGACAATGAGACCACAATTGTTGCCTGTGCAGTGTTCAGAAATGGTTTGGAATTTGATTGCTATTGATTTCGTTTGCCCAATTCGGAACAAGAATGGAGAAAGTAGGTTTATTATAGTTTTAATAGACTTCTTTAGTAAGTGGGTTGACTTAGAAGTTGTTGAGAAAGCTGATGCAGAAACCGTAGTAACTTTTCTCAATGGTGTATTTTTGAGAGAAGGATTGCCTAAAAGAATGATTAGTGATAATGGAACGCATTTTACAGCAGTGAGAGTTGAGGAGTTTTTAAAAAAAGGGAATAACACATAGTTTGACGTCTGTATATCATGCTGCAGGTAATGGCGCAGTAGAGAGGTTTAATCGTGTTATTAAAGGGACAATCCAACTTACTTGTGAGAATAAGAGGAATTGGGAAGTTGAACTTAAAAAAATGTTGTGGGGTTATCGTCTCACACCCTCTCTCACTGGTATGAGTCTGTTTGTGATAATGAGAGGTAGAGAGCCCTTTACGAAAGATAATATAGGATGGATGGAAAGTACGAAACACATTCAATGGTCACCAAGGAAAGCCAAAGAGAACATTATAAAAGCATAACAAGTATACAAAAGGAATTTTGATAAAAAACATGTCACAAGGATGGATGAACTTGTAGTTGGTGATTGGGTAAAAACTAAGAAGTGGGGAAAAGTAGCTAAAGGAGAAAGTGTATTTTCAAAACCATGTAAAGTAGTGGAATGCCTGAGGAATTCGGCCAGACTTAGTGATAGTCGGGTTTGGCATTTGAGTCATATAGCAAAATGTAGAAATATTAAAAAAGCACAAGGGGAGGATGTTGGGGAAACTACAGCTATGTTTGATGAATGGTTGTGGGAGGATGAGGTGGAAGATGAAATAGAAATAGAAGAGGAGAATGATCTAGGGAATGGAGATTTGTGTGAACAACAAACTTGTGCGGATTCAAGAAGATTGGGAAGATTTGGAAGAGTTATCCATACCCCTCACAAACTCAGATTATATGTTCGAATAAGATTATTTTCTTTTATCCTTATACTGTATATTGTTTTATTATTTTTGTAAGGGGGAAGATGTGTTATGTTGGAGCATTCCATATTTGGAATGCTAGGGACATCATTAATAGAATAGGAATGTACGGGATATTCTTGGGTGGGACAGTTGATGAGGAATCCATGTTATGTGGATGTTGTTGTATGATCGTTGGTAGCAGAGTTGCCAATAAAGATGATTTGAACTTTATTGAAAAGGAGTCGACTTTACAAGTCATAATGGGGTCTGCTTTCTTTTCCACATCCTTGTGCGCCCTAGACTCATACTCCTACTCTCCAGAGTTTATCGTTTTACACTGTTTCCCAGTATTCAGTATGGGAGGGTGCAGGGTGGTACCTTCTTCCGGCTTTCTGGCTGGGGCAGGCACTGATTGGGCTAACTGAGTTGTAGAGGCGGAGCTGAACAATAGCCCGGCCTCTACAAAAACCAGTTACATCATATGACGCGCAGTGAATACTCGCAGCAGCCGCGCAAAAGACGCGCCAAAGACAAGCCTAAGACATGCCCGTCTGGGCCCGTCCGGGACAGGACGGGGCATGGGGCAGAGAACCCTCCACAAACAACTTCCCAGGTATGAGCTCCACGCAACTAAAAGCTTTACGTCCTGCTCCACACCATGATTGTATTGTGCTTTCACCACTGGGCGACACACACTGCTCAAATTGTAAAGTTCCAATTACAAATATCCAACCATACCCGGACCCAGAAATCCATACCCAAACCCCATCCAAACGCTCTATCTGCAACTACTCCTTTTCTAGCGTAAATTGTAGATCCTTGCCACAGCACAAACTAGATATCTTCACCCTTCTAGTAGAAGAAGCACCCAGTGCTCTCTTCCTCACAGAAACTTGGCTACATGATAGCTCCGGCCCGGATATAGCAACCGCTCTCCCAGCCAACTATGCCATAGCAAGAAAAGACAGACAAGGCCAAGTGGGTGGGGGTATCGCTATCATATACTGCAAAGATTTTATCTGCAACATGCTCCCAGTGAACATCCCAGACTGTGAAGCTGCCTCCTTTCAAATCACTCTGAACCCTAATTTTACGCTCTCCGGCCTCCTAATATATAGACCTCCTGGGAACGCCACTACCTTGACAGCCAGCCTAGCAAACTATATCTCGCCATTTCTGCTAGACTTCAAAAGTTTTACACTCCTAGGGGACCTAAATCTGCATCTTGAGGACCCAACCAACCTAGCCTGCTGCAATCTAATAGATGATCTAATGGCCTTAAACCTATCACTCCTCAACTCCGGTCCCACGCACAAGGCAGGACATCTGCTAGACCCCATACTCACAAATCTCCCTGAACTAAAATGGGCTCTAACCAGCCCTATATGCTGGTCAGATCACCATCTTATCAGTTTCAGTCTAGCCAGAACTCCCTTCCCCAGAAATTCTACACGGCCTTCAAACTCCATAAGAAACTGGAAACTACTCGACATTAATAAACTGAATCAAGTGCTAACAATTAGCACACCCTTCCATGACCACAATGTGGAAAGTCTCGCAGTAACCACAAACCAGTGGCTTGAAACTGCAGCCAATCAATGCCTCCCCCTAACGAAGGCAAATAAAAACTTCCACCGCCCCCCAGGCCCCTGGTTCAACGAACTTCTCAAAGTTGAAAAATCTAAATGTAAAGCACTAGAAAGAAATTGGCGCAAAGATTATAATCCTGAAAAAAAGATAATATACAATAAGGCGAGAAACGCATATCACTCCTCTTGCATCAAAGCACGGTCCCTATATGTAGCAAACTCCATCAATAATGCCACTAACAAAGCAAAGACTCTATTCAATACAGTGAAGGACCTAGCAGGTGCCCAAACAACTGCTACTGCTCATCCCCTAACCAAAAAACAATGTCAAGACCTTGCGACATTTTTTAATGATAAAATTGAGAACATTATCATCAACATCACTACTAGGCCCCTTGGCAACTGCTCACACCAGGATATCCCTATGTCATCAGATAAAGTAAACACCCTGGAGAACTGGCCCCTGGTAACCATGGACTCCCTAAAAACCTCCCTCAAGTCCATTTCATCAGGCTACCCCTGCGACCCTCTCCCTGTGAGTATTTTAAAACAACTTGACTCTACCCCCCTGATTACCATAACAGACATGCTAAATGCTTCCCGCCAATCCTCCACCGTCCCATCGAGTTGGAAGCATGCAGTGGTACCCCACTACTGAAGAAACCTTCATCCGACCCTACTGTTCTTTCTAATTATCGGCCTATATCCCTGCTCCCTGCCTTTTCCAAACTCATGGAAAGGCACATACACTCCGCCCTCACCACTTTTACAGAGGACAACAATCTCCTCCACCCCTCACAGTCAGGCTTCAGAGCAGGATACTCCACGGAGACTGCCCTACTGGGTGTGACGGAAAAAATTCGAAAACTTTTGGACGAGGGTCAAACGGTTGCACTCTTTCTTTTAGATTTGAGTGCGGCGTTTGACACCATATCACACAAAACTCTTCTGGCTACCCTAGAGAAAAACGGCATTCGCAATGACGCCTTACAGTGGATAAAGTCCTTTCTTTCCGAAAGAACCTTTCAGATTAAATCCAGTATCGCAAGTTCAGACACTTTCCCCGCTCCACATGGAGTACCACAAGGTTCCATCCTGAGCCCGCTATTTTTTAACTTATACCTTAGACCACTGGGTCTAAGGTATAAGTAGGCCTGACTTTAATTACCTACGCTGACGACTCCCAAATTATCTTTTCCCTTTCTGAGGCAAACCCGTTAGCCCCCTCTCTACTCAAAACCGGACTCCAGAAAATTTTCAACTGGATGACTACTAACCAGTTGAAATTAAATGGGGATAAAACTGAGGTACTCCCACTGGGAAGAAACAAGGAACTCTGGAATCCCTCCCACTGGCCGCCTGAGCTGGGTAATCTTCCCTCGCCAGCTACTCAGGTAAGAAATCTAGGGGTCATTATAGACAATACTCTGTCTATGAAACAGCAGGCAAACAAAGTCGCAGGACTCTGCTTCACCATAATAAAATGGTTAAAGAAAATCATTTGGATGCTGCCCCCTGTCAAAACCGTAGTCAACGCACTAGTAACATCGCGTATTGACTACGGAAACATCCTCTATCTTAGCTCTAACTTATCAGTAATCAAGCGACTCCAAATGATTCAAAACTCTGCCGCAAGACTCTTGTGTAGGATTCCAAAGTCTGAAAGAGTATCAAAACACCTGAACGAATTACATTGGCTCAGGATTGAACATCGGATCAGCTTCAAAACCCTGAACTGCATGTTCAAAATTAAAAACAAAACGGCTCCCACCTATCTGCAAGCCTTAGCCTTCCCCTACCTGCCAGCAAGAAACCTCCGCTCCCAAACGGCCTCGAACTTAGCCGTCCCCAGATTTAAATTACAAAGAACTGGCGGGAGATCTTTCTCTGTCAGAGGACCAATTCTATGGAACTTACTCCCTCTACATATCCGGAAAGAGGAAAGCTACACTAATTTCCGGAAATACGTAAAAACCTGGCTGTTTCAGAAACAACTGTGCTAAATATCCAACTCAGCATTTTCCTTTGACCAACTTAATGTCAAAGGCGCCGGGAAACACTTGTTGGGTAGCTGAGCGCCATACAAATGCAAAAAATAAATAAATAAATTCAGTACAGTCCATGTAGTATCTTAATTCATGCTGTGAATCACAACGAAAGAGTATGGTATGTTCTGACTTGTAAACTCTGGGCGATAAAATAATTTCAGATAAAAACCGTATTGGGTTAAAAGGAACTTTATGCCCAACAGGAAAATAGGACTTTCCAAATTCTTAGTAACGAAAGAGTAAAGAAGCCCTGAGTTCTCATTCCAGCTTCTGGACATGTTCCAGACAGGGTTATATCCAATGAGGCAGCTCCGAGTGAGCTAAAGACTATTGCTAACAGAAGCACCTGTCCTGAGCCTGCTTTGTGGGCAGCATTCCTGTGGATAGCTTTCTAATTTAGAACATCTTCTATTAATCAGAGATGCTTCTTTCCACTCAGGCTTTTAGATGCATAGTGTAGTTCTGTGTTCTAGATCTGTGTTTTTGCATATTCCCCAGTCGGTTAAAGTCTGCCTAAAACATTCATCGTCTGCTTGCAAAGGTGGAAGAGGCTCTATCTTTCCTTTTATGGGGAGTGTAAAAGTATGCTCCCCTCATACCGGGCTTTTGACAACCCCGTGCGTAGAGACTGATCCTTTTACTCTGCCAGTAACCTTTTTCTTAACCTGAAAAGCCTTAATTTACAACCTCCTTTTACTTGATCAGTTGACAGCCATTTTCTAATTGTACTGAAGGTAGGGAATACAGAATGGGGTATTAGAGCTGGGTTCTTCCTAGCTTATGTAATTTCGCATTTGAGTGTATCCTGAAGCCAGTGTTACTATGGATGACTCGCAGTCTGGGTTACCCCACATGTGGTGTTTGATATCTGATTGTGCTCTTTTTCATCGGGTAGACTTTGTTTGTTTTACGTTTTTGGCCACCTTTGACGTAGTGGCCAAGTCAAGCCTTGGGCTGTTGACCTAAGACATGGATCCGCATCTCCAGACTGTCTTTAGATTGCTTGCTCCTCTCTAATGATTTTGCCAAACTGGCCTCTACCGTTCTTGTCTAGCATGTGCGTGCTAGCCTGGCTTATCTAGAAACCTTGGTTGAAGTTTCAGATCTGTGTGGTAGAAACTCACCTGATGGTTACAACGATAGGAAAGAACCTAGGGAACAGGAATGGGGTCACACATTACTCCACAACTCCATCTCAAGTGATACTTGACTGTGGTCTCAATGTCTGACTAGAGATGGTTGCCAACTGCCTACTCTCAGTAACGCAAGTAGAGATGATGAAAGTAGGTGTGGCAGTGGTATCCTAGTCGTCCTGGGGTCATCGCCACCAAGTTCAGCACCAGTCTTGGCCCAAAGGTAAATAACATCATAGTTGCAATGGGGCGTAAAGTTCCTACCATCAGCAAGTGTTACAACTCATGTAACAAAAGTATCTTTTTTACATATAGTTTAAAAACATTTATTTGAATAAACAAGGTACAACAAGATAACACAGTCAAATCAAATTATAAAACATACAATTGAGGGGAGGGAAGAGAAAGCAGAGCTATACAAAGTGAGTATTAAGGCATGAATAATATACATGGTCAAAAATCTAATCCTAATGAGACGAAATTTAAGCAGTTGAAAGGGAACAAACACGTGTATAAGAGATAGGAAAATCAAGGGGAGTTGACAAACTTCTATGAGGGGCTGACGTTGAAAAGAGGACCTGGCTAGTCGATCTAAAAATGTGGTAAAAGGAGACTATAAGGCAGAACGTTTAAAAACACATCCGAGAGGGTGGAAATCTGCTAAATCAAGTCTATGATTAGAAATGATATTAGTGTGGCATACAAGGTCAATAATGGAACTACCCAAATACAAGGCCTGACTCTAATCAAACTGCAAGTCTCCAAAAACCAAGCAGCCAGACTAATTCTTCAGCCAGCGCAGTGCATTAGCTGCCCAGTCAAAAACTTTCCAATAGGAGCCAGGGGCCATATTACACACTGGCATTGTTTGCGCCAGGTGCATCTTTCAAAAGGTGCGCCGGGAGCAAACAATGCCAATGCGACCTATTATGAAATATACACTGCCCCCAGGTCAGCCACGACCTCACGCTGCACCCAGGGCAGCGCATTCATGTGAAAACACGGAGCATCCGCCTGCACTTTCAAAGGGGATTAGAGATCCCCTTGCAGGTAGGTGCAGTCAGTGACTGCACCCCCTGTAAGGGACTGTCTTGGTCGGTCCATGGGACCCCCTCTACCTCCTATAGAGGGCTGCTGTCAGGAGGCACACTGACAGTGTGCCACCTTTTAAATGGCACACTGTTGGTGTGCCTCCTGAGTGCTTCTTTGACTCTGCGCCCCCATCTGTAATGTGGCACGGGCGCAGAGTAAAAGGAATTCCCTCATTTGCATAGGGCAACCCATATGCAAATGAAGGAACACCCTCTGAAGGTAGCGCTGGCACATTAAGTACGCCAGCGCTATCTGTATTATAGAAGGGGGCGCACAGGTGTCTGCGTTCCCTTATATAATACGAAGGTGCCCCGGGGGCGCGCAAAGCGGGCGTAAATGCCTGTTGCACCCCCGGGGCACCTTCTGTAATATGGCCCTAAGTGTATCTCCGGTCTCATTGCTGATCATTCGCTGATGATTAGCGGTTGATTTTCCCCTCCCTGTATGGCAGATCTGTTGTGCAAGGTTCCTCCTAATTAGGAAAGTTGGGAGAGCCACTTGCAATGATGACCTTACAAGCATCTACTGCCAATAACACCTTCGCTGCGGCAGCAATTCCGCCGCAGCGCTAGGAGGGGGCGCACGGCGCTCCCATGCCCGTGACGGAACTGCTCCTTCACGAGCCTCGGGCGCACTGGCTTGTGACGGAGCGGTTCCATCACAGCCCCACCCACTCAATAGAACAAGCCGCGCAGGCGCAAAATCAGCGCCGAGCAGGCCGTGACGGAACCGCTCCGTCACCAGCAGAGCGCGACCAAGGCTGGTGACGGAGCGGTTCCGTCACCAGCATGGAAGGTGTTAAAGAGTGTATCCCAGAACGGATGACAGGAATAAATCTCAGGGTACCCCTGGGCAATAATGTGTTACAAAACTCATTCAAGACCATACCATCGATGGGAAATTCAGAGAGCTTGTGGCAAGGTTTGAAACAGAAAGAGATGTTAGATGTATCTTTAAGTTTACCCCTGATTTTAAATCCAGTGAGGTTAGAGATAGAACGCATAATCCCAATCTTTAGTTACAAGGATTTACCATATCCAGACAGACATTCTACAAACAGCGACACACGCAGGGATCGCCAATGGTGGCCAAAGGTCTAGTTATGTCGCTGATGTCAGGTTATGATTGCAATAAGAAATTACGTCATTAGTAATAATTTTCTACAAGCAACTAGTGGCTGTCCAAAGCGGCGCGTAAAGCATTTGAGGTGACCGCACAGGCCAGCTCATCCGTCTGCTGCAGATTCTCAAACATGATTGGCTTCTTGCGCTAGGATTATTGCACTCCTCCTCACACACTGATGCAGGAACATGGGCTCTTGGGAGTACTTACACCTGTCAGACAGGAAAGACCACGGAGCAGAGATACACTGCATACTCCACTTATTATCCGACATAATGTACCCCCAAGTTGGCACAATATAGGAATATAATGTCTACTAATTCCTTGCCCCACTGAATGTGGGGGTCCCAGCCATGGCAACCCCTTTTAAACCTAAAAATCATCCCAAATGTCTACCAGGCCTTCCATTGCCCGCTGGTGTTCCACCCTCTTTCTCTCCAGTTTGGTGCATCTTGAGTGTTAAAACCCTGAAACCGGTCCCAGGATGCTTGTTTCCCGTGCAGGATGGCCTAGCAGTTCCGGCTGGACTGTTCCCATGGGAAACTGGGTCAAGACTAGTTTGCATATGGCTGGGTCTAAATTGGAATGGCATGGGGAGCAAAGGAACGATGGATTTAGGCCCCGATCTCTGTACTGGGGTGAATGTTTGACATTGTTCAACATTCTGCCAATCAATTGTTCTTTTTGGAGTCGTTGTCATTTGCAGCGCAGGCAGGGGCAATGGGTGGTGCAAGCTGCAGTGGCTTCCTAACAAGGGCCCTGGCGCTTTTTTTTTATTTTTTATGTATTTAAAATATATATATATTTTACAAACTAAGCACTGTCAGAGAGGTTTTTCTGCAGGTAGAGCTGTGAGTGAGATGTGCCTCTCTGTGAGCATCAGGCTTCATGCTGCCGTTTATAGACTTTTTGAATAAATTCAGTTGATCATATTGATCGGGTTATGTGCTTATGGTTCGAATGGTTGAATGAATGGTAATCAGTATTGGCACTTTTTTTGATGTTTAGTATTTATGGACCAGCAGCACTCTGGCAGGCCCCTGGCTGGACCACTGCCTTCAGGAGGGAAAGTTTTAAGGGGGAGCACCCTTCTTCAGAGATGGGTTGCTTCACGGGACATGAAATGCCATTTGTGCACCCTAATCGGACAGCAGTCTCTTGTCATTGGGGGATGGTTTTGTAATCTGCTCGGATAACTGACTTCTTAATGCACCCCCTTTTCTGCTCCTTGTGCCCCGATCGATTCACAAGGACACATGAAGCAAGAAAACATGGCATCCCCGCATCAACCAAGTGATGCTGGTGTTCAGGTCTGCCTGAATGGATTAATCTCTGGCCCCTTCCATCTCTCCTCCAAAGGGATGGGGGAATATTCTTCCACATCTGGCAGGGTTGTTGACCTGCCATCCTTCCCCCTAGTCTCTGAACTTGACTTTGTGATGAATGAAGAGTTACTCTTCGCAGGTGCCATGCCGCAAGCCTTCGGTCACATCCCATCAGGGGAACCCCATTCAGCCCAAAGCCAGTGAATATCTACAAGATGCTGGAGACTCGGGGGTTCCCACTCCTATCCTGCAAGGGATGGGGTGAGGCGGCTGGTGACAGTTTGCTTCATGCCACTAACTTTACGGTCACTTTTCTCTGCCTCAGGGCATTATAGACGTCTGGCTTGTATCCAGCAAGACTTACACTGAGAAGCGATGCCATTGCAAGTGGCAATGCTTTCACCAGTAGACTCTGGAAAAGGAGGTCCTTTGGCCCTTCTGTTCCTTGAGAAAATGTCCTTTCATTTCCATCCTACCTGGTAAGGTCATGTATCTATGCATCTAGAGAGAGAGAGAGAGAGTCCTCCAGGATCCTTTCGACAACATATTAGCTGTTCAATAATGCACTTTGACACCTTATAAATGCTACAATAGATGCTTGACAGATACATTGTGTTGTCTACAGAGTAATGGTTTTTTTACCCCCAATTCACATGTTTACATGCCACATCCAATTGTTGATGAAGAACAAACACATATAAAGTGCTTATACACCGCTGCGTTTTTTTTAAGTAAACAGGTTGCTGACATCAAAAAGATCCAATCAAGTGATAGAGATGTGGCCTGACTGTCACAGCTTTCCACCTTGGAACTTGAGAACCGGATTCGAGCCCCGGAGGGTGAGGGGGATAGTTGACGGAACTACCATTTAAGACCCTAGGAGGAACCCTAAAGATTAGAGGAGGAACCGAGAAGGAGCCGCCTAAATCGGGTGTTTAAGGATTATCTCATGAGCTACCAGTAACTCGACAATCACAAGTAAATAGCACTAGAGCATAGGTCCAGCTCAATGTGTAGCTGTGTTGTGCTGCCTTTTGCACTTTGCAATGGTGCTCAGCTTCAGACCCTCTTCAGTGGCTGCTATGCCTGATGATCATTCACTGCCACACACAACCCACACACCTCCACCAACCTCCCACCATCCTAGAGCCAACGACACAAACAAAGCCCTGTGATTATATGGCAGCCCTCTGCCCCTTGAGTCACACTGGGTGAGAGCATGGAGCCATGAAAGGAGATTATCGCTGGTAATCAGAGTGGTTTGGATGGGTAACTGTGGGAGCTGAAGTACAAATGCCCAAGCAGGGTGCAGGAGCTGACTAGAAGTAAAGAAAAGCAGGAGTGGCAGGAGAGACAGGTAAAAGTCTCTCTTGCTGTGGGAAAGCTTGTTGTGTAGTGTGTCACTCCTCTTGAAGTCATTGATGGATAGATGTTGCCAATCCCAAATGTTCTGATAGCTACTTTTACCTGCAGATTCCGCACCTGAATCTTGCCACGTGCGACCGGATCCAGACACATAAAATATCTCTCCTATGCCAGCAGGTGGGGCATTGCTCCTCCATGGTCATGATGTCACAGAGCCATATAATGCAGCACCTAGTGTGCTAACAACAGTCCTTTTTATCTTGTCCTTCAACATAGAAGCAGAGTCCTGCCTTGGATTTCCTGTGCTTGAAATGGCAATGAGCTTAACCTCATCTTGTCCTCGTCTTCCTCCATTGCGTGTCCAGATGTCTGTGATGGACCACTCAGGTCGGGGGGGCTGTTGCCTTTCCAAATCCTGTTATGTGTCCAGCTGCCTGAGTGATTCTGGAACAGCATTACTCACAGAAAACACCAAAACGATTCACGAGGACGCCAATGATACACAACTCTACTTGAAAGTCTCCTTTGCTCCAGCCATCCAGCACATCATACTCTGCCTGCACAACATCCAGCTGAAGGAGCAGAGCCTGCCTGAATATCAAACCTACCAAGACAGAATTGTTATCTGCCAAGAACACCAAATAAGAAACGGTACAAGCCTGGGTCAATGACATGAGTGACTTGAGCCTTGATAGATTCCAACCCCAACTTTCTCTGAATGCCAAGTCACCTGGATTCAACCTGGATACCAACCCCTCACACTCAAGGAACACACTGCCAGTTAAATAAAGACAGCCTGGTTGCAGCTCTCGCTTCTAAAGATATTGAAGCTAGTCCTTCAAGAAAGCAACTTCAGAACTGCTGTGTATGCCCTGGTACAGTTGCATATAGATTGTAATAACGCCTTGTTCCATAGCCTCTAAGACTGCACACTGGCACCCCATAAGGGCATGCTATACTCCACACTATGTCTCTTCCAAGGCCTGAAGAAATATGATCAGACAAACCCTAATCTTAATGGAACTGCAATGGTTCCCTTGGCTGACCACCACCATCTTCAAAACCAGTTGCATCATTTACAAAGCCATCATGATCAGCAACCCCTCTTATCTTTAAGACACAAGCACCATCTCTGGCGGTTGTTTGTGCACCCGCAGCCAGAACACCACGTGACTCCAGACTAAGAAGTGTAGAAAAAAAACAAGGAATCGGGTCTTTTCCATCGATGCACTGAGGATCTGGAACAGATCCCCTAATCTGTCAGGACTGCCCCCACGCTGCTCTAATTTAGGAAACAGATGAATATTCACCTTTTTAATAAAAACAATATCAGGATGTGTTTCTGATGTTCTGACCTTTTATATGGTTGGAATTTTTCTTATGTCACAATGCTCTTTGTTTCTTTAAAGTGGCTGTGGTTGGCTAAATAAAGAAGATTGAAATAATATTAGCCTCCGAGTCTTTAATAAAATCCAGATTTTCTGGGCAACAAAGTTGGGGAAAATCTACATTTTTACTTGTAGTGACCGGACGTTTTTCTCTTTGAAGCACTTGAAGAAACTATCTTTGGTTTAGCGGAGCAGAGAGAGTAGCGCTGTTTTTATCTTGTTACTAACTGAAAATTATAAAGAAAAGTTAGAAAATATATTGTTTTATTACCTTGTGAAGGGAGGGTGAGTAGCAGGGGTCATACTTGTGTCACAAAGAGCTGCGCTGGTATGGTTGACATAGCGGGCGTGAGAAAACTGCAGATTGTAAAGGGAGGGTCAGTAGCAGGAGCAATACTGACGTCACAAAGAGCTGCGCTGTCATTGGTCAGACGAGTGGGTGTGTTGTCAGCTCTGATTGGCCAGGAGAAAAGAACTGCTCTAGTATTGGTTGAGGAAAAGGATACGTAAAGGATACGTAATAAAATCTAATGTGATTATTAGTGTGAATTGCGCTGGCATAGTATCAGTGTTTATAAACAGGATTTGTGAAAATACAGAAGAATTTTGATTTTCCGACTGAATTATTTAGTACTAGCAGCCCATCCCGACGTTGTCCGGGTATGAATTGCTGCCGGCCAGTAGTATATTGTTTTGTAGGATTTAGTTTAGATAGCATTTCTTATCTGTGACAGGCCTGTGAAACACTCCGATTCACAGTGCACTGCTGATGCACTTAACAGTGCGCGTTCAGTAGTGTGTAAACTCGAGTTTCCATACTATATTTTTCCTTGCAATATTATATAGCACGAACTCGACAACATGGCATGAGCACAATTTACATTACAGAAGAACACATTCATTTGTGGTAGGCACGAGGAGACACAGCGATTTGCCTGGAATCACAGGATGTTGAGCTGATGTCGAGATTCGAACGTAGCTCCCCAGCTCTAAAGTTCGCAATTCTAGAACTTGTGGCGGGAGGTGTGTCTAAAAGTATATGTCGGTGCTGGCCATCAATGAGAGAGACCTGTGCATTTATCAAATGGGTGGTGAAAAAATATGAGTATGTTGCTGGAGATGTGGGCCGCCGGGCCACCAATGTACTTACCAGGGTAGGGTAAACACCCATTATTCCGCAACTTTCTTTCCGCATACCATAACTTCGCATACTTTCATTACGAAAGTACCATGACTCCGCAATGCCATTATAACGCATGACATCACATTTTATATGCTTTTACCACGCATACATTTACAACGAAATTCGTTGTAAATGCATGAATGGTAAAAGCATGTTTTTTTAAAATGTTTGGATAAGGTAAGTATGGATATAAGGGTATATGTTTTGGGGCACTGAGGTATATGTTTTGGGGTGTTTGGGTATTTTAAGGGTTCAGATATCGTTTTGGGTTATAGGGTACAGGGGTAGTTTTAGGGTTTAGGGATAGGGTTTGGGGTACAGGGGTATTTTTAGGGTTCAGGGCTAGGTTTGGGTTTTGGGGTATAGGAGTATTTTTAGTGTTCAGGTGTAGGTTTGGGTTTTGGGGTACAGGGGTATTTTAAGGGTTCAGGGCTAATTTTGGGTTTTGGGGTACAGGGGTATTTTTAGGGTTCAGGGCTAGGTTTGGGTTTTGGGGTACAGGGGTATTTTAGGGTTCAGGGGTAGGTTTGGGCTTTGGGGTACAGGGTACATTTATAGGGTTAAGATGGGTTAGTGTTTAAGGGTGTTGGGGTATTTTAAGGAGTATGGGTGGGTTATGATTATGGGGTGCAGGGGTATTTAAAGGGAGCAGGGTGGGATTAGCACATGATATGAGACATGGCATGAAGGGCGGAACGTACCACACACCCCCAGCGTTTGTCAACCCCCTCAGCACACGCCCACAGCACAACGCAGACACGCCCACAAGGGACTACTTTTCTGGCATGGTTCTTTTACCTATTAAATGTATATGGTGGGCATCTGCATAGCCTATGTCCTTCTGCTGCAACTGCCCTTTCCAACGCTGTATTGGGTGTGTGGTTCCCGAGATTACCCGCCTCAAAGGTTTGGGCTCTCTCTTTATTATATTAGTATGGATGAGAATCGGAAGAATGAAGCTGATTATTAAGATTGCAAATGTATTTGAGCTTGTAAAGCGCACTGCTACCCGTCCATAGGTCTCCTGGCCCTGTATAACTCTGGGGAACGCTTCCTCTTTTTCCCTGTGGGATGGTCCCTGCTGGGAGTCCCCAAGGTGGAGCCAGGCATCCCCAGAATTGATGGGGCCGTTGTGGAGATGAGGCACCGCACCCAAACCGACTGACCATGCACGAAACCTGGGCGTCATCCTGGACTCCTCCCTCTCCATGACCAGGCAAGTCAACAACGTCTCCTCTGCGTGCTTCAACATCCTACGCATGCTACGGAAGATCTTCTGGTGGATCCCCACCGAGACCAGGAAGACCGTCACCCAGGCCCTCGTCACCAGCCGACTGGACTACGGCAACGCCCTCTACGCCGGTACCACCGCCAAGCTCCAGAAGAGACTCCAGCGGATCCAGAACGCCTCAGCCAGACTCATCCTCGACATCCCACGAACCAGTCACATCTCCGGACATCTGAAAGACCTTCACTGGCTCCCCGTCAACAAAAGAATCACCTTCCGCCTCCTCACCCACGCACACAAAGCCCTAGACGACCAAGGCCCGAGCTACCTCAACAGCCGAGTCAACTTCTACGCTCCCAAACGCCACCTCCGATCAGCCAACCACGCCCTCGCCGCCGTCCCCCGCATCCGAAGAGCGACTACAGGAGGAAGGTCCTTCTCCTACCTGGCCGCCAAGACCTGGAACTCCCTCCCGACCGACCTGCGCCTGACCCAAGACCACCTCTCCTTCAGGAAGAAGCTGAAGACCTGGCTGTTCGAGCAGTAGCGGCACCCCCCCCCCAGCGCCTTGAGACCCTACGGGTATGTAGCGCGCTTTATAAGTGTCAATGATTGATTGATTGATTGATTGAAGCTAATGCCCAGAGTTGCCGAGTGGAACCCCTGAATAGAGTAGGCACTGAGGCGAGAATTATCGAGTCCGCTGACCAAGGTCCACGACCCTGCCGCGTCGGGAATTGAACCCTGGTCCCGGGCCGTCCTCTGCTTCCGGGTCTGCCGCCTCTAACCAGTGAGCCACACCACTCCACAGTGAACCACACCACTCCACTTAGATTAAGAACTTTTTTAAGAAGGACAAGCATGTAGTAACTAGGGAGGGAATTCTTATGCCACCTCCTAACACGCCTGCTTCCTTTATGATGATGGAAAGTGGATATTATACGTGTGTGTTGTTGGAAAATTGGGTGGGGTATACGAAAGGTGATGGTGATCTAGCGTTCCCAGAAAATGGTACAGTTAATGTGAGGTTTCTTCAGAATTTGAGAAACAGGATGAATTCATTAGAACCAAATACAAGGTTAACACAGTATGAGGCTTTACAGAGGAGGCAGGAGACTTAGTAAAGGATTTTTACCCAGATACCCCTTTGACACTCAAGGAGATCAAATGAAAAGATGGAGAAGGGCTGTAGTAACAGAGGGCTTGTATCCAGTGTTAATGGCTGAAGATCAAGAAGGGAGCAAATGTAAGAAAAAAATGAAACACCTAGGTGTGACAGGAATAGGGTGTGATGAATCTGATGATGAATGGTTAGAGGATATTCTAGTCAAAAGACCTCCACCTTATCTAGAAAGTGCTAGAGATACAACTTCAAGTCCACCTATGATGAAAACACCATTGTTTCCACAAGTGCTACATGATCCAACAGTCATCCAAGCATCACAAGAAAAGGAAAGGGATGCATTGAATGAAACAAAAGAATAGATAATTCAGAAAGTAAAACAGTGCCAGTAACTATTGGTCTTCTTTTTCCATATATGGTGACAAACGAGGTATTCCAAAATCAAAAATGTGGCAGTCTCACAGAATGGTGTTAGAAAAGAGATAGTGGTGTTAGAAGATCAAATTAGTGCGAGTGATTTGAATGTCTCATTATTAGATGTCCCAAATCTAGAGACTGTGACTGAAATCCCAAAGAGAATTTCACCCATAGATGCAAGGAGGAAAGTAACAACTGTTACCCCAGTGGCAGAAAATTCTACTGGATTTTCACCAGATGATCTGGAAGAATGTGCAAAAGGATTAGAAAAGCAGAAACCCCAACCTAAAACCATAGATGTAAGCAAGTTGAGAGTGGATTTGGAGGAAATGATATTGGTACGATAAATCCAGACAGATTAGGTTCTTATGGAGATGAAGAATTGTTGTTTTTGTGCAAAAGTATAACTTTGAGAACGAAGAATTTTCAAGAGAAGATAGTGGAAGCAGCTTTAGAATTTGGAATAGATGTAGAAAAATTTTAAATATTGCAAAAACCCTATAGATCAGAATTTACTGAGAAGGACTTAGAAAGTTTGAATGCATCAGGAAGGAGATTGCAAATAAAAGATTTACTGCACATTTTGAAGAAATGGGGAGACATGGATCGATGGAGAAGTAGATGGACAAAACAGAGAGATGAAGCAGCTACAAAGGAAGTATCTACTTTCCATTAAGGGAAAAGTAGAAAAGGTTGAAAGGATGTGTCCGATGAGAGAAGTTCCTGGTTGTGGATATGTTCAGGTTCCATGGAGTAGACAGGATATTTTGTTCTTTACGAATGACTTTCCTAGATTGAGGGAGAAACCAATTGAATGGTACAAGCAGGTAAAGAGATTTGTAAAGGTTTTGTTGAAAGATTTGGATGGCCTGTTTGATATAGTGGTACCAACAGATTTGTGGACAGAATGTAAAATTACAGTGGATTGGCCAACTGAAGAGTATCCTAGAGACGAAAAGACAGGTGCTCCTTCAGAGGATGTGATGAAAAAGTATCAACCGGTGATTACTTTCTTGAAAGGCAAGATTCCTCCAAAAGAAACAGATTGGGTTAAAATCCCTCCGGGGCCTCTCAACTAAATTATAGGGGTCCTTTATCTTGCAATTATTTGAGCAGCGTAGAGCTGTGGGATTTTTTCAATATTTATATTGATTGAAAAAATATCAAGCAACTCGGGAAGTGAAGTTGTTACCGGTAGTAGAGGTTTCTGGCAGTTTTTAGTTGCTCCCAAACACACATAACTGAATAGGTCGATCTAATGGGCATAGGATATACGGACGATGATGCCTCAGCCATTTTGGCTGGTCCATGCTTGTTATCAGACACAAACATCAATCAGAGTCTGACCCAAGCACAAAATTGGGATGAACTGAAGGAGTTGAAGCGCAATCAGATGCGTATCCTTCTTCATGGAGCAATCATGACGGAGTACTTGAGGGGGAATGCGGCACCAGCAGGCTTGTTGGTTTCAAATGCCCCAAGGATCTTTTTGGACGACCCTCTATTCATGAAGGAATGGTCATTAATAGCTTGGCGCTGTTCACGAGATTGGCTCATATTTATTATCAATACAGACAAACGCCTATCTGAAGCGATGCTAATTAAAATCAAGACAAGTGAAGATCACCTCCTTACAGAGATAAAACTAACAATCTACAAAAAGAAACTAGAGGAAGTCAATAAAGAAATAACAGAACACAAAGACTTCCTGATGCAAAGTAAAATTTCTAAACTACAAAAAGACTTTAAAAAGTTTAGCCATGAAAGGTATATCCTTACATCAAGGATGATTATCAGGGAGAACAAGAATCAGATACAGGATCCACTAGAAGTAATAACTCATGCTCCACTGACTCAGACCAAAGTGGCAACTCGAGTGACAATGCCAGAAAAAACTGGAATCAAAAACAAAGACGTCCCCGTAGAGGTGGATATAACCAGAGTTATGGCCCTCCACAAATGTACCAATGGCCAGTACCTTTTGCCCCCGGACCATTTAGTGGACCACCACAATACCGGATGGGACCATTTTTCCAACCCAACTACAATCATTTTTTAGCTCAGGGCGGAAGAAGAGGCAGACGAGGCAGCGGGGGGAACAACAACAACAGAAGAGTCCAATGGGAGCAAACAGAGAAGACCACCCCCAACACGAGGAGTACGACGAAAGGCCAACCACAACCAGGACCGAGTGGAACGAGGGAGTAGTTGTGAACCTCTCAAAAATTGCATTGACAGAAGACGAAGTCAAAGTACTAGAGAAGGGCCTAGGCTTCGTCCCCACGAAATCTCTTGATAAATTCAATGTAAGATGCGAATTGGGATAGTTCTTCCGAAAAATAAGATTATAAACCTTTTTCAAGGATAAGGAAGAAGCTAATACTGAAGGCAACTACACAGACTTAAAGAACAAATCTACATTCATACCACCGACGAACCTTATGCCACCTGAAGTTTTAGCCTTCGAGGAAGCAGTAGTGAAGGAAATTGAATCACTACCACAAAATACGACATACAACAACATGAGTAAAAAGGAACGGATGGCACTGGAAAAGTTGAGTAAAAATACGGCTATAATTATCAAGCCTGCTGATAAGGGTGGAGCAACGGTAATACAGGACACAGAGGCATACAGAACAGCATGCCTCACACTACTACAAGATGAGAAGTTCTACCGAAAAATAAACAGAGATCCTACTGAAAGACTAAGGAAGACTATCAGTGCAGCAACACTGGATGCATTGGAGAAGGGTTGGATCTCTAAGAAAGAACACACATTCCTTAACCAACAAGAACCCAGAACTCCTTTATTCTACACAATTCCCAAAATCCATAAGGGGAAAGTACCACCACCGGGCAGACCCATAGTATCTGGGTGTGGATCAATTTTGGAGCCTCTCTCACAATACACTGACTGGTTTCTACGTCCTCTAGTCAAATGTATCAAATCCTAAGTACAAGACACTAAGCATCTACTAAATCTGATTATGAACATCGAGTATGACCCGGATCAACACATTTTAGTGTGTCTTGATGTAGAGGCACTATATACTAGTATTCCACAAATTGAAAGTGTAGAAGTGGTCCAGAATTTACGCCAAAGTGAAGAATGGGAATGGTCAGCTCCCGTTGAATGGATAGTGTACCTCATAAAACCAGCGCTGACAGAGAACTTCTTCAAGTTTGAAGACCAGATGTACCTGCAAACCCATGGAACTTCTATGGGCAGTACTTTTGCTCCAAGCATAGCCTGCCTGTACATGAGCCACTTTGAAAACCACACCATCTGGGCCCCAAACCCCTACACAAATAACATCTGTAGGTGGTACAGGTATATAGATGATATTTTGTTGGTATGGAAGGGGGATGAAACAACTTTACAGAATTTTGAACAATGGATAAATGGTCTTAACCCCTACCTTCGCTTCTCAATGAACCAGAACAAAGAAACAGTACCATTCTTAGACATAAATATCTTTGCTAGGGATGGCAGCTTGTCCAGTTCTCTTTATACTAAACCCACTGACAAAAATAGCCTCTTAAGGTTCGACAGTGCTCATCCTAGAAGCTTGAGAGAGAACCTACCCGTGGGCCAATTTCTCCGAATTCGCAGAAACTGCTCTGATGTCAAAGATTTCAAAAAGGAGGCAGAGGTTTTGACAAATAAATTGAAACAAAAGAAGCATCCAACTACAATAATTGAGAAAGCCAAAAAACGAGCACGGAACACACCAAGAGAATCTCTACTCGAAACAAATGTAAAAACAGAACCACAACAACTAATATGTGTAACCACATTTAATTCTTCATCGAACATGATCAAAAAAATCATAAATAAGAAATGGAATATCTTGACGTCCAATACCTTAAATTTTGAAAAACCTATGTTTTCTTTCAAGAAAAGCAAGAGTCTAAAAGACTCACTTGTACATACCAACAGCTTCAAACCAACAATAAACATACAAACTACACTCTGGAATACAACTCCAGTGATGGGACACTACCCGTGTGGCACATGTGTGGCTTGTGCATTCACTGAACACACCACACACCTAGATCTGGGCCTTAATACACCCTGGGAACAAAGATGCCACACGAATTGTAACTCTGAGGTAGTAATTTATTTGATGAAGTGCCCCTGTCAATTGTCCTATGTAGGCATGACTTCACGTAAGATCAGAATACGTATCAGCGAACATCGCAGCACAATAAGAAGAGGAGTTACTGCTACCAAGCTCACTGCACATTTTGTTCAAAATAATCATAAAGACACTGATATTAAATGGACAGTGATTGAGAAAGTTAGGCCAGGCAACAACCTACAAAAGGTGTTACTAGAGAAAAAGCAGAGATGGGTCTACTGTCTGAGGACTCCTATATCAGGCCTTAATGAGTCAATACCATGGGCTCAATTAAGAAAGTGATATTAATATATGAGAAAAAAAAAATATCACAATGCTTTGAGTCAGCTGCACATATCTGGAGTAATAGACATTTACATAGCCCACCCCATGAATTCCTGAAAATGATCATGATCAGAGTTGAGTGATCACCTACACCCAGCTCGGTACAATACATTCTCCCTTATGTATAAGATCAAACCATACCTACCAACGATTGGAGCACAAGACAACACACTAGGTGCCTACCAGTGTGAGTTTATATGGACACACCGAAGAATCCACCAATATGCTGAGTGAATACTTGTACATACTGTCTACTAATGCACAGTTTTGTTTCTCACTAAGTCAGTAACCTTTTTTTTAAATAAAAAGAATTTGTCCACCAATAATATAAATTGCAAGATGGAATAATAAATAATGCCCGGAATCGAACACAGATAAACAGAAGAGCCCTTTCTTCAATCCCATTCTTTTGCGTTACTTCCGATACTACGGAACGAGAATCGCGATGCAAAACTACATTTCCCATGACCCCTTGCGAAGGAATACGCACTCACTTCCGGGGTTGACGCCATACACGTCATACTGAATGCGGAAATAAACAGTCCCTTCTCCCGCATCGCCTCGCAAAGCAGCCACAAGCCGGCGAGCGGGACCAACCACATTTTGGTAGGGTACGTCCTCTAAAACAAGTAAGTAGAGACTCTGCTTCGACCGATGGGGGTTCATATGAGTTATACGTAGCCCCGCTAGAGTCTTTAGTCTAGCGTTAGATCCACTCGCATTCAAAGGCGATACCTAACTTTCCTCCATACTCTAACTAGGAGAGTATGCCCTAAAGTCCCGCCCACTGAGGTGCCTGCGCCCAACATAATTTGGGTAAGTGAACAAACCATTGACCAACCGGTGCATGCAGTATGTGAACAGATGTTCTCGGTGTGTGATACATTAATGTGGAATATGCATGTGTGTTTGTATTATGTGTGATTCATTTGCTGCCATTGAGACTTCGATCACTTGTTTTATACCTCACTTAACAGCCTCACACCGTTAGAATTTAATGGAGTGTAATGTATTGACACAGAATGTTGGGTGTCACACAATGAGAATGCCACTATATACTACATAGAAGTGACATAGAATGAGACCACACGTGTTCTCCACCAATTGAGCATGTTCACTCAGCATGCCAAGCACAGGGATTTTATGCAAATATACAGATAATGTCTGTTTCTAAAAAATTCTATATGCTAAATCTCTCTACAGATGGAGCCTGGCAATTCTTATACCATTATCACATGAACACGAGGAGAAGCTACTCTTCCCTCGCCATACTAATAGAGTAGGGAATTCCCTTTCTTTAGCATCCCCACACATAAGGGGGTCTCTGAATCTTGCCCTGAAGAAAGTCCGGGACCTTTAGGGCCTCATAAGGACTGAAACATGTTGGCACTTCACTAGGGTCATAGGACCATAAAAATCCTAAAACAACCCTACTTTTATTTTATTTTTAATAACCCAACCAGACCCATGAATAAAGGGATACCGGGGGTCTGATTGAGGTATTTTATATATACCCCCCATTTTTTCCTTCATTATCTTAAGAGCTTCCCAACACTGTGGTTGAGCCCACCCTGACCTATAGGAGTCGGGGTGACCCGATGATGAAGCATGACACCACTAGGGTGTGTGAGGGTAACTAAAAACAACTAGTGTTGCCCCCGTCCATACACACAGATATGGTTAGCATATCAAACACATCCCTAGAGGTATAGTGTTTATTGCCTCCGCATACATAGGCCGTTCTTTTCCTATGAACGCAACCTACTTTGAATCTTTCTTTAGTAGGGTGCTTTTTGGAGTATTTTTTGTCACACTTGAAATAGATAGAACAACTCAAGAACCAAAAGAGTCAGTGCATGCGTTTTATGAGAGGATATTGCAGGTATTTTGAATGTATAACGTTACAACGCATACATTTACAATGCATGCCTTTACAACACAGTTTTTACATCACAACATCCTTTAAAACGCATTCTTTTACATAGCATGCCATTTCATTGAATTTTCCAGAAACTACCTTTACAACTCAGTCCATTACATCGAATTATACCTGTACAACCCATACCATTACATTGCATTTAAGGTAAGTGTTGGATAGTGTAGGGACAAATGCCGTGAGGGCAATGGCCAGTCTTACTTATCTGTCCTTGAGCAAAAGGAAGCCTCCTACTCCACTTCTGTGCCGTTAGGGCAATGGCGGCAGTTCCTTCACACCGGACCGGTCGGCAGCGGGAAACTACATCTCCCAGCTGCCCCGGGGCCCGGCGCACCGCGCACCACCAGTGACGACATCTCCGCGCCCGAAGGCACTACAAAGTGCAAGGAGGGCCGACAGTGTTTGGGGGACGCTGACACTGGGACAAACACCGTGAGGGCAACGGCCAGTCTTACTTATCTGTCCTTGGGCAAAAGGAAGCCTCCTACTCCCCTTCTGTGCTGTGAGGGCAACGGCGGCAGTTCCTTCACGCTGGACCGGTCGGCAGCGGGAAACTACATCTCCCAGCTGCCCCGGGGCCCGGCGCACCGCGCACTGCCAGTGACGACATCTCTGCGCCCGGAGGCGCTACAAAGTGCAAGGAGGGCCGAGAGTGCTTGGGGGACGCTGACACTGGGACAAATGCTGTGAGGGCAACAGCCAGTCTTACTTATCTGTCCTTGGGCAAAAGGAAGTTTCCTACTCCCCTTCTGTGCCGTGAGGGCAACGGCGGCAGTTCCTTCATGCCGGACGGGTCGGCAGCGGGAAACTACATCTCCCAGCTGCCCCGGGGCCCGGCGCACCGCGCACCACCAGTGACGACATCTCCGCGCCTGGATGCGCTACAAAGTACAAGGAGCACCTCCCGCCCCGTGGAACTCACGCGGGACAAATCCGGGCGACGCCCGGGCAAAGGGTGGGCCTTCTGTGGCCGTCAGGGGCCAGAAGAGGCCGGGCCGGGCAACCCCCCTTGCGTCTACCTGTGATTGTACTGGATAATAAGGTACTGTTGACAATATATAGGTTTTTAAACTGATTGACGGCAGATGGGACAGAACTGTCTATTATATTTATACATGGACTAATCTTACCACCTCACACAAGTCTATTGTGCCTAAGATAGTTATTGTATTAATCAGAGAACTGGCGAAACGTTAACAATTGTACCTGCATCTTTTGGGGGCCGCTACCAGGCTTGAACTGCTGCCCTACGCTGCTGTCTCTGCTCTCCCTCTGCCGCCGCACTTTCCACATCTCCACTGCTGTCGCTGAGTGGGGGAGAGCGAGAGGGGCTGAAACTACAATACCCTGCAGCCCCTGCGACCGGAAGTCGCATACCGGGCTATCGCGCCAGGAGGCGCTTAAATTCTTGCACCATTCCGGGTGGAGCAGGGACACTTTCAGAGAACTGGCGAAACATTAACAATTGTACCTGCATCTTTTGGGGGCTGCTACCAGGCTCGAACTGCTGCCCTACGCTGCTGTCTCTGTTCTCCCTCCGCCGCCGCACTTTGCACATCTCCACTGCCGCCGCTGAGTTGGGGAGAGCGAGAGGGGTTGAAACTACTATACCCTGCAGCCCCTGCGACCGGAAGTCGCATACTGGGCTATCGTGCCAGGAGGCACTTAAATTCTTGCACCATTCCCGGTGGAGCGGGGACTCTTTCGGAGAACTGGCGAAACGTTAACAATTGTACCTGCATTTTTTGGGGGCCACTACCAGGCTCGAACTGCTGCCCTACGCTGCTGTCTCTGCTCTCCCTCCGCCGCCGCACTTTCCACATCTCCACTGCCGCCGCTGAGTGGGGGAGAGCGAGAGGGGCTGAAACTACAATACCCTGCAGCCCCTGCGACCGGAAGTCGCATACCGGGCTATCGCGCCAGGAGGCGCTTAAATTCTTGCACCATTCCCCGCATCGCGGGAGCGCGCAGGAGCATCCGGGAGCGTCCCTGGAGCGTCCCGGGAGAAGCCCGGGACAAGGGTGGGACCGTCTGTGGCCGTCAGGGGCCAGAAGAGGCCGGGCCGGGCAACCCCTCTTTCGTTTCTCCAGAACTAGACTGGTACTCATACTGACTTAATACACCCCATGGGCACCCACTTTTAATGTTTTAACTTTCTTTTTTACTACTGCTGTATTTAGCTTGTGGTCAAAGTTTACTTCTATATCTATTATGGTTTATTAATTAAGGCTCAGTCGTTATCGTGCCAGCTATCATAGTGACTGTTTGTTTATCTTTTTATACTCTTTTTTTTTTTGTATAGGTCATCACAACTGCCCTAACCAGTTTTTATCTCTATTGGTGCTTTGTAGGGCCCTTTCTCATCACTAATATTTGAGCATCATGGGTACATCTAGGAAGGCCACTGCAGCACGACCGATGACCAGACAGTTAGCAGCAGCTAACCAACCTATTCCAACGCTCACAGCAATCAATAAGATGCTTCAACAATCGATTGGGGTTGTTGCTACAGCTATTGAAAACACGGAGAGATGACTCTCTCTAACCCCGGTGTTCTCCCCAACCCAGGCCTTAGGGGACACCTCAGAAGCCTTGATAAATCCCTCTGATTCGGCTTCATCCCTTATGTCCTTTGCTGATGTACCCTGTGCCCAACCCGCCCCTGAAGACCCCATCCCTTTAGTAGATGCACTGCCCCACATATCCCCAGGTGTGAAAAAGGCCCCCAAACCCCGAACCAGGCGAAGTAAGACGCATTCTCCATATAACTTGGGGAAAAAACCTACTTCAGCCAGTGTTGCTCCGCATGAGGAGTTCAGTTCTTCCGGACCTCCACTGTGGGCAACACACTTTTTTTTTTTTTTTTTTTTTTTTTAAATATATTTTTATTGCAGAGTTATAAACAGCAGGAAAAAAGTAATCAGCCAGTGCACTTGCGGGCCCCCCCCTCCAGTAACAGTTCACAGTTATACACAGCCATTCAGCCCGCATCCCGGAGGCCGGGCGGCATATCAGAACGCTCCGTAGGAGCACAACACAGTGCACGTCCCATTGGGACCCTGGCGAAAGATCGTTTTATGTATCTGCTTTTACCCCTCCACCCGCAACAACATTCCCGTCAGCCATCTCCTGAGGTATCAACGTAATCGCCCCCATCGGGGCCTGCTCTAGGCTATTCGGGCCTTCGTGCCAGGCCGTTCCAACCAATCAAACCGCCCACCACTCAATACCCCCAGTCCCAGTAGGTCCGAGGCCTCCACCAGCAACCCTCCCAATGGCTTCCGGCCCTCCCCAACTCCCCCTACAACTAACCCCCCCAACGCCCCCCCCCCCCCTGGCAACTGCTAAGGTGTGTGTTTCGCTCTACTGAACTGGATGGGTCCTCTACAGTGCGTGATGTCATACTTCTGTGTTCGCCCCGCGGTGTCCAGCGGCTTAATCCTCGCCGTCCTCATCCTCAACCAAAGCATCACGCAGAGCCTGTACCACTAACTCCCATGCACGCACTGCATCCAGAGCCTTCTCATTCCCCAACTTCACCGCTTGCTTCATCCGGAGCACGCTCTCGCAGTCAGACCATTTCAGCAGCTCATTCTTCCACCTACGCAGTGAGGGACCCCCCCTGGCCTTCCAGTGCCACGATATTTCCCTTTGAGCCAATATCAGACCCAGATCTATAAATTTACTGGTCACCTTGGTGTGCTTAGTGTGCGGGAACCAGAGCAATAGGCACGTCGCCATGTCGAAGTCTACCTCCCTGTCAGTCACTTCATTCAGGAGGTCCCCTACCTCAGCCCAATAAGCTCCCAGTTGCGGACACCCCCAAAACAAGTGGTCCATGTCCGCCCCTAGGTATGAGCACCGGGGGCAACAGGCATCCGGCACCCTAAAGTGCCGCTGCAGTTTTTCTGGGGTTAGGTAGGCCCTATGGAGCACATAAAAATGGACCTGCTGAAAGCGCGCGTTCCTAGTGCCCTTCCACGTGCGTCGCAGGATATGGCCCCATGCCGTATCCGGTATGGGCCGGCCAACGCTCTCCTCCCACTTCGCCTTGAGCCCATGGAGTGGTTCCAGCCCATCGTTCAGCATCCTGTTATGGAGGCACGTCACAGCTTTAAATGTGCCGGCTGCCATCACCACATATTGGCATGCCATAGTCGTCGCGGGTTCCAGGAGCCCCTCTCTCCAGTGCTTTTGCACGGCAGCCACTATAGCCGCGTGCAGTAGGAAGCCCCCTTCAGGCAGTCCGAACTGGTCCCGGAGCACGTCGAACGGTGCCAACGCCCCATCTATATACAAGTCACCCACCACCTGCAACCCCGCGTCCTCCCAGTCCATCAGCGGGGACCAGTCCCCTCCGTGAGGCAAAGCCGTCAACATCCCGATCGGGATCTCCGGGGCATAAGGCCGCGATGCTCTCGCTCTCCGAAGGCTCCTCTGCCAACACAGCCGGAGCGTCCGCTCCTCCATGGTGAGGGCCCGTAATTCGAGCCTTTGCTGCATAACGATGTACGACAGCACGTGGCGCTGTATCCCCCTACCCCGGTCTTCCTCCGGCCCCCGGAACACCCTGGCTACATTCTGCGTTAGGACCTGCAACTGCGCCGCTAAATAATATAGCTCAAGGTCGGGCACAGCCATGCCCCCCTCCAGCTTGGGGCGAAGGAGCGTGCTCAAGGCTACCCTGCGACGACCATGCCCCCACAGAAAGCCAATAATCATGGACCGCAGGTCCCTAAATACCCCTTGGGGAATCCAAACCGGTAGCGTTCGGAAATAGTAAAGGAAGCGGGGGAGCGCCACCATCTTCAACAATGCTATCCTGCCCAGGACCGTCAGCGGTAGGGTCGACCAGAAAGACAAGCTACCCCGCAGTGACCGGACACAACGGCCAATGTTGCCCTCCAGGAGGTCGGCGGCCGAGTGGTAAATGCGGACACCCAAGTAGACGATGCAAGAGGGTTCCCACGTCACACCCAGGTCGCTGTTAGGGGCTGGCGATCCCGCCCTCAGCGGAAACACGCAGGTCTTTGCCCAGTTGACCCTAAGGCCCGACAGTCGGCCGAACTCGGACAACAGATCCATCGCTCCGACCAGTGCCCCCGAGGTGTCTGCTAGGTACATGAGCAGGTCATCCGCATAAAGCGATATATAATGCCATTGCCCATCCCCTACCACTCCCGCGTAACGGTCGCCGGACCTCGCATGGACCGCCAAGGGTTCCATCGCTAGGGCAAACAATAGAGGGGAGAGAGAGCATCCCTGTCGTGTTCCCCTGCCCACCGGATACGCGGCAGATACCAGGCCGCCCAATCGTACCCTCGCCGTCGCCGAGTTATACAAGACCCTCGTCCACTTCCGAAACCCATCGCCCATGCCAAACCGCTCCAGCACTCCATCCAGGAAAGGCCATTCCAAACTATCGAAAGCCTTCTCAATATCCACGGACAGTACCGCTGGCGACCCCTCCCCTTCCAAGATGGCGTCCATTATTCCCACTAGGCGGCGGATATTCATCGCCGTGCTCCTCGTGGGTATAAACCCGGCCTGGTCCCTGTGCACCAGGCCCGTCATGTGCGGGGCCAGTCTAGTGGCTAGGACGCGACTCAGGATCTTGTAATCCACCGTCAGCATGGACAGTGGGCGATAAGATCTCACGTCCGCGGCATCCCGGCCAGGCTTGAGGAGTGGTACTATCAAGGCCTCCCGCATGGAGGCAGGCAACACCCCCTTCTCGAAGGCCTCCGCATACACCACCAGCAGCCTGGGCGCCAGAGCGTCTACATAGTGCTGATAGAACTCAATTGGGAGTCCGTCCACCCCGGGTGTCTTGTTGCGGGCCATATGTTTGATAGCCACTCGAATTTCCGTGAGCGTGATCGGGCTACCCAGGTCCGTCGCATCGCCCTCATCCAAGACCGGAAGCGGCCTCTCCCCCAGGTACTCCACGATGTCCTGCTCTCCCACTCCCAGCTGACTCCGGTACAATTCCTCATAGTAACCCCGAAAGCGGTCCACTACAGCTGCCTGAGAGTACACCATCTCTCCCCGTGCGTCAATAATGCTGAGGATCGGGCAACCCCTAAGTTCCGGGCTAGCTAATCTGGCCAAGAGGGTACCCACCTTGTCCCTCTCTGCGTGCGCCCTAATCATGTACTGCCTGTAATCATAGCCTCTCAAACGTTCCGTCTCCGCGGCTACCACTTCCTTCGCATCCAATAACTGGGCCTGTAAATCTGGCCTAGTCGGCCTGCGGCGTTCCAGGTCCCTCAAAGTCTCCTCCGCTTTCTTCAGGTCATTCAGCACAGTCGTTCGAGCATTCGAGAACCTACCCAGGCACACCCCTCTCACCACCACTTTCATTGCATCCCATTCAACAGACCTGCTCGTCGCCGTTCCATCGTTCACACCGAAATAACTTTCAATGCCCTGCCGGACCGCGTCGTCGAACACAGAATCTTCTAGCGTCTCCGGCCGAAGCCGCCATGTTGGTATTACTGAGCGCTCCCTCTGCCATTGAATATGCACCAACAGGGGGTTATGATCAGATATCGTCCTAGCAAGGTACTCAGCATGGGTGATCAGTGGAGCTAGGGAACCCCCGCAAAGCACCGCGTCAATCCTAACATGTAAATCGTGTAAGGCGGAATAAAAGGAGTAGTCCCTGGTTCCCCTGTGCCTCTCCCTCCAGACATCCAGCAACCCCCATCGTTCTTGCCAGTCCTTCCTGTGCGCGGCCAGCCTGCGCACAGGAGAGTCCACCAGGGGGGGATGGGACCTATCCAGAGCTACATCCGTAATTGAGTTGAAGTCCCCCCCTAGAACTATCGGACCCGCCAGGAAAGAGGCCAAGGACCCCGAGAGGCTATCAAAATATCGGCCTTGGTCAGTGTTTGGTGCATAAATACAACATAACACCACATCCCGTCCATACAATCTCCCCTCCACCGCTACAAATCTGCCATCCGGATCTATTACCTGATTCAGCACCTGAAAGGGGATCCCCGCCCTCACCCAGATCAAGACCCCCCTGGCATACGCTGAATAAGTGGTGCCAAAAACCTGGCCCCGCCATCTTTTCTGCAAGGCAGCGCACTCTTTTTTAGTGAGGTGAGTCTCCTGGAGCATAGCTATCTGAACCCCCCTGCGTACCAGGTATGCATGTACTTTGTGACGTTTCACCATAGTCCGCAGCCCCCGGACATTCCACGTTAGGCATTTCAAATTAGGTAATGTCCCCATTCCAAGTCCGTACAGTCCAATTCAAACTCCAACGATCCATGACCCTCCCAATGCAGTTGCCCCCCCCCCAACAAGCCCAAAACTGAAACATTCCCCAACCCCCATTCCCCAGGACAGAGCACACGAACCCAATGGCCGCCCCCATCCAAACCTTGAACCAACTTCTCGCACACTTACCCTGTGGTCTCCACCACAGTCGGCCTTAAGGGCCTAGGGGGGGTGAATCGCCGCCGACCCCAGCCAGCGGAGCCCGCGTCCGCCCTTCATCCCCTCTGATACACTCCCCCACCCGGCAACCCGCCCTCCAACAACAGGATATCACCCTACCATGAAGTCCCGATTAAGACCAAAGTCTATCTTAGCCGCAGATGATATCATCCGAAGTCTGTGGGGTCACTGTCGGCCCTTTCTGGCTCTCTGCCTCCGAAAGTTCCTCTCCAGTTCTGCTGCCCTCTCCTCCCGAGTCCGTTTCGGCTCGTTCACTATTCTGTTGCGACCCTGTAATGGCCGCCGTCGCCGCGAGTGCGTCCCTCTTCTCCGCCGCCATTTGGGCCTCCCGCTTCTCCCGCTGGCGCCTGTTGCGGGACCTTATGCGTTGTGACTGCCGCACCCGGGGCTGCTTGGGCTGGTCTCGCCTACTTTGGTGTGTCCTGTCCGTCCCCGCTCTGTACAACTCAAGCCAGTGCCAAACTTCATCCGGAGTTTGGAAAAAGTGCGTGGTGCCATCCATGATAATCCGCAGCTTGGCCGGGTAGAGCAAGGAGTACTGAATGCCTTCCTCCCTGAGCTCCTTCTTCACAGCAAGGAACGATGCCCTGTCCTTCTGGACCGCCTGCGTGTAGTCCGGAAATATCGTCACCTTGCTGTTCTCCACCCCGTAAGGGCCCGACATCCTGGCCCGCTGGATGAGAAGGTCTCGGTCTTTGTAATGGAGGAGCCGCACCACCATTGGACGGGGGGGGCGGCCAAGCCCCGGCGGGCGAGCGGGCACCCGGTGGGCTCGCTCCAGAGTGAAAAATGGAGTAAGCCCCTCCGGCGCCACCACAGTGCGGAACCAGTTCTCCATGTAGGCCACCGCATCCTCCCCCTCAATCCGTTCCGGCAGGCCTACGACCCGCACGTTGTTCCGCCTATTGCGGCCTTCGGCATCCTCCGCCCTCCGCTCTAGAGTGTCCAGCCGGGCCAACATGTCTGTAATCCTGTGCTCCGCGGTCACCACCGAGGGCTTCAGGTCCAGCAATAGTTGGTCATGATCCTTGACCCGATCCGCCAGTTTCGCGTGATCCGCACGTAGTAGCCCCAGGCCCGTGGCCACTTGGGCAATGTCGTTATGTAACGCCTCCTTGGTGGAGGTGATCGCCTCAAGGATGGCATCCAAGCGCCGGTTCAGCCGCTGTTCTTGGTCAAGCTCCGGGGAGGGACTCTCACTCAACCGGGTCGATGTCGCCGAGTCCCCGTCGCGGCTCCCGGGTGTCGGCCCTCCGATCGCCGCCATGTCAGGGTGCTGCGTCACAAGTCCGGCCACCCGTTCTGCGGGTGCTCTCGTGGGCCCGTGCCGAGCACCGGGCACCAGGCAGTACAATGTCACCGCCAATGGACTCAGGAGCAATGACCAGGCGGATGAGCTCCGTACTGTCGCCCCCCACTAGTCCGGTGGGGGGAGGATGAGTCACGGGACGGCGGCCGACGGGAGCCTCGGGTCCCCTGGGTGAATCGGGTAGCGTCCCCCGGTCTCAAGGCTTCACGCCGCCAATCCCAGTGCGTCGGGCAGTCGGGTGCAGGGTCCCTCTCTGCTTGGTGACAGCCAGATTCAGGGCTGAGATTCGGGACCATCCGACCTCCTCGCCGCCATTTTCTTCACACCCCGGTCCACACCTCGGCCGCCTCTTCCTCGATTTCCTCGGGGCCAGCAGTCCCCCAGCGATTCTCCGATTACGCCCAGCCGTCCCCTTACACTTCAGAGGACAGGAGAGTCGTTTTCGGGTCGCCTAGGGTCCCAAAAACAGGAGAATTAGCGGGATTCCGCGCGGAGCTGCGAGCTCACGCCGCCATCCCGATCGGCGTCCAAGCCACGCCCCCTCCTGTGGGCAACACACTTGCTAACTGATCTCCAGGCTCACCTAGAACTGTGTATAGCTTCTCACTTTAAAACACTTTCTTCTAGGATAAATAGATTGGCTTCTTTTATCAATTATAAAAACACGGGGAGTGCCAAGGCATCCAATGTCCTAGGTAACCCTGACACAAGTGTAGGTCATGGCTCATGTTTGTCTACCACTACTCTAACTACCGCCATTGCATCAGCTATCCCACCCCAACCTTTGATCGCCACCCAGACAAAAAAGTCCACCATACCAGTAGATACTTCTGTCAAGGCTAGGAGCACTAGCACATTTTCTATTGCCCCGGGGAGAACAGGTGCTAGTATGCAACCCTTGCCGACATCCACCGCGCCTCCACACTCAGCAGGGCACCCTTATAATCCCCTTTTCTCCCCTGAAACTATAGACGCTAGCCATTGTTTGCAGCTCCCCCCGAGGCAGCACCGTACGTGGTGGTGCTGACAGGTGTACCACCATTGACCAGTGCACGGGGTGAAACCTATCCTGAGCTTCAGAACAAGGTAATTCATTGGCTATCTAGGAACCCCCCCCCTAAGGGAAGCACTCAGGGGGAGAATCTCTTTTCACGCAGAGTTAACTGGTTGGGGAAAAGACCAAAAGACATTGAGGGTGACTGTATTGTGGTGAATTTTAGGGATCCCTCTGCTGTTAGGTACCTCTTGGGGTTTAGTGGGTCAGCTCTCCCAGGTACCATTAATACCTACCACCTGGGATACTTTTACAGCCAAAGTCTGGCCTCTGCAACTCTGTACCAAACTGCTCCTGCCCCATAGCAACACCTTCCTTGAGTACAATATCCCAGTGGCAAACGGATTTACGGTTCTGAGTTGTGTGGAATGACTATCTTTTGTTGCCCCCTCTACGGACTCACCTACTGCTCTTTCTCCTGCCCAGGGCATATCCATCAATGATGGGCAGGAGCTAGTTATCCTGACAAAGTCAACACCTACCCCCTCTGGCGCTGTCCCAGGACATCGTCCCACTTTGATAGAGTCTTGGAACGTAGCCGGTTTGGGGCCCAAGCTTCAAAACCCTGAGTAGGGGGCGCTGGTGGACAATTACGATCTCTGTCTATTCCAGGAGACCTGGCTCCTGTCTGCTCCAACTTGGGCGGGGTATGCATCTTACTACCAAGCAGCTATCCAGGGACCCTGGGAAAGACCCTCGGGTGGGTTGTTTACTTGGGTGGCAGTCCATTTGGGGTGTGCAGTCAAGGTATTAGACACCAATTGTTTGGATATCGCCTCTTATTGTCATTTGATGGTGGCATGGTATTGGCAGTGATCAATATCTATATACGAACTACACCCCAACAAAAAGGTCTATCCATTCTTGAGGCATTGAAAGTTCTCTTATCTTCCTTCCCATCATCGTACAACATAATAATTGGGGCGGTCTTAAACTGCCATTTTGAGCCGCTTCTGGGGATTCCCCGCGTTACCTCGGACGAAGACGAGATTCATTTAGTACCGGAGTGTTCTATGTATCCCGCTAAACTTCTCTCACTGATGTCACTTGCAATCAATAAGATGGTAGTGGCATTCTCCCTTAGGACCTGCAATGGCAGGCTCTCCCCAGATATACCTGGGTTGCGTACGTATAATAGAATAGGGGAGTCCACGACTATCGATTACATCCTGGTGAACTTAGGACTTTGGCCCCAACATAAATCATTCACCGTTTTCCCAAGAGTGGACAGTGACCACAATTTACTGTCTCTTGAATTAGTTAAACCTCTTGGGAAACCAACATCACAGGACGGCCCCAGCACTCCCAATTATCGTAATCTTTTACTTACAGCAGGTGGTAGGTGGGTAAGATGGGATAGGGTGGTGGAGAATCTGGTGAAGCTGGCCAACCTATATAACCAGGTAGTAGGGGCCCTAATGAAGGTCAGCGACCTGAGGAGTTGTAATCTTGAGCCCTCATACTTCATAGCCCTCCAGTCTATCCACAATTCTTTTTTTTCTACACTGGCTGATCTTGTTTCAGTCACTGTACCTGGTAGGGGGCCCAGGCCAAGGTCTGAGCACTGGTTCAATAAAAGCTGCAGGGAGGCGAAATCATTCCTGTTAAAGGAGGTGAATTCGGGCTCTCAGCAGACAATTAGGAAAGCACGGCTGACCTATAAAACCTTAATCAATGCGGCCAAGGTCGAGTGGGAGGCTGCCAGATGGGAGCATCTGAAAGCAGCCCTTGAAGCCCGGGACTTTAGGGCTTTTTGAAATTTGGTACGCGGAGGCCCAGCTACAGGGCTCCCCGCAGTTACTCCTAACCTTAGTGAGGAGGTTTGGCTCGCCCACTTCAAGCCACTCTACTCCTTAGGGGGTGAGGCTTCCGTGGTTGATCCAAAAGAACTTGTAACCATTTACGATCAAGTGCCCCCGAAGGTTGACGACCTCCGCGCCCAACCTTTTACGTTGCTGGAAGGTAAAGCAGCCATTAGGAGTTTGATCCCGTGGAAGGCGCCAGGCCTTGACAAGATACCTGGTGATTTATTCAGGTCAGAGCCAAGGGTCTGGACGCCATATATATGCACCTTTTTCAATGCCATTATGCAGGGCTTGGCCATTCCATCGACTTGGCTGGGTGCCGAAATTATACCCATTTACAAAAAGGCTCCCCCTCTGGACCCGGCCAACTACCGCCCCATTAGCTTGATTGATGTCATCCAGAAGCTCTTCGCCCGAGTCCTCCTTTCCAGGTTGCAGTGTTGGATGGACAACCACCACATCCTAACCTCCCTGCAGCAGGTTTTCGGGCGGGGGTCTCAACGATTGATCAGCTGTTCAGGCTCCAGCTGGTCTTCTGGAGGACTGTTACTATTGGATAGGGCAGCCTGTTCCTGATTTTTGTGGACCTTCGGTCTGCGTTTGACCTTGTTCAGAGGGATAAGTTATGGATCGTTCTTAAGGAGATGGGGGCCCCAGTTTATCTGTGTGACCTTTTTAAGCGCCTGCACCAGGGCACATACACCATGGTTAGGTACGGGAGGGGAGGTGAGCTGTCTACCCCGTTCTCTGTTGAAAGGGGTGTGAGGCAGGGGTGTGTTTTAGCCCCCACCCTATTTTCCCTCTTTATTAATGGTTTGATTGCTTTTTTGTTGGGTGCTAAAGATCTCGACTCCCCGAGCCTAGCTGGTCGGAAAATACCGGCTCTGATGTTTGCCGATGATACCCTCCTACTCTCTAAATCAGTGGGGGGTATCCAGCGAACTTTAGATGCTTTTTCTGGGTTTTGCAAGTTGAGGAATTTAGAAATCAACCTTATCAAAACCAAGTATATGGTTTTTAATATGAAATACTCTAATTGTCCCCAACCGCACCTGGGCGGCAAGCCTCTGGATCGGGTGTCTACCTTCGAGTATTTAGGGGTCACTATAAATAACAGAATGGATGGGCCTGCACATTACTAAAGCCAATCTGAAGCTCACACAATCCCCGGGTGGCATCTTAAAAGTCTTGAATGAATCATCTCTTAAATTGGTGGGACCCCCTGTTGAAATTTATATAGTCCAGGCGAGAGCCGGTGCGCTATGTGGTGCGGACATATGGGGGCATGTTAATGTTGCGCCCCTTATTCATACCAAGAACAGCTTTCTGAGGCGCCTTTTAAGACTCCCCCAGAGTACTCCCCTTATTCCACTTAGGCTAGATCTGGGGTTGGCCCCTTTTCAGGACGTCGTTTCGAACCGTCCGCTGCTATATTGGAGACGTCTCTGGGCCACCCCGGAACTAGAGAGTTATAGGGAAGATTAACGGGACTTGTTGGATAGTAGGGGAGCTGAGAAAATTCCCTGGCTCAATTATGTCCCGAAGCTTTCTCGGGCCATAGGTACGGGAGATCTTTGGTCCTCACCCAAGAAGACCAGTACCTTGCTTCCTAGGAAAAATCGGAATGCGGCACTGAGAGAGTATGGTTTATCCCTTTTAATATCCAACTCTTCCTCGGGTAGGTTAACCAAAACCTTCCTAGAAATCAAGGCCCATCCTAAATTTGAGAGCTGGCTGGACGACATAATGCCTCCTTTAGACAGGAAAATATATGTCCAGTTCAGGCATTGTTCACTTCCCCTACGGGACATAACAGACAAATGGCTAAAACCCGCATCCCCGATGTCTGGCATCTGCCCGGGGTGTTCGGGAGGTAAGGAGACAGCCCAGCACGTTTTACTCTTCTGCCCCTCGTACCATCGGCCGAGAGCCAGATGGATATTACTACTCTGTCGGTCTAGGGGAATCAGGGATTACAGGGAGGTGTTTAGAATCCTTAAGACTGACACTGAATTTCTGACTGTACTTGCTACATCCAAATTTCTTTTATCTATGTGGATCATAAGGTGTGCTATTTTAAAACAGGCATCCCCACCAACCCTGCCCTAATTGGGCTGGTCGAACGGTATCTCTAAAGACTTGAGATGCTCAGATTTTTCTACCTTCTAATTAAGATTTTAACATGTATTTATTAAGCTGCTATTCCTTCTTATGTGTTTTTAATGTTAGTCTGACGATTAACATTTTCTGTTGTATGTATCTCGCCTTTTAGCTCTTTGACTGACTGACAATTAATTTACCTCCCTCTTGATTCTGACTTTCTGCAAAATGGGTAAAAAGGTGTGTCTAGAAAAAAAAGCTCCATTAGTGCTGCATACACCAGTTCAGAAACATACATCAATAGATAGGATGCTAGCAAAAGCTTTGGGGGCAGTAGCCACTGAAATAGAAAGAACGGAAAGGAGATTGTCAATCACACCCAATCTAGCCACCAGCACACTGATCCCCCAATATACTGATGAAACAGATCCATCACCACAAGAGCAGCTAAGTGATTCTCTTATAGATCTGGAAACCACAAATGGGGAAACCAGGATAGGCAGGACTCGCCCCAGGCTTAACAGGCACACTAAAACTAACACCAGACTCAAAACCAAACCACAGCGCAAATGAAAAAATGGGCAAGGTAAAAGCGTGGATCCAGTATACTCCCCAAAGCCTAACACGACAGGCGACCACCCCGCAACAACGGATGAACACCCCGGGTGGGTTTTGGAATATAGTAACAAACCTAGAGACTCAGCTGAGAGTTATTGTCACGGAGGAACTGAGGCCTATTTTAGGAAGCCTAGAGGGTTTAAAATTGATAATCTCAAAGGGAGCTGACACTGAGATTGCACCCCAACAAGATAGTAACATCAGAGGTATCGAATCAAACTCCCCAGTTAGAGACCTCCCTGCTATTAGCACGAGTAGAAGAGTATTATCGCCAACAATCACTATAATCCCGGGAGCACATTTATAGGCAAGGTGCGCAACGTAAAAAGAACCTATTAAACCTTCTACAAAGCAAGTGGTGGGAAATGAGGCCAAACAACTAGTAATAGATCCTGCTGGGGTAACTGCAAAGAGCACTGGGATAAGTCAACCAGTAGTAGGCGCCCGGACTGACCAAGCTAACCTTCCTCCTACACCCCCTAACATAAATTTACCGCCAGCATCAACACCATATGTCCTTTACATGGGACTGAAACCGCTCTCCTAGGGGTAACAGAGGAAGCAAGAGCAGTGTTAGACCGGGGTGGAAAAGTCGCCATCATCTTATTAGACCTCAGCGCCGCGTTCGACACGGTCAACCATGTCACGCTGTTACAACGACTGGCGGACATAGGCGTGTCGGGCCCGGCCCTGGAATGGCTGACATCCTTCCTGGCTGACCGTTTCTTCCAGGTCTTTGAGGGTGAGGCGGTGTCATCTAAACATCCACTCAGGTGTGGGGTTCCTCAGGGCTCCTCCCTGAGCCCCACCCTGTTTAATGCCTACATGGAACCCCTAGACAGGATAGTCCATCCCTTCGGTGTGCGCATTGTCACCTACGCGGACGACACCCAACTGGTGGTCTCCTTAGACCACTCGGAGGGATCGTCCAACACCTTAGGCCCCTGTCTGGAGGCTGTTGCCAGATGGATGCAATCTTCCTGTTTAAAACTTAACGGGGAGAAGACAGATGTCATCTTATTGGGTAATCCTTCTCCCTCTGTCTTTGCATCCATCTGGCCACCATGTCTGGGCCCGCCCCCCGTTCCCAAGTCCCAAATAAAAAGCTTGGGGATTTGGTTCGATACAGCCTTGAACTTCTCGGTCCAAGCCAAAAAGACCGCAGCTACCTGTTTTGGGTTGATGAGGATGCTGCGGAAGGTGCTCCCTCTGCTTCCATTTCAGGCAAGGAGGATCCTGGTCCAGGCTCTTATACTATCTCGCCTGGACTACGGGAATGTCCTCTATATGGGAGCCCCCTCCTTTGCCATCCAGAAGCTCCAAGTCACCCAAAACAGTGCGGCCCGTCTACTCTACAATCTTCCTCGCTGGCAGTCAGCAAGGAATGCCCTAAGGGAGCTTCACTGGCTCCCCATAGCGGCTAGAGTACAATTCAAAGCCATGTGTATTTTACACAAAGCCTTCCATCGCATCGGCCCTGCAATTTTACAGCCCTTGGTGACTCCCTATGTCCCGTCCTGCTCCCTCCGATCCTGTACCCTCCAGCTGGCTACCTCCATCAGAGTCAGGAAAGCCCGCTGGGAAAGCCGCTCCTTTTCACACACTGCGGCTAAGCTCTGGAACACCCTCCCTTTATCCCTTCGAGGAACTACTAATCATCTTTCCTTCAGGAAAGCCCTGAAAACTCACTTGTATGCTAAATCCTGCTGATCTGCCCTGAGCCCGCGCTAAGTAAGTTTTCAGTCATAAGCGCTACGAGGCCTCCGGGTAGATAGCGCTATACAAGTGCAGTTTCAATTCAATTCAATATGTGCTGATATTGGCTGGGATACCGGAGCTGAGAATGGGGCAGTCAGAATCCCATCAGGAATTGAAAAACAAATGCTTACATTGGTTAAATAATCACAGTGATTTTGGTTCCGAAAGGCCAGATGAAATTCTAACCACTAGACGGGTGGGGTGGATTGGACAGCGTAAGAAAGACATATTTGGAAATTGTATGGTTATTAATTTCAGGAATCCCGTTGTCACCAAAAGAATTTTAGCATCCATGATGGGCAAGAGTCAGGACAACATTTTATTACTCCCCCTGGCTTTTTTCTACCTCCTTTTAGCAGCACCACCAAGATACCAGTATGCCACTCGTATGGGGTGGAGATCCCCTGAGCCAAATTATTTTCCATTCAATAATGATCAAAATTGGTCACACCCACACACTTTTAATATACCTACCTCCAACAGATTTAGTCCCCTGGAGGGAGTTGATTGACAGATGGCAGCTTCTGCAGTAACACAGGAAGGGCTTAAGGACAATGCAGCTGACTCCGACAATAGGGTATTAGCACCTAAAACCTATCCCCTAAAGAGGGTAGATCTGGGCGGAGAGCTCTTGAGTGGCTCCCGACCCAGCACCTCAAATGGGGTTGGGTCCACCTCGCTAGTTGATCCCTCTAGCCCCTCAGTCCAGAACAGTGTAGAGAAAGTAGTCACATAGGTAACTCCAAACGCAGGTTCCAACAATTGTTACCCTAAGGCACTGGAAACCCCCCAAATGAGTTTACCAAATAGAGACGTTACAAAAATCCTGTCCTGGAACGTTGCAGGCATTAATAGTAAACTGGATGACCCTGAATGGAGAATATGAATTGCAAGTTATGATATTTGTATGCTGCAAGAGACGTGGGCTAGAGATGAAGTTACCATGCAAGGGTTCGCCTCCTTCCATATCCCGGCCACCCACGCGGGTGTAAGAAGACCGTCGGGAGGTCTAATTATATGGGTGGGTGCTCACCTAGGCGGCACAGCTTCTCAAATAAACACATCCTCTAAGGATGTACTATGTGTGCAGCTGTTGTTTTCACTGCACACCCCCATCACCTTAATCAATGTTTACTCAAGACCTACCCCGGGAGGAAAGGAGTCGTCAACACTTGAGGAGCTGGATACAGTTCTAACCATCACTCCAGCAAACAAGCATTGGAAATGCAATAGGTCTCGCAGCATTAGAGTTAGTGCTTTTAGAATTGTTTATGGGTTTTTTTGTAAATCTTTAGCATTTTTGTTTCCTGTAGCCAATGCTAAAGAATTGAAAAAAAAAAAACAATAAACATTTCTATAATCTCTAACTCAAATGCTCCGAGACCTATTGCACTGTGTGAGGGTGAGGGGTTGAGGGTGAGTGAGGGTGAGTGAGGGTGAGGGTGGGTGAGGGTGAGTGAGGGTGAGTGAGGGGTTGAGGGTGAGTGAGGGTGAGGGGTTGAGGGTGAGTGAGAGTGAGGGTGAGTGAGGGTGAGTGAGGGTGAGAGTGAGGGTGAGTGAGGGTGAGGGTGAGTGAGGGTGAGGGTGAGTGAGGGTGAGTGAGGGTGAGGGTGAGTGAGGGTGAGGGTGAGGGTGGGTGAGGGTGAGTGAGGGTGAGGTATTGAGGGTGAGTGAGGGTAGAGGGTGAGTGAGGGTGAGTGAGGGTGAGGGTGAGTGAGGGTGAGGGTGAGTGAGGGTGAGGGTGGGTGAGGGTGAGTGAGGGATTGAGGGTGAGTGAGGGTAGAGGGTGAGAGAGGGTGAGGGTGAGTGAGGTATTGAGGGTGAGTGAGGGTAGAGGGTGAGAGAGGGTGAGGGTGAGTGAGTGTGAGGTGATCTTCTAGGTATGTATGTGAAAAGACTCAAAGACTTACGCATCATTTGTGCCTGCCATGCCAGTAATCTTGTAGTCCACACCTTGCCTTGCCTTCTGCCGCCACATTGCTTGTTGGAGTTCATATTTTAATGAGGAATTGTTTCTAGTACAGTGTGGGTGAGTGGGGTGAACAACAAGCTAATTTTACAGCTACAGTTTCTGCACTAACATAGCTTTTCTGCTTTTGTAGTGCAACTCTCCAAAATAGCGAGTGCATCGCAAACTCAATTTTGCTGCAAAACTACAGTGCTGTAACAATTAACGTCTGTTCTTTGTTGTGAAAACACACTTCTGTGCTCCAGTCAGTATTTTTGTGTGTCAAATGACTCAATATCTTTCAGAAGTGAAAGGTGGGGGGGCTTCCGAACGTCATTTTAAAACTCAGTTTGGGCCGGGTCTACACTATACTAGTCTGCCAACTTGAACTCACATTAAGCAGGACGCTTCCAAACTCACTACATGTGGCGTCATACAAAGTAAATAACTGCATTTGGTCCTGTGGGGGGTAGGGGCAGTCTACAACAGCCTGCGTAACCTTTTTTTTCCAAATTAAATTCCACGTGACCACGCCCCGGCACACGCACCGCAAGAGTCATTGCCGCCAGAGTTCAGCACGACGTGGAGGCGGGCACTGTTCTTGGAGCAGCAGCAGTATTTAGCAGGCCTCTTATAAAGGCAGTGCCACCAGCAAAGTAAACATGTGAGTAAAAATGAAAAACCAAACCATTCTACGCAATTGTATATTAGCGTTATTTTCTCCTCAAGCGAAAGGATCGGAGACACAACAGTCTAAGAGCATTTGTCGTGTGCTAGTGCACTGCAGTCCTGCTGGCCATTTAATTCCATGGAGCCAGGCGGCTGCATCGCTGTCGTGGGGCTCTGTGGACCAGCTCGCCCTTTTCGACCAGCTCGGCTGAGCTGACGGTGGTGCGGTTCTGTATGGGATGTCGGACATTGGAGCATTTTGTGCAGACTCGTCCCAGTCTGGAGCAGCCGCCTTCTCTTTTGTCAGTGTGCTCTGGCCTTTGCTGGTTGACTTATCACGGGTGGATTTGATAGCCTGGTGATGGCGCATGCGTGTTCGGGTTTACGTTCAGAGTTGCGTGTTGGCGGCTGCTGTTTGTACGAGGTAATTGCCATTGTGGTGCTCCGTTGGGGGTCACAGCATTCCTTTTGGTGGTGCGTGCTGGGGGGCGGGTGTTTGCTCTGCCATTTCGAGTGAAGTGATGCATTGATTGTCAGCATTGGGGCGCTTGAGCTCGGCGAGGCTCATGTGTACTGTGCCGCAATTGTATATTAGCGTTATTTTCTCCTCAAGCGAAAGGATCGGAGACACGGCGACACGGCGGGTAAAATAAACAAAAAACAAGACGGAGGGAAGAGAGGGGAGCGGGGAGGAGAAATGCGACACGGCGGGAAGGGGAGGGGGCGGAGCGGGTCAAATAAACAAACAAGCCGGAGGGAAGAGAGGGGAGGGGGGAGGAGAAATGCGACACGGCGGGAAGGGGAGGGGGCGGAGCGGGTAAAACAAGACGGACGTGCACGCGCTTTTAAGCTCAATGCGCATGCGCATTGAGCTTAAAAGTCACGGGCACTGCAAGGAATCGCCACGATTCCTTGCAGTGTGGATAAAGAGTGGATAAGCCCCCATAGTCTCGCTTGCTCGATGCGCATGCGCATCGACAGGCGAGACCTAAAAACATGGTTATACTAGGAGGGGACTTTAATTGCCAATTCGAGCCTCTAGAGGGCTTAAATTGTGACATCATATCTGAGGAGGACTCGCTCCTCAAAATCCCAGAATCTGGTTGCCCTCCAGTACCCAAATGGACACCCCAGGTCCTTCAGATGAACTGTATCCTCCTAAATCATTCAATGAGAGCATGCAATGGCAGATCTCATTCTGACACATCGTCTGCCCCGACTTTTCACAGCAAAAATCCTGGGTTTATACTGGACTATATCCTGCTCAACACTACACATTGGGACAGGATGATCGACTTTAAAATACTTCTCCGCATTGACAGTGACCATGATGCACTGGTAATCGACCTTTACCCTGTCACTCCTAATGCACCACACTGCACTGATCCCCACAATGATCAGGGGAAAACTTTATCTAACTGCAGAAGGCGTATAAAATGGGCCAATTTTGCTAAATCCCAGGAAAATATGGGCACCCTCTTTGACACACTTATACCGGTGCTCCTTGAAGCCGCTACTCTATACAACCCCGTTAGGGATTGTATGGAGAAAGAGGCGATCGAGGAAAATTTTGAAAAATTAAAGCAAATATCTTTAGAATTCTTCTTTCCAAGTTGTCGGACTACAATCAGCAGGCCGTGCCCCACCCATGGTATAATTCACTCTGCCAAAAAGCTAAAAGCTCACTGGTGGCCTCTATCGAATCAAACAATCGTTCCCAAATAAAAACCTACAGAAGGGCATATAAAGAGCCTGTCCACGAAGCAAAACATAGGTGGGAACTGGAAAACTGGGATTTATTAAAAACTTCCCTTGGGGAAAGGGATATGAGATCCTTCAGGGGGATCGTAAATAGGGGCACTTCGGCTCCCGGAAATGCAATTGAACCGACCCTGGGAGAAGAAGTCTTGCGGGCTCACTTCGAATTTATATATAAAGACATCCAAGAGTCCCCCAGAAGTGATGATTATTGGACTGATATCCAGGTCCCTAACATAACCATGGAGGAAGTAAAGGTTGCAATACAGAAACTAGCCCCAGGCAAAGCCCCTGGTCTAGATAAAATCCCGGGGGACCTCTTCAGGAGTGAACCTGAAATTTGGCCCCCGTATCTGTTGGTCATTTTCAATGCAATCCTGTCGGGCATGATAATTCCTCAAAGTTGGAAAGGGGCAGAAATAATTCCCATTTTTAAAAAGGGCTCCCCTTTACTGCCAAGTAATTACAGACCAATTAGTCTGATAGACATCCCACAAAATATCTTTGCACGAGTCCTACTATTGAGACTCCAATCCTGGATGGACGAAGCGAGCGTTCTCTCTCCGCTCCAGGCAGGGTTCAGGGAAAAAATGTCTACTTTAGATCAGGTTTTAAGACTCCAGCTACTCCACTGGAAGACGGTTTGCCGTGAGAGGGGAAGCTTGTACCTGATATTCGTTGACCTTAGGTCAGCCTTCGAGCTGGTGCCTAGGTCAAAACTATGGTCTGTCTTACTGCAGCAGGGAGCCCCGGCATACCTAGTATATCTCATACAACGCCTGCACGAAAACAGTTTTGCGCAGATAAGATATGGTAAGGATGGCAATCTATCGGCCCCGATACCGATTGAACGAGGCGTGCCCAAGGATGCCTACTGGCTCCGACACTATTTAGCATTTACATAAATGACCTGATTAAAGTGTTGACAGAGGAAAAAGACCTAGATGCCCCGAAACTAGCGATGATACGCTCCTGGTATCAAAATCCCGCATGGGGCTTCAAAGGCTGTTGGACGAATTTCAAATGTTCTGCGAGGATAGAGGGCTCGAGATCAACCTCCAGAAAACGAAATTCATGGTTTTTAATAAACCCAAGAGCACCCGTCCAAACCCTTTATTAAATAATGTACCCTTAGAAAGAGTAACAACATTTACATACCTAGGCATCACAATCACTGAGACAATGGATTGGGGAGCACATATAGAGAAATCAACACTAAAATTAGCCCAGTCTACAGGGGGAATTCTGAAGGTCTACAATAATTCCAACAAAAGCGCTGTCAGTCCGGCACTGGAAATTTACAAGGTCCAGGCCTGCGGAGGTGCACTCTATGGAGCAGAACTGTGGGGACACTGTAGGCCCAAGTCGTTACAGCAGATAGAGAACCAATACATCAGGAACCTTTTTAATTTACCACGCAGCACCCCCTTAGTCCCTCTTCATTTAGATCTGGGTTTAATCGAACTGGAGGCAGTGTTATGCCTCAGACCCCTTTTTTATTGGCGTCGTATATGGTCGACCCCAGAACTTATCATCTATAAAGAGGAGCTATCTGAAGTATTAGAAATTTGGGGAGCTGCTAGGCTTCCTTTGTTCACCCACATTAAACATCTATTAGTGGATATGGGTATGGGGGAATTTTGGTCTAATCCGGAGGCCGCTTGTTCCCAAGTTTCCAAAAAACAACTAAAAACCACTTATAAGAACTATAGAATGGGCTTGCTGCATTCTAATTCTAACTTATGCAAAACATCACTAACCTTCCTGGAAATTAAGGACAGCCCAGTCTTTGAAAGTGCTCTTGATTTAATTAAACCTCCGGCAGCCAGAAAACTCTATCTGCAGTTTAGATTTGGAGTTCTACCCCTGCGATGTTTGACCACCAAATGGAACCCGCAAAATGAGCACAGGTGCCCGGCTTGTGACCATCCTGGGGAATCCGAGCTCCATGTCTTCTTTGCAAGTCCGGGGTATAGCAAAATGAGAAGGAGATGGCTAGCCTAGAAATGCAGAAATTTAGGCAGGGGGACCTGTGTTGAAACTTTCAGGATACTGAAATGTGACCCCAGCATCCCAATTGTCTACTCTCTGGCGGGGTTTCTCTTTTCAATGTGGTGTACAAGAAGGATACTTCTTAAATCTCCAATTATATTGGCAGCTAAGAACTAGCCATTGTCACTTCACTCTGCTATTTGGTGCTGGGTGGACGAAAATAATAATAATAATAAATAAATAAATATTAACTCAAAAAGGGTGGCAATTAAATACTAATAATTTTTTGAATACTGCACCAGGCACTTTGTTATTAAACTTTATGCTGCTATGTAAAGAGTGGGGGAGGTAGATACAACTTTGTTACTATTTCCACTTGTTTAACTACACGTCTTTTATCCCAATTTTAAATCGTACATACTTCATGGTTTCTGCCATTTTAATGCTATTTTATCTCGCCGAAAATGTTCAAATATTGTGATATATATCTTGCACTTTTTGGGCTATGTTGGCCCTAATAAAGGTACATTTGACTTATTCTAACTCCAGTGAGTGCAACAGTAGGGTTAGTGTCGGATAGTGTAAGGGTACTATACTATGTAATGCCTGCGTTTTAGTGACATGCATTGTAGTGACATGCAATGTAAGGGCTGCGTTGTAATGACATGCGATGTAAAGGATGTTGCGATGTAATGACTGCTATGTAAAGGTAGTGCACTGTAATGACTGTGGTGTAAAGGTTGTTTCCCATTTAAACAGTATAGTGGAATTGAAAATATTGGTGATAAGGATATGGGATATTTTGTGTATGGACTTGTTTATGGATTGAGATCAGAAAATAGTCTGATGATTCAGCAACATAGGCTTTGCTGGCAAAGTAAGCCCACAGATGATATCTTAAAGTATGCAAAGAATTGTAGTGGCAATATTGATGCAAGGCACAAAAGGTTAAAAGAGAAAATGATGCGGGCACAAGTGAAGTTGGCAGAACACCAAGAGGCAACTTCTGGTTCTCAAAATGATAACCAGATGAATTGGCAAAATCGGAATAGTTAGGTATCAAATGGAAATAAGGAGAAAGGACGAATGAGTAGAGATGAAGCGAAAAATAAATATCCTTGTTATGGATGCAGAAAGCTTGGACATTGGAAGAATGAGTGTAGAAATATTCAACAGAATAATTGAGTAAATCACATTTTGAATCCGCAGATGTAGAATGAGATGGTTGTAAACCAACAACAACAGCAACAGGTAGTTACTTCTCAGTTGCAGGTGCCACAAGCCCCTATGCCCAACAATGTCAGCACTCAAGTGCCGAGATACAGTGTGAACACCGGATTTTGTGGAGAAAGTGGTAAGAATACACAGACTGTTCAACAATATTGGATGCAAAGTAATGAGACTGATTCAGAGATGTCCCAATGAAGGTGAATGTGGGGGGAAGAAGAGTGCGTGCCTGGCACATCTTTGGCGGTAGATCAGTCAGGTCCATTTGTTGATGGAAAGGTTGGAGAAAATGACATCACTTTTCTAGTGGATACTGGCACTAACCATTCTACTGTGAAAGCAGCAGAAATTCCAAACCTACCCCTCTCTGGAGAAACTATCCAAGCTGTAGGAGTTTCAAATAAACAAATAGGGACCCCAGTCACAAAATCAATGGAAGTAACTATTGGTAATTTCAGAGACATGCATCGTTTTATAGTTTGCGACTCAGATCCAGTTAACCTGTTAGGTAGGGACTTATTATGTAAGATGAACTGCACCATCTTCTGTTCGCCTGATGGTGTTGCTTTCCAAACACCTGATGAAGACGTTGCTTTCAAAATTATGTTAGCGAAACAAGGAACAGAAGTGGAGGAGATGTTTTTACTTCTTACTGATTGTGATTTGCCTGATGAATTGAGAACCACAGTGAGTTCAGGTGTGTGGGATTTTACAGGAAAGGAAATTGGGCTAATGGCAAAGGTAGATCCAATTAAAATCGTAGTAAAGGAAGGTGCAATATATCCAAACACACCACAATACAGAATGTGTCCTAAATTAAAGGTAGGAGTTGTCCCAGTAATTGATCTAACGATTGAAAAGGGTATTTTAATAGAAAGAGTGCACAGTCCTTGTAATTCACCAATCATGGGACTTAAAAAATCTAATGGAAAATATAGAATACTGCAAGATTTGAGGAAAATGAATAAAATAGTAGTACCCGGTTGTCCAGTAGTACCAAACCCAGCAGTAATTCTTTATCAGATACCGTGGGATGCCCATTGGTACACTGTGTTTGATTTGTGCTAAGCATTCTTTTCAATTCCATTGCATCCGGATAGTCAATATCTTTTTGCGTTCCGGTTCTGAGACCGTGTTTTGGCATGGTGCAAGTTCCTCAAGGGTATACAGAGAGTCCTTCGATTTTCAATCAGATTCTGAAAAAATGTTTGGAGACTTTGGTTATGCCAGGAAATTTGGTTATGGCTCAGTATATTGAAGACCTATTAGTGGCATCGAAGACACTAGAAGCTTGTGTCATGGACACAATAGCTTTACTGAACCATTTAGCAGAAGGAGGATACAAGGTGTCACCAGAAGAATTACAGTTTTGCCAACAAGAAGTTCAATATTTAGGACACAAGACAGAAAGAGGAGTTAGAAAAGTGACACCAGAAAGAATAAAAGTGATTCGACAAATGAGTCTGCCCAAAACCAAGAAAGAATTGCAAATATTTTTAGGAGGGGTTGGATATTGTCACCAATGAATCAGTGGATTCTAGCTGCTTGCAAAACCTTTAATAAGGTTGACACGAAAGGATGTGATGGATCTGATTGAGTGGGATGATGAAAGTTAAGAAACATTCATAAAACTGAGAGGTTGTTTGTGTCAAGCACCAGCATTGGGAATGCCACATTATACAAAAGAATTTGCTTTGTTCTGTTGTGAAAGGGAAGGTTGTGCACTTTCAGTGTTAACACAGAGACATGGATTGTCCCGACGTCCAGTTGCATACTTTTCTGCTACTCTGGACCTAGTGGCTGCAACATGACCTGGCTGCTTAAAAGCAGTAGCTGCTACTTGTGCAAGTCTGGAACAGAGTGAATCAATTGTGATGGGACATCCCATAAAGGTGTATGTGCCACATTCTGTTGAGATCCTTTTAACAAGGACTTATACTCAACATTTGACCCCTAGTCGGCTGACTAAGTATGAAAGAATAATATTGGCTGCTGAGAATGTAAGCATGGCAAGATGCACCATGATGAATCCAGCAATATTGTTGCCCGATTCCTATTGTGAAGAAGTTAAAGAGGAAGTTGATCATGATTGTTTGGATGTGACAGAAATGTGTACAAAGCCCAGACCTGACTTCCTTGACGTTCCATTAGAAGAATCAGACTTTGTATTGTTTGTTGATGGGTCATGCTTGAGAAGGGAGAACTGAGAATTGATGTCTGCTTATGCTGTGTGTATTGTGTCAGGTATCACAGAAGCTTCCTGTCTAAGAGGAGTCAAGTCTGCACAAATAGCCAAATTGTTCGCTTTAACCAAAGCATGCAAAATTGGGAGTAAATGAGAGTAACCATATTTACGGATAGTCAATATGGTTTTGGGGTTGTGCATGACTTTGGCCAATTGTGGATACAGAGGGGATTTCTGAATTCTTCAGGATCTCCCATCAGAAATAGCAAAAATGTTAAAGAACTATTGGAAGCATTGCAATTGCCAAAAGAAATTGCAGTGGTCAAATGTGCTGCACATAAGTCAGGAAATGATTATGTGACACTGGGTAATCGGTACGCTGACCAAGTTGCACAATTTTGTGCTCAAAATACAATGTCTTTGAACAGAGGGTTGGTAAAAGAAGTTCCCAATTGCCAACTAATGTTTTTCTCTGCTTTTGAAACATGGGACAAAGTTAGACAGTTACAGGATGAGGCAGACACAAAAGAGAAGGAACACTGGATGCAGTCAGGTTGCACAAGAAGGACAGATGTTGAAGTATGGGTGTGTCCAGATGGTATACCAATAATGCCAGATAGTTTGTTGTCACAAATGTCTAGGGTATATTATGGAACTACACACATTGGGAGGGACGCCATGATTAGACATTTCAAACAAACATGGTATAATCCCAAGTTTAGGGTAATTGCAGAGAGTCTCTGCCAGAGATGTTTAACCTGCCAACAGCAAAACCCAGGCAGGAAGACAGTTGGGGAAAAATTGGTAGAGTGAAGGGACCATTCTTAAGATTGCAACTTGATTTAATTGAGCTGCCACCGTGCAACAGCTTGAAGTATGTCCTTGTCATTGTGTGTCTATTTTCTCGATGGGTAGAAGCCGACCCCAAAAGGAGGAATGACAGTCTTACAGTTGCAAAATTACTGTTGAGAGAGCTCATTCCAAGATTTGGATTTCCAGTAACTTTGGAATCAGATAGAGGATCTTATTTTATTAATGAGGTAATCAAATTGATTTGTACAGCTTTCAAAATTGAGCAGAAATTGCATTGTGCCTATTGACCAGAAGCCTCTGGAGTGTTTGAGCAGCTCAATGGTACAATAAAATCCAGGTTAGAAAAAGAGTGTGCATCAACTTCACTGAAATGGCCTGACGGGTTGCCCCTTGTATTGATGAGCCTTAGAAGCATTCCTGACCGAAGAACAGGCTTAAGTCCACATGAGATCCTCATGGGAAGAGCAATGAGATAAGCATTTGTACCAGGAAACAAATTGATTAGTATAACTGATGATCTAGTGTTGGACTATTGTAAAGGACTAGCTGATCTGGTACGTTCTGTGTTTCACCAGGTTGGAAAAGATGCAACCACAGCACCTCCGAACTAAGCTCATGATTTGTGTTCTGGAGACTGGGTCGTGGTGAAGAAGCACACAAGGAAATCATGTTTGGAACCCAGGTAGAAAGGACTACATCAAATCATATTGGTCATGACAACAGCAGTGAATTGTGCTGGCTTGCCAAATTAGATCCATGCCAGTCATACCCAGAAAGTCACAAGACCACCTGAACAACAGGAGCAGCAACTGGTAGAACTAAGTAAAGAACCAGAAACTGAAAGTTGTGAAGTTGAAGAAATCAGAGAAACAGACACTGAGGAATGCATTTACGATGAACAACCATGTACAAGTCAAGTAGAGTGGGCACCAGTTACTGGGACTGATGTAGAGGCTGAGGAAAAGCTAGAGCTTGAAAGGCCAGAACAAAGTGAGCAAAGAATAGTAGAATGTACTAAAGAAAATCCAGATCAAGCTCAGTCAGATGAAGTAAAGAAAAGACCAGAGGGTCCAGAACAAATACAAACAACAGTAGAAGAAAAATAAGAGAATTCAGAACAAATCCAACCAAAAGAAAGAGAAAATAAAAGGACGCTTGAAATAGGTGAAGAAGGTGAAAAGGCAGTACAGACAAAAAGGTTTAGAATGGATGATCACTGGCCGAGTGGAGTAAAAAGACTGAGCTCTTTCTAAGAAGAAAAACAGGGAATGAATTAGAACAAATAAATGAGGTGTCAAGTCAGGTTGAGCAAGTTCAATCAAGAAGAAGATCATTAAGGTTGTCAAAAAGAGGGAGGGTTCCACGTAGAAAATATAAGGCTCCAGAGTGGACTTACATCATTCTGGTAGATTTTGAAAATCTTTCTCTGAATGGAGAACCAGAAGTGACACTTTTGAAGGATCTGATGAAAGGGAATTGAGACCTCCTTAAAGAAAATACTTTTTTCACAAAAGGTGGATGTATTGAGAAAATTATCAAGAAAAGAGAAGAAAAGATCCAAAGAAAAAGGGCTAACTAAAGCTGAAAGCTTTTGAAGTGTGGGATCACACAATTATTTTTAATTTATACATTATATTTTTAGAAATTATTTAGATACTAAAAACTGTAGAAATGAAAGTGATTGAACATCTGAAATCTAGTTTTAAACAGATGTATGTTAATTGTTGTTTGTGTAGTATTACAATACTAATGTTGACTTGGTTATTGTTAACTGTTAGGATACCTATTCTAATGGTGACTAATAATCAAAATAACACAAATACTAGTGAAATAATGAATGCAGTCACTAAGAAAACTACTACAATAGAATTAGAACAAATGGATAAGAGCATGTATTATCATGACAAATGAGATTGTGAATCCTCATTAAATTTATTTACTAAACTCCTTTATCAATATGTTGATATGATGGATGTGAGTGAAAGTTAAGTCTGTATGAAAATAGCTACTTCTGTTTCAGAAGGGGTGACATATCACCATCTTCCGTTAACTTATGGTGTGTCTTGTAGCATTGTGTCTAGTTCTGTGTTCTATGTCGGTTCTATGTTACCGGCAAGTTGCAATACTACTATTCAAATTTTGATTTGGTCTTTTCAGAAATCCCTATTCGTAGAAACTTGAATCCAGTGCTTAGTAGTAAAGATGCAGTTTATGGATGAATTTTCCTAACAACGAATCCCATAGATATAACACATGCTCACAGAAATAACTTAAAGTGTCTTTTGCGTGATGAAGAGAAAGATTTTCTAAACTTAGTAGAGGAAAGAAGGCAGGATTTCCAAAAGAAGGCAGTTGAGCAGCAGTCACATGTACCGCCATGGGCTTCTCTAGAGGGGGATTATAAGAAAGGCGAGACTCATGCTGCAATGTCCCTAGACTTGTCAAAATTGGGGAAGTGTTGTCTACATAGACTAAAAACAGAGTATAACAGTATTTTCATTGGCACTAGTGAATGTGAACATACCTTCCTAATCATGGGGGGATGGGGACTGAAATGAGGAACTGATCCTGTTTTCACAGGTATCTATTACATGTGCGGTAAAATGACTATTATAGGTTTCCTGCACAATGGTATGGTAGTTATTTTGCCATTGTATTTCCGAATGTGTATCACATAACTAAGAACAATGAAATGGATGTAATAAGTAAAGGACTAACAAGAAGTAAAAGAGCAAGTTTTTCAGAAATAGTAGGTGACATTTTTGGTGCACTGATAACGTCAGTTGGAGTTGAATTCACATAAAATAAGTCAATTATCAACAGTAGTTGATCAAGTATCAACAGATACTGCTGTAGGGTGTGAGAAGTTAGCCTGGCATATGATGTCCACTAGTTCTAGTGGGCACCTTGTACCAGTCTAATCGACCCTTCTTGATGGTGGTTGTAAAGTCAACCTTATAGAAAGCTATCCTAGTGGTAGCATGAACCAGCAATCTTCAGGCTAAGACTTCAGTAGGCAAGTTGTTTTACCATATATAATCCCTTGAATGCCAAATGGAAGGACACTACACAAGGTATATATCAAATATATATGTGTTTAATCTAAACACAAACCCTCTGCACTATTTATGAGGTCAGAGGTAAAAATAAAATACAAGTCACACAGTTAATATACGATAAGTTGCACAGTATGCGTTATGCCCTAGGGGCCTCACAAACCATATGCTAAGAAAGTGGTATAAGTACCACGTGAGAGTTGGAAAACAGGCCTAGGGCCTGTAGAATCGCTTTGGCTACACTAAACAACCCAAGGTTAGGAAGTAGGAGACCCAAGGTTAGGAAGTAGGAGACCCAAGGGAGCCGCATGCAGTGTCTAAACACAGGCGCGGGTTCCCATTGACTTTCTATGGAGTTTGTAAAAGTTACAAAGTTACAGTTTAAGGACACTTCCGGATGGACTAGAATGGAACCCTTTTAAACTAGGACACTTCGAGAGTCAAGACCCATGGGAGCACTGGAGTACTCTTGTTAACTCACCCAGGGAAGCCGGGTGCATAGGTGCCTGTTCGTGTCGGGTTTCGTTTTCGGTTTCTATGGAAAGCTGCAAAGATGTGCTGCAGGCGACCAGAGGAAAAGTGTCCGGGTGGATCCACGGGTGGATCGGAGATGTGAAGAACCTGAAAGCAGAGGGAACAGAGTTGGGATCACTAGCCAGTGACAAGTAAGGTACCAGGAAGGAACCAGGAGATGTCGGGTGCTTGAAGGTGAAGAAGGTGAGTTTGTCTCTTCAGTCACGTAATCCAGGAGGCACGATGATGATTAGCAGGTGGATTAGAGCTGTCCCACAATGGATATAGATGACTGCAGCATTGGTATCCAGATTGGACCCAACAAGCCTTGGCAACCGCAACCCATGCAGGATGTCAAGATTGGTTCTGTTGCAGACCAGCAATGTCTGTGATGCTTCTCCTTTTCAGGGAAGGTGGAGCAAGCCTGGAGCAACCAGGATCGCAAGTTAGATTCAAGATGGCATCTTCAGGGGGCTCACTAGCCAATGGGCAAGGAGCCAGGAAGATGCGTCAAGCACAAATGTAAAGGCAGGGCCCACGGGACAATCGTGGAGTATGGGGGCCTGAGCTTCAGTTCAAATGATGCTCGGGACTGGGGCTTCTCGTAACCCAATGCACAACTTACTGAGCCTTCAGGAAAGGAGTGCAGGTAGCAAAATGCAGGATGTCCAAGATGTCCGGTCCCACGTCTTTTGTTTCTACCACTGGTCTCAACTTTACTGTGGATGTGGGTCAGGGTCAGAGAAGTTGGGAAGTCCAGTTCTTGAGTCACATAGTCTTCGTGTTTTGGCGGGAGCCTTGAAACTGCAGACTGTCAAAGTTGCTGTTGGGGGCTGTTTGCACAGGGTGGTCACTCCTTCACCACAAGGGAGATGTCTTCTGTCTTCCAGTCAGAATGGAATGTCAAAGGTCCAAGATATGTCTTACAAAGATTCGTCCAGGATAATCTAAAGTCTCAGGGAGCACAGCTCCTATACTTATACGAAGAATGGGGGCTGGATTACCTGACTAGGTCCCTCCTATGGGTGGACCTGAGAAGGGGTGGTTACACCCCTTTCCCTTTGTCCAGTTTTGCGCCAGGTTTGGGGCTGGAATGCCCCAGTAAGTGGTTTGAACCGGGCTATGCATAGAGCACCTTGTGTGCCCCAGGCAGTCTCGAGATGCATTCACTGAATGCAGCCCTCCCTGCCCCAATACAAAAAAAAACCCTGTCTGGGGAGGTGCTGGCACCTCCCTGGACAGGAACCCTATTGTCCAGGCCGCCCTTGCGGGAGATTCCCCCAGCAACAGGAGGTCAGACTTGTGTCTTTGGCAGCAGCATCCATTTTGTGATGCTGAGGCTCTGTTTAACTTTAACCGGGTAAAGCAGTAACTTACATGTCTTTTCCCTCTAGAAGGGTGGAATGCGGGGGGGGGGAGGGTAGTATTCCAAAGTGTTTGATACCTTACACAACATGTTTTGATAAAGCCAAACCAAAGTTAGCATTGACCACGAGGATTATAATACACTTAAAAGTATATGGTATGGCTATATCATAGAATAGCTATAAGGAGATGGTTCCAAAAGCTGCAGAGGGTCTCAGCTCATACCTGAGCACCCTCTCACATAAAACCAAGCACTCTGCCTCCAGGATTGTCGAGGCTTACCATAGGAGTGACTTATAAGTGTTTATGTGTCTATATGTAAAGGTAGATATAGTTATACTATATCTAAGTAAGGGGTGATTACACCACGTTACCCAGGCTGTGTGAACAGACCTGTGGTGTCAGTTTGGAAGGCAAACCAGGGGTGGCACAATACATGCTGCAGCCCCTGGTAGGCCTAGGGTGAAGCTATGCCCTGGGTACCTCTGGTACACTATACAGGGGCTCACAAGAGTGACCCATTAACCAATCTGGCATGCACCTAAAGTACATGGAGTCCATTTTATAGAGAAAGCAGATAGTCTGGGGCCCTGAATAGCAGGGTCCCAGGCCAATTAAGTCGAAAACCAGCAAAACAACAGGAAAAAAGTTGGGGTAACCATATAGTCATCAGTTTCCACCTTCCTACAGAGGGCTCTTAATGATTAATACCAAAATGGTTGCAATCAGATCTATGGTTTTACAAAATAGACTTGCCCTTGATATTTTATTGGCAAAAGAAGGTGGAGTCTATGGCATGTTGAAAGTACAACAGTGCTGTGCATATATCCCAGACAAAAGTAAAGGTTTTGAGGGATATATTAAGAATATTACAAAGATTCATAAAGGTTTGACCCAACTGGAGGTTGACGGTGTTTGGGAAAGACTTAGTAAAAGTATTTCCACTATAGGTAGCTGGTTTTCCACTTTTGGGAGTAGCTTATTAGGGAAAATATGAATTCCTGTAATTTCACTAGCATTAGTAATTTTGATAACAATGACCTATAAGTGTTGCAAGGGAAAATTGAGAACTGGATTGATGATTGAAACCAAACATAAAAGGATGGGAAGAAAGAGAAAAAGGGAAGAAAAAGAGTTAGTGGAAATAAGAGAAAATCTACATGAAAAAATGGAAGAGCTCAACATGAAAGAGAAAAATAAAGAATGTATAGAGAACAATGAACATACCAAGATTAAATAATAAAGTTGGAACTTGGTAATAATGGGTAATTTATGATCGCTCTAAAATGCCATCAGAGGGGGGATCTATGGAGCAAGGATTCAAGAAAATTAAACTTGCTTGTAGCAATCCCTCATTAACAGTATTAATCGGTAAAAACCGTAAAGAAAACAAAATAAATATACGCACAACATTTACATATGGCAGAAGAAGCTTTATGCACGGTTAAGTAACGAAGAATAAAATGCAACGTGACTAAAACCATCTTTAAACTGGAAACCGCTTTTGCGCATGTGCAAATCAGAATTACGAAGATAACAACGAGATTAACCCGTTTAAGAGAGAAAACTCTCATGCATGCACAGGAGTTACTAATATTAAGTCTTGAGGCACCGCATGCCCGCCATATGCTTGCCCGATTTTAAAGAGAGCTGTTCCGGCTAATGCTTTTTCTTAAAGAAAGAGATAATAACATGGGATAGAGTAGAAGTGGCGTGGGTGGCGAACAGTGAAAATAACATATTTGAGAAATTAACATCTGTTAATCATTCCTTTATAAATAGTCTACGTTTAGGCCTAGTATTACATCCAAGAGAAAAAGATGGCGGCGAAAATGGAGGCAAGCTGAGCATGCGCAGTAGAATCATGATGTGACCCACTGACTGTGTCGCTAACAGACTGCCAAGAGCCAAGGACGAAAGATGTGTGAAACCTCTTCTCGACTGTGAAGCTGTATTCATATTGTTATTTGATTTGCAACATTAGATATATGGGAAAGGAAATAAGACAGAATAATGAATGAGTTAAAGGGGAAGGGTTTGTTAAACAAAAGGGTTTATTAAAAAGTTAAAAATGTCAGCATGTTGGTGATGGCTTTATCCTCGGTTCGCCTTCTCTGCGCCAGCCTATTAGGTAAGCATGGGCGGAAAATCCGTTCCGCTCGCGGATTTTGCGGATTTTCGGTAAATTCGCAATCCGCGAACTCCCGCGAATTTACCGAAAATCCGCGAGCGGCGGATTTTTCCGGGGGCAAAAGTTCAAGCCTGCCCTGTTGTAACTATTTTAGGATGGCGCCGGCAAGCTGCCAGCGCCATCCTAAAATAGTTACTAAGTTAGCTTCAACAGGAAGCTCTAATAGATAAAATAAAGCAGGTGCTCGCAACTGCTTTATTTTATCTATTAGAGCTTCCTGTTGAAGCTAATTTAGTAAGTATTTTAGGATGGCGCTGGCAGCTTGCCGGCGCCATCCTAAAATATTTACAAATGCCCTTCCTGTGACCCTTCCTGTGGAGCTTTTTCTCTTCATCTGCTGAACTGATCTTTCTCTGACCTTTTATGCACACAAGAGGCATGTGAACTCGCATGGAAGCCCCGCACGTTTGGCCCCGCGCACACACTCGCGGTTTGCACCGTCTTCCCGCCATTCACCCACTATGATGGACAGCTCACTCAAGGGACCCCTGCGCCCTTCGGGGCGATTGCATAGTAACACACACATGGTCGCTCGAACTAGTTGATGCTCAAATTCAGTGACTCATTCATTAGCCCAAAAACAATCATGAGCGTCTTCGAGGCTGGACAGGTGTGCCTCTTCCCAAATTTACCGTGGAAAGTCAGCTGTGATGCTGTGTAGAGGCCTTTGCATCCTTGACTTTCATGAGCGCAATCCCCGTGCTGTTCCTGTGACCAGGAGCTTCTTTCTCTTCATATTATTGTGTTCGCACGGGTTGCTGCAAGTTCGCACGCGTTTTGTACAATTTCGCAATTTGCGAAATTGTACAAAACCCTCGCGAACTTGCAGAAACCCGTGCGAACATAAAAAAAAAAAATTCGCAAATTCGCGAGAATTCGCGGATTTTGCGGATTGCGAGTTCGCAAATCCGCAAAATGCGCGAACGCGAGATTCGCAAAATTCGCCCATGCTTACTATTAGGTAAAATCTGCGCTCCTACTTGCCACTGTAAATCATTACACCTGCCGAAATTAGAGGCGTTTTTTAAAAGAGTTATGTTCATTTAATACTGCACCATCTAGGCTTGTATTTTTAAATTGTCTAACATTGCTTTATACTTACTGAATCGCACTGTTTTTGCCACGCCCTTAGCCTCATTTCTTCCAAACAATCCAGAGCTTTGCCCCTGCGGTACCCGGAAGTTAGACGGGACCGCATTGCACTGGGGTTGACACTCTAGTTGTTTTGTCTAGCGTCTCTATATCTTCCACCCTGGAGCATCCACGCAGCATGTGCGTGACAGGGCTTTAGCCACGGTTCACCTCCTCTGCTTCCACGCTGGAGACAAAGGTGATCATGACTTAAAATTAAAACGAGTGTTGAGTACGTTGCAAAGTGCTGGTTTGACGATTGAGAGATCTAAGTGCAAGTTTGGTGCAAGAAGTGTGTCGTATTTAGGCCATGTAATTAGTGAAGAGGATGTGAGACCTAAACCTGCCTTAGTGGATAACATCATTAAGTTAACTGCACCAACTTCAAAGGAAGAAGTTAAGGCATTTCTTGGCATGGCTGAATAATGTGCCAAGTTTATTAGAAATTTTGCATCAAAGGTTTACAATATTTGTTCTCTTTTGAAGAAGCATGTGAAGTTTGAGTGGACCGTTTTATGTGAAGAGGAATTTAAAGTAATCAAGACAGATTTACAAAAAGTTTGTGCACTTGCAAGTTTTGATCCTAATGTAAACTGCATTTTGACTACTGATGCGAGCAATAGTGGCCTGGGTGCCGTATTGTCACAAAAAGGTGTGGATGGTAAGGAAAATATCATTTTGTTTGCGTCAAGAGCCCTTTCTCCTGCTGAGAGTACCCTGTTATTGAGAGAGAAGGATTAGCATGTGTATGGGCTTTGGAGCATTTTCGAGCGTTTGTTTGGGGTAAACCAGTGACTATTCGCACTGATCATACGCCATTAGTTAGGATTCTATCTAGTGATGGTATTGCCGGTGCATTGGCTAGGATGACAAGATTGTCTATGCGGATGAAAGAGTACATTTACAAAATGGTTTATTTGCCAGGGAAGGAAAATGTAATTGCTGATTGCCTATCTAGGTTACCGCCTCCTCTTGAGGAGTGTGTTGATGACCCGTGGAATGATTTTTGTGTGGCATTTGTACATGATTCTGGCATTCCTGCTATTAGTAAAAATGAGTGGATGGAAGAACAAAGTAAGGATCTTATTTTAAAGGATGTTTGTGAATTTATTTGTAAAGGATGGCCAAAGAAGTGTGGTATTAAATATGGTTTAAATGCCTTTTGGCAAGTCCGTATGGAATTATCATGTGAAAAGGATGTATTGTTCAGAGGTGAGAGAGTGATTCCACCAGTGACGTTGAGGAAGAGAATTCTACAGTTATGTGTAATGACCGGATTTTCAGACTAAGCAGCTTACCAACCGTAGCTAACCCAGTCGTCACGCAACAACACTCTTCTCAGGCCACTATTTACATGATATCCAAAGTACTCACCTGAGAAAGTGAAAAAGGGCTATTTACAAGCCTGTACAGTCAAACATACCACTAACATCTAATGGATTCCAAATCTTATCCTATGGTTACCTTTCTGTCGCTATATTTATAGTCCCGTAAGACTTTTATCTTTAACGTCACCCGACAATATCTTTATAGTCTCCAGACTTTTATCTTTAACGTCACCCGATGACATCTTTATAGTCTCCCGACTTTTATCTTTAATGTCACCCAACAATATCTTTAACGTCACCCGACGATATCTTTAACGTCACCTGACGATATCTTTAACGTCACCCGACGGTATCTTTAACGTCACCCGACGATATCTTTAACGTCACCCGACGATCTACACTAATGGGGATTCACCTTTAAAAGTTATTTCCCAAAGGAAGTTCACACTCTCCAATCATCATCAGTTACCTTTTCAGAAGGGCATATCCCATCCTTCTGTATGTCAGCATCTGGCTAAAAGGAAAGGTCAATCCCATTTATAAAAACAACATTCAAAGATATTTAACATTAAATCTTTATTCTACAATTAAGCATGACAGAATGAGCAAAAGAAACATGAATTAAGTTAGTCGCTACCTGTAACCTAAAAAGGGGAAATAAGAATGAATGATTAGATATATTCTACACTAAGCTCAGAACGCCTCACCTTAGACGGTTGTCTATCCATCTCAGCAGCGGAGCGGATCCCTCTATCTTCTCTCTCTCTTTCGTCTCGGGACTCTGCTCTTCCTCTATGGCTCACGAATACACGTCTGCACCGCTACGCCTCATCTACGCTGCCATGGTTCCGAAATACTCGAACCCTCTTCTGGACTCAGTCTCTGCCACTCCTGTATGATGTCACTACAGGACCCTTAGACACTTTCCTTCTCTGTTTCAGGATTTCAATTGGCTGATGGTATCAATCTCTCTGCACCAACCTTCGGACCAACTTCTTCTGTCTGCTCCACACGTTACTCTCTCTCCCTGTCTCTCTGCTTGATCCTTGATAATATAGAGCTCTCTTTCTCTATGGAAAATTCCAGTATTAGGCCGACTCAAACCGAATTCCTGTACCAGTACCCGGTTCCCTTCGCCCTCCGCAGTGGCCACCTGCGTATTGCGTCTAGAGCCGGGGAGACAAACACATTCCTTCGATAAGGGTCAGTCTTGACCGGTTCCTCACTAGCGAACAACATGCTAGTTTCTAAACACTACCTTTACCCTGCAAGCGCCTCGGACAGCCGAGACAGAATTACAAAATGGCTTCTCCATAGCTTTCGGGCCTATAGGCCAGAGAAAACGGAAAAAGGCACTAAACCCTGTCAAAGCACATAGTTAAGCCCTACAAATGAACGCAACTGCAACTAGGACTGAGATGGAAGTGGATTATAGTCACCAGCAGTCTAAAAATAGGCTAAAATTACCCTGTAGCTACATTCCACTCCTGACTAAATGTACTAACATCGAAAGTCAAAAATTAAAATAAAGAAGGGAATTCAAACAGGACGTATATCAGTTGAAGAATAATATGAAACAAGACTAAAAGATCTAGCCATAACTCGTGGACGGAATATGCCGAAAAAGGATGGTATACACTGGATTCAACAACAAATAAGAATTAGGAAACTAACTGCTAAGAGAATTCCACCTAATATCTGGTGTAAGAAATGTAAATCTGGCAGCCAATTAAAAAGCCAATCAAACCACCCTACATCTAAATGTTCCCTCACTTCTTGTGCCAGCTCAAGTAATTTATTAAGATGGGATCTAATGGATTTGGAATGATCTGATAGGTTAAAACAACATAGGCCCTCAAAATCTGAACAGCCATGGCTCAAGGACGAACTGACTAGCATTCCTAATCTAACGTTACCGGAGGGGTTCTCTATGACCTCCATTAACAGAGACTCTAGAGGAGGCGACATTGCCGCCATTTATAGAACATCTTACTCTTGCTCTTTCTTAAAGGAAAACATTACGGGATGTGAATGTGCCCGTTTTAAAATCACCATTAGCCCCCACTTTTCCCTATCTGACCTTTACGATCTTAGGGGATTTAAACCTTCATTTTGATACCATTTTGGATCCAATCATCAGCAACCTCCTGGCTGACCTAACAGCCTTGCAGCTTACCCCCCTTATACAATCTTCTACCCACTCTGCCGGGCACCTACTTGACCCGGTCTTTACCAATATCCCGGGAGCCAGTGCGGATCCACCTAAACCCATGGGTTGGACGGACCACTTTCTCGTCACAGTCGCGTCCTCGGTCGCTACCCAACCCAACAGGGCGACGCCTACTTCTTGCCTCAAACGACCCTGGCACAAACTCCAGAATTTGGACTTTCCGGCCAGCTTAGGAGAACCTAACTTTGAAATCACAAACGACGTTAATGCGTCATATGCCGCTTTCCAAGAGAGGATTACCAAAGGACTTGATACTCTCATACCGGCCAAATGGACAAGAGGACGTATTACCCCATCTAATCCATGGTATGACGAAAACCTAAAAACATTGAGAAAAAAATGCAAAAGAGCAGAATGCCAATGGAGGAAAGAATACAAGGACGAGGACAAAAACTCGTATCTGACGTCACTCAAAATATATCACAAAGCTATACGCACTTCCCGCGCTTCCTTCTATGCCAAGGAAATCGACTCCAGGTCCAACCCCACAAAAGCAATCTTTAAATTAGTTCAAAAGCTACAAACCGGGGGCAACCCTGCCTCGTTTATTTCCTCCACCCAACAGTGCGAAGACTTTGCCACGTTCTTTACTGATAAGGTGAGGAAAATTTACAATTCCTTCTCACAAAACCCCTCCGTCCACACCAGCCCTCCTAACTGCCCCTTCAAGGGACCCAGGCTCACCCATCTGCCAGCTATCTCTCACGAGGACCTAGCTAAATTTTGCAGAAAGGTGAAATCTGGTGCCCCCTCAGATCCCATGAGACCAGCTTATTTTTTAGGAGCCTTAGACTTTTTTCTCCCCTCGCTGGCCACACTTCTCAATCTTTCCTTTTCATTGGCTACAGTACCCACCTGTTGGAAACAAGCATGGGTAAATCCTATTATCAAGAAACCCACCCTAGACCCCACTAAACCGGAGAACTATAGGCCCGTATCACTGCTCCCCTGGGTATCCAAACTGGCAGAGACCCACACTAATACACTACTCATGAACCACCTAGCAGAAAATAACATCTTAGACCCCTCCCAACACGGGTTTAGGCCTGGGCACAGTACAGAGTCTGCCCTTCTTTCCACCACCGAACACCTCCGGAAGATTATGGACTCCGGTCAGAGTGCTGCGCTGATACTACTCGATCTCAGCGCAGCCTTTGACACGGTTTCCCATAATATCCTTCTAAGCCGTTTGGAAAGTATTGGAATCCAGGAACTGGCACTTGAGTGGTTCCGATCGTTCCTTACGGGCAGGTCCTTCCGTGTGTCAGCCCCCCCATTCATTTCCCAACCTCAGACTATAGGCCAGGGAGTCCAGCAGGGCTCTTCCCTCAGTCCATCCCTTTTTAATCTGTACATGCAGCCCCTTGCGGCAGTGGCCAGGGAATGGGGTCTTACGCTGGTGTCGTACGCCGACGACACACAGCTGGTAATCACCCTGACGGAGGTGCCCTCCACTTCCGCCACAAGATTTAGGGATGGACTGGCCGCAGTCGCCAACTGGATGACTGCAAACTGCTTACAACTGAATGCTGGGAAAACCGAGGTGCTACTCCTAGGCAAGAACCCTAGCTGCTGGAACGACCACTGGTGGCCCCCCCTGTTGGGCCCTACCCCCCCTCCCAAATCTTTGGTCAAAAACTTGGGTGTATGGCTCGACTCAGCACTGAACTATCAGACTCATACAAAAAAAGTAGCGGCTACCTGCATCGGGCTGCTGAGAAGCCTCAATCCTATTCTAGGCTTCTTTGACCACAAAACACGCCAGCTCATTGTCCAATCCACCATCCTAGCTAGATTAGACTACTCCTGGGCGCTAATAAAGCTGAGACAATCAGGTTCCAGCGAATACAGAACGCTGCGGCCAGAGCAATAGTAGGCCTCCCCAGAAGGTGTTCTGCTAGAGCCACCATACACAGACTCCACTGGCTTCCCGTGGAAGCCCGCATCCAATTTAAAGCCCTGACCACGGCTTTTAAAATCCTGAAAATGGATGGCCCCGAACTCCTCCGCTCGCTTTTAACACCTTACACCCCCCAACGCCATTTGCGTTCTACGGGGCAGCACTAAGTAGTTGTTCCCCGCACGAAGTTCTGCCGCATAGGGGGCCGCTCCTTCAGACTGCTGGGAGCAAAACTTTGGAACTCCCTTCCCCTCCACATCCGTTGCCTCGACAACCTGTCCGCCTTTCGCAAAGCAATCAAAACTCACCTCTTCCCACCTCTATAAACTCCCCCCCCTATGGTTCTTAGCGCCGGGACGCCCCGTTGCTGGGGCAGCTGTCGCGCTCAACAAACCTATAACATAACATAACTTAACATGTTTTAGTAGTAAATAATCTATCACAGCTCTATTCTGTAAAATAGCACGGCGCTCGCCTTGAGCATCTAATATTAAATCAGTTAAAATAGCAGAAGTACTGTTTAGGGATTTCACCATCCAGCAAGCTAGTTTGCCTATAGTTTTAGCATTGTAAACAGATAGTGCAGGAACACCAATAATAGAAATAGCTAAACTAAGATATTCAGATTTAGAATATAAATGTAAGGAATAATCACAGTCTCTTGAAAGTAGAGGTGCATCTCGCGCTATACGGGATGATGCAACCTCATCGGGGGAAAACATCAAAAGGCTTAATCGTGTTAAAGCACATGGATCTCCAGAAATATTTGCTGGGATATAGGACCAGGACACATTGCCACAGGAAAAGAGCCATCCGGACGGTAATAACACATGATAATAATGGCTTGCAGTCACTATAAAATGTTTGCAACTCATAGTATTGTGAACTGAAATGCACGCGGCAGGAGTCCTGGTGACACATAACATTTCTTCATGAGTAGAAAATGAATTAGCATGTTCTAATCGTAATTGGGCACATTTGCCTATGTATCTATGATGGCAAGTCATGTTATAACAAATGTCACTTTCGGTGATATTGTATGTAGAAATTTGAAAAGTTAATGGGGGTTCTGGTTCACTTAAAACGGTACATGAAATGCAATATTCATAGGCTGAAAAATCTGAATGAATAAATGTAGGATAAACTTCAGATACATTGAAAAAATGTAGAAGGGAGGCTGTTGAGATTGGGACAGCCACAAGGCACGTTGTGAGGAGGTCATTAACAGACCTCATCGATGCTAAACAAAAGTGGGTAGAATTGATGATTGTCTTGGCTAGATGCGTCCAAAAGTTAGTAGTGATGTCCCACGAAGCAATGGAACGACGTTCTCTGTCCACATGGTTAATCCGGTCCTGAGCGCTCTCTTGACTCTCGGCGCAGTAGACCAAAGGGAGTCCAACGACGACACATCCGGCAGCAGCAATCCATGCAATGATCTGTAAAAACAAAAGGCATTACTCATTCTCGCAGATAACATTTGTCTGCAGGGACTACATCCCAGCTTTCCTGCCCTGGCTTCATCACTATTATTGTGTTGTCAGATCCTGTTGCTATAATTTCAGCCTGTTCAGGGGGATTATTTGGCGATTGCACCCACACTCTTGCTCCGGGATTATCAGTTGAACCAAATACACCAGTTCCACGCATTGTTAACAAAGTTGGGGCAGTGCCTTTTTGAATCGCACCACTGAAAACAGGCATAATGACCAATTGGGCGATTCGATCAGTTTCTTGAATCATTATCTCGGAATCGCCACTATTTAACAGGATGACTTTTATTTATCCTTGGTAATCACTATCAATCACCCCACCAAGTACCTGGATGCCTTTTAAAGCTAAACCAGATCTCGGGGCAATCAATCCAAAATGTTCTGAGGGTATTTGAACACCAATTCCTGTCTCAATTATAACAATACTGTTAATTTTTAGAACAGTTGTTTTCAAAGAATGCAGGTCTAAGCCTGCGGACCCAGGGGTAGCTCTATGTGGAGCCAAAGCTCCGGGAGTGATTTCCCAATAGGAAACTGTACCTTTAATTGAATTAGGTTGAACATCAACAGCAGGAGGAAATAAACGCTTCAGAGGAGAATTTGCATACAAATAAGGTTGGTTATTTAAAATCAATAAAGCATCTGATAAACGGTCTCTCCAGTTCTTTAAGGTACCATCTGACAATTTGCACAAATGGTCTTTTAATAACCCGTTCATCCTTTCAATCAGACCTGCGGCCTGCGGGTAATAGGGTATGCGAAACACCCAATCAATGTTGTTTTCTGCAAAATAATTTTGTACCAATCTTCCCTTGAAGTGTGATGCATTGTCAGACTGCACCTGAAGTGGAGTACCATAATATGATGTAATCAAATCTAGTGTCTTCATAGTGTTAATCTGGGTAGCTCTCTTACATGGGAAAGCGATTAAGAAACCGCTATAAGTGTCAACAACTGTACTAGCATATTGGCAATTTTTACTCATAGGCAGAGGACCAATATAGTCAATCTGCCAAATTTGTGCGGGGGATTTACCTCGGTGTAACTGACCTTTTACTATTCGAGGCACCTCTCTTTGTCGGGAATGTTGACATATAGGACAATGAAGTATTGCTGTTTTAATCAAATTAAGGGGAATGTCAATGTCTCTTTCAGTAGCCCACCTGCTAGTGATTTTCTCTCCAAAATGTCCTCCTTTTTGGTGGGCCCTTTTCGCCAATCCCGCCAAATCAGAATTTTGTTGGTCCACCACTGCCTCAGAAATTTTAGATTTCTCGTCTGCAATGTTATTAAATAACTTGTCAAGTGAGTCAATAGGCATATGAGCATCAACATGAAAAACTGTCACATTGCTTTGAGGAAGTAATTCATAAATTTCCTGCCATAATTCTTTACCCCAAAACGTCTTACTATGGACTGTCCAATGATGAGATTGCCATGTAGGTAACCAGATTACCAATCCATTCGCAGTCGACCATGAATCAGTGAAAATATGACATGTTCCTGGCAATTCTTGTTTTAAAACTTGGTACACAGCATACAATTCTGCAAACTGACTACTTTGTCCTTCACCAGTAGTACTCAACAGTTTCTGAGTCGTGGGATTATACGAGACTGCTTTCCAATGTCTCTTTTCTCCTATGTACCTGGCTGAACCATCAGTAAACCATACATGTTTTCTATCCTCCACGGACAGATCATTGAACGGCATACCCCACTTAACAGGAGATTCCTGTACTATAGGTACGGAGAACTCTTTCTCTCTCTCTTCCATCGGCACCTGCGCCACTTTCTCATGCAACATCACAACTCCTTTTGGGCCCACACGAGCCCGATCTTGTATATACCACTTCCATTTTATAATGCTCACTTCCTGAGCATGGCCAATCCTATGAGTTTTCGGTGAACTCAAAACCCACTGCATTATAGGAACTTCTGGTCTCAAAATTACATCATGTCCTAATGTAAACTGCTCAGTATCCACTAAAGCCCAATAACATGCAAGCAACTGTTTCTCAAAAGGTGTATAACGCTCACCAGCTTCAGGTAACTTTTTAGTCCAAAAACCTAGGGGTACTCTATTTTTTACCCTGCTTTTGCCATAAACTCCAATTTACATACATATCTTGTACAGATACATTCAGATCCACATCACCATCACGCACTGGCCACAGATCCAAAGCATGTTGAATCGCTTCTTTCGCCAAATCAAACGCATCTTGTTGTGCTCTGTTCCATTCAAACGTGTTCTTTTTACGTGTAACTTTGTACAAAGGAGCCAGAATCTGACTCAAATGTGGAATGTGCTGTCGCCAAAAGCCAAAAAAACCAATGAATCTTTGAGCTTCTTTTCTGTTTTTAGGAACTGCAAATTCTGCAATTTTCTGTTTTACTTGTGGAATCACTTCTCGATTCCCCTCATGCCAATGAATACCCAGGAATTTCACAAGTTGCGCTGGACCCTGTAATTTATCAGGATTATTCTCCCAGCCTTTGCTTTGTAAATGTGCAATAATTCGATCTAGCTGTATTTGCACCTGATCTTGTTTCTCACCTTGAATTAGTATATCATCTATATAATGACACACCAGAATGTTTGGATCAGCAATCACCTCATCTAAATGCTCTGCCACTATCTGATGACAGATTGTCGGACTATGTACATAGCCCTGGGGAAGACTTCTGAACGTCATTTGACAGCCATTCCATGTAAAACTGAATTGTTCTTGACTTCGGGGGCAATTGGGATGGAAAAGAAAGCATTAGCAATGTCAATGGATGCATACCATGTTCCTGAATGTTTCTGGATTCTTTCAATTAAAGTAATTACATCAGGGACCGCAACTGTCAGAGAAGTTGTATGTTTATTTAATTCTCGATAATCAACAGTCATGCGCCAAGAATTATCACTTTTGCGTACCGGCCAAACAGGATTGTTCCAGGCCGAAGTAATGGGAATTACCACTCCTGCATCCATTAAGTCTTGAATGGCGGCACTAATTTCATCGTGCCCAACGGGAATACGATATTGTTTCATTGAAACCACCTTCGTGGCTTGGGGAATTTTAATCGGAGGTATTTTTAAACATCCTACTCTCACAGATTTTGTTGATATGTAATGCTTACATCCAAATTTGTAACATCCGTCATCTAAATACAATGTCATACCTTTTAAAATATCAATTCCAATTATATATTCATCAAGAGGTACCACCAATACATGATACTCTTTCCGGGGGTTCCTACCTATTCTCATTTCAAGTTAGTTTGTACTGAGGGGGTTTCTTTACCACCTAATCCAGTAATTGTATAGCCTTTTTGGGATTTCCAGAAATTAGAGTGGCCTCCGCTCCAGTATCCACCAATGCTCGGGCCCTCTGTACATTTCGATGTCTCCAATAAATTTCAATATCTACATAAGGCCTGTAATCTTTGTGAGCCCAATTTTGTTCTGGAGCTTGACCTACTTCCTAGTCTCGTTTACTGTGTTCTGTAGCCCAAGTCAAATCAGGATAAAGACTCTCATATCGTTTAGGTAATGTTGCCTCCCGTTCATACCCTTTCTCTTCATGAAAAGGATTTTTGTAATTTGAAAAATATTGCGAACTCCGTTCAATGGATCGTGATCTTTTGTCTCTCAACCTCACCTCTGGGGATCGATCTCTCTCTCCTCTGTCTCTGCATTCAGAATGATCTCTTTTCTCCTCTCTATCTCTCTCACGCTCTCTTCTAGAATATGACGATCAATCCCGTGTCCTACTCCACTCTCTCTCTCTCCCACTCTCTCTGCCTCTCATTCGATGCGGCATAGTATCAGAACGATTAACATCATAGTCCTGTTTACGGACTTTTCTAGCTCCTGCCTTCTTGTCCAGACAACGCTTACGAAACATAGTCCATAAGATATTATTAGGCAAATCATGAATATCATCAGCTTTCACACCATCCTTTACTAAAGCTTGAAACATGTCACGTCTAGTGAATCTGTAATCATTAGTGCGACCTTTCGGTCGAGACTGTCGTTCAGGCTTAATCCATTCACCCAACTCACCAAGTTCACGCACAGCCTCAATCACCTCAGACAAAGCATTACCAGTCTGATTAATCAACAAAGTCATCATCACTTGCTTATATGCTGCAGGGGAAGTACAAATTATTCTGTTTCGCACAAAGGCAGTAAGCAAACCATCCATTAACCTATCCGCCGTACCTAAAAAGATAGCGGTTTTCATAACTTCCTCTTTCAGTCGCTGAGAAGCATCTCTCAAAGTATACCACGACTTCTCGTTAAGAGGCCAATCAGATTCAGTAGGGTACATGTGACTACAACCATCCACTGCCAATTGCAACAGCTTAGTCTGATTATTGTTATTGTAATTTCTAAAACATTCTTGAACCGTAGGATCAGAACTCAAAGTACAAAACTTGACAGCATCACCATGATCTAATGTGATTCCTGAAGCACCCAAGTCAAAAAGACGAACCATCCAAGTAAGTAAGGATTCACCCGGCTTTTGCCGGTACCTTTCCAAAATGTCATTAATTTCTTGTTGAGTATAATCTTCCAAACTGTCAAGCAGAATACCATGACGAGCAGTAGGATTGCCCTGTAATTTACGGTGATAAATCGGTTGAGCAGAAATCTCAGTACGATCTTTAGAGTGACAATGACGTCTAGTGCGAGAAGGCGCACGCTCAGCATTCTCTTCAGCCGAACAAAATGAATCAGACGAATTCCAAATGTCACCGTCCCACTCGTCAGGGTTCCAATCGAGCCCTGCTTTCGCAATAACCATACGCACTTTTCTGGTGTATTTTGCAATTCGTACAGCAGCCCTTTCGGCTACAGCTTGATAAGTTTCCAACTTGTCAGCAAGCAACTTATTCTGACATCGTAAAAGGGTAACATCATTTTGAACCTGAAGAATCTGGTCTTCAAAAGTTTTATTCTCAAGTTGTAATTGAGAAACATTTCTCATGTACAAGCCTGTACGCATTTAATAAAATCCAACCTCTACGTCCCAATATGGGAAGCTCATCACCTTTCACCAACGGAACCTTCTGCAAGCACGCAACCACCTGAGCTGGCTCAGCCTCCTCCAAACATGAATTCCAGTTCTCACTCAAACCTGTAGAATTAGCCCATTCATGAGCAAGACCTTCATAAGCAGTCACTTCCCAACCAGGAATTTCCAAAGGCAACTGACAGGACGGTTTCGTTTTTTTCGAAAACATTTCACAATCGTATAAAACAAAACAAAAACAAAGAAAATAATATCAAATATTAAAAAAAACTGTATAATAAAACAAATATATACAAAACCATTCACGGCGAGAACCCACGGATCTCCCTACGAAATCACGAAGGCATACCCGCACCCATCAATCGAAAACGGTTTGTGACGCCAAGTGTAACGACCGGATTTTCAGACCAAGCAGCTTACCAACCGTAGCTAACCCAGTCGTCACGCAACGACACTCTTCTCAGGCCACTATTTACATGATATCCATAGTACTCACCTGAGAAAGTGAAAAAGGGCTATTTACAAGCCTGTACAGTCAAACATACCACTAACATCCAATGGATTCCATATCTTATCCTATAGTTACCTTTCTGTCGGTATATTTATAGTCCCGTAAGACTTTTATCTTTAACGTCACCCGACGATATTTTTATAGTCTCCCGACTTTTATCTTTAACGTCACCCGACGATATCTATAGTCTCTCGGCTTTTATCCTTAAAGTCACCCGACGATATCTTTATAGTCTCCCGACTTTTATCTTTAACATCACCTGACCATATCTTTAACGTCACCCGACGATATCTTTAACATCACCCGACGATATCTTTAACGTCACCCGACGATCTACACTAATGGGGATTCACCTTTAAAAGTTATTTCCCGAATGAAGTTCACACTCTTCCATCATCATCAGTTACCTTTTCAGAAGGGCATATCCCATCCTTCTGTATGTCAGCATCTGGCTAAAAGGAAAGGTCAATCCCATTTATAAAAACAACATTCAAAGATATTTAACGTTAAATCTTTATTCTACAATTAAGCATGACAGAATGAGCAAAAGAAACATGAATTAAGTTAGTCGCTACCTATAACCTAAAAAGGGGAAATAAGAATGAATGATTAGATATATTCTACAATAAGCTCAGAACGCCTCACCTTAAACGTGTGCCTATCCATCTCAGCAGCGGAGCGGATCCCTCTATCTTCTCTCTCTCTTTCGTCTCGGAACTCTGCTCTTCCTCTATGGCTCACGAATACACGTTTGCACCGCTACGCCTCATCTACGCTGCCATGGTTCCGAAATACTCGAACCCTCTTCTGGACTCAGTCTCTGCCACTCCTGTATGATGTCACTACAGGACCCTTAGCCACTTTCCTTCTCTGTTTCAGGATTTAAATTAGCTGATGGTATCAATATCTCTGCACCAGCCTTCGGACCAACTTCTTCTGTCTGCTCCACACGTTACTCTCTCTCCTTGTCTCTCTGCTTGCTCCTTGATAATACAGAACTCTCTTTCTCTATGGAAAATTCCAGTATTAGGCCGACTACCACCAAATACCTGTACCAGTCCCCGGTTCCCTTCGCCCTCCGCAGTGGCCACCTGCGTATTGCGTCTAGAGCTGGGAGACAAACACATTCCTTCGATAAGACTTGACTGGTTCCTCACTAGCGAACAACAGGCTAGTTTCTGAACACTACTTTAACCCTGCAAGCGCCTCGGACAGCCGAGACAGAATTACAAAATTACAAAATGATTTCTCTCTAGCTTTCGGTCCTATAGGCCCGAGAAAACGGAAAAAGGCACTAAACCCTGTCAAAGCACATAGTTAAGCCCTACAAATAAACGCAACTGCAAGTAGGACTGAGATGGTAGTGGATTATAGTCACCACCAGTCTAAAAATAGGCTAAAATTACCCTGTCGCTACATTATGTCATGAAGGTCACTCTGGGATTGTGAGGACAAAGTCTGTTGTGAAAGGAATGTTTTGGTGGCCGGGTGTGGATGGAATGGTGGAGGACTTTGTAAGGAAGTGTACTATTTGTAATTCAGCAGACAAAACACTCAAGACATTAAAGCCTATGATGAGTGATGGGTTGATTCCTGATTCACCTTGGGATACCATTGCTGTGGACATAATTGGACCTATTGGAGAGCAAAAAGAATTTGGTTTAGTGGTCATTGATCTTTTCTCAAAGTGGCCAGTTGTAACATTTGTGGAGAAGGTGGATACTCAATCGGTGATTAGATTTTTGGATAAGGTTCTCATTATGGAAGGGTTACCAGTGTGTATTTTGTCTGATAATTGTGTGCAGTTCACCTCTAAGATTGCAAAAGAATATTTTGACAGGTGTGGAGTTAAGCATAAGACTACTGCGTGTGATAAAGGGTGTTATTGAAGCTTCTATGAACAAGGGATTAGAATGGAAGATTCAAATACAAAAAGCGGTATGGTCCTACAGAATTACTGTTCAAAGTGGTACTGGTTTGTCTCCGTTCACTATGATGAGAGGTAGATCAGCTAGAGCTAAATTCAATACTGGATGGTTGTTGGACAGCAAAGTGACTAGTTGGTCTCCTGTGGAAGTTAAAAAGAGTGTGGTATCTGTTCACACTAAAAGTAAAGATTTTTATGATAGACATCATAACACTAAGGAGGTACAGATTAAGTTTGGAGATTTAGTTAGGATTAAAAAACCTTTTAAAGTAGCTAAGGGTGAAAGTCGTTTTGAACCTCCTGTTAAGGTGGCAGAAGTGTTGAAGAATGCTGTTCGACTTGAGGATGGTAGGGCCTGGAATCTCAAGAGTGTGGCAATTAATCCTGACCAAGAGGAAAGTGAACTGCCCATTTTAACATCGGATGATTATGGGTGGATTGAAGATCATTTTGAGAATAGTCAATTACAGTCTCAGTTGGCTAGTGATTGTGGTGGAAGTAGACAGATTGTTCCTTCTCAATCTGATTCTGATTCCAACATCTTTTCTAATGATAAAGGGGGAAAGGTTGGGTGTAGTGAAGATCAGCATCATATTCATACTAATGATGCTGAAGATCAGCATCACATTCATACTAATGATGTTGACGTTTTGCCTTTGCCTTGCAAAAGAACAAAAGTTTTGCCTGGATGGTTGAAAGGATTTGTAATGTAAATTTTGCATTTATGTTTTTTTTCTTTGTGTAATTTAGTTAGGTTAAGTTTTGTTTATCCTTTTATTTCTGAATGTACATACTTCCCTTTTGTTGTTATGGAGGGGATGTGTTGTATTGCTTATTGTGTATGTATTCCTTTAATTATCTCATGTAAGAATGTCAGGTTAGTTCTATTGAGGAGATTCTGTATGTAAAAACCACAGTTGATGGACAGAATGCAGAACAATGTCATACATTCACCCCAGTACAGAGATCTGGGCCTAAATCCTTTGGACCGGAAACAAGCTTCCGAGGACCGGTTTCTGGCATTCCAGCCGTCTTCAGCCGGTCCAGGGAAGGCATGGCTTGGCAGTTCGGGCTGGACTGTTCCTATGAGGCACAGGGTCAGACTAATTTGCATATGGCCATGTCTGAACTGGGGTGGTGTGTAGTGCAAAAAAAACAATGGATTTAGGCCCAGATCTCTGTACTGGGGTGAATGTATGACATTGTTCTGCATTCTGTCCATCAACTGTGGTTTTTGCATTCTGTATGTAGTCAGTTGCGGAGCTGCTTTGAGATTGTCAGTCGACCTAGCTGAATTTCCAACTGCTTGGAAAAATGCAGTAGTCACCCCCTACTGAAAAAAGCTGGTGCTGACATAAACAACCCCGCCAACTACCGACCCATTTCACAGCTACCATATTTATCAAAAGTCTTGGAAAAACTGGTAAATAAACAGCTGTCAAACTTCTTGGAAACCAACAATCTGTTGGATGTTTCCCAGACGGGTTTTAGGGCCAACAACAGCACAGAGACAACACTCTTGGACGTGCTGGATGATATTAGAACACAGGTTGATCAGGGTAAAACGGTCGCCCTAATACTATTAGACCTATTAGCGGCGTTTGATACTATGTCCCACAACTTCCTACTAAAAATGCTGGCTGCAAAAGGTATACCGGCAAAAGCTTTGAGCTGGCTGGAATCCTTCGTGTCCGACAGATCACAATCTGTTTGCCTAGGCAATTTCACTTCTAACCCCCGGAAGATCAAATACGGGGTACCACAGGGGGCTTCACTAAGTCCGACATTACTTAATGTCTATGTATCATTTCATTTCATAAACTTTTATTCGATTGCCACATGTTATTGCAACCATAAAAAGTACAAAGAAAAACATTAAAATTATACAATGTTAAAGGAGTAAATCAATCATGTTATAGACAGGATAAAAAGAGCATAGGCTAAAATATGAATTACTCGTGATTACATCGGTATTTGATACTAGCTTTTAAAAAATTAGCTACATACTTCGCTATAAAAGGAGACTCCAGACATTGCAAGGATAAATATGCTGGACGACAAGTTCTTAGGCCGATTATTCTTAGTAAGGGCAAAATCCAAACCTTCCTAGGAAAAGAGTAAAATTTACAGAAAAAAAGAATATGTATTGTTGATTGGGGGGAAACATTATCACAGGGACAACAAATAATAGTAGGGGACCAATTTTGGACATTTGGGAAGGTTACAAGCCGAAAAAAAAGAATTAAAACGAAACCTTGTAAGGAGATACTTTTTATAGTTGTTCAAGAGGAAGGTCAGGTATGGTTGGATACCCAGATGGGTCTGTACAGCAATAACTTGTGAGTTTGTAGGTTTCACAAGTTCTGCTGAACATCAGAGCGCTCTTAAGTGGGACAAATATAACTTTTTGAGGTCTATTCTCGATATGTCACTCATGCTCGGTGGATCATTAAAGAAGTTGGTGCGGTCCATGTCCCGACAAAAGTTCCTGATGTATACTAGCCAGGGTATTTTTTCCCAGTTGTCAAGGGCTGTACAATCTAAAATGAAGGAATGCGTTAGGTGGCACTCCTCTTTGGTCCATATACGGTGCCTCAAAAGCATAGGTTGGCAACGGATGGTGTCCGTGATAAAATCCATGCCTAGTACAGCTAGCGAGGCATAGGTTGGGGCACTGTGTGGTAAGGCCAACAGATATTTAACGAACTTGTTCTCAATCATTTGGAGAGTGCTTATCGGACCATAGCCCCACACCCCTGCACCATACGTTGCCACACTGTGGCATTTTGCGTAGTATATTGTGAGTAATTCAGGGGGAGCCGGTTTCCCCAGTTTCCTTGAGAAAGAAACTAGGGCTGCCTTGGCTCTCAAGAAGAGCAGTTTTTTGCTTGCCACGGCCTGCCGCCAACTCAAAGAATCGTCCACCAGGATGCCCAGGTAGGGATAGACGCGGGTTCTTTCAAGTTTGGTCTTATCAACAAAGATGGATTTAGGGCTTTTTATTTTAGGGCCAAGGTGCATTACGAATGTCTTTTTAATGTTAACCTTAAGGCCAAGAGAATCCATATAGGAACAGTACTTATTAAGCTGTACTTGAAGTTGGATCAGCGTCCTGGCGAAGATGACTGAGTCGTCTGCATATAACAGCGTTGGTATGGGGCGATGTTTAATTTGTGGAAGATCCTGGCTCCCTTCTAGCAAGGCTGCCTCCAAGCCATTGGTGTACAGGTTGAACAAGAAGGGAGCCAGTACACAGCCCTGTCTGACTCCTTTTGTAATTTGGAAAGGGGGGGTGAGTTCTCCGCTGATCCCGTACCTAACTCTTGAGGTTGCGTTGGAGTACAGTTCGCGCAAAAATACTATCAGAGCAGGATTGACGCCCATTTCCTCAAGGAGAGCCCAGAGTTTCGAATGCTGTACACAGTCGAACGCTGCACTGAGGTCTACGTATACCAAAAATAGGTGGCCCTTTTTTGCGTTCACATACTTCCCGATCAGGAGAGCAAGATTCAGGGCCTGCTCTACGGTCCCAAGACCCTCCTGGAACCCGTATTGGAGGTCGGTTAAGATGTTGTTGGTTTTTGCCCACTCCTGGAGACGTTCCAGCAGCAGACGTCCCGCTACCTTACCCAGGGAGTCCAGGAGGGAGATGGGTCTATAGCAAACGGGATCATTCCGGTTGCCCTTTTTGAAGATGGGAAGGAGGATGGATGTGGACCAAGAGTCAATAAGACCCGAAGTTGTTACCGCGGTCAGAACCTGGGTGAGAAGTGGGGACCAAAGCTCGATGTTGTGGTTGAAAATATCCACCGGCACCCCATCTGGACCGGGGGCCTTGCCTGGTTTTGACATTTTTAGGGCCCTGATCACCTCTCCGTGTTCAAACCGGATGTTTAGTGGGAAGGTCTTTGAGTTCATTGTAGAAACGGTGGTAGAGCTTCCCTCGGTTGATTTAGTTAGGGATCCTCCAAAGATTCTTGAAAAGTGGGCCACCCATTCCTCTGCAGTCACTGCGACGTCGAGATGCTGGGATGACGACGAGTTCGACAAAAAGGGAGATTTTACAACACGCCAGAAATGTCTGCTATCACTTGTTCGACAGCTATCATGAAGTTGTAACCACAGAGTAGCTTTGATATCTTTAGTTCGTTTTACCCTTTCGGCCTTATAGAGTTTTCTTAGTTTTGCTATCTCTTGGAAGTCCCTCGGGGTAATCTGGAGAGCTGCCTTGAGATTTGAAAGTGCTTTCCGACACCCGGAATTAAACCAGCCCTCGGCCGATGGTTTCCGGGCGGTAGTGCGAGTTAGTTCCTCTTTTATTGTTCCCAAAATCCTGCCAAAGCTGGCCAGCACTGTTTGGGGCGATGAGCAGGGGTCTAGGCAATCGTTAACAGAACAGATGTTTTTTTTAAGGACTTTCTCTGTTACTGCGTCAGGATCTATTTTAGCCCATTTCAATGAGAACCCATTCAATGTGTCCATTTTTTACGAATCTTGCGTTAACAGGCTCCTGACATTTGTGTGGAGTGATACTGATTGTAATTGTATTATAATTCGATTAGGATAGTGATTACTACAACTATCTGTACCTGTGGAGAATTTTGCCAGTTGGCCTCTTAAATTCTGCGAGCAAAGAATAAAATCGATTGTACTAGACAAACCCCTACCATGAAATGTTGTGGTGAAGTCAACTTGAGGGTGGACCAACTGGTTTGCGAAGTCCAACTCTAGCGTGAAAAGGCTCTCGTTCAGGGAATTACCGTTGGTGCTATGTACGAAATGGGCCAGAGGGCAGTCGGTCTCGTCGTTCAGTCCACAGTTCCCGTTTCTGTAGTTTGAGCATAGTGGGATGTTGAAATCGCCTCCCCAAATGATATAAAGAGGGAGAGATGATGGCTTGTTCAGCTGTGACTTTAAACTAGTGGTGATTTCATTTATTATCTGCTCACAATCAGTGGGTGAAAGATTGTTATATAAGTTTACCAAAAGGTATACAAATCTGTTGTCGATATGGATACTTAAAATTTGGTAACAAACCTCTTCTTTTAAGCTGGTAATTGTTGTAAGGGGAAGGATGTTGGTTACGTAAACAGTTAGACCACCGTTAGGTCTTCCGAACAGACCCTGTGTTGTTGGAATAAAGAACGTTTTAAAGCCCACCAGATGGATGGGGACCGTTAGCCAAGTGTCCTGGAGGCAAAGGATGTGATTCTCATTGATCACATCCGCCCAAGATTGTAGGTTGATCTTGGTACGGAGACCAGCAATGTTCCAATATAGGACGGATAGGGACATCTCGTTAGATGGAAGGGAGTCACTTGCATGAGTATGTGAGAAAACTGTAGTTGCGTTGTCAATCGTAGTTAGTTGTAGAAGGCTAATCCGAGTCTCAGTATGGAAGAGAGATTTGGAACCCTCGGTCGAGGGGGGCGTTTGGCCAGGAAAAATTTCAGGGTCCTCCACAACGTAGCCTGTAGGGACAGAGGGACGAGGTAAGGATAATGGGGATCGGGCACAGATAGGAGTCGAGAGTGACCGATTTGTGTTTATCGGTAAATTTGCCGAAGCTCTCATTCTAGTCGATAAAGGGGTAAATGTCCTCTGAAGCTGAATAGAGCACTGTGGAATGGCTAGCGGTCAGTCGACCATTTCCAGGCAGTCATAACTATTTCTAGTTGGAAGACCTTGCCACCCCACCAAAGGAACCTGTTCTCTGCTGGGAAGCCAAGGCCGGGGTTGCCATTCTCTGCTGCTATTTCTCTGGGTCAGCCAAGAACCCTCATAGTCCAATGGCCTCTCTAGGGGATGCTCCCAATTCGGAGCCATTGGGTATTGGTTGTTATGTTGGTTGTTATATTTCGGGGGATAAAAGAAGGAAAGACAATAAGCGTCAATCCCCCCGCTCATGGCTAGAAATGGCCATGAGCAGATATGATCAACAGTAGCCGGGTCTTCACAGTTGACTATGATCCAATCTCCCTGTATACTCTTAGGTTCTGGGACTATCCGCGAAACTCTACGTACAGTGGATATTCTGCTGGTATATGCAGATTGTGTTGGCCTGTTAATGTTAAGCCACTGTAGAACCTTATTTTGAAGGGACCAAAATGGTTCCTTTGTGGTTTCCGGGAGATCCGGAACCCCCGTGAGAATGACGGTAAAGGGGGACGCTTCTCGTGGAAGATGAATCGGTCGTCTGGACTTAAACCCCCTTTTCCCGTCACCTGGTGCGTTTAACGTGGGGTATCGAGGAATTAGGGGTGGAATTGGTCTCTGGGATTGTGACTGGACGGGACCCTTATAAAAAGTGGGCCGAGTTGGAACTGATTGTGGCGGCGCTGACTGGGTAAGGGTGATAGTCGTGGTCACATCTGTTGTCCCGCTTCCAGAAGTTGGGGTTGGGGGAACAGGGGTGGGAAGCTTCTTGGCTTTTGATTGTGTGGTTTGAGGTATTGTCGTCTTGGAGGGTTTGGGTTCACAGACTTTTTGACCGCCTTGAACGCTAGAACTTGTGGAGATTCCCTTATTAGCCCCTATATTCGGTTGAACCATGCTATGATGGCTAGATTGTTTTTGGGTCAATTTTGCAAGTTGTTTTTCAATAGCCATTATGCTGCGTTCTAGGGGTTGGAGATGATGTTTTAGGATTTCCCTGAAGCTTGGCAAAAGCTGGGTGTTTGTACTACATAAACTGCAGGGCTCCCCCGCGTTAACTATGGGTGGAAAAATTAAATTAACAGGTTGATCTGTTAAATTAATAGATTGGGTGGGCGGAGCGTTTGAAAAACCCTGCGTAGTTTGAGAATTAGTTCTTTCTTTGTTAGTTGAGGCAGCTTTGGTGTTTCTTCAATTGTCTTTTTTCTTATATTTTTTCTGATTATCTTTTTTCTGCTTAGGGACAGCTCCCTCCTTTACCCCCGTATGCTGAGAGCCTGTGCAAGTTTCTTGAGACTGTAATAGCTGGAGGTCAGGTGTGTTTTCTAGATTGCCTAGGGTGTCTGAATCTAGTGAGAGATTCGAGACAGAAAGATCAATAGATTTCGGAATTGAATGGATTTCTGCTAGAACAGTTGGCTGTGATTGCAGTGATTGTATTAATACTGGTGATTGTACTAACACTGGTATATCTGATGACAATTTGAGCGGAGATTGGGCTAAAGCTAAGGGGCCCAGTGACGACCTTCTGGCGATAGCGAGGTCTTGTGACACCCTTCGCTCTAAAAGGGAGATGCTTTGGTTGATGACTACGTTGGTCTGTGTAATGAAGCGGTCGATAGGACCAGTAGGTAGGGCGTTGGTCATAGCTGTCTTACTTCTAGTCTCCCGGGTCATGGTGAATAGGTCTAGGACTCTTCCTAGAAAGTTACGTTAGGACTACTGGCAGCAACACCAGTTGACTGAATGAATGTACCTGGTTCGTCGAGATGTGTGAAGCTTGATAGAAGAACCATGGGGAGTGGCCCAGCCCAGCCTGGAACAGATTAGAACGGGCTAAAACGGGCCTGCCCTTGGCCCGGGCTTCGCCCGGCGTCCCGCGAGACGGGTCTGATGCAGTTTTAATGCGCCGCCTGGCGCTCCCCGGTGACACGGACCCCAGCAAGGGCGTCTGGGGGATGTAGTTCGCCCCTCTCCGGTCTCCTCTTGGCGGCCCCGCTCTAGCTAGAATCAGAGCAGTCGGGCAGCGGGAGACAGGCGGGCTGGTCCGTGGAAGCAGTCAGGGGTCTGGAGAGGTCCACAGTACGCTCAGGACAAAACTGAGCAACAACAGCAAGGGCAGCAGAGATTCCTATCTATGTATCATCCCTGGCAACCATTGGGAAAAAGTGGGGCATCAACATCTGCTCATACGCAGATGATACACAACTAATGGTCGCCCTAAATGGCGAAGAGGACACCAAAAATAAATTGCTTAACTGCCTCACCGAACTGTCTAACTGGATGTACAGTCATTGCTTGAAATTAAATGCCGACAAATCGGAAATTCCCCTGTTTGGTGGATCCCAACAGCTCTGGGACAATACCTGGTGGCCTAATACTCTTGGTACACCCCCCATTCCAACCCAGACCGCAAGAAATCTGGGAGTCCATATTGATAATACTCTATCCATGAAAAATCATGTTACAACAATATGCGGCAAAGGTTTCGCACTGTTAAAAATGCTAAGACGAGTCTTCCAATGGATCCCCGTGGAATGTAGAAAGATACTAGTCCAGTCACTACTGATAAGCAGACTGGACGACGGGAACTCCTTGTTTGTCGGCATGGCAGACTACTTATTCACAAAGCTGCAGCTTGTCCAGAATGCGGCAGCAAAAGCAGTTTGCAAGAGGAAAAAGTACGACTCCGCCAAAAGTTGTCTGAGAGCCTTACATTGGCTCCCAATGAGGCAAAGAGCCTCCTTTAAAATGTTATGCATTACTCATAGGGCACTGCATAATACCGGCCCCAACATCCTAAAAAACAGTATCAAGTTTTATGCACCTAACCGGAATCTTCGCTCACAATCCACAGCAAGAGCAGCCACCACTCGAGCAAAGAGAGCCAGGATGGGCGGGCGTGTCTTTTCCCATCTGACTGCAAACATTTGGAATGACCTGCCAACATCTAAGGCTCTCGGATTGTTACCTTACTTTTAGAAAAAACTGAAAACCACACTGTTCCCTAAAACAGACTAAATTCCCCAGTTTTATGTACCAGCTCTCCGCACACTCTTGCAATCTTAGCGCCGTGATATCCTATCTAGGATGTATGTTGCGCTTTAGAAATACTATGAACATGAACATGAACATGAACATTGATGGTACCTTTTCCCCCTGGCGCTCACCTGTTGTGGTGTATGTATTTATCCTAAATAAATACTGAGATTATTCTACGACAACAACCCGACCTCGTTACTACACGGGTTGATATTGCAGCTCAGAGCGGTTTGGCGTTGCAGGGCATTAGAGGGATTACAGAACACACAAATCAAAAAAAGTACTAGGAAACTGCAGATCGGCCGATTTATGTGGAGCTGTATTCTATATTCCGCTCTTTTCTCTCAATCTCTCAATCTCTCGGCCGCAATGCTCCACCCAGCTATTAATGTCAGGATGCTTCGTATCTTGCCGAGTTGGCGAGTTGCTGGGTCGCCCGGTTGCCATTACCGTTGTCGCTGCTATTGTGTCATTACCACAGAGCTCGTGGTAATGCCAGGTAAAGCCAGAAGTCCATAGGCACAGGCAGCGGAGACACAGGCGGAGTTGATTAGGCGTGCAACAAACTACAACTATACACTTTTAAACTTTAAGCTAACTGTCGTCAACTATCGGATATTGCACACAGTTATAGTTACTCACAGTTGCTGCTCACCCCCAGACTCAGGCTCAGGCATCGATTAGAGTCCAAAAAATGCAGAGATCACCAAAGGGCTCCAGAGCTTACAGGGCATCCATGCTACGCTCGGCACATTAATCCTCTGGCCCACTGGCGTGCAGGATGCAGGATGCAGGAGCACAGAGACACCAGCACATAAACCCCTCAGTCTGTGTAATGCCTTGCCTTGGCTTGCCTCGCCACAGGTTGAAATCTTCTCCCCCTTCTGTGGTACAGCTACAATTCTTGTCTTTCCGATTCAGCCGTTCCGGAATTGGTCTCTTGGGCATTTTAACAGTTCAGTCTAGGCTTCAGTCATCTTGTTTGCCTTTTACAATTTGGCCTGCAATAGCGAGTGTATTTCCTGTAGCATACACCACTATACACTGCACACACCAGCCGTCCACATGGTCTCAATCTGCTCCACACACCACAGACAAGGGCTCACAGAGCAAAGCTTCTGCGACCTCTCACACCAACGCCATCTTATGATTGAGATTTAGATCAAATTCATTGAATCTTACCTTGAATCTGTGCTTATTTCACTAAGATCTGTAAGTTAGTTAATTAATTGTTAATGTCACCATCAACTACTCAACTAATGGTCCATCGACCAAAGGAAGAGTATTGATCTGTGAAGATTAGTTAGACATTGAATAAGAATTCTCAAGAATAATTTTGAGTCTGCAGTGAGTTAACTCATCAAGATCAAAGCGATTCAACTTGACCCCCAGCGAAATAGCCCGGAAAGTTGAAAGTGTATATGGACCCATTTGTAATTTTTTGTTGACTGTGAAGTGTTCACCACAGGCCTTTCGCTGGATCACTGTTCTATAGGCACATTAGCAATTTACTGAATTAATGGTTAATCGCAGTTCTGAACAAATCATTGTGATAAGGAGCATTTCTCCCTCCCTATCAAAATATCTTGACTGTGTCACCTAATATCTGGGAGTTTTGGGGGCATCCTCTAGCCTTGTATATTGGGAGTACTAGAATGGAGCATGTGTCTAGACCGGTCTTCTACTTCTCTATCCACGGTGTATTAGGCTGTGGCTTTTTTGGTTTGTCAGACTAAATATTTAGGTCACTGAGAAGGCTGAATGCCACGATATTTGATGGTAATGTCTGATATGATGTCTAGAAAGACATCTTTGAATGTTTTCTTCTTTTTTTGGTGGAGGTCCGCATAGTAGTAGAAATGTGTATGAGAATATTGGGGTGGAGTGTTTCTTGTTAGTAGCACATCCGGATATTCTTACCTTCCATTTTGGTAATGGGTGCATGTTCCTTAAATAACACCACTAGACCTCCTCCTTTTCTGTCTTGCCAATTATTTGTGAGGCAGAAGAAGCTTTATTGAATTACCTGGGGGAGTGCAGGAGCCATATTCTCTCCGAGCTACGTTTCAGTGATAAAAAAGGACAGTTTTGTACTTTTTTTTATTAGATAGTAGGTCATAAGTGTATTCTTTTTTTTGTATTACTAATCTGGCACTAATAGACATACAGCTTAGGTGAGAGGCAAGGCATGACCGAGGTAGAGGGCCAAGGGACCAAGAATAGGTTTTAACATTTAGTGTATTTGTGAGCAGGATTCCTTGTGAAAGAGAAACTGTATCATTGCTGTCCTGATCAAAGACTTCACAGTGATTAGAAGGGCTTCCTAGGGTGGGAAAGTATGAGGATATGTGCTATTTGGAGCTTTAGGGGCTTCTGCTGTATTGTTTACAGTCGTTGTGTTCATAGAGAGTTGACCTGTTGGAATACAGCAAAGCCGAGGCAAGAGCGCTGCTTTAGTATTAGTCGTTGTCTCTTTTCCTTGTCCTTCTCTCAGGTGGCTGGAGTATGTGTTTGTGATGGGGATAGAATGGGTTTCCTCATTAAGAGCTTTGAATCCAGCAATCGATGTTCAGCTTCGGTTTGTTGTTTTATTTGATTGTGCTAGTTAGAGGCTCAACTGATGTTAAGTGGTGTTCTATTGGTGAGCTTTATGTAAAGCTGTGTAGACAGACTTATTTGGGGATGCTTGGATTGATGTATGTGATTGTAATTCCTGTCTGAATGTGGTTGTTGTGTGTCTCACCTCTGGTTTCGCCTTTGCACCTTCAGCATGTGGTGCCTCGGAGTGGGGTGGGTGGGGTGTATTAACTTGCCCAGTTGTACAATTTCTCTTCATTCCTTCACAGATTTGCCCGCATAGGAAGTTCCAGAATATGGGTTTGCGGGCTGAGAAATCTGCAGGCAAAAGTATCCACAGAAGATAAAGGTACATATGTTTGATAACAATCTCTCTGGTGGATACTCTATTTATTTGCAGATTCTAAGCTAATGAAGTCCACTTTTCTGCTCTGAGGTTTGGTTGTAATGTGTTAGCTTGAGTTCTGGCTGATTTTCTGCACTTCCTTGCTGACTCTTCCATAAGTCCCATCTCCACCAGTAAGAGGTACTGTTGGGGTGGCATCTTATATGGTTTGTGAAGGAGATTTTGATGGACGTTGATGAGGGAAAATTAAATAAATAATAAATTTTCCCTCATTACCTCACCGCCTCACCCGACAACACCACCCACTGCTCTTACCTGAATGGTCCTGGGCTGTTTGACACTCTCTAATTGACGACATATAAGGACTGTTAATGGTCATCCTGTACAGATTCAGTTTCGCTTTGGGGACGCATCCTCCCTAGTTTAGTTTAGTTAGTTTAGTTATTTAATTTGTAATGCGCAACAGCTACCCACGTTAGGGTTTCCCGGCGCAAGGTACGGAAATGTCAGAGATTTACAGGTGGTAGTGATGTTATTTATTAAAAAGCCAGGTTTTCAGAGCTTTTCGGAACTGTGCGTAGTTTGGTTCATTGCGGAGGGTTGTGGGCATTGAATTCCATGTTGCGGGTCCTAAATGAGAAAAAGCTTTGCCCCCCATCCTAACTCGCTTGACTTTCAGTACGATGAATCTCCCGTGGGTGGCGGAGCGGAGATTGCGAGAAGGTATGTATGGGTTGACAAGGTATTGGAGGTAACGGGGAGCACAATTGTTCTTGATTTTGTGCATGAAGCTCACGATTTTAAATTTGATTCTGTTCTCTATTTTGAGCCAATGTAGTTTACGTCTGTGAATTGTGATAGAGGAAGTTCTTGGGAATTTACCCAGGAGTCTAATTGCAGCATTTTGTACTAATTGCAGTCTATGGATGACAGATTTATTTGCTCCTAGATATAGGCTGTTTCCATAGTCAAGTCTAGATGTTATTAGCGCATTGACTACTGTTGTTCTGGTGGACTCAGGTAGCATCCAGCAGATTTTTTTTAACCATTTGATAATGATAAAAAGGTAGCTGCGACTTTGATGGATTGTGGGCGCATACTGAGTGTGTTGTCTATTAAAAAGCCTAGATTTTTAACTTGGGATGCTGGAGTGGGGAGGCGGCCCATTTCAGGGGGCCAGTGTGAGGGGTTCCACAGTTCCTTTGTTCCTTTTCTTTTCCTAGAGCTAAGACCTCCGTTTTTTCGCCGCTTAAGGAAGCTTAAGGAAGTTTTGCAGCATCCAGCGGGCTATGTTGGTGAAACCAGTTTTGAGGTTTGAGGGGTTATTTTTGTTGTGAGAGGAAAGTGAAAAAATTATTTGAGAGTCATCGGCGTATGAGAAGAGAGAGAGTCCAGATTTTTCTGCGACTTCTGCCAGAGGGGTGACATATAAATTGAACAGTAGGGGGCTTAGGATAGAGCCCTGAGGAACTCCATGGTTGAAAGAAAGTGTTTCCGAACAGACAGAGTGTGAGAAAACTTGAAAAGTGCGTTGGTCAAGGAAGGACGTGAGCCAATGGAGAGCGGAGTCCCTAATACCTAAGGAGTGTCGTGTGTTCAGGAGGACTTCATGGGTTATGGTATCGAAGGCAACGCTCAAGTCTAGCAAAATGAGCGCTACAGTGTTTCCGTTGTCTAGCTGTTTCCGTATCATTTCAGTGACTCCCAATAGAGTGCTCTCGGTCGAGAAGCCAGCTCTGAAGCCCGATTGGGAAGGGTGGAGTAGGTTGTGTGTTGTTGTGCAATGGTTAAGATGCTTATGTATATGTCTTTCTAGAATCTTCGAGAAGATGGGGAGCAATGATATAGGGCGGTAATTGCTAGGTTCTTCCGGGTCTGCGTTGGCTTTTTTCAGGAGTGGGTGAATCATAACATGTTTCCACTCCGGAGGAATGGACGATTCCAGCAGGGAGGTGTTCAGTAGGGTAATGATGACTGATTGTGAGGGGGCATTTAGCTGTTTCAGTATTGGTGTAGGGAGGGGATCTTTAGGGGATCCTGATTTGATGTTTTTCAGATGTGTTGTTAGATCTTCGGCTGTGAGTGCAGGCCAGTTTGTCAAGGTGTGTTTTAGAGGTGTCGTTATTCCCACAGGGTTATAAGAGGAGCTATTGTTTGGTGGCGTGCTCGTGAACTGTATGTGAACAGGGTCGATTGTCAGGGTGGTATTGACCTGATTAGATATAATGTCTTGATATATTTTTTCAACTTTGTGTACAAAGAAGGATGCAAGGTTATCGCATTTTTGTTTGGTTAGTGCAGGCGCTGGTGCCAGTGTTTTGGATCCAGCCAATATTTTGACTGTGTTAAAAAGAGTTTTTGAGCAGTTCGTAGCTTCAGTGATTGTTTTGAAGACATGTTCTGCTCTAGCTAGTTTGCAGAGTTTGTGGTAATTGTTTAGAGCAGACTTATAAGCAATTTTTGACTCGGTGGTCTAGTTTTTTCTCCACTTTCTCTCTAAGTTTTTGCAGTGTGATTTTTCTGTTTTTAATGTTTTTGTGAACCATGGGGCTGGGGGACGTATGTGACTTAATTTTGTGTTTGTCATAGGTAGATAAGTATTAATGGCCTTCTTTAGCCAGTTTTGTACTATTAATGAGAATTGTTTGTTTTGGTCTGTTTTGATGGGAATATGAGCGTCTAGATCGGAGTTTCATTTGTTAATGTCAAGATTTTTCCAGTTTCTGCTTTTTGAAATAGGCATATTAGGGGTAAGGGATATACTTTTTGGAATGGTTAGGTCGAAATTAATTAGATAGTGGTCGGACCAGCTAGTGGGTATGGCTGGGTAGCAAACTATCTAATTCAGACTGGAGAAGATTGGATCAAGAAGGTGGCCTGCGTTATGAGTGGGACCAGAATTTTTGAGTTCAAGATTTAGGGAGGTAAGATCTGCAAGTAGGTTGGCAGTGATGTTATCTGATCCTTTTTCTAAGTGGAGATTCAGATTGCCAAGAAGGGAAAAATTGGAGGCATTTAGGATTAGTGGAGTTATGCATTCGAGGAAGGAGGTAGTCCAGGGGATGGGGAGGAGGGGGGCGATACGCCACGACGCCAGAGAAGGTGAAATTGGGGGATAAGTGTAATTTGAAGGCGGCGGCCTCGCAGTGAGTGGACTGCAGGTCACATTTAAAATGGTTTTAGAAGATAATTGCTATCCCTCCACCAGGTTTTCCGTTTCAATCTCTTCTTACTACGGCATAATTCTCTGGCAACGCTGCCGCAATGTCAGGCCCAGAGCTGTCGTGAAGTCATGTCTCCGTAAGGAATATTGCATCTGGTTTATCATTTGTTAATAAATCAAAGATATCAGATTTATGTTTTGGTAGAGAGCGGCAATTTATGCTGATGAAGGAAAAGGAGTTTTTATCTGCAGTCAGTGGATTAGGGTTTGGTGCGTGGGTTGAGACTTTTTGTTTGGAAGTGAGTTTGAAGTCACAGTTATCGCAAGTTTTGTCTTTTTCCGGTGGTATATTTTTTGAACAGTGTGAATGTGGGGGTGGACGAAGGCTCTTAAGTTAGTTGGCTGAGTAAACAGTCCTTTTAGTATGGGACGTTGCGCTTGATGTCACTGCGGGGGGGGATTGGTCGGGTGAGTTTGAACAGAGACAGGGTTTCTGGCCCTAGGCCCGGGCCAGGCGCGGACGGGCGCAGACAGGCTTGCCTTAGGCGAGCCTTCGGGCCGCCCGCGGCGCTCCCGCTGCACGCGTCTGCTGCACATCGTGGCCAACAAGAGTATTTGTAGTTTTTGAGCAGCTAGACTGCTAACCTGGAATAGGTGTTACTTGGTACTTCCGGTATGACGTTGCACGTTCCCACAAAACCCTAAACCCTGTCACTATAATATGTGCGGGGAGCTTCAGGCGGGGAACTTCATTTCGGACAGCAGACGCTCGGAAAGCGCTGGCAACTCTTAGCGCTGATGTAAAGAATGAAGACGCTAAGAAAAAAGAAACAGTGCATATAACAATGACCTAGCGCACAGCGGGCTGAGGGACGCCGCACAGGAAGCTCGCAGGGCGTTCCTGAGAGCAGCAAGCAGAATCCCTTTCCTGTTCCGGGGCAATGAGGGAAGCGTCAGAGCCCTCTCGACGGTGAGGAACGACGAAGGTAGAGGTCCAGAGGTTTGGCAGAAGACTGCACCTGGAGCACCTGGAGCACCAGAAAAGAAGGTGAGTGGCATAATACTGAGAGAGCAGATAGATAGAGCGAAAAATGCTCCAGTCCCCTAGAGCATAGCCAGGAAGCTCGAGGATAGTATCCAAGTCAAGGTAGAAGGCGTCACAGAAAAAATGACTGGAGGGGATAAAAAACTATCAGTACCCGCAGTGCTCCCGGTGCACAGAGTGGTTGGGAGAGAAGAGGCAACAACAAAGGGAGCAAGACAGCTCTTGAAACACATTCAGGCCCCAGATGCAGGATTGACACTCCCTCAAAGAGCAGAAAGGGTTCCGGTGGTCTCGGTGGTCGAAGGAGCAGCGGGGCAAGTCGCAAGGCTCAACAACGGATGAAGAATTCAGGCAGTCTCGAGGGTGAAAGAGGTGAGGATGAGGGGGACAAAGTTCTAAAAGAGGGGGGTAAGGAAAGTACAGAACAAGTACTCAGCGTGAAGGGGAATTGTTTAGCACTAAGGGGAGAGTGTGGGGCAGCACCAGTGACTTTATGACCCGAGGAAGTAATTACAGAGGAAGTCAGGCCTGACGAGGCACAAGAGAAGGGTAGATCAAGCTATTGTCAAGCTATTGTCTGAGAAATAGACAATTCCTTAAGTATACCCCCCCAGTGGCCACTAAACAGTCCAAAGCCCCCCGTAGTACCAAGAGGAAATCCAAGAAATAAAGTAAATTAGACACAAATAACCACTCTACCAAGAGGAAACCCCTGAAAGAAATAGGGGGGTTGGAGGTACATCAGAACTTCCCCTCAAAATAACCCCCTCCCTCAGATCTTTTTTCAAAGTTCAGGAGCAGACACAGGGACAGGTGATTACTAATCGAGGGAAACAAGTAGTAAAAGCAGCCGCTCTCTCAGTAGCCGCAATACCCTCAGTAGCATCAGTAACATCAGTAACATCAGTATTGAATTTTGCACCGGCTCTTACGGAATCACTCAAGACCCCAATTGTTACAAAAATAAGGCCAGAACACAGCATGGAAACTTCTCAAAACAACCTAAGGGTTGCATTATCACAGGAACCACTAAATCCAGCTCTTAATGGGGCGGCTGCCAAACAATCCTTACTATCCCTAAATCAAACCGAGACACATCTCAATGACAACAGGGTCCTGGGAAATCAGCCCCAAAACAATGCTCTGGTCCAAAACTTGACAGACCAGTTCCTAGAGAAAATGTTGGATGAATTGAGGGCGAAATTTGCAGTTGCAGAGATAAATCAAAGCAAATTCCGGGAGGTGTGTGAAGCATTAGACACAAAACTGATAGCTCTGGGCGACAGAGTCACTGAAGTAGAGTCTACAGTCAGTGACCTCACTAAAAAAGTAGAAAGAAATCAAAAGGAGATAAGGGTCCTGAAAGAAAGTGGTAAGAGCACTAGTGAAAAACTGGAATCTTTAGAGAATCAAGGTAGGAAAAACAACCTAAGAATACTAAATGTACCCGAAGGCAAAGAAGGGACGGATGTCAGGAGATTTATAGTACAATTGCTTGAAGAACACTTTCCTTGGACCCAAACCATAGTGTTGGAAGAGGATATCCAAAGGGTACATCAAGACCCCTTTGGCAGGAATAAAGACAGGAAGAATCCAAGGAAAATCCTAATAAACTTTAAAACATACACCATTAAAGAGAGAACTTTGAGTGAAGCACTAAATAAACGGCCCGCAGGATAAGGAGGGTTCGTTTTTCAGGATTCGGTCGGACATATCCAAAGCTACTCAGGAGAGACAGTGGGAATTAGGCCAATATATGCAAGAACTAAAAACCTTGGAGCCACTGTACAAATGAAGTTCCCTGCAGCGCTTAGAATTATGTGGAGCAACAAAATGCACAACATAAGAGAGCCAGCAGAAGTTGCCCACTTTCTCGAACAAATGAAGGACCAAATGAGAAGTCAGTCAGAGTCGAACGTCTGAATGTAAAACCAAAAAGGAGATAAGTGAGTAACAAGAAAACAAGAAAACTAGACCATAAAGAGGTTAAAAATAAATTTAACAGAAACAAATGTCATTCACTAAAAGGGCAGTCACGGAGCTCAAAAGGGGCCAACAATGTAGCCAAAAGAAGAAAAAAGGGAGGCTTCCCCAAGGAGGGTCATTTTAAATCACAAGGAAGATAGAAATATAACATTGTGCGCAGGGGTGGGGCGCAAACTAGGAAAAAAAAAAGGAAAAAAGTCCTCAAAGTGCGAAAAAGGAGATATCAGGGTCCTCCGAATTCCGTTAAAGGATGGTAGGAAAAGACAGAGAATAAGAGAAAGAGGGAATAATGGGAATAACGTTAACTTATTGTCATGGAATGTAAATGGGCTCAGAATACCAAGCAGAAGGCGTTGGATCCTGGAGTATCTCAGGGTGGTAGACAGCGAGATTATAATCTTGCAAGAATCACATTTGTTAAAAAAGGAATGGGAAGAAATCATAAAAAATTAAATTGGGTGGATTGCTACGTATGCACGAATCAAGAATGCGTTGTAAAGGGAATAGCAATACTTTTTAAAAAATCACTGAAAGCCAGAATCGAGAAAACAGAATTAGACAAAAAAGGCAGGTGGGCAATCACCAGGGTAAGAATACACAATATCCCTTATACTATCGCGGGCTATTATGGGCCTAATATGGACGATCCTGCCCCACTACAAAACTTGTATACTCAGTTAATTTCATCTACATCCCCAGTAATATTAGGGGGAGATTTCAATTTGATTCCAGATCCTAAGGCGGATCGTTTGCCTCCAATGAAACAAGCAAATCTTCCCAAAATGAGGGATTGGTTGGGGATCTGTGAAAAAGATTTAGGATTGGTGGACATTTGGAAGGAAAAAAGTGACAAAAAATACGCTTTTACTTTCAAAAATAAAAGACTGGTTCTGTAATCTAGAATCAACTTTTTCCTGGTAGATAAAGCCCTGGTGGATAGAATACATAAAGTTGTGCATTTGCCTGCCTTTTGTCGGACAACTCAGCGGTTCTATTAAAAACACATTTAGGAAAGGATAAATCAGTGGCAAGGTGGACAGTGGACCGTACCATTTTTAACGACCCACAAAATATTGCTGAACTTAAAATCGAATCAGTTGAGTACTTTGAGAATAACAAAGAGGGAACATCTCCACAAGTTACTTGGGATGCATACAAAGCAGTAATTAGGGGAAAAATACTTAGTCTGGCCTCACACAAAACAAAAACAACAACACAAGAGATAGGGATGTTAGAAAATGCTTTTAAGATTTTGGATTTACAAATAGGAGTTGAGGAAGACACTGAAAAAAGGAAGTTAGAAGTAGATAGGAGGAACGAAGAGGAAACATTAACAGGACTATTAGAGAGCAAGGTGAGAGAGATGGGAAGTAAGTAAACTATCTCACTATGAGTATGGAGAGGGGTGCAGTAAGTTGCTGGCATGGAAAATAAAGACGGACACTAGTAGAAACAAGATAGTCAATATTCAGCTGCAAGGTGCTACAGATCCGAGTTCAGAGGAATCAGTAATAATGAAAGAATTCGTAGATTGCTTCACAGATTTATACACAGAGGATACTAACCCATCATGCGAGCAACGTAACGAGTACCTAGAAGATCAGGAACTTCCAAAATTAACAAGTGAGGAAAAAGAAGAGTTAAACTCTCTAATTACTAAAGAGGACGTAGAAGAAGTGTTGAGAGGCTTAAAGAGAGGCAAAGCGGCAGGGCCAGATGCACTCCCAAATGAATTATATGTTATGTTATGTTAATGTTAATGTTTTTTATTGAGCGCACAGCTACTCCAGCCAAGGAGCGTCCTGGCGCATAGACAAGGAGAAACATAACACAACAGGAAAAGAAAACTGAAAGGGACAGCTAAAACAGGAAAGCTTTTATTGCCTTCCGAAAGGTCATGAGGTCCTCCAGCAAACGGATGTCAACTGGAAGAGAATTCCAGGTTAGTGCAGCTTTTACGCTGAAGGAGCGGCCTCCCATTCGACAGAGCCTAAGTCTAGGGACTACAGCAAAGGCCTGGCCTTGAGAGCGAAGGGCGCGTGCGGGGACATAGAAGGAAAGACAGCTGGACAAAATTTCGGGGCCTATACCTCTCAAGATCTTAAAGGTCAAACAAAGGACCTTAAAAAGAATACGCTTCCTCACTGGAAGCCAGTGTAGGGAGCGAAGAACACTAGTCACCGGGCAAAATTTGGGCAGGCCGACAATCGCGCTGGCCGCCGCGTTTTGAACCCGTTGCAGGCGAGTAAGCTCAGCCTGGTTAGCCCCAACCAGAAGAGAGCTAGCGTAATCCAGGCGAGAGATGATAGTAGCCTGGATTACCAGCTGTCTGGTTGGGGCATCGAAGAACTTAAGCACAGGTCTTAAGCCTCTCAACAGGCCAAAGCAACAGGCTGCTGTTCTTTTCGTATGTCCTACAAAGGAAAGACCAGCGTCCAGCCAGACCCCCAGATTTTTCAACTCTGACACCGGGATCGGGGTAGGTCCCAGCTCTGGTGGCCACCATTGGTCACCCCACAACTCCACTCCCCTTCCGACAATCATTACCTCCGTTTTAGTGGCATTAAGCTGGAGACAGTTTCCCGTCAACCAGCTGGCCACCGCCTTCAGTCCATCCTGGAACCTGGGGGCATCTTGCTCCGCGTCCCCGCTGAGAGTAACCGCCAGCTGTGTGTCGTCGGCATATGAGACCAAAGTTAGGCCCCACTGCCTAGCGACATCAGCCAGCGGTCTCACGTAAAGATTAAACAACGTGGGGCTCAGCGAGGACCCCTGCGGAACCCCCATGGCCAGAGGCTGGAAGTTGGACTTGAGGGGGGGGATGGCAACACAGAAGGAACGATTGCCTAGGAAGGAGCGGAACCATTGCAGCGCCTGGCCACCGACGCCAATCTCCTCGAGCCGATGCAGGAGGATGCTGTGAGATACCGCGTCGAAGGCGGAGCTGAGATCTAATAATATCAGCGCCGCCGTTTGATCAGCATCCAACCTCGCACAGAGATGTTCCACCATCACAAGAAGAGCGGTCTCCGTGCTATGCCCAGCACGGAAGCCATTTTGTGTGGGGTCGAGGGCGTTGGTCCGGGCTAGATGTTCTGACAGGGCCAGATTGACATGAGCCTCTGTTATCTTTGCCGGCCAGGGAAGCAGCGAAATGGGACGGTAACTTTCAGGCTTAGACGGGTCCAGAGAGGGTTTTTTGATGATCGGGGATACCACCGCCTGCTTCCACTTAGTTGGAACTACACCCGATTCCAGGGAAAGGTTGACAAGGGAACACACAGCAGGGCGTCCCATAAAGGCCCGATCTCTGAAGAGAGCAGATCTTACTGGATCAGATGGGGAACCAGATTTAACTTGCAGCGCAAGTTTGTCAAACCCATCCGAGGTAAGGGGGGGAAAAGAGAGCAGGGTAAACTGGTGAGGTATCCCATTGGAACTTCCCAGGTCGATCCCTATGCTAGGGAATGTCCGATAGATGGCTTGGACTTTTCCCAAAAAGTAAGAGGCAAGGGATTCGCAATGGGAGATGGAGCTCACGGTCACAGGGGTCGTCCGCTTCGCCATGAGATCTTTCACGGCCTTGAAGATGGCCTTCGATGGGTTAGTGCTGTTTCGAAATTCTGCTGCATTAAATGCCGCTCGAGCACGACAGATAGCTCGATGATAGAGCTTGACGGACGCGGCGTATGCGGCTTTTAAATCAGCCCCATACGTCTTCCGCCACGCCCTCTCCGCCCGTCTACAGGCTCCCTTCAAGGCACGCAAGGCGCCGTCGTACCAGGGACTCGACTCTCTGGTGTTGATTTTACACGATACTATGGGTATCAGAGTGTCCAGAGCCCTGGTAAGCCAAGAGCAGAAGAGGTCATACCCCTCTTCTACGCCATTCAATGGACTCAGCGGCTCCACTGCCAGAAGATGATGGAAGTCTTCTAGCCTGAGTTTGTTCCAGAGCCTCCTGGGTACCCGTCTAGCTGGTGGGGTAGGGGGGGTGACAGATATAGGACAGAGAATGGACACCAGGGAATGGTCAGTCCAGTCTAGCGGAGAGATAGAAGTAATTTTAGTCTCCGGCAGGTTGGTAAAAAAGGGGTCAAGGATATGTCCCCCAATGTGGGTAGGCTGAGACACCAACTGGGATAGTTGAAAGGCTTCTAAGTCAGCGGAAATGCTGCATACCGTCAGATTGGAAGGGGTGTCAAAATGTAGGTTCAGATCACCCATGATGGAATAGTTGGCACAGTCAGTGACCAAAGTGCCAACAAAGTCGGGGAAAGAATTTCTGAACACCACATCGCTGCCCGGCGGACGATACACAACCATCCCAGAGAGCGTAAACTCCGGACTAACAGAAATCTTAAAAGAAGCACTTTCACACCCTGCAATGTTAAGGCCACTCCACACACAAGAGAAACTGGACCTAATTATAAGAGCTATACCCCCACCTCTAGAAGATCTATTCCAGGTGAACATAGAGTAGCCAGGGGGGCATGCTAAGTTGACAATAGCAGCGTCCGCGTCCTGGAGCCAAGTTTCAGTGATGGCAAAAATGTCAGGGGCTTCATCCTCAATTAGATCGTAGATGTTTTGATGGTGTTTCAGAGCCGATCTAACATTCAGGTTTAGGATCCGCAAGAAGGAGGGAGAGCTCCTAACGCGGTGCGTATCTGAGGTGTTTTTCCGGAGGATGCACCCCGGAGGGCCAAGCACCCAACCGTTGCAAGAGCAACGGTACGGACCGCAAAGCGGATGGACAGGCGGAAGATTACATCTATGGCTCACCTGACCGATGGAATACAGACTCTCTCTAGAGTATGTCAACATTGCGACACGGAGTGATGAAACATTTGCCAGAGCCCAGCAACCCGCAGCGTCCCGCACGGCCTCTGAGTAGTTTGTCCTCACAATTTGGAAGGCTGAATTAATGCAGTCTTTACAACATATTCTGTCTCACAACAAGAATCGTTTATATTCATTCCCTATCAAACATCATTCTTTTTTTTTCAAAATGTTTTTTATTGTTTTTACAAATACATCAAACTTAGTGAGGTTCTGGCTCTCCCGCTTACAAACCTGTTGAACACAATCTACCTAGAAAAGGGGAAACTCCCAGACTCTTGGAATGATGCAACGATAAACATCCTGTTGAAACCCGGGAAAAACCCAGCAAAATGTGAGTCATACCGCCCTATTAGCCTACTTAATTGTGACTATAAAATCTTCTCACAAATTTTGGCAAAAAGGCTAGGGAAAATAGCAGGAAACCTGATAAAATAAGATCACAAAGGGTTTGTAAAGGGTAAATGGTAGGCAACTGCACGACCTAACACATGAGCTCATTGGGTCTATAGATATAGCAGTAACTGAAAAAACTCATCTGACTATAATCACCCTGGACACGGCTAAAGCCTTTGACAGGGTGAACTGGGAATTCCTGAATGAGGCATTAAATAAATATAATTTAGGGGACAAATTCCAGGGAGTGGTCAAAGAACTCTATAGAGACCCGAAAGCCAAGGTCCTAATCAATGGGAATCTGACTGAGAATATACATATCAACAGAGGAACAAGGCAGGGATGTCCCTTATCCCGCTTCTTTTTAATTTATATATTGAGCCTTTGGCAAACATGCTTAGATCTCATCCCAACATAACTCCTTTTAACCATCATGGATGGGTAAAAAAAATAGCCCTGTGTGCAGATGACCTAATGATCTTCACTGACAACTATGAAGGGTCCATTAAGGCAATAGAAGATACCTTGGCAAAATTTGGGAGGGCATCCGGCTATCAAACCAACCAAACTAAAACAGAGATTATGAGCTGGAACACCCAGGTAAGCAATAGTCACACCAGGGAGAAAATTAGATATCTAGGAATAGATCTGATTAAGGATCTGATTAAAATAACGAAGATAAACCTAGATAGGATTACAGCAGAAGTGAGAAAACTGGTAAAAGCCTGGGGAGGGCTCCCTCTGACCTTTCTCGGTAAATCCAACATAATTAAAATGTCTATTTTACCCAAATTGACGTTTATCTTTAGTGCAATCCTGTTAGAATTTAATAGGTAAACCCTGAAGAAAATACAAGGGGAACTCGCAAATTTCATTTGGTCATCAAAAAGCACATGAATAGCCTGGGGGAAATTAAGGAGAGGAAAAGCACAAGGAGGAATTGCAAGCCAAGATATACTGGAATACTATAGGGCCTTCCAATAATTTAAGCTTATGAGGATCCTGCTGAAAAACTATGACCAGTACCCGGAATACCTACAAGCAATGGCTGGAAAGACCGGACATTTCCTGTACAAGTTCGGACATCCAAAGTACTTTAAAAAGGTGAAACTTAAGACTCTTAGATCAGCAGAAAAACTATGGTATCAGATAAGATGTACCCTAAATATACCATATTATAGTGAGTTTGCTCCAATATAGGACTCACCAGGAACCCCAGAATGCCTAAAAGATAAATTGGCAATCCCTTTGAAAACAGCAGGTTTCCAGGTATGGGGACAATTAATGGTTGAGAATACCATAGTGGGCTGGGAAACTCTGTATACAAAGACAAATGCGTCCCTTGCAAAATTTAAATACTACTAGCTCTCTAGTTGGGCAAAAACTTTGATGGAGAAAAGGGGTGGATATAAGACCCTAGAAACAACTATGATAAAGAACCCCCCTGAAGAAGAAAGAAATAGCGTGCTGGTATTGGGCCCTCATTTTAGCTGGAGAGGAAGACTTCCTGATTAAAGAGGTGCCCTGGGGGAAAGATCTGCCTTCGCTGGATATCCAGAATCTGTGGCAAGTATCTATGAGCAAATGCTGGTCAATTGTGAAATCTGCTGCCTTAAGGAGAAATCATCTCTTTACCACCCACAGAGCCTACTGGACACCGAAGCAGCTATCTAAATTTGGTGGGTCAAATACAAAAAGCTGTCCCAAAAGTGGTTTAGTGAGAGCAGACGATATACATATGTTTTGGCAGTGCCCCCAGCTGGACGTCTTCTGGCAGGAAGTGAGTAAAATCATAGACACAGTATTAAGAAGAATAACAAATGTAAGTATGGATCTTGTTATTTTTGGGGTTACTAGGCAGGAAGGGTCAACAATCTTAACAAAAAAAGAAGAGGATCTCTTCATGCTGATTTTGCTAGCACGGAGGGAACTCTGTATTAAGTGGATAAGACCGGTTACCCCCACACACTTGGAATGGGTTGCCTCCATAAACAGAGTAAATAAGATGGACAGAAAAGGGAAACCCAGCAGGAAGTACAACTACTGGGAGTTATGGAGTTATGGGAGGAGTCTCAGTTTGCAAACTAAATGCTGATTACTAATTATATGACATGCAAAGGGCTATACATATCCAATGATTATGCGATGGCAATAAATATACAAGCAAAGTGCTTGTGTGAGTAACCAGGGTGGTTAGCTCCCCCAGAATGGAAAGATTTATTGAAGGTGTTATGGAAATAAGGGGACCCCACGCTGAATACTCACACAGGGAGACTCCCCAAAACCGTTTTCAGCCCTTGGATTAAAGAAAGGGGTAGTGAAGGAACAGAAAACAGAGAAGCGGGTCCCTGAAAACTCCGTATACATACTATTGCAGAATGAGGAAAATAAAAGACCTTAGGATCCTGGTTTACCTGGGATCAAAGAGGGAAGATGTTTTGATGCCAAGATCAGGAAAGCCAAGAGAGTAGTAAAAGTAAGGGTAAACGTGCCCCCCAACCTCATGGAATTTGTCAAAGGAATGTTCTGTAGGATGTTTTAGCTCATATATAGCACTTTCCTGAGATCATGTAAAACATGTAAAACAACAATTCTTCCCTTTATTGTGTGCAGCTGGGATGATCCCTGCACAGTTTGAGATGTCGGTAATGAAAACGTGTTCTGTACACCTACATAATACCCCCAAGTGCACTATATTAATATCTTCTATCGACCTCCTGTGTTAACACAGTTAGCTTTTAGAAAGCAAAGAGATCAGTTCATTAAGCCTGATTTTGGTGTGCAAATTTAAATTTGTATTTTGCCACCTTGGATAGGCTTCATATTAAAGGTGTGAATTCATTCATTCCATTTAAATCATTAAATCCATATTAACAGTAGCCCAGTGAATTTCGGGAAATCTTTGTTAGGGCTAGGGCTCAATATTCACATTTAAGGAATTTACATCTGCGAACAAGAAAGATAAAAACAGGCTTCAGTGCATGATGAATATATTGTATGTTTTCATGCTTTTATTTCACAAAATGCAGTGGGTTTTTTCGTCAGTCAAAATACTTTATTTCGATAAATCAATATCATAAAAAGACAATAGCACTATACAAAATTTACATATACTGTAATGCATAAGTTATACAAGATAAAATCACAATTAATATAGACAGTAAAAAATATGTACAAAAGTTTTAAAAATTACCCTTTAACAATACGTGAAAAATACATTTAAAAAGAGGTCATATTAAAAAGGATACAAAGCAACATACATTATAGATACCCACATTTCATTATCAATCTGTAAACATTTCCGTTATGTAAAAATACTACTCGATTTCATCCAACTATGAAGCAACATTATAGAAGTTATTGATCATCTTCCTATTCTTAATCCTAGCAGCACCCACTAAGAAACTGGCAACGTGGAACATGATCCTAGGGGTCTGCAGTAATTGTAGAAACAAAAGTGCTGGCTTTACTTGAATAAACCCAGCCTCCTTTAGAATAGGGATCAAGAATTTCGCCCTTGTTTCCGTGTAGTGACCACAGAACATCAAAAAGTGCATTGTGTTCTGGGTAGAGAAATTGTCACAAGAACACGGCATTTCGTTTTCAGGGCTACTCCAAGTTGGAAATGTCCAAGGTTCAGGTGGATCAAGTTAAAACGGAATCTAGTTAAAAGGAACCGGTGATATGGTCGATTCACAATGGTTAAATACATTTCAGGACCTTCTGGGGTACTCATAATGATGTTAGCCCTCACAGTAGGTTTTTTTAATTCCATTTGTTCTCTCTCCAAACTTAGCATTTCTCCCATTGCGCCCTTAATAAGTGCAATGTCCTTTGATGCTATCGACTCTGGAGAGGAAAAAAGCTCTGGTCTCCCTAACTTGGCAAAACTGTCTTTAATGTATGCTAGCCACTGAATTTTGTTATATCTATCTAGCTGTAAGCAGTCTTTCAAAATGATGTGATTAAGGGGAATTTCCTGATTCAACCAGATCTTCAGCCAAGGTAGTAGAGGGGCCATTTTGATCATATCTGAAATAAAACCTACTCCAAGTTCAGTGTGGGTTGTATATGACGGGGTAGACTGTGGCACAGAGAGAACAGCTCTTAAAAATGTGTTCTCTGTAATCTGTATACTATCCGGGGAACAATATTCCCAGATTGAACTACCATAAGTGGCCACTGCAAGGCATTTTGCTTTGTAAATTTTCATTAATGTTACTATTGGCCTTGCCCCCAGTTTTTTCGAGAAACCCTGTAGAGCAGAAGAGGTTCTTGTTAGGGAAATATTTGTTTTTTAACTGTAGTCCCCAGTTCCCTCTCTCATTAAAAATAATCCCCAGATATGGGAAAGTAGCTACTCTACAAAGTTCTTCTTTACAACAGGTAAAGGTTTTTAAGTTCTTATTCTTTATACTCCTACCCATTATCATAATTTGTGACTTCTTAACGTTTATCTTAAGGTCCAGAGAACCCATAAAGTTCTCAAATACATCCAGAAGGCGTTGTAGACCAACCCCAGTCCGCGAAAGCAAGGCGGCATCATCCGCGTATAGGAGAACTGGAATTCCAAGTTCTCCTACACGCGGAATGTCGAGGGATGCCTCTTTTAGCGCGGGTTCCAGGGCATTTATATAAATGGTAAATAAGAGGGGGGCCAGGATGCACCCCTGCCTGACACCCCTTTCGGACTTAAAATGACTGGTACAACGGCCATCCGAAGTTATTCTGTACACCTACATAATACCCCCAAGTGCACTATATTAATTACTTCTATCGACCTCCTGTGTTAACGCAGTTAGCTTTTAGAAAGCAAAGTGATCAGTTCATTAAGCCTGATTTTGGTGTGCAAATATAAATTTGTATTTTGCCACCTTGGATAGGCTTCATATTAAAGGTGTGAATTCATTCATTCCATTTAAATCAATAAATCCATATTAACAGTACCCCAGTGAATTTCGGGAAATCTTTGCTTGGGCTAGGGCTCAATATTTACATTTAAGGAATTTACATCTGCGAACAAGAAAGATAAAAACAGGCTTCAGTGTATGATGAATATATTGCATGTTTTTATGCTTTTATTTCACAAAATGCAGTGGTTTAAAAACCCAGAATTCACAGGGAAATGTGAAATATGGGAAACATTTCACAGTTTCTTGTAAATTGCCAATTTCATCATTCAAATGACAGACCCCAAACCACTCTTCAGGGCCGTAACACTGTCAAGGCTACTAGCATTATGCGTCATGAAGCACTAAATTTCGCAGCAAGTGTACGAAATTCGGTTATTTAGTTGAGGGGGTAAGTTAATACTGCAAGTAATAATTACAATCCTTGTCTGTATATAACCTGTGTTCAAGCCCATGGTAGCTATAGCACAGAGCAGGCAGGCTTAACTGAAAGGAAATATGTAAAGAATTTATGCAGCACTAGAACAGTAATGTCAACTTTTTTTTCTCACTGCCCCAACGGACACGACGATCAATGAAGCCCCAGTGCAATTCTGTGTTAGTAGTGAGAAAAAAAGCCAGGGCATTGTGGTGCTGCAAGACCATAGGAGTTGCAAACAAAAAAAAGAACTCCTCCAAAACACTGTATATATCACATGCAATACGTCTACAATATACAAAAAGCCATGAATCAGACCAGTATTTTTTTGTAATTTATTCATCTAAAACAAAATATATGTATAATACAAAAATATTCTTTTTATGTAAATCTTTTTGTATAAAAACAGGGAAAATAGTTCATACATAGATGTAGTTGTGAGCCCACAAGTACGAACAATCAGTCATTAATTCACAAGCAAAAAGAAAGGACACATAATAAATCACAATACAATAATAACAGGGACAACAATAATCTATGAAACCTTACAAAACACTGGACAAAACAATAATTACATCACAAACAATAAGAGAAGTCTCATTAAATAGGGATATTTATTCAGTATGAAAATATTAATGACATTGTGAGTATTGGATATAGCTGACAGAAAAACTCTGATACACATTTCGGAAGTTAGCCGTTGATGATATCAACCTTCATCAGGGCGCTGTCTGTACAAAAAACTTCTGTGGCAGGGGGCCATCCATACTAATTAGGATCATACAGAGCTGTGCACTAGGCAAGAGGCTCACAATCTTCACAATCACTTAGTTGTGAAATGAATATCCAGTAGATAAAAATGGGAGAGCCAAGTGCCACAACCACATGGTTCGTGTGGCACCCACTGCTTGAATCCAAGTCACAGAACGAAGGAGAAGAGGGTGGGAGAGAAAGTAACCCGATCCCACCGGAACTGTAAAACGATATCCTCAATAGGATGGATTCAAGCAAAACATGGCTCTGCAGGCAAGATCCAATGTACATTCAGAATACTGGCCACACACGAAATACAAAATAGTTCAAACTGAAGAGTCTTGAGAAGAAAGTCTAAGCGGGGGCACCTAATGAAGTCGGTATGAAACAATAAAGTCACTATATACACCTGTGCTCAAGCCCCTGCTATCTATGGCACAGAGCAGGCAGACAGGCTTAACCGAAAGGCAATGTGTAAAGTATTTATGCAGCACTACAATAGAAATGTAATTTTTTTTCTCACAGCCCCAACTGCCACGACGATTCGTGAAGCCCCAGTGCAATTCTGTGTTAGTAGTGAGAAAAAAGCCAGGGCATTGTGGTGCTGCAAGACCATAGGAGTTGGCCTGCAACTGGGTCTTGGCTGCACCTGGGGGGCGGAAGGGAGCTTGGGTGCTGTCACCAACCACACCCCATACACGGTCAAAGTCTGTGGTAGGTTGAGGTTCTATCGGGGGGATGGGTGCAGGCAACAAACCCTATGTGGAGCACTGCACTGCTTATTACCTCACAAATTACATCACTCATGACATGGTCTATGACATCATTGATAACATCAATGTGACATCTGAAATTACATCATTGATGACAACACTGTTCATGGCGATGGAGTGAGTTATACTTACTTTAGTTGACTATAGATGGTGAATGTCATATATATTTTTAGTTTAAAATGTAACGTTTTAACTGACATTTTTATCTAACTATATCATCGTTTTTTCACTGAATGTCTAATTTAAAAAAAATGTACAGTAACATAACCATACCCACCGTTAACATCACTTCAACTTTTGATTTTTTTCAGTTTAAAAAAAATATATACACACACACACACACCCTCCCACACACATACATACATATAAAACGACACAGAAATACTCTCAAGGTGAACATAATGTTGCAAAGCATTATTAATTAAACAGTGCCACTCTCTATCAGTGTGTGCTTTGTAAAGCCGCAGGTGCAAAGCAGCCCGAGTCTTTTTTCAAAGCTGATTCAAAGCAGAAATATGCCACTTTATAGTCTAACACCCCGGAGAGCTTAGCACACAATTCGGTAGAAGGAGGAATAGCATCAGAAGAACGGCGGGCCGGATAATCCCAGAACAATGTGAAAAGCCTCCTTTTGTATATCAGAAGCTGACAAAATCCACTCGGAATAAAAGGAAGTTCTTACACAGCACAGAGCCTATTAGCGTATTAATAGAAACCGATTTTAAATGCATGCAGCTCTTCGACAGCAGGCTGCTAGGGTCAGCGCTACATGCCTTCAGCTGCTTGGGCTGTGGGAGCAAGCTGAGAGCCAAAACATGGAGCAGGCTGTCTGTGTTTCTGTTCCATCTTAAATATTGCTGTGCTGCCTTACTGGTTGCGTCAGACGTGCAGGAAGAGAATGGGTTGGCAGACAGAGCCAGCATCAATTCCCAAAACAAGCAAGAACCGGCTGTAGAGGAATATCAAGCCTTGGCACTGGCAGTGAGGGACCGCAGACCGGGAGGAGTCCTAGAGACAAAGACAGTGCCACAGGAAGCATCAGGGAGTGGGCAGGTATGCTCTGCAGTCACCCCCCCTGAGACATGATCAGGACACTAGGAGTAAACCAAGCCAATGGTGGGTGACATACTTGTTGGTATATGCGCAGTGCTTCCAGACTTTAAGGCCATACGTTTTGTATGACAGGTCCAGAACACAAAGACAATCCAACAACTTTTGAAAAGGAGAGCGCATGAGATGCATCCAAATGGCAACCAGACCTCCCATAATGCATGGTGAGCTCAGAACTTTAGAAGTTCAGGAAGAAATGGACCAGGATTCGGGCGAAAAGAGCCCAATGTTATCCTTCACAGTAAATGTAAATGTAAATGTACATGTATTTATATAGCGCAAATCGCCCACATCGCAGGCATCTATGCGCTTGCTTAGGGAACCCGTCCTGGTATTCCCCTGTGAGATACCCCAGCAGGGTATCCACAAGGTGAAAGCCAGGCATCCCGCCGCGAGGGGCCGTTGTGGAGATTAAGCAAGCTATTGCCCAGAGTCGCAGAGTGTGAACCCGTGAGTCAAGTAGGCACCAGAGCGAGAATTATCGAGTCCGTGGAATTATTGAGCCCAACCCCCGTCGGGGCAGGGAATTGAACCCTGGTCCAGGGCCGATCTCAGCTTCCGGGTCTGCCGCCTCTAACCCCTGAGCCATGCCTTTCCTAAGCATGGCAGAAGTCGATCGTGGTAGAAAGGGTTCACTTGTGTGAAGGGTGGCCGGAGGTGTTTCCTAAGACAGCTCTCGGTAACTGCTGCAATGAGTGAAAGCATCAATAAAATATAGCAAAAGCACGGCAGAGGAAGCTTGTACTCTGGAATGAAAAGACTAGAGCATGGTCGTCACAGCAAGCTTCCTGAGCTGACCACAAACATCAGAAGGATGAATCTAATGGGGCCGGACAAACAAGGAGCTCCAAAGATGTATAGTGAACAACGAGCCCCACAAAAAGAATGAATGGACCTGCGAGACAGAAGAAAGGAGGTCAGAGTGTTGTGCCTTGGGTAGAAATGGCTGCATCCGTCAGCTTTCGTACACATGCATGTGCCACTGGCACCCCTAGCCCTTGGCATCGGCTGAGACGATGCTGCTATGTCTGGACATTATCCGGCTGAAGAAGGACGGAACAGCAGACCCGCGACAAAGAGCCCCCTTCATGGAGGCCCTGCCACCGAAAGGGTAGAGTGGGCGTGGCCTGAAGATGACAGAAGCCCTCAAAAGAGAAATCAATTGAAAACATGCTTTGGCAAAGCCAATAAGTCTGGCATTGGCTGCCAGGTTTTTAGCTTTGGCAATGCTTGTTTTGTCATGTTTTTTTTTAAATGTACTGTTGGAGCAGCTTTCTGGGCCTTTATCAATCTAAATAAAAATAGTGACTAAAGGCAAAAATATTTTTTGTCTCAAAAATCATACAATGCTGTATTCATCCTTGGCCCTTAAGGGAGCTACTTTGTGTGTGGATGTGCTCTTAGTGAAAGGGAAGAATGCGTCACTCACAGCGAAGTTAGACTGTGTCTGATCTGAGTTGACCCATTGCCCTATGATGTACATACATGTATAATTTTTGTAAAATTAAAAGGCCTTTGCTAAGGCAAGACCTAATCAAAGCATGATTAGGTCCCCTAGCGCCTTGAGACCCTCCGGGTGAGTAGTGCGCTATATAAATGCTTTGATTGATTGATTGATTGAAGGTCACAAAAAAGAAGGGTGAAATACAAAAAAAGAACAATAGAGGTGTGAGCAACAAGCAACGTATATATTTAAATATTAAGTAAGGGAAGTACGAGGGCAGGGTATGGTATATCTGTAATGTACAAGGAAGTAAAAGATTGGGAGAATCAGTAGAAACCTATTATTAAGGTTGAAGGCGCCTCACTGCCAGAATCGGTCCTTTATCTCCCTGGCATTCTCTGGGCAGCATCATAATCCTGCGGGTAAATGGTGGCCGCATTAGGAAGGGCCCCATCATACAGACTAGGGGTGGGTGAAGAATTCCGCTACGCTGGCGGAGTTCGCTGAGTTTTGCCCACTCTACACTCCACTGCGGAGTTCTGAAAATGTCTGCGAAGTGACGCGGAGCGGATTTTTTTTTCTCAAGCGGCTTGCCACTGGTTAGTTGGCGAGCGCTTGCTAGAAACAATCATGGTCTAGACCTTCTCCCAGCAAGATTTCTTATTGTGGGCGGATGCGACCGCTTGCGTTGAGAAATCTGCCATTTGCATTGAGGAAGCTGCTGCTTGGGTAGAATGTTTACTCGAGCTGGCAGAAAGCAGCAGCTTCCTCTGGTGTGACACGTAATGCCGTTCGTGCTGATTTGAAAGCGTGGGGCAAACTCCCAGTGCTAAAATCAGTGTGAGCAGAGCGACTTAGCAGACTCTGCCACTCGCTGATCACTGTGGAGTGGGGCAAAGTTTTTCTGGCAGTTTGCGGAGATCCACAGAGTAAAACTCCAGAAACTCTGCCCAGGCTTAAACCAGACCCCACACACAGAAAGGCTTAACGGAGGGAATTCCATAAACCAGTAGAGATTACAGCAGTAGAGCCGGAACCTCCATAAAAGGAGACTCCGATGGAGCCCCGCGGCTCATGAGTCTGATGAAGATCCGCCCGTGGAAGGGGAAGAGAATGGCGGGCCAGAGAGAACATAATACATCAGAGAGAAGGAATGCCATTGGGTACACTAGAGCCAGAGAAGATGCCTAAGAAAGGAGGGGTCTGGAAGGAACGACAATTGAATGCAGAACCTGGAAAGTATAACCAACTGCTGGCTGCTGACATATTGCGGAAAAGCATACAGCGATTAGACTCAGCTCTCAGCTCTTAGGGAGCCGCGATCCCGAAGCCAGATCGCGCCATAAAGTGGGTATGGCTGTATTTTGCTCCTGTTTTCCATTTTCCCCATCATATGCTCACATGGTGACAATGTAGAAATACGTTCTGTGACACAAGGCTAATCTAAAGGGCTAAAATGATAAACTATAAGCTAATGAGGGTGAGAGTGCCTGGAAACCTTCTTTGGTTTTTGTTCTATATCACCATTTCTTTATCTTATCATTGTTCCTCGAAATCCATTATATCGCAGGTGGAAGTGAATAGAGCACTTAGAATGGAATCATATCCACCTTGCTTTTCTGTTATTTGTAGGGGGTTGTGTAAGTGTAGTAACGTAGTCCACGCTGGTAGGATGCTGATCAAGTAGATTTATTCAAGTAGACAATGTGTAGCTAGATCTTGTACAGCAGGTAGTAAAGTTACATAAAGCAGCCCCACCAGGACCAGCCTGCTAGCTGCTCAGCCCATCCCCCAACTGTCATCACTCACACCAGTCACCCAAGCATTCCACTCAGGGCCCACACACCAACATTACACAGAGAAAACTCACACAGGCTGAGCAGATAGGAACAAGATAACATAGAACATTATAACACAATATGAAGATACTACATTATCTCCTTCCTATAAAATAGAAGAATAATGAAACCAAACATTTTTCAAACTATAGACAACAAAGTACACAGAAGTAAAAGTCCATAACTCAGGGATGAACAGTAAGAAACCACATCACTGTAGGGATAAGGATTACACAAGAAGGAGAGATACATACAATATACACATCCTCCTTCTATATTAAAAAGTATCAAAAAATTCAAACACAATGTGAAAACTCCCCATGTAAGGAGAAAAAATGTGGAAAAAGGGACCGAAACCCAAATTCTTGCCCTTAAATAAGGGACCAAGAGGACAAAAACCCTATAGAAAGGTAATGAAAACACCCACTACAACAAAAACTAATGTGCGGCACAATGTGGCTTACGCACACAAGGAGCAAAACCTTGCAACAAATGTACATGGGACTGACACCCAAGACAACACACTCTGTGTAAGATGAATGTGCAGCACATGGTGGCTTACGCACACAAGGAACAACACCTTGCAACAAGTAGCCAAAATGTACATGGGACTGACACCTAAGACAACGAACCATGTGTAAGACGAACGTGCGGCACATGGTGGCTTACGCAGACAAGGAACAAGCCCTTGCAATAAGTGGCCAAAAATGTACATTGGACTGACACCCATGGCCAAAAATGTACATGGGACTGACACCCAAGACACCACACCTTGTGCAGGGATTTGATGTATATTGTGTGAATGGGACTACAACCCATAACCCAACCCTGACGTAAGGGCGTAAACTAAATGTACATGGGTCACGACCCATGAAGACCTACCTTGTGTAAGTGTTATCGACGTGAACTAGTCTGAAAGGGAACAGCACCCATTAAGACCAACCCCCATATAGGGAGGAAACTGTGACTACCACCCACTAAAGACTAGGATAACCCCTAACAGTAAAAACGGTGCAGAATTTGGGGGTCAGCTTCAACGAGAATTTAAACTTGGAGACCAACGTAAATAAACAAGTGAGCAGCTGCTTCACCTTAATGCGGGGCCTCCGAAAGCTGCTGCCTCTTCTACCAGCACAGACTAGAACAACTGTAGTCAGGAGCACCATTCTTAGCCGCCTGGATTACTGCAAACGCCCTGCTACTGGAATCACCTGCATATCTGATTTCTAGACTCCAGAGTATCCAGGCGGCAGCAGCTAAACTGGCACTCTCACGAGCCCGCCGATCCTCCACCTCTTTAGCACTGGCCGACCTGCACTGGCTGCCTGTGCCTCAGAGGATCCTCTTCAAATCTCTATATACTGTTTTTAAAGCAGTACACTGTCAGGGTCCTAAACCACTACAAAACAAGTTCCAATGGTATGAGCCCACACGGGCCCTCCGCTCCTCATCCACTAACCTTTTCAGAATACCTAGGATCAGGAAAGCAACCCAGGGTGGCAGAGCCTTTAGCATAGCAGTGGCCCACCTCTGGAATAGCCTTCCAATCGCGATCAGGAAAACCAGAGAACTGTTGCCTTTCCGCAAAAAGGTCAAGAACTGGCTCTTCCCTAAAGTATAATTACCCCAGGAGCAACAGTATCATTCCTCCATCCTTGCCCCTATGCTGATCACTTCTTAGTTGCACCTCTTTTGAAGCGCCAGGATACCCGCAGGGTTGCAGCGCGCTCTACAAATGATATAAATAAATAAATTATTATTATTATTATTATTTATTATTTCTAAAGCGCACTGTCACCTTGCAGGCATCCTGGGGCTAGCTAACTCACGGGCAAAGAACATGTGTCAGACAGAGCAAAAAACCACACAACTAGTTACTCAGGAAACAGCCAGGTTTTAATCTTTCTCCTAAATGGGAGAAGCTCCGCGGTTTGTCTTATGTCGAGTGGGAGCAGATTCCATAGTTTTGCAGCTGCCACCTCGAAGGATCTGCCTCCTGCTCTAACCTTCTTAAATCTGGGTACTTTCACCAGCCTGGCCGCTGAGGACCGAAGGGGCCTGGCTGGTGTGTACCAGGTAAATTTCGATTGCAGGGAAGCAGGGCCAATTCCGTGAAGAGCTCTGAACACCAGACAGAGGGCTTTAAATTGTATCCTCTGTCGCAAAGGTAGCCAGTGCAGCTTTGCAAGGGCGGCCGGTCCGTGTGCTCTTCTGGGAAGCCCCAGAGCCAATCTGGCAGCTGCTGATTGCACCCTTTGGAGCCTATCCAAGAGAAACTCAGGGGCGCCCAGTAAAAGAGCATTGCAATAATCCAATCTACTGAGGATTGTACACCTTGCCACTTGAGCACGTGCCTGGAATGGTAAAAGTGGCAGGATTTTCCTCAGAGATTGAAGAATAGCAAAACAGCAGGCGGTCGTTTTTTTTACATGAGTCTCCATACTGAGTTTTTGATCAAGCATGACCCCTAATAAAATAAATAAATAAAATTAAAAATAAAATTAAATAAACGTAAGGAAACTTAAACTGTGGCATCACTAAGACACCAAGATAAAGGAAACATCAACACAATGTGAACTTTAAGACACAAAAATACTTTTCCATAGACTGTTGTATTTTCCTTAAAACAAACCCATGGCCGATGAGCGATACCTCACCCGAGTTGTACCAAGCCATCACTCAAAGCCCATAAAATAAATTACTGTAACAAAAAACACAAAATCAGGCAAAAGCTTTTCCTTTGACAAACTAGACGCAGCAAATCCTGTTGTGAGAGATGTCTCACACGAACTTGCTAACAAAGTCAGGTTTACCTTTTCCACCAAAACTTTCACTTTAGTCCACTGTACTCCTGCGAACTGTCACATATCCATGCAGCATGAAGAGATGAAGTGCAACCGATTTGCACACTGTGACGTTCCTGCTAAGCTTCAACCATCAGTTAACTTTATTGACAGGGCAACGTGGTTGGCAAAGCGTGTACAATGTATGTTGGAAACTACAGGTCACTACGTCGATTGCTCCAATCCCAAAATGGCGGCACGCACCGTGCTGCCAAACGTCTATGACAGCAGGAAGGTTAGCGAAGAAACAAACGTCACGAAGGATCCAATGAAGGCATCGCAGGTCTGATGAGCGCAAGTAAGACTGCATGAGCTGAGTGTGTGAGCGCTGTGTACTGCTTGTGCCATGATTCAAATGTTGCACAGCGGTTTAACTGCATGATGGACACAAACGTACATAGTGTGGTAAAGCAGTGAATTAACAGCGAAGTACAACACCAGCCAACTTTTCTTTTTTTAAATAAATGATGTCTCACCGTCAATGTTCCTCACCATGCACCGTGAAGATATCTCTCAGAGGAAGGCGTTGCTAATAAAGTGTACAATTAAACATCAGGACTTAGGTCTCCACACAACATAAACTCTGCATCAATGGCCAGCATAGCAGAGACGAGTTAAACTTGGACATTACTCATACCTCGTGCTTGCGCTTTCAAGGCGCTTGAAAGGCACTGCTGCTGTGTGGCCAATTCCATTTGCCACTGTTAATGAAAACACACCTTCTAGTAGCAATCAAATGTCTATGTGTATCTCAATGTGCAGTGTCCATCTCAATGTGTGCAGCATACATATAATTAGAGTTTACAGGTAGAAAGTCAAAAGGAAGAGGCTTACCCTCCCGGAAGGTGCAGAACCTGTAGATGTGACCACATGAAACCAAGTATAGCATGATTGAGCTGTGGCCGTCCAATGTAATGGACACTGGTAGGGCTGCAAGGCATGCTGTACCAGTTTCTTAGGTTTCAAAACATCCTCCTGTGACACAGACTTGTTGCGTATCCTCCTGTGTGTAGCCTGCGCTTGTAAAGCTTGTAGCTTTTTCCCAACAAGTTGACAGTTTGTTGATGTCATCGTGACTCCTGTCAGCGTGAGAAAGTCTCAAACTTGTCGCCAAAAATAATGTAGTAACGTAGTCCACGCTGGTAAGATGTTGATCAAGTAGATTTATTCAAGTAGACAAAGTGCAGCTAGATCTTGTACAGCAGGTAGTAACGTTACATAAAGCAGCCCCAGCAGGAGCAGCCTGCTAGCTGCTCAGCCCATCCACCAACTGCCATCACTCACACCAGTCACCCAAGCATTCCACTCAGGGCCCACACACCAACATTCCACACAGAACACTCACAGGCTGAGCAGCTAGGAACAAGATAACATAGAACATTATAACACAATATGAAGATACTACAATAAGGTCTCGTCTGCCAGCCAGATAATTGCTGCAAACATACCAAAGGATCAAAAAACTTCACCAAGAGGTTCATTGCATAGACTATTCACCGTAGTAACTCTGAAAAAGATTACTTTTCCTTGATGCTTTTTATAACTCTGCCATTTATGCGCTTTGACAAGATCTTGCTTTGTGTAAAGCCATACATGCAATTACTGTTTCAGCCAGGGCTGTTTCAAAATGCTTTTAGGTGTCTCGTCGCCATGTACTTAATAGGCAAGGATGCTACATGGGCCCATTCACACACCTTGCCAAAAGTGATGTGATGGATAGGAGCTGTCAATTGAACAATCAGTCTGTCCAGGCATTACACAAGAGTCTTTCTGGTTCGGTCTTCCCTCTGTCTGGTCTTCCATCTGCTCCAACTTTGTATTCTTCTCAACTTTCCCACAAGTATAGAGGAAAAGGGACAGGACATAGTAATAAATACATACTCACTGCAGTGCCTTTGGCATTTGGTATGGAGGGAGCTGGCCTGTATTTGACAGGGAGATATTCATTTTCTTAAAGGAACAGACCTGTAATTTGTAAGAGCACTGCAGTACTCATGCATGTGATGGAAGGAAGACTCAGGAATCGCTACGGTGAGTAACTTTTATAATTATTTTATTGATGCATAATTTTATAGTCTCTTGTAGTCTCTAACCTCTTTGTTGCATATGGCTTGCCCTGAAAACCTTTAGCGGGACGCAGAAGAAAGTGGGAAACAATGTCCCTGCATCAACCTCCTGTTCCCCCCCACCCCCGTCAGAATGGAGACCAGTGCTGAGAGTGTGAGAGGGGAAACAAAGCTGTGCTGACTAACCCTGGGCGTAGCAGGTGTAGTGCCTATTAGCGTATTTCCACTGAGTTTTAAAAAAAAAACTCTGTGGAAATTTTGTTGCGCGCACTGCATCGCATTTGGGGATGCAGTGCACGCAACAAAATTTGCTTTATTTATTTATATGTTTACTTATCTGTAAAGGTCTGTAATCCATAGATTACTACCCTCCACCCTGCCCCTCCCACTCCCCATGTCACTGCCCTGCAGGTACACCCATTACCAACCGCGGCTGGTCGTGGGGCGCTTTGTGTGTGTGGGTGACGAGCCTGAACGTGATCTTTTTGCTGACGGGGAGCCAGTGCAGGTCTCTCAGGTGGGCACATATGTGGCTGAGGCGAGGGATGTCGAGGATGAGTCGTGCGGATGCGTTCTGGATGCGCTGGAGTTTGACTGTGGTTCCTGCGTATAGGGCGTTCTCGTAGTCTAGTTGGCTGGTGACGAGGGCCTCGTGAGAGTCTTTCTAGTGCCGGTAGGGATCCACCGGAAAATCTTTCAGAGCATGCGCATGGTGTTGAAACATGAGGATGAGATGGCGTTGACTTGCTTGGTCATCGTGAGAGAGGAGTCCAGGATGAATCCCATGTTGTGTGCATGGTCCGTGGGTGTCGGTGCAGTGCCCAGTGCTGTGGGCCACCAGGGGTTGTCCCAGGCGGATGGGGATGGTCCGAGGATGAGGACCTCTGTCTTGTCTGAGTTCAGTTTCAGACGGCTAAGTTTCATGCATTCCGTGACGTTTTTCATTCCTTCCTGGCGGTTGAATTTGGCGGTGGCTGGGTCTTTGGTGAGGGAGAGTATCAGCTGGGTGTCGTCGGCGTATGAGATGATGTTGAGGTTGTGTTTGCGTGCGATGGCGGCGAGGGGGCTCATGTAGATATTGAAGAGGGTTGGGCTGAGCGACAAGCCTTGGGGTACGCCGCAGATGATCTCGGTGGCCGCGGAGTGGAAAGGAGGGAGGCGGACTCTCTGGGTTCTGTCGGAGAGGAACGAGGTGATCCAGTCCAGGGCTTTACCTTGGATCCCAGCATTGTGGAGGGGGGTTATTAGTGTGCAATGGCAGACTGTATCAAAGGCGGCTGAGAGGTCTAGGAGGATGAGGGAGGTGGTTTTCACATTGTCAAGCAGGGTCCTAATGTCGTCAGTGGCTGCGATGAGGGCAGTCTCAGTGCTCTAGTTGGCTCAAAACCTGGACTGGGATGGGTCGAGGGAGCAATTGGTCTCGAGGAATGCGGTCAGCTGTTTATTGACGGTCTTCTCAATGACTTTTGCAGGGAAGGGAACAAAAGAGATGGGTCGGAAGTTCTTGAGGTCTTTAGGGTCCGCTGTGGGTTTCTTCAGTAGGGCGTGGATCTCTGCGTGCTTCCAGCTCTCTGGGAAGGTGGCAGACGTGTGGGAGTTGTTTATGACGTTCCGGAGGTGGGGTGCGATGATGGTGTCGGCTTTCTTGAAGATGTGGTGAGGGTATGGGTCAGAAGGAGAGCCGGAGTGGATGGTGTTCATAACATGGGTGGTGTCTTCAGTGCTGATGGGAGTCCAAGCGCTGAGGGTGGTTGTAGGGGATGTTGGTTCGGTGGCAGGGGCGGAGTCTGGGCACTGAAGCTGTCGTGTATATCAGCGATCTTGCGGTGAAAGAATGTTGCGAGGGAGTTGCAAAGGTCTTGCGATGGTGTGATGTCGTTGCTGCTGGTGCTGGGGGTGGAGAAGTGTGGCTCACTGGTTAGAGGAGGCAGACCTGGAAGCAGAGGTCAGCCCGGGACCAGGGTTCAATTTCCGGCTCGGCGGGGTCTTGAGTCCTAAAATGTCCATGGACTCGACAATTCTCGCTCCAGTGCCTACTCGATTCACGGGTTCACACTCCGACTCTGGGCAATAGCTTGCTTAATCTCCACAACGGCCCCTCGCGGCGGGATGCCTGGCTTTCACCTTGCGGATACCCTGCTGGGGTTATCTCACAGGGGAATACCAGGACGGGTTCCCTAAGCAAGCGCTTAGAAACCGCTCGGTGATTTGCGCTATATAAATTCATTTACATTTACATTTACATTTACATTTTACGATGCTGAAGAGTTCCTTGCTGTTGTGTTTGTTGTTGTCCAGCCGCTCTTTGAACAATGTCTTTTTGGTGGTGCGGATCAGCTGGTGGTGTTTGCGAGTGGCGTTCTTGAGGGCTCTCTTCCCCCCCCCTTTGGGAGGGAGGAGGGAGCGGCTAACTCCACCCCCATGGAGGAGGATTTTTTTGTCTGCTCTGCATTCGCAATGGAGTGCGAAGTAGGCAAATCTCCGCAAACTCCGCTGGTGGAGCGGAGTTACCCACCCAGGATTAGTACAGACAAGGAGCTCTCAGAAAGCCAGATTCAGTGAAGTGCCGGATCTCCACTTTCAGTGTAAGAGCATAAAGTGCAGCTTTGGGATGGGAGGAGGTGGAAATATGAAGAGGGTGGGAGCGGTGGGTGGCAGGACACCAGATCTTTTTTGCCTCAGTTTGGTAATAAGGGTGCAGGAGATTGGTGGGTGGCAAGAAGCCATCTATATTTTTGGTCCATTGTATTTAAAGAAGAAGGATATGAAGCAAGTAGTGTTGGTGGGAGACAGGACATCAGTTTTTTTTTAAATATTTGATAATGAGCGGGGGAAGATGTTTTTTTATAGCGGTTGGAGGTTGTTTGGCAGTTACATATTTTTTAATTTGGAAGGGAGCAGGCCATACATCAAGGGTGGTGGGGGATGGGTGGTAGGAAGTCAGGTTTTTTTACTTCTTTGCTCAAATGTTGTATATGGTATGTAAAAAAGTGGCTCTGTATATACTGCACCAAAGTAAGGTACAGTGTTCACAGAGTCCACAGTCTCCAGGGTTATGGCAGAGGTTAAAGTTAAATATAACCTTACTATCTAAAGTGGTAGCTTGGTCAAGCAGTAAGGCAGTATCAGAGGACAGTGTAAAGCATTTGTTGTATACACTCAGTCAGCAAATGGTCTCACACACTCAAGAACTTGACTCTGGGCCAATTGTTTTGTGTATAAAAATATATTGTTGTTTAATTTTACCACAAGTAGGTATAAAAATACTTTCTCAGAATGGGATGCTACAGTTGTTTACTTTCAATGATCAATAGACTTTTGAATGCAATAGATTCAGTTGTTGCAATATGCAACACAAGTTAAACACAATTATAAAGTTCAGCTCAATGGGAATTTTAAGTAAATGAAATATCAATTACTTTGCATAGATTTTTCTTACTCAGGGCTGGATCCTGGATTCAGCCCTGGTGCATCTCCTGTAAACAGTTGAAAGAAAACGTTTTTGTTACACAGGTAATTTTTTAAGGAATATTTGTATGTTTCAAAAATCGACACTTAGAAGAATTTCTTGTAAAAACCAGCCAATGTTATCCTATGCAGGAAATTCAAGTTATCGGAAAATCACAGTTGTAACTACTTTTTATGGTCAGTGTTGGGCACAAAGATCCAGCACTGGGATCTCTCCTGGTAACAGGTGAGTCATTTCGTTTTCGTTGATCGGATGATTGTTTGTGAATATTTTAAAGTTTCAAAACTCAACACTTTTTTTCCAAGTGAAAACCAGTCAATGTTACCCTCTGGAGAAAATGTTGGTTAACGGTTTTCAGGTAAGTACTTGACTGGCAGAGTTAAGCTTCTGGGGTTAGACTCAGGGGTCTCCCAGGTTCAGGTAGGTCCAATAGTTACACCCTCAGCAGCACAGGGGTAGCTGGGTGCAGAGAGAGTAGGCCCAATGTTAGCCTATGGCGGGTAGGGGGCCTTTGGTTGGTGGCTGCTAGCAGGCAGGCCACACGGCTGTAGGAGCTGAGCCCCTGGTCACTTACACAGGGCAAGTGGGGAAGTAGAATAGGATAGTTACTACACTTCCAGTGGCACTCGGGCGGCTGGGTGCAGGGTGCTTTTGGGCCGTCAGGGAACCAATATATTTCAATGGGAAAGCTGCAAGACAAACAAAGGCTGCAAGCTCCGGGACGGAGATTCTTCAGGTGCGACCACCACTTCGAGAGGTAAGTTGGGAAGCTGTAGGATGGGTAGACATCCAGGAGTTGGGCACAGTGGGCCGTGGGGCGCCGGGTGCAGGGGTGTCTTTTGGTGTCGGGAAATATTACCCTCTGCTGTTCGCGGTTGGAGGGGTCCCTTGTTGTGAAGCTGTAAGCATCGTCAGGAGCGTCGAGGAGGGTCCTTTGGTGCGGGGTTCTGGGTCACAGTTGCCGGGGGGACATCCTTGTGGTCTTTGCCCACTCAGGCACGGGCCGGGCTAGGGCGGGTGCAGAGTGTGCTGGATTTGCAGTTCCTGGCTGGCACCAGGGGTTTTAGATCTTTGAGCAGGACCACGGCTCGTGGGAGTCCCAGTATTTGGATGAACAAGGCAGTCAGGTCCTCCGGCGTTTTCGAGGTTGTTGACCACAGGAGAAGCCGGGGTTTAGCAGGAGCAGGTTCGAGGGTCGACAGGTCGGTAGGGCTGGGGCCAAGTCAGTTGGTGTCGTCCTCTTGTGAGCAGCCGTATGGCAGGTCTTCTTACTTCTTGTTCTTTTTCTTGTTTCGGAATCCGGATCTGAGGAAGGAAGGTTCAGAGTGCCCCTAAATACTACATTCAGGAGGGTTACAGGTAGGGCAAGGACAGGGACCAATGGGTCCCTTTCCTGGGGTGAGTACAACCCCTATCCTGCCACTCTCCAGTGGGAGGGAGGCAGGAGCCTAGCTCTGATTGGGTAGGGCTCCCTATTCTCAAAATGGCGAGAGCCCGGAGTTGTGCTTTACCTTGCCTTCCCCACCTGATTGGTGGGGTTGGCAGAGGCTGGCACACCCCCTTTCCTCACTTTGTTTTTCCCTCCTGTCTTCCTGCCAGAGTGGGGGTCAGAACCGGTGGGGGCCAGTTGCTGAGTACAGCAAGTGGCCTGAAGCAGCTCACAAAGGTGGCATGCCTTTGAAGCTTCCCCTGCCCATCTTGGGGGGGTGGCCTAGCACCTCGCCCCAGGATGTGCATTGTTTCAGGCCCACGAGAGCGGAGGCTCTTGTAAGAAATGGGGTTACCCAAATCTCCAAGGGGGTAGCATGGAACCAAGCGGGCAGGCCAAACTTCGGAGGACATGTGAAGCACTCATGCAGTACCCACCTACGACCTACCAGGCACACCACAAAAGAGGCAGGACACCAGTTTGAGTTGGAAAATCAATAAGTAGTTTAGTATATCTCCAACCTGCAAGACAAAAATGCATCAACAGTGGTATCACAATACGGCGCCAACTGGCACCAGAGCCAAGTGTATCAAGGGGGATTATTTACATGGGAAGTAAGGGCTGAGTCTGTAAGTCCATGCTGAAATAAAGAAGGTGATTAAATTGACATAAAACCTGGGGCCTCTATGGCGGGACCAACTCAGGCTCTCCTCCTTAGCAGTATAATTCCAACCCGACCCCTGTAAAGCAAATCCCAACAGACAGGAACACCTGTAATAAATTGCAAATGGGATATAACCAGGGGCCTGAAATGACACGTCAGGCCAGCACCGGGGCAGGACACCTGCAGTAAAAGGGCACATCAACATTAGATATCGGTCTCATTCCCTTAGGCCAGGGAGATGACTATCTCATCAGGGTAGTAGACACCTTGTATGCAATTGAACCTTAGGCATACACATTACGTTGTGACATTAGGCATTTGACCATAGCATTTCAACACTGGCGCATTTTTCCTGAGCAATACCCTGGGCATCCAACACATTGCGCACCTCACCCGTGCGTAAATTAGGCTCCCTTAGGCAGGTAAATAACATCCGCAGGGGCCCACAACCTTATTTGCATAACAGCCTGGGGTCAGGTAAGGATCACCTAACAGGCGTGAAACATCAATATTCATTAGTAACAGGTCACAACCATTCATGGGCAGGGATAATCAAACATTTCCTCTAACCCGGTCACTTATGCAGGAATAAACGTTTCAGTAGGGCAACCCTAAATACCTCTACAGGCGACTAACGCTTACCTAGAGGGGCAGTCAGCCTCAGCAGCATAACGCATGGGGATGCCCACCACTAACAGGGGCATTAACACTAGGCCATAAGCACACTGGGTGCGAAACCATCGGCCTGAACATCAACCCAGCATTAACATAGATCCTGGCCCTGGCTCTTGGGGCTTTAATATCTCCTTGGAGGACCCAGGGGCAAAGCATTGACCTCCAGCCTACACCAGTTCACTCTTCAGGCTGTTGTCCAGTTCAGGGTAAGTTTACCGTCAAAGGTCTCTAATATCCCAAGCCATGGGGGAGGGGGGGCGGACACCAACCCTGTGCCCCATTGCCCTCTCTACCCCCTCAAACAGTCTGACTAAGTCCCGACTCACCGGGCTACTCCGGGGCTCCTCTTTCGCCTCCTGGCACTCCTTTTCCTCAAGGCTTGCGCAGGGAACACGCGGGTCACTCTCCCCCTATGCAAGAGCCGGATCTTCCTTGCCTAGGGGCCAGGCACCGACAATGTGCCTCGAGGCCCGGGCTCGGCTGTTCCCCATGGGGCTCCCTCAACTCCGGCCTCTTGACTCCTCTAGGACCCTCACTAGATGAGGGGGAGGGACCAGCACCGATCCTGTGCCTCGACGCTCCCTCTCCCTCAGCAGCTGCTCCTCCTCGTGTGTCTTTACCCGGGTCCTTATTCTCCACAGGGGCCCGGGATTTCCAAACGGCCTCAGAGAGGCCACCTGGGGCGAGCGCCGTGACTCGGCCCACGGGGTGGAAGCCTGCCTGGCTTTCCTCCCCCCTCCCACGGGCTCCTGCAGCACAATCGGGGCTCCCTCGTCCTCACGGGAGCCCCGCAGGCACTCTGCTCCTCCGGCTGGCTTTGCCCAGGTTCCCTCTGCCTCAGGGGAACCTGGGACTTCGATCCGGAGACGACGGACTCCGGGTTCTCCCTTCCAGGCCGCGGGGCTTGGAGACGGCTCCTCTTCTCTGGCTGCCGGCCGGCAGCCAATCCCTGCACGGCGTTTGCGGGGGCGGGCCGATGACGCGGCCGGGCGCCCCCGTCACGTGATGGGGGACCTGTCGACTTCAGGGCCCTCTCTTCACTTCGGCGGCCCTCTCCTGGCACCGGGGGCCGCCGTAACGGTGCCCACCACAGCGGTGATGTTCAACAATTTCCCACCGGTGCAAGGCAGTGCCAACACTCCTCGGGCTGCGGCGGTGATATCGGCGGCAATAAGGGGTAGGCTCCCTTCTATTTAATTATTTATATGGCGCTATTCACAGCGCACCGCTCCTCTCTCGGCCCATGTAGCTTTCAGGGCCAACAGCACTCCGGGGGCCACACCAGCCCCAGCGCTTCTCTCCCCACAGCGCTTAGTAGGCAGTCCATGGGCAAATTATCTGAGGCCGGTCAGCGAGACACCGTTCCTCGGGGGCACAATCCTCCCAGTCCAGCGCTTCCACAGGGGCCACAACTTCCCAAGGGGGGCGGACAGTCCCAGTACAGTTTACAGGGGCCCCTTCCTCACCTCCTGGGCGCTCCTTTCGCGCTGCGCTGGCGTAATTCACGGTCCCTAATAGTGACAGGGACCTAGGTGGGCCCTCATAATTCAGGGGCCCAGGGGACAGCAGAGGGGAAGGGGTTTTTAGGGGTGCAGGGCCCAGCTCACAGGCCCATGTGGCGGTAGCACCTCGCAGCAGAACCCCTCTCTGTCTTGTCCCAGCTCTGACCGACTCTCTGGTGGCACATCCCCTTACTTATACCCTCCTCTCAGGCAGTGCCAGAACCTTCTAGAATGTTGGCAAAGCTGGCCTAAACTGGCTCAAGGGTAGGGGGTGAGCACCCTGGGTGCCAGGCTTTCCCTCCAAAAGCTAGGGGTGCCTGGGTAATAATATCTAGACCGCTGACCTATGCCAGTCCGGTGGCAAAACCCATGGCCATGGCATCTATTTTAAACACAGTACATTTCAGTCAGGTGCATTTTACAATGGGGGGAATTTACAAGTGCTCACACCATTACATGACTTCACATATTAACAAGGTGTCTCACACCACTCATGGCCTATACAGGTTTAATCTCATGAGGGAGACATTTTCAGATTAGGGGGGGACAAAAGCGAAACATTTCAGGAGAAAGGCCAAGTCCAACAGCTCTCTACCCAGGGGTCCAGCAACATGTCTGATGGGTGGCAGCCTAGGCAGCCTCTCAGTCAGGATGCTGGTTGTGGGTTAGTTTCAAGGGGCAACTCTAAGTTGCCTTCTGTTATGCACTTTACATTAAATCCCACACTGGCATCATTGGGGTTTAATGTGCTGAGAAGTTTGATACCAAACTTCTCAGTCTTCAGTGGAGCCATCATGGTACTGTGGAGTTTGTGATGACGAACTCCCAGCACCATATACTCTTAATGGCAGCACTGCACTTACAGTGCCCAGGAATAGACCTTGGTACTGTAGGGGTACAGGGCTCATGCCATTTTACCCACACCACTGGCATAGGGCACCCAGCTAGAGGGGTGACTGAGGTATGCAAGGGCAGTGTGTTGTGGGCATGGCACACACGTATGTGTGCCATGTCGACTCTTCGGTTTGTTCTGCACCAAGACACTCGGCCTGCAAAGGCAGTCTGTGTGTGTCAGGGTACAGGCCCTCTTAGGTTGGCACAAAATGTGCTGCAGCCCTTAGGGGCTTTCTCTGATCACAGTGCCCTGGGTACCTAGGGTACCATACCAGGGGTTAACATGTGGCCAGAAATGCCAATTGGGTTTAGGTTTCAATACAGTTTTAGGGGAGGAACACAGAAACTTGCAGAGCTACTCAACTTTAATAACTTATTGCAGTTGATTTGTGATGTCATAATGCCTTCTGCAGGAGGCAGCAGACAAGGATCATAAAGGTAGGTCAAAGAGCATAATTGCAGATGTTAAAAGGAGAACTGGGTTCTGCTTCTTTTGATCTGTTTTGCTGAAAATAATACTTATCAGCAGAGAGTAGAGATTTGTGACAACACGTTTAGTTTTTGCACATAGTTCATTGAGGAAAGAAACAATCTCTCTTTGTGTTACTACTCATGCCGGGCTACCATCCTTTCTTAATCTTATTTACATTTGGCTGATCCCAATATGTTTTGCAGCAAAGTGCTAACCGCATGTTTACATTCCCACTATAGATTTAGCTTTTATCAAGTCTGCAATCATGCTATCTCTTTCATATGAAGGAGCAAGACCTCAAGGATTTAATATATTTGTGGAAAGGGCGATGGTGTGCCCATGTAATGCAAGGCATTTTCTACCCTCTATTATCAGTTAAAGGGATATTGCAAGTCATTTGGGAGATCCATGACCATTTAAAGGGACTCAGCCTTCTGTGATGAACATCACCTGAACATTTCAGGTTATTTTCCATACAATGTCATCAATAAAAATTGAAAATTAATCAGTCACTTTCATTCCTCGTTTCCTCATGGGCAGGGTGAGGGTCTTGATGATTCGTGCAGTGTCAGTTGGTTTTCATCACTGGCTCCACCCTGGTCGGCCCTCTCTGTCCATGGTGTATGGGGGGTGGTGGGTGTTTCTGGAAAGGGGCGACCACTCGGTCCCCCCGAATGTATGGTGGAGTGCCCCGATCCCCCCGGGAAGCCATTTTGGGCGGGAGGCGAGTCTCGGCTGGTATGCCCGAAGCGGCGTAGCCGGGGCGCCCCTTTTCCCGCCCAAGAGGGGGTTGTCCTAGACACCTACACCGCTGGCCACGCCCCGGAGGCGGATTGGAGGAGGGTCCACGCCCGCCCGAAGAAGGATAAAAGGAGCAACAAGCCAAGGAAGCATCCTCTTGTTCCTGTGCTCTGAAGCTGCACCTCCCCGTTGCACTTGAGCTCGAGACGGAACGAAGAGCCAATTTTGAATGGTGCGGGGGGGCCAAAGAGAGTCGTCGGTCCAGCATTGCCGGGAGTGGTCCCTAACAGGAGGGGTAGAAGGGCCAAGAGGGGAGCGTCGGGTGGGGAGGCCACAGTTCCCGAACTACCTCCAGCGCACCCGGTCACCCCGATCGAGGCCCCAATTCCGGTCCCGAACGCGGGGCAACGGATCCCTGTGGTAGTCAATCCTGTGAACGGGGAGGATATGCCTCCTGAGTTGGCTGCCCAGTTGGCGGCATGGTTGGGAAGAGAGAATGAGGGGGCCACGGCTGAAGAAGCCAGGTCGATAATGAAGCAGTTACGGCAATCGAAAGATGCTGCGAAGGCACCGTGTCCTCTTGTTTCCCCACAGGCTCCCGTGGAACAACCAGTATCGGGCGTTGGATCGGCAGCGACAACGGTCACAGCTACCGGTTCAGGTAAGCAGCCATTGCCAATGGCGGGTGAGGGATCGGTACCCTCAAGAAGGGAAAAAGTTGTTCAACATATCCCGATTGATGTAAAAGAAAGGATATGGGCAGATAAATATGTGAACATGTTTTCCTTGTTGACCGATCATTATGAGATTGAGCATGTAAAAAACCAGAAAGAGTTTTTGCATCCTAGTGTATGGCGCGCAAAGATGGCCGGTTTCAGAGTAGATGAATCGATAGCCAATTGGGCCAGAGCGTTTGGAATGTTCACTGCAATTATGGGGGAACGTAGGCCCGAATTATTGGTGGAATTAGCCGTTTATCAGACACGTATCATGGAATTTTATGAAACATATGGGGGTAATCAATGGTTTTGTTATGATAGCATATTTCGTAAGTCCAAGGAGCACGACTCATCCCTGACGGGGATTGTTTCGACTCCATTTCCTGGCAAAAAATTGAGAAGTCGAGCACAGCGAAGTCGCCATCTTTAAGTGGAAACGGGGTTGAGCCTTCCCGCCATTCGGCAGGGGCGCCCTTTCGGGCAGGTACAAGCAGTGATCAGAACACGAGGAATAATGGTAACTCAGGTAAGAAAGGGGTCTGCTGGAGCTTTAACAGAGGCAAGTGTTCTAGGCCACAGGGGTCTTGCAGGTTCAGGCATGAGTGTGCAGGGTGCGGACAGTCCTCGCACCCGGAGAGTACGTGCAGATCCAAGACTGGTGATACGGGAAGTAGAGGAGGCGCCAAACAGGTCTGAAGTAGTCCGAGGGGCGCCTTTACCTACCCCGGTTGATATCATGGCACTGATCCCTTGGCTGAACGAATACCCGGATCATATCTCCGCCGGGGTGTTGCGAGACGGTTTTTCGTATGGTTTCCGCATCCCGGCGGGGGATTTTCAGGGGGAAGCACAATGTAAGAACCAACTATCGGTTCAACAGAATACGGCGGTGGTACAAGCAAAGATTGGGAAAGAGGTGGCCCGAGGTCGGGTTGCTGGACCATATGACATACCGCCAGTTGGCAATTTTGTTTGTTCACCTCTGGGAGTGGTCCTCAAAAAGGACCCAGGGGAGTTCAGGTTGATACATAATTTGTCAGCTCCAAAGGGCCTTTCGGTAAACGATGTGATTGACCCGGGAGTTTGTTCGGTGCGGTACGCATCTTTTGATGAGGCCGTCCCCATTTTGAATCGCCTGGGGCCCGGAGCGCTGATGGCTAAATCAGACATCGAGTCGGCATTCCGGTTGCTCCCGGTACACCCAGATGATCAGCGTCTCCTAGGTTTTATGTTTCAGGGACGCTATTACATGGATAAATGTATGCCAATGGGTTGCTCCATCTCTTGTGCGTATTTTGAGAAATTCAGTAGTTTTTTGCAATGGGCGTTCACAAGAGCCACGGGCTTTACACATGTTATGCATTATCTTGATGATTTTCTGTTTCTGGGGGCAGCCGGGGACACAGAATGTGCGCAGGCTTTGAAGGAATTCTGTAATCTGATGGAGGAGTTTGGTGTGCCGCTGGCACCCGGTAAGACGGTAGGGCCATCTACTACACTCGAGTTTCTGGGAATTCAACTCGATTCTGTGGAGGGGTGCTTCCGCTTGCCCAAAGAGAAGGTGACGAAGTTGAGGGCCTCGCTAGAAACATGTCTTGACGAAAGGAAGGTAACTCTCCATCAGTTACAGCAGGCTGTGGGTCAGCTGAACTTTGCCCTGAGAGTTATACCGATGGCTCGCCCCTTTTCCTGTTCTATTGCACAAGCCATGGTGGGCCTCAGGGAAGGGCACCACCGCACAAGACTGTCAGCAGAGGTTCACCAGGATATGCGCATATGGCTGGCATTTCTGGCGGATTTCAACGGTCGTGTGGTCTGGACCGAGCCACCTATTTCCTCGGAAGAACTGGGGTTGTGGACTGACTCGGCGGGGAGTGTAGGTTTTGGCGCCATATTCGGCAATCGATGGTCGGCACGGACCTGGCCAGACTGGTGGCACAATAATGGACTCACTGGTAATATTGGGTTTCTGGAGCTGTTTCCCATTCTGGTGGCCTTGGAAACCTGGCCGGAGGGGTTTCGTGATCGCTCTGTGGTGTTCTGGTCTGATAATATGACCGTGGTTGAGTGTATCAATAGTCAGGCAGCTCGCTGCAAATGGATCTTGAGATTACCGAAGGAAATTGTCCTGCTATGTATGAGACTAAACGTCCACTTTAGGGCAAAACACGTGCCAGGGGTACTAAATCAGGCAGCTGATGCGCTTTCTCGTTCCCATATGCAGGCCTTCTGGGGTTTTCTGCCCTCAGCGGACCCGGTGGTGGCACCATTTCCCGAAGCTCTCTGGTCTCTCGGTGCCCCGGACTACAAAACCTCGTGGGAGAGAGTCTAGCACCCAGGACAAGGAAGGCATATGAAGGGGCGTTCCATTCTTATTGGTCCTTTTTGGGTTCAGCTAGGGGGGAGCTTTGGGGCCAAGAGGAGTATGTCCTGAATTTTCTGTTATCTTTACATCAGGCAGGCAAAGCAGTGGCTACGGCCAATAGGCACCGGGCCGCCATTTCTTTCATGGCACGGGCTCATGGCATCCAGGATCCCACATCGTCTTTTCTAGTCCAAAAGGCGCTGCGTGGGTGGCAACGCCTTGAGGGCCGCAGAGTGGATGAGAGGCACCCGATAGGTCTGGATAGGTTGGCCCTGCTACTGTCCGTACTCCCTGCGACATGTTCATCTCAATCAGAGACAGTGCTATTCCGGCCCGCTTTTGCATTAGCATTCCATGGGGCTATGCGGGTAAGCGAACTGGTAGCGAGGAACAAGCAGGGTACGGGGGGAGGTCTGTGCCGAGAGCACATTCAAATTAAGGGGGAGACAATGGTAGTCTCATTTGCCAGGTCCAAGACCGATCAGGGAGCGATGGGGGACAGTGTAGTAGTCCAGCGGATTCCGGGATCTCCCATGTGCCCGGTAACATGCGTTGAGGAGTATTTAGCGCAAAGGGCGGCATCATGGGGGGGAAGCTTGCTGAGGCATGCCGACGCCACCCCACTGACTAGGTTCCAGTTCCAGCGGGTGTTAACAATGGCAATCGCAGCTGCGGGCTTGAACCCGTGCGATTTTGGGACCCATTCCTTCCGGATAGGGGCTGCTACAGAGGCTACAGCCCGGGGTCTGAGTGTGGAAAAAGTGAAACGGTTGGGGCGTTGGTCCTCGAATTGTTATAAAAGGTATGTGCGGTTGCACATGTTGTGAAGCTAATGTCATGCACTCACGCTTCTTGTCTTTTGTTTGGTTTACAGTTTCGCGAGCTTGCGAGGCGGGGCGGACTGTGCAGTCGACCCGACACCTGGGAACCAGCGGTCAAAGATCACCGGCTGAGGAAAGAGTGGTGTGGGTCGTGGGCCACTCATACGTGAGGCGTGCCGCAGACGTATTCAAAGCAGGTGACATGATTCACATGGCTGGGGAATACGGGTACAGGGTGGCCTTCCACGGAAGGGGCGGACTCTGTATTGACCAGTTTCAAACTTTGATGGAGGGTTTGTTAGGGCGGACAAGGTCACCGCCATCTGTACTCATAGTGCATCTTGGGGGCAATGATTTGGTGACCACTGGTCGACGAGTACTTCTCGAATTGATACTATCCACAGTAAGTTGGTTGGCGAGAAGGGTTCCGGGGTGCACGATTGCATGGTCCCATATGATTCCGCGGAAGGTTTGGTGGGGGGCTAATTCTGTGTCAGCTTTAAATCATTCGGTGAAGAAAGTGAATAACAAACTTGGTAGGTTGTTCCGTACAAGTACATTGCATTCTATTCCTCATGGATGTATCAGGGGGCACCATATGTATCTAGAGGATGGGGTCCATTTGTCCCGGGTGGGGAATACTTTACTCATAGGAGACTTCGTAGCTTGGTTAAAGAGTTTTTGCAACCATGACCTTTAAGTAGGAGTTTTTGTGGAGGGTCCGGATAGCCGGTCAACTATCCGGCCTGTGGCGGTAAGGTCATGATCGGTGAGCAGTAATTGGAAGATCCCTAGAGGTGGGGCGTCACCCATTATGGATGGGAGCGCCCGGGGGAGGCGGCCATTGGCCCCTCAAACGGGGAGGCGGTCCCCTCTAAGGATGGGGACGCCGAAAGGGAAGGCGGTCATAGGCCCCTCCCTGGGGAGGAGGGGCTACGGGCCCCTCCTGGGAATTTCCCGGGGCCAGGACATCTGCGACGGCAGATGTGGTAAGCAGTGTGGGGTGGGAGGGGGGTCTATGCTACCTTCTAGACACCTCACACGAGTCCTCGGACGACCACTAAGATGGCGTAGAGTTAACAGGGGCCCCCGCTAAGACAAGGGAAATTGGAAGTGGGCACAGAGGTACAGTGCTCTGTGCGCCCGCCCCTCACAAGTGAGGGGGGAGTTCTGGTATTAGGGATCTGACACCGGTTACGACCTTGCCGTTGGCCCGTAATGTTAGGATGTACAATTTCAATTTTGAGAAATGCATTTACAGGATGTTTAGTTTCGGCTAGGAGAACCTTTGTATTAGAGATGTGTTAAGGTCAGCCAAGAACATCGTAATGTGTAAATGAAATTGTACATGATATGAAACTGTTATTTTAATGTTTTAATTTTGTTTCATATTTTAATAAATACGGCCGGGAGGGTAACTCCCTCCCGCCTTCCAAAAGTTCAGAACCGTTTCCGTCTTCCCATTCTTGGGGATTGTGTTGAGAGGGGGTGGCGGGTATCTCAGCCATATGGAAAGGGGCGACCACTCAGTCCCCCCGAATGTATGGTGGAGTGCCCCGATCCCCCCGGGAAGCCATTTTGGGCGGGAGGCGAGTCTCGGCTGGTATGCCCGAAGCGGCGTAGCCGGGGCGTGCCTTTTCCCGCCCAAGAGGGGGTTGTCCTAGACACCTACACCGCTGGCCACGCCCCAGAGGCGGATTGGAGGAGGGTCCACGCCCGCCCGAAGAAGGATAAAAGGAGCAACAAGCCAAGGAAGCATCCTCTTGTTCCTGTGCTCTGAAGCTGCACCTCCCCGTTGCACGTGAGCTCGAGACGGAACGAAGAGCCAATTTTGACCCACCCACCAGCCCCTGATGACAGCGATTTGTTTGAATAAAGTCGAGTGACGTGATATTGTTTCTTTTACAGGTTGTTGTGAATAAAAGTTGGTAATTTGGTATGTAATAAAGTTGTTGCTGTTTCAGCAGGTTTTTTCGGCAAAGTAGTTGCACCAGAGTTAAACAGTGATGCTTAGTAGAATTTATACTTTGAATTGCTCAGTATAATTGTCTTTTTCATCCTCTTTAGTTTTAAAATGTCGTATTTATTTTTGGTCGGGCGGTAAGGTCATGATCGGTGAGCAGTAATTGGAAGATCCCTAGAGGTGGGGCGTCACCCATTATGGATGGGAGCGCCCGGGGGGAGGCGGCCATTGGCCCCTCAAACGGGGAGGCGGTCCCCTCTAAGGATGGGGACGCCGAAAGGGAAGGCGGTCATAGGCCCCTCCCTGGGGAGGAGGGGCTACGGGCCCCTCCTGGGAATTTCCCGGGGCCAGGACATCTGCGACGGCAGATGTGGTAAGCAGTGTGGGGTGGGAGGGGGGTCTACGCTACCTTCTAGACACCTCACACGAGTCCTCGGACGACCACTAAGATGGCGTCGAGTTAACAGGGGCCCCCGCTAAGACAAGGGAAATTGGAAGTGGGCACAGAGGTACAGTCCTCTGTGCGCCCACCCCTCACAAGTGAGGGGGGAGTTCTGGTATTAGGGATCTGACACCGGTTACGACCTTGCCGTTGGCCCGTAATGTTAGGATGTACAATTTCAATTTTGAGAAATGCATTTACAGGATGTTTCGTTTCGGCTAGGAGAACCTTTGTATTAGAGATGTGTTAAGGTCAGCCAAGAACATCGTAATGTGTAAATGAAATTGTACATGATATGAAACTGTTATTTTAATGTTTTAATTTTGTTTCATATTTTAATAAATACGGCCGGGAGGGTAACTCCCTCCCGCCTTCCAAAAGTTCAGAACCGTTTCCGTCTTCCCATTCTTGGGGATTGTGTTGAGAGGGGGTGGCGGGTATCTCAGCCATATGAAACACTGCATTTGGTTTCTAGTATGCCAAAGATAGCAATGGTGCGGGATCTATGTTTAGCATGTGGGTGCTGGCCAATAATGTCACCTTAGGGAAGGCACAGGGCATATTTGACGGTGTTTCTTTAAAAATACAAAAAACTGCAGCCAGAAGAAAAACAGAAAAATCCCCTTCACTGTTCCTTCTCATCTAAACTCTTTACATTTATATGGGATTGCTGCAGCACCTCCGGCACCTCAAAAGATAGTTGCGCGTAGTTATGCTCTCAGATAATGGCATATCTATTTTGGGATAATTTCTGCTATAAATACTACTCTTTATATCTTCTACTGGGGTCTTTGTCGCCGCCGTTTCATGGAAAAAGAGAAGCTGAAAATAGAAGCACACAGATTCAATGCAATCAGTCGTGTATTTCAATTAATTAAAACCATTCACATAACGCCAGATATTTTTTAATTCGATACGAATTCTTAAAATGAAAGAGACTACAAAATTCACACATTATATGTCTAGCCAAAGTGCATGAAAGTGCAAAATCTGTAAATAAAGTGCCAGTTAACAATTGATTTTGCATGTCCATTAAATGGGCTGTTGCTATTGGGATACATTCATGAAATAACAGTTTGCTCTTGATGCACATCTGGAATCTTATGGACAGTAGTGAGTGTCGCGCAAGCAATCCACACAGTTCATAAATGTTTAAAAATCAGCCACCACTTGTGGGCGATCGCCTTGCAGACAGAATATAATGGCGTGGTGGATGTTAAACCAATTAAAGGAAAGCGTAGGCCTGTCCTACGCTCAGAAAGAAAAGTGCATACACTATGAGCCAGTGATCCCATGACCCCTGCAAAGCCTAGTACATTGCTGCGTAGCAGGGTGCTCAGTCCATTATGGTAAGAAATCCAGGGAGGAGGAGAGAAGCCAAAATCGAACTGCATTCGTCCTGTCAGGCCCTGACTTCCTGTCTAACCAAATGTATTATTTGAGGGAAATGTCTGTGAACTTGCCTCAATTTAACAGTGTATTTTAAGCAAATTTCAGAGCCAAGTTCTGGTCCATCAGACCGAATTCCATCTGGGCCTGCGATGAGGTCTGCTGTAGCTTTAAAAACAACCCTATATGGGGCGTGGCTTGCGCGCCGCTGCAGCATGGCGTGTCGCACTTGAGCTCCGAGGCGAGAGTGTCCCGTCGGATTATTTCCTCCGTTTCCTGACTGCCCCTTAGTGAAGAAACGGCATTCTTCTGCGGCGGAACATGCAGGGAGGTGTTTGAAGGCATTTTCGGCGAATTCTGCCAACAGCTGAATGTCTTCTCTGTCAGGCTCCTGTGACGCTCGACTCCCTCGCGGGTGGCCGCCATTTTCCCGCTTCTGACGGAGCTGGCATTTCTCTTCAGAAGTGCCGCCTTGGATACAATATTGCCGGCTGTGGTGGCTGTCCAGGTCATTTTTTCTACGGTGCCTGAAGTTGGTAACATTTCTTTCTTTTTTCTACTACTTTTGCTGCTTGGCTGGATATTATGTTGCCCACGCTCTGATTTTCTCAGTGCAGCTGTCTATTGCTGGTGTTATTCTTTTTCTTACGATGTCTTTGCTGTGACCTCCTGCTATATATGAGGCTCTATCATTCAATTTGGTGCCTGCTCTGCATATAAGTCCGCTGCTATTATTTAATTGGCGCCCATTTCGCTCAGTGTGGTGTATTTCACTTTTTGGGTGCAGACTACGCAGTTTTTGCTCTCCTCTTTTCCTCAAGTGGCTGTGTATTTTTTCTTGAAGACTGTTCCTTCATGGCTGCAAATATGGGCCGTTCCTCGAATAACAAAGACTCAAAGGATGTTGGCACTTCGCTTAAGAGACTAAAGTCATTGTCACCTACGCCTGAGTCCGCTCAGTCAGACACTAACTCCACTCTGGACACAATATTAACGCGCCTTAATGAAATACATGATATTGCGTAGTCAACAAAAACTAATACAGATTTAATGCAAGTGGAGGTGTCTGCTATTAGAAATGACTTCAAAGCCCTCTCTCTTCGTGTATCGGCCACAGAGTCACGTATTAGTTGTGCAGAGGATGGTATGCAGAAACAATCCAGGTCCCTCAGCCACTTGGAGCGCTCAATGGCGGCATTGCGTAGAGATCTCACTGAGCAGGAGGACCGTAATCGTAGATCTAACCTAAGCATTTTTGGTCTGCCGGAGGATGCAGAGAAATAATCTTCGTCCATGATTGAGTTCTTATATCATTGGATTCCTGACACCTTACAAATCTCATTCCAGAGAGAATTTGAGATAGAAAGAGCACATCGTGTTCCAACGTTTCGTTCTAAATCGGCAACCCAGCCAAGAGCAATAATTTTTAAGCCACTGCGGCATCAACATTCAGAACAGATTTTTTCTCATATGCGGAAGGCTAAAATGTCGTCTGGGAAGGAAATCGAATCTCAATTTCGCAGGACTTTGCCAGAGATACGGTCATAAGAAGAAAGGGCTTCCTTAATCTTCGGAAACGTCTTTCTGAGATGAACATTCCTTTTTCGTTTTCTGGTCCGTCGAAGTTCCGCATTACTTACAAAGGACGTTCCAGAATTTTCGATGAGCCGGCTGACTTAGCTACATTCCTGGACAACCAGTTGGAGATAGAGATGGAGATTCAAAGAGCGACATCGCAGGCTCCTGGTGCCTCAGGCACTTGAACTGTCTCTTTGTGTCTCCTTGATGGTGGTTTTCTGTATACCTATGCTTTCTCATCTCTCTCCTGTTGATCCTATATTTCAGTATTATCTCTAACTCCGTTACTGGAGTTTTTCCGTTCTCCTGATGTCCGCACTGTCTTCTCTTTGTATCCCTTTTCCTTGGTTTTCTCCTTTTTAGATTTCTTATTTGTTTTCTCTTTCCACTATTGTTGCTATTTATTTTTCTATAGATTTCTCGGTCTTCCATTTCACTCCTCTCCTTAACATATCTCCTTTCTATATCCTCTTTTTCTTTCAGAGTCATGTTGTTTACTCTACTTATCTATTTCATTTTCTCCTCTTTGCACTCTTTCTAACCTATTTCTTTTGCTGGTTTTTTTAGTCTGTCATTTTTTTCAGTTTCATTATCTTGTCTTCAGCCCTAGTAGTCTATACTCCATGTCAATATTCATTTCAGGTCAGTTTTTTCCTTCCTTGATTCTCGTCTACTACTAATAGTTACCTTTCTTTTTCTGATATGTGTCATTTCTTTTCTTTCTTCTTCGTCTCTATTCTCCTATTTTCTTCCTTTCTTTTCTTATATGTTTATATGTTCCTGCATTTTCAATTTCAATTACATATTGTTAACTTTATGCAGTTACGGATTGCTCATTAATTGTATATTTATTTTTAGGATGTACATAATTATTCTCATGTTTTTATCTAGTTTTCATGCTTTACCACATTGTTTAGTTTCCTTATCAGATTGTCTGATATTAATATATAGTATAGGTATGACTCTTGATATTGGATTATTAACTTAGTGTGATTGTACAGATTTCCTGGTTACATTGTGCTTATTTCTAATATTAGGCTGATATTCGTTGCTAGTTTGTTTGTTCCCATTTCCTACTTTAATGCCATCAGCTGGATATATTCTTGGGGCTATTGATATCATTTAATATTCCTCCTTGTACGGGTCCCTTGCTTGCCTTTCCACGTTCTCCCTAGTATGAATTTGGTCTTTTTTAGGCCTCCCCTACTGGTTCTTCTCTCTCTTCTCTCTTTTCTCTCTTCTTCTTTCTATCTTTTTTTCTATTTCGGATTACCCACGTGGATACTCCCTTTTTGTCCCTTATGTTTACGGGTTGGTTCCTTGTCTCTGTGAGGTTGGTTGTTTCTCTGTCATCCACGGCGTCTTTTTTCTTTTTTTATGTACTTCCATGTCAGGTTTGAATGTATTATCCCTTAATGTTAAGGGTTTAAATCATCCGGTGAAGAGGTCAAAAATCTTAGATTATTGTAAATCTCTTTCTTTAGACCTGGTCCTTTTTCAAGAGACCAAGGTCTCTACTAGAGAGGCGTTGTTTTTGAAGAAGGAATGGGTTTCGGATGTTTGCTGCTCTGATGCCTCTGGCAAACGAAATGGGGTTGTTACATTAATTTCGAAGAATTCAGGTTTATCTATAATTTCTTCTGATCATGATTCTGAGGGTCGTTGGTTGTTAACTAAAGTGTCGGATGGACATAATGATCTTTATGTGAATAATATCTATGCTCCTAACATTGACGATCCGACCTTTTGGAAATCGATTACCAAAAAATTAAATGATACCCCGCATTCTGGGAATCTTATTGTTGGCGGTGATTTTAATTTACCGATGGACCCTATTTTGGATAGGAATTCAGCTTTTCAGTTTCGTCCTCCAAAATCCCATAAACAAATGCTTAATATGTGTTCCTTCACTCAGCTTCAAGATATATGGCGTCTTCACAATCCCACTGGTAGTGACTTTTCTTTCTTTTCTTCACCTCATTCTTCCTTTTCTCGTATTGACTATCCTTGTTCATTCTTCTCTTGTTTCGGCCTCCTCTTCTCCGCTTATACATCCTATTTTGATTTCTGATCACGCTGCGGTTACTTTTACACTATCATCCTTTGCACCTAAATCACGTGCTCGTTCCTGGAGATTGAATACAGAAGTTTTGCATGATGCTACTCAGGTTACTGAATTCTCTAAGGCTATAGAAACTTTTTTCCATGAGAATGAAGGTTCTGTCTCTTCCCCAATTGTCCTCTGGGATTCGTTTAAATGCACTTTCCGTGGTCAGGTTATTAAATGTATGTCCAAACGGAATTCTGATATTAAAAAAGAGCTTACAGATTTATCAACTGGAATTAAAACTCTGGAAGCCACTTTTAGGCAATCTAAGGATGCATCCTGTTTACAGTTAATAAAACAACTAAAATACAAATATAATACTATTGTTACTAAAAGAGCCCATATTGGAGTACAAGCGCAGAAATCCAAAAAATTACTGTTAAAAAATCGAGCTGGGAAGATTCTTGCAGCTACATTAAAATTTCAGGATTTCTCCTTTAAGTCCTCGCAAATTTCTTCTATTACTGACCACTCAGGATCTAAAAAATTCCAAACTTGGTAAATTCTTGAAGTTTTTCGTGATTTTTCTAATAAATTATATACTCCTTCTAATCAATCCTCTTTTGACCAGTGTTAGGGTTTTTTTAAAATCGGTTCCGGTTCAGTCGGTCTCTGAGGATGATCGTATTTTTTTAAATAGGCCGATTTCCCCTGAGGAAATTGTTACCGCAATTAAAGCTACTCGATCTGGCAAGGCCCCGGGCCCTGATGGGTACCCTATTTTATTTTATAAAACTTTTCTCCCTGCGCTTGTTCCCAAATTGCAATCTGTCTTTGATTCTTTTGTTAAGGATGGGTCTGTTTCTGGTACTGCGACTGAAGCTACTATAGTAGTGATCCCAAAAGAAGGGAAAGACCATTCGGATCCCAAAAACTTCCGTCCTATTTCTCTTCTCAACATGGAAGCTAAGATTTTTGCCAAAATCTTGGCCAAAAGATTGGAATCCTTTATCCCTCATCTTGTTCATCCCTCTCAAACCGGTTTTGTGAAAGGACGTCTTGCGCGAGACAATATACGCACTTTTTATCATATTCTTGGTGCAGCTAAACGGTCTCAACTTCCTGCCGCGGCCTTGGCCCTTGACGCTGAAAAAGCCTTCGACAAGGTCTCTTGGCCGTTTCCTCGTGCTGTTTTATGTGCACACAACCTTGGCGACTCCTTCATTAATATGGTAATGTCATTATATTCTCAACCTAGAGCTAACATTAGAGTTAATGGTGCTACGTCGTCATTTTTTAATCTTCGTCAGGGCACTAGACAAGGTTGTCCTTTATCTCCGCTTTTATTTTTATTATCTATTGATCCTCTTCTTAGACTAATTGAGTTACACCCAGACATTAAAGGTTTTTCTTTTGGGCCTCACTGTAATAAACTGTTGCCTACGCAGACAATGTCCTTATTTTTTCAGACGATATCGCTTTGGCAATACCTGCTATTTCAAATACCATTTCCCTCTTCTCAACGGTTTCAGGGTATAGCCTAAATAAAGATAAGACGAAAATGTTCCCTTTGAATGCCTACTGTTTCCCTTCTCATATGGGTTCTGCAGGCTTTAAATGGCAGTCTACATAACTGAAATACTTAGGTATTTATTTCTGTTCTACCCTTTATGCCACTTCTGCCTATAACGAATCCCAGACTCTTCTTAAAGTGCGTCGTCTTTTGGATACATGGTCCCCGAAACATATTTCCTGGTGGGGTCGCCTCCAGACTCTTAAAATGATGATCACACCCATTATTAATTTCGTTTCATCCATGCTTCCGGTTAAGTTATCAGATTCCTTTTTTCATGAAATTGATGTTCTGGCATCCAAATTTCTGTGGAATGACAAACGTGCTAGACTTGCATACAAATTCTTGCAACAACCTTGTGATATGGGAGGATGCAATTTTCCTGATTGGGAAAAGTACCAAACTGCCTTTTTGGCCTCTCAAGGTGCTTTATGGTTCTCTCCTCCACCTCTTCATGTTCCTTCTTGGCTACTAATAGAACAGGACTTAGCATCTCCTTTGCCTACTGCCTCTTTTTGCACCGCATCTACTTTGCATATCCTGTTTTCTCGTTCTATAATTCTTGATACAATTGCTGCGGTCAGGAGAATAGATAAGAAGGTGGCAATCCCATTACATAAAACTAGGTGGTCGTCTATTTGGCGGAATTCTAAAATTAAACTCAACATTACTCCCACCCTCATGTCCTATTGGGAGGCTAAAGGGATTTCTCTTGTTAAACATCTTTATAGTGCTTCTGATGAGCCATTACCCTTTTCCACCTTGGCTCAAAAGCATTCTTTAACAAACCTTGATTTTTATACTTTTCTTAAAATTAAAGTGGCCCTTGCTAAGGTACGTCTTCATCCTACCTCTTCTACCATTTCTCTTTTTCATATTTGGACTAAATCTGGTCACCTAGCCTCCAAGATTTATACGTTTTTATCATCTGCCTCACTACCCGCACATACGACTGCTCAACAAAAATGGTTACACTATTTTGATCATGATGTTACGGATCATATTTCCTAAGATACTTGGCAATTGATTGGTAAACTCTCTCTTCGCAATAAAATCGCCCCATCTCTAATACAATCTAAATTTTTCTCTGTCAACCTCCTTCATTGGACGCCTGTTCGTCTACATTCGCTCAATCTTAAAGATGACAATTTATGTTGGAGTTGTGGATTGTTGGCGGGCGATTTTCAGCATATGTTTTTTGAATGTTCCCTGCTTCAGCCTTTTTGGAACCTCATCCATAAACATCTCTCTCTTATCTTTGGTATTGAGTTCCAACTCTCTTTTCCTTTAATTTTATTGGGTCCATTGGCTACCCCTACTCCTCTCCCCTTAGATCCAATGGAATTACAGTTGATGGATCTCCTTCTGACTGTTGCGGTGAAAGTCATACTTATGGAGTGGAAATCCTTTTCTTCGGTTTCTTATCATACATGGTGGGCTTGGGTCTCCTTTTTGCGTAGCGCTCACACTTCGGTTGATCAAGCTCATCTCTCTCCATCTATCTCTAGTGGGGTTTGGAAAGCTTTGGATGATTATATGGATTTGTCGTCCAAAGGGTTGGTTGCTCAGTTTCCTTTTAATTTGTCTGTCTAATTGGTGTCTTATGTTTTTACGTGTTGGGTTAGTCCGGTGGGAATCCTTCTTCTTTTTTCTTCTTCTTCCTTCTCTTTCCTGTCCTCTATCCCTTTCCATCTTTTCTATCGTTCTCTCTTTCTTTCTTCTTTCTTTTATTCTATTTCCTCCCCTTTCCCCGATTATAAATTTGACTGTGATACTTTTGTTTATTGCTTTGATGGTAGCATTTAACTAATTAGTTCCTTTATTTATAACAGGCTATTTTTACTTTTGAATGCATTTACTTTGCTTACACCTCAATTTGTAGCCTCTGATTGTGTGTTTATCTTGACTCAATTGTGTCACTTTTACTATATTATGTACCTTTTATTCTTTGTCACTTCTTTATAAATAAAATACTTTGAAATCAAAAACAACCCTATATATATTTTAGATTGTGATGTGTTTAAAAAAGCGATCACTTTCGCAGGAAAAGATCCATACGCAAAGGTGGAAGTTAATTTTGATTGTGTCACTCTAAGAATGGGAGTTAGTGACTGATTTCTACTTGATCCTATAAAGGCAATAAATGCAAAGCAGAGTGAAGACACCGTTGGTTCCAGGAAGTTCACATGTTGTTCATGGCCTCAACGATCTTTAGATCAAACGCCCAAATATTTATTTGTTAAGGTTTTCGCTTGCCTAAATGCCATACAATTGTTTTGTGAACTTTTCTCCCAAAAATGACACATTTTGTTTTGTTTAGGTTTACAGTCATGAAATGTGCTTGGCACAAAGAAGCAAGCACTTTAGTAGCATGCTGGAGGCCCACAATGCATACATTTAATAATACTTCACCATAATATGCCGGTGACCAACTCTGGGTGGATGAGAGTTGGCAGTGTTGAGTTGGGTACTTATGTCGGCGACGTATAACTTCTGCGGGGAACGGGATTTTGATATCAATTTATGATTATGATAAATTTAATAAAGAATCCCATTCATCTGTTTTGGATCGTTGCTATCTGTCATTGAGGAAAGGACCACCCCCGTATTGGTTAGACAAACCCCATTAACTGACGCCACTCTGAAGAACCACTTACAACTGATGAAGTTTCAAAAGTTTATATAAAGATTAATTTGAATACGATACAGTCCAATCAGGATAAAATCTCAAAGTATACAAAATACAAAATCGATTACAATATCCGTCGCTTTAAGCTTCGGTGTGAAGTGGTTCCTTCTGTGTCATCTGCAGTAAGATAAAAACAATAATCGAGTTAAAACTGTCCCTACTCTATGCTATGTGACAACCCTACTTCGCAAGTTTCTTCCCTAAAAAGGTGTCAGCAGTTTGACTCCCTATGAAGTTCAAACTCTCTTAGCCTCTAAAGGAAATCTTAAGCTTCAGAAGCAGTACCCTATCTGCCTACCCATCCGCTCTCTAAGGGTCCTCGGCCTACTGCTCCCTTGCGCTCTGGTGTCTCAGCGCATCTGCTCAAGGCATCTACCTTTTGCCCTTGCTCTGAGCAATTCGTCTCGCTGTTCCTAGTCTCCCAATTGCTACCTCCTCCCCGGGGTGCTGTCCCTAAAATACACAATCACAGTGTGGGTGGAACGCCCCTTGACGCCCACCACGGACTTTCCCCGATGATGTCAACTTCCTGCTTCTTCCATTGGTCACTCCTCGCGTCGTCCGTTAAGTTGACCCTTCTCCTTTGGATGTCATCTTCATCATTTCATCGTCGACATTTATCGATTCTTTCAGATCATGTAACATATGAATTTTGGACAAGGCCTTAACTTTATGTCTCTTAACTTGACCCTGCTAGGTCCTGTGAATGGTCTTGTCAAAACATAGTCCACCTCAAAAGTGTCTCTCCTCACGTTCGTGCAATAAACTCCGTCCGGCATTGTCACCTTAAATCTAACAAGTGCTAGACTTCTCGGCTCTCATGTCCACATCAAGCTATTTACGACCTTCACAAGACCACTAAATTACATTTCATGTGACTATGCTCCTTCGAGCTCTTGACCAGTTAGGTTACATACACAAATGACCTAAACTCTTCCAACATTCCTACAGAAACCCTCTACACAGCATAACCTTTGGCATACATTTATATATTCGTACTTTAGCAAAAGCCTTAGTTATACTTAAACATTCTACAAAATATATACTACATCAAATACATGAAATACATAGAATACGACTGTATAGAATATAACTTATGCATTTTCCTTGGCTACATCTTTATGTGAGTTCTCTTATACATTTATCCACGTTTCTCCACGTTTACGTCTTTCCATGTTACATTTCTCTCGCCGCTTTTCCCAATGTAAAGTTACACAATTTAAGGTTACACACGTACACGAATTCTACTGTGCACGTTCTATATTTCCTATGCATTTCTACACATTTCTATACATTTACCCTTCATGTATGCGGGTCTTCTAAATCTAATGCATTTTAACGTATGAATACATTTACATTTCCTATACCATGTTATCACATTCATTGGCCTTTATGCTATAGTCGCCAACTTTATATTACGATGTGCGTTTCATTCCTACGTTTATAACATATAAGTCTAAATATGGCTACTATATACTTTTCGTTCAAATTGCGCTCTCTCAGTTCCCCCCTTTGATGACTTTTAGGAGTCATCACTAAAAGCAATTTGAATACGTCCGTTATATAGAACTAGTTACATCAGTTCCCCTTTTTATCGACTCAAGTGTTCTCAGACTTTTATACTGTTGATCTTGTAGAACAGCTAGTCTCCTTTCTTGGTCTCTCATCGATCTTTGTAACTGGTTCGACCTATACCATTTATACAATTTTACTAAACCTAATAATGTAATTATACAAATTAATACTATTAATACAGGCTTTAATATGTACCAAACTATACTTTTGCCTAAATTTGCAAACCAACTTCCAACTTTTCCCACTCCATTTCCTACTTTTTCCCAAACATTTACTTTTGATAAATCTTCAATTTCTTGATGAATCTGTGTAATGTTCTGTATGACCTTTTCAAGTGGTTTTGAATTATCAGGAATATAAGTACAACATTCCTGAACTTTCAAAGCTTTACAAACTCCACCTTCTTTTGCTAATATTACATCTAAAGCAAGTCTGTTTTGTAAAACCATTGCTCTAATCGACTGCATCTCACCTTCCACTAACATTAAAGATCTTGCAGTGCTGGCAGACAATCTATCCACGACTGTCGCTAACCTTCTAATCTTAACATCGTTAAGAATCAAACCTAACAATGGAAACATCGCTCCAAATACATCTCCTACTACTTCTGCATCTCCTACTTCCCTTTTCGTTCTCCTCGAAGCCTTTCCTTCTATTATCGCCAAATCCTTTGCATGATATATTTTGGGGAAGACAATTGCCAAGTAACACGAACCATACCAATTGTCTGGAAGTTTTACATAGGCATTTCTCCCACATACAAAATACACATTCGGAATAGCTTGCATCCCTTTCATAAAATCCTTGGTGTAGTACTCCAGTCTAAAAGAGTGCTCGCAACTAACTTCACCTACAAATTCACTCTCATAATACGTTTTGCTTCGAGTTAAACATAACTTTCCTTTCTGCGTTCTATCCAATGCTATTGGACCATTGCTACCTTTCTTTTTATGTGTCTTCTCTTCTTCGGTCCAGTCTGTTTTCCATTGTCCTGACATTTTTAGAATCTTCTGCCGTCTGCATCGATCATCTACTTGTGCTATAAATCTTTTCTCTACTTCTGATACTTTGCAAGTCAGATTATTTCTACGTGCATATGATGTATCTAATGTGTCCCAAGGAAGAAAGAATTTAGCTAGTCTATCTTCCTTTTTGTAGTAGTCCCACTTATTCATTTGCTTATAATTCGGAACTTCAGGCAGTACCGAATCATAATTCGAAAAGTAGTACTCAAATCCTTCTCTACCATAAAATATACTAAGCAGTAAACTACATGTTATCCCATAAGTCAATGGGAGATGGTGATATCTAATGCCTTCATCTACAGAAGCCGGCAATTGCATACAAACGTAGCAATCTTTGGCCTCCATGGCATCGATATATTCGTACAATAATTTAGCATACGCATTTGACCTAAAGTTTCCCTGTGACTCATCTATGTGTAATCTACGAGCTTCATCTGCAAGTAACGCCTTTTCACGTGTAACGGTGCTCTCCTCCTTCTTTCCCACAAGAGCAGGTTTCAAGGTCGTTACAATTTTTACATTTGCTATTCTTTTATCGTTTTCATGTCCTGTCATGTAAGATATCGTTACTACTATGATTATGAGGAATATCACTATTGCTATAAGTGTACCTACTATACATCTAGCTTTTCTGTTTGGGTTGCCGTTCTCCATGTTATCAAAACAGCGTACCTCGTTCTCCAGCGAAAGTTCTCTTTCCAGTCTTTGGTTGCTTGTTTGCTTTCACAGTCTTTAAAAGTGCTTTTGATCAACAGGTATCTTTTCACCACAATGTCTTTTCTTTTCTTAGCAGCAGACAACCCTAGCCCTTCTCCGTCCTCTAAATGTAATCCCTAATTTTATTCTTCTTTCCACTCGGCGCTAGGTTATCTTCTTCTTTATAACATACATAAAAAAAGTCTTTTATGCATCAACAATTATTGTCGGACCTGCAGCTTTCACAACAATAATTAACAGTTCAAAACGAATAACTTTTTCTTCTTCTTCTGTCATTTGCCGACCAACTGTTGGAAATTGTAGTCTTTTTAGCACTAAATCTTGAATTTTACTCAAACGTGGGGGTCGGGGAAGTGTGAAAGTCAGTAACCCCTCAGTCTCAAGCCCAGGCGCCAACATCCATATCTCCACTGTCACGACTGGATCGAGAGTGGTTACTTTCACACTCTTCACTCTCCCAGATTTCTGTCCCCAATACATCTGCTAGATAAGTCCACTCTGGGGTGGCGTACCTTCTGCAGGGCACACGTACCCTTCTTGATCTCCGTGGACTCTCAGTTCCCGAATCTGTCGTTTCTTCCTCCTGGTCCGATTCTTCAGCGATCGGGGCAAGAGTTCTTTCCTTTTTCCTTTCCGAACTTGGCCTTTTCCTTCTCTCCGGCCAACTGGCTTCTTCACTCCTTGTCTTTCCGCTCCTTGTTCTAGGAACTGTCTCTTGGTCACTCTCAATTTGTTCAATATCTGTGTCGGATTCCCAGTTACTTTCTTCTCCTGAGGCAACTTCGGTCTCACTCGTGTCCTGACCTTCGTCGCCCTGTTCCAACACAGTTTCAGCTTCTTCGATCACCTCCACAGCTTGGCTTTCCCCCTCTATGGCTTCTCCGCTTCCCGCCGGATTCTCATCCGAGAGAGGAGCTGTGTCTTCTGGAGGTGTTGGCACTCTTCGGGTGTGTGAGGCATGTATCCAGTTTGGCAGCCCTCCACACTTCACTGCGGTATTCGTTACAAGTATAACTTGAAACGGTCCTCGCCAACGCACGTCTAAGCAGTTCTTCCTGACATGTTTCTTCACCAGGACCCAGTCTCCTGGACTCAGGTCATGGCACAAGTCTTGTATTGATGGAACCTCTGCAGCCTGGACCTGGAGGGACACAGAATTAACGGCATCAGATAGTCCCTTGCAGTAGTCCAAGATCAAATCGTCTGTGATGTTCACTAGCGCTGCAGTCGGAACCGATGGCAACCTCATAGCTCTCCCCATTAGCACTTCATGTGGAGAGAGGCCTGTTCTTCTATCTGGTGTGCTACGTATACTCATGAGAACTACTGGAAGTGCGTCTGGCCAACTCAGGGATGTCGACGAACAAACTTTAGCCAGTCTGGACTTGATAGTACTGTTAATTTGCTCTACGATCCCTGAAGCTTCTGGTCGATAGCTGCAGTGTAACTTTTGATCGATATTTAAAGCTGAACACAGCATCTTCACCACTTCGCTATTGAAATTAGTTCCTCTGTCCGATTCCAAAGAGGATGGCACCCCAAACCTCGGTATCAACTCTCTAAGTAACAATTTTGCTACTGTAAGTGTATCGCACCTACGTGTAGGGTAAGCCTCAACCCATCTAGAAAATATGCAAACAATCACTAGCACGTATCTGAGTCTGTTGCATGGAGGCATTTCTATGAAGTCAATCTGCATCCTATTGAAAGGCCCCCCAGACCTTCCTATGTGACTCAAGGTAACTGGTGTTCTCTTACCCACATTTAGTTGCTGACAGATCGTACATCGCTGACACACTGCTTCTGCCGCTACTCTAAATTTAGGGTTAAACCATGTCTGTCTGAATACTCTCACCATAGCATCTCTTCCTATGTGAGCTGATCCATGCAATTTCCTTGCCATTGGACTAATGAGTTCATTTGGTAATACTGCCCTTCCGTCGGCAGACACCCAGAAATTCATTTCGCTTTTCACGCACCCTGCTGTTTCCCAGCCCTTTTTCTCATCATCTGGTGCATTTTCCTGTACTGCTCTCAGTTCATCCCACGTATCTACAGTGTCTAACAACATGGTCAATTCAGTCATTTCCTGGATTCCCCCCACTTTTGCATCAGTGTGAGAATATCCCTGCTCTGCGCAATAACGCGCTACCTCATCCGCATACTTATTTCCTAGTGATACAAAATCCGTGTTTTTGGTATGAGCTACACATTTGACCACAGCTATGGCCAAAGGTTTTTGCAAAGCCTCTAACAGTAGTTTCACGAATTCTCCATTCCTGATAGGAGAACCCGAGGAGGTCATGTAACCTCTTTGAGACCACAACTGCCCGTAATCATGAACTACGCCGAAACCATACTGACTATCGGTGTATATAGTGACTCGAAGTCTATCGCCTGCTAAGCAAGCACGAGTCAAAGCCACAATCTCAGCTACCTGCGCGGAGTGTACTCCTTCCAGGCAAGCGGCTTCTATAACTCTGGTAATCGTGCATACTGCATAAGCTGCTCTCAGCTGACCGACATCGTTTCTTACGCATGAACCATCAACGAAGAAAATTTCGTCTGGGTCTGTCAATGGCTCATCTACGATATCAGGTCTCGGTTTGGTACATAGTTCAGTCACATCGAGGCAGTCATGTTCTGTACAATTTTCATCTTCCACTTCATTCGGAAGTGGCATCAAAGTTGCAGGATTCAAGACAGAGCATCTCTTTAGGGTCACATTCTCGGCAGCCAGTATGACCTGCTCGTAGCGTGTGAGCCTGCTATTCGTCAAATGCTGAGTCTTAGTCCTTGTCATTAACAGTTCTACAGAATGTGGTACATACACTTCTAACGGGTGACCCATAACTACGCTCTCAGATCTTTCAATGCTGACACCCGTTGCAGCTACGGATTTGAGACATCCGGGCAACGCTGCGGCTACTGGATCTAATGTAGCCGAAAAGTACGCCACTGGCCTGCGCGCATCTCCATGGACCTGTGCTAATACCGCTAAAGCGCATCCCTCTCTCTCGCAGCAGTAAAGCAAAAAAGGTTTTTTATAATCTGGCATTCCTAAAGCCGGGGCGCGACATAAGTCCTCCCTCAGCTGCAAAAACGCCATCAAACAATCTTTGTCCCATGGTACCGGATCACTTACTCCTTTGTGCGTCAGTTGTAATAACGGTTTTGCCTTCAGCGAAAAGTTTGCTATCCACTGTCGACAATAACCAACCATGCCTAGAAACATCCTGACTTCTCTTTGTGTTGTAGGCGCGTTCATTTTCATAATCGCCTCTATTCTGTCTGGAGATACCTTCCGCTTTCCCTTTTCAATCCTATGGCCCAAGTATTGCACCTCAGTCTTACAGTATTGCAACTTACTTGGAGACACCTTGTGTCCATTCTCAGCCAAGTGATTTAACAAGGTGATGGTGTCTTCTTTGCAAGCTTCCTCAGTTTCTGACGCAACCAGGAGGTCGTCTATGTACTGGACCAGAACTGAATTCTTGGGCAGTACTAGACTCTCAAGATTTCGTTTCAATAACTGGTTAAAGATCGATGGGCTCTCTGTATACCCCTGAGGGATACGACACCATGTTAGGACGCGATCTTCCAGCTTGAAAGCGAAAAGATATTGGCTCTCCTCATCTAATGGTATCGAAAAAAACGCCTGGCACAAATCTATCACCGTAAACCATTCAGCTTGGAACGGTATCTGAAACAGTATCACTGATGGATTCGGTACCACTGGACAACATGAGACAACAATGTTATTAATTTTTCGGAGATCCTGCACTATTCTGTATTTTCCACTAGGTTTCTGCAAACTCATGATCGGGGAGTTACATGGACTTCCCACGATCTCCTTCAGTATTCCCTGCTTAATCATGGATTCGATCACAGGCTTAATCCCTGCAATCGTCTCTGGCGTTAGCTTATACTGTGGTGTTCTTGGATACTCAGCATGGGGTCTTACCAAGATTTTTACCGGTTCCACTCCTTTTATCAATCCTATTTCTTCCCCAGTAAAATCCCATACCTCAGCTGAGACTTTCTCCCTCAAATCTTGTGGAAGCTCCTCCACTGTTAAGGTAGGATAAAGTTCCACGCATTCCCTTGAGTTTACAACTTTGAAATCTGCGTCCTCATCATTGGTCTGCACTTCTACTCCCTCAGGTGTGCAATGTATCGTGCAATTCAATTTGCACAGCAAATCTCTCCCTAATAAGCACACAGGACTAGAATCGCAGATCACGAACTGGTGTTCGTCACTGTATTTCCCTATTCTCACTGACACTGGTTCGGTCAGAGGATTCGTCATCCTCTTGTTTGCAACTCCTACCACCTGAACCATTTCTCCTGATATTGGCAGACCCGGGACTACTGCAGATCTCAACGTGGATCGAGTGGCCCCTGTATCCACCAAAAAGGTCGTAGGACATCCCGCTATTTCAGCCTCTACGTATGGTCCTCTCTGATCTACTTCCAAGGCGGCTCCTAGAGTACAGTCTTCCTCCCTACTCGCCCGCTGCCCTGTAAGAGGATCAACGTAGTAACATTCCTCTCCTCCTACAAACAATGGCATCTGTCTGTAGGTTTTCCCTCCGTTTGTGATGCGAGGTGGTTGAGGAAACGGGGCTCGAGGAGTCTGAGTCCCCCCTTTGACAAACTTGCCTTTCGGGACTGTGGCTCCCTTAACCACGTTGTTCTGAACCTCCTCCTCCTCCTGCTCAAATTCCCCTGACTCAACATTGTAAGGACACTCGCGTCGCCAGTGTCCCACCTCATTACACTGATGGCATCTCGTCGTCTTTTTCAGTGTCGCGATATCCATTCTCGGTCTCGGTCTTTCTTCCTCGTCTCTGCTCTGATTATTCTGTTTCTTTGCCTGCGTTCCTGTTCCCTGCTGTCGCTGTTTATCCTTTCCAGCAGCTTGCATTTGCACTAGCATTAACTTTTCTTTAAGCTTCTTCGCCTTCGAGTCTATCTCGTCACTACAGTACCTTGCATACCTCAGAATCTCATCCAAGGGTTTGTTCTGCCAACAGATCAGATGCTGTTGGATCATTAGGCATATTTCTGGTCTTAATCCGAGGACAAACTTTGAAACAAACTGTCCTATGTCTTTGGGATCCATCACATCTAACCCGCTGTATTGCTTGAATGCTTTCAGCAATCGCTCGTAAAACTCGTGCACTGTCTCTTTCGGCTCTTGGGTAGTCCGATCTATCTTAACCCAGTCTATATCTTGTACCGGTACTTTCTCTTTTAGCCATGTTATTACTCTTTCGTACTTTTCCATGACTCTATCAGATGGACCATTCGTCCGGGTATCTCTTGATGGCTCACGAGTGGGCCAATCAACACTAAGCTTGCACGCCGTCCATAAGTCTCCGGGTACTACGATATCGAACAATGTGTTCAAATCGACCCACAGTACCTTTGAAATCTTCACGAATCTTTCTACCTGCTTATACCACTCGACAGGATTATCTCTAAGCTTTGGGAAGGAATTGGTGAATGCCGCCAAATCCCCCCTAGTCCAAGGCACATGAACGTAACTTCCATTCGCGATTTCTCGCAAAGGGAAGGCTTCCATTCGCATCAAGTCTGTGTCCTGGGAGCCCTCAAGTACACTCCGTCTAACAGAGCCCTTCCTGGACCATCTTTCCTCCCATCTATCTAGATCTCTCCATATTCTGATACTTACGATCAATTCCCTTATGTGTACTTTCAACGCGATCGTTCTGCGATCATCCAAATCCTGATCCGTGCAAGTTAGCCTGTGGTTACTCTGTAAAGCCTTAGTTCGTGACAGGTCTACCATGTACCTGTTTGCTAAATTAGATAAGTTCTCATGAACTGACCTCGCTCTTCGAGTAATATCTTTGGATAGAAACAGTATCTCATCTGGTGTATACGAGTTTAATCTCTCTAGTTGCACAGTGCCATCAATCAATTCATCCAGATCTGCCTTCAAACTCATCACATCAAGCCGTTTCGCTTTTATTTCGGCTTTCAGCATTTCAGTTCTATGTTCCTCCCTCATATCCCTCTCACTTCCACTATGCGCCCTACGCCTGAGCACAGGTGAGTTATGAGGAGTCTTCCTTCCATCTCTTCGTTCCCACCCTTCTAGATCCCAAGCCTTTCCGTCGTCCCGTGGGGTGTGGTGGAATAAGGCTCCTTCCCCCAACCCTACGTTCCGATTTTTCGACTCGGTTTCTCCAGATGTGAGATAGGATCCACCGTTCTGCTCTAACCCATTATAACTTGCTTGTTGTCTGGTGTCGCTTAATAAACGATAGGGTCCGTCACGACCCTCCATGTTCCCGTGATCTCTTTCGCGATCACCGGAAGAATGGCGAGACGTTTCGCGACTCCCTATGTTTTCGTGACTCCTTCCACTGTCCCCGGATGTATGTCGAGACGCTTCGCGCCTCTCCATATTTCCGTGACTCCAATGTCTCGCATTCTCACCTGGGGCATGGTGTGTGCACCTAAAGGTATTCCGGTACTCCTGTGTCCTATGTTCCCCTTCACTGAAGGTGACACGAGGCACTTCGCCACACCCTGCACTTCTGTCTTCGCACATTAGCCTATTGCTGTTATCAGTGGGATAAGTATCTCTTCTGCTCTCTTGGCTTCCTCCCTCCCACTCGGGGCTGCTTTCGCCAGCTCCACAATGAGAGAGAATCCTGTTATCCTGCTCTCTCCACTCGGATCCCGTTTCCAAACTTTTATTCCGAGCCTCTTCGGCCGCATCCCATTCTCTCAGGTATTCCCTTAATTCCTTATGGGTTTTTGGTTTGGGACCCCTCAAATCCATTGGCCCTCTTCGATCTCCCTGTTCTACTCTGGGACCTGTTGCAGAATCTAATGGGGTACTCCGACTTATTGGTGCTCGTATTTGCCTGTGGGAATTCGTTGTGGCATTCCTATTCTCTTCTTCTGCTCTTTCATTGTCCCATCGTGCCTGTTCCTCCTGCTGGACCCCTTCCGGGTTGTAGATTGACACAATAGGGCCTATGGTGACCGGGACCTGCAAAGCGTCCGGCATTTGGTATGACCTAGCGCATTGCGTCTCCGGCACCTTCTGGACCACAAATCTTCCCACTACTCTCTGTTCAGGACTAGCTTGGGGTATTTCTATGGTCTTAGTAGCGTCCCACTCTGATACCGGGATCGACCTATATTCTCCCCACCTAGTTCCGTCTACTTGCGGTAATATGGGACTCGCAAGTTCACCGCTATATGGAGGTGGTTTATCTGTTAACAGCCTATCTATTAGATCCTCCTCCGTCTCGCTTTCCTCATCTTCCTGTTCTAGAGGTTTCCTTTCTCCTGTGGCCTCTATCATGGTGAACAGTTTGTCCGCTTCTACCTTCTGCACCCTCCATTTCTTAGCTTCTTCGTCCCATTTAGCATCCTGCACTGCCTTTACTGATCTTCTCACTCTTTCTTGGCGCCTTTTTACGCCCCTTTCGTGTGCAGTTCTAAACCACACACCAAGAGCTTCAAATTGTGTTGGCCTCGGTAGAGGTCTCATTGAAAGCATCGTCGCCTTCAGTTGGTTCAACACTTCTAATTTAAACGTTCCAAATTTTGGAAACGCCAGTTCTTTTTGTCCTTCAGTTAGCCTATGCCACTCGGAGATCCACAATATTGAATGTAAGCCTACATTTATTGCCATATGATGTGCTGGTGTGCCTTCTGGTGGAGCTTCTTCTCCGGCATATAAATTTCTCCTTTTCTTTTTAAAGATTTTCCCTAAACCTTTAAAGCACTTCATTTTGTTTACGTACGATATTTCTTACTTATTTGTGTCTTGATAACAACCACCAATCCCTATGCGACTCTCGCTAATCAGCCTATCCCAGCACGGTTCTACACTGACGTCACTTGTCTCTTCTTCAGCAGCTTCCCTCGTTTTCTCGACTCGTCTCACGATTTCACATGCGTTTTCATTCATACATTGAAAAATGACTACTTCCGTCCAAGCGATCACTTTTCTCTGACTGTACGGCCACAGTCTAACTGTAATTGTCACCTCAACTGGCACAGCGTCTTTCCTCTTACGGTCGGACACTTGCCTCAACTGATAGGTTACTTACACGCAGTAAACGTACGACCAGCGTCCGCTACTCATTCACTCACACATACGCTCCCCCTATCATCGGTCTGTCGGGAAATCAATGGTACCTCATGACCCCCTTTCAATGGTAGACAAATTACTCTAGGTGTTCGATACACCCGAACCACTTAAGTCCTCTGGACATAAGATTTCATCCAGTTGCGCGCGCTCACAACTTTCCCTCAATCACACTACAGGCATTCAACTCCGCTTGACATTACAACACAGGAACAACATAAAACACCGCAATCTTACAACGCATGACCCTTATACTCACTCTCGACCGACTCTGCTGCTTTTCTCTCGACGCACCATCAGCACCGTCTTCGGCTGCAATTCTTCTTCTGGTCGACGATGACTAGGGACCTTGGGGTAAACTAACCTGGCCTAGGTCGTCTTCCTCAAGAAGATAACCATCAAATTCTGCTACCAACTGCGGGGAACGGGATTTTGATATCAATTTATGATTATGATAAATTTAATAAAGAATCCCATTCATCTGTTTTGGATCGTTGCTATCTGTCATTGAGGAAAGGACCACCCCCGTATTGGTTAGACAAACCCCATTAACTGACGCCACTCTGAAGAACCACTTACAACTGATGAAGTTTCAAAAGTTTATATAAAGATTAATTTGAATACGATACAGTCCAATCAGGATAAAATCTCAAAGTATACAAAATACAAAATCGATTACAATATCCGTCGCTTTAAGCTTCGGTGTGAAGTGGTTCCTTCTGTGTCATCTGCAGTAAGATAAAAACAATAATCGAGTTAAAACTGTCCCTACTCTATGCTATGTGACAACCCTACTTCGCAAGTTTCTTCCCTAAAAAGGTGTCAGCAGTTTGACTCCCTATGAAGTTCAAACTCTCTTAGCCTCTAAAGGAAATCTTAAGCTTCAGAAGCAGTACCCTATCTGCCTACCCATCCGCTCTCTAAGGGTCCTCGGCCTACTGCTTCCTTGCGCTCTGGTGTCTCAGCGCATCTGCTCAAGGCATCTACCTTTTGCCCTTGCTCTGAGCAATTCGTCTCGCTGTTCCTAGTCTCCCAATTGCTACCTCCTCCCCGGGGTGCTGTCCCTAAAATACACAATCACAGTGTGGGTGGAACGCCCCTTGACGCCCACCACGGACTTTCCCCGATGATGTCAACTTCCTGCTTCTTCCATTGGTCACTCCTCGCGTCGTCCGTTAAGTTGACCCTTCTCCTTTGGATGTCATCTTCATCATTTCATCGTCGACATTTATCGATTCTTTCAGATCATGTAACATATGAATTTTGGACAAGGCCTTAACTTTATGTCTCTTAACTTGACCCTGCTAGGTCCTGTGAATGGTCTTGTCAAAACATAGTCCACCTCAAAAGTGTCTCTCCTCACGTTCGTGCAATAAACTCCGTCCGGCATTGTCACCTTAAATCTAACAAGTGCTAGACTTCTCGGCTCTCATGTCCACATCAAGCTATTTACGACCTTCACAAGACCACTAAATTACATTTCATGTGACTATGCTCCTTCGAGCTCTTGACCAGTTAGGTTACATACACAAATGACCTAAACTCTTCCAACATTCCTACAGAAACCCTCTACACAGCATAACCTTTGGCATACATTTATATATTCGTACTTTAGCAAAAGCCTTAGTTATACTTAAACATTCTACAAAATATATACTACATCAAATACATGAAATACATAGAATACGACTGTATAGAATATAACTTATGCATTTTCCTTGGCTACATCTTTATGTGAGTTCTCTTATACATTTATCCACGTTTCTCCACGTTTACGTCTTTCCATGTTACATTTCTCTCGCCGCTTTTCCCAATGTAAAGTTACACAATTTAAGGTTACACACGTACACGAATTCTACTGTGCACGTTCTATATTTCCTATGCATTTCTACACATTTCTATACATTTACCCTTCATGTATGCGGGTCTTCTAAATCTAATGCATTTTAACGTATGAATACATTTACATTTCCTATACCATGTTATCACATTCATTGGCCTTTATGCTATAGTCGCCAACTTTATATTACGATGTGCGTTTCATTCCTACGTTTATAACATATAAGTCTAAATATGGCTACTATATACTTTTCGTTCAAATTGCGCTCTCTCACTTCAAAAGCAGAGGAGAAAGAATGCCACTTTGTTTAAGACCTCTGTGTTCATAAACGTTGGCAGACATGGTCTGACATGTGTCCAATTTCACCTTGACCCGTGTTTAAATATAGTAACATGTAACCGATATTGCGGGATATGCCAACTGTCCAGTATTTTCCAGAGATGATTTCTGTTGAGATGGTCACAGGCTCTGCAGAAAGCTACAAATCAGGAGTACAAGAGCCTTTCCTTAGGTGTGGACTGATTGGTGAATATAGATAGGGCAGCTAGATTGTCAATGGTGCTTGCTGTGGCTTGAAAGCCTGATTAGTTCAAAGGAATCAAATTAAGGCTGCTCGCCCGAGCCTCTAGGTCCTGCAGCAAACGGTTGGCAATAGATTTAGACTCCACATCGAGCAAAGCTATCAACCTGTAGCTACATGAGCTCGAGGATGGGGCTTTTTTAATTCGGACTGTGAATGCAACCAAGCCAGGAGGCTGCAATAGACATCAAACTTGTCTAATGAAATTTGCAGCCTATGGATTGGAGTTATCTTTATATAAGGCTGGAGGCAAGCTGTTCGGGCCTGTGGATAATTGGTTCTGCTTTTCTTTATAATTGCATTTATTTGTCCTGTGGAGTACTCTGTAGGAGAAGCGGGTGGTATGGTAGCTTTAAGCAGCACCACTATTTTATTTTCCACTTTAAGATAACTTTCTTTTTCCCCTCTGTATTATCAAATACAAGCAGTTTGAATGATAGAAGAGTGTCTGTTGCCACCTTTTGAAGTACACATTTTCCAAGCTCTTGCTATGTTAGACTTACAGTTGCTAAGTGCAGCGGATACACTCTTCCATGTGTTATATCGTCTGATGGCCTTAAAGTTCCATCTGATTCTTTACCCCGAGTCGTGGTTATTAAGGTGCCTGCTTCCATTATACTGTTTGAATCAGCTATGACCATTATCTGAGAGACAAAACCTGATTTTGTACTAGGGACCCTCACAATTGTGTGGCATGCTTATTCATCGAGTCCTTGCCTGGCTGCCAAGAATACATAACAAGGGAAGGCCCCTTGTGTCAGGAATTACCTCTATTTTGGAACCAATGTTGAAATTCCTTTTCTGAGACCATTAGTAGAACACATTCCCTCATACATATAGGACACAAAAGACTTGTTATGTTTATTGAGGAACACCCAGTATAATTCTGAAATCACAAAGGTTATATCGTTATTTTACTTGATACTTTGATACTCTAATAGTTCTAATCAAAAGGATGGTGTGGAAAAATCAAGCACCTTCTCATTGATCTTAGAAGGGCAGTCCTATTGAAAATATAATATACCGCTCACACACTGAAACCTGATTCAGTGTCATGCTTCATCATTGGCTGACTGCAGACCCCACCTATGCATCGTGTGGCAAAACGCTGGGGTCTGCACAGCCTTGGGACTGCCTGTGGTGCCTCCTGATCTGAGAGCTGGTAATCACGAATTAACCAGGTCATGTCCTTGTAAGTCCTACTCAGTCTTGCAGTCCTTGCAGAAGCCTGCGCTCATTGCCTGTCCGTCGTATCGCGACAGGCTTGGAGTCTGAGTGTTCTCACCCTGAGCAGTAAGCAAGTCTTGCTTTATAAGTGTAATGTTGTGTGGGCAGGTCTTGGCACCTCTGAATTCCCCGAGTCTGCTGTAGGATGTGACTGTCTCCCACGCTCTAAAAAAAATATTTTCTTTTTTCAATGATAATTCTTGTAACTGAAAACCTATATGGTCCGTATTTGGATAGCTCTTCGAGTTTCAGTAATACTTGCCTCCTCAAGAAGATGAAGCGTAAGCCAGTTTGCATGGATCTGCTCATGACGCAGGATATGTGTGTGCATAGGTGTGTGGCTAGGTGTGTGCATAGGTGTGTGGATAGGTGTGTGCATAGGTGTGTGCATAGGTGTGTGCATAGGTGTGTGCATAGGTGTGTGTGTAGGTGTGTGCATAGTTGTGTGTGTAGGTGTGCGGCTAGGTGTGTGCATAGGTGTGTGTGTATGTGTGTGCATAGGTGTGTGCATAGGTGTGTGGATGGGTGTGTGGATAGGTGTGTGGATGTGTGCGTGAATAGGTGTGTGGATAGGTTTGTATGTATAGGTGTGTGCATAGGTGTGTGGCCAGGGTATGGATGAAGTCTTTAACAATGGCGCATAGTAGTAGGCTGGACTCGTTTGGTTTGTTTGTGATTTTTGGGATGCTGGCTGGAGTCAGCAGAGAAGGATGTCACGGAACTGTCAATAATCGGGATGGGTTAGCTCGCAGCAGGAGAGGGGTCTACGCTTTCTCTTTATCATCAATCAGCCTTTTGATGCTCTGCTTGAAGAGACACCATCGATCCTTATGGCTGGTGTGACGTGCTGAGGAAGAATGTTATAGATTTGAGAGCAGTCAGATGCCTGAAAGTTCTTTAAAACGTCCAGTCAATTGGATTGCTTTCCCTCTTATGTCCATATTAAGAAGTATGACGTCCTGACCCCCCTCCCTGCTCTCTGATGCCGGATTTGAGGGTGTCCCTGGGAGCATTATTGTCTTCCTGTTTGGATTACCGCTGGTGCTGTTAGCTGCTGGCTAGTTCAAGGTTGAATCTTGTGTTCTGGGGCTCTTCTTCAGTGAGTGTTGATGATTTCGTGGGGCTGTCATTCCTAAAAGCCGACAATAGTACCTCCGGAGTTTAGGTAATGGTATCTTGGGCAGGGCTGGACAGGGGGCTAAACGTCGCCGTTCTAGATGTTTTAATACCAGACCCTTACGGCAGACAGAGATGGGCTCGCAATCGAGTCTGACCCCTTCCAGAGTATTTTAAGGGAGGGTGCTCCTGTAAAAGAAGCTTATGGATTTTAGAAGTTTATGGATTTTTTGTTATCATCATTAACAATGTGTACTTTGCAATTTCCAATATGCAGACCTAATTTAAACAAATGCCTTTGAAACGAATATCCTATGATGTGTAGAGGTGTATGTTCTTATGTGTTTTAGTTAGGTCACATTTCAGTGCAAACGCCATTTTTAACTAAGATAGAAATAAGTCCTGTCACTCATTCAGTGTTCACTCCACCAGGCACTTCCTTGTCCGATAAGCATACTCAACTTTGCAATGTATGAGAATAATTCTCATTGTTGTTATTGTTCTGCTCATGGTAAACCTTTCATACTGTGATGTATTTCGCAACATTTTATTATGTCTTCCACTTATGTGCAATCTTTTGATTCAAATAGTGTGACACTCTAAATGTAACTGGTTTGTTTGAACATCTCCGGATAGAATTAGCTTAGATGGTGCTGATTTAGCATTCACAATAGGGTTAGTGCCTAGGTATTAAGGTAATGACTTTTATTGTTTTTCTTGTGCTCCGATTTGCGGAAAAAAATGATACATGTGCTCACACCACGATGAATCTGCAGAAATGTTGATTTCTTATGCAAGAATAACTTATAATATTCTTTGATTTTTGGGCGCCCCAGATCTTTCCTTAATGCTGTTAGGGATGCTGTCAGATTCCTTTCAGATTTTGCCCCCTATTGAAACTTAGAATATATCCTGATATTTACATGCTCTGTACAACTCTGCAATTGAAAGCCTTCATGGCATTTACTCTGTACCTCTTATTTTGAATTTTGGTAAATAAACCCTTTAATTTTCAGTGATCTAGAACTCAGTTATTGAACGTGGCCAAATTTTCCTTAAATTGGAATTATATAATGAAATTGTACTTTATGCGTTCTGATGCTTTGGGTGATGCTTTAATTGAGAACACATTGCCTCATAAAATGGAGGTTTAGCACCTACTTCAATCCAGTTTATTGTGGGAGCTCTGACTTCGGTACGTTTTAAGTGTCTTGATTTTGTAGTATCCTATTTGGCTCCACCACGCTATGGCCCAGCAAGTCCACAAGTACATTCTTTGCCAACAAAAAAAAATAGTCTTTGTGAATGTGAAATCAGTGTACCACTCCATCAGGGCTGCTCTGAGGGCTGGATCACTCAATTCGCCCCACCTATCAATGGGTTCCTATTGTCCCCTATTTGAAGTCAGGTTGTAGTTCTCCTTGAGGTGTGTGCATGAAGGAAGTCTTCTGCTGCATTTTCCTGAGCGCTGGTATGTTGATTTGTGGGGGGGATGCATTTGCTGTGATTTTTGGAGGTGAAGGTAATTTTCGTATTAATTAGTGTAAGACGCAGAAAACAAATGTGAGTCTGAGACGCAGGTTAAATCTGTTAGAAGCTAAAAAAGATGACTCTTCCACTGCTTGACATACATTGCCCAGAACAGAGGCAGCCTCAAAGGGGCCATCCGATAAAAAATGTCACAAGAGATCTCAAAGCCCTCGGCAGATATCATCTAGCAAAGCAACATTCTTGAATGCCTATTGTTGGTGCTTGTTAGATACGCACGGCTGGGTAAAAAGAACTGTGTTTCTTTTCCTTCACTAGATGGCCCCTTTAATGAGTTTTACAAAGTTCTGACTGCATCTGTAAAACCTGTTTGATAATGCTTCTATGGCCACATATTCAGGATAAAAATATTGTGATGCAAAAATATTACACCACAAAATATTGTAGACTAAAACATCTACTGCACATACTTACAATGCAAAGTACAAAAATATGGAGTACAGAATGCATTGGACAAAATATTGACATTACACAGGTAAGTAGATATATTTAAAAATATTTAGCATTGTAATACATTAGATATATACCGGAGGGGCGGCATAGGTTGATGGTCAATGTTGAGCATCAGAAACTAATATGTTTCGAGCATTGTGACCTCTCCCCTCAATCCCCGTGCAGCCAATAATCCCCCAATGAGGAGTTTACTGCATTTTAATGTAACCACCTCTGGGTTACATTTTTTTCACCCTCATAGCAACTAGTTATTAGGGTTCAAAAAGGGTTGCAGGTATGGCAGGGTGTTAGTGTACCCTGACCACCCAATTCCTTTTTATTTTTTGGTCCTGAAGAAAAACCGGTAAATCCCCTTGTTGGTTTGAAACATGTAGACCTAACACATATCACAGATACATTTGGTCCTAATTAAGCCTTCACTGTATCGACATACACTGTTTTTAGCATTGTCCAGTAGTCTTAGAATAAATAATCTTTGGATAAGTCATACCAGGACAATTTTTAACTCACTGACTTTTTTTCTTTACATTCATCACTCACATACCCGCTCCACTGTATCCCAGGTGTTGCAGCACACCTTGACGGCACTCGGCTGTCAAGGTGGCCCCGATGATGAAGCATGTCACCGACCAGGTCGGTGAGTGAGGGGTTCCTTAAAAACAAAGAAGGACTTCTTCTTTTCTCCATTAGAGTCTCATCCCACCGATATCGGTTTCTAGCCTTATCTTTGGTGGTACTCCTTATTTTGTTATACAGTTACCTAACCTGGGGATCGGGAGTACCCTTCCGTCCACCAAGGTGGATAAAATCCCTTTGCTCTCCAATTTTGTTTATAATAGATCTTAACCTGCACCTAGATGAGACTGACAATTCAGTTATCTTAGAACTAGTTGAGAGCCTCTCAGCACTCCAGTTTAATCAGAAAGTGTCTGGATGCACACACTTTAAAGGTCACCTCCTGGACCCAATCTTTACCAATATTGAGGATCTCTGGGTAGGGTCCTCACTCAACTTGCTGGGTCTGATAATTTTTTGATTCACTTCTCTTGGGCCATCTTGGGACCACCAACTCTATGCAACAAGACTATTACGCAAGATTGTCTATGGTCAAACCTTCCTATTGAACAGTGGATCTCAGTTTTAGACGGCACCATGCCTTCTCAAAATGACAACCCGAATGTGGCCGACGACATGTTTAATCAATGGATCACACGTTCGCTAGACCAAACCCTCCCTAAACAATCAATCCCCAAAAAGAACAGATCTAAGTTAACACCATGGTACTCCGCGAGCCTTCGTGAACTCAAACAAGCTTGTAAAAAGCTAGAGAGAGAATCGACAAGAGATTATGCATTATCTAGCAAACAAGAATATAGGGCCAGCATTAAATCTATCAAAATGAAATTAAAAAAGCACAAGCCTCATATTATGTGGAAAGAATCGCTCTTGCCACAAATGCACCACAGGAAATTTTCCGTATCGCTAAAACTCTGACCAAACTTCCCACTCCACCCGCTAGCACAGATGCGGCCCCACGCACTGCAATGACCTGGCTGAATTCTTCTACAAGAAGATTCACTATATATAGCTCACATTCCGGGGTTCAACAGTCCACGTCGACACATACTGGACGGATATGAAACCCTCAGATGTACAAGTAAAGCTAGAGCATATTCCCCTCTTAGACACGAGTACTCTCAAATCCATTTTCACCCAGGTTAAATCAGGCTCTCCACAGGATCCAGCCCCACCGCATGTCTTGAAATTGGCAAAAGATACCATTCTACCGGTGATTCAAGAACTTATCAACAGCTCTATCTCCTCTGGAGTGGACCCTTCACCATGGAAAAATGCCATGGTAAAAGCAATGCTGAAAAAGCCCAATCTCGATCCCAGAACAATGGGGAGCTACCGGCCATTTACCTACTCCTGGTAGTTAGTAAAATCGTAGAAAGGCATGTCAATTTGGTTTTATCTGGATTTGTAGAATCAAACTTCTTGCTCCATCCCTCGCAAACGGGGTTCCGGCCCTGTCAGGGTACACAAGCAGCTCTCCTCGCCGTGTCAGAAGAGTCCAGGAGGATCCTGGATCAGGGAGGCACTGCTGCCATCAACCTCCTGGACCTCAGCTCTGCATGTGATACCGTTAACCAAGCCATCCTGATGCACGGACTCAGGAGTCTAGGAGTGTCAGGAGATGCAGCCATATGGTTAGAATCGGTTCTAGAAGATAGATCTTTTCAGGTCTTCGGAGGAGAAGTGGTGTCTAAACGTCTGGCCCTCATCTGTGGAGTGCTTGATTCCGGTCCAGGAAAGACATGGCTTGGCAGTTCGGTCTGGACTGTTCCCATGAGGCACAGGGTCAAGACTGATTTGCATGTGGCCATGTCTGAACTGGGGTGGCTTGGTGAGCAAAATAACGATGGATTAAACCCAGATCTGTGACTGGGGGTGAATGATTTACCATTGTGCAACATTCCATCCATCATCTTGTGTGTTTTGCTCCTCATCTGTGGAGTGCCACAGGGATCTTACCTGAGCCTCACCCTATTTAATATATATATGAGGCCGTTGGCCGACATAGTACAACCATTTGGCATAAAAATTGACGCACAGCTTGTTGTGGCCTTAAATCATCCTGAAAATTCATCTGCTAGCTTAAGTCCCTGTCTAGAGAAGGTTGCACAATGGATGGAGCTCTCCTGTTTAAAATTAAATGGGGATAAAACCGAATTCATGCGCCTTGGCAACCCTCCCATCTCTAGTACAGGGCCAACTTGGCCAAAATGTTTTGGCCCCACCCCACTGAAAAAAAACCCAGATTAAAAGTCTGGGTGTGTGGCTGGACCACTCACTGACTTTTGGATACCAAACAGCTAAGCTGTCAGCAACATGCTATGGCATCATGAGGATGCTCTGTATAGTGCTCCCCCTTCTCCTGTTCTTGGCAAGAAGGATAATGACCCAGGCTCACATTCTTTCACCAATGGACTATGGTAATGCACTATACCTGGGAACCCCGAAGGCTACGATAATTAGACTTTAGATCACCCAGAATTGTGCACCTTGCCTCCTTCTGGGTCTCTCCCATAGGCAATCAGCTAAACCCGCATTAAAGACTCTACACTGGCTACCAATATCAGAAAGGATCAAATTCAAGGCACTTGTATTGCCTATAAGTGTTTTCAGGGAATGGGACCGGCAATCAATGAGCCCCTGATCATCCGATACCAACCAAACAGAAGCCTTCGTTCATCAAACATGCTGTTTGCACCAGTTCCAAAAAGAAAGAGGGCTAGAAGTGGTGGCCAATCCTTCACTTACAACGTGGCTAAATTGAGGAACACCCTTCCCCTTGACATTTGACAGGAAACCAACCATCTATCTTTCAGGAAACAACTAAAAACCTGGCTATTTTAATTTTCCATCCCCCTAGGTCCAGGTCCGCAGATAGCGCTGGAATGCCTTAGGGTAGCTATGCGCTCTAAATTTTTTTATTTCATACATTAATTATTTCATTCATTCATAGTATTTTGGTTTGATCATAACTAATCTCTGTTTGATTGTGTAATAGTGAAGATCTTTAAATGTGTTTTGTAATCTTATCCAGGTTTGACCTAGAACAACTTTATACAGGGGATTCTTTTTGTTACCTTAACTGTGGAGCCGGTATAGAGGTGAACCTTGCCAAGACTGTGGGACAGATCCCGTGCTGTAGCATCTCTCACAAATACTTTTTGGAGTTTCAAGCCAATACTCAGGCTTTTACTTGAAATTGGCAGTTCTACTTTGTCTGTAGGTTTAGTCAATCTTGATAAACGTTTGCACTATACTGATAATTCTGCATTTTATTTTGATTGCCTTGCACATATAAAGGCTGCTTGCAAACCTGAATCTTGGTAGCTTGGATACTATCACTTCTTCAAATTGTAGTTTTACCTGATATTTTAGTAATATGCATCCAAATGTCCCTAGGGTTCTTGCTTTTGCATTCCTTGAATAATTCTAGCCACTGAACACTTTGCTTCCTAAATAAGTCTCTAGTGTTGTTTCATAAGTGCAGTGTGAACCATGCTTTCTGTGGTCCGTTTGGGCAGTGAATGTTGTTTTTTTTTGTTTTGTATAGTTGTCCCATTATATGAGTTCATGGGGAACATCTTTCCTTTCCAGCCCTTATAACAGGGTGGGTGCTATAACTGATGTTCATTTTTCCATTTTTGTTTTTAGAGATGAGAACCATTTTATTTGTGTTAGTTTATGTGTTCATACAATGGTTCCATAACAGGAATTATTTGATTAATAGCCAAAGTTATGGATTGGGGTAAGTGGTTACTTTTTAGCTGGTGATGTATTTTAAAGCTAGCGAAGCAACTGACATTCAGTCAGTGGATGAGATGGTATAATCTAATATTGCTTTCCTTGCCTTTGTGATTGATATTTGAATTTCTGCAGCTGTTATGTTATGTTATATGTTATATTTATTTTTGTATAGCGCACGGCTACTCAAAAAGAGTGTCCCGGCGCTTTAATAATAAGATCTGCAGCAGAATAACACAACACTGTGATAAAAGCAAAATAGAAAACAGAATCAGAAAAGGAAAAGAGGAACAGCCTAGAGGGCAAACAGCCAAGTTTTGAGGCCTTTCCTGAATGCAAGTAAACTAGTGGCTCCACGGAGTGTCAGCGGCAAGGTGTTCCACAGCTGTGGCGCCAGCAATCCAAAGGAGCGGCCTCCAATGCGAGCTCTCTTAACGCAAGGCACAACCGCCAAAAACAGAGATTCTGATCTGAGAGAGCGGGCCGGGTGATAGAAGGCAAGTCTTCTTTGGAGATACTTGGCTCCCACCGCGTGGAAAGCCTTGTAGGCCAGGGTTAATGCCTTAAAAGCGATCCGTTTGCGGAGAGGGAGCCAATGTAAGGTCTGCAGAAGGCCAGCAACACTGGCTCGCCTGTTAAGGCCATAAATGGCCCTCGCGGCAGCGTTCAGCACCACTTGAAGCCGCTGCAACAGGTACTCTGGCAGGCCCAGGTAAAGGACGTTGGCATAGTCCAACCTGGACCCGATCAGAGCCTGCACAGTCAGCTTCCTGTGTTCCTCAGACAGGAGAGGTAAAAACCTCCGCAGCATCTTCAGGAGGCCAAAACATGTGCCCGTCACCCCTAGGATCTGGGATCTCAACGTCAGACCCTTGTCCATCTTGACCCCTAAGTTCTTAGCTACTTGAGATGAACAGGACGGGGGGTACATGTTAATGGGCCACCAAGCTTGCCAGTCAGGATCCGACGCACACCCGAAGAAGAGTACCTCCGACTTATCCGGGTTGCACTTGAGGCTGTTCAGCTGGAACCATTTAAAAACAGCCCCAAGGCAATCCCGGATACTCTCTCCATCGAAGTCTCCTACCCTCTTACAAGAAAAGAGGAGCTGGGTGTCGTCGGCATAGGATACGATCTGGGCCCCGAACGACTCCGCCAACGCTGCCAGAGGGGTCATAAAGATGTTAAAGAGGGTCGGGCTCAATATAGAGCCCTGCGGGACCCCGACTCCCAATGGCGGCATCACGGCAGAGTCTGGGGAGGCCCAGACCGTTTGTCGGCGACCAGCTAGAAAAGATGAAAACCAGCTGAACACCGTCCCCCTTAGGCCAATCTCATAGGGTCTTGCGAGAAGGCCCTCATGGGGGACGGTGTCGAAGGCCGCCGACAGATCCAACATGACCAGCATGGCTTTGCCCCCGGAGTCCAGAACCCCTTTAATGGCTTCGGACACTTCCAGGAGCGCGGTCTCTGTACTAAGGTTCGGGCGGAAGCCGGATTGAGTGGCATGCAGAATCTCATGTGTTTCCAGATAACTGGAGAGCACAGTGTGTACGTGTTTCTCAACAGTTTTCGTGAGAGCCGGCAGAAGAGAAATCGGTCTATAATTGACCGGAGCCTCAGGATCGAGACCAGGCTTCTTCAGCAATGGGATGACCATTGCCTGCTTCCAGACCTGCGGAACCAATCCCTGGCTCAGCGAAAGATTCAGGAGAGGATTCACCAGCGGATTTATGACTTCCGCCATTTTTGCCAAGAATTTGGCCGGGCAGGGGTCCAAGGGCAACCCAGATTTAAGATTGCCCATAAGCACTAAGGAGGCAGAGGCAGAGATAGATGGAAAAACGGCCAGCGTCGGGCCTAGCGGAGCCACGAGGCCCGAATCGTCCTCGGAGTTGATTCGCCTCACGGGCGCCCCCAGTGGAAAAGAGTCCTGGATAAGCTTAATCTTGCTGGTGAAGAAATTTGCTAGATCAGAGGCCCAGGACTTAGAGGGCATACCTTGGGATGCATTGGACCGAGGGGCCATAAATTCTCTGACTATGGTAAAAATCTCCTTACAGGAGTTGGAGGCGGCTTCTATCCTCCCTGCAAGATATTCACCCATTGATTACTCTGAGATTGATTCCTGACAATAAAGTGACATATTTCCCAGATGATCTATTTTTTGATAGAATTGATTAATCTTGGATGTTCCTAAGTTGATTTTGTTTGTTGTAGCTCATGTTCTCTGGATCTTGAGACATTCGGTTAGAGTTTGTTAATATTATGCTAGCAGACTTCATTTTCTGTATTACTGATGTAATTTGTTGATGAAGAGAGCATTTTATGTTCCCTTTTTTCTCGTCTTGGTTGTAAGTATATGTTTGCTGGTATTAGGAATGTGTGGCCGCACAGTTCTGTCTGAAATTTCACTCTGATAAAAGCTAAGATAAACCGGTCTTAATTTTCTTCCATCTGAGCACGTCGTCTTTTTGCTACCAAAGCTGCCAGACCCCTGATGGTCTTCTTTTTAATGATTTTCATATTGCTGGCTTGTCTAAAGTTTCGAATTCTGGGCGATTTACTGTATCAATTTTCCAGCTTTCTTGGAGCCTTCTTTTGTTTTGAATTTGTGTTCCTCTCAGATACATACAATCATCATGTTTTGCTAAAACCACTTATTAGCAAGTCGTATGTAACACACTTGACAACATGTGTACAAGCTGTCAAAATACATTTACTCACCTTTCTTCATCATTCTGCTCATTACCCTGATTGCCTGTCGGTTCCTGGACAAGAGAAACAAAGAGTAGACATGGTTAGAAGCCCCTCTGGGGCTTCACAGCGAAGTTGTGGGACCCTTTCAGAATCTCAGATGTTCTCATTGCTAATGCCATTGATTAAAGCATGGTCATAGAGGAGGCTGTGGATCATCTTCTGGCAGACCAGAGATGATGTCTCCTTCTTTCCTATTGCCAGGCGGTTTCTGGAAAACAGAAGAACATCTTTAAAATAGCAAAGGGGACTCCAGCAGCCAAGGAGGTCTTCAAGCGGGTGTGTTCCTTGGAACAAACCATGCATTACCGAGGCTGTAGTGATGCTCCTTGTGGCTATCTGCGGTACAAAAGGGGGTGGTGATGGACGGAGCATCTGAATCAATCAAACACTCACACTCAGTCAAAAGATCTGGGTTTAATCCATCACCGTTCTTTAGCCCACTCTGCCACCCCAGTTCAGACATGGCTATATGCAAATCAGTCTGACCCTGTGCCTCATGGGAACAGTCCAGCCCGAACTGCCAAGCCATGTCTTTCCTGGACCGGAAACAAGCTACCGAGGACCGGTTTCTGGCGTTCCAGCCGTCTTCAGCCCGGCTTGCTTGAATCCAGTGGCAAAGTGAGCAAGGGACTCACGTCTGAGCATACCCTGCCACACTTATGGCGGCCAAAAGCGGTACAAAAGGGGGTGGTGATGGACGGAGCATCTGAATCAATCAAACACTCACACTCAGTCAAAAGATCTGGGTTTAATCCATCACCGTTCTTTAGCCCACTCTGCCACCCCAGTTCAGACATGGCTATATGCAAATCAGTCTGACCCTGTGCCTCATGGGAACAGTCCAGCCCGAACTGCCAAGCCATGTCTTTCCTGGACCGGAAACAAGCTACCGAGGACCGGTTTCTGGCATTCCAGCCGTCTTCAGCCCGGCTTGCTTGAATCCAGTGGCAAAGTGAGCAAGGAACTCACATCTGAGCACACCCTGCCACACTTATGGCGGCCAAAAGCGGTACAAAAGGGGGTGGTGATGGACGGAGCATGTGAATCAATCAAACACTCACACTCAGTCAAAAGATCTGGGTTTAATACATCACCTTGTGGCTATCTGGCCCCAAGCTCTGTTCTTAGGGCCCTCAGCAGGTCCTGGGCATAGGTGCAACCCCTTAAGAGATGGTGGGTTGTCTTGTCTGCAGTGTACCCTCTCCAGTCTGGACCTGGAGTTGAGCTCTTCTGCATGCATAAAGGCTCTCACTGGCAGAACTCCTGGATTTCCATCACAGCGATGTCCTTTGGCTTGTTGGTCAGGCGTATGAAGGTGATGTTCTTCCACACATTGTCCACTGTTGCAGAGGGGAAGGCACAGATCTGTTTGCAGTTTGCACTGATCTATTGCTGGGTAATTTTTGGGGTCCCCTGGGCAGGATCCTCCAGCCTGAATTCATTCAAAAACGTATCCACTACTCTGTAGTCCCATGGCAGTTGTAGGGGGTGGCTCTTACCCATTCTGCCCATCCGAGGCACCTCCACATCGGCAATAGAAAGTAGCGTGCCTTCAGAAAGCTGATGTGGCTCTCAGCTTCGTTTCTCTGGTGTTCCTCACGCAGTGTCACACGAAGATCCCTGTCAGGATTGTGAAATGTTGAGCACCCCTTTACTTCTCTTGTCAAGGGTCTTGAACAGCAGAATGGAGCCATAATATATCAATTGATTTAATGCTATTGCATCCAACCAGCTATATTCCAGGAACATATCTTTATTTGGGTCATAATTTCATGCTCGTAATTACATGCAAAATGTTAGGAGGTAGATGCTTGAAATAATCTCAACCACTGGTAATTACCCGGGCAGCATCTCATTTCATCATTTGTTTGCTTATAATGCCACCTCAGATTAGACCCAGCTATATGCAAATCAGCTAAGGTCCTCCTCCAATAAGAGCAGTCCAGCCTGAAGTGCAAGTCATGTACTTCTGAAATGAAACACAAACCGTTTGTGCCCTAGTTGGGGCTTTTCAGTCAGTTGCAGCTTGATTCCAGTGGCAAAGAAAGCACAGGATCCATGTCTTGGCATATCCATCGCACTTAGCTGTACTGGAGTGAGCAAAAAAACATAATGGGTGAGATACAGAAATTTATCTCAGCCACCGGTAATGCACCCTGTGCTGCATCACAAACCATTGGTTTTTTGTCTACAGTGCCACCTCAGATTAGACCAATCCATACACAAATCAGCCTTCATCCTGCTCCAACTGAAACAGCCCAGCCCGAAATTCCAAGCCAGGTCCTCTCTGAACCAGCACACAAGTAACCCAAGACCGGTTTTGTCCTAGGTGGAGATGTTAGTTGGATGCAGCTTGGTCCCAGTAGCAAAGTGAGTATGGGATTTTTTTAATTAATATCCACCACTGGTAATTACTCGGGCCGCATCCTAGTCCATCATTCTTTTGCCCACAATACCAACTCAGATTAGACCCAGCCATATGCAAATCAGAATTGATCCTGCTCAAATAGGACTAATCCAGCCTGAACTACCAAGCCAGGTCCTCTCTAAACCAGAACACAAGCAAACCAAGGTTGGCTTTGCCCTAGTTGGGGCTCTTCAGTCAGCTGCAGCTTAGTTCCAGTGGCAAAATGAGCATGGGAACATAATATGGGCATTCCTGTTTCGCTTAGGGTGTGGCCCTGAAGTAAGCAAAAAAGTGATTGTTTGGATACTTCAACTAGAATTGTCTGTGTGTCAGCGAGAATTATTGGGGTGAATGCAGTGGCCTTCTTTCAATGGTTGCTTTTACAATTCTATTCCTGCTGGACTCATTTTTTTTAGATAGGAATGCTGGTTTCTGAGCCCATTTGAATCTTTTGTGAATTCTGTGTCTACATATTTTCATTGTTACAGGACATTAGGTGACCCACAAATAATTGGTTTTCTTTCCTTGCTTCTCGCATGGATTATATTTGTTCTCTTTTGGTACAACTTTATTCTGTGATAGCTCCTCATGTTCAGTATAATTTTGAGCAAAATATGTTTCGACTTCATTAGTGTTTTTCTCATCGCTCTAACCTTTTTCAGGGTAGGTAAATATAAGTGGATATCTTTCCGGTTGTGGTATGGAAAATTATTTTTAGTTTCCCTCCATTGGCTATAAGATTTAGAAATTCAACAACCTTGTTGTGTTTCATTTTTCTCCTCTTTTGCTGCTGGCAGAAATGGCACATTTACCATGAAACTAAAAACTCAATTGAAAGGAAAATTGAAAAACACAAATAAATGAAAAGGCAACATTCCAACTTCAGTATGAAAAGTTTATTTAAAAAAGTGCTAACATTTGGAGGAATAGAATAAAATGTACTATTCTCACTCTAACCTAAGCAACAGTAAGGAAAGAGTTGAACTTCTGGGGTGTCAAATTTAATATTGCCACTCCACTCTAAGCAATACTGGAGAAAGTGCTGAACCTTTGAAGGGTATCATTTACTATTCATACTCCAATTTAAGCAATAGTAGGGAAAGCATTGGAATTTTGAGGTCAGATTTACTATTTCCACTCCAACCTAAACAGCAGAAACAAAAGTGTTGGACTTTGGAGGGGTCGGAGTTAGTAATCCTATTCCAACCTAAGCAATAGTAAGGAAAGTATTCGACTTGGAGAGGTCAGATTTACTATTCCCAGTCCTAAACTTTAAAGAATACAATCCAAAAAAACAAAATATATACAAAATATGTATAAACACAAAGTACATAAAACAGTGCCAACTAATATATAGTAAAAATCTAAATTAATTCTAAAATATGCAATAATTCATATAAAGAATAGAATCACAAAATTAAAGTTATACTATAAAATTATCAATTCAAATACTTTTCATAAATATTAACATCTATCTATCTACCTATCCAGCTATCTTACATGATAGAGGCTATTTATCTGGCAACCGGGTAAATAGTAGAAATTATTTCAGCCGCCTTGAAAATAGCAGAGTAGATTTACTATTTAGCCGACCGCTGGCTAAATAGGAAAGATTCTGCACTGATTGGCAGACAGGTGTGTAAATAACAAGGAAACTTCTCTATTTATCTACCCACTGGCTAAATAGCAGAGATGTTGTCTTATTTGGCCAGCAGTCAAGCAAACAGAAAAATTCCGACCATTACCCAGTGACAAAACAGCAGACCTACAATTAGGACAGCAGCCATGCAAATAATTATTTACTGCTAGTTAAATAACAGAAATGTTATATTATTTGAGCAGAAACCTGTCGGTAAGCAAATACATTTCAATATTTACCCAGCCACTTACTAAATAGCAGAAATGATGTACTGTATTGCCGGTGCCCTTGCAAATAACTTGGTAAGAAACTTCATGATTTATGTAATGGCTGGATAAATAGTAAGCAGTGTGCATAACTTGAGCAGTAGTCATGCAAAGAGCAGAGGAACTTCACTATTTATCCCTTGCCGTAAATTTAGTTTTATAATGCATTATGCAGATTTCAACAGGTACTTACACCAGGCAGAACTGTAAACTCAATTGGCATCTAGATCCTTATGAAAGTTAGAGTCCTGATGTATTGTTATTTCATTTATAAAAAATGGTCACAAATTATGCACACAATATTTGCAAATTGAATAGTGCTTTGCAAACCTACCATAGTAGTGTTCAGTCGGTTCACAAAATACTGAAGTGCAGGGGGTTGCAGAACGATCTTTAACATAATTAATATGCATTATGCAGGTGCCAATTAGCAACCCTCTGTGATTGGCTGTAATCACATTGATTGTGGCCTGCGAGAGAAAGCACACAATCATCTCTGACTGCAATCCAACATGGAAAACATTTTTTTTCTAAGCAGCCTGTGTTTCTTAAAGGAGATTGTGCTCTTTGAAGTTTTCGGTTTTGGAAAACTTCTGATCCTCTAAGGATGCCAATATGATTCCCAAAGGGAAAACGGGCCTTGAGCAGACCCCTTCCCCTTTGCAAATTGGTTACCATCCCAACTCGGGGGTCGTCAGCATGTCAATGGTTTGTGACAGCAATTGCTTTTAGAAACTGTCAATAAATTACTTTCTGAGTTAAAAAGGGAAGGGAGGAAATTCCTTTCACGAACTCTCTTATTTACAATTCAGAAATGATCACAAAAGGTCTTTTACTAGTTGAAATAATTTTTTAACTCATAAAAAGTGTTTTGTGCTTATGGATAAGCACTTTTGTGATTGCAAAGCCTGTGATTTCTGTGACTTGAGACCCTTAGTGTTAAAACTGGCTCAGGTGCAGGCCCTAACTTATAGGTCTAAAGGTCGCTAATGTTGGAATGTTTCCAAGTAATTTTGACAGACATGGCACAGACGGATACTCCATTACACCCTGGGTCAAGACATAGTGACTTGGGAAGCCCTTTATGGAGCTGTCTCGTGCTTCACAAATGCTCCTATTTTTTTACGTTTACCTGCAGAGGTGACTAATGATGAAGATTGTTAGAACCTTTGCAAGACTATTCAAAGCTGTTTACTCTGTTAAAGCTATGTACTCGATCTTACTCACAAAGCCATGGAAATGTACCAGGGCCACATATAGGATTACCAAAGGCTCTATATTGTCAGAACACTTTTTTTTCTGCAGCAAATCTTTACATTCTGGAATTATTAATTTTAGTTTGGTTCAATTAAACAAATTTGACTAAAACACCTGAAAACAATGATTTATGAAAACAAAAACCAGAACTTGAAATGTTGTTTCCCAGTGACATAGAACCATCTAATATTTAGGGTGTTTTTATCAAAATAGAAATAATTACACAGGGCCCCTGATGAAGGGACCAACATAGAATTGAGAGGTTTCATTCCAATCTCATGACAGAAGGAAGAAGGTGGGGGACAATCTCTCCACCATCCTCAGCGTCCTCTGCCCACCAAATTTTAAGTTTTCTGCTGGCCCTGTGGATAGCTCTCTATATTGATGTGAACTGCTGCCATGGTGGTTAATGTCTATGCATGAAGCATTTGAATGATATTACTGTCAGACATGATGGTCAACCCGCAAACTTCAAAGGTTTTTTGTTTTTTAAAAACAAGCTTCTAAAGCAGGAGGTTGTTTTTATAAAACAAAAAAGCTTTCCACGATTTCTTTGGGTAACCTCTTTTTCTTCATTCTCCCTAACTTCAGTTCCGGGGCTCCACCCTCCACCCACAGGGATACAGTCAATACATGCTCACTGTGTAGGAAAGCTGTATCTACTGTCAATCACATCACACATCCCACTGGTCCACACATTACACTTTCATCACACAAGGAGTCTTACTACTACTATGTAATTGACACATACCCACCACACATATACACACAGGACATTTCAGCGGAAAGAGCTGGGGTCGCACACAATCCCTCTTCGGGCCAACTGAGATGATCCATCTGGAGTCTCCATCACCACCTCTTCAGCTCATTAGAGCCTTCTTATGATCTTGAGCTTCCTTTTACCGATTGCCATAGCCCTTTGACGTCTTTGTTAGCCATTAGTCATTTTCCCGACTTCAGCCCCCTGAGTTTCTCAAACCCTTTCTGCCATCCTTCACAGACCACACTCATTTTCACCCATCCACCTTTAAAATCCTCTGCCAAGTTCCAGTCCCTTTGCTTTCAGATCCACCCTCATACTACTGTGCCAGCATTAGACGCAATCTCCTACCACTCAGAGTGTAACAGTTCCAGCTTTTTATTCACCTTGATGCTCTGTTTTTCAACAAATACTTACCAGTTCTATAGTGGGTTAAAGATATTTCTTAGGGTTGGCAGCATAAGAAGCATGAATACAAACCATTTTCAAAAGGGATATACTGATACATGTGGCATAGACTCACATGCGTCTCCTTCCACTCCCAGTCTTCTTCCTTCTCTTCCAGGTCCTTCTAAGGCTTTAGGCATTGGTCCTCCTCCCAGTCCTGTTCCAAGTCCTCATTTACTGGGCTGTTTTGGTCCTCTTGCTTTTCATCCTGGACCTAGTATAACTAGTACTTGGTACTGGTTTCCTGAATCTGGTGCTCTTGATGGTAGTCCTTCCTGGCCCCTTCTCCTGGCTAATCCTTGTATTAGCCCTTCCTGGGACTCCTGCTCTTAGTACTTCTGAGCCTCACCTTGATCATGTTTGTCTGCTCAGTCCTTATCCACCTAGGTCTGTTGTTCTGGCTCAGTTAGGGCTGGCACTCCAAGTCTTCCTGGTTTGGGACATCCTGATTTTCCTTGCTTGGGTCTTATCCTTTTGGTCCACCTGGTACTGTGTCCACTGGTCCCGGTTCTACCTATTAGGTCCTCTTGAAGTGGGCCTAGACATTTTGGTTGTGGTCTTGTCTCATGGTTCTTCTGATCCTCACCAGCCTGGTCTTAAAACCCTAGTTCCTATTCCTCCTGCTCCATTTGGATCTTCGGGTCCTGGTCCCCTCAGTTCTGACCTCTCTGCTGCTCTTAGACCTGTTCTTGCTTATTCTGACCTTTATAGCCCATCTAATCCTCTCCCATCTGGTCCCTGGTCTTAATGCCCCTAGTCTACCTGCTCCTGGCCTGACTAGTTCTCCAGGTACTCCTCCAACATTTCATGATACTTTTGACCATGGTCTTCCTGCTCATTGTCATCCTGGACTAACTTGTCCATTTTGTTTTGATCCTGGTTGTTCAGGTCATCCTGTTCTTAGCCCCCTGGTTTAGTCCAGTCATCCTGGTCTTCCTTGTCCTGGTCTCCCTTTTTTTTCCCATCCTGGTATGCCAGGTCCTGATACTCCCGGGCCTCTGTAACTTTAGCTTCCTTTTCCCTTTTGTTGTGGTCCCACTGGTTCTCCTTACCCTGGTCCTCTTAGCTCTTGTCCTGCTGGATCTGTTTTCCTTGCCATCTTCTCTTGAGGTCCTGTTCACCCAGAGTTCGTCTTTCTCAGTATAGTTTGCCTAGCAACAGTCTTGCTATTCCTGGGCCTCACAGTCTGTGTTCTCTTCCAGGTCTTGTGCCCACTAGACTTGATCCTTTTGTTTGTTGTCCTCCTTGTTTGGGTAATCGCATGCCTAATCCTCTTGGTTATGTTCCTTTTGGTCATCCTGGTCCTTTCAGGCACCCTTCTCCTAGCTCTTCTTTTTCTTCCCCGATCCTATTGACCTTCATCCATTTGAACTTGTCCTTCTGATCCTTCTCACTCTGCTCTTCTGATTCCCAGTACATCAGTTCCTAGTACTGCTGGTCCCTTTGGTCTATCTTTTGTGTCCTGGCCCTCCTAGGCCTTGCCCTCCTATCCCTTATTTTTCTATTTTGAATCATCCGTCTCCTACTGGCCCTGAAATTTGTCCTCATTGTCGTTCTGGTACTGCATAATGGTCTGAGCCCTCTAGGTCCTGGTGGTCTTTGTTTGGACCCTTCTGAGCCTCGCCATTTTGGTCCTGGACCTCCTGGACATCAAGGTCCAGTTCCTTTAGTCATGCACTGGCTGTCCTGGCCCTCCTTTTTTTCACCATGATCCTGCTACCTCCAGGTCCTGGTCTTCTGCACCAGTTGGTACTCTGAGCCCCGGTAATATGACCATGGTCCCCTTGGCACTCCTAGACCTGTTTTTGATCCACTTGGTGCTGATCCTTCTAATCCTTCTTGCTTTGGTCCTGGTCCTCCTGGCTTTTTGTCCTCCTGGTATTCCAGGCTCTGCCCCGCTCCTCCCTCTTGCTTAATTTGGCCCCATGGTCCTATTGGACTGGGTCTGGACTTCCTGGATCAGTTCCTGATCATCTTGGCCCTCGTCTTCCTGCTTCTACACAAAAGTATGATGATTATTATTAGACGCAGTTTATATAGTGCATGGCTACTTATGAATGGTTTACCAGCACTAGGTGCATCATGATAATGTGTCAAATCTATTTGCTATCAGACAATTTATACCAACCAAGTTTTTTTGTAGTTTACAGAAGACTACGAGCAAGTGGTAAGTTCTCAAAGTCAGGGGCAGGGTCAGGGGCAGGGTGGTTCCAGAGCTTAGGACCCAGATAGGAAAGCACTCGACCTCCGTGACGGGACTTCTTTACTCTTGGAATTACAGCCAACTCAAGACTACTTGAGCTCAGAGAGAACTTTGGTGAAGACGAAGACACCAGGTAACTCAAATAAATCAGGAGTTGGATAGGTATTTGTACATGTAGCATATAGCTTTGAATTGCACATGGCATTCAATTGGCAGCCAGTGCAGGTCATGTCGTAGGCTGTCTGTGCATTTTGCACTATTTGGAACCGCTTAAGCAAATATTGTAAAAGGTCGCCGTAGAGGATATTACCACAGTCCAGCCTGGAAAAAAACAAGACCTGCATTACAATTCTCTGGGCTGAGATAGGAAGGCAAGCAAGAATTTTCCTGAGCCATTTAAGAATATTAAAGCAGGTGGCGGAAACTGAGGCAGTCTGCTTGGTCATGGATATGTTATCGAGCCAGACCCGTAAGTTCTTGATCAAAATATCTGGAGTAGGAATATTGCCCATGGTCACGGGCCATTGATGGGGTTCCCAAAGTTGGAGGAGGGGGCCGACCAACGGAACCTCTATCTTATTCTCATTTAGCTTTAGGGTATTAGCATTCATCCAAGACGGAACCTAAAAAAGGCAGATGTTCAAAGCTTCTGCATTTCGATTCTCCTTATATGACAGAGATACCACCATCTGGGTATCGTCTGCGTGTGAGAAGAATCTAAGACCACATGTTTTTACAGACTCTGCCAAAAGCCTTGCATAAACATTGGAAGGGGGCGTACTAAGGGTGGAACCTTGAGGCACCCCAGGTCCTAGCAGGAGGGTAAGGCTTCACACGATGTTGATGCATATATATCTAGAAGATGTGGTCTTGCAGCAAAGACCTCAACCAAGACAGGGCTGTACCCTCAACACCCAGTTCCCTTAATCTTAGGAGAAGAGTGGTGTGGCTTACAATATCAACTGCAGCACTGATGACTAAAAGGATCCGGCCACCCCATTGTCTGGCTGAGGACTCAGATATTCAGAAACGCTGAGAAGGGCTGATTCTGTACTATGGCCAGTTTTAAAGCTTGATTGTGAGGGGTGGAGTAAGCACTTCAGTTCAATGTATGATGTACGCTATTTATTCTCGTGTTTTCTAACACGTTGGCCAAAATAGGCAAGAGAGAGATTTGTCTGTAATTAGACCATAAAAATGGATCAAGATTTGGCTTCATCTACAGTGGCATGACCAAAGCATGTTTCCAAGATTTAAGAAAGAGATGCATTCAAAAGTTGATCCATAGATTGAGGATCAAGGTTGCCAAACACAGAAGTGGACAGGGGTCAAGAGGAGAACCTGATTTGATGGTGGCAAGAAGTGAAGTGAAGGGAAGCTTGGAAGGTCAATGGGGTGAAACGCGCTCAAGGCGCAGGGTGCGCCAAATTGTACTAGATGGGTGCAGGAGTCGGGTATGTCAAAGAAAGATGCCTGACTGTCCGCTACTTTTCTTACAAAGAAACCAACTAACTCATCACACTGAGGTTGTGTGACGGGGTAACTGGAGCAATTTTAGCTGGATGTGAAAGTGGTTTCTCTTTTCTCTACCTGAAGAAGAGTTTTAGGACAGTTTTGAGCAGAGATTATTTTAGCTGAATAAAAAGAGGCTCTTGCGACGTAGCAATTTTTTTGATAATCCTTTAAAGACGACTTATACTTCTGTTTGTCCTCTTTACTATAGGATTTGCGCCAAGCTCTGTACAAGCATTTACATATCTTTTTGTTTTCATGCAGCGATTCATTATACCAGGGGGCTGGAGGGAGGGTTTTGTAGTGCCTCTTGCTTATAATAGGAATTAAAGAACTGAGGGGCAGATGTATCAAGCGTTTTTTTGTCGCAAACGCTGCAAATCGCAAAATAGCAGCGTTTGCGACAAGAAAACGGGAAATGCGATGTATGAAAAAAATTGCATCGCAAAAATAAGGAATGGCAAAATTTGTGATTCCTTACTTTTGCGCTACCATTTAAGGAATCGCAAAAAGCGATTCCTTAAATGGTATGTAAGAAACAAGAAAGTTTTGCGAATTCACACTAACAAATCGCAAATTACCACCAACTTGTAGCAAATTGCGAATCCCAAATTGAGAATAATTTCCCATTCCTTCCTATGGGCCTCATAGAAATGAATGGGAAAAGATTCCTTAATTGCGATTAGCAATTTGCTAATCGCAATTCAGGAATTTTAAGAAAGGGCGTACTAAGGGTGGATCCTTGAGGCACCCCAGGTCCTAGCAGGAGGGTAAGGCCTCACACGATGTTGATGCATATGTATCTAGAAGATGCAGTCTTTCAGCAAAGACCTCAACCAAGACAGGGCTGTACCCTAAACACCCAGTTCCCTTAATCTTAGGAGAAGAGTGGTGTGGCTTACAATATCAACTGCAGCACTGATGACTAAAAGGATCCGGCCAGCAGCACCCCATTGTCTGGCTGAGGACTCAGATATTCAGAAACACTGAGAAGGGCTGATTCTGTACTATGGCCAGTTTTAAAGCTTGATTGTGAGGGGTGGAGTAAGCACGTTAGTTCAATGTATGATGTGCGCTATTTATTCTCGTGTTTTCTAACACTTTGGCCAAAATAGGCAAGAGAGAGATTTGTCTGTAATTAGACCATAAACATGGATCAAGATTTGGCTTCATCTACAGTGGCATGACCAAAGCATGTTTCCAAGATTTAAGAAAGAGATGCATTCAAAAGTTGATCCATAGATTGAGGATCAAGGTTGCCAAACACAGAAGTGGACAGGGGTCAAGAGGAGAGCCTGATTTGATGGTGGCAAGAAGTGAAGTGAAGGGAAGGTTGGAAGGTCAATGGGGTGAAACGCGCTCAAGGCGTAGGGTGCGCCAGATTGTACTAGATGGGTGCAGGAGTCGGGTATGTCAAAGAAAGAGTCCTGACTCTCTGCTACTTTTCTTACAAAGAAACCAGCTAACTCATCACACTGAGGTTGTGTGACTGGGTAACTAGAGCAATTTTAGCTGGATCTGAAAGTGGTTTCTCTTTTCTCTACCTGAAGAAGAGTTTTAGGACAGTTTTGAGCAGAGATTATTGTAACGGAATAAAAAGAGGCTGTTGCGACGTGGCAATTTTTTTGATAATCCTTTAAAGACGACTTATACTTCTGTTTGTCCTCTTTACTATAGGATTTGCGCCAAGATCTGTACAAGCATTTACATATCTTTTTGTTTTCATGCAGCGATTCATTATACCAGGGGGCTGGAGGGAGGGTTTTGTAGTGCCTCCTGCTTATAATAGGAATTAAAGAACTGAGGGGCAGATGTATCAAGCGTATTTTTGTCGCAAACGCTGCGAATCGCAAAATAGCAGCGTTTGCGACAAAAAAAACGGGAAATGCGATGTATGAAAAAAATCACATTGCAAAAATAAGGAATGGCAAAATTTGTGATTCCTTACTTTTGTGCTTCCATTTAAGGAATCGCAAAAAGCGATTCCTTAAATGGTATGTAAGAAACAAGAAAGTTTTGCGAATTCACACTAACAAATCGCAAATTACCACCAACTTGTAGTTGGTGGTAATTTGCGAATTCTTTTACAAATGCACTTTTTGCAATTTGTAAAGGTGGCATATGACGCTCATACATGCCCTTAGGGCATGTATGTACGCCATATGCGCACACATGGCAATTTCAGGGGTGCACCAGGGTGTCCTTAAGACACCCTTGCACCCTTGAAATTATTTTCAGTTTGCGATTAGCAAATTGCGAATCCCAAATTGAGAATAATTTCCCATTCCTTCCTATGGGCCTCCTGGCCCATAGAAATGAATGGGAAATTATTCCTTAATTGCGATTAGCAATTTGCTAATCGCAATTCAGGAATTTTAAGAAATCGCAAAAAAATAGCGAATTTCTACATACATACCATTTTGCAATTCTCAAATAGCAATTCCTTAAAAATCGCTATTTGAGATTTGAAAAGGGTATCTTGATACATCTAGCCCTGAGGGAAGACCTGAGCCAGGCTATCAATAATGGATGTGTATGATTCCACTGAATTACTCAGTGTAGGGCGGTCGACTCTAAAATGGAATTTAGAGCAGGGACGTTGAGTTTTGTCCAGGTCCTGCCTAGGGAGACTGACTGATTCTCCCAAGTGAGGGGTTCTATGGAGTTAATGAAGTAAAAAGGGACCACAACATGATCGGACCAAGATAGAGGAGTTGTCTGGTCAGCCTACAGGCTCTTCAGATTGCTAAAGAGAGGATCCAGCAGATGTCCATCCTCGTGGGTGGGAGTGTTATTGATGAGCTGGATAAAGTCCTCTATCAGAGAGGAGGCGCCATTTTGCAGGCTGGAGTATCAAAGGGGATAATAAAATCACCAAGAATGGTGAAGCTGGCATATTTGAAGATGAACGGGGATAGGGCATTGGAAATACAAGAGCTCCAACAACCGCAGATCCAGGGGGCGATAAATTAGGGTTCCAGACATAGTGACGTTCTTAGCTAGAGACAATGAGAAAAGTAAGGATTGTCTATATTACAAACAAATTGTGCTTCAAAGATGATTGCAATACCACCTCCTGTCTTGTCTAGGCAACCAATTCTGTGAATGCGATTGTCTGAGGGCAGTGCCGTAACCATGTCTGGCACTGAGGCCTCATTAAGCCATATTTCTGTTAAGAAAATAGTGGCCAGCCCACCACAGGCAGCCAAACTCCCCTCCATCCTTCTCTCCCAACATCCACCCTATACATATAAAGTACATTTATCCTTTTTCTAAATAAATTACCAAGCTTTGTAATCAAATATGTATGTTAATAATGCCTTAAAACATATTTTATTAAGTTTTATTAAACTACGTGTTTGTGACTTTCTTTTTACATAGCTTTTATTATTACATTTTGGAGGTGGAAATGTGAAAATAATACAAATAGGTCTCTGTTCTACCTTTTAACATTTCACACCCCAAAAAACACAATGGCAAAAATAACTCATAAAGGCCTTTTAATTTTACGTGATACATCTTTACAGCATAACATACAATTATACAGCCAGCCCCTAGGTAGCACTGTAATTCCAGTTGTAGAGCAAATGATCCAACCTGGGAAATGCTTTTGAAAATTATGGTAAGTTCTCCTGGGGTGATGGTTTCACCGACCCAAGAGACGTAATTGTTTTGTTGCTGCAGGGCTGCAGAACTTCCTACGGCCTCTAACAGCATTTAAAAATAATGTTTGTGATGTCCCAGCCCCTTCTAGGGACATCATCAAAAACTAAATATATGTTAATATCCCTCCCAGGGGGAGCAGTGGATAATAAATGAGCGGCTGTTGCTGCTCATTTATTAATCGCTTTAAAAAAAAAAATTTCTGGATATCCCAGTCCTACCGGGGGACACAGAGTTTTTTTTATCATAAGGGGCCATAGGGAAGTTGGAGGGGTGGAGCTCCAGGCCCCACACGGCGCCACCGGCTCCCTGCAAACTGCGCCATTTCAGGAGCTGCCATTTCCTTTTATCTATGGAGTGCTCCGGTTCCCACCTGGGAAACCCACACAATTGTAATTCATGGGAGCTGAAGAGGGAGCTCCATTGCCCCACGGCTCCCTGTTCCCGCTGGAACCTGTATTAAGGTTTTTTAAAATATGTTGGCATGGCCCGGTGCCAACTTGAGGCCCGCCACAGCTTTTGCCTAATTGAGGGCTGCGGGGAGGCCCAGGGCTGATTCACTGCTTCTGCAGGAGCCGGCACATTTGTTTTTAAAGTGGCATGTCCCGGTGCCACCCACCTGGGGCACCCCACAGCCTCTGCACTCCCGCCGGCTCCCCTGCTTGCACCCATCATGGGTGTAGTGGGAGCCAGGATTTATTCAATCCTGCAGGAGCAGTTTTCTTTTGCTCCCGCAAGGTGGGAGCAATTCAAAGCATTTCCCTGCCTGAGAGCCCGAGCAGGAAAATGTTTTGTTCGTGTGGTGGGAGAACATTTTTACTTTCATGGCCCACGCCCGTCGACAGGGAAATAGGTTGGGGGGTCCCGGGAGCTGACCCGGAGGGATGGGGCTCCTGGGGCCTCTTCTGGCTCGGGCAGGAGGGCTGTGGTTCCCCTCTTCCCTTTAATGAAAACATGGCTCTGGTGGAAAGAGTCCCCAGGGCACTCTCCTGGCTCAGAGAGGTGAGCTGCATGCCCCCTTCCATTCATTAAATTATTAGCCCCTGGAGATGGGGTCCCCAGGGCCTTTTAAGCCTTCATGATCCCCTCCCCTTCATTTGTTACATGGCCCCAGGAACTCTTCTTGCTCGGGAGGGGAGGCCTGCCCGACCCTTCAATAAAATGTCAGCCCTGGGGCTGGTGTCCCCCTTAAATATACACCAGGGGGAAGGTTTTTGAAAGGTGCAGTAGCCTGTGATTTTTCTTTCATTTTGCCATGGATCCTCTGCAAAGTCTCAGCTAAATTAAAAAAACGATATACATTTTTGGTCCCTCTGAGATCCCATTATTAGGCCTAGTGGTTCAGGGTATCGTTACCCTGCCCCCTATGTCTTTTTTGCGGTTTTGTTAGAATACGGGACAGAGTCTGAGACCTAAGATGGCTGCACCACTTCCTGGTTGAGGTGGTGGCAGCCAATCATATGTCAGGATGAGATCTATTGGCTTCATGGATCCTCTGCAGCGTGATATATACACATTTGTTAACATACATTTTTCCAAAACTACTGAACGGATTTACACCAAAACACAAAAGCACTTTTTGGGGCAAGATCTAGCTTTCTGCCACTTTAGTTTAAATACGTTCAGTGATTTTGCCTGTAACTGTGCTTAAAGTTCCTATTGAAAGATGAATAGGGAAAATGAGTTTTGGTCTCCACTTGACAGATCACCCTGAAAATTTCCATGTGGAAATAATCAAAAAGTGGCAGTTGTTTTAAAAGTTTTGTGGAGGTTTATCAAACGGCACCAAAGTTATTAGCAACACAAATAAAGGCATTCCCTGTGGAAAAGCGGTTCTAACTATAATTAACCAGTGGTGACCACCTCTGGGTAATAGAGATAGACATGTATGTGTATGTATATATATATATATATATATATATATATATATATATATATATATATATATATGTATGTATATATATATATGTATGTATATATATATACATACATGTATACATGTATCTTTTTTGAAAAAAGATACACTGACTCTGTGACGTGTGGTTACCAGGCTGTCCTATGAATCTGGGAACATCATAAACACTTTCTCTATTGGAATCGAAATACTGCGATCTGTGATGCAATACACTTTGTGCCATACATTGAAGCCCTGAAGAAGTCTCTCAGGAGACGAAACGCGTTGGCTATGTTCTATGGAATTGTGGAGAAAATGTATAGATGAAAAATAAAGTGAAAGCTGCATTTGAAAATATACACTACGGATCTGGACAATTCTTCTTTATTGTGCTGTTAACTTGTGGACTTTAATATGACAAATTAATATTGATGTATAAGAGTGCTGAAACTCTTTTGCTGTGTAATTTGTTGTGGGATAAGCTCCTACGTTGTAGGGAGTAGAGAGGGAAGTACTCCCTGGTTTCATGCACCTTCTGTCACCTTAGGAACAATTCAACTTGTTGTGTGCTGTCTTAAGTAGCCTCTGTCCTCTGTTGGTGTGTTTCAAAATGAATCCTCTGACCAGACAATTTCCACATGTTTATATTCCCCCACACACGATTCACTGGAAAAGCTGATGGATACTTCTCTTCTCTGACCAGGATCGTTCATTCTGGATTGAACACTAGCCCTTCCCAGCATCACCACCCTGAACTACCCTATTCTTTTAAAGGAAAAACTATAATATTTCTCTTACAACTAGTCCCATCCAACGCAATCACCTGAGATGGGTCAGAATTTGTAGAAATTGTGTTTAGGCTTTTCAGTTCCTAGTCAGTTTGCATCTATCTGAGTTTTGCCCCTGGGTATGGTTTGTGCTGCTGATCTGTTAAAATCATAGGTAAGTTATGCTCCATAAGAAGCTGTGTCATGTTTGGGTCTAGCCCAATGTTTGCCTCGGTTAGCTAGGTCACCAGCTGCTGTTGATCTGTCACCACCCAAAATGTGGGCACCCTTTGTGCCTGCCTAGAGTGCTCAGCCAGAACCTGGCCTGCACCCCTAGTTATTTTCGTGTCACCAGTGCATACTCTGTAAAAGTAGGCAGTCCTCGTAGTCACAGCCGGAAAAGAGCTTTGAACCAGCAGTGGCTTTCTCGGTAGGAATTGACAAGTCAAATCAGATCAGCTAACGCTTTAATAAAATATTAACCTGATTTTTTTTTTTTTTAAATATATCTTTTATTCGGTGCAAAGGAGAAAAAAATACAAGCGTATGCCATACAGAGTCTCGATGTATGAAGATTCAATTGTCAAAGAAATGCATACATAGATCATGGAGTAGATCGCAAAGTATATCACAACAGTTCGCTGAGAAAGTCAACGTTCAAACAGTGCGTGATCATGCTGTCTTAGTTATTGTATCCTGCCAATTAAGCAACTTCAATAAAAGCGTAACGGGAAAGGGGTATCAAACTTGGGGGCGTGCGGTGCAACAGTTGGTGGGGTCTACGGAAGGGGGGGGGCGAGGAGAGTGGGGGGGAGGGCCCGGTAGTAGTGCGTCAGCAGATTCGTGTCTGTTCTTGTATGTTCGGGAGCTGTGCTGGCGATGCGGGAGGGTGGCAGCAATCCTGGCGCGTCAGCAGGGCCGGGGGGGGGAAGAAGAGGGGGTGTCTAGGGGTCAGGTGTATGGGCATTATGTCTGTCGTCTGCGGCGTCTGGAGTGTGGTGGCCATCACTATGTTCCCCATCTGGGGGTGTCTGTCTCTCTGGAGTCTCTGGTGCCTGGGGCCCATTGTGGAAGGAGCGGATCATGTCGTCCCAGAGTGCCGCTATGGGGTATTTACGCAATCCCGCCGTCTCCTCATTATGTAATGATATGCTTTCCGCTTTCGCCCAGTTATCTAGCGAGGCGCGCCAGTGTTCCGCCGCTGGTGGTGCCGCCCATTTCCAATGCTTTGTGATGAGTCTTTTGGCCGTGATGAGGCCAAGATCCCAGAAGCGGGAAGGCACCCTGTTTAATTTGGTCCTATGGAAGAGGCCCAGTAGGCACGCCTCCCACGAGAATGGGATCGGCATCGCCGTGCATCGCTTCAGTAGCGTTAGTATCGATTGCCAGTATGCCTGAAGCTGGGGACAGTGCCACAGCATGTGGAGGAGGTCTGCTCCCTCCGTGTCACATCTCGGGCATTTGGCTCCCGAGCCCGGGAAATACGAGTTTATCTTGTCCGGGGATAGATATGCGCGGTGTAGGACATAAAATTGGATCTGTTTGAAGCGTGCATTACGGGGAATATTGCGGGGGTCTGAGAGTATCACCGCCCACTCCTTGTCCGTCCATGCCATCCCTCTGTCCACCGCCCATTTGTCCCGGAGAGGTTGCAATGTGGTTTGAGTGTGCGAGAGTAGCGCCTGTGTCAGCCAGTGCACCACATGCGTCCCGTTGCCCATCACGTGCATGCACTGAACTAGCTGGTGTGTGGGCGGTTCGTCAACGATGTTCCCCCATTTCTGCGTGAGTGTCCGCAGTATTGAGGCATGTTGCAGGAATTGTCCCGCGGGTAGTCCCGTGTCAGCAGTCAGTGCCTCGAAGGAAAGTAAAGCGCCATCCGCATACAAATCTGTCATTGTTTCTATGCCCGCGCGTGTCCACTGTACCAGTGCCGCCTCTGTCACTACTGACGTGGCCTTGGGGGTACCCAGGAGTGGCAACGCTGGCGCGTATGGTATGGTGGTTCTGGTGAGGCGTAAGCATCTGTCGTAACATTTCGCGGCCACAGCTACATGTAGTTGGGAGTGTTTCCTAGGGCTCGTCAGTGGGTGGAACAGGGTATGTATCTGCAGTGGGGAAAGGATGTCTGTGGCCGTAGCCGTGTCCTCGAGGTTCCTGCCTGAAATCCAGGCCACCGCCCATTGCACCTGTGCTGCTAGATAATAGAGCTCTAGGTTCGGGACCGCCATGCCGCCTTCAGTGACCGGGTTGTAGAGTTTCGACAGTGCTACTCTTGGCCTGCCTGTGTTCCAGATCAGATCTCTGAGCATGGACTCCAGCTCCCTGAATATACGGACAGGGATATAGAGTGGGAGGTTGGCAAAGTAATACAGGAGTCTGGGGAGTATTATCATTTTCGTTAAGGTCACCCTGCTTGGCACATTGATGGGAAGAGTTTTCCAGAAGGTGACCTGTGTTCGAACAGACGTTATGGCCCGTGTCAGGTTGCCGTCCAGAATGTCTGGGGGCGTCCTATATATATGAATGCCCAGGTACTTGAACGTGGTTTGGTACCATGGCAGTCGTTCATTATTGATGTGGAGTACCGGGTCCGGAGCGTCGGGGGTGAACGAATATGCCCCCGACTTGGCCCAGTTGACTTTGAGGCCTGACATCAATTCGAACGTGCGGAATATGTCCGACAGTTCCGGCGGCACATTATCAAGGTCTTTGATATACAAGAGTAAGTCGTCTGCGTATAGTGACACGACATGCGTGCCGTCTGCTAGCGGGATGCCCCATCGTGCACCACTGGCGCGCAGCCGTTCAGCTAGTGGTTCGATCGCCAGGGACAATAGTAATGGGGAAAGCGGGCAGCCTTGTCTGGTGCCTCTTCTGACATTTATGGACTCTGAGATCAGTTTCCCAGTGCATACTCTCACCTCAGGCTTCCCATATAGCAGGCCCACCAGTTCTATAAAGTCATCACCCAGGTCAAACTTACGCAGCACCGCCGATAAATAGGGCCATTCGACAGAGTCGAACGCCTTCTCCAGGTCCAGCACCAGGTAACCCGATCTTGGCCACGTCTGGGCTGCGTATTCCTGCACCCGGAACAGCCTCCGAATGTTCTGGGAGGTGCATCTCGTTGGGACAAACCCGTTCTGGTCCTTGTGCACCAGGGCCGGTACCAGGACCGCTAGTCTACGAGCCAATGTTGATGCCAGGATTTTGTAGTCCGTGTTGAGCAGGGCTAACGGCCTATATGACCCAAGGAGCGTCTCTTCCCTGTTTGGTTTGAGAAGCGATACCAATATTGCTTCGTTCATGGATGCTGGTAAGGATGAGTCGTCTAGAGCTGCCGAATATGTTCTGAGCAGTTCGGGGATGAGGATGTCAGAATATGCTTTGTAGTATTCTGCAGGCAGTCCGTCCGGGCCAGGGGTCTTCCCGTTAGAGAGGGCAAATATGGCCTCACGTAATTCCTCCGCTGCCAACGGCGCTCCGAGTTCATCCCTATGGTTGTCAGTCGGGGCGGGAAGTGTGAGTTCCTCTAGGTATGCCTGGATGTCTGGTTGCGGATTGCCCATTTGTGACCGGTATAGTGTCTTGTAATGTGCCACGAAGGCAGCATGTATGCCCGCTTGGGTGTATACCACGGTGTCTGCGGTAGGGCTTATGGCCGTTACTGGGGCGGAGCGGTCTTCTCGCCTTATCAGCCAGGCCAGTAATTTGCCCGGCTTGTCGCCGTAGCGGTGTGTGCGTGCCGAGTGTGCAGTGAAATTGACCTGCTTCAGTCTGCCTATCAGTCTGTCGTGTTCCGTCCTAGCCTCAAGCAGCTCTGTATCGTCCCCTCCCGTCGCCTCTTGTTCTATTTGCAGCAAATCCCTTTCTAGCCGTTTCAGGTCTGCTTCCAGCTGTCGGCGGGTGTGTGCTTGGGTGCCGAGGCATAGCCCTCTCAGGACCACTTTGAACGCGTCCCATTCTAGCTGGGGTGTGGAGGCAGTGTTGTTGTTATCTTCGAAGTGCTGTGCTGTTTGTGCCCCTATCGAGGTTCTGAATGTGCCGTCAAGCAAGAGGTCTGGTTGTAGTCGCCAGGTGGGGATTGGCGGTCTCGGCTGTTCCCAGGCGAGTGTCATGAGGTGTGGATTATGGTCCGAATGCGTGCGGCCCATGTATTGCGTGTCTCTGATCGCCGGCAGTAGGTCTCTAGATACCATGTACCTATCTAGGCGTACATGCAGGTTGTGTGCCCCTGAGTGGAAGGAGTAGGCCCTGGCGTCTGGGTTGTGGCTGCGCCATGCGTCTTGTAGGTCCCATTGCACGGACCAGTCTAGGAGGGCTCGCGCTGCGTGATGAGCTGGAGAATTAGGGAGTGGAGGACGGGAGCGGTCTAGGGAAGGGTCCAGCGTACAGTTATAGTCCCCGCCCAGTACCCACTGTGTGCCATGCCATGGCGCCAGGATGTTGGATAGTTGTGTTAAGAAATCCTGTATCCCTGTGTTGGGTGCATATATCGAGGCGTTCCTCGTGCTCCTTAGCTGATTTTGTGATTATTTCATGAATCGCGAATTTGCGAAATGCTGGAGGGTCTGCCCAGAGGGCTTTGTGATTGGGATAGTGTCAGGAGGATGATGGAGCAGGATTTTTTGTAACTCCAACATCGAGCATAATCAACATTGTAGTGTTGGTGACTCCCAGACTGTAGGGAGGCCTAATTTGCCCACAGTCGCCTGCGCGGGGGTGGATTCGCGCAGCACCAACTAATGAAACCCCACACACCGTCACTGTCGGAAGTGACGTGCACGAGCGCACGTCCCCCTTTTATTTGGCCCCGCAGGCCACACCTGGCCTGCGGATGTAGGGGTGCATGTACGTGCATCATCTAGAACGCTAACAGCACTACATCCCTATCCAACTATACAAAATTTCAACAATGTCCAAAACATTTGACCCAATGAGACATAAAGTTCCAAACATGCAGCTCTGTACTTGCGTGTCCCTTGGTGGTAGTTTCAGGGTCTCAGCTAACAGGCATAGTCCTTTAACTTCTGACTTGGGGGTGGATTGGGACGCAGGTTGTATCTCGGAATGTTACCTCTGCCCTGCGCCATGGGGCGAGGTGCGTCCCTTCGAGGGGTTGACCCAGCTGGTGACCCACATCCTGGCTCCGGTATCGCTTCGTTGGTTCCAGCCGATGGGTTATCCTCCTCCTCGTGTGTCATGCCTCTCGAGGACCCATTGTCTTCATTCATGATTTCCGGATTTGATCTCGACTCCGGGGATATCACCTTAAACCAGGAGGTGTTCCTCGATACTTCCTCGCCTTCCTTTCGGGCGGTCACCATGGTACCCTTTGTGGCTGTTACAGTCCATTGACCTGGTTCGTAAGGGGTCTGGAACTTCCCCCCAGGTCGTCTATTTCGTATGACTACTTACGCTCCCTGGCACAGTCGCCTTGGTGCAGCTCTCCGGCGCCGGCTCGCTCTCTGATTGTTTTGCGCCTTCGTTCTTGGGTGTCTTCCATGTGACTCTGGTTCGGCACCAGCCCCGGTGCGATGGGGAGGAGATCTCTGCGCTGGCCTTGGAACATGAGGGTCCACGGGCTCTTCTAGGTGGTGCAGTGAGGGGTTCCTCGATATTCACGTAAGAAGTCATGAAGTCTCTGCTCCGGATCGGCTTGCTCTACCACGGCGATCCTGAACATCTTATTGAGGGTCCGCATAAATCTTTCTGCTTCCCCATTTGCTTGTGGCCACTGAGGTGTGATGCGTCGGTGCTTGATGCCCCGGGTCTTTAGGAACGTGGCGAACTCCGCTCCCTGGAATGGTGGTCCGTTGTCGCTCCGTATTTCTTCAGGGTAGCCAAACATCGAGAACATCTTCTCTAGTGCCGGCCCCACGTGTGTGAAGTCCGTGGAATTGACTCTTTCGACTAGTGGGTACTTGGAGTACGAGTTGATTGCTACCAAGGTGTGTCCTTCTCCCGGGAAGCTCCCGAAGTCTAGGTTGACCTTGGCCCAGGGGGTCCTGCATGCTTCTTCCGTGATTACGGGTGCCGGCCTCTCGGGGTCACTCGTCAGTTGGCAGGACATGCAGTTTTTCAGATATTCCTCCACCATGGCTTCCAGTTCAGGGAACCACACCTTCTCTCGCATGCGGGCCTTCATCTTCGTAGCACCCTGATGGCCGCCATGAGCCAGTTGCGTGGCTCGGTGCCTGAGGCTCTGTGGTATCACCAGGCGTGATCCCCTCAACAGCACACCTTCTTCCGTGGCCCTGAGGTCGTGCCGGACATGCCAGATCTTCGTGAGGGCCTCTTTGTCTGCTGCGGTCCAGGTGTGGGGAGGGTGTAGGTAGTTTACCCAGGACACTTCCTGAACGGCTTGTAGTGATCTCATGTATATATTGTCCTCAGCGGCTGCGTCCTTGATTTCAGCCATCGTCATGCACTGTGGACACGAGGTGAGGGCCACCCATTGTGCGTACTCCTCGCAGTCGTCATCTGCAGATACCGGCTCTTGTGGTATCGGGTGGCGCAATAGATAATCGGCAGGATTTTTGGCCCCTGGTCGATAGATCACCTCCATGCCATACGATTGAAGCTGGATCACCCATTTTTCAATGCGTGGTGGTGGGTGTGGGGCAGTTCCTTTGAAGAGAGGTACCAATGGCTGATGATCTGTGACCATGACGAACGAGTGGCCTTGTAGGTATAGGTGGAAGTGACTGCAAGCCCACTTAATTGCAAGAGCCTCTTGCTCGATTTGGGCGTACCTGGTCTCGGTTGGGGTCAACGCCTTACTGGCGAAAGTCAGTGCTGTCCATTGGCCGGGCTCATGCTCCTGGGTCAGGACAGCTCCCAGACCCACCGGGCTGGCGTCGACAATCACCTCGGTTCGTTTGGCAGGGTCGAAGTAGGATAGTGTTGCATTCTCCAGGAGGGCATCCTTAATCCCCTGAAAGGCATCGTTTTCCTTCGGGCCCCATTGCCACTTGGCGTCCGTTTTAGTTAGCGCTCGTAGGGGTTCACTGCGGGTGGCTAGGCCTGGTATGAACCGGCCACAGTAGGTGGCCATCCCGAGGAAACTTCTCACCTCCGTTGGTGACTTTGGCGCTGGGGCATCCTTGATGGACTTGGATTTCCTCGGGTCGATTTGAATTCCATCTTGGTTAAAAACATACCCGAAGAACTCAATTGAGGATTGAAAGAATTGACATTTATCTTTGTGGAGTGTTGCTCCATATGTGCTCAGCCTCTTCAAGACATCTCGAAGGTGTTTGTAATGTTCGGACGCGGTGGCGGAGTGGATTAAAATGTCGTCACTGACATTAATTACCCCCGGCAAACCAGACAGGAGTTCTCTGATTGTATTTTGAAACACCTCCGCCGCCAAGGATATTCCAAAGTTGAGGCGTTTGTACCGCCGGAGGCCAAGATGAGTACTGAATGTGGTGATGAAGCGGCTCTCCTCTGCAAGGGGTAGTTGATGATAGCCAGCGTTGAGATCGATTTTCGAGAACCACCTCGATCCGTTTACATCGGCCACTATGTTGTCCATCGTGGGCGTTAAGTGTCTTTCCCTCCGGATGGCGGTGTTCGGCAACCGCATGTCAATACACAGGCGAATCTCGCCTGGCTGCTTGGGCTTCTCGACTATGACCATGGGCGAGACCCATGGGGTTGGGTCCTGTTACCTTTTCAATGACACCAAGGTTCTCAAGCTTCTCCAATTCCTTCTCCACCAACTGGCGGAGGTGGAACGGTATCCGGCGGTGGCGTAGGGCTGTGGGGTCGACCGATTTATCAATGTGGAGTTTGATAGGGTCGCATTTTATACAACCTAGGCCCTTGAACAATTCAGGGAAGCGTTCTAGCAGTTCATCCACCTGATGGGCTCGGATACGGTTGGCAAAGGCTATCAGTTTTAAGTCCTCTGCAATGTGGCTGCTTAGCAGGGTGTCGGCTTCCCGGTCAATTATGTGCACTGTGGCCATTATTTCTGATTCATCTGCTCGGATGGGTATGATAATTTTTCCCTTAAGAGGTAGCGGTGTATCTGCTCCATATGCAAAAATTCTTGTTTTGGACCGTAGGACCTCGGGCCGTGGTCGTAGTTTATTGAATTGTTGCAGCCCCAGGACATTGACGGTGGCACCTGTGTCAATGATGGCCTTCACCTCGTTTTGTCCCATTTGCACCACGCATGTCGGTTGTGGTCATCTCCTTTGCTTGAGTTCCCGGGCGAAAGAGATGACGTATGCCTCCTCATCTTCCGAGTCCGAGTCATCGTAGATCGTGGGTAGATGTTTCTCTAGCTTCTCTTTGGGCGAGTCGGTTAGCGATAGTTGGCGGACAGCTGTCGTGGGTGTCCATGACTTTTTGAGGTTCCTAGATTGAGTTTTCCTTCGGCAGACTGACGCGAAGTGGTTTGGGATCCCACAATTCGCACATGTTTGTCCTTGGGCCGGACAGTCTTTGGCTGCATGGGGTTCATGGCCGCAGTAACCGCACCGAGCTTGAGGTGATTTTCTCCGGTATCCTTTCTGGGTCTGCCCACGTGGTCGAGGTCGCACGGCGTCGGCGCGTTCCACTTTGATGGCTTCTGTCTTGACGGGGTCTTTATGTAAGGCTTGTTCCATGGCCGTCGCTCTTACGTCTGAGAGTTCATGGGATCTGGCCAGGATGAGGATGTCTTCTAGGGAGATCCCTTGTTTGCGTAGGATGTGGCCTTTCAGCGTCTTGTCCCGACACCCTTGAATAAGTTGTCTTCTGATGGCCCTCGGTTGATCCTCATCGGTGGAGCTGGCTAGTTCCCTGACGCGGGTGTGGAACTGATCCATTGATTCTCCCTCCCGTTGGCGTGCTTGTCCCAACTTGAATACCTCAAAGTCCACATTCAACTGCGGATCAAAATGGCCGTTGAGTGCGGCAACAGCGGCAACGTAGCTGTCGGCTGCGCCGGTGTTAGGGAGGTGTTTGAAAAGTCTAAAGATCTCATCCCCTGCGTAACAACCTTTTCACAGCTTCATCCGTTTCCCTCGTAATCACGAAGTAGTTCTCGAGTCTTTCAAGCCAGATTTTCCATCGTGGTGAGGCCGTGGATGGGTCTATCGCTTCGCTGAAGGGTGGCAGTACCCCTGCAGCAGTGTGCTGGAAGGGAATGTTGATGACGGGTGCCGGTGCGTCGCCGTCGTCCATGGTGGAACAGTTACAGTGGGTGGTGATAGTATGTTTCTAATTCGGGGTGCTCCCTCACAAGCAGCATTGGCATGCGTACCTTTCCAGGATGGTGTGTCTCTTATTCGGGGTGCTCCCTCACAAGCAGCGTCGGCGCGCGAACCTTTCCAGGGCGACCCCTCTCTTCTCCTCTGATTCGGCGTCCTCGCGTCGTTATTGCGATGTTCCTCACCAGCACCACGTGGCTCGCGGTCAGACAGGGGTAGGTGATTAGTGGCTCCTCCTGGTTCCTCTGCCAGGACTCCTGTACCCCAGAAGCTGCCCCTCCAGCAGGATGTAGGGCTCTCCAGGCCTCAGCAGGCCGAGAAACACGTTGCATGCGAGATGCGTGTAAAATGGCTGGGCGTTTTCCCGCCGCACCCGCGAGATGCGTGGTGAACAGCAGGGATTGGCCGACTCGCGTATCACGCGAGATGCGTGCAAAACGGCAACCGGTCGCCGTTAGCAGAGCCCAAGTTGCGGTGGCAGCCAGCAGCGTCTCGCGCACCTCCCCGGGCAGAAGGGGAGGGCGGACCAGGTCCCAGCAGGGGGGTTGAGGAGTAGAATAGGACGCCGGCCCCAATGGTGTAGATGCCCCAGCCAGGGCATAAGCGGCGGGCGCCGCGGACAGGAGCAGGCAGCTCCGCAGGGATTCTGGTGGACGGGCGAGGGTTGGGCCCCCTCCGCTCGTCGCCAATGTAGTGTTGGTGACTCCCAGACTGTAGGGAGGCCTAATTTGCCCACAGTCGCCTGCGCGGGGGTGGATTCGCGCAGCACCAACTAATAAAACCCCACACACCGTCACTGTCGGAAGTAACGTGCACGAGCGCACGTTCCCCTTTTATTTGGCCCCGCAGGCCACGCCTGGCCTGCGGATGTAGGGGTGCATGTACGTGCATCATCTAGAACGCTAACAGCACTACAGACATATAACTCCAGCCATTGGTCGTATGGACAAGGCAAATAGATAAGGAGCTCCCATTTACATTAGTTATCATAAACAGCAAAGGCGAATTGGGGCTTCACAGGAAATGACTGAGAGAATTGGTGCTGCAGGCGCGGTGGGCTCTGCAGTTGCAAACAAGAACGCGGTAATGGCTGTCGGACCGTGAACCTCGTAACTTTCACTTCCAGAACTATGACTGGCAGGCTGACCGACTTCAGCGGCTTTTGTTGAAAATCATTTCCAACGAAGGGGGACTTGATTCCTTGTATCCCTAGTAATTTACTTGCCACACCCGTTCTTGTTTGCAACTGCAGAGCCACCGCACCTGCAGCACCATGTTAATCTCACTGTGATCCCCAGCATCACAGCATCTGGCCCCGCCACCCCACCCGTCACCCTCGGTCCAGAGAAAGACCTGTAAGGTCTCCAGTGATCCTTCACCACATTGGGGTCGAAATGTCGACAACCTACAATTACACCAGCACTTGCCTCAGTTATAATACGTTAACGAAGGCCGCTGTAGCATGGCAATCTAAATACTATTTAACATTTGTGTGGATCTTTTTTGGCTCCTTATGGACGCAAACTATGTGTATTTGTATCTTGACCAATAAGGTCGATTGACCTGGCACTTTGATCCTGAAAACCCTTGTATCCTTGTATGCAATCACACCGACCCGCTCCCCCCCTTTCTCCCTCAACCCTGGAGCACCAATTTGCGTTCTTTCAAATAAGCAATGCATTGTTTTTGTGATTAAATAACAGTGTACCCGCATGATTGCCTGATTTGTCATGTGTTTATATCTCGTATAATTTCTATCCCAATGCTGTCCCACTGTTATTTGTTGCTTTTAAATGAATGTGTACTGGGACCCCTTTGCAATGGACAGCATTATACCCAGGTCCCAGGGTCATTAATTGGGTTTACCCTTTTTGGTAACGTATTCTGAAAAAAATACAGCATCTGCAGTGGGAAGAAAACATATCATGCAAAAGGGCTGCTTAAATGTGTAAACATGCCTCTTAGCCATAACCGTATAAAATCGACACTTAAAATGGCATCAGTATTAAAGCTAATGGAATTATTTACAATGTATTAATTGAATGTTTGATTATAATGGCTTAAGTATGAGCTTTATGTGCATGTTATTTGACATTGTAATTTGCTCATTACAATTAAATGCATTTAATTCGCAAAATTTAGAATTTCACTCTATTAGGGGCTTGTGGAGTAATTTAATATTTAGACAACAATCAACAAACAACTCACATACTCATTGGTAGGTATTGTGAAATTAGCTTTATTGTTCCAAAAAAACGGCAGTACTAAATCTAGGGTCACTCCCCCCGTAAGAATCCGCTGCATGATTGTAGATTTTCTCTGGAGAGAGCTGGCTAGAGAGAGTCCTGATGTATCACTGGCGATCCAAGGGCTGTAACATGTGAGCAGGCAGACCTGCCGCTGGTGCCTGTACAGTTAGTATTCGCTTCCTATCCGTAGCCCAAGCTTCAGAACTTGTCACAGCGGCGGCAATTGATGGACCTTCTAGCTCGAGAGTTAGAAAACGCACAGTGGAGCCTTATCATTGTTACACCTGCCCTGGCCCTGACCCTGGCCTCAAATTCATTGGAGACATTCATTCATTGTGTTCCAGATAAGTGCAGCAATGTGTGCTTAGCAGGATCCTATTGGACCTACTACAGGAGCATTGATGTATCCAGTATTTATAGGAGCACAATGATCTGGATTAGCTTTCACTCTTCTAAACAAAAATGAAGGTGGTTACTGTGTGCCCGAGCACCTCGGCGTTTACTGTAAATTAACAACACCTATCGCTAACCCAGACCCGGTTCCAGGAATTTTTATTTGAGTGGGCCAAGGGTGCATTTGGGTGGGCCACTGCGAGCTCGATTTTTCGCATATATGTCTGGGCAGGCCTGCTTCAGAGCCCTCCTTTATCTCTTCTTAGTCTTACAAGGCCCAGTAAAACGCACTCTTTCCCAAATCTCTTTCTAAATGTGATCACTCTCAAAAAGTGTTTTTTCCACGTAATGTCCCTTTGATGGGAAGAGGAGGTTTCTGAGGTGGGAGTATCAGGCAAATGACACTTTTCGGGCTCCCTCTGTGCGAGACTTCAGGGAGAATACCTCTTCATTACTCCCTCTACCTGACCACGGACTCTGCAAAGCACTCCCTTACAGGCTTGATTATCCACTACTCCTCTCCAGTGCACCTTATCTCACAGATGACCTTGGGTCCCAGCCCCATATCAGGCACCATCGGGCTCCACTTTAATTTTTCCCGGTAAAAACATTAGGAAAATCACCTTCAAACTTAAAACATTGAATATAGCAGTAAATATAATTAGCACGCACTTCAAAATATTTTCCACAGTATCCCTTATGACCCGACTTCTAATTAAATAAACAAAAACAGAAAGGCTGGCTTCAGCGCTGATGCGAAAGACTTTCTTGGGGCTGCGCCAATAACCTCTTTCTCCGTAAATACCTTTACTCCCACCTTCCAATAGTGCCCCTCATCTCCCAATGCCCCCCTCTATTGACCTCCTCCTCTGATTCCCTCAAAGCCACACGCCACAAGTGCCCCTCTTCTCCCCACAGCCCTTCCCACTATTGACCTCCTCGGATTCCTTCAATGCCACCCTCCACCAGTGCCCCTCATTGCTCCATAGCCCCTCCCACTACCTCCTCCTCAGATTCCCTCACTGCCACCCTCCAAAAGTGCCCCTTATCTTTACGTAGCCCCTCTCTCATATGCATTTCATTTGTCGCACGCTACTCATATCAGTGTAGTGTGTGTCAGTACTTTACACAACGCACACATTATACAGATACAATGAATCATACATGTCACATAGGCCAATGAGGATTACATGGTGTATGAATCACATGTCATCCTTACTGGTGGGCGGGATATTTTAAGAGGATTTGGTCTGGGGAAACACAACCTTAGAATTTAAAGAGTATTCCATGGGGGTCAGCTTTACTGATAAAAATGTATATCTGCCCAAACATACTCATTTTAACAGCATTAGAACAATGAAAGACTGGGGAAGTTCTAACTATATCACAAAACCAAAAAAGTGAAGTTCTAACTATACCATTCATGTTTGTATGCAGCTCTTAGATGACAGTTCATTTGTTACTGTCCTATGTTAGGATTGTAACTTCTGAACTGCAAGTAACACAAGGATCTCTGTGACAAAGGCAGTAGGCCACTGAGCTATCCAGGGCTTTAAGTGGGCCGGGTCGCACTGGGTCTGAGCACCAGCAGTTTTTTTAAAGGGGCCTTGAAGCGGGTCTCTGTCGGGCTCTGTTTTGTGCGCTGGTCACAGGTAGTCCGTTTTTTTCCGAACTGCAGTGACTGCAGTCCGGAAAAAAGTGCCAGGGCACAAAACAGAGCTCAATAGAGATCCGTTTCGCGACAGCAGGCACGTCGGTGTACCCTGCTCACACTACTCACAAGTGGAATGTTACGGCATGACGTCATGCCAGGTGAGCGTTGTAGGGGGAAGGGAAATCCTTTAAAGAGTCATTTTCTCTCTGGATTTCCCTTCTCTTTTTGAAACTCAGGAGCAGCAACATTGTTTTGATGTCACGAGTGCTTTAAGTGGAAGCTTTTGCAATTATATACAAGCCATAGTTGCTGTTATTTATCTTATGCAACTAACAACCATTGACAAAGCCAATAGTCCTGACTTGTAGGTATGATGTTACTTGTTGTATCAAACACCTGGATGCAATGACAGAAACAGCAAAATACAAGTCGGGACGCACAATGCTAAACACTGATTTTTAACGTACTGTTTTTAAGCCACGTCCTCAATTACATTGGCCACGCGCCTTTGAAAGACCCCCCAGTTTTTTCCTCCCACTCAGAGCCCTGGAGCTATCCACATAAAATGCAGTTCATCTGCATTTGAAAACTACTAAGAGACAAATGATTGCTCTCCAGCAGGATTATTAATCACCAGTGTTATCTGGGCATTTTGTATTCTTATTGTTGTCCTGCATCGGCCATGATAATGATAAAAACTGTTTAAATGAAGCACACACGTATGTGTCCTGCTGGGCCTGTGCAAATTTTAAAAAGAAAAATATATAGTAGCACATTCTCTTACCTACTCCATTAGTCAAACTTTATGTCACAGCCTTATGTGATAAGCCACTGCAGGGGTCAGGAAAGGTGAATAGGAATAAAGAAACGTTTCTCCTGCGCTGCATATAAAAATAAATATCAACGCAGCAGGACAGTAAGCAAAGGTTACTAAAGGTTACCCTTGTCAAAGAAAGGATTTGTCGCCTTTCGCCATGCAGAGATGGTGAAAAATAAACAAAGCCTCGTTAACATATACATGGTCTTTAATGACCTGTGAAGTACTCGGGTGCGGCTGCGATCATCTCTAAAACTGTCTGTGTGTGTGCGCTCCTCGGCCCGGCTGACACACGCGACGGGGGAGGGTTGAAGCACTTAGATCCCAAAGAAAAGAAGCCTGCCTTCAAGCCCTCACTGCGAGGGCCAAAGATCCTGTTTGGGTGGGCCAGGCTCATATTTGGTGGGCCTGGCCCACCCGGCCCACCCGCTAGAACCGGGCCTGCGCTAACCTGTGGCCCAGTTAAGGCGTGGATAGACAGCTGTAGGGTTTCCTATAATGCGAGTCGCGGGTATATTTCTACTGCTTCATTTTAATTTTGATGCTTATTATGTGTGCTATTGTTTATTCAGTTAGTTTTGTTTATTGAGAGGAAGTCCACATTACTGAGTGTTGCAGAAGAGCTCTTTGTTGTCATTCTGCAGACTACCACCAGAGGGCAATATTCACTCAAGAACCTCATCATCTTCCCTTAAAACTGAGATTGCAAGGTACTGATCCATCAGTAAAACAAAGCATTCTCCGTCAATGAGTTTGCCACGCTCACGCACTATATTAAGATATGTACTCACACGATTGTGAGCCCCAGGGTTCATATAGAGCATGGGTACTCGCAAACATTTCCCCAGGGGCCACAAAGTATGGTCTCTGGTGTGCCAGAGGACCGAAGTGATGCCAGCAGATGGGAGTGGGGCTTCGCAGGTAGGGAGGAGGGGAGAGGGGGGAGGGGGGGCAATGTTGGCATAGGGGAAGCGAAGCATGTACATTGTGTAGTCAGTGAGTCATGGAGCTATTTTTAGGTTTTCATTCCATACTGCCCTCTGCATTAAACCCCTCGTCTGTAGAAGAGGCATGGTTTTGATCATACCGTGTTATGCAGTATCTGAATCGCTGTCCCCCCGTCTGAGATTATTTGTCACTTTTCGAAGGTTGGAGGGGGAGGAGTCTTTTTGTAGTCCAGAGCATTGGAGTAAAACAAGCATTCTTAATGCATCGGTTTCGCCCGTGTAATGAAAAAAGAGCTGTTTTCATCAATCATTGTCCGGAAGAAGGAAAGAGCTCCCTGACAGATAACACAGGAGTGGAAAGGATGTGGTACAGGGGCCAGAGCTGCTTACTCGAGAGCTGTGGATTCTGGTTCGAGTCTTGGCAACATCCTGTGATTCTATGCAAATCACTTAATCTCTCCGGGTGATAAATTGTTATATAAATATGCTACAAGAGAAAAAGGCAAAACCTTATGAAAATATAGTTCCACGAAAGCGAATGTTAACAGTATTTCGGCAGCAGAAAACTGATAAGAGAAGCAGACAAGGAACAAGTATTGGTAAATGCAGGAAATATGCTACAGCCAATAAAATGGAGGAAAGGTAAGTGGCATGCACAGGAACCAACGAGAAGCCAGGAAAGAGAGGAGGCGGGATAGAAGTCCCTTTTAAGTTTATATTAAAAATAATAGATTTCTCAAGCATAGCGTAAGTGCTGTGCAGGAGTGCAAGTGCTGTGCTGGCAAAACCTAAAAAGGACTAGTATTATATCTGCTTGCCGAGTGAGTGGGCCGTCTCATTCCATAAGACTGGGATGAGAAGGATCCGAATCAGGGTAATTACGTTTATGGGTAAGGGCCGAGTTAATTCACTAAGGGCCTGATTTAGATCTTGGCAGACAAATTACTCTGTTACAACAATGACGGATATCCCGTCCGCTGAAATATAAATCCCAATAGATAAAATGGGATTTATATTTCAGCAGACGGGATATCCATCGTCGTGATGGAGTAACCTGTCCGCCAAGATCAGGCCTCATGTCACTTTCATATCCACATAACCACACAAACTCACACATTTATAAATATACACATCACAGAACTGACACACCATGACATAGGTTGCTCCAAAACTTAATACAGTAGACCGGAGGTGATCCCCAGAATTGAACACTCTACAGCTGAGCTGGCTACCAGAACTGAACACCATATGAAAGATTTGGCCCCATAAATCTGGCCAAATACGCCAAAAGTGCCTTGCAGATGTGGACATAGTACTCTAGATGTGGGGCCTAGAACTGGGCACACAATGACAGAAGCCTGCCCAGAACTGCAGACACTGTTTCATGATGCAGGGCTGAAAGAGCTGCTTATTGCCATGTCAGGCACACGTGCAAGGTAGCTGTACCCAGTCATTGTCTACTCTGAAGACCTTCCAGTAAAAGAAAGGTTTACAGTCGATCAGTACAGAGTGTGAATGCTGAAGGGAGGGACGATTGTCAGGATGCTCTCTCATGCATGTCAACACTTAGGAGAGCTCTGATGTTTTTGTAACTAAAAAAGAAACATGTTTTTACATTCTTTGAATATTTAAATACCTGTTCTAAACAATAAAGCACTCACTTGCCATTCCTAAAGATTTGCATCCTAAGTTACTTAATGTTTTTAGGTTGAAAAGTACCTGCGTTCATTCATGACCTCTGGATTCTCTCTTGGCCATAGAGGTACTACGAAGGCAGTCTGGCCAGCGAGATTTCAGAGCCTAGTGGTGTCTACAGCACACAGCAGCAAGATGTTCCATGTGACTGAATTGGGGATGCTGGTAGGAGGGCTGGTGTGAGACCCAATAGCACTAACTCCGGGTGAGTTGAGGGTGTGTATTCTCTTTCTTTGCAAATAATTTCTTGACAGGAAGTGGGTGTTGGGCATTTTGTGTGTGTGTGTGTGTTATATATATATATATATATATATATATATATATATATATATATATATATATATATATATATATATATATTCACTGAAAAAAACATAGGTTTCAGACATGTTATAGTTAGGAATTAGCATTTAAAAAACTTTAGAAATTCACTGAAAAAACCATAGGTTTTAGGGGTGTTATAGTTAGTTGGACATTTCACTCGTACAAAACCATTGAAATTCCCACGTTATAGTTAGTTGTACTAACTATAACTCGCGCGCCCGCAATCCACTGCTGATGATGTCACATATTACATCATTCATGACATGGTCAGTGACATCACTGATGACATCTCAAATGACATCACTGATGACATCACTGATGACATCATCCAGTGAATGTGGTTTGGTTCGATGTTTAAATAAGTATTATATATATAGCAATCTGCATTGAAGACTGAGTGGATGTATAAGTGTCTGGATGGAGGATTTAGTAGCACTGTGATTGACTGTCTAAGTGACTAATTTGAAGTGTCTCACTAAATATATGGGATAGTGATTAAACTGTGTGAATATCTGTATCAATCTATCTCTTGTTGTGTAAACTACTACATAAGTTGGTTACTAGCTATGTGAAAGTCGATATTAGTATTAATTAGTTAGGTGAGTATTTGTATGGGATAGTGAATGTGTGTGTGTGGTTGGGTGGGAGGTGTGTGACTGTCCAAAGATGTGTAACTAGTTGATTTAGTAGGTATATGAGGTTAAGACTGTATGTGGAAACAGTTGTTTGGGTGAGTGAATCTCTTTATGGGTGTGGTGAGGAGTAAATATATTTCTCAATGATACATGCCCAACAAAATAGAAATATAAAAGGCAGTTTATGTGACAGTTGTTGTATATAAATAAGTATACATAAGACTGAGTGATTGTATGAGTGACTGTATGGATAACTGTATACTTGTAATAGTGATTTTATAACACACTAAGTATGAGTTACTATCTACATGAATAAATAAAGTGGTGATTGTACAAGTGTGTAGCTTAGTAAATGTAAGTATGATCAATTGTTTGCATAAGTGAGTAGGATGACTGCATAAGTGAATAAGATGTGTGCTGGTGTGTAATGTCGATGTAGGTGTATAAGTATATTTAATAGTGTTCTATTGATCTTTGTTAGCATGTATGAGTGAATCTATAGGTAAGTGTTTAGATGTGTGCGTAGATGTAGGACTCACTAAGTGGGTTTTAGAAACTTGTATTGGTGTGTCAATGGTTTCAAATATGGTACTCCATATTTTATAATGAGTGTTGAAAGGTTATACTAGGGTATGAGAGGTGTATCAGATTGTCACGTGGCTGATGTCATCAGTGATGTCATTTGAGATGTCATCAGTGATGAACTGACCATGTCAAGAATGATCTAATATGTGACATCATCAGCAGGGGTTTGCGGGTGCGCAAGTTATAGTTATACAACTAACTATAACATGGGAATTTTAATGGTTTTGTACGAGTGAAATGTCCAACTAACTATAACACCCCTAAAACCTACATTTAGTCAAAAACTGAGTACTTTTCTGTAGGGACAAACAGAGGTCCTGATGAGTAGGCAGGAGGGGACTGCCTACGAAACATGTCATGTCGACATAAGTAGACTACACGTTTTGTTCTACTTACTAACCCCTTTTTAATATTCCCAGCCGGCGAAGCCATTAAATTAATTTTTTTCGACTAGCCAGGGAATTTTTTAAACCCTTTTTGCACTAACACTCACTTATACAGGTCCCTACACTCCCTACCACTCACCACTGTCTGCACCAATCACATAGCCTATCGTCAAATAACTAAGTGCACACGCATATCATGTAGGTTGTAGCACGCACCGCCCCGTTGAGGGACGGGAAGACCCCCAATGATGGGAGAATGACACTATGGGATTCATAGTGTGTGAGGGGTATTTTAACAACACATAGTGCCCTCTTTCTGCCATTTGCAGAGAGGCACACTTTTTTCCCCCCACTCTATAGATAAATAGTCTACACCTATTTATATATAAAAAAAACACAAAAAATTATTCATGCATTCCCATTGATAGAATCTACTTGTTTGCTTAGACTTAGTAACCCCTTTGTGCACGTATCCCTCTGAAAGGGGTTCTGACTATATATAGGGAAAAAAAGAAAGGTTAAAGTGATGTTATAGTTAGGTGAAGATGACAGTTAAAACATGCCGCTTTAAGCGTATAAAACCACAGAAAGTCACCATTTATGGTTATCTCAAGTAACTATAACTCATACCCTAAAGTAACCAGAACTACACCCCTGCCATGCACAGTTTTCTCCTCAATAATTTCATTGCAAATGTTGCAGTGATATTATCAATGATGTCATAGAAGCTGTCATGAGTGATGTAATATATGGGGTAGTTAGTAGTGCTTGGCAAGTCCAGATCAGACCCCAGAAAAAGACACAATATGGCATTGCTGATGGTGAGAAGTGGGCACAACACTTGAGATGTTGTATTTCACGATTGAATACAGTACTCAAGACTTGAAATCTAATACTAGTAGCAATGCTGCAGGTGATGCATTGAGAACTGAACACAATATGTATGAGTAGGTTCCAGAAACTTGACCAGGCACACCAGAGGAGCCCTCTTCATCAGCATGCAGTAATTCACTTGAGGCCTACATATCTGGAGGTAATACTTCTAGTGAGACATCAATCAATCAATCAATCAATCAGTGACACTTGTAGAGCGCGCTACATACCCGTAGGGTCTCAAGGCGCTGGGGGGGGGGGGGGGGTGCCGCTACTGCTCGAACAGCCAGGTCTTCAGCTTCTTCCTGAAGGAGAGGTGGTCTTGGGTCAGGCGCAGGTCGGGAGGGAGGGAGTTCCAGGTCTTGGCGGCCAGGTAGGAGAAGGACCTTCCTCCCGTAGTCGCTCTTCGGATGCGGGGGACGGCGGCGAGGGCGTGGTTGGCTGATCGGAGGTGGCGTTTGGGTGCGTAGAAGTTGATCCGGCTGTTGAGGTAGCTCGGGCCCTGGTCGTGTAGGGCTTTGTGTGCGTGGGTGAGTGAGTAGACACTCCAGTTTAGGGTTCATGAAATGGACATAATATTCTACAGGACGCCTTATGAGCGGGATACATCACCCAAGATGTGGCTTCCATACCTGAACACCATACCTCAGATAGATATTCCACAACTAGATTCAATACAACATTATTTGCCTTGAGAACTGCGTGCAAAGCCTTAAAGGTGACCTTTAGAACAGAGCACCATACTTCTGATGAGGTCTCCAGAACAAGATGGAAAATCCCATAGAAGACCTCTACAAATGGACAAAACTCATATTCCAGATGTGGCCGCTATAATAGGACATAGCATCTAAGATGTAGCCTTTAGAAGTGTGCACAACTGTCCAAATAAAATAGAACTATTCAGAACTGAACACAATATATCATAGGAGGCTTCCAAAACTAGGAACAACACTCCATACACATTCTTTGCCCCACAGAAGAGGTCACAGTACAGTAGATGTGGGCTCTTAAGCTAGTAGCATGATTTCAAGTGAGCCATTAGGCAGTATTCTTGACCATGGGGCTTCAAACACTTGATACACTACTCCAGGTGATTCATCCAATGATTGAAACATTACTATAGATAGTGCCTTCAGAATCTGACACAATGTAACAGATGTGGCCTCTAAAAGTTTTAACAATACTCTAGTTAGGAAACTGAGAACTTGACAAATTACCCCATATGTTGATGCAGGCACTAGACACAATACTCCAAGAAGTCTTTTGAACTGGTCACATTATGAAAGATGTAGTCTTCAGAGCTGATCACAGCATGAAAGATGAGATGAGATGAGATATCATATGAAAAATTAGAAAAATTTGATGTCCAGACCTGGACACAATACTCCTGATGAAGCCTCCAAATGGACACAACACACCACTTGAGACTTCAATAATAGAACAAAATATTCTAAATGAGTCTCCAAAACTTTGACACAACACTTCAGTTGTGGCTTCTAGAGTAGAATACTCCATATATGGCCTCTTGGACTGGAAACAACAAACCATATGTGATCGCCAAAATGACAGAGCACTCAATTGCAGCCCTCAGAAGGAACTGAAGAAACTACTCCAGATGAGGTCTCCAAAGCTGAACAACACTGTTTGTGGCCTTCAGAACTGGCCACGAAACTTTACATGGGGCTTTGAAACTAGTGGCAATAAATCACATGTGGCATAAAGGACTGAACAGACTTATTCAGTCAGGGTTTAAAGTACTTGCCACAAAAAGCAGATGAGACCACTAGTACTGGACTCAATACCCTGAAGGGTGCATTTACAGCTAGACAAAATACTCTATAGAAGACATTCAGAGCTAGACAAAGGGGTGCAGATGTGGACTCGAGAACTGAGCACAACACTCCAGATGAATGTTCCAGAACTTCACACTATACTTTAGATGAGGCCTCCATTCCAGATTAAAATTCCAGAATTAAACACAACATCCCAGACAAAGCCACTAATATGTCAAACATTATTTAAAATAAGAGATAAAAAATTATACAAAGTACATCAAATGTGAACGACACAGCACTACAGATGTAGACACATCTGGGCAGAGTACTCCAGATGAATCTTCTAGAACTACAAGCAATACTCCAGGTAAAGTCTCCAGAACTGGATCCATCATTCCACATGAGGAATCCAGAGTTGGACACAACACCCCAGTTGAAGCCTCTAGTTTGTAAAACATTCCAGTTAAGGTCTCAAGAACTGGACAACGTACATTAAACGTGGCTCGCACACAACTCCATATGTGGCCTCCAGACCTTCACTAAATATGCCAGATGTGGCCTTCAAAATTGGGAGCACTTTTGTAGGTGGTAATTGAAAGCTTGACACGATACTCCTCATGTGTCTTTAGGTATGTAATTCCTTATTCCACCTAAGGTAGAGAGCACTCTGCACTACATTCCAGATAAGACTTCCCAAACTGGACACAGTCCCCCATTAGATACCTTAGCTTTGGTTTGTACACATTAAACTAGAAACACAACCTTACTTTTATGCTATTTATATTTCTCCAACATTCCCCTTGTTGTCTTAGAGGCCTTGACAGATTGCTTACCTACTTTGAAATCATCAAAGCAGATGATCCAAGATGTTGAAGAACAAAGGAAGCATGTACTGCTGATGTCTATGTTACAACTATACAGTGTGTGATAGAAATTCTTGCACTGCTGTAACTGCTTAGAATGTATGGAAATAATTCCTTCGCTGCTGCACCTGCTGTATTTATTGTGTGTGAGGGAAGCTTTCACTGCTGCTTTGAGTGCTGTGCTTAGCTCTATGATCCATAGTTGTGCATTATAGTGACACACCAAGGTATGCAAAATGTGATGGATGGAATGCTTGAATCAACCTCAGCCAATGGTAATTACTTGAGGTTGCATCACAATCCATCGTTATTTTGCTCACCATTCCACCTCAGTTAGAAGCCCATCTCTATGCAAATCAGTCTTGACCCTGCTCTAATCGGAACAGTCCAGCCCGAATTGCTAAGCCAGGTCCTCCCTGAACTGAAATACAAGCAATCTAAGACCGGTTTTGCCCTTATTGAGGTGGCATGGTGTGCAAATTAACAAATTAATTGGGGCGGGATGGTGGTCGAAAAACAATGGATTGGGATGGGGACCGAATGATTGCCAGTGGCTGAGATTAATTCAAGCATTCCAACAATCACCTTGTTGCTGTTGTGTGTATTATAGTGAAGCTTACACTGCTGCTGGCAATAAGGTACTAGTTAGGTATCTTAAGATAAAATTCACTTTGAAGCATAGAATGTACATGTAGTGTCTATTTATTGGAGGAAATCTTACCCTACTGCTGCTTGTGCATAAAATGTTTTGTGTCTGTGAAGAAAGCTTTTACTGTTGCTGAACAAGCTGTGTGTGCGCAAAACCTTCACTGCTGTAACTTTTCTGAGCAACACTGATGCCAGTTATTTCATTGTCAAGTATTTGCAAGGTGTCATGCTCCGTTGCTTTCATGGGGGCAGCAACCATTGGGCTAATGCGCTTTAGAAAGCAAAGTAATGATAAACATGAAACAACAAGAGAAAGATTTAGCCTCTCAAAAGTTATGGTATTTGTATTTGTAAAGCGCAATATCACCCCTGAGGGTATCCTGGCACTGAACAGGTGTGTGTGCCTAGCCCTGCCTGAGGTACTTTGGTTAATTGAAGCCAGGTCTTTAGCTTCTTGCAGAATTCAAGAAGAGAGAGGGTGGCTCTGATTTGGAGTGGAGGAGGGGCGTTCCATGCCTTAGAAGCGATGGAAGAGAATGCCCGTCCTCCTGATATAGTTCTGTGTATGCATGAGATGTTTGTGAGTAGGAGTCGTGCAGAGCCAAGGTGTCTGGGTGGTTAGTGGAAAAAGATGCGACTGTTCAGGCATGTGGGGCCTAAGAGTTCTCTAGTACCTTGAATGTGTGCATTAGGAATTTTAATTTATTGTATTTGTGTATTAGGAGCTAGGGAGCTCCCTGAGGTGTGGTATGATGCGTGTTCTGTGTAGTACTAGGTTGAGGATGAGTTAGGCTGCTGAGTTCTGGATGGTTTGTAGTCTTCTAGTGCATTGCTTGATGGTCCTGTTATACAGGGTGTGCCCATAGTCCAACTTACTGGTGACTAGGGCATGAACAACAGATTTTCTAGTGTTGCTTGGGAGCCATTTGAAGGTCTTTCTAACTATCTTCAGGGTGTGGAAGCAGGACTCAGTGACACCGTTGACTTGTGCGGTCATGTCCAATTTGCTGTTGATTATTCAGATGTTCCGAGCATAGGTCCGGAGTGTGGGTCCGGGTCTAACTGTCCCCCAGTTGGAGTCCCATGATGAAGTAACCTTGCTGAAGATCACTACTTCTCTCTTGATGGTGTTCAGTTTGAGACAGTTGGCTTTCATCCAGTTAGCCACTTCTGACATGCATGCAGTGAATGTGTTTCTTGTGTTGGGGTCTTGTCTGAGAGGGAGAGTATGAGCTGGATGTTGTTTGGGTAAGAGAGGGTGTTGATGTGTACGTAGATGACGTTGACCAGAGGAATCATGTACGCGTTGAAGAGGGTGCGGCTGAGCGATGAACCTTGAGGCACTCGACAGATGAGTTTGCAGGCCTCCAAGGAGTAATGTGCCAGGCTGATAGCGTGTTGTTCTATTCATTAAAGAGAGAGTTGTAGCGCAGCAGCCAGAGCGGCTAACTCTGGAGCGCAGGCTCATGGTTCGATCGCTGGTGGCGTCATGTTACTCTGGGCATTAGCTCTCTTAATCACCAGTGGCGCCATGTTACTCTGGGCAGTAGCTCACTTAATCTTCCCGACGGCCCCCAGCACCTTGAAATCTTAAGGGGTGATATGTTCATGTTTTACAAATAGAGCTTTTTATTATTATTAAGAAGGAGCAGTTCCAGCAGAGATAGGGTCCTTGGATTCGAGTCTTGTGCAGCACCTGATGAGGCTGGGGTGTGACACCATGTCAAATGTTGCTGAGAGGTTCGGGAAAATGAGGGCTGCCATGTCTCCACTGTCAAGGATCATGCGGATGTCGCCTGTGGCAGTGATGAGTAATGTTTTTATACTGTGGTTGGGCCTGAGGCTGTCAGTGAGGCGTTGGTTGGTTGTTTCGTTTCTCTGAGACCTTTGCCAGGCATGGTAGGAGGGAGATGGAAAGCATGGCTGGGTCCTCATATAGATTCTTGAGCAGGGCCATGATGGTATATTGGTTTCAGATGCTCTGGAATGTGGCTGAGTTGATGTATTCTTACAGTATGGGTGTTAGTGCTTCACTGATCAGCAGGAATCCTTTGGTGAAGGTGGGGGCAAGGGTCAGATGGAGCCCCAAATTGATTGGTCCTCATAGTAGTAGTGATTTCAACAGTTGTGATGTCTGACCACGAGGTCTGGGTTCGTTTTTCCACCATGATGGGAAGCTAAGTTGCTACAGTGACTGGGTACTCTCGAGTGTAAAACTTGCTGTACATGGAAGTGATTTTGTTCCAGAAGAATTCAGAGAATTTGTTGCATAGGTCTTGTCAGGGGGCGATGTTTCTAGGGCATCAGGCGGCGTGGTGAAATCTTTGCTGATGGTGAAGATTTCCTTGATGCAGTTAGTGCTGGTATTGATGCAATCTGGAAAACCTTTGTGTTTGGTGCTCTGTATCTGTTGCTGGCGGTAGCATCTCAGGGCTGATTTGAAGATGTATTTAATATGTGGTGTCTTGACTTGGTTTCCAATTGGGCTCCAGTTGCATGAAGTGGCATTTCGTCAGCCTGAGTTCCTCTGCATACCATCTGGCCTGTGGTTGGATTCTTGCCACTGGGGTGCGCTTGAGGGATACCAAGGTGTCTGCACTTGTGGTGAATAACCTTTTGAGGTACATTTCATGGCTTTCGGGCAGCTGCTAATGTGCTGTGCGGGGAGAGGGCAGAATCCCACTTCTCTGCTGTGATGCGTTTCCAGCTGCAGCAGGTAGTTCTGGTGGTGGTAGATCTGTGGTGATGGGTATGCAGAAACAGATGAAGGCTTGGTCTGCCCAGTTCATAGTTGCTGGGTTGTCAACTGTGATATTGCTGATTGAGCAGGAAATTGGGTCCAATGAGTGTCCAGCAGTGTGGGTGGGTTCAGTAATGTGATGTGTGTGAGGTCAAGGTTTCCAAGATTTTACAGAAGGGCTGTAGAGTTTGGTTTGGTGCGGTCTCATAGTAGAAGTTAAGGTCTCCAAGGAGGATAAAGGTGTTAGCGTAGATAATGAGAAGTGCATAGAAGTTCATGATGTCGCTGGCTAAATGTGGTTCTGGACCTCGTGGTCTGTACATGCTAGTGTGGCTCCTGGTAGTCTGCCCAGAAAGAAGTTGACTCTGAAGCATATCTTGAAAGTGCTGTGTGCCATGTAGCTGGTGGGGGTGCCCGTGCAGATGAGGCAGCTAACTGTATCTTAAAAAATTATTGTGATACAACCTCTAGGCTTGTGCTAAAGGTGCAGCCAGGCACTCTTGTAGCCAGCAGCATTGGCTGTAGCGATATCCGGTGCAGAGGAAGAGCAGATCTGGAGGGTGGTCATGTAGTAGGTTCCATATCTGCTTGGCATGTTTGGTGAGCGAGGGGGTTATGGAGAGCATGCATGCAATTGTGGCTATGTGAGTGGGTGGCTGGTTTGTGTGAGTGTGATCAAGGCTGCTGTTGCTGCGGGAGTGTAGGGTGTGCAGAGAGCATAGGAAATTGCAGGAGGTGCAAGTGTACGTTCCTCCATGTAGTGTGGTGCGGTGTAACAGGGTAAATGTCCTTCACCTCGCATCCGTAACCCTGCATGCTATCACAACGCGGTCATAACAACGACCACGTTATGACAACGCATACCATTACCCCACAAGTCGTTACAACGACTTGCGGAGGGGGGAGAAGGTGTTGGATTTAAAATCCAACACCTTCCCTACAGTCCGCACAGACTGGGGTTGGAATAGTAAGTTTTACTATTCCAACATCCAGCGCCCCCTCCCCCTCCCCAAGTTGTTGTAACGAGTTGAGGGGAAATGGTATGCGTTGTCACAACGCGGTCGTTGTTACGACTGCGTTGTGACAGCATGCGGGGTAATAGTATGCTGGGTGAAGAGACATATTTGTGTAACAGCAGTGTGGTGGGCTGGGTTTGAGAACACAAAAGAGTGCAGGAGGGTAGTGGTCAGTTAAGGGAGAACTAGGGGTTTGGTTTTGGCACGTATTTGTTGCATTAGCGGTGGATGTCTGCTGCGCGTCTGCACTGACGCTACCATTAAGTAGCTGCTGGGAAGGAGGAGTGCAAGGTGCTGTGGGCGAGAAATCCAGGGATGTCACTTCCTGTGCAGATGGGTGATGGGAAATCCAAGTAATAATAAAAAGGTTAAAAAAAAACTATGACAGTAGAACAACATTTTTAATAGTGTTTTGCATTACTTTCATAGAACTTTGGGCATATTCCTAATAGGAGGCCGCGAGGATGTCAGCACATGATTAATTCTATTAAAACATTAGCCTCTGCCAACGTTAACCCCATTAAACCCTGCCAACGTCGGGTACGCTTTGGAACGGAGGGGCCGACACCATTCCAAATATGTATTGAAGGTTTACCACACACGTTTGGACACGTGGTGCACAGCAGAGTACGTCATGCAACAGTGACTTGGTATGCATTACCAGACCTGCTCTCAACATCACAGAAGCGGCCAACTTGTCCGTCTCCGCTTTGATGAGAACCTATGACGAGATTGCAGGGTCGAAACGTTCTCAAATGCAGGAATTGAGCCATAGAACAAAGAGACTCGCTCCCTTGGGACAAAGATGAACATAAGTGGGCCGTCAACAATGATTTATAAAGAGAACCACCGACAGGAGCAATTGCATCTTTTTTTCCATTCGATCTTTCAAATATCCAGAATGACTATTTTGAAGCCTACAGATTACCCTTTAAGAACACATTTCCAAACATATTTATTTTATATATATACTAGCAGCCCGTCCCGACCTTGTCCGGGAGCAATCAGGCTTCCCGGACCCCACCCCACCCGACATTGTGCAGCAGCCCGGCCCCCCCGCCGGCCCTGACATTGTCAAGCAGCTCGGGCCCCTGACCGCCCCATTCCCCGCGAGCAATCAGGCTTCCTGGACCCCTGCCCGCCCCGACATTGTGCAGCAGCCCGGCCCCCCGCCCGCCCTGACATTGTCAAGCAGCTCGTGCCCCTGCCCGCCCCGTCCCCCGCCTGCCCCGACCCCCACCTGCCCGGAGCCTTACCTCAACCCCGCTCCTCCCCCGCGCTCCTCATCGCTCCATCGCTCCTCGCCGCTTACCGCTCCTCCCGCCTGTCCGCCGGTCCTCACCCCCATTCCGCCGTTCGTCACTCCTCATCCCCTGCGCCATGTCCGACGCTCCTCTTCCGCTCCTGCACGCCGCTCCTGCACGCCGCTCCCCCCCGTGCTCCTGATGTCACCACACAGGTCGCGGCCGGCGCTACTTGCAAGGGACTACTTTTTTTTATCGTCAATTTTTTAAATAACGTATATTTTTTTTATTTATATAGCCTATGTCCATCTGCACACCCTGACGATTACAATGATGTATCGGGTGTGAGGATTGGCGCTGTGGTTCCCGAGTTTACCCGCCTCAAAGGTGCAAAGTTCTTCCTTTATTATAGTAGTATAGATTTAATATTATGCCCTATGTGCTCACAACTAAGATTTGCCCGATCTGCACGGCACACAATAGTGGTGTTTTGTGTACAAATCACTTTTATTTTGAATCTTTAAAACAGCTATTTAACATTGGTCAAATCTGCTGGTTATGCATCTTGTTTTTGACTAGATTAAGGTATTCTGACTTCTTTAAAAGTGCAGTATGCCTTTACGTCTACATTGGTGATGTATACTTAAATGCTGAATCAAAATTAATTTCGGTGTCAAAATGGGCGCCGGTGGTGCCTACCCCCCCCCCCCCCCCCCCCCCCCTTCTTGGTTTATACACAGTGGGCTCACCTTCTGGGTCCTTATATGAGCTCAGGATCCATTTTCTTTGAATATTCATTAATAACACGAAGCTTGGCATCGTGTATTCTGGCATCATTCTAATTAATGCAGATGATCTGCGTTTGCATATCTTTACCAGAATTGTGTTACAGCAGTGACTAAAGTGTGACATGCAAGGCATTTCAGCATCAGAAGATTAGACTATCAGGCTTATCAGTTTAACAAAATGTGTATCACAAGTACATTTTGGGACACTTGTTATGTACATAACTGAAAATTGGAACATCTAATGCAGAAACGACTGCATGAAACGCAGTGATTATGTTTCTGTTACATAAAAAAGTAACTGAAGATTTTAATATATAGAGACCAGAACAGCCGGTTCTCGCGCTCAGTAGGTTAACACAAAGACTCCAGGATCCGTGTTTGACGCGATGGTGACTGGTTCAAATCCTGGTAGGTGCACTCAGCCTTTCGTTCTTCTGAAACCAGTAAAACCAGAACCTTTGGGGTGGGTAACAATTAACATGTAACACCAACAAACATAATTGAGGTTAACGTATACTGTGCAAACATGGCTGCCACGTCTAGGTCAAAACAGAGAAAAGTGTCAGAGATCCTAAAATCCAATCTCCCTCTACAAGCAATAACTTCAGCAAACGCGCTAGGTTCAGACAGAACAGACACATCAAAGAGCCCGACAGCAGAAAAAGCAAAGGCCAGGAAAATAGATTTTGGATGGCATGGCCACCATCAGTCAGCATGCACCTCTCCCAGTAGTCAGTCAAATTCTCGACTTTGAGGGGAATGTTGGTTGTAAAATGCACTTGCAGTTCTCTTGAAAGATCTGCTCTCCCATACACATTTAAAGAACTACATGGCTAAGGATCCAGAGCTGCAGGGATCATGTGTCTGTGTTCTTTGTAAAGAAGAAACGTAGGGAGGCCAGACACTCCTTTTAGAAGGGTATGCAGCGTAGGCGATGATCAGCAGAAGGCTATGGAATTGCATGTAAGATGAAGAAATGAACGGCTGATTGGAAAAGGGCGGGGAAGAAGGGAATGGCCATGCTAAAGTGGGATGAATACGGGCGATGGAAGGGCTGAGGAAGAAGGCCTGAAGTGTTGAAGAATATTGAGTGGAATAGGTGACAGAAATGGATAAGGGCAAGGCCTGTATGTATGTATGTATGTGTGTTCTTATATAGCGCTTGATGACCCGAAGGGTATCTCGGCGCTTGCCTTGGGAACCCGTCCTGGCTTTTCCCTGTGAGATAGCCCCTACAGGGCATCCCCAAGGTGAAAGCCAGGCATCCCGCCACGGGGGGGCCGTTGTGGAGATTAAGCAAGCTTAATGCCCAGAGTTGCAGAGTGTGAACCCATGATTAGAGCAGGCACCGAAGCGAGAATTATCAAGTCCTTGGACATTTGAGCTCAAGACCTTGCCGCGTCGGGAATTGAACCCTGGTCCCGGGTCTGACCTCTGCTTCAGGGTCTGCCTGCTCTACACCGTGAGCCACACTTCTCCACGCCTTCCTGTTTGGATATACAATGAGGACCGGAAAAGGATCCTAGAGAAAGATGAGGAGCAGAGAAGGAACAATTGAGTAGTTCAGGACAAGAGAATGGTGCACTCTGTGATTTAGACATTGGGAAAGAGATAAGAGGGATGTGGCGTGTGCATAGCTGCCATGGTTTCAGATTGCTATGTATGACATTTTCATAATTTCCGTTTAATTATGAGTGACATTTTAGTGACTATGAGTAACACTTTCTCACGCACAATATCAAGCAAGGAAGACTAGGGAAATAGGCATGGGACTGAATAAATAAGACTTAACACAAACCAGTACAGTGTCTTGTTAACAAAACTGTAATATTTAAAAACTGAACACTCAAACACCAATAAGCTGCACGCAAACTGCGGCGGACCTCTCGGGGTTAATAGTTTATTAATATTATGTCACAAATAGCAGTCTTATTTATGCAGTCAGTGGCACAGAGCACACCACGACCCACAGACTATCACAGAGGCTCTGCTGACTTTGGTGACACTGCTGGCACTGAAAGTAATTTGAGGACAGCAGCACCACACTGTAAAATAAGTACTGGATACTAGATTGTAGATCAAACGTAGGTTTATTGTGGTAAAGCAAATACACCCACAACCAGAGCCATTCAGTTGTGAAAAAGCCAACGTCCAGAATCACGTTCGAAGGAATCTTCACGACTGAAGGGCAGCACTCCAGAACTTAAGACATAGAATGTGTCTCGTGGATGCAACCACAAGACTCTTGGTATACAGAAAAGAAATATGTAATAATTATTATATAACCTCTTCCCCTCTTGGAAGGGTAACAAAGAAAACAGAAAATTGTAAACACAAATCTACTCCAAAACATAGTCTCTCAATCTACAATACAATTGCTTTAAACGAAAAGCTCTTTTGGTTGCCACTTTGGGAGACTCTTCCAAAGCTGTATCTGAGGGTAATGACAAATGGTCAGAGACAACAAACTGTGAAGCTACAGGTATTCCGGGAGTCTCCTCCAAAGGTAATGACAAATGGTCAGAGACAACAGATTGTGATACCGTAGAAGTTTCCAAAACTGGATTAGAAGAGGGTTGCTCATAAGCTAAATCAAACCAATCACAGTGCTCTGACTCTGAAGTGGCATGTTCTGTGATAACATGGGCCTAAAGTGGGAGATTTTAACAAAAACCCGCTTGTTCCACCATCCTTTGTTATCAAGAAGAGCTGAACCTTTACTAACTTGTGTAACCAAATTTGGAGAAGAGAACTTAGATTTCCCTTTCATTACTCTTTTAGGATTTTTAATGAGTACCCAATCCCCTTTTTGCAAGGGCTGATCAAAGGAATGTTTGCCTTCATCAGAACGTAATTTCATAGAATGTTGTTTAGCCTTCACATGTTCCTGAATAGAGTAAGAGTTAACAGACAAATTACAATCCCTTTGTAACCAACTAGGATTGAGAAGTGAATGTACTCTCCTTTTCCTAAGCAAAGTAAATGGTGCAACACCAGTTGTAGAGTGTGGAGAGGTATTGTATGCCCACACTTTGTCATGAACAAAAGACAAAGGGTCTAGCCTGGAGGAGATTGCAGTTTGTATACCCTCCTTGATTATACGATTACTCCTCTCAACTAATCCATTCGAAGAGGGTGAATACAATGCAACCTTGTAATGAGAAATGTCATGACTTTTAAGAAAAGAGCAAATTGTTTTGGAAAACAAAATGTGTCCCATTGTCAGTAACAATGGTTTATGGAAAACCTTCAACATCAAACACAGATTGTAAAAAGTTTACAGCATTTTCAGTTGATGCAGAATTGCAAAAAGAGTAATACAACCATTTGGTAATGTATTCAACTAAAACAACCAGATACTTGTTTTCAATTGGTAAAACATCATAAGGGCCAGAAAAATCCAAACCCACTTTGTCCCATGGACCTGCCGGAAGGGGTACAGGACATAAAGGAGTGGAAAGTGTTTTCCAGTGTTTGACAGAGAGGATACATTGGGTACAATTATCAATCATTCTCCTAATATGTGAATCCATGGAAGACCACCAGTAAAATTGTTTGATGCGTTGACAAGTTTGTACAATACCAAGGTGTCCTTTATGAGCAGAACAAATGATCAGATCTCGCAAAGACTCAGGTGGAACAAATAAATCATTACGCATAATCATGTCATTAACTAAAGACAATTTCTCCGACACATTTGCAAAAGCTTTCAAGTCAGAATACAGAGTTCTACGCTCAGGCCATTTGTTAAAAATAAATTCTTTGACCTTAGAGAGTGTTACATCACTTTTATAGGCTGAATTCCATTGACCCTCAGAAATGGGTTGACATTCACCAATGGCATCAATTGTAGCGACAACGCACTCAATGTCATCATCAACAACAGAATTATCATTTAAAGACATTCTTGAAAGGCAATCTGCCCTGAAATTATTGCCCCCAGAGATATGCTAAATGACGAAATGAAATTCATGAAGTTTTGAAAGAAGACGAACAAGTCTAGCAGAAGCCCTGTTGGAAGTACTGTCAGAAAGCATGTGCATAAGAGGCTTGTGATCAGTGTAAATCTCAAACTCACGACCCCAAATGTAAGATTTAAATTTTTGTATAGCCCAAACACAAGCCAAGGCTTCTCTTTCAACTGTACTGTATCTAATTTCGGCTGAAAGAAATGTTCTGGATGCAAAGGCAACCGTTTGTTCTTTGCCTTCCCCCCATTGTCCCAAAACGGCACCCAAACCAGTGAGGCTGGCATCAACGGTGATAAAACACTTCGAACCATCCGAAAAAGGATGCAAAGCTGGTGAATCCTCAATAATCTTTTTAACCTGCTCAAAAACTTTTTGCAAATCTTCTGACCAGGAAAACTTCACTCCCTTTCTTAAGAGCGCTCTCAACAGCTCAACAATCTGTGCATAGCCATGCACAAACCTGGCATAGTATTCTGCTAAACCCAGGAATGAGCGAAGGACATCTCTATCTTTGGGAGGTATGGCATCTCTGATTGCTTTTATTAATGAAAACTTAGGTTTGATGCCGTTGGGTGAAAGTGAATTGCCCAAATAATCCAATTCTTGAACCCCAAATTTGCATTTATCATGCCTGACGGTCATGCCGGCTTTTTCTAATACCTGTAAAACGGTGTTAAGAGTGTGAATATGTTGAACAATGTCATTGGCATAAATCAAACTATCGTCCTGATAGGCTTGCACCCCAGGAACATTTTGCAATAAGTTGTCCATCAGTTTCTGAAAAATGCTAGCTGCCGAAGCCAAACCAAATGGGAGCCTAAGGTACTTGAAAGCGCCAAACGGCATAATAAAAGTTGTTAATTCTTGAGACTTAAGAGATAAAGGAATTTGGTGATAGGCAGACCTAAGGTCCAGGAGGCAGAAGAATTTAGCCCCACCCAGATTAGCCAGTAGGTCATGAATTTTAGGTAGCGGATGGCAATCCACAATGATATTATTATTCAATGAGCGTAAATCAGCACACAATCTCACCTCCCCAGATTTTTTGCAAACTGAAACTATTGGGGAGATCTATTCAGATGAATCACAAGGTGCAATAATTCCCTCATCACATACATTTTTCAAAACCTTCTTCAGTTCATCTCTTGCACTCAATGGAAGAGAACAAACCTTGTGAATAACAGGTTGAGCATTGGGTTTAAGCCGAATTTCATGCTTGAAACCCAGAACTGTACCAACCTTATCCTTAAATAGGTTTGGAAAATAATTAAATAAGTTATCCATTTTAAGATTTGGACAAATCTGAAACATTAAAGTTTCCTGAATCATGACTAGTGTAGTAATCATGAGGAATATCACCTAAAGCAATAGGTTGATCAGAACCAGGTCTAAGAATTAAACCCATTCTGGCTTGATCAAACCAACCTAAAATATCTCTACCCTTAAGAGCAGCATAAACTTTCGTGAAGGTGTATCTACCAAGACATGCAATGTTAGAATAAAAGAAACCTAGCATGTCGATATCGTTCTCGCCAAATGCTTTAGGATTGACGTCAGATTTGCAAAGAACAACTTTTTTACCCCAATTCGCGTAAAAAGTGAGATCTGATAAATTGGTGATAGGTGAACCAGAATCAGCTTTGACTCTAAGTGGAACTGTACCAACCACTAACTCACACCAAGGACCCTTAATCCTGGAAAATTCAACAGAATCACATTCGATAGACAACATGACATCATTAAGTCTGGTTGAGCAAGATTCTAAATTTTCATTAAACTCAATATTATTGACTCTAGCAAATTGTTTGTGACCCCTGCAAACAGATGGAAAGTGTCCAATTTTCTTGCATGAAAAACAGTTTTTCCCAGATGCAGGACAAGTAGGAGAATTACCAAGATGACGTCTTGAGCAACATCTATAGCAAATGACGGGTTTCTTATTTTGTTGACTGAAAGAATAGTTAACAAGGTTAATGGAGCCAAAACTTGAAGCTTGATCAACCATATGAATACAAGGTTGAGAAATGCTTTCTTGCAAAATTTTAGAAGAATTAGTTGCACGTTCAATCCTTTTGGCGATATCTATTGTTTCAGAAAAAGAGGGATTTTTACAACTCAACAAACGTTCCTGAATTTTTTTTAGAAAAACAGGCAAAAATGAACTGTTCTCTGATAGAAGCATCTGTACTTGCACCAACATCACAGGTAGAAGCAAGGCTTCTGAGTTGAGCAATATAGTCTTCCACGCTCTCATCTATACTTTGTTTATGTTTAAAAAAATGGTGACGTTCCAAAACAATACTGGTTTCATCGTCATATTGCTTGTTGAATCGAGCAATAGCTTCTTGATAGACGTTCCAATTGTCACCAGAATCACCAGAAGGAGAAGGAATATGAGGAAGATTCTCAAAAACGTGTTAGGCCGCAACTCCTAGGCAACCATAAAGAATAGCAACCTTGCGAGGAGAATCATATTTAGTGGCGTCAATGGCCACCAAATATTTCTTGAAGCCTTTGAGCCAGTTGCACCAAATGAGAGGAGGTTTGCCTGGAGTTTGTAAAAATAGAGCTGGCGTCTGAATCTGTTGTGAGGAAGCCATAGTAAATGCAACTTAAAAAGAAAAATAGTGTCAGTGAAAACGTCTTCAAAAACTTTTGATGTAACAGTGTGTAAAACACTGTAAAATGAGATGCAAAATGACAGCGTGGACAAATAAAAATAAACTTTAGAGTAACGCTGAAAAGTGACACTGAGATTGAAAACGTTGAAAAACTAATTGGCATGCAGAAAATGTGACTGTAACTGATTTGTAAGAAAATAGCAAGAAACAGTTTTAATGCGTTGATGAAAAGTAATTGAAAAGTGACAGGCAAGTAATAAATAAAGCGTGCCTGTCACTGAAGAAAAGCTTTGCATTAATAAATGCTTTGCTGTGGCGTTAAAGAAAAGTGATTGAAAAATGACAGGCAAGTAATAAATAAAGCGTGCCTATCACTGAAGAAAAGCTTTGCATTTATAAATGCTTTGCTGTGAAGTAAATGAACATGGTATGCAGTAAAGCGTGCCTATCGCTGAAGAAAAGCTTTGCATTTATAAGCGCTTTGCTGTGAAATATGTAAACATGGTAGGCAGTACAGCGTGCCTATCGCGGAATGATCGTGAACGAAGGCTTGAAAATGGCCAACTAATGCCGTTGTCAGGGTTACGGTTGTGCGTAACTTTTGACAGGCGATGGCCTTGAATCGCATACACTGTGACGTAGATGTTGCGCGTGAAGAAGGCTGTTGCGCATGAGCACTTCTAAGCAGCGCAAGTGCACAGTGGAGCGCGAGGCAGAGTCAAACTGTCACAAAATCCGTTAGAGAAAACTCCAGAAAATACGACCTGAGGACGAAATTAAGGCTGGAGTGATGAGCCGAAGGCAGGGCAGTTGAAGACAGATGACAGCAGTGACCTGGTAGGATTTTCAGTCTGGCCGATTTTCTTAAACTGCTTGGCTTTCTGGCGGTGGGTGCAGAGAAGTTCCCGATCGTCGCCAAGATGTAAAATAAGTACTGTATACTTGATTGTAGATCAAACGTAGGTTTATTGTGGTAAAGAAAATACACTCACAACCAGAGCCGTTCAGTCGTGAAGAAGCCAACGTCCAGAATCACGTTTGAAGGAATCTTCACGACTGAAGGGCAGCACTCCAGAACTTAAGACATAGAACGAGTCTCGTTGATGCAACCACGAGACTCTTGGTATACAGAAAAGAAATATGTAATAGTTATTATATAACACACATACAGTCAGTCACAGTGTGATCCAGTGACCCCGCCGTCCCAAAAGGAGCTGGTGGGCTATCGCGAGACTCAAACATACTAACTTTGGCTGTAACAGGGCCGAGCTTAAGTTAAGATAATGACTACATGCGGTGCTAGAAAGTATTAGTATATCATTCAAAATGCATGTTTTTAGTTTGACTAGAAGAAATCAGAGTGAGACATACGATTACCTCACTCCAAGCACTGATTCGAGGTGAGCGGCACGCCACCAGGGCATGCACATTAACATAAGAGGAAATCTCCAAAGTCAGCAATGCCGCCCTCCCACTCCTGTCCGTCACAGCCAGGCAGCCCTGTGCCGGAGGCGAACTAAAGCCACTCAGAGGCTGAAGGCGCTGCATTACTCTGCCATACTAGTAACTCCGGAACCATTCCAGGCAACGGAGGGCTTCTACGTCACCAAGGGGCGTCCTGCTTTTGTGCTAGATAGCGTAAAGCACAAGGCCCATGAAATAATCTTCCAGCGGCGGTCACGGTCCGTGGGGTTTGTTTGGTGGGTCAGAACAGAGGAATTACATTTTGAAAATAATTCATGAATTAAGAGCAGCGCTCATTGCCACTGCAGCCTCCCACAATTTAGAACTGCAGCCACCAGCTCACGTCACAGCGGGCGGGAGCAGGACGTTACATCCTGCGCTGTTGCTCTGTGTCCATTATAGAATGGTTGTTACATTGTCACAGTTGCTACCAAGCCTGCCGGGATCATCTCCAGGGTGCGCTGCCAATACAGCTTCAGTTTGCTGTGTGATTAGCTGTGAACGGGGCTTGAAGTCCTAGGAGGCACTATGTAAATTATGCGTGACTTTGCATTTCAGTGCGGTGAAATGCGTTAGTGTCACTCCTGAAGTGTGATACTTGGCATGCCTGCGTGTGAATACATGATGAGGAATGAAGAACTGTGGATATTCCCTGCTCCTTAATATCTTCGACACATTAACCCATTGTTTTTATCCTGCTGCTATGCACCGGCCGCCATGGCCTGGATGAAAGACCAAGTGAGAGAGTCAGACAGAAGACAGAAAGAGACCCAGAGAGAGGGAGAGAGAGACACACAGAAAGATAAAAACATTAAAAAAAATAACCGAAAAGACCTAGAAAAAGAGAGAACGAATCAGAGACACTATAAGAGGAAGAGTGAGAACACAGGAGGCAAAGTGAGTAACAGTCCCTTCAGGTAAATAAACTCACAATAGATCTCAAACCTCCAGCCGACGTCTTCAGGCAGACTAACACCCTGTTATTAAATTGTAAAGCTTTCACTTGCTTGAATTATTATACATATATAAAAAAATGAAATTATACAACACTATTAATATTAGTGACTCTCAATGCGTTTCCTTGAACATAAGTAGCTCTCAGTACAGACCCCTCATTTAAAGTAAAGAAAATAACTTAGAATGTCAGTGCAAAGGGCCTTTGATAGCTGTTGGTGGGTGGTGTTTTGAGATCTGTTATGTTGCTGCTTTGTACACATATTTAGTGGGAAGGCTCACACAAATAAAGTCCGGGGGAGCTGAAGATCCATCCTTCCTTCATTCTACCACAAAATGTCAAATCGGCGAAGATGGAGCCACAAGTAGACATGATTTCTGGCATATGGTTAGTGACTAAGCTCATGCCCAAAACAAACTTGCAGAGTAATAACATTTGCTGAATATTGTTTGAGTATCCTCTGTAAGTAGAGTTCCAGTAGATATAGTTCGATTTATTCTTAATTGCCAATGTCTCTTGTTTGCCACATGTACAATCAACAGAAAATGTCAGTCATGTTGGTGTCTACAGGGGTGCCTGCCTTTTTGTCTTGTTTAATAGAAGCAAATAGAGCACTCAAAGGTGGTCTATGAGGCAAATATTTTATTATTATTGGTAGATGGATTCGAATATTTACCATCTAAATATCAACTTTACAATGGTAAGATTTGGAAGTCTTTCCTGGCTGTAATAATGGCTTAACAATCAGGGCAAACCAGTGCTTTAAATGGGAAATTAGAAGTGCCGGTACTCACTAATTAGACTGGGTAGGTATTTAGGGGTGTGTATAGGGGCGTGTCTGGGGGCGTATCTTGAACCAGGAATTTAATAATAGCCACATAAGTAAACTGTAACCCAAATGATCCGATTGTCATGTAAAGCGCTTAAATGCCCATGGGCCAAATTCACGCAAAATCAAACTGCCTCCTTACATAAGAGGCATGGCAAGCATCAGCTTCTATGTCATACGTGCAGAGCCTAATTTTCGACAGTTTGATATTGCGCGAATTTGGGCCATGGGCATTTACATACAATCAGAACATCTGCATTACAGCGTACTTTTTTAAGACCCCTGTAAGGGAGTTGTCCAGAACCACAGGATGATGAGCGGACTTCGGAATTCGACCCTGGTTTTTCAGTTCCACTTTCGGCACCTCTGACCATATCCTCATTCTTCTCGCAATGCCAATGAGAACCAGAGCCACAACTAAAGTCACATTTCAGGAGGGTGGGCGGGCTAGTTCTTTCAGAAGTAGGCAGCGAGATTCAGGGACTTTAAGAAGGGGTGAGAAACAACAAAGCCTCATTAAAAAGCAATCAGTCTTTTAAAGACCTGTGAAGTACTGGGGTGCGGCTGTGTGCGCGCCCCGTAAGCTGTCTCATCCCCGGGCTGCCACACGATGGGGGAGAAGGGGTGGGGTGTCTGAAGCCCTTTGATCTTAATGAGCTTGCCCGCCTGATGAGAACCTAACACTGCAGTGCAGGAGCACCACAGCGCAGAAAAACACAGGCTGCCTGTTAGTACCGGCCCATTTAAAGCACTGGGGCAATCCATTTGGAATTGGCTATGTGGAGCAAAGTGAATCAAGGTTAGTCGCAGATAATTATGAAATATGAAAACTTTTTTCAAGCACTAATTTCAACTTCAAAATAAGCTTTCCTGAGGGAGCCTGAAAGAGATTATTGTTGTAAATAAAATAGCGTAGTCCTTGAAGTTCCTTGTAAGTAGTTTATTCAGGTAAGATGGTAAGATAAGAAGAAGCGGATAAAGCCCCACCAGGAGCAGCCTCGTAGCTTTACGTAACTGGTGTGAAACACTACTTTAAAGGTCAAAATCTCTCATCACATAACGCCAGTACTCTTACAGTGGCTTTTGACCTTGAGCTTGATCTGGCACTCTCAGTTCTTAGGGCGACCAAATACGGGGTCACTGGTGGGGTCTTGTGATGCCATAAAGTTTAAACAAAACTTTAAATTGTAGTGTAATTTACCTTGTTTTTTTAAGTCCTCTGTTTCTGTTCTGTTCCTTTTTCTTAAATAATACTTTCATGTGAATTTCAGCTTCCTTTGAAGTGGTAGACATAGGTTCAAAGCGTCACCAAAATGTTGTAAATAAAATAGCGTAGTCCTTGAAATTCCTTGTAAATTGTTTATTCATGTAAGATGGTAAGCTAAGAAGAAGAGGATAAAGCCCCACCAGAAGCAGCCTCCTGCCGCTCAGCCCTTCATCCAACTGACAGTCTTAAACACTCAACATTCTAACAAGCTCTCTCACCAAACATTCTAGGCTGAGCAGCAGGAATAAGTACAACAATTATTTTATGAATTATGATTTCTACAACCTTTTAAAGAATGCTTTTATTGCATTCATTGAAAAACTAAATGAGGTGCTTTGCAATTGCCCATCTAGGGTTTGAAGGATTCCCACAGCCTATGAAGAAAAAGGATGAAAGAAGACGCCCAGCACAGGAGACTACAAACAAGAACTGACTTGGCCCCTGCCCTACAAACCCATCTGCAGTTTCCAGAGATTCTGTGCCAAAAGTCACCTTGTCCTGCAGCCAGCGGCCTCCAGAACCCATGGGAGGATTGACTGCCTTCAACATAGACCGGATCTCCTGTAAACAGCATCTCTGTTCAAAAGAATCACCAAAGAAAGACTTCGAACCTGCTGAGGACAAAGAAACCAAATGCCTGAAACCACCACTGCACCCAATGCCTATGGCTGGAGTCCAAATGGCCCACCAGTCCCAATGAGGTCCCCCAGTGCTCTAGAGTCTGAGTCCACTGTGTGTTAACCCTTCCAGGACTCCCCGACGTCGCCTGCTGCCTCTGTACGGAGGCCCCTCCAACCGCGAGTAACCCGGTATGGTGAAATCCGACCTCAAAAGGTACCCCTGCATCCAGCTGCCCTGCACCCTAGAGAAGAGGACCTGAGGGGCACCTAAGTCCATGAGCCCTCTAACTTACCTGCCCAGCTGTTGGTTCCTCCCAAAAGACTTCCTGGACCGAGCCTGCAGCTAAAAACCAAAACCATCAATCTCCATTCATAACAACAGGGCACCTGGCCGCCTCTGTGCTGCTGTGGGTGCACCTTGGGTGGTAACTTGGATCCCCCTTTGCCCTTAGCTAAACCCTAGGAGCTTTGCTCCCTCATCCAAGTGGCGTGCCCGTGAGCAGCCACCAACCGGAGGCCCACTTATCCCCCATTCAATAACACTGGGCCTCAGCACTCTGCAACCAGCTGCCCTAGTGCGGCTGAGTGTGTTCTTTGAGTGCATCTCTGACCCTGGGTCTAAACCCAGAAATCGAACTCCCACAACCAAGTACTTACCTTTTAACAAATAACTTAATTTCCTCCCATAGAATTGCATTGACTGCTTTTCTGTGAAAAAGTTCTAAGTTTGGAGTTTGAAATTGTTTGAAAACTTAAGAAACTGTGTTTTCACTAAGACTGACTTCCTTAACTTTTATCTAGGAAATGTCCTGGTGTGATTTCTAAGCATATCACACTGAGTAAAAAAGGATTCTAAAAAGTAATCACTAACGTAATTGCAAAGTAACTGAAAAGTAATTTCAACAGTTTCTGAACAATTGACCTACCTGTAGCCAAACCAATTGCATTTAACTGCATTCAACTGTATTTAACTGCATTTTTCTTGCAAAGTACTATTACACTTACCTGTACCGGGTCCCGCTTGGTACTAGAAATAAAATAAAACTAAATAATATTTTTATACAGACAAATGTGTCAGAGTTCACTCTTTGAGTGTGTGAAATCATTTCTTGCCTGAGTATGTACAATAAATGTTTAACACTACCCTCTGATAAAGCCTTACTGCTTGCCCACATTACCACAAACAGAGAGTAAGGTATTATCTACTTTACCCCTGTAAGCCTTTGGGGATCCACTAGCCTCTGTGCACACTATACCTTACTTTGGTATCGTATATAAACAGCCAGCTTCCTACACGTGGTGGCAGTGGTAGCATTTCTCTTTCTGAATTATATCTGTAATACTAAAGGGGCAACACATGTTATATTGGTAACACTTCTATTGCTGAATGATCTGTAATACCTAATAAGCAACACATGTTATATTCCTGTTGGCAGTGGAGGCACGTATTACTGACTGCATTAAACACTGCTTCTGTACTAACTGATTTGTGAACACAAACAAACCTGTGTTTCAAAACACGTGCACAAGTGACTCCAAGCGGCACTTCATTCCTGTACACATGGCACGTACAAACCACTGCTTTCTTTCATGTGCATGTACGGCTTCAATGAAGAAGACAGTCACTGCGCTACACGCGCGAATGTGCACCTATGCATTTAGCGGTTATTTAAACCGTTCCAAGTTGGAATCCTTGCTTAGCCTTGTTTGGATCAGACCGTAACTGTTACTCTGGCTCCAAATTTGTGCTTTCGTATTCCTCCTGTCATCTGCATTCACCCCTTAACACCTCCCAAGGCACCTGCATTCAATGATTTCCTGCTGCAGAGAAACAAAACATAAACAGAGAAAATGGACTAGTGTGTAGGTATTAGACTCCGGGCGAGTCTATCATCACTTGGGCAGCAACCAAAACCGTGGAAAAATAAGTTGATCATCAATTCATTCTGTTCACCATTCTTGTAACTCTGGTAACATTGTTTTGCTCCATTCTATTAATCAATGTATCACACATATTGTATACAAGAGTACAATTGCTTCAATAAATGTCTGCATTGCCAATCTGTGCACTTCTTGTGTCTCCCTGTGGGCATGCCTGAGCTACTAAAGAAAGGGTATGATCTGTATCCACATTTTCCTTGGGCGAATTTGGGTTGTCATGTTCTGAGGTTGCAGACACCATCTGGTACCCTGTGAGGTTTAGGGGTCCAGATCGCACACTGTGAGCTAGCCAGGATTCAAGTCAGCATATTCTGAATGTATGAGTGGACTCAGTCCTCATAGCTTTGATGCTTATGTTGTCCAAATGCACAGTCGTACTGAATTAGTAAGAAGCGTATGACAAAAGAAGACCTAAGTCTTGTCCTGCCCAGACAGGGGTTGAAATGCTGCAAAAGCAAAATGCTCTGCACGTGATAAGTGCATGCCCGTTTGGTGGGTATCTTTTATTGAGTTCGAAGCAAAGCCAGAATATTGCAGAAGGCAGCAATCCCATGGTTAGTGGCACCCTGCCCTGCTAGTTTTGATCCTTTGCCCGGCACTTCTGGAGAATTGCCAATTCATGACCTGCCTCGTCTGCAGGCCTGCCACCTTAGGTGTTTGTGGTTCTGTCTTGGCACAGGCAGACGCAGATGGCTTTGTTATGTGCTCTGGGATTCCCCAATGGCCCAACCCTTGTCTCACTGCTACTGCCAAGAAATAACCAGTTTAACACATTCCTACACCACGGCTGACAAGGCACTCACAACTGTAATTACAAAAATACCTGTTCTACCGGTCGTCTTCCTGTGTTCTTAAAAACACACACACACACATGTGCGTATGCCTGAATACATATGCAAAAACATGCTTACACATCCCTTAGACCCTTTGCTAAAAATAGGTGAGGTCTCCTCAATGCACGTAGATGCATATAAATGCCTTCCCTGGCATCCTCAGGGATCCTATATCCACATAAATATCCCCCTCACACCTCCCCCTTTATACCCCTGTTCCCAGTGATAGTGTATACATTGATGCAATACCCTGAGGGCTCCTATACATATAGGTTTCCGGTGCTCTTCTATGCAAGTGTTTACATACACACACATAACTTCTATGCAAATATATGAATGTGTCTCATCATATGAGGCCTCTTCAGCATTCATATACATATCGACCAATGCTCTCAATGTACACATGTCCATAGAAGGTTTTTATGCCCCGTACACATAAATATGTGCCACTTCCTTTCTACTGAAAAGAAGCATCCTCAGTGATCCTATGCACGCCTTCTCTGTGCTACTTACTATGCACATATATAAGCTCCCCTCTTTCCCCATATACAAGCTGTAAGTGTTCTGCTATACATTGAGGGGTATATGTATAAGCACCTATCCCCATCACAACGTCACTTTCAGTGACGTTGCGGTGGCGATAGGGGCCTCACCTTATTTACAAGGCAGCGTTAAGTCACTTAATGTGGCTTACTGCTGCCTTGTATATAAGGCATCCTTTGACGCTATGAAAGGGGTGAGCAGTTGGTGTTGCGGTGGGCGTTCCACCGCAACATCTATTGTTTTTGATGCTGCCACCTATTTACAAGGGCAGCGTAAATATGAGCCAGCGCCAAAATTAAGACCAGGAAAAATCTGGTTTTAAGTTGGCGAAATGAGGAGAAATTATTTATTTCTGCTCGCTTTTTCTTTTTCTATATGTGCTGCCTTGTGCAGCACACATGGAACAAGCAAAATCCCTGGATTGTTTATGTACAGGACCCTTCCTGCACATAAACAATCTTTTTTTTTTTTTAATGACATTTTGTGATTTCCATGTGTGCTGCATTAAGATTGTTTATGTGCAGGAAGGAGGACCTTCCTGCACATAAACAATCCTCCCCTGCACGCAGACACCCTTGCACTATTGTGCAAGGGTGCTTGCATTGGCACTACACAGCTAAGTGTAGCACCAGCACAGGGGGAAACGCAAGGCTGCACCATATCCTTGTAAGTATGGTGCAGCTGATGGTGCAGCCTTGCATTTCCCCCGTGGCAGAGTGAGGCGTTAAGCCATGACAGCTAACACCTCATTCTGCCACTTACTTGTACATATGCCACTCTGTTTCTCAACATATACAAGGTCTCTTCGATGCTCCTACACATGACGCCTCTTCAGAAGTTGTATATCCATATGTCTTATCAGTGGTCGAACATAAGTGGCCCCTTTCAGACTCCTAGACTCGTCATGTTCTTTGGCTATTTAAAATGGAGATCTTAGCTTGAGGCCATTAGATGGCTTTACAAGAGAACCAGATTACATCATGGAAATGGGGAGATTAATGGCCTGATTTATAATTTGGTGGGTGACCTGCTCTCCTCCAGGGAGACAGAGGTGCCACCTGCCAAATTATGAAACATCCACTGGCCTCAGACATTCCAAGTATTGACAGAAACAGCTGTCATGATGGTTCCTGCCAATGCATTGTAACTGCTCCATAAAAGATGGCACAGCCTTACATCAAAGTTGCATTTTTTTATTTTCCAAAGGAAAATCCCACAGCATGAGAATAAAAAAACACAATGCCTCCCATGGCGTGAGGAGTACTGAGCACTTTTCAGTGCCTCTTACCACCAGATTTTTCCTGTCGCTCATGGGCATTGAAAAAAGGCTACATATCTGCCCTTCTAAATTAGATTGGTGGACATATAGCCAAACCTCTGACAGCCTTTACTCTGTCGTACCATTGGAGGCGCTTCACCATGGTGGAGGTGGAGTATTCTCCGCCGGTATTATCAAACTACAGTCCACCGTCACTTACCATTGCAACGGAGTTACCTCTCTGCTAGGATATATATTAGGCTCTAAGTAATTTTCCCATAATCACAGGATATTGAGGCTTGGCCGGGATTTGCATCTGGTTCCAAAGTTCCAAAGTGTCAGCTGTAGCCCCTACGCCACATTTCCTCACACTATCAAAGAGTATTCTAAATGCACACACTCACAAATGAATTTATCATGTGCTGTATACCTACAGTAGCGCCTCCTCTTTATATGCCGAAATTAGTGTGCCCTCCCTGGGGGTACATGCGCATATCTAAAATCAGCCTCAGTGTGCACACTCATAAATGAAGCTTTTCTGTGTTGTATGCATATATGAGCGCCACCTCTTTTTATTCTCCAATAGATTATCTCTTATACACATACATGAGGTCCCTTGAGAGTTCCTATAAACAAACGTGATATGTCTGTTCACACTGAAGTTAAACTCTGCTCACCTCTAGCCATAATTAATTTATTACATGATCGTGTAATTTGAAGACACTTCCTGGCATTGTTCCTTACAGCTTACAGTGTTTGATCAGAGAAAATCCTGTGATTTGCTTCTGGCAAAGCTGAATCACTGGGGAAGACTGTACTGCTAAACTCCTATAACAGTTTACAGTAATCGCATCTATCGTACATAGGAGGTGCTTCTGCGCTCAAGTTAAACAGCAGCAGGTAATCTCTGCTCCTTTGAGCCAAGATTCAGTAAAAGGAGACCCCTTCTCTGACTAGTACCCTGTAATCTCTGACTAATTCCTCTGAGCTATGAATTTGAAAATATATAATGATTTCCTATCTAAAATAGAAATCAGTAATCTTTGACAGATTACTTCTTGGAACTAGGAATTATTAATCTGCAAATTATTTTATTTCTGAAGTATGAATTAGTAATATGTCTAACTCCTTCACACTATTAGGAATCACTAATCGGCAACTGAGTCAATTTTTGATGTAAGGATCAGCAATATTTGACCAATTTATTCTCAAATCAGGAATATGTCATCTGTAATTGAATCCATTTCTGAAGTAAAACGCAGTAATTTATACCTGATTCTGGGAATAGGGACTCAATAGAATAGAACTCTATTTCTTGAGGAGGAATCAGTAATTTGTTTTGTTTCCTTCTCAGTTCTAAGAATTATTCATTTAAAATTGATCTCTGACATAGTCAAAATACAACTGATTCATTCTCTGAACTCAAAAATAGAATTCAATCACTTGGGACATATTCTTTCGCTGAACTAAGAATCAGCAATCCCTACTTGACTCCTTTTGTAGTATTCAAATCAACAGAATTTACCCTGCTACTTCTATGGGTTAGGAGTTAATCATCTGTAAGCAATACTTCTGTGAACCAGCATTTGATAATGTGAAACAAATTCTTTCTTTGAGCTATGAATCAATAGTGTTTAACCAATGCTGTTACTGAACCATGTATCAATAATCTGTAACTAACTATGCTGCCACTGTTTTCGCCCTTAAACAACCACTTCATCTCTGAAATTAGAATCGATAATCTGTAACCAGTTCATTCTGAACAAGAATTCAGGGGTATATTACCAAGCAATAGCGATAATTATCGCTATTGCTTGGTTAGAGACAAAAATTTACCGCCGAGCTGCGGCGATTTTTATTGCAGATAAACCTTGGTATTACCAAGGTTTATCGCAAATGCGATAAAAATCGGCCGCAATGCATGAATATCGCTGAAAAGTCCGCGATATTCATGCATTGCCGAGCTAATGCTCTTAGCCATGTTATCTACCTCCCATTGGATAACATGGCTAAGAACTGCTCAGGGCAGGTGTTAGCTTTTGGAGATATTCGAGCTTAGCGCGAATATCTCCAAAAGTTGGTAATAGGAGATAACGATGTTCGCGACTGTTTTCAGTCGCTAACATCTTGGCACGCCCACTTTGCATGTCATTAGTGATAAATATCACTGACATGCAAAGTGGGGCCCAAGATGGTCGCTATCTCCTACTAGCTGTCGCTAACTGATGTTAGCGACAGCTAGGTAACAGGGAGATAATTTTATCTCCGCTTTCTTGGCTTTTAAAGCCAAAAAAGCGGAGATAAACCCCCTTGATAATATGCCCCGCAGTGCCTTTTGAACGACGCTTTGACTGAACTAAGAGCCATGATTTGTAACTAGATCATCTAGAAAGAGTACTCTGCAACTTATTCCTTCTCTTATCCTGGAAACGATCATTTATAACTTATTCATTCTAAACAAGAAATCATTACACTGAATCCATTGTGTAGCCTAAACTAGCAATAGGAATCTGTAAATAGTTCCATCACTGAAATATTAAGCAATATTGCTCAACAGATTTCTTCCCTAAAATAGGAGGGCAGGATCCAGACCCAACTGTTTCTAAACAAAAAATCAGTAATCGGTTACCAATGAATGCTTCGCCTAATCCAGAGATATGCAATCTGTAACTCAGGGCCAGATGCATGACCCTTGGCTTTTGAAAATCGCAAATTGCAAAAAAATAGCGGGTCGCAATTTGCGAGTCACAAAGCCTATGTACAACAGTGTCAGAGACTCTGTTAGCGATTCCTAATGGGGTCGCTAAATGTGAGGCTCATGAATATTAATGAGCCACTCTCAATTTGCGACCCTATTTTGAATGGCTGGCCCTCACAGGGATGGTGCCTGCTGGGCTCAGCAGAACTCCATGTCTGGGAATGCTTTTCATTAAAAGCAGTTTTTTTTATACCGCCCGTTTTCCTTAAAAGAAAATGGGATGCATTTAAAAAAAAAATTGTTTCATTTTTTAAGGGCAAATAGTGGTCCCTGGGACCGCTGCCTGCCCTTAAAAAATATTTTTAGAGCCAGTCACAAAGAGGAAGTGGTCCCTTGAGGGCCCCTTCCCATTTGCGACTCCATTACCACCCTCTTGAAGAGGGTGGTAAATTGTGAGTGTTTGCGACCGCATATGCGCTCGCAAAACATTCATAAATGGCTTGTGAGTCGCTATTAGGAAGAGAACGCCCCTTTCTAATAGCGAGTCGCAAAACACTATTTTGCAAGTCGCAATTTTTTGCAATTCGCAAAATAGTACGTTTTTGCATGCGCAAACAGGTCACAACCCGTTTGAGCATGCAAAAACTGGTCGAACATCTGGCCCAAAATCCATCTAAACCACAAATCTCTTCCAAAATATTCTTGAAATTCCATTTCTTCTAATAATGTTCTATTTGTGTTCATAACGTTAAAGAGATTATGCGCACATGTCAATCGAAGTATGAAAGGGTTTATTAACATTAAAATGTTATTGTTGAATTGACAGAATCGGCTGACCACAGTATCTCATGTCGACCATAAAATACGCTCCCCAAGGAAAGGCCCGGGCTAAACATACAGATTTTCATACACCGGGTTTTAATGAGAATGAAGACTAGCATTATGATTTTATTAATACAACTGAGGCTAGCATTATGCATAACTCTCTTTCAATGCTGCTGCCCCACACCATTACAAAGAACAAACGAATGAAACATAGCAGCTATAGAAATGGCACGTTCCTTTGCATTCTTAACCCCGACACATCAAAACATTCTCTCCTTCAACTGCTCCATGATGAGCCATGCTTCTTTTTCCTTCTTTCCTCGTCCATCTTCTACTGCTCTTCTGTCTTTAACAAAATCAAGATTGGTTTATCAAAAAACCTTGAAGAATTGTCATTTTATGGCAAAATCTGTTGTTATTATGCATGTTCAAAGCCCTTCAACACTCCCTCATCAACCCTTTGTCATCAACACATTAATCAGACTCAAATAAAACTTGATAAACATTTGATCAATCAGCAGCCTTCAAAATATCTTCCAACCTTCCTCCTCTCAAAATCAGCTCACTTGCTGTTGCTCTCCAACTAGAATGTGTTTCAAACCAAGAGTTTTTCACACCAGCTTCCAGCATCACTAAACTAACCCACCTTGCTATGTGCAGATGAAAAAAGACTTAAAAGGCAAAATACATAACAATCTACCCTCCACCAGCTGGTCTACACCCATCCATCCTATTCTTGCACTCTAACAATCTACCCTCCACCAGATGGTCTACACCCATCCATCCTATTCTTGCACTCTTACACACACAGTAGCAGCACACAACTTTGTGCTCCCAAGATAATATGAATACAAAACTGTGCTGCCTACTGACGTCCTTGAACACCACTCCATCAGGCTTGTAATATCCCCAGTTCACATCCAAAGCATGTACATTAAAAACCCTTCTGAAGGAAATCAAGCACACTAAGGAAGTCAAGTTCCAACTCAACTGCTTAATACTCTAATACTCATTCTACAGCTATTGCTCGAACAAACTATATATCTTATTAGAACATTGGAATGTTGGGAGCTCCATTGCAGACAATGAAATACTCTCATTTGGTGCCCTCTACAACTTCATAGATTTCTACAGTCTGCAAACCAATGCATCCTTCTCTGTAGACCTACCATTTACACCCGAATTACCTGATGCCACTGAAGTTCTTTAACAACTGACAGTTCCATAACTTTAGCTTTTAAGAACAAGGCCTTCAAGAAACTAACCAGTTCTAGCATAGTGAAGCCAAATGGATCCAAACCTATTTCCACTCACCAAAGGATCCAGACTTTCCATGCAGATATTTTCTGGTCCCTGGTGCTCGAGATTCTTGTGGCAGGCTTGCAGACTCCTCTAAAAAGGCATTCACAATGCTGATTGATAGCTCCCGTCACCAAAAAAAGAATGCTAAAACGTCCAGCCTCCACCAGATGGTGCTCTTCCCCATTAAATGCCAACAATAGGCCCCTGCACACTAGAATCAAATGTGGTTTCTTTATTGCATGGGTACTCGCAAACATTTTCCCTGTGGCCATAAAGTTTGGTCTGTGATATGCCTGAGGGCCACATTGATGCGAGCAAGGTGGCGGTTGGGGGCTTTTGGTGGTAGGGGTGGTTGGCAGTGAGGTGGGTGTAGGGGAAACAAAGCATATACATCTAGTGGCTGAATTGTACAATGTGAAACCAAAAAACCTGTGACTGATGCCAGCTTTCCCACTTGACCAAATTGTGTGATCTTATGGAATTTTATTGACCTCGAAATATATGCATTCAGGATGTACCCTGTACAAAACATTCTCCCCTGTTTGCTTTAGTGAACTATAATGTTGTTGATGTATAATAGGAACCCAGGCCAACCACAGAATGCACATAACTGACATGACTCTTAATTCTCTATTGGCATTGTTGTTAGGTTGGGAGGAACAATTAATGTTTCTACATTCACTTTTAAAACCCATCTCTTAAAAAAATAGTTCTTAATGCGCTGATATAATCTGATGTACTAAAGCGAAATGCATGGTAACGAAATGCACTTTTTTTTAATTTTAAGAGACTTTGGGCCATATGTATCACCAAATAGCGAATTTTAATGAATCGCTATTTGGAATTTGCAAAATGGTATGTATGTACAAAATCACTATTAAATAGCGATTCCTTACCATTCCTAATTTGCGATTAGCAAATTGCTAATCGCAAATTACCCATTCATTTCTATGGGCCAGGAGGCCCATAGGAATGAAGGTGCAATTTGCGATTAGCAATTAGCTAATCGCAAATTAGGAATTTTTTCAAGTTTGCAGGGGTGTCTCAAGAACACCCTGCCGCACCCCTGAAAAAGACATTTGGGGGCATATGGCGCACATACATGCCCTAAGGGCACGTATGGGCGTCATATGGCACCTTTTGTTTTTTGGAAAAAAGCTTTTTGAAAAGAATTCGCAAATTACCACCAACTAGAAGTTGGTGGTAATTTGCGAATCCTTAATGGCATTTTTTGCATATTTTTTGTTTGATACATTGCATTTAAGGAATCGCAAACTTTGCGATTCCTTAAGTGCAATCGCAAAATAAGGAATTGCAAATTTTGCTATTCCTTATTTTGCATCAAACATGTTTGATACATACCATTTGTCTAATTAGCATATGCAAAGGCCGAAATTCGCAGAATTTCGGCCTTTGCGAATGCTAATTAGCTTGATACATATGGCCCTAAATCCCATTGTTACTCTTCTGCTGCAAGATGTCTTTAAAAATGGCGTTCCTAAAGCAAAGTGGTGTAGGACACCCTAGTTATTTACTTACTTTAACTTCAATTAACCATTGAATAAATTCTTGACTCTTTATTTAACTTCTTTTTAATGTTACTGCTGAGTCAAGTAAACAGCAGCCCGGTGCTGCTGATGACCAGGATGTCAATTGTAAAGGTCAGGAGGGCTGGATGCAGCCCTAGTGCTTAAGTTTTACTGTTTACTGACACTTCCATAAACCTTACAAACCACATTTGAGGGACCTAAAGGGGTGTTAAAAAAGACAACACCGCTGTCTCCGAACCATCATCAAGACCCCAGAAGAGGTTTATGTATCACAATGCCAATACATTGTCCATGCGCTGCAACACCACACTCTCCCATAGATTTTTGAAAACTTTAATGCAAATAAATCAGCTTTAATTTCTAAGAAGTCTATGAGCAGCATTCTCTTTTCTGCTGTTCATCATTTGCCTATCACCAATCGGTTTAAACAAGATCCCAAACCAAGGCCACTTGCACCCAACTCCACTGTGAAATCTGTACTCTCCCCAAAAATAGCTTTTAAATTTCGTACATTTAAATTACAACCACCTGTTCAAGTTCCAGTTCTTCTTCACTTCTTCTGTCAAAGTAATCGGATCCATAAACTACAGGCCAATATGCAAACTACTCTCTTTGGGGCTGATTATGAGTTCGGTCGGACTTTAGTCTGACCGCCATCATATCGGAGACGGACCGCCTGACGGGGTGTCTACGGTCCTACCCTAGGCATTAGGATGTGACTGCCACCACGGCGGTCGCAATGCCTATGTTTTGCATTGTGGCAGGTGCTGCTGGCTGCAGCACACGCCGCAATGCAAAAGGGGACACAACATATATCCCTGCACTACGTGCCTGCCACATGGTGCAGGGATATGTATGGGTCGGGTCTGGTGTCTGATGGCCTTGGTGGAAAGGGGGCCAACCATGGGCACTCAATATCCCTCTCCGCCAGCCTTTTCATGGTGAGTAAACCGCCATGAAATGGCCAGCGGGGAGCGACATCATAATCCCTACGTTGGTACTTGGCAGGCACCACCACGTTAGGGATTGTGGCTCCCTCCGACGGGCTCCTTGAGTCCATCGGATGTGTGGCGGGCGGTCTTTCTGACTGCCATACATCTGCCCCCCATCTTAATGTGGCAGGCGGTGGTACAGTCACCAATGGTGGTGAGACTGCCACCAACTGGCTGTCGATGGCGGTCTCACCGCCATCATAATCGGACTCTTTGTTCCACTGAAGTGACCAGTAGTGCTTCAGACCAGGAAATACTGCCTGAATTGAAGACGACAGGCCAATAACTCTTGACAAAGAGGTCAACACCATTGCATCATGTCCCAAACAGCAATAAACCTCTCTTTTTATTTTCTTTACTTTCCTTGCTGGTAGTCTTAAAACCAGCTGTGCCGAACCCACTTCGAACCCCAAGAAATCCAACAGTCTTCTTGGTTCCAACACTGATGTTGCCATATTTATAAAGAAACCTAAACCCCCCAATGTCTCTCTTATGAACTGAAGATGTTCCCTCAACTCTTCCACACTCTGAGATATGATCAGAATATTGTTTTATACATCACCATCCATAATCAACTCTTCTGAAATACGCTGCCAGTGTTCATTACAAATTTACAAAACCATAGAACCCAAGACTGACCAAAAGTCATGCAAACAAACAGGTATGGCTCCTCCATCTGCACTCAAGCAAAGTCTCACTCTTCTGTGATATTGGCACCATTAAAAATTCAATTTAGCTAGGCAGTCGTTCTCTAGTAAGGTATACCTCAATAGATGAATAGCCTTCATCTTGAAAAGATGATACACCAAATATATATAAGAATATAGTAGTCACAAGCATTCTTATTTCTTCCTCCACTACCACTATTGCCCGCTTCGCCCACATCTTCTGCACCTCTCCACACCAACTTTTCTAATTACCTCAAAAACACCAGTTCTGTAAGTTATCTCCCCTGCTGCAGAACCTCTACAAACTCCACCTTGAAACGCAATCCTGTTTCCAAGGATTAACATCTCCCAGTTCTCACAGAAAGATTTCAACCTGCCTCCAACGCTTACAATCTCAGAATCAATATTTCTCTCCACACTCACCATGAAATGCTTGCACTTGTGCCTAGTCTTTAGCAGCTTACCCATGGGTACTCCTACCCTTCTTAACAACAAACCCAGGTGCTGCTTGGAAGCTGCCCCTCCAGGCACAGCCACACAGTGAGCCAACCAGAGAAGGGGGCCAGTTAGACTCATTCAGGGGTCAGGTATCTGGGAGGTTTCTCACTAATGGGGTTGCAAGTCATAGCCTTGAGCAGCAACAAGTGTATTACAATCAAGTTTGTATGGCTAGACATCCGCAACAAGTGCCCCTTTGACAGATTTAACAGGACACAGTATTGTGTTGAGGTAGTAGCAGTCTCCACAATTGCCGTAGAATCTCCTCAGCTAACAGGAACAGATGCAGAGGTCACTCAATAATCAGGTGTGGTGTACTTTGGTTTGGTTGTCCACATCTAGTGTGATGTGTTTATTCAGGAAGCAGTTCTTGACATGTCACTGTGGGGTTTGTGGTAACCAGGACCTGACAGGGACCTCACCAATGGGGTTGAATGGCTGACATTCATTTGTTGATGAACATTCATATGAGCGCAGTCACTAGGTTGCAGATCATGACACCTTTGGTCGGGCAGGTGGGCAGTGCGACTTCTACCTGGGAATGGAAGCTGTTGAGACAGCGAATCCGTTGTTTGCAATACCGCAGAGTCACATCATCATTGAGATGCAACTCCAGGAAACCTGGATACATTAGAGGGGTAAAGGAAGAATCATGGGTCATCTAACTATATCATCATAGTGACTCAGTTTAGTATTTTGGTTAGTAATGATTCAAATGGATCAGAGTGCCCAGAGTTGAGTATTAGGCCACTTAAGCTCTGAATACATTTCAAAGCTTAGCTATTTATTTTTTTCAGAGTTCGGTAGAACCTCTGTACTACTTCAGAGTTGTAAGCACAATGAAAGTGCTATTTGGCTCCTAATACCTTGCATATTTTTGTTGCACAGCAAGATCCCTTTGAGAGGGTATGAAGGGCTTATACATACAAAGTGACCTCCGAATTGAGAGACAAATCAGACTTTTGTGAAGACCGATGAGCAACACACCTAACAAATGGAATCTTAAATGGCCGCTGAAGAAAATCGAACAAGCATTTCTACATAAGACTCCTTTTGAACAGGTACTCTAGCAGAAGTAATGAATCCACATCCCATCAATTGCAGTATTGTATATTAACAGCAAAACTATGGGTCTGCCAAAATCAAAATATTGCGAACCCTATACTTATAATTAAATTAACAAAAATATAAATTCCAAAATATTGTCTTACAAAAATATCAAAAGTTTCCAAATATCAAATACAAAAAAATTGATTACAATAATAGTGAGATTAGAAAGAAGCATTAGAATTTAAAAAATAAAATCCAAAATATAGTATGAAAATATTTGTAATAATTTACAAATATGTATTTAATTAAAATGCAAAATATATTTTATATAATTAAAATGAATTTATTTTATAATTCTTTAAAAACATGTACTTTTATTAACAAATAATAGAAAATAATCCAAGTTCTTTTCAATAAAATGTATTTAATTTAGATGACATAGAACAATGAAAAATAGTTACTTTGTTGTAAGCATATATATATCTATCTAAAAACAAATGAGTAGCATTACAGGTATACATAAATCCATTTATGTGTCAAATTAAAAAAATATAAAATAATTTCTTCAAAATCTATAAAAATGTCAAACTATGCCCAATAATGTTTAATAGATTTACTATTCTCCACTGCTATTAAAATTGGAGTAAATGCATCTATTTTTGGGTGGGGCGGGGGTTGAATTTACCAATTGAACTCCCTTCCAACTAACATTGGAGAAAATGAATATATTTTTAGTGGGATCAGCTTTACTTCTCTATATTCAGTCCAGCTAATACTGGGAAAGTGCATTTAAATCGGGCGGGCTGCTGGGGTACAAGGTTGGCTGTACTTTTTCCACTACAAAGTAAGCAACATTAGGGAAAGTGAGGGTCATACTATCTATCAAATTTATTATCCCCAGCCCAAACTAAACAATATTGTGAAACATGTTCAGGGCCGGACTGGCTACCGGGCAGTTGTGTGTGCTGCCAAGCTGGGGGCTAATTTATCTGTGGTGTGGGCTTATTTCGTTGATGGGGACATGAGTGCGCTTTGAAATAAAAAAAGCAAAACAAATTTCATTTTGCACACACAGGTCCCCATCAACGAAAGCATCCCCCTGCTCGGCAGGACACACAACTGCCCGGTAGCCAGTCCGGCCCTGAACATGTTTGACTCTGAGCAGTTAGATTTACTATTCCCACTCCATACTAGGCAACATTGGGGAAAGTATTGGATTCTGGGTTATCAGATTTACTATACCCACTCCAACATAACCAACCTTGAGGAAAGTGGTGTACTCTAGGAATGGGAGTTGTTGGGAGGAATAAGGGGAGAGTTGGATATACTATTGCAATTGCAAACCAAGCAACATCGAGGAAAGTGTTGGTTTCTGCAAGGGGGATAGGCAATTGAAGCATTCTAATCCAAAAATTAAAAACATAATTAATATTTGTCTCTGGGGGTTCAAATTTACTATTCACACTCCAACCTCCCCAAAAAGGTTAACATTTAAAAAAATTAACAGAAACAAAAATACACAAACAAACCATTTTAAATAGAAAAAAAAATTATTTTAAAACATTAGCCTTCCAAAACCCGTATAAACCCCAAAAACTGGGAGCAAAAACATCAAAAAAATATATTTAAGTTAATAATTACCAATTGACATTGTGATATTAAAGACGTAATTAATTGAAATAATTGAAAACGTTATTTTAAGACGCTTCCCAACCAAAATTATAATAAAATCAAATATCCCAGAAAATAAATAACATTAAACTTAAAATATATATATCTTTAGTTTTAATGAAAAATATAAAAATATTTTAATAAGTAAATAAATACAGTTCTAATTTAAACCACTACCGAACCAGAACCCCTGTAAACCCAACTGCCTGAAAATTATTACAATCACAAATGGTATTAAATAACCTTTTCAAGATGTTAAACAAGATAAACATTGAAACAGGCAATAAAAGACAAAATTCAAAAATAATGAACAGTGAGGAAACAAACATTAAGCAATTAATTAAAAACTAGTTACAAAAAACACAAAACCAATATCAAAAACTACAATGTTAAAGTCATATATGCATTTAAAAATGCGATATTATTGGTACATAAAGAAAAACAATCTACTTCTCACCATTAGTGAAAACACCAATATAAATGCACTCACAATATTATGACTTCCATATTCAGGATACACACTGTTGCATCTAGAGAAGGATGTAGTTGTGCACAACCGAAAAAGCCATACTTCGCACCATTGAATATTTTCTGTTTTTTCAGCTGCTAAATGCACGCATGCATGTGCGAGAGCAATCAGCTCAGCTACTGAAGCGGACTGGACATTAGGCAAACACTGGCTTTATAAATATCATGTAAAGTACACACAGCGTAGCCTGCATCCAATGGTCCTTTATCATTTCTAAGACTTGAACATTTGTCATAATACGCAGGATAACAGATTGGCAAAGGTGCATCTTAGGGATAGGTACAAGATGGGGTGATAATAAGAACACAATCATAGGGTTTGCCACAGATGTTATTTGGGATGAAGACAAAATATTTCATATTTTGACATTCTTGCCATGCAAAGGAGCTGAGTGTTGATGGTCAGTAGCAATGCCGCAGCAGCATGAGGCAGGGCAGCAGTGAGAGATCCCAGTGCAATTCTCCTAGATGCTTCAACTAAGTAGACAGCAGAGCCATCCACACATGCAGATTCAATAGAAAGCGAGTAGTAGCCTATACATTTCTTAGTTACACCATACTCCTGGACCAGAACTCCTCGAGCAAACCCACTCTCTCATGGCAATACAATGTGAAAGGCTTGGGATAATTAGGTAATGATAACATAGGTGCAAACAATGAAGCTGTTTCAAAAATACAAATGCTTGGTCTGCCTCCTTGGACCAAGGCAAGGGTCAGGCATGTCTTTCCTGACAGAAGCTTACAAGGGTTTGACAGTGTTATCATAATCCAAAGCCCATTGCCATCAGGAGCCCTCTGTCCCACAAAGGGTGTACTTATGAATTCCTTCAATGCGTCCACTGACAGGTGTCAATCACCTATGATATGTTGTGACTTAAATATCGAACATGGACTAAGCAGCATTGGAATTTAATTTTAGATATTTTGAACTTATTCTTATTTAATGTAGTGAGCAGATAAAGGGACTCAACCCAGTGGCGACCGGCATGGATCGGGGGTGGCAGGGCAGAGGGTGTGGGGGGAGAGAGATGGAAAGGGAACGTAAAAATAACACTTACCTTATCGCCACGGCCCCGCTCCTTCACTCCTCCGTCGGACTCGCGCCGAAACAACAACCAAGCTGCACACTCAGGCTCCCGTGACCAATCACAACCCTCGTTGTGATAAGCACTCAGGCTCCCCTGACGTAGTTTGGTGCTCAGACAGATACTAAATGTAAAATGTAAATCCGTATTTGTAAAGCGCAAACTACTCACCCTTACGGGTCTCAAGGCACTGGGGGCCTTTGTGGAAATGAAGTGAGCTATTGCCCAGAGTCACATGGTGCTGAGCTGAGCTGCCACCGGAGCCAAGGACCGAACCGTGAGCCCTATGCTCCGAAAGTCAGCTGCTCTGCCCGCTGCACCACACCTCTGCAACTGGACTGGGGGCCAGGGCATGTTCTTCATGCAGGCTGTAATGCAATCTGTGTGAAGAACATGCCAAGGATGCATGTGCACTTGTGGTGGGCAAACCACTCCTCCCCTACCCTGAGCAGGGCCTGCAAGGCAGCTGGAAACAATAAAATGATAATACCTACAAGTTTTTATCATTTTATTTTTCCTTTCATCACACTGCTTAAAAACAGTGGGACGACGCTCCTCCTCCTTAGTAGAAGCACAGCCACTGATCAACCTTGCATTGAGTCAATGAGCTAGAATCAATCAACAAATCATCAATATTTTGAACTAGCGAAGGTCATTCCAGGACATTGAGATCGTCCAGATGTTTCTTGAGAGCCTGTGAGAAGATGTAATATGACTCAGTGTCACCCTATGGGGCGAAAACACCACTTAAACTGTCCTCCAGAGAATCTACAAGCAAAACGGTATTGACTAGAGGGATGGAGAAGAAATCAAAGCACAAATCTACAACGGCAAACCATGCATCAATCAACAGTATACCTAACAGAATTGTGGCAGGATTCAGCACGTGTAACACGATAGCATTTATAGCACAAAATTATCAGTTTCTTTACCAGGCTCTTTAATCCGTAAAATGGGTGTGTAACAAAATGCTTACAGTGGGCGCTAAAAGCCCTTGTTTTGGTACAGCTGCAATGCTTTGGCAGATCCCAGCTTCCTCTTTGTCACGTAATGGGTACTGGGGCGTTTGTGGGAACTTCTTCATGGGATTTAGTCTAATTTCAGATTTTGAAGGGCTCACCATCAAGAGCATAATCTATTTTTGTTCAAGCTGAAAAGAATAAAGAATGTGGTGAAGGGCATCAGGTATTGATTGATGTGAAGGTTTAGCATAATTAGTTTCACTCCAATCATCAGTTAGTGCATTCCAATAGACACCATTGCTATTCTGTCGTGAGGACCTCATCTGTTAACAAAGCCAACTGCGTCAAAAGTCTTGCTCGATGGGGGATGTGAGGAAGATTCAGAGGATTCCAGAGCAAACCTTTCAGTACCTAAGGCATGAGGTGGGCTTCCCATTTTCAAGACATCGTTCGCACCGCCACTTCTGATCTACAGGGAATAAGGCATTCACAGAATAGTCAACTCTCCACGGGCTGTCCTAAAAGGTAGAGTATTGATTTTGAGAAGTTTCTGTAAATTCAGGTTGTTTGAGCAGTTGCGCTCTTTAGCAGCTGAAGCCTGAAACAGAAAATTGATGAACCATGAGACGGTGCTTAACCTGCTTCTTATGCGGATGGCTTGCCGCTGCCCCTGCACTTTGGGTAGTAGTCCCTGTACAAATGGTGCACCAACAGCTCCTCATCATTTCCAGTCGCATTAGGAATACCATAGTAATGATCAAACTCATCTTTCAAGTGATCAAGGTAATCATCAGGTGGGTGCCTTTGTTCAGTTTGCAGTTATTAATCGAGGTCCAATCATTCTTTACTAGCAACACTTTAATAACTGTAATCAATATTGGTTTTCTAGCAAGAATAAGAGGACCGGGTGCTTGTCGTGGACTATTGGCCTTTTCTAATAAGCAAGTTTTCAATTCACTTAGCATAATGTAACAATTCATGAAGATCCGCCCAGTTAGGTTTTTTAATTCAACTATTGTTACCAATTCTTCACAAATGCCTTTTCAGGGTTATCTCGTACATTGGGTCATTGGTGTTTGATATTCATTAAGTCAGCCAGAAACCAGTGAACATGAATGGTGGCTAAGCCTTCATTTCTAGGGCCTTGATATTCTCACAGCGGCAGAAGGGAATGAGCCTGCACATTGGCACTATGTAGGCAGTTGTGTTTATCTCACTCACTATATGAGGAAAGACATGGTTCTAATTAGGTCTGGGAGAATTTAAATTGCGACAGTGTAATTCACATGATTTCAGGAATTTTGTGTCATGCTTGTTTTACAAAATCCATGAAATTAAGTCATTATGCCACTTTGCGGAATTAACTGCCATTCCTTGAAAAGGTGTACTGCCAACACACAGGAACATCAGAACGCGAGTGGCTGTTATAAGCAGTGCTTTTGTTTTTTTTTGCACTATTTCGTTTAATGGCAAAATGTGAACTTACATCAGAATCTGAAAGGAGGATGCATTGCACTCTAAAATGTAGCACCTAATGGTGAATTTGTATTTCACATAATTTCATGCAATTTAACAAAACTTTTGAAGAATTGCTCAAAAGCAAATGCCAGCACCCTAGTTCTGATCAGGGTTTTTTCTTTCGATTAGCCTTGCTCTACGCCTTGTAATCTTTCTTGGACTGTCATGAGTAACAGTTAAGCTGCAAGCTTGACCCTTCTAATGCGTTGCTTTGAAACAGTGGGGTGCTGAATGAGACACACCAGTCCTGGAGCATCCAGATATCTATTTAATTTCTTGAAAAGTACTGAGCAGATTTACATCAAATCATAACAAGCATTTGCAATGCAATAGGTCTCGCATTATTTAAGTTTGAGCTATTAGCATTGTAAATGGCAATTGTTTTTTGCTTTATGCTATAGTTTTTTTTTTACATAAAAAGCTTCATATAAAATATGTTTTATTAAAGTTATTTATGCTCACCATCAAGAGCATAATCTATTTTTGTTCAAGCTGAAAAGAATAAAGAATGTGGTGAAGGGCATCAGGTATTGATTGATGTGAAGGTTTAGCATAATTAGTTTCACTCCAATCATCAGTTAGTGCATTCCAATAGACACCATTGCTATTCTGTCGTGAGGACCTCATCTGTTAACAAAGCCAACTGCGTCAAAAGTCTTGCTCGATGGGGGATGTGAGGAAGATTCAGAGGATTCCAGAGCAAACCTTTCAGTACCTAAGGCATGAGGTGGGCTTCCCATTTTCAAGACATCGTTCGCACCGCCACTTCTGATCTACAGGGAATAAGGCATTCACAGAATAGTCAACTCTCCACGGGCTGTCCTAAAAGGTAGAGTATTGATTTTGAGAAGTTTCTGTAAATTCAGGTTGTTTGAGCAGTTGCGCTCTTTAGCAGCTGAAGCCTGAAACAGAAAATTGATGAACCATGAGACGGTGCTTAACCTGCTTCTTATGCGGATGGCTTGCCGCTGCCCCTGCACTTTGGGTAGTAGTCCCTGTACAAATGGTGCACCAACAGCTCCTCATCATTTCCAGTCGCATTAGGAATACCATAGTAATGATCAAACTCATCTTTCAAGTGATCAAGGTAATCATCAGGTGGGTGCCTTTGTTCAGTTTGCAGTTATTAATCGAGGTCCAATCATTCTTTACTAGCAACACTTTAATAACTGTAATCAATATTGGTTTTCTAGCAAGAATAAGAGGACCGGGTGCTTGTCGTGGACTATTGGCCTTTTCTAATAAGCAAGTTTTCAATTCACTTAGCATAATGTAACAATTCATGAAGATCCGCCCAGTTAGGTTTTTTAATTCAACTATTGTTACCAATTCTTCACAAATGCCTTTTCAGGGTTATCTCGTACATTGGGTCATTGGTGTTTGATATTCATTAAGTCAGCCAGAAACCAGTGAACATGAATGGTGGCTAAGCCTTCATTTCTAGGGCCTTGATATTCTCACAGCGGCAGAAGGGAATGAGCCTGCACATTGGCACTATGTAGGCAGTTGTGTTTATCTCACTCACTATATGAGGAAAGACATGGTTCTAATTAGGTCTGGGAGAATTTAAATTGCGACAGTGTAATTCACATGATTTCAGGAATTTTGTGTCATGCTTGTTTTACAAAATCCATGAAATTAAGTCATTATGCCACTTGGCGGAATTACCTGCCATTCCTTGAAAAGGTGTACTGCCAACACACAGGAACATCAGAACGCGAGTGGCTGTTATAAGCAGTGCTTTTGTTTTTTTTTGCACTATTTCGTTTAATGGCAAAATGTGAACTTACATCAGAATCTGAAAGGAGGATGCATTGCACTCTAAAATGTAGCACCTAATGGTGAATTTGTATTTCACATAATTTCATGCAATTTAACAAAACTTTTGAAGAATTGCTCAAAAGCAAATGCCAGCACCCTAGTTCTGATCAGGGTTTTTTCTTTCGATTAGCCTTGCTCTACGCCTTGTAATCTTTCTTGGACTGTCATGAGTAACAGTTAAGCTGCAAGCTTGACCCTTCTAATGCGTTGCTTTGAAACAGTGGGGTGCTGAATGAGACACACCAGTCCTGGAGCATCCAGATATCTATTTAATTTCTTGAAAAGTACTGAGCAGATTTACATCAAATCATAACAAGCATTTGCAATGCAATAGGTCTCGCATTATTTAAGTTTGAGCTATTAGCATTGTAAATGGCAATTGTTTTTTGCTTTATGCTATAGTTTTTTTTTTACATAAAAAGCTTCATATAAAATATGTTTTATTAAAGTTATTTATGCAGTATCTAAATTTTGTTTGCATAAAACAGTATAATAATATCTTAGTAAAAAAGTCAAATATTTTAATGGAAATTCACCAAACGTTCATTTATGTGTTGGTTTTGAAAATAGCTAAATTAATAGCTTTGTCATTTACAATGCCAATAGTTATAACTTTCGCAAATGTGACACCTATAGCATTTGTAATGCAACATTTGTATTTACGTGACTTAGATGTATTGATATTACAAATAACAATGGCTTTTAATTTTTTTTAATACTTAATAAAAGTGATTGTAATTTATAATGGCAATAGCTTAAACTTTTGTAAATAACTTTTGTGAAGATTATGTTCAGTGTATTTTATTGTAACAAAATCCAAGAACAGAAGTGAAATATTAACATCTTTTTGTGACATTTGTAATAAAGCTTGAAACATTGAGAGAACATATTTGTGCTGTGGTGGTGCTGAGTGATGCTGTGGTGGTGCTGAATGGGGCTGTGGTGATGCTGAGTGATGCAGTGGTGGTGCTGAGTGGTGCTATGGTGGTGCTGTGGTGGTGCTGAGTGATGCTGAGTGATGCTGTGGTGGTGCTGAGTGGTGCTGTGGTGGTTCTGAGTGATGCTGTGGTGGTTCTGACTGATAATGTGGTGGTGCTGAGTGACTGTACTCACTGTCACTCTGCACTCACTGTCACTCTGCACTCACTGTCACTCTGCACGCACTCTGCACTGACTGTCACTCTGCACTCACTGTCACTCTGCACTCACTGTCACTCTGCACTCACTGTCACTCTGCATGCACTCTGCACTCACTGTCACTCTGCACTCACTGTCACTCTGCACTCACTCTGCACTCACTCTGCACTCACTGTCACTCTGCACTCACTGTCACTCTGCACTCACTGTCACTCTGCACTCACTCTGCACTCACTCTGCACTCACTGTCACTCTGCACTCACTGTCACTCTGCACTCACTGTCACTCTGCACTCACTGTCACTCTGCACGCACTCTGCACTCACTGTCACTCTGCACTCACTGTCACTCTGCACTCACTGTCACTCTGCACTCACTGTCACTCTGCACTCACTGTCACTCTGCACTCACTCTGCACTCACTGTCACTCTGCACTCACTGTCACTCTGCACTCACTGTCACTCTGCACTCACTGTCACTCTGCACGCACTCTGCACTCACTGTCACTCTGCACTCACTGTCACTCTGCACTCACTGTCACTCTGCACTCACTGTCACTCTGCACTCACTGTCACTCTGCACTCACTGTCACTCTGCACTCACTGTCACTCTGCACTCACTCTGCACTCACTCTGCACTCACTGTCACTCTGCACTCACTGTCACTCTGCACTCACTGTCACTCTGCACTCACTCTGCACTCACTGTCACTCTGCACTCACTGTCACTCTGCACTCACTGTCACTCTGCACTCACTGTCACTCTGCACGCACTCTGCACTCACTGTCACTCTGCACTCACTGTCACTCTGCACTCACTGTCACTCTGCACTCACTGTCACTCTGCACTCACTCTGCACTCACTGTCACTCTGCACTCACTGTCACTCTGCACTCACTGTCACTCTGCACTCACTGTCACTCTGCACGCACTCTGCACTCACTGTCACTCTGCACTCACTGTCACTCTGCACTCACTGTCACTTCGCACTCACTGTCACTCCGCACTCACTGTCACTCCGCACTCACTGTCACTCCGCACTCACTGTCACTCCGCACTCACTGTCACTCTGCACTCACTGTCACTCCGCACTCACTGTCACTCTGCACTCACTGTCACTCTGCACTCACTCTGCACTCACTGTCACTCTGCACGCACTCTGCACTCACTGTCACTCTGCACTCACTGTCACTCTGCACTCACTGTCACTCCGCACTCACTGTCACTCCGCACTCACTGTCACTCTGCACTCACTGTCACTCTGCACGCACTCTGTACGCACTGTCACTCTGCACGCACTGTCATTCTGCACGCACTCAGTATTCAGCTTGAGAGACTTGAGTTGCCCTCACGGCATCGTCCATACTCACAATGAACATTAACATGAATTAATCAATGCAAGTTATTTGTTTGTTGTTTGTTTGTAATCATTGAGTAACTTAACCATTGTTGCATCTTTGCCATCAATACAATAATTTTTCTACAATTAGCTTTATATAAATTAGCACCTTCACTATCACTGCGCCGTTCCGCCGTTTCAATTGATCAAATATGCACTTGGCACCTAGCAACTAACTGTGACAGACCCACAGTATAAACTTTGTTCCATCCTTGAAGATGGCGGATTTCTTCCCTTGATTTATCTAGTTATCTGCAAGGAATATGACCCCACTCCAAGATGGCGGCCAAAACCGGTAGTCCTACTACCCTTTCCCCCAATTGGAGGCACGCATATCTGGCGTCTCATTCAGTATGCTCGTAGTATCTGTGATCCGGTGTGCTATCAATAGACCCACCCCATCTGTCTTTACACCCCCCGCGTTTGCACGCATGCGCACAATTATGCGCAGCCGCATATGGTCCATGTCTCGGCAGCATGTATTTTTAAGCTCCCCATTCTTCTGTCGGTTTAGTGCGCATGCGTGTGATTGCACGCATGCGCTTTCAAGATCCAGCGGCGAACACTACTCCTGTTCGAGCACCGTTAACCGCCGTTCACCTGTAGCCCCTGCCTCGGGGGCTCAGGGCCCGGCCGAGGCTCACAGGAGAGGCCCGCACAAAGGCGAGGAGGGCTGCGGGGATCGAGGGGTGCTTTTGCAAGCTCCCCCGCCGCCAAAGAAAGGCGCCCATTCACTACTTGCAGATGCAGCATGCCCCCACCCCCGCCTTTCTTTCACAGTGCGCTGCCCCAGGTGTGCAGCTGAAGGAATCCCCTTAATTCCATTGTACTCGCATCCCATGCTGCGATTTTAAATTGGCCCACGATTTTAGTTAGAACACCGGCCTGCGACCAGGAAGTCAGGCAGGCCGGGCGGGACAACCGGAAGTAGGAGGGCGGGAGCCTACCCCGCCTCCCACGGAAGAGCCGCGATTGTTTGGCGCACCGGAGCAGGCAGGAGCCTACCCTGCGCCCCGGTGCCGAAGAAGGGAAGAAGAGTCTTGCTGCCGGTGGGAGCCGCTGCACTGAGGATGCCGGTGAGTGGGGCTTCGCCTTGTTGGGGGGGGAGGGGGGGGGCATCTGTGTGCGCGCGCGCGGCGGCGGACTGTGTATGTGTGTGAGCGTGCATGTGTGTGTGTATGTGTCCTGGAGTCTGTGTGTATGCGTGTGTGTGACGGGGGGGGGGGTTGCCTGTCTGGGTGCCTGCGTGTCTGTGTAAGTGTAAATGCGTGTGCGTGTGTGTGGAGCCGAGAGGAGAGGGGCTGGTGTGTGTGGAGGGGTCTCTGTGTATGCGTGTAGGTGACGGGGGTGTGCCTGTGTATGCGTGTGTATGTGCGCATGCGCGAGTGCTGTGTATGCGTGTGGCTGTGATGTGCGCATGCGTGAATGTTGACGCGCGTGCACGCAGCTCAATCCAGCCGCTCGTCACAGTTTCGTGTCCCTCATTCCCCCGTGTCAGACGACTATAAGTCTCCAGCCTGGACGCATCCTTCGGATGCGATGTCCAGGCGAGACCTAAAAAGCATGATTTCTGTATGAGGATCTAGCCTTCTGCTAAATTTAGTGTAATTCCGTTCAGCCGTTTTGGCTGTAGAAGTATCTAAAATGTCTGATGAAAATTGCATGGAGAATTTGCTTTTCACCCCCCCCCCCTCTATTTTTCCCAGTCCCTGCTTGATAGATAACCTTGAAACTTTCTAGGAAGATGCTGAGGTGGATGAGCGCTTTTTTGGGAAAGTTTCTGAACAGCCGTCAAACAGCTCCAAAGTTATTAGCAAACCAAAAAATCAATTTCCTCTGGTAACCAGGTCCTAACTATAACTACACAGTGGTGACCATGTAGCTGTGCAATATAACAAGCTACATTTATATAATGAATATTTAACAACCTTTTAGAAGAGGATCCTGCCCATTTCCTCATAGGGCCCGGATCCTCCAGCATGCTTCACGCCCGCTCTACCCACCAATTAGTCAAACTTTGAGATAAGGTGGGTGTAAAAAAGGCCATGTTTAATGACAACATGACAATACATGATTAACAGAAAACACATTATCAAAGCATTAACAACAGCTATTATTGAAGCATATCATCGAAATTGCAATGTTCATTATTAAAGCTGCATTTGCTCTTAAAATATTCTTCTTTCCCCAGCACCAAGGGGCCCTCTGGTTCGCATCTCCCAGGCCGGGATGCCCACGCAAGGTGCAACCCACCTGCGCCCCTGAGTGATGGGCCCCAGCCCTCGGGTCCTTGTCCGCCATTTCCAGGGCCCCACCTCTCATCCACCAGGCTGCCCAGGATTCCAGGAGGCTCGTACCTGTCGCCCTAGCCTCCCCAACCGGTGGCCTCCATCCCCCTGCGGAGAGCTTACCTTCTCTCCCCTCAGTGCTGGCCTAGGGAGTGCACAAGGTGGACTCCCGTCCATTTTGTAAGTCTATATCAATGGTCCAATGTCTCTTTTCCGCCACAAGGGTGACTAGGGCTCACAGGTCCGTCGCCCTTCCCCCCTTCCAACAAGTGCAGCACAAAAGACCATATCCCTTTGCTCCATGTATCCGTACCAGTGGCAGATAAATGAACTCCATCATGGTGACACATTGCAGCTCCTGAAATTATTTTTGTGTGGGAGGTGCAGCAAGCGGCCCTTTGCTGAGCACAACTTTGCCAACTCCCCATTGAGACGTCTCACTGACACATTCACACCATGATATTCGACGCTCTCGGTCGCGCTCTGGGTCCATCCTTGTGATACAACACCTCTCTGGAAACCATTTGGTGTGTGATGCGACACGGGCGGCCCTTCACTGAGCACAACCCGGCGCTCCGCCCGCGTGGTATCATACCTGACCATGCAATTTCTATCCAGGGAAATACACTTCCCAGCCAGGCAAACACGGTTAGCGGCGCCTCTTTGACCGTCAGGGACGAATGCCCCAGTACCCCTACCACTTTGGCAGGGCACCCTAATGCACAGGAGAGAAATGGAAAAGTCAGGCATAGTCATGACCAAATTGCAAGCATCATTTAAGAGCCACAGCCACCCAGGCTGGATATGAAGATAAAACCAGTGGATCGCCAGTATCCCCCTTTTTCCCAGCTGTGTCAGACGACGAACCTGCCCCTCATTGCTAATGCTGACGACCCCAATCTACAGGAATCCACTGAGGCCGTCCGTTCCTTAGTGCAAAATATTTCGGCACCCACCGATGGAGCACCACCTGCCGCAGTTAAACCCGTAGGGCAATCAGGTCGCCCCGACGGCCAGAACTAGCTTGCGTAACTCAAGCGTAAGAAATACACTGCCACAATCGTAATACTGGTTATATAGTAAAATGTATATACGAACAGTACTATGAAGTAGGTCTGCACAAGCATTACATGTTTTCCCTGCCATAAGTTGTCTAAAACATATAAAGCATCTACCATGCTAAAGGATGACGATCCGTACCCAACTAGTGCAACCACCATATGTCAACCCTGGACTACCTAACCTAAGCACAGTACGAGGGAATGAGTAAGAGGGGAGTAGCTCAAGTAGCTCAAGTTTGAGTCATTCTCGGCCACTATCCCAAATTTTTCTACGGGTTGAACCAGCTCTGTCCCTTTGGCTCCCTTTGGGTTTTTGGAATGAAAGATGCCTCGTATCTCATCAATGGAACTTGATTGATTTCCCAGTCACCCGCAAGGGGGGCCGGAATCACTGGAGCTGGATGTCTCGAACGGCGAGAAAACAGCCTCTCTCAGTGCGTCAGCTGGAGGAAGCTTCCTTCAGCACTTGCAACTGCGAGGCATCGGCAAGTGGTAAGTTGATCTGCTTGTCAGGATAAATCTGAGCCTATTCAAACTATGGAGGGACCGAGTTAGACGTGTGATTCTCCTCGCTAACGTCGTATGAGGACTCCATTCCCAGCCAAACCCAGATTCCTAGATAAATTAGCATATAGGCAAGGGGAAGACCCGAGCTGCTGAACACAGGTTTCTCTAAGAAACAGTGAAGCATCAAAAGCCCTTTTTTTAAATCCATTATTTCTTGTGAGATGGAAATCACAATGCACAATACCAAAGTCAAAGTCAAAGTCAAAAAGGCTTTATTTCGACATATAACAATATCTTAAAAAGCATACATACAATAAGAAATACTTTTCAGTGCATTTAAAATAAACCGTAACTTTCTGCTATCAGGAATGAATCTATAGGTTTTAAAATAAGCATTTAGTTTAAAACAGACCATGGTAAAAAATGTAATTAAACAATTTGCCTAAGTCTTTTTGACCGGATTCGCCATGCCCACCCAAGGTACTTCGAGGTGGCACATGCGTAAAAAGTACGAGTGTCCGAATAGAGGATCCTTAAAGCCACGTTGCAATGTCTAGTGCCCAGAGTACGACACAAGGGCTTGAGCCATTTTGACCGTGGAACTATATATGCAGGACACTCAAATAAAAAATGAGGGACAGATTCTCTGCGCTGTGGGCAGAAGGGACACCACGGAGCAGTCTGATATGGGATTTTCCAATGACAAGTAAATTCCATTACAGGGAGAAGACCAGTTCTGAATTTAAAGTACAGGGACCTTTCCCAAGGGGCTGAGATAGTGTCCAGATACAGTTCTCTAAAGGGGGTATCTTTGGACTCCATGAAATTTCTAGTCGACTTGCATATCGAGGTGGAAGAATTCCTTCTATTTGTTACCCAGTTCCAGTAAAGTTGTTTTATTGTGGATTTGGGGGGGGCTGACTGTTGGTGCCATGCTTCTTCCAGCCCCAAATTGGTAAGCAAGGCTTTAATATCCGTTAGCCACTTTATTTTCGCCCACCCTGTCGATCTTAGTATCTCCCGTAGACCATCCGCATAACTTGAGAGTTCAGGAACTCTCCAGATGCGAGCCCACAGAAGCAAAGGGCGTATCTTCGCTAGGTCTTCTATAGCCCGACAGCCCATGTCCAATTGCAGAGGCAAGATGGGGACAGAAGGGCCAAGGGACATCAGGCTTCTCAAGAAGGTATTCTCAGCTCGAGTAAGGTCTTTCAAGTTCGACATTCCCCATAGTTCCGCCCCATACAAGGCAGCACTTACTCCTCTGGCCGCGTAGATGTCCAATACTGCAGCTATGGGTTTAGTTGAGGCTGCTCTCTGCTCTTTTAGCAGGGTCCCGGTTATTCTTTTTAGGTTTAACAACATCTTGAGCAGATGCTGGTCCCATTTCATGGAATCCACCAACCTGATGCCCAGATAATCGAAGGTTTTAGTCCTGTCCAATGCCACGGAGCCCAATGTTGGCGGAGGGCCCAGTTTTTGCGGAGGGTTCAAAATAAGGTACTTTGTTTTGTCTGTATTTATACAGAGTCCTCTTTGTTTACAAAAATCGTCAAAGCCTGAAAGGAGCTTTTGTAGGCCCATTGGCGATTTAGACAGGAGCAAAGTATCGTCCGCAAAAAGCAGGGTGGGAATGGAGCGACCTGCCAGACGAGGGGCATCTGCTGGAATCCTTAACAAGTGGTCCACCACCCCATTGACATAGAGCGAAAAGAGTGTTGGGGCAAGAACACACCCTTGCCGCACTCCTCTGTTCACATCTATTCTTCGGGTTTTTTGGCCATTGGGACCCCAGCGAATTTGGGCGTAGTTGTTTTCATGAAACTTCATGACCAGGTAGAGCAGGTAAGGTGGCAGGCCAAGATCATTAAGAACCTTCCATAGATTATTTCTAGGGACCAGATCGAAGGCCGTCCGGAGGTCGATGAAGGCCAGATATAATGTACCCTTCCCAATTGTGACGACCTTCCAGTAGATCATAAGAAGCCTTAGCGATTGTTCAATTGTTCCAGTGCCAGCACGGAACCCTGCCTGAAAATCCGAAAGGATCCTATTCTCATCTGCCCATTGTTGTATTCTTGTTAAAAGAACCTTGCCTGCGACTTTTTGTGAGCAGTCGATCAGGCTAATTGGCCTGTAGTTCCCTGGATCTTCTCTCGAGCCTTTTTTGTGAAGGGGAACCACTTCAGCGGCCATCCAAGAGGCAGGCAGAGGTGCGCCCTCCAAAGCAGCATTCAAAACCGAGGAGATCAGTGTGCTCCAATCATCTATATCAGCTCGGAGCAGGTCACCCGGGAGACCATCGGGGCCAGCCGCCTTGCGTGGAACCAGAGAATTTATTGCACTTTCCGCTTCTATTTTAGTAAACAGACTTTCCTCGGATCTTTCCATCACTCTAAGGGGCTGTGGTAAAACGAAATCCAACGCTTCAACTGCTGTTGCCGTGTACAATTTCGAAAAATGTGTGAACCATAAGTCCTCGGTTATGTTACAGGTGATAACTGTATCGAGGGGTCTGTTCTTCTTGTGGACTAAGTCCCAGAAAGCTTTTGCGTTTTTTCCGCCGCTGGCAGTACGGAGATCCTGCCAAAACTTGTCTTCCCAGTCTCTCTTTGCTGTTTTAAGCTCCAATTTATAGCCCTTCCGTTCAGTGGATATTAGGGTGGCATTTCCACTTTTCACCGCCAGTATCAGGGCTCTCTTCTTGGCACGACACTCCTTCGTGTACCATCCTGACTTGCCCTGTTGGTTATTGCGATTAGGGTTCCCATTTTTTACTTTGGCCTTGAAAAGGTCCCCAATTGAGAGTGAGACCTCACAGAACAATGCTGTAATCTGATTTGGGCAAATAGGCTGACTTTTTAAAATGGCACAGGCTGTGGAAGTAACAGATCTGATACATGCCATTTTCTCCTCATCTATTGCCACTTTGTCCCATTTCAAGCGTCTTAAGCAGTTTGTTGGGACCACTCCTCCCAATGGCCCTGTCGCAAGAGCATCGTGATTTCCTCTTCCAGGGAAGTTCTCTTTCCACCAGGTTGATAGGGACAAAGAAAGGGCGTTATGGTCACTGTCCAGGGAGGGTAGAACTACCATATCCTTCGTGTGTGCCCACAAGGAAAAGTTTAGAAGGATATAATCGATCCGGGAAGAATGACCGACCCTGTTATATGTATGAGCCCCCACTAGATCTGATGGTGTCCTCCCATTGGCTGCCCTTAGGCCGTGCTCTAAAGTGAGGGAATTTAGTTGGATGATTCTGGGGGTCCAACTACTTATGATGGGCAAGTCAAGTGACGGGACACCTCTCCTAGAATCTTCATCATTTAGATCCAGGGATTCATCGGGTAACAAAGGCTCGAATGTGCAATTGAAGTCCCCCATGACCATAATTAGGGAATCGCTACAGCACTCACCCAGGGCTGCCTCCAGGTCCAAGAGCGTTGGTGACAAAGCTCTCCCGGATGCCCCTCGTGTGTAGATGTTAATAATCTCCAGTTTTTCTGCTCTCCTCGGGCAAGTTACAGTGAGGTGCATCAAATCTGGGGTTTTTTGGGGGTGATGGTGTACCCTCCAACCCAAAGTAATGTTTATCCAAACCAAGAGACCTCCGAAGGGGCGACCTCTTCCCGAAGCTGGAATTTCTGCCGGGACAAAAAAGGTGGCATTACCTACTCGGTGCCTTGGTTCTACACACCATGTCTCTTGAAATGCGCAAACTGAGTGGGGTTCAACGAGCGCCACCCAGTCTGGGGCATCTAGCTTACTGCTTAAGCCTGCCACATTCCAACTAATGATTTTCAAAGGGGCATGATGCTGGGGCTCATTGCAACCGCTAACCCCACCCTGAGGACCCAAAATTTGAGGTCCAGCCACTAGTTCAAGTTTATCTGTCCCATCGCCTGAAGGAATGGGTAGGATTGGGATAGGCGAGGGATGGGGCACAACAATATTAGTCAGCGGTACCTCCCCTACCAGGGAAGTTGTGTTAGCCCTTTGGGGGGAGACATTTGTTACCTCTAAGGTGTTAAGTCACCAGCCCCAACCCTGTGGAGTGGTTGGTTGGGAGGGGGTCCATACCCTTGCTCTAGGATCCAAGGTTGGATAATGAGGGAACCATACGCCTCTACCCCCATCTCGAAAGAAATTATTATTATTATTGAGCCCCATTAAGGGGGGGGGGGGTGGTAAAAATACCCCAAATCCCTAGTTTGTATGTCGCAAAAGTTGTGCTGCGACTGTTGGCTACAAATCATGCCAGCAGCTCTGGGATCATTGAAATTGATCAACACACAATCCCCGGTAATAGCCTTGCGTCTGTTACCGATCCAACCCACCCGTCGGACGAAGGCTATTCTGCCATCAATGTGCCCTGGGAGGGGTCTATTAGCTTTTAGCCAGGAGAGCGTCTTGTATTTGAGTTCAGAATAGGACTCACAAGAACCCTCTTCAAGCTCAGGTACCCCTGTTAGGATAACCACATAAGGCTTACAGCCAGGCGGAAGGCTAGCATTTGGCGTACGCCGTTTTATCCTATCTTTGGCTGGGGATTTTGTTGTGGTTTTTGCTGGGGATTTGGGCACTGCATGCGAAGCAGAAGTAGGAGGGGGTGTGATTATGATTGTGGCACCCTTGCTTACGGTCACTGTGTCTCCAGTTGCCTTAGTTTTGGAAGTGGTAGGCTTGGGATTAGCATCAAATTTTACCTTAGATGCCTTTGGTGCATGGGTGCTGGATTTGTTCGTTGAACGGGCCAGACTAGACTCAGGGGTAGGGGTCGTTGGGAGGGGTATGGTTCCAGTATTAGGTTTGGGAGCCTTAGCCAAGGCAGGCGTTTTTAGACTAGGTGAGGGCTCAGGGTGGGCTATCGGGATAAACGGAACTGTTGGAGCGGCACCACTCCTTAGCCCACCATTTTCTTCAACCTGGGTTTTAGCGTGAAATTTAACTAACGATTTCACTGCATAAAAGTTGTCCAGCATTGACTGCTCAAGTGAGGCTAGTTTGCGTGTAAGGCCATCGATTTTGTCAACGAGTGGCATCACCACAGACTTAATAATGCTCTCGACTTGGGGGAAAATGCTAGCATCTATAGGAGCCAATTGCCCAGGAGTACCCTCGACAGCAGAGTCTCCGATATGGGACGCTTGGGGTTTTGAGTGAGGAACCTGATTCGGGGTAATAACCCCTTTTGGTGTGATGTTCCTACTAACCTTGCTGTGAGGGTTTAGAGAGCCTCCCCTACGGGGACTAATGGGACGCTTTCTCTTCTTTTGAGGGACGGTACCTAGGGTCAGATTCCCTACAGGTACAGTTTCAGGGACTGCCACTCTAGGAGTGTTAGTATCAGAATGGCCTGCAGTAGGTGGGGGATTCGCAGCTATATTAACAAGCACATAGGGGCTCGAATCATCAGGGATATTGGGAGTACGATCTGGGATCTGCCTCTCTGGTGATGGAATACTAAGAAGAGAGGAAGTGGAGTGTGTCGGGTCGAGCACAATACTTGGAGCTGTGGTGGTTACCTTTTCTAGACTAGCCCTAATCCGACTCACTCTCTCGTCAATGGTGGGGGAATCAACTATTAATAAAGGAGTTGATGGAATATGACCAGGGCTATCAGCTAGGGCAATGGCGCCCAAAGAAGAGCGCTTATTAGACATGCTAAGTGAGTCCCGAGACAACCTTCGCTCTGCCAAGATTATCTCCTTCTCAACTATGGAAACAGCACGGGTTATGAACTGGTCCATAGTACATAAAACAACGTCTCCAGCAGATTTCTTAGTCTTGCAAGACCGGGTTCCTGAAGCCATAATCCTGGTGGCTGGATATCCGCTTTATGGAGCCAAGGGATGTGGCCCAGCCCGGCCTCCTCCGGCCCCGGACGGCCACAGACGGTCCCGCCCTTGTCCCGGGCTTCTCCCGGCGCGCTCCCGCGTAGCGGTAGAGCAAGCGTTGGTATATAGATTGTGTGATTGGTGAAGGGGCGGGGCTTGCAGGGAGAGCGGCCCAGGTGTTAGCTGCCGGGCTATCAGGGACTCCTGGGATATGGAGTCCCTGACCACGCTGCTCGCAGCCCTGCAAGGCTTACCGGCACCCTTGGCGTCTTGGCGTCTGCACGCACTCCCGATATTCCTCTGCTTCCAGACAACGAAGCGGGACCCGCGGAGCGGGTCCGGCGATGAGTAGCTGGGTCCACAAGAAGAAGGCTGTTCCTCCAGCACACGGGCAGCAGGTACGCAGGAAAAGAGTCCCAATGAAGTGATGGGAGCGAGGGCTTTTAGCTCCGTAGGTGAAGGGGCGGGGCTTGCAGGGAGAGCGGCCCAGGTGTTAGCTGCCGGGCTATCAGGGACTCCTGGGATATGGAGTCCCTGACCACGCTGCTCGCAGCCCTGCAAGGCTTACCGGCACCCTTGGCGTCTTGGCGTCTGCACGCACTCCCGATATTCCTCTGCTTCCAGACAACGAAGCGGGACCCGCGGAGCGGTTCCGGCGAGGAGTAGCTGGGTCCACAAGAAGAAGGCTGTTCCTCCAGCACACGGGCAGCAGGTACGCAGGAAAAGATACCGACAATACCAACAAACGTTAGAAGGACTCAAAATTCAAAACAATGCAAAACTAAATCATAGTCATCAAATGTACGGAGAGAGACTGTGGGTGTAAATATGCTAATTGCTCTTCTGGTGCAAGCATTATTATCTATTCATTCCACTTTCCTCACTGCATGCTCTAATTGTTAGTTAAGGCCCGTTATTTAGCGCTGACACTCAACAGTCGTAAATGCTGAGCCTGCAGCAGAAAGCAACAACGCTTAATCAATGCATTCAATGTAAATTTGGGAGCGTGACAGCCATTAAGGTGATCCTACTTTGGTCTACAACGACTGGGACATGCCCTCAGCAGAAGAAGCTCTCCTGACACAAAGTGCTGAGGAGAGGGACTTTGTGTCAGGAGAGGGACAGATGAGATAAAAGAGGGAGACAACACTGCCACAGTCATAATCTAGCAGTATTACTGACCTTTGAGTCAGTCAATAGTTTCATTTCCTTCACTGGCTTTCTGTGCATTGTTGACTCATAAATCGCGTGAAGGCAATAATCTTTAATGACGCGCTCCACAGTGAATAATGCTTCAGTGTTTACCATTTACATCCTGCGCACTTTAAACTAAGCGGCTTCCTAATGCTTAATAACAGGTTTTCTAATTTCCCAACTGATTAGTCTCCATAGCACTAATCTCAGAATGATGAAACCTTGACCCTTGACCCCAGTGTACACACTGCCTTTGCTCAGCCCAGTGAGTGTGGAACGGCAGCTGCTGAGACAGACCTGTGCCAGGAAAGACAGGCAGAGCGCCCATCCTAAAGACACATGAACGGCTTGTAGAGTGCGCACGAGCGCCACAGGAAGTGACGCGAACTGGCTATTTTCTACCCTGGGATAGTCTAGTAGTGTTATGTTTATACAAGTCGGAGCTTTCTGTCTGGCCACCTAGATAGGAATGTGTTTATACAACTCGAATACCTTTTTATTCAGGTCTCTTATTTATGAGATCATAGCGTCGAACCACTTCATAAATGTTCTATTAAAACTCAGTGGGTTAAGCGCTTGTTGCTAAGATATGAAGGTGACCTGCACATTACACGGCCGGCTGCTGAATATCTAGGTGAGCCTTTCATCCTAAAACATCCATGAAATGAGCACAGGTTCAAATGGGCGAGAACAAACGACTACAGAAATGTTCTTTTGAGCGCGCCGTGGTTAAAAGCCCGATGTAAAGAACAGGTTGTTTGATTAGAATGCGTGAGTCATTCTCCCCGCTATGGGCGGGCGGTGCTGCTAGCGGTTTCCTGCTGGTACTTTGTTTAACTGGAGTCAAAGCGGAGAAAAGCACAGTTCTCAACCATTAAATCTCTGGCAGCGGAGACTTGTGCTGTCTCTTGACGTTAAAGACCCCGTGGCACTGCAGGGGGCGGGGGGGGGGGGGCTGTGGGCAGGGCCCCCAGACACCTGGACTGCAGTAGCGCCTCCTCTGCAGTAAGGGTTGGAGCCCAAGTCTGGCATGTGACACGTGTCACTCTGTCATGTGGCATATGCCACATCTGATGTGACATATGCCATAGATTTTCTACTTGGTCTTTCATTATTATCAGTTGAGCATTTCCAAAGGACCATGTTTCACTCTGCTAAAATAAATAAATTGTTTAAAAAAATAAAAATAATATTAAAAAATAATTTTCCGAGGTGGGGTTTGAACCCTGGTCAAAACTCACTCAAAGCCCCTGTACATTAACAGTGAGCTACCTACTCTGTTGAAAGTTCCCCAGCCAAAGGTATTTATGTCATCAAATAAGGTTGTCAGTCCTTCCTCTATTTCTATTGTCTTTGGACTGTAGATAGCAGAAATCTTCTCTCGATTTACATTCTTTAAATACAAATAGCCCTTCCTTTCATACAGTCTGCCACTAGCCCCATGCATTTACAATTCTTACACAATCATCCACAAATTCTCATTCCACTAAATAAGTGATTTCTTTCATAGAAAACCTGTCCCCCCTATCCACGTGCCACCCAGCATGCCATTATTAATGCCTGACATGCACTATGAGTAAGGAGGCCATAGTTCTCCCAGATACTGCTAGGGGGTCATTTACAAAGGCACAGCTTTCATTTGTGGAATTTAGAAATAAAAAAATAAAAAACTGATTTCCCCCACCTGGGGTTTGAACCCTGGTCAAAACTCACTCAAAGCCCCTGCACATACACAGTGAGCCACCTACTCTGCTGAAAGTTCCCCAGCCAAAGGCATTTATGTCATAGAATAAGGATGTCAGTCCTTCCTCTCTTTCTATTGTCGTTGGACTGTAGATACCAGAAATCTTCTCTCGATTTACATTCTTTAAATACAAATAGCCCTTCCTTTCATACAGTCTGCCACTAGCCCCATGCATTTACAATTCTTACACAATCATCCACAAATTCTCATTCCACTAAATAAGTGATTTCTTTCATAGCAAACCTGTCCCCCCTATCCACGTGCCACCCAGCATGCCATTATCAATGCCTGACATGCACTATGAGTAAGGAGGCCATAGTTCTCCCAGATACTGCTAGGGGGTCATTTACAAAGGCACAGCTTTCATTTGTGGAATTTAGAAATAAAAAAATAAAAAATAAAAAAAACGATTTCCCCCACTGGGGGATTGAACCCTAGTCAAAACTCACTCAGAGCCCCTGCACATACACAGTGAGCCACCTACTCTGCTGAAAATTCCCCAGCCAAAGGCCTTTATGTCATAGAATAAGGATGTCAGTCCTTCCTCTATTTCTATTGTCTTTGGACTGTAGATACCAGAAATCTTCTCTCGATTTACATTCTTTAAATACAAATAGCCCTTCCTTTCATACAGTCTGCCACTAGCCCCATGCATTTCCAATTCTTACACAATCATCCACAAATTCTCATTCCACTAAATAAGTGATTTCTTTCATAGCAAACCTGTCCCCCCTATCCACGTGCCACCCAGCATGCCATTATCAATGCCTGACATGCACTATGAGTAAGGAGGCCCTAGTTCTCCCAGATACTGCTAGGGGGTCATTTACAAAGGCACAGCTTTCATTTGTGGAATTAAGAAATAAAATTAAAAAAAAAAAAAAAAACGATTTCCCCCACCGGGGGTTTGAACCCTGGTCAAAACTCACTCGAAGCCCCTGCACATACACACTGAGCCACCTGCTCTGCTGAAAATTCCCCAGCCAAAGGCATTTATGTCATAGAATAAGGATGTCAGTCCTTCCTCTATTTCTATTGTCTTTGGACTGTAGATAGCAGAAATCTTCTCTCGATTTACATTCTTTAAATACAAATAGCCCTTCCTTTCATACAGTCTGCCACTAGCCCCATGCATTTACAATTCTTACACAATCATCCACAAATTCTCATTCCACTAAATAAGTGATTTCTTTCATAGCAAACCTGTCCCCCCTATCCACATGCCACACAGCATGGCATCATCAATGCCTCACATGCACTATGACTAAGGAGGCCATAGTTCTCCCAGACACTGCTAGGGGGTGATTTACAAAGATATAAAAGGATGTCGTCAGTTTAGAGCAAAATGCGATCCTCAAACTCCGGGGTCCAGCTGATACCACTCATCGAGGGCTGCCAACGCAGCCAGGCAGCGAGCGGTTCCAAGGCCAGAGCAAAGAGGAGAGGGGACAAAGGGCATCCCTGTCGCGTGCCTCTCCCCAGTACAAAGGGGCCAGAGACTTTGCCATTCACCACTACCTGGGCCAGCGGCTCCTTGTATAACAGTTTTACCCATCTGATAAATCCCAGGCCGAAACTAAACTTTGCCAGCGCGGCCCAAAGGTATGGCCACTCCACCGTATCGAAGGCCATCATTGCATCCAGGGATGCCAAGATGGCCGGCTCACGTATGGAGACGCCGCAGGTTCAGTGTGGTATTGCGATGTGGAATAAAGCCGGACTCATCAGGATGGACTAAATCACCAATGACTGTTATCAGGCGATTCGCCAGAACCTTAGCCAGAATCTTAGGCTCGGCGTTCAAAAGTGAAATGGGCCTATAGGATGTACAATGTTCTCGCGGCTTTCCCTCTTTGTGGATAACTGCAATGGTTGCGAGCCTTTGATCACGGGGGAGGAGGCCCGCATCATGCGATTCAAGAAACATAGCCCGGCGTTATGGCGCTATCTTGTCGGGTCTTAGTTTGTACAGTTCAATAGGGAGCCCGTTTGGTCCCATCGCTTTGACTGAACGCACTGAACGGATCGCCAGCGCAATCTCATCAGCAGTCAGTACAGCATCGATCAATTCCCTGTCTTCGTCAGCTAGGCGGGGTAAAGCTATGTCTTGCAACAACAAGTGTGAGTCAGTCAAAAGTAACTTTATTTCGATTGAATTTACAATCATAAAAAGTGCATTTAAAAACGAATATTTACAACAGTATAAAAATCCCATTTGCTCATTAATTACTAAAGAAAGCGGAGCGCTATTGCTTCAAAACAATAAGAAATCGTTCAAGTTCAACTAAACACTGACACTCTATGCACAAATATATTATCACAGTAGTCATTTGCGCGGAAATGAAGTCTTAAGGAGCAGTGGTCAGTAATTGGGAATGGATTTTCAAGCAGGCTTTGAGGTAGCAGGCTACAGTTTTGGCAACATACGGGGTGTCTAAGTATTGAAGTGCCAAAAGAGCCGGTCTGCATCTTCTCAATCCTAAGTGCCGGAGAAGTGGGACCAGCCAACGTTTCCGCGGGGTCTCATAAAGACTGCAGAAGAAGGTTACATGCAGGGTTGACTGGCGAGTATGGCCATCACATGGACAGTTAGCTATTTCACGTGACCAATCAGAGGGCACAGGCAGTGAGACAAGGCGATAAAATACATCAAACCGAAATCTGGTTAAAACATATCTCTCATAATTAGACAAAAAAAAAGACAGATAAGGTTGAATGCCATAGGAGGATTGAATCATCGTTAAATGAACATTTGACTTTTTACCAAGTTCTGAACACAAACGTAAATCGCTTAAATGGGCGACACATAGTTTTTTCAAAGTTTTTCTAGGTATAGCCAATAGAGATTCAGGGTCAGTGAAATATGCAGGGCAATTCAGATCATTCAAAAATGTAAAAACATATAACAGCCAGGGAATCTTTTTCCAATAGGTCAGTGTGAGACAGTCAGATATTAGTGACCTAGTAAGATGACATTGCTCCTGAGTCCATATACGATGCCATAGGAGAATCGGCTGGTACCTAATGATGTCAGTTAGATACTCCCAGCCGAGCTCCATATGGGTGCCGTAAGTAGGAGCACTTCGGGGAAGGGCTAATATATATTTCAAAAAGTCATTTTCGATAATTTGAAGCTCATCTGCGGGCGTATAGCCCCATACACCAGCCCCGTACGTGGCCACGCTCATGCATTTAGCTTGGTAGATCTTCAAAATCACAGCAGGGGCGGGCTTGCCCAGTTTCCTTGAGAATGAAGTCAACGCCGATGTTGTGCGTTGAAACTGCAATTTCTTGCTGGAAATGGCAGGTTTCCAGGACAGATGCTTATCAATGAGAATACCTAGATAAGGGTAGGTGTTAGCAGTTTCTAACCTGGTCTTCTCAATAAAAGGAGATTTGCATTTTTGGGCTTTCTTGCCAATATTCATAACAAAAGTCTTGGACTTATTAACTTTAAGTCCAAGAGAAAGCATGAATTGGCAGTATTTATCTAGTTGAATCTGTAGTTGGTTAGGTGTCCTTGCTAGGATGACAGAATCGTCTGCATATAATAATGCAGGGATTGGGCGGGTGTTTATGCAGGGGAGATCTTTACTATCAACTAGCACCGCTTGCTCCAGTCCATTAGTGTAGATGTTAAATAAGAATGGAGCAAGGACGCAACCCTGCCTAACGCCTTTTGCAATGTTAAAGGATTCAGAAAGCTCCCCTTTGATGCCGTATCTCACACAAGCTTTTGCATCCGAGTATAACTCTCGGAGGAAATTCAGCAGTGCAAGATCTATGCCCAGATTACTCAAGATCGCCCATAGCTTGGAATGAATTACGCAGTCGAATGCGGAACTCAAGTCCACATAGACTAGGTAAAGATTACCGCCTTTGGCCCAGGCGTATTTACCCATAAGCAGAGTCAGGTTTAAGGCCTGTTCTACAGTGCCCAGACCCTCCTGGAAACCAAACTGTAAGTCGGTTAAGATCTTATTCTCTGTGGCCCAGTCCCGTAGTCGCTCCAGAATTAATCTGCCAGCGACCTTGCCCAGAGAATCCAAGAGGGAGATGGGCTTGTAGCAGGCTGGGTTGTCCCGTTCTCCCTTTTTAAATATGGGTAGGAGCACAGAAGTGGACCAAGAATCAATAAGGCCGATCTGAGTCACTGCGGACATGACCTGCGTAACAGTTGGGGACCATAGGTCTATGTTGCTAACAAAGATGTCTAAGGGGACACCATCAGGACCGGGCGCTTTACCGGTCTTTGAGGAGGTCAGCGCCGCGGTCACCTCCACTATATCGAAGTGGAGGTCAATAGGGTAGATATTGTTACTAGTGACAGCTGCGGCCTCTAGTCTAGGAGCCTCAGTTGTCAAGGTGGGGTCCCCGAAGATCTGCGAGTAGTGTGCTACCCATTTATCAGCGGGTACTGCCACGTCAAGATGCCGTACAGCAGTTGCATCAGCTAGGAAAGGGGCCTTAACTGTTCTCCAAAACAGGGTACAGTCCTTGCTTAGTGTGCTCTGGTGTAGTTGGGCCCAGAGATTATTTTTTATTTCCCGTTTACGGGATTTTTGTGCCATCTTATAGTTTTTTCTTAAAGACGCAATTAGGGGCTGGTCCCTGACTTGATTGTGTAGAGCGTTTTATAGTGCACGCTGGGCTTTACGGCAATGGGAATCAAACCACCCACTGGAATCCTTATCGTTATCGTGAGTCTTATGTTGGCGAGTAAGCTCTTGTCTGATGGCTTCTAAGATTTTAACGAAGCTAGAGAGGATCAGCTGAGGGGATGATGACATCTCCAAACAGTGATAGATTAAGGGAAGGGTTTTTTGGATGATCTTGCTAGTGGCCTCTGAGGGATTGATCATCGACCATTTGAGAGTATAGCCATTAATTTTACTCATCTCCAGGGAATGCTGCGTTAAGAGGCTTGTTTTTGGACAGGCTGAGGATGGGGTATTTAATACTATAGTGGTGCTGTTTGAGTAGTGATCGCTTGAGGGATCGGTACCAGTTGTAAAGTGTTTCAATCGGTTGTTTAAAGATTGGGAACATAAGATAAAATCAATAATTGTGCTAAATCCTCTACCGTGAAAAGTCGTCTTGAACTCAACAGCAGGACTCACTAAAATGTTCGCGAATTCAAGTTCTAGAGCAAAAATACAGTTATTTAAAGCGTCACCAACACCACTGTGGGCGAAGTGGGCCAGGGGGGCGTCGTGCTCGTCTTGGAGCCCACAAATACCTTTGTTATAGTTGTTACACAAATAAACATTGAAATCCCCACCCCACACAACATGGCATTGTAGCTGTTGGTTCTTGGCTTTCTGATCTTGTAAATATAAAGTGATTTCCAACAAAGATTTTACACAGTCACCAGGCGTGGAATTATTGTACATATTGATGAAATAATAACAAGAACTATTGTCTGGAACTAATTTGAGAATTTGAAAGATTGGAAAGACTAACGGGACGTCCGTGGTCGTAAAAGGAATTAAGTTGGAAATGTAAATGGCTAAGCCACCCTTGGGTCTTCCATGAGTGGACGGTATGGCCGGAAGATGGAATGTTTTGAAGCCCTGGATGTGAATAGGATCAATTGCCCAGGTTTCTTGAAGGCAGATTAGCTTATATTTATTGGTCACTTCTAGCCAGGACTGGAGATGGATTTTGGATCTAAGGCCAGCTACGTTCCAGTATATGACTGGAAGATCCTGGGTTGATGAAAAAATAGGGTTTGAAAACTGAGGTTCAGCAGAGGAGTGTGGGGGTTGGGACAAGGACTGAGTGGTTGGGACGGAAAGGGAGAGGGTAGGTTTTGGATCACTGAGTTGAAGAATAATAGGTTGTTGGCTCAGAGGTGAGTCAACTGGGGTAGCTGACAAAGTGTGACACAAATCCTGGTGAGTAGAAGTTGACGGCTGTTGGGTCAAGGGTTGCTGGGGAGGACAAGACTCGGGCTGGGTACCAGACAGGGGTGGCAAAATAGAGCCGACCGCCCGAGTGCTCTTACAGGAGTGTTTGGGGTTGGGCGGAACATTGTTGGGGCCACTGTCTGAGATGGGTAGAGTTGGCGGTCAGTCCACCATATCCAAACAGTCATATCTATTGGATAATGGTGGGCCTCTCCAGTTGTTAAAGTTGTTAAAGTGGCCTGGTGGTGGATTGCTAAAACCGTACCCAGACCACTGGTCTTGATCTCTAATCCCACCCCATTTCCCTACCCTCGTCCAGGACCACGGAGGACCAGCGTTACGTCGTGTAGTCGGGGGATAGAAGTACGACAGATTGTGAGTGGCTATCCCTTCAGTAGAGGTATGATCACCCCAGGAGCAGATATGCTCGACTGTATTGGGATCTGCAAAGTTTACTATAACGCAGTCGCCCTGGATGTTTTTCGGTTCGTTGCCTAGCCAAGGCACTCTGCGCACTGTAGTAACTCTGTTGTCCATAAAGATTGGAAGAGGTATGTTGCTGGACAACCAGTATATTACTTTGTTTTTTAAAGACCATACCGGTTCGTCTTGGTTTGGGGAGAGTTCCGGAACACCAGTCATTATTACTACATATGGAGAAGCCTCGGGTGGAAGATGAATAGGGGGAGTCCTTCTCTTATGGTTTTTCGGAATGGTATTGAATCCAGTAGAGTTTTTGGGATGGGTGGGGGCAGGAGTGGGGACTGCGGTGGTAGAAAGGGAAGAAAGAGGATTTAAATGGGTAGATGATGTTGGGTTGGGATTGTTTGCAGAATGTGACGGTAAGGGATTAGTGGATTTGGGAGGTGGTTGCGGCTTGTTTGTAGGTGCTAAAGAATGTTTTTGAGTAGGCTTCTCTGGGGCTTTTTGTTTGTTGGTGTTGGGATTCTGCGCAGAGGTTACAGGCTTTGATGTTTTTACGTTTAAAGTAGTGGGCCTACCTTGCGCCAAGTTGGAATCCTTCTTGTTTCCCTTACTTTGGTTTAGTCCTAGAGACAGTTGAGTTAGTTGGGACTGAACCAAGTGTAGAGCCTTTTCCATTGGTTCCAAGTGGGATTTAAATAAATCTCCAATTCTGGTAAGCAGTAAGCTATCGTTGCTACATGTGTTAGTTGTAAGGTTACCATTTTCCATGTCTCCTCCACTGTCATAGCTACTGGAGCTAGTACAGCTGATATTCGGGTTAACAGAGATAGGATCCACTGCTTGTGCACTTGACAGTGAAGGAGAATGGTGGGGGTTGAAGAGTTAAAGATTTGCGGGGGAGGATCAGAGACAGAAGGAGTTGCAAGGATAGTTGTAGAAGAAGGAATGGTGGAGTGGTGGGACTTAGTAGTTGCCTTCTTCTTCAATTTTTTGGGAATTGCTCCTTCTCGTATACCCCTGGCTATTGGGGAGGAGAGGGGATTATCTGGTTGGGTAACAAAAATAACTGGAGATTTTTCAAGAGAGAAATGGGATTCGGAAAGATCTAGGGATGCAGATAGGTCCACTGTGCGGGGGACGGTGTGCATTTCTGCATGTGCTGTCACTGGAGGGGGCAGATCAACAGGACGAAGGTTTTTTTTTGCAGTGGCCAGTAAGCCCATTGAAGAGCGTCTGTCAATCATCAGGTCCTGTGAGATCCTCCGGTCCAATAGAATGATACCCTGCTCAATGGCATCGTTAGCTTTCGTTATAAATTGGTCTATTGGCCCAATGACCTCAGCTGCAGATTGAGCCTGCTTTTTAACAGTATTCCTGGTGGTTCTCGGACACATTGTACCATAAGGATCGTAACAGTAGTAAGGTACAATGAAACTTCTAAGGCCAAATAGCAAAAACTGGCGGGACCTAAATAGATGTTTTGTCAGTGGCAAAATATAAAAGCAAACTGAAAATAGGGTGGCCCAGTCCAGTCCTGCCCGGTCTTGAACGGGCTTAAACGGGCCCGCACTTGGCCCGGGCTTCGCCCGCGCTTCGCCCCGCGCGCGTCCCGCGGTGCGTTTGGGTCTGTTCAATTTATGGTGAGCTAGTTAGGGGGCGTGGCCGCCGGGGGAAGAGGCACCAGCTGTTAGGTGTAGAGGCTGCTGGTCCTCGCAGTCCCCCGGTGGAGCCAACAGGTAGCCTCAAGGTCTAGTGCACGCTGGGAGCGTGCAGGCTGTCCGCCGATTGCGGAGAAGCTCCCACCAGCGGCGCAACCTTTCCTGTGCAGATTAGGTGTTGCAAAGCGCCCTCCCAGTTCAGCGTTCAGGTATCCTCCTTGTTGGCAAGTAGAGTTTAAGCAAATGAGCGGCACCCGCGAAGCGGGTGTCGCGAAAAGTAAATAGGCAAATGGGGGGGCGTGGCCGCCGGGGGAAGAGGCACCAGCTGTTAGGTGTAGAGGCTGCTGGTCCTCGCAGTCCCCCGGTGGAGCCAACAGGTAGCCTCAAGGTCTAGTGCACGCTGGGAGCGTGCAGGCTGTCCGCCGATTGCGGAGAAGCTCCCACCAGCGGCGCGACCTTTCCTGTGCAGATTAGGTGTTGCAAAGCGCCCTCCCAGTTCAGCGTTCAGGTATCCTCCTTGTTGGCAAGTAGAGTTTAAGCAAATGAGCGGCAAATGCGAGTCCTCTTCGGGTCTGTCCGATACGGGAGAATAAACCCCCTGAAAATATTCTGCGAAGCGTTCCACTATTTCCACTGGGTCAGTAACTCTCATACCACTCTGACTTTCAATCACCGGAACCACCCGACTCGCTCTCTCCTTCTTGTCCAGCCATGCAATCAATTTACCTGCCTTATCCCCAACATCATACAAACGCCCCTGCTGCTCTCTACTCATGGATCTGGCAGCGTCAGTGACCAGTGCTTTATAATCACTCTGTTTGAGACTAAGAGCATGAAATTTCTCCTGAGTAACATCATGTTCCAAATCTTCTTCCAACTCGTCTATTTTGGATTCAAGTCGGATTACTTCTTCATGTTTACTCCTCTTGGCACAGGAAATCAACGACAAAGCCTGCCCACGGATAACTGTTTTGAAAGCCTCCCAAAGTGAAACAGCAGAAGACACTGACCCCAAGTTTTCAAGTAAATAGTGCTCTATAGACTTAACCAATGCTGCACGGGTCCTAGGGTTGCGGAGGTACCATGGGTTTATGGGAGCTAACCTCCCTTCTGCTCCAACACCAGTATCCAACACCATGAGTAGCGGGTAGTGATCTGAAATGCCACGAGGCAGATGTCTAACCTCCTTAACCATCATGGCCTGCGCCGCTGGCATCAGTACATAATCAAGCCTAGAGAGGCTGCCATGTGCCCGGAGTGGAAGGTGTATTGTGTCTGCCCAGGGTGTAGCAAGCGCCGACAATCTACTAATCCCAAAGTGTCCATAAGCCTACTCAGCCAAGTCTTTGATCCCGGCAGGTCCCTAGGTGGATAACGATCTTCCCTCCCACAAACAACCGAAATAAAGTCACCACCCACTATCAGGAATCCTTCCGGGAGATTCAGAAATACTTTACCGATATCTTCAAATGTGGACTATTGCAGACTAGGTGGGACATAAACAGACATTAGAAGTATGGTCTTTACCTCCCATCTGCCCACTATCACTGCATAACGTCCCCTGTCATCATAAATCACCTCGTCAATTTCCAAGGGGAGGGAGGCTCTGATCATTACCCCCACCCGAGACCCGGAGGTGAAGCCCGAATGAGCGACAAGACGATAACCTCGTCTGCTCATGGATGAGCAGGAATTTTCTATAAGGTGTGTCTCTTGTAGCAGGACCACATCTGGTGACATTCTCTTGAGTAGTTGGAGAACCACCCCTCTTTTAATTCTGTCCCCGAGACCATTGACATTCCATGACATTAGTCTCAACCCCCTATCCCCCATCGCAATAGTGACCACCACCCCATCCCAGAGAAAGACGCATCACCAGCGGACAATAAGCAAACGATACGGCACCTTGTGTTAAACCAAATCAAACCCCAACACCCAACCCCCGCCCCCCAACCAGAAAACCAAGCATCTACCCCCCTCCCTGCATTCTGCGTCTGACCCATCAGCCACCCCAACTTGCAGTGTGCCTGTCGCCCCATTCACTAACTAGTCTACAGAAAGAAACCCCAGAGGAGGACGAGTCCCTGTCCCTCCCGCCACCTCGTAGAAGCTGCAAAACATATTTATACATACGATATGCGACCCCCAGAAGTACACTATGCAATAGTTCAGTGAACCTAGTCAATATTCCTTATTCTTGCGCCGATCCGCCGTCTTCCGTACCCCCAGAGCGGTCTGCCGGATCTCTTCTCACGGGCAGAGTGTCAAGCCAGTCACTAACCACATCTGGGCGGTCAAAGAAAAAGGCCTTGTCCTCATATTCGACCCGCAACCGTGCAGGGAAGAGCATAGCGTACTTCAAATCCATGTCTCGCATCCGCCTTTTTACTCCTTGAAAGGCCAATTGTTGTTTTTGGACAGATTGAGTGACGTCCGGGTAGAAGCTCACTGTAGTATTTTCAAACTTGACGGGTGCACCCACTCTCGAGGCCTGCAAAATAGCGTCTCTATCGCGGAAGTTGAAAATCCTAGCGATAATAGGACTTGGTGGGGCACCCGGCTTCGGCCTCCCGCCCGGCACTCTGTGCGCCCGTTCCACCGCGAAGAATTTACTCAAGCCTTTGGGGGCAAGATGATTGAGGGCCAGATCTTCCACAAAAAGATCCGTTGCGGTTTCTTCAGATTTTTCAGGAATACCAATAATGCGTATGTTATTCCGCCTTGCACGCCTTTCGGAATCCTCCAATCGGCGGGCAAACTGTTCGTTGGCAGTTTGCAAATTACGGACCTCCGTTTGCAAGTCAGAAACGTCGGTAGTGAGACTGGCTGTGGCCAAATCTAGGGATTTTACCTTCTCGTTCGTTTTGTAGAGGTCCGCCCTGATTAAGGTGACATTCACAGCCACGGTATCCAACTTTAAAGCCAGAGCCTCGTATTGTTGTCCGATTGAAGTTTTCATGCCAGCAATGGCGCCCATGACGACTTGGAGGCTCAATTCCTCTGGGTCTTCAAAAGTGACATTCGCCCCTCCGGTAGTTTTAGGGATGGTACCGGGTGATCCCCTCGGCTGGGTGAATCGTTCGATACTATCCGCCTGCGTCACACTGCCCCTGCCGGTGATCTTGGTCTTCCGCCGGTCTCCGTCTTGCTTGCCCGCCATATTGGGTTCTGTGCCCCGGAGGGCCCTGTGCGACCTGGTGTCAATATCCGCACTTCGTAGCCCACTAGAATTCAAATGTTCAGGTTGAGAAAGGGTTTCTCCCGGTCCGCACCAAGTACTTGCGGTAGATACACTGCAGAGTGAAGCGCCCAGCGGAGGCGGATGATCAATCTGTCGATAACACCCTCGCTCACCAGTGAGGTCTCAAAAACGAAACCGAAAGTTGACCAGGGGCATCGATCCCACTGCAGCTAGCCGTTGTTCTTCAACTACTGCCTGGGTATTGGTGCCACTTGAGCTCCATGCCCTTCCACCCCTGTGGGCAAGAAAGTTGCGATCGGTGTAATTCATTTTCCCAATGTCCAAATCGATTTTGGAAAGCAGCTAGTGCCTCTGCCGGGTCTGCATTTCAATATTCCATCCGAATAATCCAGATTCGTTTCAGTATATATGTAGGAGGCAGCGAGGGTCTCGGGAGCTCTTAGCTCACGCGGCCATCTCGGATGCTCGCGAAGCTTTTCCCCATGTACCAATCTTAACTGAAGACATTAACCCTCCAACGCATCAGGTGAAATTGTGTACGTGGCAGCCCAACAGCTGTGTTAATTAAACACAGCTCATCATTACATACCCCTCTTTGCTCGCTGACTCGCAGCATGGTACACTGTATGAATCTACTCTTAACAGTTGACCTCTCACAAAAAGATATATGCTTTAATAATTCCCAAAATCCGATAATGTAACCAGCCATCCTCCAAACTCCCAATCTGAGATAACATTCAAAACAATCCTGGGTGGTGCGCTGCAAACTGCTATACTTTAGAGTACAGTCCTCGTTTCTAGCGTCTCAGGGGCACCCCATGCGCAGGCAACATACAATATAGTTGGGGCAAACTTCAAATGTTAACTCAGCAATATTTCACAAATCAGCAATAAAATATACGTTTCAGTCGTACCGGTTCCCTCATGTATTTCAGTGTTCAACACAGTATTGAGAAAATACTGTGGATTAGTAACAGCGTGCATCCCAGGTGTCTACGCGTCTAGCAACAGCATTCCCCCACAAATACACCCCAATACCTCAATTTATAGTCCATACAAATACAGGAGCTTGCAGCGTTTATGCAATCAAGTACGCCGTCTGCTGGTTGACATCTACTTTTCCTACTGAATCCTGCGAATTCTGTAGGCCATATATCTGTTCGTCATCACTAGACATGTCTCATTGGCTGGATTTAGATGCATTCTCTTCATCGGGGAACCCCTGATCTCTGCAACTGCCTGCATGGTGTCTTGCTGTCAGCTCAGGATCAGCTCCGAGCGTGGACCCACAAGTGGCAAAGGCGGTGTCATTATTCTCGTATAACGTTACTCTCTCCACCAGTTGCGAAAAGGGCCTTTAATTTTCGGTAGCCTTGTTGTTGTGGCCATGTCCCGAGGCCCGCACATTGGTGAAGGTTTCCAGCCAGTCCTCCGCCTGATGCTGATAAGGCTGGCCCGCTATTAGCACGTATTCTCAGAGATTACCCCCCACATTCCCTGATCCATGAGATAACCACTAGCGCTGGGGATACCCTGAATATACAATGGGATATAAATGCAGCATTTTGTGAATATTGCCAAGACTTGTAACAGTTCCCCCCCCCCTACCATTGGTGGAAGACCCCTGGATGCCATTTTGAACAGGCGCACAGTTCCCACAATTTGAAAAAACAGCGCAAGACGCTCTATCTGGCACTATCACAAGGTCTGAAATCAAGGCAGCCATCAGGAGCCTCCCTCAAAACAAGGACCCAGGTCTGGACGGCCTCCCGTCCGAATTCAATGCCACGTTTGCGGATACTCTTGTGCCACAACTAGAGAAACTGTGTAATGCTGCGCTGTTCTCGGGGTCATTGCCACCCACCATGAGACAGGCACTCTTAATGTCTTTCTCCAAACCAGCACGCCAGGCAATGTATCTTTCAGAGTTCCCCCCAACTATCTCTAATCACTACAGACTACAATCTATTCAGTAAAGTACTGGCTGGCTGCCTACTTCCATATTTACACAACCTAATCCAACCAGATCAATGTGGGTTTGTACCAGTGCAGTGCACTTCACTTAACATCAGCAGGTTTTACCATGTTATGACTGCAACCCCCAAGGAGAGAGCCCACGCAGGTTGTATCACCTTGGATCTGAGACAGGCATTCAATATGCTCATATTGGACTACATATTCCCTGCACTTGAACTACTTGGCATCCCGCCGGGTTATTTAATGTGGGTCAGGCTCCTGTACAAGGACCCCAGGGCAAGGGCCCGTACAGGGCGACATATCTCGGAGGAGTACCCGGTTTGAAAAGGCACACGGCAGGGTTGCACACTGTCTCCTCTGTTGTTTGTGCTGGCCCTGGAGCCTTAGCCCTTAGGGTACGGTTATCGGCTGTACAACCGGCCATACGTATCGGCCAAACAACACACATTATCTCCGCATACACAGATGACATCATTCTGTATGCTTAAGACCTCACCTCTCTATCACTGGCCACAGGCATTTTTTATGCTTTTGCGTTGCTTTCGGGCATCAGAATTTTTTTTTTTTTGTTAAGTTTTTGAAAACCTTTATTGTGCATTAGTAACAGAACAAATACGGGCCCACAACCTTCAGGCCGGCCACGGCGTGTCATCAGCACAAGTGCAAGCAATACAGTCCCCCCGCGGATATAATCAGTATAGCAAGCAATGAACAGTACATTGGAAAGAGTCATGCCCCCGGGGGAGAGGATAAATGAAGGTTAATTTTTCAATTTTTTTTTGTCGTTTTCATCAAAAGAAGGTAGTGAAGATAAAATAATAAGAAGATTCGAGTCCGCACAGTAACTTCACACTACGGGTAGGCGACGTTATATCTGAAAACATCAACGGAGCCTTAACAACCAGTACTATATGGCGGTGCAAAGCAGAAGCGAACATCCTATTACCATTCATGCACCCCAAACATCGTCGCCCCTTCCCTACCATACCCAACCCAAACCCGGAGTCGAACCAAAGTAAAGCGCAGAAAATAGAAAGGAAGGCCCATAGAACAAAGATAATATCAAGTTACCCCACCCACCCTGCAACATTGTGGAGGCTACGGCCTGCCCCCCGACCCCCCACAGAGTGCCTGTCGCCCCGTAAAACCCGAAATATAGACAAGAGAAGAGGAAGAAAAGAAAGAAAGGAAAAAGAACATTAATAACTTTAATATAGGGAGTGAGAGAGAACGAATCTATCCACCGTCCCAAAAAGAAGAAGAGGGAGGGGGGAGGAGCCCAATCGATACCAAATCGCCCGGAGGTCCCAACCCTTCACTCAGACCCACAGCATAAACATCGGCAATCCTGGAAGTCAAGCAGAATCAAAAAGCCTTACAATACAATCGTGTAGAAGCGTCGTGCAGTGAGCACCCAGTAAACACATAAGCCAGTTTCAACCCCATCCCCTTCAGCCAGCTAAATCAGTCTGCAGTGAGAGGGCAGCTCAGCCCTGTCCCGACCGTGGATGTAACCTCTCACAGACTTCCCCGAGAGAGCCTCTCCCCCCGCGTACATCAGGGCAATATGGCCGCCTGAAAGAAGAAGACGAAGCAGGATCCCAAAATGGCCACCGTCCATCTGCATAAGTTCCTTTTTCCTCCATGTATAAGTCCGTAAAGGCCACTGAAGAGTAGAGAACCCACTGGGAGGAGGGTGAAGACCACCAGCCAGAAGTCGGCACATAGTCCCCAAATAAACTCGGTGGTGCAGGCGTCAAAAAGTCACACCCGGAGGGAAGGGAAAACAATGTAGCGGTCACAGGGCTGCAGGGCTGCAAGCCGCAGGTTTCGGTAGAGGCAGCCGTAAGTGTAGCATCAGCACAGGCATGGTGAAACATTGTAGCATCATGTAGTGGCAATGGCAGAGTCTCACTCAGCTGGGGGCAGGCGTCGCGTTCGCGATACTCAGTGGGCAACATGGTGTCAAGTTGAGCATCCAGTGCTTTGAAGCCATCGTACATCTCCGAGCGGAGCTCACGGAGGGCGGCAAGGATAGTTTCATAGGATATTGCGGGTCGAGGTTCCCTGGAGGCGAGGTCCTGCACCGGTGTTCTCAAAGCGGTGTCCCGCGCCGGCCGGGCAAGGCAGTCGACAGGCAGGAGCGTATAAACTTTCTCCGGCCGCGGGAGAACAAAGGGAACCATGGCGTCGGGCATTCGACAATGGAGCCGGGGGGGCGCCTCATAGGCGAGTATCCCCAGGGGACCTTGACACCGCCAGCACTAAGGGTAAAGCAATCACACCTCCCATCCGCCGTTCCCCGCAGGCTGGGCAGTGGGAGAGGTCAATAGACGCCGCTGTGCTGTTCGCCGGACACCATGCGCCGCTCACCTTCCACCCGGAGTAACAACAAAGGGAACCACCATCCACGGGCTTCCCAACTCGGCTGTTCCAGTCCAGGCGCAGTCCTCCTTGGATGTCAGCTGTAATGCGGCGGCGACTGCCTCACTCGGGGAAGCGCCGCCACGGAGCCATCTGCCCCAGCTGAGCGGATCGCATCCGATTCCCAGGAGCCGACGACGAGCAGCAACAGGCGAAGGTCCGGGGCGGGGAGCCGCACTTCGAGTTTCCCCAGCACCCGGGCACGCCAGAACGTCAAAAACGGGTCCACAGGCTCAGCTCGTCTCCATGTACAATCCGCCGCCGGATTCTATCAGGAAGGACAACAGGATTACTTCGCGGAGCTCAAGGGTCGGCGGAGCCGGGCGACTACACGTCCGCTCCAGTCGCCATCTTGGCTCCTCCCCCTCGGGCATCAGAATTAATGTCAGTATGTATTATGCCTTTTTTCCCGGCAAGTGGATTGCCCAGAGACGGTTCAGTTTGGCCCTCATTCTTTAAAAGTCGCAGCACATACTTTAAAATATCTGGGTATACAGATTTATCGCTCAACACCAAACCTCATTGACGTTAACCTAGGTAAGGCTATGCGCTCGCTACACTCACATGTAACCTTCTGGTCCTCCCTACTGCTATCATAGATGTGCCGAGTGGCAATTTCGAAAATGGTAGCCCTCCCCTTGCTACTGTATTTCTTAACCAATTTGCCGGTTGTGATCCCGACCCTGCTGCTTAACTATGAACATCACTCTTTCTTTTTTGATTTGGGGAAGTGGCCACCGCAGAGTAGGAGTGAATAAGCTGCAACTGGACACTAATAAAGGGGACTAGGTTACAGTGGCTCTCAGATTGGCTGTCAGGGCGTAACTTACATTAAATTAAATTATTCACCTGCCAATGTGGATCGCGGACGGGTTCATACTCTGATCCTACCAGAGGTTAAGATTCCGACCGATGCTCGCTGCTTTTACGCACAGCTCTCATTTATTAGAAATAATCCACACACTACACACGTGGCTGCCTCCCTTACTCTGACACCATACCACTACTTGGGATCCTGACCCCAAATGGCCTCCTCACTAAACTGAGACTGCTCCCCTGGGCTGAAGGCGGTTTAGCTAGAGTGGGAGACCTATTTCACAACAGCACATTTATGGAACACGACAATTTTGTCTGGAGCAAAGGAGTCACGGATGCATTAGATTTACTACATGCCACACTTCTGCAATATGTAAAGAAACATTCGTCCCCCCACAGGGAGAAACCTCCCCACCATGAAATGGTCTTCATAACGTACCTGATAGTGAATGGCCGACACCTCACCAACTGGCTTTACAGAGGCATAACTAACCAAACTAGAATTTCACAGAATGTTTTAAGCAACAAATGCACCGAAGACTTGGGTACAGACATGATGTATGGGGACTGGAGCAGGTCCTTGGCATACCCTTTGAGAATCCCACGGAATGCCAAATTCAACTTCATTCAATACATTTTTTTGCAGAGGGCATATCTCACCCTGCACCTTCTGCAGCGTATCTTCCCAGCCACACAGCACTGCTGTCCTAGATGTAAAATATAAGATGCTAACCTGCTATGTATGTTATGTCAATGCACCGTGATTATGTCTTACTGGTTAGAATTGTTATCACTGATATCAGCTATGGTTGGTGTCCCCATTCCGCGTACTCCTGCAGTATTCCTTTTGGGATTGATGCGGCTCCATAAGGCGCAGAAAGAACAACTTCGGTTTATAGACTTTCCCCTACTCCTGACTAAGCAATCCATTACGATGAGGTGGAGGTCGGCTGGTCCCCCACAGCTTCATGGCTGGCATGGGGTAGTGGTGTAATGAAGCGGGTCAGAGAGTGCTGCTATCCGCCTGGAGGAAGACCTGGGTTTGTGAACAAAAAATATCTCTTTAGACTGTGTCAGTATCCTGGAGTCGTTGAAGGCTCTGGCCCCACTGCCATTGCATGTAGCTCGAAATTAGCACCTGTCTTATTATATACAGCATCGCCGTACGATCCCCTCCCCACTCGCCACCCCGCTCCCGCCTCCCGCCTCCCAGCTGCTCCTCCCTCGCTACGCCCTCGCCACTATCTACTTATGACAGATGCATTTACGCGCAGCGGGCGCGCCCTAAGCGCGCCGAAGGCGCGCCAAAGGTAAGCCCGTCTACGTCCATCCGCGCCTTGACCGCGCCTAGCGGAAGACCCCCTGGCCCCCGCAAAAACCACTCCACCCGCCTAACGTACGATGTCGCAACCCTCTCTGCACTTAACACCGGCCGACTACCCGACTGCCACCGAGCCGCCCCAGGACGCACCCATGGACCCTTCACCTGCCAATCCTGCAAGTTCTGCTGCATCAGGACCCACACTGCAACCACTACCGCCAAACAGAGCCCAAACAACAACCACCTAAATTGGATCCTGCTCAACACGCGCTCGGTCCCCAAACACGCCATTGAACTATGGAACCTACTCAACACCACATCACCGGACGTTGCCTTTCTTACAGAAACCTGGATGAACGCCTCATCAGCGCCCGACATCTCCGTAGCCATCCCGGACGGATACAAGATCATCCGAAAGGACCGCATCAACCAAACAGGAGGAGGTATCGCCATCGTTCACAAGAACACCATCCGCATAGGCATGAGCGAATTTTGCGGATCTCGCGTTCGCGAATTTTGCGGATTTGCGGATTCGCAATCCGCAAAATCCGCGAATTCCCGCGAATTTGCGGATTTTTTTTTTTTGTGTTCGCCCGTGTTTCTGCCAGTTCGCGAGGGTTTTGTACACTTTCGCAAATTGCGAACTTACCTGTCGGGTCGCAAGTTTCGCGAACTTGTTGTTTCTACGTGTCCAGCCTGTTTGGGACACTCTTCTTCATCACTGCCACTCTCTGTCACCACTGCCACTCTCTGACTACTCATGCCACCCTCTGGCCCACCCATGCCACCCTCTGTTTCATCACCACACCCTCTGGTTGTCCAGTGTACATTATTTTCGGCAAAGCAAAGCACACCTTCCCTGCCTCAAGTGACCTGAATTAATTTGGGGCTGATTAATGTGTCACAGAATATTTTTTTAGCTGGCACCTGCTTCCTTAGTGCGCCCTGATTAGTGATCTTTGCACTTGCTAAGTGCTTTCATTGTTGCAAAATTAGTTACAACACCTGCCCTGCCCCAACTGACAATAATGAATTAGGGGCTGATTAATGGATTTTAACTTCCAGCCTGGCTCCTGCTTGTCTCCCTTAGCTGTAATTCAGGACCTTTGTGGCATATGTGTAACTATTCTGAGGTTCAGAGCAGGGTCACATAATAGTTTCAACTGGCAACTGAACTCTGGAGGGGCCCCTCAGGAAGCACTACAGGAAATGGCTACTAATGATGAGGCTGAACTTTTGAACCTGGTAAGTAGTTACTTTCAGTTTTGCTAGGATCGTATTTCTGCAATTTTGCACTTATTCGCGGGGCGCGAACTCACGCGAACTCACGCGAACAGTGCGAGCAGTGCGAGCAAAATCCGCTGCTCGCGGATTTGCGGATTTTGCGGGAGATTCGCAAATCTCGCGGATTGCGGATTTCCCGAAAATCCGCAAAATCCGCGAGCGGAACGGATTTTCCGCCCACCCCTACATCCGCATCACGACCAGCTCCGACGACACCCTCACAGCTGCCGAACACCTTCACTTCCAGATACACACCAACCCCAAGACCACACTTAGAGGCACCCTCATCTACAGACCACCAGGACCCCGCACACAATTCAGCGAAGACATCACCGACTTTATCAGCCCACACGCCCTCCCCTCCGAGGACTACATTCTCCTAGGGGACCTCAACTTCCACCTGTAGAAGAACAACGACAGCAACACCACCACCCTTCTGGACAACCTCGCTAATCTCGGACTCAAACAACTGCTAAACACCCCCACCCACCACGCTGGACACACGCTGGACCCAATCGTCTCCTCCAGCAAGCACGTTTCCTTCAACCACGCCACAGGACTCCACTGGACAGACCACAGCTGCGTCCACTTCAACTTTAGAAAGACCACGACCCACCACCACCCACAACAAGTCCCCCGCAGAAACTGGAACACAATTACCACCGACCAACTCACCACATCGCTAAACCAAAACCCTCCCGCCAAATCATCGGACCCAAATCAAGCAGCCGTCAATCTCGCACAATGGATCACCCACTGCGCTGACGAATTAGCACCCCTGAAAAACCATCACAACAACAAAGGTAGCAAAAAAGCCTCCTTGTTCAATGACGACCTCAAGAACTCCAAAAAGAACTGCCGCACCCTCGTGAAAACGTGGCGAAAAAACCCAACCACAGACAACATGACCATCCTCAAGGACGCCACCCGCAAAGACCACCAGCTGATCCGATCCTCCAAGAAATCAGCATTCAAGGATCGAATCGACAACAACGCCCAAAACAGCAAGGAACTCTTCAGCATCGTCAAAGAGTTTACCAATCCCAGCGCGGTCTCCAGCGACATCACTCCCTCTCAAGACCTCTGCGACTCACAAGCATCATTCTTCCACAGCAAAATCGCTGACATACATAACATCTTCAGCGACCAGTCCACCCCCTTTACTACCGAACTGAAGCCCCCCACCACCACCCTTTGCACCTGGAACCCGATCAGCACCGAAGACACCATCCGCTTGATGAACTCCATACACTCCGGATCACCAACCGACCCATGCCCCCACCACATCTTCAACAAGGCTGACTCCATCATAGCACCCCATCTCGGGGATATCATCAACTGCTCCCTCAACACCGCCACCTTCCAGGAAAGCTGGAAACATGCCGAACTCAGTGCCCTACTAAAGAAACCTACAGCAGACCCCACTGAACTTAAGAACTACCGCACCATCTCGCTCCTCTCTTTCCCTGCCAAAGTCATAGAGAAGACCGTCAACAGTCAGCTCGCCGCCTTCCTCGAGTCCAACGGCTCCTTCGACCCCTCTCAGTCTGGCTTCCGAGCCAAACACAGCACCGAGACCGCCCTCATCGCAGCCACAGACGACATCAGAACACTACTCGACAACGGGGAAACAGCTGCCCTCATCCTCCTGGACCTCTCTGCAGCGTTTGACACGGTCTGTCATAGCACCCTAGTACAACGCCTCAGTAACGCCGGGATACAAGGAAAAGCATTGGATTGGATCATCTCTTTCCTCGCCGGAAGAACCCAAAGAGTCCGCCTCCCCCCTTTCAGGTCAGAGGCCACCGAAGTCACTGGCTCCCCCGTAAACAAGAGAATAACGTTCCGTCTCCTCAGCCACGCACACAAGGTTCTCTACGACCTAGGACCTAAATACCTCAACTCGCGCCTGACCTTCTACACCCCCACCCAGCAACTCCGATCTTCCAATCAAGCCCTCGCCGCGATTCCACGCTTCTGAAGAACTACCATGGGAGGAAGGATCTTTCTCCTACTTAGCGGCCAAAACCTGGAATTCTCTCCCCACCCACCTCCGTCTCACACAGAAACAACTCTCCTTCAGAAAACAACTCAAAACTTGGCTGTTTGATAAGTAGCGAACACCCCCTCCTCAAGCGCCTTGAGACCCTCTGGGTCAGGAGAGCGCTATACAAATTTTAACTTGACTTAACTTGACTTGGATCGGCCATCGATGTGTCTCAAACCCTGCAATGCCAAGAAACACACAGCCTTATTGGATCTTAGATCCAGCAACAGAAATCCATGCAAAGTAACTGCATATAACTTGCCTTAATGGCGTAAGTTACAACCCTACCATGTCAAACCCAGGGGCGGCTGGTGTACACGGGCAAGATGGGTGTCGCCCTCCCACCCTGTGGGGGACTGTGGGGGACTAACAAAATGCATGATGGAACACTGAGCAGTTAGCAATGCATTTTGCTGGCTGCTTGTGCTCGGTAAACAAACATGTTCAAATGTTGTTTTTTTAAGGGGGTGGTGGAGGATGGCCTTTGTTCTGCACATGCTTTTGGCTGGGCGAAGATTTCTTCGACCTGGAGCCATAAAGCAGGGCAGTGACGACACACTGGAGCGTGCAGCCTGTGTCTCACTGCCAGAATAGCATTTATATTTGGGCGTTATCCCTTTGGCCCAGGGAGGAGTTGGAGGCCCTCCATTAGTTTCAATGGCTGAGGGCGGGACAGTCCGGGCGGCTTTGATTTTGTGGGGGTGTGGCAGTGGCCATTGCCTCTTCCACCAGACCTAGCAACAGTTTGTTGTTTTGCATGTGATTGGTTTGCTGGGGTCTGGGGGAGGAGTCCAAAGATCACCAAATTCCAGTATTTCCCAGTTTTACTTTTGGCTTGCTTCGTCGTGGCTGGCTTGTGCGTGCTATCATTGCTATTGCCAGGCTGTGTACTGCAGTCAGGGCACAAGTCCTAAAAAAAGAAGTGGGGGGACGCTCCAAGTTAGGTGGTGTCACCGGAAGTGACGTCACAACAGGAAGTGACGCCACGAAATTTACTGTCTCCGTCTGAAATGCGTGAATACACACAAGATACATGTAGAAGTATAATACTGCAGTAAGTGGCAGTCACTCAAAACACAAGAACACACTATACACAGGACCCATTCCTCAGATTACACGGTTATTACAGACGGCACTACGGGCATCTGTCGGTGTCCCTGGAAGTGACATGCTCGGCGTGTTGACGGCGCAGCTCCTTGAAGCCTTGGCGCCTCGGCTGTGCTCTGAGAAATGCTGGCAAGGGGATGGCGTGAGGTGGAAGGGGAGATTAGTCTGAGGCTTGGGTGCATTTAGAAGGCTCTCATTCGCGAGCAGGTGCAGACTCAGGCACCCGTTCCATCTTTTGGGCAGGGGGGACGGCGTCCACCCGGTAAAAACACAGTAAAATAAGTGGTGGGACGCCGTCCACCCGCGTGGTACCCCGACTCGAGCCCTGACTGCAGTCCTCCTGGTATTGAGTCGAGACGAGGAGCCTGACGAGGAGCCTTGAGAAGTGAACATCGAGGTCAGGGCAGGTCACGGTAACTACAACACGCGGGTAAGTGAAAGCGATCCCGCCACCACCCACAACAACCTCCTAATTATATTTATAGGGGCTGTTGTGTTTTTAATTTTGTCGCTGCAGCCTGCGTTAATTAATGTACTTGTGTGTTACACTTAACTTTAGTAGTACTCTACTGACTGCGCGACACCTGGGGGATGGGCCACTGCCGGTAGGGGGTGACTTTGATTCGATCCATAGAGCCCGAGGTGGCGAGGCCTTGCCCTGGTGGCGTACGTTGTTTTTGGTTGGCTACTGGGCTTTTGGTTTCGTTTGTGGCACTGGCACTCCGGCAGCAGACAGTTTAAGCAGGGCTTTAAGTAGAATGAAAAAACTGGGGGGTCTCTCAAAGGGGCGTGGCCAGTGTACTTAGGGGCGTGGCTTTAAAACACTTACTCTAAAAATCTGTGCTTAGCATAATGTGATACCCGACTTGTATTTTGCGGTTCCTGTCATTGCATCCAGATATGTGATACAACAAGTAACATCATACCTACAATAAGTCAGGACTATTGGCTTTGTCAATGGTTATTAGTTGCATAGGATAAATAAGCTGTAACTATGGCTTGTTACATATAATATTGAAAAAGTTTCCAATTAAAGCATTGTTGACCCTACCACAATGTTGCTGCTCTTGCGTTTCAGAAAGATAAGGGAAATCCAGAAAGAAAATTACTCTTTAACCGCATCGCTGCTGCGGTTATTTTTGCGCTGTGCGGCTGTTTTCTAAAAACCGCGTTACATGACGAGCTCAGCTCGTCATCAGCATCGAAGTGGTTAAAGGATTTCCCTTCCCCCACAACGCTCACCTGACATGATGTCATGCCGTCACTTCTCCACTAGTGAGTAGTGAGAAGTGAGCAGTGTGGGAAGTGCACAACCATGTGCTTACTGTCTCCAAAAGGGTCTTTATCAGGCTGTTTTGCGCCCTGCACTTTTTTCCAGACTGCAGTGACAGCAAACTGCTGTCACTGCAGTCCGGAAAAAACGGACCGCCTGTACCAGGGCTCAAAACAGAGCCCGATAGAGACCCGTTTCGAGGTCCCCTGAAAAAAGCTGCCGGTGCTCAGACCCCTTGAGACCCGGCCCACTTAAAGTCCTGAGTTTAAGCCTCTGTGGGCCTTTGTGTGCAGTGCAGAGTGCACACCCCCACTTGGTAGGTGGGGGTGGTGGCACTTAGTTTACTAGTGTATGTTACAGACACGCAGGTTCAGGTTTATTTTATTTAATTTTTATTTAATGCATTTTTATGCAGCGCAGACTTTACCCGAAGGTGTCAGAGCGCTGTACAATAGAAGAAGTCGTCGTTCGTGCAGACGCAAGGCTGGTCCCAGGCACTTGCGGAAACACGCAATCCCTGGCTCCCGGTGCTGTTTTCAGACTAAATGCATGCCCGAAAGAGTATGTGCAATCAATGGCCATGACAGCAAGAATAGCGCCCTGAAGACCAGTATCTGGCATGTAAGGGCTGTGACACTGAACCGCTTAAATACGGGGGTGCTTCCAGGAGACTAAAGGACTAACCCTGGGTTGGTAGATGACTGACGTGCTCATCTGGGGCAGGCAATGTCAGTTACCTCTCAGACAAGTGCTTTTGAAAGGGGCACTTGTCTGAGAGGGTTGTTGTTCATGCCAGGCATGCCTGACCCCCGGCTCCCCTGAGCGCAGAACCCACTTCACTTGGCTTCAATTGCTTTCCTGACAGCAAACACCCGAAAATCCAGGGGAAAAGAAATTATACGTGAAGGACAAAGCAATTCTTTAAATCAATAAAATCGGAAATCAACGCAATAGGCGCTCCTGTATTTGACCGTACAGGCCCAGTTTTTGGACGTATGTCCCGGTGTTCTGACACCTTTCTCCCAGGGGTGTTACACAGGCCCACGCAGCCCCTGCAGTGCGGGGGCCCTGGGCTTCAGGGGCCCGCGGGCCCCCTCACTCAGCAAAGCTAGCAACCAAGCGTCTTCGTTGCGCGCTTGCCATGGCCTCTTCTTTAATGAAATGGTGCTGTGCGCACGCACTGCCAGCAGGCCTCTTAATTATTGAAATAGTTGGTGCCCATGCGCACGCCCGGGCTCTGGCGTAACAGATGCCACTGCTAACCCAGGACTGGGGCCCACCTCGTGCCGCCCAGATCAGACAGGGGATGAATTTATTGAGGGGCCCCACGCCCCCACATCCGAGGAGTGTGGCTTAGGAGAGGGGGAGGGAGGCTGCCTAGGTTAAGGCAGGCCCAGCCAGGAGCAGCAGGAGCGCTGGCACGTGATCCAAAGGACGCAGTGGGAGGGAGGTATTAAGTTAAGTTTATTTTTAATTTTATTGACATTACTGTGTCGCTCCCCCCTTGCGCCGCCCCACCCCCCAACCCCCCCACCCCCTCTTGCCAGCCGCGACGGGACCCCTGGAACGGAAGGACTCTGAGGCCCAGAGAACTGAAGGATGTAAGGAGAGAAAAAGAGAGACCCCATTTATTTATTATTAACTAAAAACAGGGAGGCAGAAAAAGAATGATGTCACCGGTCACCGCCATGGTCCAAGTCTAGTGCTACGGAGCTCAAGTCAAGTGTAGGTAGCTCTGCGCAGCCCGCATCCGATGCTGACTGCGCGGCTCACATCAGAGTCTGAAGGTGAAGCACCTGCTGTGGCTCTCAGGGCCGGGCCGATGCTGCACGCACAGTGGCGGCTCCGGCGCTGTGAGGCTCAGGTACGGCTCTGCGGCGGGATTCGGGCATGAGCTGTCTGTGTGATATACAGGCCCAGGGCTAGAAGAGGAAGAGAAGGCGCGCTAGGAATAGACACAAAAAATGCCCGAATTAAAAGTTTAAACACTTCAATTCAGCACAGCAACTTCCCCACCCATTCCTTCCTTCTCATTCTTGGGATTGTATTTAGATGTTGTTACAAGATATAAAAGTTGTGTTAAGTGTGCGTATAGTGGACTTCGACAAGTTTATCACACACATTCTATTTTTCTAACCAATTTTCCTAATGCAAACTTTTAAGAAAATTCTTGCAAAATGTGCGTGGTGAAAAGTAAAACAAATCAAGAGTTTGGGAACTCCACAAAACGTGTAGTCCGACTCCCGCTTCTGGAGGAAACCCCTTTTTCACAGGAATTGGGAATACAACGGGACACGGAATATGCCCTAAAGTCGACTCTCAAAATCCTGATAACTGAAAGTGCAACAACAATTACTGAATTAGTAAGACGCTGTAACGCCCTAGGAATACATGTGTACACAGCTGGTGCTACAGGGGATTTACATACCACCTGATAGTTAAGTGGCATAGCAGGGTGCCTTTGGCCCTATTGTGTGAATGCTAATGAGCCCCCAGACCACTGCAGATAGGTGGGAATATCCTTCATTATTCAAGATGCAGTGGGCGCCACAGGCCAATGGCCCTGGTGCCACCGCACCTGCTGCGCCATTGGCAGAATGCTAGCTCATGTGAGAGGCTTATGTCAATCCTGCTCAGACAACCAGCCTCTTTATTCGTGTGGGATAATTCATGTGACATTACATTGCTCACTAGTGCCTGTTTAATTGAAGTGTGTAGTGTAATATCACATGCAACAGTACAGTAAAGTATCACACCTTGGAGAGCAATAGGCCCTACTTATTATCCATGGGGGATATATTTACTCTTACTCTGCCAACTGCTGCCGCCTATACGTAACGAGTAGTTAACAGGTGCAATATACCACACCTAATCTCGCTGCTGAGTGAAGTAGAAACACCTTCATTACTTAGGCACTCTCAACACACAAACATCACAAAAAACACAGGTGACAACTCACGAGTGCTATTTCATTCAAAATAAGCATTTACATCTATGTATTGCCTTTGTTAATGTTTATTCTTTATTTTAGTGTCCCCTCCCACGAGTTCTGTCACCTGCTGCACTGGTGCAGCAGGAGCATTGACACCGATGCTCAGTGTGTGATAGTTCACCCTTATTTATTTATTTTCCAACAAAACAGGAGGTGGGTGTGGTAATTTCAGTTCTTACATTAGGGCACCCAGTGTCCTTGGGAGCCGCATCTCTGTTGTAAGAAGAAGGTACGCTGGGAAAACTGATTACAACTTTCTCCTAACAGAATACACATTAGTGCTGCTGACCTCACGGGAAAGAAATATTCAGAAACATGCATTTTATAACTGAATGTTTTTTATGGGAAAAAGCCGATTTCAAGGCGGTGAAGACAGTGATCGTAAAACGTGCCGCAGACTCTGAATGGCAGCTTCTTCCACTGAACCCCCTATGCCAATTAAGGAACCAGAGTCTCCGTAGGGAGTAGGGGGGCATTTAACAGGAATTGAGCCTGACAGCTGTGCACGAATCTAAAAACTGCCACTGATAAAACACAGCTCAACAATGGGCGTTTTCTCCTCCGCGAAGTGCAATCATTGGCACTGGCGGACTCGAAGGAGGTCCTCCATAGATTCATGGATTCGGGATAAGTCGTGAGGGGGTGACACCACGAGTTACCCGCACTGGGTGACACCAACGCTAGTGACACCGCTGATAGGAGGGAAATAGTGAACTGTAGGGTACAGGAGGGTCACACAACCATAGGGTGCAAGAAGGGAGACAGGGCCGAGGGGAGCACAGATAGACAGACAGCCATAACAGGTCCCAGGACCGATGGGTGCAGGACAACAAGAGAACTGAAAGGTCCAGAGGCCCAAAGAAGCTCATGGTGCTGGGAGAGAGAGAGAACCGAAAGTCGCAAGGGCCCCGAGAACCAAAGAGTGCAGGGGCCAAGAGAACTGAAGGGCCCAGTGGTGAGTAGAACCGATGGGTGGAGGGGCCCAGAGAACCGAAGGGTGCACGGGTCGGGGAACTGAAGGGTAGAGGGGTTTAGAAAACTTCAAAGAGAGCAAATGGAACCAAAAGTTGTAGAGGGGGAAAGGTGAAAGCTGCATAGGCCCACTGTACTAAAGGGAGTGGGGCGACAGAGAAAGAGAGGGACTGAAGATCCGAAGGCTCAAGTAAGAGAACTGCAAGATGCAGAGGGAGGGGGTGAGAGAACCCAAGGGCAAGGGTGGAGGGGCCTAGCGTACCAGAGGATGCAAGGAAAGAGAGAGTGAGACGAATGGGCCGTGGGCACAGAGAAAAGAGAGTGCAGGAGGGAGACTGGAATGGAGGCCCCAGGGAGAGAGGCCCAAAGGGTCCCAAGAAGGAAGGCGAAGGGCCCAGGGCTAGGAGAACTGAACGGCCCAGAGACCCAGAGCATCCCATGGTGCAGGAAGAGGTACAAGGACGCTGAGAATAGAAGGTTACAGAGGCCAGGAGAATCCAAGGGTGTAGAGGGGCACAGAGAACTGAAGCATAAAGGGCGAAGAGAAGCGAATAGCGCAGAGAAAAGCACAGGGAGGAAACAGTACAAAAGAGGGCAGAGGGTAAGGACAAGGGAACAAAGGGTGTGCGGAACAAGAGTTCTGAATCATGAAAGGGCACAGAGACTGTTGGTTTGTTTCCAGTTCAAACATGTCTGACTGCCATCCACTTTTCCTCGTCATGACAGACTCACATGGATTCAGTTATCAGCCAGGGGGTAATGCCGAATGTGAGAAGTTGGCCCGATATGCAACGTTCGCTATTCTAGCGACCGCTATGTATCGTTCCAACGACCCTTATGGTGTTTGGTTGTAAGTCAACCTATAGACCAGCTATCCTAGTAGCGTGGATACGAGCAGTCTAAGGCTAAAGACTCGAGAGGGCGCGTTAAGCCAGCTGTTTACCACACATGTACCCCTTGAACACCCAGTGAAAGGACACCACACAAGTGTTATGAAAATAAACAGTATATTTATTAAGAATCACAACAGCCCTGTACTCTTTATGAGGACAGGGTACTAAGCACAAACCAAATCTCTTAGGAAAATACTTCAAGTGCACAATTAAAACAAGTGTCCGAGGACACGGAAAGTTTAAGGTCTCGGGCGGACCCGATAAGGCAAGTCGGAAGCGAGGGACTCGGGACCCTAGAGTAAAGAGGCTATGCAGGCACCGAAATGCCGAGTTACCTAGCCACGAGGGCTGCGGCTGCACAAGTCTTACAGGCGTCGGGGTCTTCGCTGACGAGCCAGGAGCCGGAAGAAAAGGAGTTGCTGGCCGGCGACCAGTGATGAATAGTTCGTAGAGATCCAAGCCTGGATCAGAGATTGATGATACCTGAAAGCAGAGGGGACCAAGTTCGTACTACTAGCCAGTAGTCAGAGGGTACCAGGAAGGCACCGGTTGGCCGTCACCTCGACCAGGTGAGTGGGCGACGCTAGGCTCTGCAGTCTCACGGACCAGGAGGCGTTGTCGGCGACCACGGTGGAGGTGCGAGCTGTCCCACGAAGGATGATGCTGTCGGCGTCGCTGGGCCCAGGATGGGGCAACAAGCCTTGGCAGATCTCAGGGCCACGTGGTGGGCCTAAGATGGCGTCTTGAGTGGACCAGGAGGGCCCGGGGTGCTTCTCGCAAAGATGGAAGCAAGGGCCAGTCTGGAGCAACCAGACCAGCAGTGTTGATTGTCGGATGTCGTCACAGAAGGGCACAAGCCAGCGGCTAGTGACCAGACAATGTGCTGAGCAGCGAGCAGAAGGGCCCCACGCAGATCGTGGAGATGCTGGGAGACTGCACTTCGGTGCTGGAGCGGCTCAGGGTCAGGACTTCTCGGACCCCAGAGCACTCACCAGAGAATTGCTTCGATGGTCGTGCTGGTTAAGAGCGTGCAGGTTCTGATGATGGCCGGTCCCTCGAGGTCTCGTCGCACCCACAGATCACAGCTGAGCTGATGACGTGGGTAGAGGTCAGAGGTGCCAGGGAAGCCGGTTCTCGTCGAGCTGGGCCGTCGGATTCCTTGAGGAAGGACTTACAGCAAACCGCAGAGTTCTTAGATGGTGCCCGCTGATGCAGGGTGACTACTCCTTAGTCACAAGGGAGAAATCTTGAGAAGAGTCTCGAATGTCCTTTCGTAGAAAGTAGTTCTTGATTCAAAGATGATCTAATTTGGAAGGGTCCCCGCTCCGGCCTTTATTCTAAAGAAAGGGGTGGGTACATGACTAGGTCCTGCCCTAAGGGTGGGACCAGGAAGGGGGGTAGTTACACCCCTCTCCCCTGCCGGACTTTCCCCAGGCCAGGGCTGGCGCCCCTGGAACTGGTTCTGACCGGCAGATGCGTAGTGAGCACCGGGGTGCCACTCTACAGTCACCTTCCCGCAAAAGCCCTACCTACCCAGAATACACAAACCCTGTCTGGGACGGTGCGAACACCGCCCTCGACAGGAAACCCTTTGTCCAAGCTCTCCTCGCTGGAAGGACTCCCAGCAGCAGGAGGTCAGACTCGTGTCTGTGGTGGCAGCATCCATTTTGTGGAGCTGAGGCTTTAGTTAACTTTAACCGGGGTTCACAGTTACGTACATGTCGTGTCCCTCTAGAAGGGCGGAATGCTAACCTCGTCGCCAGAATTGGTGAGGGGGTAGCATCCCGATTCTCGACATGCCTTGATAACGCGACACCGAAGTTACCGATGTGGTACGCGTTATCATGGAACAGCCATTGGGTCTTGACTCCGCAAGCTGCAACCGGGCTCGGCTCGGGCCAGAACCTAGTTCACACGAGCCCACGCACTCTGCCTTCAGGATTGTCAAGGCCTGCCATAGGAGTGACTGATAGGAACTCGGGTGTCCATTGTATGGTTAGATATAGAGCTACTATACCTAAAGCAAAGGGTGATTACACGACTTTGCCCCAGCTGTCATGCAGCCAGTTGTGTCAAATTTAGGAGGCCAGCCAGGGGTGGCATAATACATGCTGCAGCCCCTGGCGGCCCTGGGTACACCTATGCCCTGCATTACGGGGTCTGATAAGGTGGCCCAGTACCAATTGGAAATGTACCTAGGGTACATGGAATCCATTTTAAAGAGAGAGCAGTAGGCCTGGGGTCCTGATTGGCAGGGCCCCAGGTCGACTATGTCCAAAACCAGCTAAAACACAGGGCAAAAAAGTTGGGGGCAACCATAGTCAGGAGGTACCTTCCTACACCGAAAACACTCACGCACCTCTGGCGTGGACAGATGCAGATTGTTCAGCATAGGCTAGTGAACTCCGAGCACGAACGAGTGCGCTCTTAACAGCTGCTTGCACACAAGGATCTGAAATGAACCCATTTTTCTGACACTATACTGAGCGGAATGTGTGGAACACAAAATGAAGAAAGGCTGAGATAAATCACCTCCATGACATCTTCAGACCCTGAGAATAAATCCAGATTCGAGCTCAGCTAACCGGTTTTACTGCAGAACAGAGGCGAGCTGCAACTCCAAACACTTGTACACGTTTGCAACTTAAGTAATGTTCTCGCTGCCGGGCTTTGAATGTGCTGTGTAGAGGTTGAGTGCTGTTGGATGGGAACACTGAAAGAAATTGAAATGTACTACAACGAGTTAATCTGCAATTGTAAAGGTTGGTTGGGAGCTGGGTATTGGGAAATTGGCATTTATTGATCAAATCACTGCAAGGTTTGTGGCAAATATTTATTGCTTTTGAGCATCAGTAAAAAGAGTTTACAACTGAGCTGTAAAGTGAGTGTGTGCTTTTAATTGTAAGTGTGTGTATATATATAGCCTTTACTACCGCTGACCAGGTATGGAAGGGACTGTTATGTTAAACAAAATATGCATTAATAGTACACTGTTAGCTCGGAATCTAGCGTACCCCAAACACATGATGCATATAACTTATAAGGGAACGATTTTCAGTATGTGTAGCTGACTTCCTTATGTATTTATATCTGTATTGCTGCACTAAGCACAATACATAGATAGTTCAGTGTGCAACTGACTGTATGTTAGGCTGCATGTCACACACATATTTTACAGCATTTTAGTTTTAGAAACACGGGCACCTATGCTCGGAGCAGTGGGCGGCATGACCTTGGGTATACTGAATAAGCAGCTACCTTTGTTGTTGAGGGATATCGCTTTAAAAATGTATTCAACAAAAGCAGGGACTGTGGGGCGTGTTTAACGACGTCCACGTACAAGCCCCAAAATGACTAGTAAGCAAAGAGAGTACGAAGTTCCTCTGTGTGTGGTTGGTAGAGGACCAAGAGGGGGCAAAGCATAGTGAGTCCAACGGGACCACTCCGTGTTTGCAGGGACAAGGGAGGGGGGATTCCCTTATCATAACTAGGGCTCTGACACACCCAGCAAGCTAGGTGTCATGCTTCATCATATGAGCCTGCCCCTCGTCAGGTCGGCGCTGCAATACCTGACGGGCACCCAAACCGTTGGCTCCTTGTCGGGGATCTTTTGTTCCTGCCGGTGTCGGTGGCAGGGTAGGATTTAAGGCAAGAAGCGTTAACTCGCCGGACCCAACTAGTGTCCTTTTTCATACCGCCGACTCACTGTAGCGAGTATATCTCACATACAGACCAGGTCAACTACCTGGGTTCTGGGTACGTATAATTTTACTTACCTCTTTATTGTAGATAGCGTTTTATTCAATCTTGAGGAAGTGCCCTGATCCATACGACAATAATGGCACGAAACATGTTGATCACTTGAGAGCTGGACATACACTACTAGATACATCATTACTAGTCTTGTGCCCCTCTCACTCTTTTAACTAGGCAGTTTACCACTCCCAATAAAATTGTTTTAGGACTAACACCCACTGCACCCACGGGCAGGAACAAAAGATCCCCGACAAAGAGCCCCGGTTTGGGTGCCCTTCAGGTATTGCAGCACCGACCTGACGAGGGGCAGGCTCATATGATGAAGCATGACACCTAGCTTCTGGATGTGTCAGAGCCCTAGTTACGATAAGGGAATCCCCCCTCCCTTGTCCCTGCACACACGGAGTGGACCCGTTGGACTCACTATGCTTTGCCCCCTCTTGGTCCTCTACCAACCATACATCTCTTTAATAATGTAATAACTGCACTTTCACAATTGCTTTCTTAACCTTCCTGCTTTCTCAAATTTGCTTGAAAATGCACCATTTGTCCACTCTTTTTTCACAATTTTCTCGGGTGACAACCCCCGAACCCCATGTAGGTTGTTCGGACTTACTCACTCGCCACAGTGCAGTACAACATTAATTTTACGCCCCATGACTTTCAAATGTCACCAGCGCCACTGGTTACTACTTAAATCTCCCTTGCCAGTTTCAGACTACCTTTAAATGTAGAGAGTTGATGATGCATTCATTGTTCATAAACCACTTGGACACCTGCACCCCGCGAGTGCCACTTTTTGCACACTCTTATGCTCAGGCGGGTCTCAGCATAAGGGCACAATGCACAAAGGCGCAGCCAGAGCTGCGTGGGTGGGTTTTCTGTAGTCCTAAATTTACTGTTTAAGGCATACAAAGGCTCCTCCACAGAGAGGTAGCAGGTACCACCGGAGGGGCTGGAGTTATGCCGAGTGTGACATATAAACTTTGCCAGTGGCGTGTCCGACCATGAGTGTGCAGATAACAAAGTGTATTTGAAAAGCACACTTTCACCCAATTGTATCTTTGCACTGAATAAAAGATGTTTATCATTACCCAACTCAATGGAACTCATTTTATCAACCTCAGAAGGATAAAAGGCCCGCTGGAATTTGAACCTGTGAACACAAGAACACAGGCCACTACAGTGGATGTATTAATCCACTAAGCCACTCGGCTTCAGTTAGTTAAGGGGGCACAGGCATGGACTAGGGTGTAAACAAGGAACCAAGAGGGCCATGCACATTTGCGTAGTGGGTCGAAAAGGGGTGGGAAAGGACCAACGCACAATGCACAAAGCCTTACCACTGACACTGCGCATGTGTAGGGTCTGGGGCAGGCGGGCAACTAGAGACAAATTTTGGGGGGCTGATTCTTTCAGCCATATGCAGAATGGCTCCAAGAAGGAGTGAAAACACAACAAAAGCCTCATTAACAAGCAAATGGACTTTTAAAGACCTGTGAAGTACTCGGGTGCGGCTGCAATTCAAGGGTTGCCAGCCGGCGAAGCTGTCTCAGCCGGGCTGACACACACACCGGGGGCAGGGGGTGACTGAAGCAAGGTGAGCCCAATTGGTGCTGCACGCCTGGTCTGGGGACTCACTCAGCCGGGAGCCTGCCAATCTACTCATTCTGGAGATTTTTTGGGCATAGTCCGGAATATTTCTGTGAAAACAAAAAAAACAAATACATCGGTTCAATCTCACCAGTGAAATGTAAACCTCGCAGACGTAATCTATACCTTGTTAATGGAGACCTTCGGGAATATATTGTGGGCGGACATTGTCCGTTCATTGCCGGGGGGGCTGTGTGGGCGTCCAAAGAGGTAGGGGGGAAGTGATTTGATGATGTTGATAATTTTGGAATTAAAAAATTCAGCAAGTTCGTTGCAGCGGGTGGCTGAGGGTTCAACCAGGGGGGGGGGGCTCTGGTATTTTGAGAAGTTTCCTGGCTATTTGAAGCGTTTCTCGAGAGGAGTTGGTGGATGTTTTTATTTTGTCCTCGAAGTAGTTGATTTGTGCGGTTTTGATTGCTTTTTTGTAGGTGAGAAGAGTAGTTTTGTATTCAGTTTTTCTAGTAAGGTCAAAGTTTTTTCTCCAGTCTCTTTCTGATTTCTTGCAAGCTTTTTTTAGAAGCCGTAATTCGTCAGTGAACCAGGGGGATGTGGCTTTACTCCGTGGATTGCAGGAGATTTTTTTGGGGAGAGTTTTGTCCAGAGTGTCGCCTATCCAAGCTGAGAATCCTGCATCAGCACTGATGGGGTTGGTGTCAAGAGTAGGCGGGGATCTCTCAAGATGTTGTTTCCAGATTTCGACATCTAGTTTTGACCATGATCGTGAGGGCTTGCTAGGAGGGGCCGTGGGGCGAGGAGCGCGAGTAATCTGCCAGTTTAAAGGAATTAGGAGATGGTCGGTCCAGGGGACTGGGATGGGGTCGAGGACAGTGAGATCGTTGATGTTGGAGAAAACCGGGTCCAACAGATGTCCTAGAGTGTGGGTGGGAAGATGGCCTAGTAATTTTAATTGAAGAATTTCGAGGTCTGCGATCAGGTCGGCGGTAGATTTGGCTTTCTTTTTATCGAAATGGATATTCAGATCGCCCAGGATCAAACATGAAGAGTTGGTAGCGGCCAGAGTGTAAGCTTGCTCCGTAAGGGATTTGCAAAATTGACCGAGTGGTCCTGGGGGGCGGTAGATGAGAAAGCCTGACATAGTTTGGCAAGGGGAGATCTGGATGGAGAACATGACGTTTTCACAGTCAAGGAGGGGACTGCCTTGAAAACGGCATGAGAACTGGTCTTTATGAATTATGGCAATGCCTCCACCTTTTCCCTTAGGGCGGTCCAGACGATGAATGAGGAAGCCTGAGGGAAGGGAGTTGACAATGTCAGGGTCTGAGTCTGAGCCTAGCCAAGTCCATCCGATGCACACACCTCTTTTGAGGTTTACAAAAATGAACTCAGACCCCCTACTATTCCAGCAATATCTCCTAGGATTCCAAGTCTAAAACGCTTTTGTCCGATTCCATCACATATTTGTCCTTTCTTTATATAAAGCACTTGCCTTGGTCACAACAGGGTCTGGTAGGCAGTAAATGAAACTACAAATAAAAATAGTAAGGAACGGTATCTGGCCTGGGCCCTTTCTCGTTCTGCATTAGCGACTCCGAGTGCGAGAGAACCTGTTTTTTGCTTTGCATCTGCTGCTTTCAGTTTGGTTTTCCTATTTGAATCAGATAATGTTTATTGAAAGCACTGACAACAATAAACAGGTACACTACGTGGTGTACTGGTGAACATGATAGAAAACGTGGCCATGTCATGCTGAAGTCAAATCAAAATATACTAGAGTTCTGGGTGGTAGCGCAAAGTGGTAGGTGGTGAGTCGGGCCACCAGGGAGGGGCCCCTTCCATGTGCTTCGCAGGGGGGCCCCCTCAAGTTTCATTACGCCACTGCTTTCTCTATCCAAAGTAAGCATATGTTCCGGTTTTGCACTAGAAATGCTGCAAATAAACCAGACACTCTATTATGTCGTTAATCTTATAGCGCCTTCGAAAGGTAAGTATCTCTTTTCCCGAAACAAGCTCTCCATTCTGCCAACGTCATTCGAAAAGAAGGGTTTACCGTTTGCTGCCACATGTATTTAACATGTCACATGCCACACCACATGCCTGAGTTTTGTGGCATGTACTATTTTAAAAGCAGTCTGTAGTGACCTGCAAATTGGGTGTGACTAAAAAACAAACAGCACTAAACCATACCTGACATTCCGTAGTCACGGCCATGTTTTTATGTCCTAAATGGACCTTTACCACGGATCATAACATTTGCATTGAATGAATGTTATCTGTGAGTGCCTGTGTAATGAGTCTCACTAATAGTATATTCGCCAATTCGTCATATTTATGAACAAACATCTCTGCTTCTGTGTTATTGTAGAAATAGGCCTGATTATACAAGTTGCATACATAGTACTGGGTTAAGGATAAAATCACATGTGAAGCGGCCATGTTGCAGTAGCATGCAGTAGACTGCCATTACTAGTAAACTCCTGTGCGGTTTTATTGCATACACATACCCTCTGATCTAAGCGAGGGGTGAAGACATGTGGGGGTCTGGTGAGTAGTTGATAGAAGTCTGGGAGAGAAAGGGAAGCTTCCTTCAAGCAGTAACAAGTTTAGTGAAGCTTGGCTGCTGCCGCCAAAGTGTCATGCATGAATCTCCATCTGGTTTACCAACGAAAAATCTCATATTTGGCTCTTCCCTACCCATTAACACTGGCTTGGGAATGAATGTGTGACTCCTGGGTGCCATCAGAAGCTCTGCCGCTGTACCAGCAGCCAGTGCTTAATTTGTAAAATATGAAGTGCAGGTGCTCCAATCTTTGTTGGAGTCCACACCTACTTTTTTCTGGCTCCACCCACTTCCTCCACTGGCTCCACCCACTTCCTCTATTAGCTCCACCAACATCCTCAAATGGAACTGCAAAAAAGTCAAACTAATTTCAGCAAGGGAGCCTTCCTTCCTCATAGGAAGGTTTTGATAGGAGGTTCCCCTGCCCAGTGAACATTTTGAAAAAGATGAAATCAAAATTGCATTTAAAGCACAATTTTTGGAAACAAATTTGCTAAAATCACTAATGCATTGAAAAGGGACAATTCCAGTGCTCTATGTGAAATGTCTGATACTCCTATGTTTCTCTCGTCTTCATTGCTTGATTTTGCTCTCCAGAAAGTTTCATTCATAGTTGTTCAAATGCCACTCATAATTACACTAAATTGACTGAAATTATGAAAATGGCACTCATAGGAATCTGAAACATTGGCTGCGATGCAGCAGGTGTCGATGTTACTGGGCGAAGGGTGTGCACTGCAACGAGAGCAGGATTTCACTACCTGGCAAATGAAACACAGGCCTATAAGAGAGAGGGGTGGCCTTTTAATAAGGAGCATTGGCATACACAGAAGTATAATAAAGCTGTTAGAGCAGTATTTCCGCCCAATTATAATATGATGTTCTAAAATAAACAATTGGAGGAAGGAACAATAGGCAAACACCTGAATAGTGTAAACATTGGAATATTGTAGATCTATACAAGTTGTTACTAGTCATCAGCATTCAATTGTCCTAAAAGGAGCTCCCCGTATTCCAGTACATGGAATTTCATTGTATTAAGTGCAAGCTGGGTCAGGATTGGAAGAAAAACATTGAACCACATATACAGAAGATTTTAAATGCCACAGTGTAAAAAAAAGGGCTCTATGGAAATTTGAGGCAGCAGAACCGCTGGGCTTGTGGGAATTTGATATACGTTTTAGTAGATTTACCTTAGATTTACCTTATGCCCTCTTTCAACTTTCAGCTTCAAAGTGCCTGAGCCAGACACAAAGCAATACACACAGACAACATTCACACAGCCATCTGTACACACTGCTGTGTGTGCGAGAGAGAAACCTACCCATATTTGTACACGTGTTCCTCCTCTTTGCATCCCCGCCCCGGCCCACCTCTCGGCCCTTTCCCTCATGGAGACTGAGTCAATCATTTTGGCTTCGGCAGCATATAACTCAGGTATAGCTTTGACAACAAGAGCGCAAGCTTCCCTAATGCAAAGAACAGTTACACAACAAGACTCAGAGAACGCAGTGACAGCAGTGCAAGATTCCCAAAATTCAATTACAACCAGCTGTGGCCTGCCCCAACTGCCATATGCTGCCATCACCTTATGTCCCTACCAATACACCACTCAAGCCCATACTCTCTGACATGGGCAGACACACTTTTAGCGAGGTGGATATACTTTGCCCTATTCTATACTTGATAAGACTAAGACGCACCCCAGAACTCCATAGCTATGCGACGGTCCTTTCTGAGCTAATTACCCTTGATAACAACAAAGGTGTTAAGTGGTTTAAAGATCTAAAGGAATTACTGACCAAGCTGGGCTTAGCCAAAGCTTGGGCCAAGCAGGTCACTCCGACTAAGAGAGAGTTAAAAAATAATTACTGGAACTGGGTAAATCACCAGGTCTTACATAAACCAATGCTTGTCTGACTATTTGAAGAGTTCATCCAGCATAAATCAGTTTGATCCCTGGAACGTTATCTAGATTTTATCAGGAAACACAGAGACAGGGCACTATATATGCAGTTTACATTAGGGTCAGTAAGGCTAAATACCAAACTGGCAAAATGGGACCCAACAACATCCAACCTATATAACTGCCCCTGCTGTGATGCACAACAAGAAACTGTAGACCATGTAGTCTTTGCTTGCCCAGCCTACAAGCAAGCAAGGGCCAAATGGATCAAGCCTATATGTATTATATTTGGGCACTAGAAACCTCCTTGATGCTCTACGAATCATGAGAAGTGGCTCAAGTAGGTCCTCGCTAGTATGTGGTGTTACAAAGTACCTGGGGTGTGCGTGGATTATCCGTATAAGGGCACAATTAAGGAGTAATGTGCAAATAAATACCATCTAATCTGTGGATCTGAGAGATAATTTACACATAGGAATTATTTGCAAAGTACTGAAGATTAACTGTTTTGTATGGGACATGTGTTTTAGCTAATCTGTAATTTTAAACCTAATGAGCAAATGCCAATTAAGATATTAAGCGTAAATTTAGAGTGGACGGTATAGCCAGGTTTTAAAAACTTGTTTTTACTATATGAAATATTAATTTTATATACTTTTATGTGACTGTGAAATGCTTTTATGATAATTGCTATCGAATAAAGCTTATGCAAAATGAATGGGGAGCATGGAAGAGTTCCTGACTAAGTGGCTCACCGGCTGGCTACTTCCATAGTTGTTGTCCTATTATTTTGTTGTTGAAAGGGCACACAGGGCCATGATGCAGAAGTCGCCCCGGGAAGCCAGACCAAGTCCTTTCATTGCAAAGATTTTGAATAAGCACAACAGCGGAGACATGATTTGAAATCAATCCAGACAAAGAACACCTGATGTTCAAAAACACTTGCATCCTCAAATGTCATGAGTACACAAGACTAGTCCAGCAGAAGCAACAGTAATTTATGGCAGACAAGGCCCAACTAGGTGAGCAGAAACTTCCCTATGCATTGCTGTATCTAGCCAAGCTGAGGGTGGTGTACCAATCCCGTATGCTATTCTTTGAGGCACCAGAAGTATACGTACACATGACAGGATTGCCCCGTACTTTGGAGTACAATGGCATTTTAAACAAGCATTTGCAATTCAATAGGTCTGGCATTTACGCAAGTTTAAGCAATTGACATTGCAAATAACTGGCTTTTATTTATGTTTTCTTTTTTAAAACATAAATAAAATGCATTGTCATTTACAATGCCACTAGCTTAAACTCGTGTAAATGTGAGACCTATTGCATTGCAAATGCTTTGACTGGTATGGCTCCCACGGTTCCCCGCTGTGTGCCAAGCATACATTGTATAAATTGATGTGAATACTGTAAGTGCTGGACTGGCTCACTCTGGAAGAGAACTGGGCCTTGTCATGAGAAATGAGGCTTTAGACTGGAGGAGAGCGGTCCACGGGACACCCGAGGGGGTGCTGACCTCACTGATGAAGGCCGCCTGCGTGTACGTGTGTCGGCTGAAGGTGTCAGCTCAACACAGCTGGACACTCTGAGGCAAAAAAAGCTGATAAGTCAACAAAAGAGTGATTTCGAAACAAAGGTAGCTCTGAAAATGCGTTTTCATTTTGGAGGCGGCCTGACAGGAGTCATTAATGAACTTGGTGCGTGCAGGAATCGCTTAGGAGCAACTGCTAGAAAGAGCAGGGGGATTTTCCGCTCTGCAACGAAAATGCAATTGCATCTGCCCAATGATCCTGTAGACAACTAGTAAGGGCCAGTCTCCAACGCTGTCCTCTCCAAGCTGCCTCGTCAAACCCGCAGCTCTCACCTAATTAATGCAGCACTTGGACCCAGTGTCTCGCCGCTATGCTTTTCCTTGGCTTGTCGTAGGTCTCTATTGCATAGCTCGTCTTCAGGGCCGGACGTCGAGCTGTAACTCATAATCGGGTATAGGCTTGGTAGGCTTCTTCCTCAGCTGCTCATCAAGGGCTATGCCACGTACCCTCTTCTACTACGTTTGCTTTCCCTGGTTCCGGAAAGGACTCCGCACTGTAGTCTCAGCGTTGAGCTCCACGATTGAAAACCAAGGGAAAGGGAAAGAGCAGTGCACGCTGGAGGCAAGCCGTGACCATGCACATCGGCGTGGCCTGCAACTCGTGCCCAGTGGCGAGGCGTAGAACTCGGTGAAGAAGGAGAGATCGGTTGTCGGTGTCCAAGATGACCAGTGGGTCTTTTTGTGAGTACATGCTGGCCCAGCCGAGGACCCAGAGGAGCCACAGCACATGCATCATTCTACCAGTAACAGCGCTGCAGGGACGGAAGAAGACCAGCCATAGAGAAGGAGGAGGGAGGGAAAGAAAAAGCACGCAATGTTTGTTGATGAGGGAGAGGGGGGGTGGGTGGGGGTGGAGGGTGTGTGTGAGTGTGTGTGTATGGGTGTGTGTGCGTGTGTGAGTATGGGCACGCACATTCTACCATCAATGAGGGTCATTTGGACTGGTGCTAGGTGCCCACTAGAATAGTGGACAGCATATGCCAGGCCAACGTCTCACAGCAGCTACAGGAGTGCTGTGTGTTTTCTGCTTGGAGCAGCTGTAGCAGCACTGTGCTCTAACAATGGCTGTGAGGGCACTGTCCTTTACGGGATGGGGCAGCTGTGAGGGAGCCATTCCCCCCATCCCGTGAAGTAACAGTAGATGCTATAGCACCCAGGATAATGTGCTGCATGGCCAAATAATTATAAGGTCCCAAAGGCACGACATATTGGCTATGCCAATGCTTTTTCACGGAGTGTTGGCGTGACGGGCAACACACAAAGATAAGAACAGAAAGAAGCATTTGACAAAGCCAACACAAGTGGTTTGCCTGTTATACCTAAGGTAACAATACCATTATTTTATGCATTGCAAGTTATGAAGTAGAAGATGGCAGTCACTTCACATTTGATATAATTGTTTTCAACAGCAAAATGTAAAAAAATGAATATGCAGTGACCCTGATAGTGTGGAGCGCTTTTGTAGGCCTGAGCATGAAATTCTACTTCGCTCATTGATTTTGCGGAGTTTTTCCCACTCCACGCTCCGCGTAGCACGCGGATTTCTGAAAAACTCTGCAGAGCAGAGTTTTTACTTACTTGCGCTCACCAACATTAAGTTTGCAAGCGGGGAGAATTTTACCCCAGACCACCTCCCGGCGATATCTTTCAATGCTGGCAGTGTGGATGGTCGCTACCGCTTGCGTTGAGAAACCTTCCATTCGCACTGAGGAAGCTGCTGCTCTAGTAGAACATCAACTCGAGCAGCAGAAAGAAGCTGCACCCTCTTGCCCTGTGCGTGCACCTTTTGCACTGATTTTATAGCACGGGTCAAACTCCAAGTTCTAAAAATCAGTGCGAATGGTGCAACGTAACGCACTCTGCTGCTTGCCAAAGTCCGCGCAGCACAGCAGAGTTTTTCAGTCATGCGGAACTCCACGAACTCCGCCAAGGCCTACTCATTAGCAGTTGCTAACAGACAGCTGCAGCTGTCTGTAGCCAAACGCTATCAATAGTGCACTGCTTGACCTGCTGCTTTTGCTCAGTTGGTGGCTCTGGGGACTCACACATTTAACTGCAGAGATCTGTGTTTGACTTCAGGGTCACAGGTTCAAAGGCTGGTAAGTTGACTCAGCCTTTCCTCTTTCTGTGGTTAATAAAAGGAGCACTATTGAGTTAGAGAACAATGAACATCTGTTTTTCAGTACCAATGTACTTTTCAGGGTGAAAATGTGCTTTACAATTCCTACTGCTCCAACTGGGGAAAGTAGGGAATGTGACCTGAGCTCACCATGTAAATCACCAGTCCCCCCAGCAATACTGTAATAAGAGAGGAGTATTTTGAAAGATACATGGTTATTATGAAAGATGTGCTGGAGACTCACCCACAGTAACCTGAGTCCTACTTCATGTTAGCATTATATTTCAATGTACAGATTGTGTCCACCTTAGAAGAGTGAGAGGCTGAGTAGCTCCTATGCGAATTCAAAAGTGCAATCTGCAGTTTATTTACATTATTCTGCAGTAAACTGAGCCTTTGAGTAACCGTAACTGGACTGGGATGTGTAACCTGGAGATCACAAGCAGACCTGTGCAGCTGGCTCAGTCACCTTTAACTATACTTTAGGGATTAGAGCCTGCAGCTTGTAGGTTGCAGTGTATTATGTAGTAGGCACAGTAACAAGTTCAACAACCTTAATGTAATGGGGACATGAACTCACAGGAAGAGTAAACTTGACTCTGCGCATCAAGCAAATCAAGCCCTTATGTGTCTGATTACGTGCCAGGCATGAATGTGGCATCCCCAGCAGGGGGACTGGCCTAGTTAGTGAGATTCAGGGGGGGCTCAAATTTCCCAATTAAAAAAGCAGTCAGCTGCAGGGTGGACAGGTAAGATGATCAAGGCCCAGATCAGTTGACTGGGGGTGAGTGCTTGCAACGTTCAACACTCGGTCCATCATCCCCTTTGGTTTTGCTTTGTTCACCCTAAGTTGGCAGGGTGTGCCCAGACTTGGGTCCCTTGCTCACTTTGCCACTGGATTCAAGCTAGGCTGGCTGATGATGGCTGATTATCCAGAAACCAGTTCCAGGATGTTTTTTTTCGGTACAGGGAAGACATGGCTTGGCAGTTTGGGCTGGACTGTTCCCATGAGGCACAGGGTCAGACTGATTTGCATATGGCCATGTCTGAACTGGGGTGGGAGAGTGGGCTAAAGAATGGTGATGGATTAAACCCAGATCAGCTGACTGGGGGTGAGTGTTTGATTTGCTCAAACGCTCCGTCCATCATCCCCTTTTGTATCGCAATTGTTAAAGTAGTCATTTAAATGCTAAACGTGTCCTAGATTCTTATTATAGAAGGCACAACATTATAGATTATTAAATCAAGCATAAGAGGCGGTTTTACAGCGCACAACTTGAAGCCCGCATGGGCTATCAAATGTATTTGGCATCGAACGGGCGCATAGGGCCATGGTACCCCCCACACCCGGGGGAGCCTCCGAGGGCATTGATTGCGAAGATCCTGAACTATATAGTCCGGGATTGCATTCTGAAGGCGGCAAGGTAGACGGAGTCTCTCACCATTGAGAACAGCCACATATGCATCTATCCTGATTACACCCAACAGGTGCAAGAGCAGCGGAAGTCCTACCTGGGAGTCAAGCAGAAGCTCCAGGAGATGAAGCTACAATATATGCTGTTATATCCGGCCAAGGTCAAGGTGATATCTCAGGGCCGGGCGCATTTCTTCGAATAGCCCGCTGAGGTGTGGGAGTGGCAGGAGATACAGGGGTGACGACATGCCCTCGGGAGAGTGAGGGGGGCCCCGTTTGACCTGGGGGAACCATCCCCAGGGACGACGATGCGGAAGGCGGAGCCGTTGGGACCTTCCTTGGCAAGGGATGGTCCAGAGTCCTCGGGCGCATCCGCCCCTGGGGACGTGTTGGTTCCAGATACCCTGCAGGACATTGTGCCAGGTACAGACTCTACGGCTCCGGTGATCCCAGAGACTGGAATGTCTGAACTGCTGCAGGGGACGGCTCTGTCGTAAGGTACTGTTGGAGTGAAGAGTGTTGTGCTCTGCTTTGGGGGCTTTAGTGCTGGGCCTTGAGTTTGTATGAGGTACCTGGGAGCCGTGCTGTTCGAGCTTGAATGACGGAGAGGAGCGTAGGACCTGTATCCCGTTGGAACGACCTTATGTGGCGGTGTCTGTCTTTATTTTGGCTGGGGAGGGCCCTGCTTTGGGACTGATGCCGGCGGCCAAGTCCAGGTTCATTCCTGTACGTCTGGGTCCCATGGGGAGCTAGAAGGGGGGTGGGTGGTGTTTGGTTCGGTGTGTGTGTGTGTGTGTATTGGATGGGACGAATAGGGTGGCTGTGTACATCCTGGCACCAGCAGGGGGAGGGCAGGATAGCGTGTTTTGTTGTTGCTGTCATCTTGCTCGTGGGTGGGGGTGGGGGTAGATGTTATGGGGGGGTTGTGGGGTTGGGGGGGCTTGGGGGGTTGGTGGGGTTGGGAGGGGAAATTGTTGCTGGCATCGAGAGTACTGTGTTTCTGTTTTTTGAATGGCTGATCAGATGGGCTAGGTCCCCCGGCCTGGATGCTGGTTGGGCCCGTGGGTGGCGGAACACGCCGTTTGTAATATATGTCCAGGTTGGGCGTGATCTCCTGTCATGGGGTTTAAATTCTTAACTTGGAACGTGCGTGGATTGGGCACTTGCACTAAAAGATACAGGGTCCTTTCATTCCTCCGACGCCATGGCGTCTCCATTGCGTGCCTCCAGGAGACCCACTTGAACGAAGAGGGTGCCCAGAAGCTGTCCTAAAAATGGCGGGCCAGATGTTTCATTCATCCTATTCTACCTATGCCAGGGGGGTCCTAATCTGGGTGGCACCTGGGGTTCCCTGTGCCGTGATTGTGTAAGAATTGTAAATGCATGGGGCTAGTGGCAGACTGTATGAAAGGAAGGGCTATTTGTATTTAAAGAATGTAAATCGAGAGAAGATTTCTGGTATCTACAGTCCAAAGACAATAGAAATAGAGGAAGGGCTGACATCCATATTTTATGACATAGATGCCTTTGGCTGGGGAACTTTCAGCAGAGTAGTTGGCTCACTGTGTATGTGCAGGGGCTTTGAGTGAGTTTTGACCTGGGTTCAAACCCCAGGTGGGGAAAATCTTTTTTTTTTTCTTTTTTAATTTTATTTCTAAATTCCACAAATGAAAGCTGTGCCTTTGTAAATGACCCACTAGCAGTATCTGGGAGAACTATGGCCTCCTTACTCATAGTGCATGTCAGGCATTGATAATGGCATGCTGGGTGGCACGTGGATAGGGGGGACAGGTTTGCTATGAAAGAAATCACTTATTTAGTGGAATGAGAATTTGGGGATGATTGTGTAAGAATTGTAAATGCATGGGGCTAGTGGCAGACTGTATGAAAGGAAGGGCTATTTGTATTTAAAGAATGTAAATCGAGAGAAGATTTCTGCTATCTACAGTCCAAAGACAATAGAAATAGAGGAAGGACTGACATCCTCATTTTATGACATAAATGCCTGTGGCTGGGGATCTTTCAGCAGAGTAGGTGGCTCACTGTGTATGTGCAGGGGCTTTGAGTGTGTTTTGACCAGGGTTCAAACCCCAGGTGGGGGAAATCGGTTTATTTTTTTTATTTTTTTTAATTTTATTTCTAAATTCCACAAATGAAAGCTGTGCCTTTGTAAATGACCCCCTAGCAGTATCTGGGAGAACTATGGCCTCCTTACTCATAGTGCATGTCAGGCATTGATAATGGCATGCTGGGTGGCACGTGGATAGGGGGGGACAGGTTTGCTATGAAAGAAATCACTTATTTAGTGGAATGAGAATTTGGGGATGATTGTGCAAGAATTGGAAATGCATGGGGCTAGTGGCAGACTGTATGAAAGGAAGGGCTATTTGTATTTAAAGAATGTAAATCGAGAGAAGATTTCTGCTATCTACAGTCCAAAGACAATAGAAATAGAGGAAGGACTGACATCCTTATTCTATGACATAAAGGCCTTTGGCTGGGGAATTTTCAGGAGAGTTAGTGGCTCACTGTGTATGTGCAGGGGCTTTGAGTGAGTTTTGACCAGGGTTCAAACCCCAGGTGGGGGAAAACGGTTTATTTTTTTATTTTTTTTTATTTCTAAATTCCACAAATGAAAGCTGTGCCTTTGTAAATGACCCCCTAGCAGTATCTGGGAGAACTATGGCCTCCTTACTCATAGTGCATGTCAGGCATTGATAATGGCATGCTGGGTGGCACGTGGATAGGGGGGACAGGTTTGCTATGAAAGAAATCACTTATTTAGTGGAATGAGAATTTGGGGATGATTGTGTAAGAATTGTAAATGCATGGGGCTAGTGGCAGACTGTATGAAAGGAAGGGCTATTTGTATTTAAAGAATGTAAATCGAGAGAAGATTTCTGCTATCTACAGTCCAAAGACAATAGAAATAGAGGAAGGACTGACATCCTTATTCTATGACATAAATGCCTTTGGCTGGGAAATTTTCAGCAGAGTAGGTGGCTCACTGTGTATGTGCAGGGGCTTTGAGAGAGTTTAGACCAGGGTTCAAACCCCAGGTGGGGTATATTGGTTTTTTATTTTTTTATTTCTAAATTCCACAAATGAAAGCTGTGCCTTTGTAAATGACCCCCTAGCAGTATCTGGGAGAACTATGGCCTCCTTACTCATAGTGCATGTCAGGCATTGATAATGGCATGCTGGGTGGCACGTGGATAGGGGGGACAGGTTTGCTATGAAAGAAATCACTTATTTAGTGGAATGAGAATTTGTGGATGATTGTGTAAGAATTGTAAATGCATGGGGCTAGTGGCAGACTGTATGAAAGGAAGGGCTATTTGTATTTAAAGAATGTAAATCGAGAGAAGATTTCTGCTATCTACAGTCCAAAGACAATAGAAATAGAGGAAGGACTGACATCCTTATTCTATGACATAAATGCCTTTGGCTGAGGATTTTTCAGCAGAGTAGGTGGCTCACTGTGTATGTGCAGGGGCTTTGAGTGAGTTTTGACCAGGGTTCAAACCCCAGGTGGGGGAAATTAGTTTTTTATTTTTTTATTTTTTTATTTCTAAATTCCACAAATGAAAGCTGTGCCTTTGTAAATGACCCCCTAGCAGTATCTGGGAGAACTATGGCCTCCTTACTCATAGTGCATGTCAGGCATTGATAATGGCATGCTGGGTGGCACGTGGATAGGGGGGACAGGTTTGCTATGAAAGAAATCACTTATTTAGTGGAATGAGAATTTGTGGATGATTGTGTAAGAATTGGAAATGCATGGGGCTAGTGGCAGACTGTATGAAAGGAAGGGCTATTTGTATTTAAAGAATGTAAATCGAGAGAAGATTTCTGCTATCTACAGTCCAAAGACAATAGAAATAGAGGAAGGACTGACATCCTTATTTTATGACATAAATGCCTGTGGCTGGGGAATTTCAGCAGAGTAGGTGGCTCACTGTGTATGTGCAGGGGCTTTGAGTGTGTTTTGACCAGGGTTCAAACCCCAGGTGGGGGAAATCGGTTTATTTTTTTATTTTTTTTTATTTTATTTCTAAATTCCACAAATGAAAGCTGTGCCTTTGTAAATGACCCCCTAGCAGTATCTGGGAGAACTATGGCCTCCTTACTCATAGTGCATGTCAGGCATTGATAATGGCATGCTGGGTGGCACGTGGATAGGGGGGGACAGGTTTGTTATGAAAGAAATCACGTATTTAGTGGAATGAGAATTTGGGGATGATTGTGTAAGAATTGTAAATGCATGGGGCTAGTGGCAGACTGTATGAAAGGAAGGGCTATTTGTATTTAAAGAATGTAAATCGAGAGAAGATTTCTGCTATCTACAGTCCAAAGACAATAGAAATAGAGGAAGGACTGACATCCTTATTCTATGACATAAAGGCCTTTGGCTGGGGAATTTTCAGCAGAGTAGGTGGCTCACTGTGTATGTGCAGGGGCTTTGAGGGAGATTTGTCCAGGGTTCAAACCCCAGGTGGGGGAAATCGGTTTAATTTTTTATTTTTTTTTATTTCTAAATTCCACAAATGAAAGCTGTGCCTTTGTAAATGGCCCCCTAGCAGTATCTGGGAGAACTATGGCCTCCTTACTCATAGTGCATGTCAGGCATTGATAATGGCATGCTGGGTGGCACGTGGATAGGGGGGACAGGTTTGCTATGAAAGAAATCACTTATTTAGTGGAATGAGAATTTGGGGATGATTGTGTAAGAATTGGAAATGCATGGGGCTAGTGGCAGACTGTATGAAAGGAAGGGCTATTTGTATTTAAAGAATGTAAATCGAGAGAAGATTTCTGCTATCTACAGTCCAAAGACAATAGAAATAGAGGAAGGACTGACATCCTTATTCTATGACATAAATGCCTTTGGCTGGGGAATTTTCAGCAGAGTAGGTGGCGTACTGTGTATGTGCAGGGGCTTTGAGTGAGTTTAGACCAGGGTTCAAACCCCAGGTGGGGGAAATTGGTTTTTTATTTTTTTATTTTTTTATTTCTAAATTCCACAAATGAAAGCTGTGCCTTTGTAAATGACCCCCTAGCAGTATCTGGGAGAACTATGGCCTCCTTACTCATAGTGCATGTCAGGCATTGATAATGGCATGCTGGGTGGCACGTGGATAGGGGGGACAGGTTTGCTATGAAAGAAATCACTTATTTAGTGGAATGAGAATTTGGGGATGATTGTGTAAGAATTGGAAATGCATGGGGCTAGTGGCAGACTGTATGAAAGGAAGGGCTATTTGTATTTAAAGAATGTAAATCGAGAGAAGATTTCTGGTATCTACAGTCCAAAGACAATAGAAATAGAGGAAGGACTGACATCCTTATCCTATGACATAGATACCTTTGGCTGGAGAACCTTCAGCAGAGTAAGTGGCTCACTGTGGATGTGCAGGGGCTTTGAGTGAGTTTTGACCAGGGTTCAAATCCCACCTCGGGAAATTATTTTTTAATATTATTTTTATTTTTTTTAACAATTTTTTTATTTTAGCAGAGTGAAACATAGTCCTATGGAAATGCTCAACTGATAATAATGAAAGACCAAGTAGAAAATCTATGGCATATGTCACATCAGATGTGGCATATGCCACATGACAGAGTGACACGTGTCACATGCCAGACTTAGGCTCCAACCCCTTCTCCTCCTCTGTCTCAGTGAACTCGAGAGTGCAGCCAGGGAGGTGAAGCGGAAGCGCTTTGAAGCCACATTAGGAGAGTATGCAGAGACATATTTTACGCACCCAATGACTTTGGTTGTATAATTGACAACCAGGGCACAAGTCCTATATAAAGAACTGGGGGGACTGACCAAGTTGCACGCAGTATGCAAGTGACATCATGACGCCTGCCAACACAGCACATGACGTCAAGACACGTGACATCCCACATGGCATCACAGGAAGTGACCTGGGCTGCACTGGGAACTAAAAGTGGCCCTGGCAAACTGTATGGGCCGGCCCGGGGAGGGGGTTGGAATTTGGGGGTGTGGCTGAGGTGTTTGCTAGGGCCGATTTTATTACAGGGTGCTGAAAATGCCGGCCCCCACCCTTGCGGCCCTCCGGAGAAACGCCCGGCGCCCGCTATAGCCAGTCGACCCCCCTAGAAATGACCTCCCTGGAAGACTCTGCATTAGGATGAGAAGCGCCAACATTAGAGCAAACTGTTCCTCGTTGGCTGGCCAGCACCAGAGAAACAGACACATCATCAGTCTGAACCAGCCCGGTGCATGTGGCTCTCTGGACTGTGCTCTTACAGTGGGTGTTTTTATGTTCATTGCACTTCAGTTCTTGCTGTTTGCTTTCGGGTGCCACTAAGCTGTGATCGCACCGGCATAGCTGCGGCTCCATGTGGCTGGTGCGAGCGTATAATGCCGCAGAGCACATTGTCAGATGGCTTACCTGCCACATTTGCAGAAAGACTAGTGGTCGGACCAACCCTTCTACCCGCAATCTAAGTTCATTCGTTTTCAAGACTGTCATCAGGCCCCTTGCCCCTGATTATTGTTCTCCGGATCTCAAGCACTGCATAAGGTGCAGGCTTCCTGTATGTTCCGAATTGTGTTTTTGATCTGTTTTTTCTCTTTGGGCATATTATTGGATGAGTGGAAATGCTGCTCTTGCTCGGGTTTTATGCATGCGTTGCAGCAGAGTAAATACTGTACAAATAAGGTATGTTAAGGTATAAGAACATGCTTGCTTGTTTGTTATACCAGAGGGTAACTTGCCCTGGAAGTGGACAACAGATTTTAGGTCTGGGCTATTAGACAGCTTATGTGCTGTCCGTTGAAAGACATAATGTGACTTCCCAAGAATATTGAGGTGACTTGGAGTGTGCACACTGCTTGCTATTGGTTGCCTTTCATGTCATTCTCATTTGCCTGCTTCTTATTCGTGTCTCAGCTTGTCAATCTTGTGTTTATCCCTCCCAATGGAGCATTGCCTTTTACCTCTATTTTGATTGGCTGATATCTCTGATTGCTTTTCAAGCACCACTCTTTTCTTTTGTGTTAAGTGCTCCTATTATACGACTAAAGATTGGAACTAGACTTGGCTACCCAACGGATTGTATATGTTATTATTCTGCATAGTATTTGTGATAAATTCAGCCTTCACACTTAGATTAGGTCTAGATCCCAAGCAGATGCTATGTAGCTTGCATGTCATGGGTGATATTTTACCTTCCCTGCCTTTACTTATTATTCATCTATGCTTTTACTTGTAACATGAACTGATGTGAAGAGCACTGTCATAATTTAAAACTCGACAATGCTAAGAAATAAGGTTATCCTTTGAAGCAGGCAGTTTTAAGTGCACCATCACTATAAAAGAGGAATACTAAGAGACTTGGACTATGGGCCTCTATCTAAAATACTGGATCTACAAGAGCCTCTTACAGCTAATGTGTGTGAATTAATGGAAAACGGAAACTTAGAAACCACGTTGGAGGAAACCAAATCATGGAAAACCAATTTTAAGCAAAGGCAGTTTTAAGGGAATACAAAATATCTAAAATGAAGGGAAACTAAGGAAAGATAATTTTAAAGAAAAATCCCAAATTACAAAAACCTTGGGTGGATTTTAAGGCTACTGTGGCATTTTGGGTTTCAGGAATGGGTAATGTTTAGAGTGGTGTGGGTTTTATTTAGAGTTCTGGGATGAGTATAGTGGTGGTGATGGATACTTAGGATTCAAGGATTAGTGGTGTTTAGGTGTGTGAGGTGTTTTTAGGTTTCAGGGATGGGTTGAATGTTAGGGTGTTGAGGGGTTTTTGAGTTCAAGGACTTTAGGGCTAATGAGGGTTTTTAAGGCTCAATTATATGCAGCCGCTGGGTTAGTAAATAGTTTTTAGGGTTCAAGATGGGTTGAAGTTTAGAGTGGTGAGAGATTTTAAGGATTTTGAGATGGGTGGAGTTTAGATGTAGATGATGCAGAAAGTGTTTTTAGGATTCAGAGATGAGTAGTTTAGGGTGATGAGGAGTTCTTATGGGTCATGAATGTGTGGTCTTTAAGGGCAATGAGGATTTTTTAGGGTTCAGTGATGGGTTGAATTTGGGTGTGCTGGTGTGTTCTAAGAAGTATGGGATTGGTGGTGTTTGGGCGTAGAAAGGTTTTGAGGCTTTAGGAGTGGGTAGAGTTAGGGGTAGTGACGGATTTTATGGGTCAGGGATGGTGGATTGTTGGGGTAGAAAGGGCCAACGATGGATAGTTTTTACGGGTGGTGATGGAAGACCGAATTAAAAGTATCCAAAGTAATGGTTTGACAATGTGAAAGACATAAATATGAAATGATGTCCCCTGAAGTAGAACACTGACATAAATATCTCTGACAAAACTGACAAGACTGAGAAGTCCTCCTGAGGCTCAGCCGGGAGAGACCAAGAAGAGGTTACGATTGTGAATTTTGCTTTTTAAACTATTTGCTGGTTTTAAAAGGTGTCACATTGTTTTAATAATACCCGCACTGATATTCTGCTTATTTGCACACTGACCGCCCTTGGCTAGAAGTTTACTGCTTGTTCTCAGTGGGACTTCCGACACCGAGGCGGCCATATTGGGGGTAGTAAGGGTTAGCGGGCCAGGCCTCATGCCCCAAAACCTACTTAAGACCACCCTGTAGCGACGGCGCAGCGGGCGCGCCCCTGGCGCGCCGAAGGCATGCCGAAGGCAAGCCCGTCTGCGCCCAACTTTAGCTATACCTTCAACAGACAACATAAAGGTGGTGGAGGCCTTGCCATCATCTATCACCATTCGATTATGGCATCCTTCAATCCGCTAGCGATAGAGGATTGTGAAGCACTTGAATTTTGCCTCAAACTTTCCCAGTACTATTCTTTTAGAGGCACCCTCCTCTACAGAGCACCAGGCCCAAGAGGCCTTGTTCCTACTCTACTTAGTAGTATATTAGAAAGGGGTATATGCTCAGAGTCCTATAACATTCTGGGCGAATTTTATTATCATCTGGAATTACCTTTGGACCCTAATACCTTGAATTTATTGGATACCATGAGAGGTGGGAATCTGGAACAATTAGTTCAAGAGGGCATGCATCAAGCTGGTCACACCCTAGATGTGATTTTCTCCAATAATCCACACATTTTAGGAATAAAAATTCTGCCTCTAGTATGGTCTGACCATTCAGCTATTCTTTTTGAACTCTGGACTCCTGATCGTAAACAAGGAGGTTAGCTGTAAGATACACCAAAATAGAGCTTGGAACAAGATAAAAGAGGAAGATCTTGTCCAAACTCTAACGGACTCTGCCACCCCCATTCCTAGCAATCTGGACGAGGCCACTAGAACTTACTCTAAATGGCTAGAATCCCCAGGAAACAAGCTAGCCCCCCTAAAAAGACATAGCCATACTAGACAACACCCCGCCACACCATGGTACTCGAAGCAGTTCAAAGACCAAAAGCTAGCTTGTAAACGCCTGGAGAGGACTTGGAGGGGAGGCTATAAAGAAAATGATAAAAAGAAATATAAAACAGGACTGTCACTCTATAAGCAACTTCTCAATAGTTCAAAACAAGAATTTTTCAGCAATAAAATTGCTTCAGCAAAAAATTCACCGAAAGAACTTTTTAAAATTGTGAAATCCCTGGCACATCCCCAGACACCGCCAATAATGGCTAGTCAGGAGCTATGCAATAATATTTCTCGTGACAAAGTCAACAACATTTATCAAACTTTTTTATCGTCTGACCAGAGTCCTAGTCCAAATGATGACTGGCAGGCAACTAATCCCGCTAGACCAACTTTCAACATCTTTTCTACATTAGATGTAGATGATACCCTTAAACTTCTGAATAAGGCCAAATCAGGCTCCCCAACTGATCCATGCCCTTGCTCTATTGTTAAAATAGCAGCTGGACCCGTTGCAATACAGCTGACTAACATATTTAACAGAATCTATCAGGAGGGATATTTCCCTAAGGAATGGAAACACGCATCCATCCTACCTCTTTTTAAAAAGACAAATCTGGACACCAATGATCCTAACAGTTTTAGACCGATTTCCAGGCTACCCCTCCCTACAAAACTCATAGAAAGTAACATGAACTCCCAGCTTTACAGGTTCCTACAGGACACACAGGCTCTTTATCCAACTCAATATGGTTTTAGAGAGGCCCACAGTACAGAGACTGCACTCTTAAAGTCCACATAAGAGATCAGAACCTTTCTAGATCACGGGTGGAAAGCCATATTGATTAGGCTGGATTTATCTGCGGCTTTTGACACGGTCCATCACGATCTGTTGATGAACCGACTGGACAAATTAGGAAATAAAAACAACGCATGGAAACTTCTTAATTAATTTCTCACAGACAGAACCCAAACTGTGACCCTAGATGAATTTAAGGCTACACCTTTCTCCTTGCCGTGTGGTGTGCCACAAGGATCATCAATAAGCCCGACATTGTTCAATGTTTATGTGTCCTCCTTAGCCCCCTTAATTCAAAGTTTTGGGTTTTCCCTAACATCATATGCCGATGATACTGAAATCGTCATGTCTCTTCTACCGGAAAATCTACATGAAACAGCAACACAATTAAAGGATTGCATGAAAGCAGTAGGAGCTTGGATGTCCCAGAATTGCTTAAAGTTAAACTCCGGTAAGACGGAGGTGGTCCTCTTTGGTAATGACGCCAATTCTGGACTCCCAATTGCTGGCCAGAAGAGATGGGATTGTTGCCGGTCCCTATAAAAAAGGTCAAGAATCTTGGAATCTTGATCGATGACAAAATTAACTTTAAGGACCAAACAAATCAGGTTGCTTCCACCACATCGGACATCCTTAAATCATGCAAAAAAATCATGCCCCTATTACCTAAGGAAACACAACAAACAGTGGCATCAGCCCTTATAATGTCAAGACTCGATTATTGCAATAGTCTCTACCTTACTGTTCAAAAAGGATCAATGAACAAGCTGCAGGTGTTACAAAATGCAGCCGCAAGAATTATAACAGCCACACCCAAATTTAAATCCATTTTGAACAAAATTAAACAGCTTCATTGACTTACGGTCAGCAAACGCACTAAATTCAAGGCACTTTGCCTTGTATATAAAGCTCTTCATTGCATAGGACCAAAATTTCTCCAACAACGCTTTACCTGGGTTAAACCAAATAGAGCACTGCGGTCAGCCGATCAAAAGCTCATCAGTGTTCCTCGAGTAAAAAAAGCGAATTGGGGTGGAAGGAGTTTCACGACCAATGCGGCGAAATCCTGGAACTCACTACCGCTGAATATAAGAAACATTCCCAACCTCTTGCCCTTTAGAAAGGCACTGAAAACTTGGTTGTTTACAACATAACTGGATATGTCCCGTTTTTAAGCTGATAGTAGGTCTTCTCACAGCGCCAGGACATCTTCGGGTATCAGTTAGCGCTCTACAAGTACAATTAACATTAACATTTCTGAAAGTAAGATCTGCAACTATTGCATTTACACGTAAAAAATTAGCATTCAAAAGCCAACAAGACATTCAATTGGTTTCTATGAAAAGGTAAATGTCATTCATTTTGATAATTTCCATTGAATAGTTTAGATGAAATGATTTATCAGGAATGGCATTCCATTAAATATTTTTTTGCTGAAATCATATACAACCCTTACAACAGATCATACTAGATGTTTTAACTCTGATGATGAACATTTTAGACAAATTAAGGAAGATGACCTTGAATGTATTAAATTACATATAGTTAAATCTTGACCTCCAGCGGTAGCAAATTAAAATATCATAGTGACTAAAACATAGGGAGCACTACTACAAGACGAATAAAGGTTTCCCTTGCTTTCGGCAGATATTTTGACACCATTACAAAGAGGTAGTCTGTATTTACCCAGTCCTGCAAGATTTGTAAGGCCGTCAGTATCCAATGTAAAAAACTTCTTTACCTAGTCCTTCATACTATGCATCTTTAACGGCTTTCAATATTTAAATATAAACAAATTGTATCAACGCTGTTACTCTTAGTGAGATTATATCAGTGAGCAACAAAATGTACAGAAGGACACACTGTCGGAACTCACAGGTCTCACTACACTAACCACCTAGGAATCCAGCGCACTAGGCATCTTTCATGTCCCTAAGCAAGACCCGGTGCATAGACGCTTCGTGTCCTTAGCGCTCCTGTTGGCAAACAGATGCATTGCCATGCGCTGGCGATCCACGGAGGGTCACCCTATAGCAGAATGGACGGGGGCAGTCGGTAAATGGGCGGCGGCGGAAGAGGATGCTCTTAGAGAGGAAGAAGCCAGGGGCGCGCGTAAAATCCCCATATCCATGGAATGGGCCATGCTCCTCCACAGCTTCCGACAGTCCACACATGCAGAAGACCCACCTACTCCCCCCCCCCCCGCCCGAGAGGGCCGGTAGTCTCTACCTGATGTCACCCTTCCCAGGGCCGACTCCCGATACCCCCTGCATCCTGATCAAATTCTCATGTGTCATACCACCCGTCTCGTTACTCACGTTTACGGGGTGTATCCGCCCCCTGTCCATTCCCCTTCCCCCCCTTGGAACGCAAACTGAATGGCTCCCTGGCCCCCCCCCCCCGAGCCAGTCACCAGTATCCCCCTGCTTAGACCCTGCTAGCGCCCACATGCTTCCCTCCCACGGTTTGGTCCCCCCCGTTCTCTGGTAGCACCGTTATATGGGCAGTACAGACCCCGATCCTACGACCTTGAGGCGGGAACTTACATGCCTGTCACTATCCATCGTCCTCTTGGCGATGCAGGTTCACTGTCTCCCAGCCTGCAGACATATTTACACGATTTGTACTGATTAATTGAGGAAATGTATATTTGCACCAGTTGTATAAAACAAAAAACGTTGCACGCTTGGCTGTTCGTGGCTGAATGTTGAGGCCGTGTCAGCAGAATATTTACACTGTACCCATATACTCTGATGCAACAATAAAAAAAAAAAAAAAAAAAATGTACAGAAGGCACACATCAGAAATAAATCTGATCAGAAAAAGGGAAAACAAAAAGTCTAAAATATGCACTTAGATACACTAAAACCGGTCTAAGGAACATATATTGTTGATTGTTGATGAGCTGTTAGGGCACTTGCATTTACACTTATCCACTAATGTGAATTTCCATCCATTTCCATTGCATCACGTTATGCATGTGTCATTATGCAGTGAACTATGCTTCCTGTTATAAGCAGGGGAAAAATTCATATTACACTGCAAGATACATGTGTATATCACACCTTGCCATAATTGCTGCTTCTATGTATATATTGGTGCATATATAAAGGGGTTTATGCCTGCTATTAATACTTTAAGAAAAGTCTCAAAACTATGTGCATACTTCACCATAAGATAAATGTGTACATCAGACCATGTAAATATTGCTGCATCTATGCAGACATGGGTGTTATATAGAGGGATTTTCTCCAGCCATTAAAACTTTATCAAGTGTCATGGACATATATGAATGTAGAAGTTAATTTCAGTTTTTTTGTCATATTAAAAAAAGCTAATTTTAACCGTTGTCCCATCCTTCCTCTTTCTGAGTCATCTCAAACCTTTCTAATTACTATGAACTCCCAAATATCAACCTCAAACTTCTGCTTCCTCTTTACCCATGTCACACCAACTAACAGGTTCACCCGACCACTACTTACAAATGCAACATACTACTTCCCCATTCAAATCCATTGCCATCATTTTGTCCCTACTCTAAACTCTACTAAACCCACAAGAAATCAAGAGCACAAACCTAACACAGCTAATGAACAAGGAAAAAAAATGTATTACCGTATTTTCCGGCGTATAAGACGACCCGGCGTATAAGACGACCCCCTACTTTGCTTAATAAAATGTAGGTTTCATGCTATACTCGCCGTATAAGACTACCCCCACTTCCAGTGCAGTCCAACGCAGTCCTGCATAGCCATTTTGAGAATGTATTTTATTTTGGCTCGTACTTTGTATGCTTTGTATGCTTTTGTAACCTGCACACTTATCACTTTTTCTCCAGGAATGTACCGATTGCTACCTCATGTATTTTGGTTGCTCGCTTTTGTCACTTTTGATCCATGTAACTTAATGTTTGCTTTTGTAATTTGTCCATTGTTATTGTTGCTCACATCAGCCCATTTTTATATAATGCAGAAGCAGTCTGACACCTTCGGGTGTAGTCCGCGCTATGTAAAAACGCATGAAAACATTACTTCAAATTTAGTATCCGGCGTATAAGACGACCCCTGACTTTCCAGAACATTTTAAGGGGTTAAAAAGTCGTCTTATACGCCGGAAAATATAACCTACTAACTATTAACGTCTAATCTTGGGTTCCAGAGAGGCATGATACTCACTGCAAAGCGCTTTAACACCTCATCAGGGGTAGTAAGCATTATATAAATACAATTTAGAATAACAATTACCATGTTAGTCTGTCGGAGGCATTCGGGTACACAGTGCTGATGGGTTATTTTGTTTATTGCACGGCCTGTGCTGTGAGAGACAGGTATTCAGAGTCAGGAAGCAGCAACCTGTCACAGCACAACCTAGCCGCAGCCACAAAAGGACATGCAATGACACAAAAACCACACCATGCCAGTCTTTACTGCACAGGAAGGGCCAGATGTATTAAGCTCTTGCGCTGCGTCATGCAAGGCGACACAAGGTCTTAATTCCGATTTACCAAGCCGTGCATAGCTACCTTGCCTTCCTTTGTAAATCCAGAGTGAGGAATGGCAGTGCAAGTCGCTGCCTTGCGGTATTCTGCACCAGGAGGGCATTACACGGGTTGAGAGTGTGTGTTACCATGAATCCGCCCATGCTTTTTGCACATTCCCAGATTTGCAATGAATAGAAAACCTGAGAATGCGTCAAAATTGTACACTTCCCAATAGAGGCGCAATGAGAAGCAACATCTTTATTTCTCCTTGTTTTTCCTCTTTTTAAGAGCGCTGTATTCTGAAAAATCTAAGGATTGTTGCACAAAACAATTCTGCTTGTGAAACAGGCACCCTTGCACCATGGCGCACAGGTGTCTGTGTTGGCACTAGGCCGCACTCAGTGTGCCAGTGCAGAGAACGAGCAGGAATTCCACCATATATTTGTAAATAGGGCGCATTCCTGCGCTAACCCTTTCCTGCAGCGCAACAGTTGTCCTGCTGAGTTGCACGAAAGATTCACAAATCTGACCCTAAGCGTCCACTGACTGAATATGGACAAAGGCCAGTGCAGCACGGCTGCGCCTGAATACCCTCTCGGGTGATTACTACGGATACAAATCAAAATAAAATAACAGATACAACGCACTTTGAAAAGTAAGCATGCTTGCTCAATCAAACAAGAATAAAACAGGTATTTTGCTTGATTCTCTTTCTCTCAGGCAGGAGCTAGACTAGCCCGACAGCCCGGGCTGGCTAAAAAAACAGACAGTAATTAAAGAAAGTGGGTTTTCTTTTTAACTCTAGACCCGAGGTACTCATAGTACGGCCCGCGGACCGCTAGCGGCCTAGTAGGCCTTCCTTGGCGGCCCGGGACCTTGCAGGTAATGTACCCATGGACCCACAGAGAGAGAGAGAAAGTGGAGAGCGAGAGAGGGAGTGAGAGAGAAGAGAGAGAGAGAGTGGAGAGAAGAGAGATGGAGAGAGAGTGGAGAGAGAAAGTGGAGAGAGAGAGAGAGTGGAGAGAGAGAGAGAGTGGAGAGAGAGAAAGTGGAGAGAGAGAAAGTGGAGAGAGAGTGGAGAGAGAAAGAGAGTGGAGAGCGAGCAAGAGAAAGGGTGTGGAGAGAGTGGAGAGAGAAAGACAGTGGAGAGAGAGAGAGTAGAGAGAGAGTCTGACTGACTGAGAGACTGACTGACTAAGAGAGAGACTGACAGAGAGACTGACTGAGAGAGAGAGAGAGACTAACAGAGGGGCTGACTGACTGAGATAGAGAGACTGACTAGAAGAGACTGACTGACAGAGAGAGAGAGACTGACTGACAGAGAGACTGGCTGATAGAGAGACACTGACAGAGAGAGACTGACAAACAGAGACTGACTGACACAGAGACTGATAGAGAGAGACTAACTGACTGACATAGAGACTGACAGACAGACAGAGAGAGAATGACTGACTGACTGAGGGAGAGAGACAGAATGACTGACTGAGAAAGAGAGACTGACTGACAGAGAGAGAGAGAGATGGACTGAGAGAGACAGAGAGAGAGAGATACTGACAGAAAGACTGACTGATTGAGAGAGACTGACAAAAAGAGAGAGACTGACAGACAGCGAGCGACAGACTGACAGAGAGAGAGAGAGAGAGAGACTGACTGACTGACAGACAGAGAGAGAGACAGACAGAGAGAGACTGACAGAAAGAGACTGACTTACAGAAAGAGATAGATATACTGACTGACTGAGGGAGAGAGACAGAATGACTGACTGAGAAAGAGAGAGATGGACTGAGAGAGACAGAGAGAGAGATACTGACAGAGATACTGACTGACTGACAGAGAGGGAGAGAGACTGACAGAGAGGGAGAGACACTGACTGACTGACAGAGAGACTGACAGAAAGAGAGAAAGACTGACTGACTAACAGAAAGATGGACTGACTGAGAGTGAGACTGACAGAGAGAGACTGACTGACTGACTGAGAGAGACTGACTGAGAGAGAGACTGACAGGGAGAGAGAGACTGACTGACTGACTGACTGACTGAGAGAGAGACTGACAGAGAGAGACTGACAGAAAGAGAGAGAGACTGACTGACAGAAAGAGAGAGAGAGAGATTGACTGACTGAGAGAGAGAGAGACTGACTGAGACTTACTGAGAGAGAGACTGACTGATAGAGAGAGAGAGAGACTGAGAGAGAGAGACGGACTGACTGACTGGGAGAGAGACTGACTGACCGACAGAGAGAGACTGACTGACATAGAGAGAGAGTGACTGAGAGAGAGACTGGCTGAGAGAGAGACTGACTGACGGAGAGAGAGACTGACTGACTGACAGAGAGACTGACTGACTGACGGACAGAGAGAGAGAGACTGACTGAAAGAGAGAGATACTGACTGAGAGAGAGAGACTGACTAACAGAGAGAGAGAGACTGTGATGGAATTGGGGTGATAGTGTGTATGAAGCTATGCAAAGCCTCTTAAGATTGCTATTGTCTGCTAATAAAAATGTATTATCAATATGTGCTCTTTGTAGTTACATCTGCCTTTGAAATACAGCATTGTCGCATTATCTAATGTTTTGAAACGGGTTTGATGTTTTTTTACTCTGGCCCGCCTCCCTGACCCCACTCCTACTGGTGCAGTCCTCGGCCACAAACCACAATGTAATTTTGGCCCCGACAGAAAGTTTGTGAGTACCCATGCACTAGTCAGTGTAGAAGCTATCCTGACAGTGTAATGATGGGCCTAGAGCCCACTTTGCCCATGCCTTAAAACGTCCCTGAGTGTATACAGTTGTGCAGCATGATGCCTAGCTGCAGGCCCAGGGCGCAGGTGGGCAGAAGAACTTGGCACTATAAAGCAAGTATTTGTGAATTTGTGAAAGAACAGGTGCAGGTGCCCCTTATTTTTCTTAGGAGCTCCCCCTTCCCCCCTCCCCGCCAGCGCTGCCGAAGGCCAGGGTTGGTGAATCCCAAGGCCGCCAGGTGCCTCTTTCTTCCAGCACCCTACACTCCTTGTTTCTTTACCGCACACTGGCGCCGTTCTCTTAAATCCCTGTTTTCTCCATTTGTCACCGTTTGCCAATTTTTCGCTTTCCTCTATTGTCTCTCTTGCTCTGGATTACCCTGTGACTATGACATGTTAGGTCCACTCGCATCAACCCCCCACTGGTGCCCAGTTATGTGGAGCACCTAACCTGGCATCAGTCCATCCAGGGATGAGAGGGAGAAGGGAACCCTGAGCTACGGCAAGGGGGTACATATTTATACAGTAAGATAAACTCACATTAAAGGGGCCTCCTAACTATTAGGAGAGTTGTTTCCCTCTGTTAACTATCTATTTAACTTTTTTATTTGTTTAGGACAGCTAAGTGTCCTGCAAGTAAAGTTAGCATTGTAAATTAGCTAAAATAATTCACTGTGAAGACCTTTTACCTATGAAATCAAGCTTTGAACCCACTGGCAAGCACTCAATAAAAATCTGTAAAGTAATTTTGCATACAATCTATATAGTTAGTAACATCGTTTTTCTAATGTCAATTTTGCAAAGTGCAATAATAACCTTGAATTTGACACTTGCATTGTAGTGATACACATGTAAATCTGTGTTTATTAGTACAGGCATACTAAATAATATAAGTTGAAAGACCATGTTTATTTTCACTGACATGGCATAAAGATATCCAAATCACACAGCTGTGCTTGCCACTGAGTAGTTATGGTACAGACACACTTGTCACTGCAAAGACACTTATTGATTTTTGACCAGGGGGACAGGTTTGCACCAAATGTAGAAATTGGTTTGCGTAGTCAGCTATGGGGCAGAGTGCCAATTTTTAGTGCAGGTCTGTACATGGGGAATGTTAAGGGGGGTGAAAAAATATGTGATTTCCCATTTTCAGTCCTATAGCAAATTTTGCTATAGCCTTGTTGCCTGCTGTAGCGGGCTATACCGCTATTAAAGGCCCGCTGCAGCGTTAAAGGCCGGAACCGAGGGCAGAGGGACTTTAACCCATTGGCTGCTGCCGTCGGCCATTGGCCGACGGCAGCACTACCTCACTGGTGCTGCCGTTGGCCAAAGGCTGACGCGACCGCGCCCATTTTTTAAAACGGCCGCACTGCCGCAAAAAAGCGGAAGCAGCCAACGGGTTAATAGCCGGAATTGCCAAGCTACAAAGGGCTATAAGACTATTGGAACATTCTGCCACTAGAGGGCAGAATGTTCTAACAAATTAAACAAAGACTTTAAGGAGCCTGAGGGAATTGACATTCCCTAAGACTCCCTGAAGCCTTTGTTGACAGCCAGAGCTGTGAACAAAGAATCATTGGAATGTTGAAGCGCCATGCTTATACCAGCCATTATAAGCCCGTAGCACTTCATGGTTTTCAATGGAGCTTCCAACATTGTAATGTTCTAATAGTGCTTACATTCAAAACTGTGAAGAGATTTACACCAAAAGTGTATAAAAGTAGAATTGTACATAGAAAGTGTCTTTTTGTTGGCTTGGTGTAATTTCATTCAGATATAAATGTTGTAAAAATGTTTCCTAAGCATTTTTAAATGTTATCAGTTTTGGATATCTATGTAATTTAAAACTTGCCAATGAGGATTTATAGCTGCTGGTCAATCACATGTTGAATTGTTTGACCAATTTGATTATCTAGGTAGAGCTCTGATTTTTTCATCAATTTTGATTCGAAATGTTTGTGCTGTGTATAAAAAACATTCTACAGCAATGGGTAGGGGGGCGGGGTCACCCTCAGAACCATGCAAAACCTCGAGAGTACTTAGGGGTACCCAGAGGATTGAAAACTCAAGTCCTACACAAGGATAAATGTACAATCTGGTGGGCTATTCGAGAATCTAAAACAATTATGATCCAGAAAGTCGCAGTTTTAGTGCCATTTTGTGAATTATGATCCAGAAAGTCGCAGTTTTAGTGCCATTTTGTGAATTGTTAGAAATGGGATTTCCGGTTGGCTGAGGCTTGCACCAAAGCCAGGCAGAAACCACCACTCTAGTCAGGGCAAGGGAGTTACACGCCAAAGATAACCCCTGTTCACCCTCTAGGCAACGTGGTGCGAGCAGTAAGGCTGATGCCGGAGGCAATGTAGGTTAAGTGTTTGCGCGCGCACCCAGCAACAACACCCAAGGCCCACCACAAAGGAAACTCCACACAAGGTTATATATAAAAATAGCCTTTGTATTTTACCAAACAAATTATATAAGAACACACACTTTACAATGTGCCAGAGGCACAGGCAGAATTTACAGGGAATATATGTACAGGACAGGGCCACAAGGACCACTGTCAGGAATAAGCACTTTTAGAACTAGAATACTTGGTAGAATTACACTTAGGACCTAGCACTTGTAGCACAAAAATAGAAAATGTAGCGCACAACCAGTAATCACTGGTAACAGGTAAGTACCACCTACGCAACCCTAACCACCTTAGGAAAATATCACACAGGGAACCAGGACATCACTAGCAACACCTGTACTAGGAAGAACAACCACCTAAGCATCACAATACATTTAGGGGTGTAGGCATAAAAACATTACACATGATGCTTCACAACACATTCAGAGGTGTAGGGAAAAACACATGATGCATAAACATACATTCAGAGGTGTAGGGAAAGCAGAATTGCGCAGGAATCACATAGGCCACAACATATAGCTGTCCCCAGGCCAACTGGCCTCTCTAGGGCTGAAACACCCTGTGTCCCAAAATGTCAGGGCAGGCTGCGCGGTCAGCATAGCAAGAATGCAGGGCCTAAACGGAGCAGCTGCCCACTAAGTGCTGGGCAGCTGGGGAAACAATGGGCCTACACGTTGGAGCCTCGTGGCTCTGGTCACCAACTGCCCCCTTGGAGCCGCGTGGGCTCTGATGGCAAATGTGCCCAGTGTGGCGGGAGCAGCCCCTAAATCGTTGGAGTCCCTCTTGGGGGGCTCAAGGTCAAATTATGCCACGGAGCCTATCAGGTCTCTTTATAATATGCCCCCTTGAACCTCTCATGGGCTCGACAGAAATGCTCCCATTCGGTGGAGTCCCGCTCGGGGGACTCGAAACCACCACAATGCCTCAGAGCCTCTCGGGGGCTCTAAACAACTGCCCCCTTCGTGGGAGCAGCACTCTGGGTGGTGGGGCCGCTCGGGTATGCAGGCGTCGGTCCTGCGCTTCACCCTTGCTCTCCCTGTCAACCTCACTCACCGGTGAGACTGCGGGGCTCCTCTGGCGGCCTCACGGGGGCCGTGGGCAGGCTCTCCTATTGCAGTCACCACGGGGCTCTCCCTCACTCCTGGGAGCCCCATGGGAGGTGCCGGCTGCGGGCTTCTTCTCTCTCCTTCCCTCAACGGAGCGCGGGTTGGGCTCCCATCCGCTTCCGGTTTTGGACACCAGAGGGGGAGGGGAGAATGACTCACGGCTGCAATCCGGGGTAGGCTCCCGGTGAATTAAATAAATAAAACAGGGTGGGCACCTGTTCTGGAATTGGCAAAAATGCGGCAATGAGCGGGGTGGGCACCTGCGCCACAAAACTAAGCAAAACACAGGGAAAATGCCGGGTGGGCACCGGCCTTGAAGACCAGCAACAAGGGGGATCCCCATGCCGGGCAATCCCTCTAGGGAGGAATCGCCTGCACCAGCGGCGCAACGCGCTATTTTGAGGGGTGGCCAGCGCTTCCCAGGGGCTGGTAGGCAGGAATCCAAAAGTCCAGGAAAGTCTTTAGGCAAAGGGGGGGGGCAAGGCCGGGCCCAGGATCCAGCTCACAGGGCCCTCCAGACAGGGAGGCAGTCCCCAGTGGCGGTCCTCCTGGCACCCAGCAGCAGCAGCCCCCCTCAAGAAAAGGATCCAGGAAGAGAACAAGATTCATGGGGACACAGCCCCTTTTTATATACAAAATCCTTTGTTGTAAGAGGTGCAGGCCAGGGGCGAACCAGATACAACTGGTTCCTGAGCACTTTGTTTTGCTCAACCCCTCTGCCTATTCACAGGATGGGTAGAGTCATCAGTCGCACAACAGGGGGCGGAGCCAGCATTGTGTGGGGAAAGCCCAGCCCTATTCAGGTCCCAGGTGCACACCTCCCCAGCCATCAACATGCAGATCTCCCATTCACCACCGGGGCAGACCCATCCTGACTCCTGGAGCCTGGCACACCAGCCAGCTCCAGCCAATCACAAGCCAGCACATTCACTGCTCAGGCACACCAACTTCTAGATGTGGCAGTTCCACACTAGACACAATCATGCCACACACATCATCGCATAGCATTTAATCACACGAGTCCGCACATACCAAACTCGAGCTTGCACTCCCCACGCATCAGGAACTAACATGGACACATACATTCCCCAAGCATTCCTATGGGAGGGCAGGCCAACCTCACTACACGCACGCGCTTTACCCTGGGACACAGTGTAAAGTGTGCAGAAACCAAAAATCACTACCACCAATTCTCTTTAATAAGCAAAAATTTCAGGGGTGAACCTGCCAGAATTGCCAAATCCAACATGAATGATTCGCAAATCGAGTATGATTCACAGCTTTGTCTAGTGGAAAAAAAATTCACAGGCAAAGGGAGAAACTATAGTCAGTGTCTGATGCCAGGGCACTGGAGATAAGGTACTAGTGGCATGGAAAATACAAGACTGTTGTCACTGGGTTGAACGCATGCCCTGGCTATAGTCCAGGCCCTGCGCACAACTCCCACTGTGCATCACTGAAGCCTGCCTGAATCAGGAGTTGGGCAACTTTGAAGGCCATGCACGGGATGGGTATCCTGTGTTTGAATAAGCACAGGGGCTGGCTGCACACTAGGCTATGTGGCAAACCTCTGCTTCTCATGGTTGTAGTAGCAAAACAAAAAGCGGGCTTCTGATGAAAACTCTAACTATAACTACACAGTGGCAACAACCCCACGCACACACACCTACACTTATATATAAATTATATAGTGCAGATCGCCACTGTGTAGTTAGAGGTAGGTCAGCGTTTCCATAGGAAATGCGTTTTGTTGCTAATAACTTTGGTACCACAAAGCTTTCCAAAAAGTTCCTCTTTTTTGCATAGTTTGTGTTTGATGCAAAATCCCCATGCATTTTCCATAGACTTTTTTAGGAGGTGCTATCTCAAAAACTGCTGACTGGAAGGACACCAAATTTGACCGAGGGAGCTTTTTTCCTCTTGGGCCATCTCGCTCCAGCAGGAGTAATCTTTCTGACTGGCTGCTCGCAACATGAAAAAAATGTTGCTGGCAGCCATTACAGGACTTAGGACTTAACCCCCTGTCTTGCAATAAAAAAATATAAGGGGGCATGATAGGGATACCCTGCACCCCAGCACTTGTGGGATGTTCCAGTGGGACACCTCCTGGGCTCAATTATGAAAAAGTTGCTGCCATTTTAACCACAATCCATTGCAAAGTATAAGAGAAAATGGCCGCTCATTTGGGATGGAGGCATGAGTGGGCCCCCCGAGCCCATTCTGGGCCCTAAGAACCCCTTCCTCCTCGGCCAACTTTTAAAAAAAGGGGAGGGGGTTGCCTGGCCACCCCTCCCTGAACCGTTAAAGGCCCTTGCGTCCCCATCTCCTGTGCCAAATACAAATGAAGAGAAGAGGGGCTGAGCAGCCCCCTTTCAGATCTGATAGTGGTACCTGGAACCCCATCCCAGAGGTCAATGCTTTAAAAAGGGGAGGGGGCATGTGAACCCCCTCCTCAAGCCACTTAAATACCCAGGAACCTCATTCCCCCATGCCCATCTTTCAGTAGAAAGAGGAGCCCCTCCCCGAGCCACTTAAGAAACAGGGGACCCCATTCCCTGGGTCCTGGTTCCACTGTGTCTCGGGGATCCAACTACCAGGACACAGTTTCCCATAGGTTGCTCAGTTACGAGAAAATGCCAGTTAAAACATACTGTTTAAACCCACAAAACCACTGAAATTTACCCTTTATAGTCATCTCAAGTAACTATAAGTTGTGCCCTAAAATAACTATAAGTCACGCCCCCACCTTGTATAGTGTGGTCATCAATTATGCCATTTGAGATGTTGAAGTGATGGTATTAATTATGTCATAGAGATGTCATGAGTGATGTAATATTCAGTCATGGGTGTAGTTCGCGGAGTTTTGCTACACAGAACTCCACGAAGTGGCAAAAAATCCACGAAGTTTCGCAAGTGACAGAGTGCAGGGCGAACTGTTGTTTGCGCTGGTTTTTCAACTGCCCGGGTAGAAATTCTACCCAAGCTGCAGCTCCCGTTCATAAACTTACCATTCGCGAGCACGAGCAGGGAAAAAACTCTGCTGCACTATGCGGAGTGGAGTTTTGTCCGCAAACTCTGCGAATGAAGCGGGGTTCACCAACCAGGCCTAGTAATATTGAAGGCAATTAGCAAAGCATGGCAAGGGCGGGAGTTATAATTACTTTAGGGCATTTTTCCGAAAAAAAGAGATATATACATACGCACACACAAAAACTCACACAAACAGACAGCGTTCCACCAACAAATACCCCTCTGATAATACTGGTGCATGGCGGGGCGCAAGGTAACGCTATATATCCGACAAAGTGCCACAACTCACTGCTGCCGCTGTTCATCAGAATTTAATCAGCAAGCTAACCTTAGGAGTTTCGGCCATTGCTTGGTCTTGATCACAAGTAGTGGACATTGCAAACCAACATGCATAGAAAATACACACAGAACGTTGTTACATGTCTTCTGTCAGGAACACAAAAACTTGCCACCATATTGAACTGCCATCAATTGCAATAATGCAACAATACATTAGTATCATACTGCTCCAAACAATTCTTCTCTTTGGTACAGTGCATGTAAATAAACATACAAAATAATAAATCAAGTCATTATGCAACATAACATTTAAAAAAACGGGTCCGACTCAATTCCAATGTTATCCTCTCACATTGATATTACAATACATTATCAAACGGTAATAGTTGTGAGTGTCACTGTGAGAAATAAAGTAAAATAAAATGAGTGAATTGTGTAACCAGAAACCTATGGAAGCATGGTTGCTGGACCCTGTGACTAAATCATAAACAAGCACCTATAACAAAGTGATACAATCCAATTAGACACTTCAAGAGGCATCAATAGATCCTGATTTGTAAAATGCCACAGTAGATATTAATGGATTGGTCAATTATAGTAAGGTAAATAAATAGCATGCTTGATTCGTCACATCATAAACAGACTAGTAGACTCCAGCAATCTGAGTCAAATCCTAGTGGGCAAGATTGGCATTAGTAAACATTGCGCAAATGCCAAACAGACATGAGTCAATCGAAAACATCAAAGAAATAGTTTTAAAAAAATCACTGAATTCACCAAAAAAGCTCAATCAAAACAACTGGCAGTATGTATATATTCATACATGCCCAAGTGGGCAAGGTCTATCTACAACGCAACTCAAAAGGCTTAGCTTCAGGGGACTCTTGGGTTCTACCATGAGTTACCCACCAACCACCTGCATAAAAACATAAACTGTTTAAAACCTGTACACACGTACATAAAATCTGTTTAAAACCTGTACACACGTGATATGCATTGCACTAAAATACAATTTGCTGAAAACATTCTGAATGGGTCAGCAGATCTCACGGCGTACCCATATGTATACTCAACTTTTCCTCTGTGTTGAGATCCTGTGGCTCCTTCGTTTCTTACTCAATAATGAGATTAGATTCTAACCTCAATAGGGATGTCTCTATTCCTTTCCTAGTCATTGGAGGGATTCTTTAAATGTCACTTGCTATGTTGTTATAAGTGTAGTAATGAAATGTATTCTCACATTCATCTTGGCATTCTTCTTCCCATCTTTTATTAGCTCATCCCTGATTACTTCACTTGTATGGAAACTGCAACCAGTACAGAGTTAGAGTATCTCCTCTCTCTGAACCTTGATAGCACAACTTTTTGTTTCTTCCAGAAACATTCCTACAGTTTCGCTTGCCCCTCAAAAGTTAACCAAAGGGGATACTCTGTATCAGGTGTATTGGGTGACTGCTGTTAGTAGGTTAGAGGCTGTTCCCAGATGTGTGCTTTCTGTATTCACTAACCTTAAGTCTTTTCCCACTCACCTCTACTGAAATACCTAAAAATGTGATGCTCTTACCACTGATGTTCCCAGTCAAATGCAAATTCCAATTATTAAAATTCAAAGTCTCCACAAACACTGTGGCTTTACTCACAGAGACTTTCCGAATGATGATAATGTCTTCAATGAATCTGATTCATAACATGGCAAATTCATTAAAGGTGTCGATAGTGACTAGGACCCTCTCACCCCAACTGTCCATAAATAGGTTGACATAGTTGGGGGCAAAGCTGATTCCCATTGCTGTGCTTTGTACCTCTTTGTACAATTGGCCATCAGAAAATAAATGATTATTGGTCAGACAGAAATATAACATGTTTAGTAGCATTTTATTGTAGAGAAGGTTGGACAATGATCTAGCTCACAAAAAGTGCTGATGGGTCCTCGTTCCTACATCATGTGTAATGCTTGTATTAAAGCTACTCATATCAAGTGTTATCTTATCAGGACAAAACCTGATTCCCAACCTTGACTGCTAGCTAGGAAATTGTATGTGTCCTTAATATATGAAAGTAAAGAGGCTAGAAAGGGATATGGAAAAAATCCACATATCAGTACGTAATCTTCAGAAGACATCCCAAGGCACAGGCTATAGGTCTACCTGGAGGATTAGTCAGGTTTATATGTACCTGTGTCAATAAGTACAGAATGGAGATCCTAGGGTAGTCACATCTCAAAAACAAGAATTCCTCCCATTCGAAAAGGACTCTCTCCCTCCAGTCACTGAGCATTTCATTATATTTCTTATCAGTCTGGGACACATCCTCCTTTTCAGTTCTGACATAACAAGCGGGGTCACTCAGATGACCTGCGCCTTCTGTTAGGTACATAGCCTCAGACAGAAATACCATGATCCCCCTTTATCAGACAATCAAATGACTAAATCTATATTATTCTACAGATTTCTCAGGGCCCTCAACTGGCTTCATGTTAAATTAAATCTTCTGTTCTTCCCACAACCTCTAAGGTTCCTAAGGTCCTGAGTCACTACTTCATGAAAGGTGTCAATAGAATCAAAAGGCATGTTAGATATGAAAGTGGAGGTCGACTTGAAGCACTTGGGGCAGCTCAAGGCAACTGTAATCCCTTAATTCATACAAATTGAGATAAGGATCACCCTCTACTCCTGGAATATTATACATCTCAAGCAGTGTTAGGAGGGTGTCTGTATCACAGCTATTCAAATTCACAGGCTCAAGCCTACAGCTCTCCTCCTTATTACAGCTTCTCATCTTGGTGTTATAACATTTCTTCAGATTTAACTTTCGTACAAATTAAAAAAGGTAATTTCTTCTCTGAACATAGTCAAAGGAAGCTGTTGGACAAAAAGAGACACTATATGATAATACACCAAGTTCATCCTTAGCCAATGTTCATTGAGTCAACTAAATTAAAGTTTTGCCTTCCTTATCCATTACTTGGAGTTCTTTTGACCCCTTGTTGCTATTCCTATGGGGTCTTGCTGCCATGGGCTGTTCCTTCTGCTTCTTCTTGTCTGCTGCTTCCTCTTCCTTTCCTCTTTGACCTTTTTCTCATCCGGAATTTGCTCACACTGGCACCTTCTGATGTGATTTCAAAACTCTGTTCTGTTGTAGCCTTATCCTGTCTCTATAGAGTGACACTCTACTTCTCATTCCTCTGAAACCCATCATATTTTCTGCTGATCATAAGGACCCTTCCACTTCTTTATTTCTTTAGCTTTATTTCCTCTTCCAATTTCTGAATTGTCTTGTGTCCTGACAGACATATTCAACTGGCAGCTTACCCATACCCATTGAGCAACTATCTGAATTAGCTGCCCACTTCTCAAGTAATTCTGGGTCAGGATCCTCATAGGGTGGCATGATGACAATTCTTAACCTCCATGGTAATCTGCTGCAGTCAATATAGTTTTGCGCCTCCCACCACTTATTAAGTTCTTTATTTTTTGATAATTCCTCAAGTCTCTCAGACCCCTGTTTCAAAGTCACAATTGATATAGTTTGCCCAGACTCTGACCTAGTAACAATACTTGTCATTGTGTGAGAAAAATGTAGGTCTCCTGCTTGCTTTCGCCTGCTTTCCCTTTCAGATGCCATTATCGTGGACTGATATCTCTGTACTACAGAATTTCCTCAGAAAGACTTGCACGAACTGCTAGTACGTATTTTTTATACCCTGTGCATATCTGTATGCAGCTGTCCCAGTGCACAATTCAATGTCCAAAACAAGATGCGGGGCTTGTTCGGAACTTACCGCTTGTGTTCTGTGCCGATCATGTCCTCCGCATTAGTCCATGGTCATCATCTGATGCCTGCATCTCCTCATTCATTGCGGGGTGAGTCAAGGGGCATATAAATTGTTTATCCAGACAGCGTCCTCACAAACAAATACCCCTCCTGCCCTGGCACTGCTGGTATCTGGTTGGGGTGCTAGGTACCCCCATATATCCCCAAAAGCATCCACCACTCATTGGTAGAAATAGACACACCCTCTGGAGCTACTTTGAACTATAATTTATTTAGCCTGGTAACCCTGTGCTTTTAGGCCATGCCTGAAAAGCTTAGGGTTACCTTTCTGATTAAATTCTGATGCGCAGAAACTCTGGAGTGCGTCTGTTTGTAATTCAGCTCGATCGGTCAAGCAGGTGCTGAGAAAAACAGGTCTTCAAAAACATGTTTTTCACATGTCAATTCCCATTGGAAATTTTGGGAAGCGACATAGGAGGAAAGGCTGAACAGAACTACACGAAATTTGGAAGAAAGTTAAATATTAGTAAGAAAGTGTGCTTTTTGTTATTTGGTGGAAAAACATTTTTGAGAAATGTAGATTTAAATTAGAGGGATATCTGAATGGTTGGTCCCACAGCAGGACCTTGATGACACAAATTAAAAAAATAAAGCATTCTGATTGGCCAAGAAGGCTATCTTGCTGTCAGCCCCATTGGTCCTGCTGGACTGGTACGTGTGAGGTAGGACCAAGTGATCGGATTAGCTTGCTGCAACATGAAGTGTAATGTAGTGGCTGCCATTACAGGACTTGGGGACTTGGTCACTGTGTCCTTAAGGAAAAGTGAAAAACATATAAACATATAAGGGGTCAGCATAGCGGCACCCTGACCCCTGGCGCATCTGAGGGGAAAATAGAGGGGCAACACGAGAGCCAAAATGTAAAAATATATACATTTTGAGCATGGGTACAGCTGTACCCTTGCGACACCCAGTGCGGCCCACATGTGTTATCACAAGATTCCTGTGAGACCAAAGTACCATGAGACCGGGTAAGCTCCACAAACTGAAGCTTGTATGGTCTCACTATACTGTGGGTTGACTCTATGAAAACAGTTTTAAAACAAATATGAAAGATATGGGAATAGGATTCGTGGAGGATTGTCTCAGATGAGCCCTGAATCAGGTGACCCAATCGTAGAATTTGCTACACCTTTCAATCAGCCAATTGATCCACCGACCCGACAAAGTAGACACCTAGCGGCCTTATCATGGAATGTGGCGGGTTTGACTACAAAATTAGACAGCACTGATTGGTGTGATTTTGTGGATACTTATGGTATCTGTATATTTCAAGAAACATGGGCTATGACCACCCACCATAGAATGGGGTTTGTTACTCACGCTGAACTTGCCATAAAGGGTGCTGGAGGCAGGCATCTGGTGGCCTGACCATATGGGTGGGTGTCCACCTTGGGTTCTCGGTTAAAAGGATCATCACTAATAGCCGCGACATATTATGTATTCTTTTAGCTCGCCCAAACACACCCAAATTGGCAATTATCAATATCTATTTACGCCCTGTTCGTGGGGGAGGGACATCACAGACTCTAGAGTCCTTAACTAATTTATTGAACAGCCTCCCTAGCGAGACTAAGGTGTTAATAGGGGGAGACTTCAACTGCCACTACGAGCCACTTGGGGGGGTTATTCAGATATCGTCAGACGAGGATGACGCCTGCCAGATTCCATTTCCTAATGTCTATCAAACTAAATCCTGGTCACCTATGGTTATGCAGCTCACATCCTTGATGTATACATTTTCACTTAGAGCATGTAATGGTCGCTTTCCGGGGGATAGTCCAGGAAAGTGTACTTATAATGGAATGGGCCATTCGTCAATAATCGATTACTTTATGGCTAGTTTGTCTTTATGGCCACTGATTTGTAACTTCCATGTACACGATCGCTCGGAAAATGATCATAATCCTTTGGTGGTGGAGCTGGATCTGCCACATCCTGAGGCGGTGCAACAAGAGGCTGACACCGTTTCTAGCAATATTAGGATTATACAGGGTGGTAAAAGAATCCGCTGGGCCTCTATTAAGACTTCACCAGAAAATCTGGCTTTGATGTACAAAAGTGTAATTCCTCAGCTAGAGCGGTTGTCAGCACTGTACGAGAGTGTCCCAAATTTTGCGGAAGGCGCTAAAGTTTTAGAAATTCATAAAGAATTAATGACGGCCTTGGCGGGCAGTTTCTACAAACCCTCCAACCAGAGCCAACGGCAGCCACGGGACTCTAATCCCTGGTATAACCAGTCATGTAGGAGGGCGAAAACTACTTTAGTATACGCTCTTAAAACAGGCAGTAGGACTTCCATTATGACTACAAGGAAGGCTTATAAGGATCTCCTGTTCCATGCAAAATCTGAATGGGAAACTGAAAGATGGCATGCAATCAAACAGGCATTAATTGCGAAAGATGCTCGATCCTTTTGGAATCTGGTACACACTGGGAAGGTAGAGGGCAAGTCTAAGATCGACCCTAACATCGCTGAGGAAGCTTGGTGTGCTTACTTTAGAGATCTTTATTCTAGTCCCGCTTCCCTAACTATTGACTTACCAAGTTTTCCCCTGAGGTTGGATCCAAGCTGGCACCCTCCTTGATTTACTTTGTCGGAAGTGACACTAGCGGTACTAGCACTGAAACCCAATAAGGCCCCGGGGTTGGATAGGATTCCTGGTGATCTCTACAGAGATGAGCTGAAGATATGGGGCCCTTACTTGACTGTCCTATTTAACGCCATTTTGGATGGACAAGAACTCCCTAGCACCTGGCTGGGGGCCGAAATCATTCCGGTTTATAAAAAGGGCTCTCCGCTGGTACCATCAAATTATAGGCCAATTAGCCTTATTGATGTCACACAAAAAATCTATGCCAGACTCCTTTTACAACGCCTGCAGGATTGGATTATAGAGAACAATATTCTCTACCACCTGCAAGCAGGGTTCAGAGCCAAAACATCGACCATTGACCAACTACTACGGCTCCAGGTACTTTACTGGAAGCATGTGGTCCTGGATGGGGGCAGCCTGTACCTAACGTTTGTGGACCTCAAATCCGCCTTTGATATGGTGGATAGGAACCAACTGTGGAGCATACTAACTAATATGGGGATTCCTCCTTACCTGTGCCATCAATTTAAAAGACTCCATGAAGGAACCTTTGCGAAGGTACGCTTTGGTAAATCTGGTCAGCTGACTAGAGCATTCCCAATCGAGAAGGGAGTCAGGCAGGGGTGTGTACTTGCCCCCACTCTATTTTCCCTCTTTCTAAATGGCCTTATAGATGAATTGACCAGCGCAAAAAATATTGATGCCCCCAATCTAGCTGGCGGTAAATTCCCTGCACTAATGTTTGCGGACGACACCCTGCTGCTTTCAAAAACACCAATGGGGATGCAGCGGGTGTTAGACCAATTTACCGAATTCTGTAAGAAAAGGAATCTGGTGATTAACATAGATAAAACAAAGTACATGGTGTTTAACGCCAGCACAATCAATTGCCCTCACCCGAAAATGGATGGACGACCCCTGGAAAGGGTAAGTAACTTTGTCTACCTAGGTTTGACGCTGAACGACAAAATGGGGTGGGACACCCAAATGTCTAAGGCTAATTTAGGGCTTTCACAGTCCGCGGGGGGAATCTTAAGAGTGCAGAAAACTTGTGTGCATAAACTAGTGAGTGCACCGCTAGAAATATATAAAGTTCACGCCAGATCTTCCACTCTCTACGGGGCGGAACTCTGGGGGCACCGACCAGCAATTGAGATCGGTGTTACTGAGAATAACTTTATTAGACAGTTGCTTTCTCTACCAAAAAGCACACCGCTAATTCCACTAAGGCTGGATCTAAACCTGAGGCCAATTGCAGAAGCAATTGCCTCTCGCCCACTTCTCTATTGGCGAAGATTGTGGAGTGTCCCGGAGCTTGAGAGCTATAGAGAAGAACTGAAGACCGTGATGGCCTGTCAGGGTGTAGACAGGATACAGTGGCTATCATTCATAAGGGGGCAGGCGACCAGGATTGGCATGGAGAACTTGTGGTCCAATCCGGAGGCCGCATGCCAAGCTACCTCGAGACAAACCCTGGCTGAGACCATAAAACACTATAATCTACAAGAAGCTCTCCAATCAGCCAGGCCCTCCAGTCTCACCGATAGTTTCTTAGAGCTTAAGAACGTTTACAGCTTTGAGAAGGAATTAGATATGATTGAACCGGTTCTAGCAAAGAAGCTGTATCTACAGTTTAGATACGGCACACTGCCTCTGCACTCATACACAGACAAATGGAAAGAGGGTCCAGCTCGCCCCTGCCCTGGATGCGAAAACCCTAACGAGACCTTAATGCATGTAATCTTGTTCTGTCCTGCCTACTGTAACAGTAGAAAGAAATGGATTATACAGCTATATGTGAACCTGGGAGTTAGGAATTATCTAGAGTTTTTTAGAATTTTAAAATCTGATACTAATGCACTAATAGTTACAGCTATTGCTAAGTTCCTGTTTTCTATGTGGTTAACAAGACGGAGAATGTTTCGGAAGTAACAAAGCTTCCTGGTTTGTTGTTAGATAACTCACCCAGGAAAACTTTGGGTTTCTACTGTATTTTAACTTTTTAATCTGTTAATATATAACTTATTGTCTTAAATATCTTAACGGGACTCCGCCACTAAATGGAAACTTGTGGACTATGTTTTTGAACTGGGATGTAACATGTGTATTATTTTATTGCTTAAAATGTGTTTTTTTTTGTTGTTGTACTTTTATGGTTCATAAACAAACCGAAATAAAGTTTAGAATGAATGAATGTTATCACAAGATTCCTGTGAGACCAAAGTACCATGAGACCGGGTAAGCTCCACAAACTGAAGCTTGTATGGTCTCACTATACTGTGGGTTGACTCTATGAAAACAGTTTTAAAACAAATATGAAAGATATGGGAATAGGATTCGTGGAGGATTGTCTCCCTGTGGGACATGACAGACATGAGAAACATTATACACTTTTTTTCTGGTTTTCAACCAGTACAGGTGGTTTTGACAGCAACCTTTTCTTAAACTACTTTAGATTTTTTTAAATTGGTTTTGGATTGAACTAAAAAAGGAGTAAAATGAGGCATCCAAACTTGGATAAAAAAAATGACTACGTGCATATTTTTTCATAGTCAATTACATGCAGTAATCTGCTTTCCTGCATATAAAATTAGCTGCATTCCCTGCAATGTAGTGAAATGCTCTGGTACGACTCAGGGCAGCAGCAGCAGCATCAGGAGTATTAGTGTCACCAGCCTGGAGCATGGATGTAGATGTTCCTTGTTCTTCATCACACTTTCGCTTTGCAGAGATTAGCTGCCTGCTCTGGCAAGACAGCATGTGTTTGATCATGCCAGAAGTTCCAAAAGAGTACTTCTTCTAGGTTCCGGTGGAGAATTCTCGATCACAGATCTTGAATGTCAAAATCTCTGCAAAAACGTTCTTTTCCTCTCAGGAATTGTAAAACATGTCCCACACAAAGGACTCCGGTGTGGTCCGTGGCTCATTCTGCTGCTCCTCCTCTTCATAGGACTGTTCTTCCCTTTCTTATCCTGGTGATGCTCAATTCAAAACAATGTTGGAAAAGCAAAAAAAGCCAAGAAATACTTGAGAGGTGGTGTTTCTTCTCCAGTACCGCTCACTAAAGAGAAAATGGGTGGGAACAACCTGGAAATACATCAAATAAATGACATTAGCCAATGAGATGGTGTTGCTCTGTCTGTCATAGTTACCAAAGTACCACGAGACCTTAAAACGCAGAAATGTCACTAAAATGTTCAAGACAATTCTTATTTGGACTTGTTCGGAAACCACTAGACTCAAATTTTAAATAAACCTACCCCTTAATAGTGAACACAATTTCTTTTAGAAGTTCCAGGTCCTGCGCTGCTCCTGTGGGATCGGGAACTGCAAGGGACCCTGCATTAATGCTGGGGATCCCATGGGAGTACACTGTACCTATGGGAGGGCAATAAAAATGAAAGCAGACATTGAATCGGCCAATCAAAAGGCGGTACTAAAAAAAAAATCCCACCCCATTTAGAAGCGATCGCTTGTTATTTTGCTGACCACTGGTGCGGCAGATTTTTTACCTTTCAGCTTCTTGAAAAATAAATTAGTGCACAGGAGGTGATATGCAGATGAATGATTGCACAGTATTCAATGGGAACTACTGCCATGTGAAAGCATCTGAGAGCTATCCACTCAGAAGAAGTGAGTGGATAGCATTTTGAATATTTGATCCTTTGAATCTGTGTTCTCTACTTTTAATAGTTTTTTAGTAACTAAGCAATAAAATTTGAACCCAACTACTATCCCTTTCACAAAAAAGAGAGTGTTAGAAAGAGTAGCAAAGGCCCAAGAAGAACTGCTGCAAAAAGAAGAAGAAGAAAAATAATGACAACATACAGCCGTTCAGGATGTACTGCAGACAATGTCATAAAGTTGAGTCAGTGGTGAATTAAAAGAAAAATGCATAGCTGGGCCATGAAACAGAATCTGTAAACAGAACACAAGGTGCTGTATAAACAATAAAAGTAGAAGCGTAAAAAAGTTTAAAAAAAGTTTAAAACAATATAAAAAAATTATAAAAATGTGTTAAAAACTAAAATAAAAATGAAAAAAAATGTAATGACATTTAACAAATTACAAAAGCAGCCGTTGAAAACTGCAACACAAGTGAAAAAAACACAAAAAACAAAATAGCATCCACTCTATTCTACACATAGGAATGGGCACCCAACCCCTTGCCATGCATGACTAATCAAGGCAAAGGGTTTGTTTGCTGGTTGCGGAGGGTCCTGTGCTTACACCTGACACACACAGCTGAAGGACTTGTGCAACAGGGGGTTGCCTCCAATAGAGGGTTGGGAGCAGGGCCTGACTCTGTAGCCAACGTCCCGCAGTGCATGGCCAACAGCTGTGGTCAGTAGGACAGTTGGATGAATAGGATTAAAAAAACTGAAATTCACTAGAAAAAATGCAATGGTTAAAGCGCGATGTTACAGTTAGGTATGGTAATAAAATCTTACTTTGCGGTAAAACATTTTTTATAATTCATTGAAAAGCTGAAGGTTAAAATGATGTTATAGTTACATAATGTAATAAGACAAACTTACAACTACAAAAACCTAGAAAATTAACTGAAATAAACAGACACTAAAGTGATGTTTCAATTAGGTGTTCTAACAATAAAAAAAGACACAAAAACACTTATATTTACCAGTTATAGTTTCCTGAACTAACTATAACTTGGGCTCCTGCCAGGACTTGCTTATGCCTCACATATAACAACACTTATGACATGTTAAATGACACCGTTGATGGCATCACTAATGACATCACAAATTACATCATTGATGACATCACTGATCATACCACAGTCAGTTCATATTTATTTGGCTACAATAGTCATACAAGCTTGCAACGATAATACATCAAATTATAAAAACAGATCCAAAATACATAATCAAGCGCAAATTTAAGAAGAATTTTCATATGTGAAAACATCAGAAACATCCATGCATCCTAACTAGAATCCTCAATCTACAGCTCGGCAATACAATTTTCGGGTTTTCAGGGCCCTTTGAATAAAATGAATTACCATCAAGCAGTGTTTATTCCGATGTGTGCTGAAGTAAAGCAATCAGTGCAGGCCTGTGCGCAGCAGTGGTACCCAGTCGCGTTTCCTAGCAGCATAATAAAATCGACTGAAAAACAAAGTCCAAGGTGCTTTGTTCTGATTGGTTATCACAAGTGCATCTAGGACGACCCACAGACCCGGTTCCATGGTTGGAAACGGGACATGGAGTGTTAAGTGTGGAAAGCGTCAAATAAATCTATGCTGAGTATTATTCACAAAGACAATATAAGGCTCCAGACCTTCCACTGTCAGCAATTCAGTATGGACTTATAGAGAAAGTTTACATGATTCGTGCATGAATCTGACATTATCCCAATGATTCAAAACAATTGTTTAACGTTTTCTTTAGATGATGCACTAATAGCTTCAGGGTGAGTGAAAAGCTCCGGAACTGCCAGTGAGGGGAAGTCTCCTTTAAATGAGCGAACTAGGGGATAAGTAGAAAGTTAACCAGAGACATAAACCCCCTTATCACTGCCAGTGTAAACCTTCCTCTGATACTCATATTGATATTCAGGGTAATACCAGACCCATCTTTTATTGGTCCCCAATATAGGGAAGACCCAGCTCAGTATGGCACACATTAATGGGACAACCTGGTGACACCACTAGAAGTCTTCGCAGAAAGCTGCTCTTGACCTGCAGCAAAACCTCAGCATCTGAGTAGCCTATAGCAGCTTTTATAGATCTAGAAAGTTGCTGCTGCATTGTACTGTGCAAATGTTCTCAAGCAAGAGATGGCAAAGTATGTACATTTCTTTACCCGACCCACTAATTCTGTGTCATTGATGTAATGGGATATCTAATTTGTATTTGTGGGTTCATAAATCATAGTAAATGATTTTGTTAAATTTCTGTTCAAAACTAAATCAATCCTAAAACAAGTAAAATCATCAAGTAGTCTAGGCAGACCATTTGCATTCTGGCCAGCAGGACTGCATCACACGCATATACCTGGAAGGGATTCTGGGCATTTGCACAATATTTGCATATCCCTCCCAGTTTTCAATAAATAGTCCTCCAGGCCGTTTATGTACAGAGTGAAAAAGAAGGGTGCCCAGACACATCCTAACCTACCTTTTTTTCATTTAATGCACTTTATAGACGCATGGTTCCGGCAATAGGGGACCTTTGCTGTAAATTTTCTATGTATCTGCTTCAGCAGGGATAGCAAAAATTCCTCATCCCCTCTCTCAGCCATAATGAACAATAACTTTTATTGAATTACAGTGTCAAATGCACAGCTCAGTTCCGTAAATGCCAGATCTATCACATCCTTCCTGGCTTTGGTGTATTTCCCAATATGTAAATATAGATTTAAACATCGTTCCACTGTTCCTAATCCATGGTGGAAACCATATTGCAGTTTGGACAGGATTGTATTTCTATCAGTCCAGGATTCCAGCTTGGGTAACAAGACTCTTTCTAAGATTTTAACTGTAGAGTTGAGGAGAAATATTGGGAGATAACGACTAAAGTCATTTCGTACACATTTTTATATATCGGAACAACTATAGCCTCAGACCACATGGGAATATACTTGTGATGGTAGCCCTAAACATTTTAATTAGTATAGGTGATATTACTTTAATGGACACCCCTCAGACGCCATTCGGACTGGTGCTTTGTCAGTAGGGCTATTCTTGAAGGCAAGGACTACATCTTGTGACCTCCATTGGTTAGCTTAAATTACAGAACCTAACTTCATCAACAACGCCATCTGTTGCCATCAAAAAGGGTTCTGGGTGACATGAGTAATCTATTTTTTAAAACAGTTTACCCCATATTCACTGAAATTTGACTTTCCACCTTGGGTGACTGGGACTCATTAAACAAGGAAGATTATCAATCCTTTAAAATGCCACACTATCTTTGTTTTCACCTGCTATCACAGGTGTGCACCAAGCATTGTCCCTGATGTCCTTCTTAGTTTCATCTACCATTTCCTTATATTCTTCCTACACCCCCACGCTTCGTTAGTTATACAAGGTTTCTGTCTTTAAGGCAGCCATGGAATTCCTGTGTGTGGCAGAACAAGCTTGATCATACCACCTCTGGGTCTTTTTAGAGCACAGGTGGAAGTCATCAATATAAAGCCACTATGTGAGTGAAGGGGATTCAAAATCACAATCATGCAAACGCACTCAGCAAGCATCTGAGTTTGCATGAAGCAGGTCATAAAGTAGGTGAGCTGGATCTATTGTGAACAATTTAGTTGGAACTACTTTGTTTTTTGAATAGTCAGGAAGTAAGTAATCTTTATTGCTTGATTAATAAAAAACCATTGCAATACAGTACACGTTAAATGTACAAAAACATATATTAAAGGACGTATGTAAAAAAGACATATGGTGCCATTCATTGCCTTTGGCTTTTAAAAGATGGGACCCTGGGAAAGGACTCACTTCCTGTATTGTAGATTAAAGTGAAACTAAGGTGCAACTGCCAGTAGTCTCAACCTGGGGAGGAAGAGGGCAGGGGATAGTGAGTAAAAAATTAAGACGTGCCACTATAGTGTGTTCAGTTTTCTAGGTAAACTCCTCCTGCCCCAAACCGTTACAGGTTCATGTAAGCAAACATTGTAAACTGTGAGCCCGTGAAAGTGGGTGTGCGGCAGATAAAGTGTGGTGTACCTAGGAAAGAATAAGAAATGCATCAAGACTGTTGTCATTAGAAGGTGAAAGTGCAAAGGTCAACACATCTAAAGACCGTAGCCGATTGACAGAACTACGCAACAAAAAAAGTGCAATGTATTTACACTAGAATAATAACTGCGTCAGAGCATAGTTTGGTTAAAGTGCTTACGCTGTTAATGCTTAAAAGGTGCATGTTCATGGGTCTAGGAAGTAGGCATCTAAGGACTAAAGACGGCTGGTGGACCTATGTGCACCTAATAAGTCTTTGAAAGTGATCCAAGTGATTTACAGTTAGGAAAGTTAAAGGATGGAAAGCTGTCTGCAATGCCAGGATGATATGCCACTGGAGGCATTATGATAACAGGAGCGGGCTAGGCATGTAAAGGCGTTACCCAGTTTACAGATTGTAGACATACATAAAAAACGGGGTTTGAACTTAGATCAGAGCTGTTCATTGTCTAATTGCACCCCTTCCCTTCAGCTGCTGGTGCCAGGGCCTCCATCTTTTTTTAAAAACCATGAAGAAAGTTCACAAGTGCACAATTTAGTCTAATGTCCAATGGATCAAAGCAGGCCAACACTTCCTCCCTGCAGGACCGTATGCAGCTCTCACTGGTCCTCCATAAAGGTGGGGCACAAGCACAGTAAATGGACAATACCTTCCTAGCCCTGGTTGCATCGCCCACAATTCCACTGTTCCTCACATCTTTTCCATGCAGTTTAATAAATTGGGGGCGGAATTGTCCCCATCCTGAGTTTCATGAACTGTGCCTTGGTCCAAACATTATAAAGTTCACTTAGATAACGCTGCAGTTTTAGATGCACATAGGTATGCAGTGTCATCAGTCCTGTTTGCATTGAGGCAGGCAAGTCTTGTCCTTTAGTAGTGAGGGCTGTTGTGACCTTGCTTTTGCCAGCCTTTTGAACTCCTGATGGCCAATGGATAGGTCGCAAGTGCTCTTTAATCCAAGCATCCTTAAGGCCTGAGACAGGTGGGGCCATGCTGAGGAGCTTTGCTTAGTTTCCAGTTCAGACCGAAGGTAATGACCCAGTGAATCTTCTTTTGCTTACCTGAGTTTGTGACAGCATATCGTAAAAGCCGCCTTCTATGCCAGTGTCTGCTTAAAGATGCCAAACTCTAGCCTTATCTGGGCTGGAGATGAATGGGAGGGAAGCTGACACATTGTTCAGTAGATCTTGAAAAGCATTCCATCCAGTATTGCACTGTCCCACCCCATAGGAGCCTCGCTTCCGTCAGCTAAGGGCGGGAGAATCTTTGATTGGGCCACCTGAAAAATAGGCACGAGCATTGGACATTTTAGTTTTGTATAAAGAAACCTTTCTCCTGATTTCATTTAATTGGTCGCTGTATCTCCCATTATCATTGAAGTGGACTCCAAGGTACTTAAAGTTGAACCTAACTTTTCTTGGTCCAGGAACCACTTTGGTTTTTGTAGTCTAGTTCCTTGAACCACCAGGATCTTAGTTTACTTTTTGTTGATTGTCAGGCCATTCCTAGTTGAAAAGGTTAGGGTAGTGTCCAGAAGGAGCTTCAGGCTGACCTTGGTTCTACTAATCGGTACTGGAGCATCCACGTACAGCAGGTTCGAGAGCTGTATATATATAATTAAATTTGTAAAGCGCCTGGTTACACTAACTAGTGTGTCCCCGCGCTGTAGAAAGCAATAATCAACTCCCCACCACTGTTGTTCTTCGTGGCCGGTCAAGCGGCTAACCCTGTCCTAATCTATACCTGTTATAGTCAGATCAGTGACTTTAACTTTAGAAGGTTTAGAGCCCACACTGAACCCCATAGACAGGGTAAGTAGGTTATGATAGCATCTGGATTTTGGGATTTCTTGCCCCAGGACTTTAAGTATAGACATACTTGGCACAAACTGTCTTGTGCACAATAAGTTCTCTCAATTGGTGGCCTTGGGGTGCAAGGCTCTGTGCTTCTCCAAGTATTTGGTCCTGTCTGATTGTGAGCGAGCCCCAGCATCTCACCCCTTCACCATGAAATAAGTAGGTTATGACAACTATTGCATTACGTTGGAATTAGTGAATCAGTAAACCTTCATACTTCTGAGGGGGAGTTATTTAGAGCCTCGTCATATGAGTCATGATGAAAATGGGATTCCCCCTCCACATTTACATTAGTCACACCATGGCCAGGATTATATTGCAAAGGGTTGTATTAAAATCACCCATGCAGATGATAGCAGATCGGTTAATGTATTTACTGATGAAACTATCAATCAATCAAGTTCATTGATTATTGCACTGTACTTGTGATCGAAATTGTTATCATACACATTTATCAATAAAACATTGTGTAAGCAAGAGAACTGCACATGCACTGTGTAATATTATATGGAGATGCCCTGATAAACTATATAATTTGGCATGGATTAGCAATCCACCATTAGTCCTCCAAGCACTGAAAGGAATGGCAGTGGAAAAAAAGGTAGAATATCGGTATATATGAAAAGGATCCAATGCTCATATTTCCCCACAACAAATGATATCAAATTCCCTCATAAATGTCACCCGATTTAGGCTATTTCATTTCGAAAATACCCCCGCAATATTACACAAAACAAGGTGGCCATTTACATCACAAATATATAGATATATATATATATATATAAACTAGCAGCCCGTCCCGACGTTGTCCGGGTATGAATTGCTGCCGGCCAGTAGTATATTGTTTTGTAGGATTTTGTTTAGATAGCATTTCGTATCTGTGACAGGCCTGTGAAACGTTCCGATTCACAGTGCACTGCTGATGCACTTAAGAGTGTGCATTCAGTAGTGTGTGAACTCGAGTTTCCCTACTTTATTTTTCCTTGCAATATTATATAGCGCAAACTCGACAACATGGCATGAGCACAATTTACATTACAGAAGAACACATTCATTTGTGGTGGGCACGGGGAGACAAACCGATTTGCCTGGAATCACAGGATGTTGAGCTGATGCCGAGATTCGAACGTAGCTCCCCAGCTCTAAAGTTCGCAATTCTAGAACTTGTGGCGGGAGGTGTGTCTAAAAGTGTATGTCGGTGCTGGCCATCAATGAGAGAGACTTGTGCATTTTTCAAATGGGTGGTTAAAAAATATGAGTATGTTGCTGGAGATGTGGGCCGCCGTGCCACCAATGTACTTACCGGGGTAGGGTAAACACCCATTATTCCGCAACTTTCTTTCCGCATACCATCACTCCGCATACTTTCATTACAAGAGTACTATGACTCCGCAATGCCATTATAACGCATGGCATTACATTTTATATGCTTTTACCACGCATACATTTACAACGAAATTCGTTGTAAATGCATGAATGGTAAACGCATTTTTTTTTCTATGTTTAGATAAGGTAAGTATGGGTATAGGGGTATATGTTTTGGGGTACTGAGGTATATGTTTTGGGGTGTTTGGGTATTTAAAGGGTTCAGATATAGTTTTGGGTTATGGGGTACAGGGGTAGTTTTAGGGTTTAGGGATAGGTATGGGTTTTGGGGTACAGGGGTATTTTTAGGGTTTGGGCTAGGTTTATGTTTTGAGGTACAGGGGTATTTTTAGGGTTCAGGGGTAGGTTTGGGTTTTGGGGTACAGGGGTATTTTTAGGGTTCAGGGCTAGGTTTGGGTTTTGGGGTAGAGGGGTATTTTAGTGTTCAGGGGTAGGTTTGGGTTTTGGGGTACAGGGTTATTTTTAGGGTTCAGGGCTAGGTTTGGGTTTTGGGGTACAGGGGTATTTTTAGGGTTCAGGGGTAGGTTTGGGTTTTGGGTTTTGGGGTACAGTGGTATTTTAAGGGTTCCGGGCTAGGTTTGGGTTTTGGGGTACAGGGGTATTTTTAGAGTTTAGGGATAGGTTTGGGTTTTGGGGTACAGGGTATATTTATAGGGTTAAGATGGGTTAGTGTTTAAGGGTGTTGGGGTATTTTAGGGAGTAAGGGTGGGTTATGATTATGGGGTGCAGGGGTATTTAAAGGGAGCAGGGTGGGATTAGCACACGATATGAGACATGGCATGAAGGGCGGAACGTACCACACGCCCCCAGCATTTGTCACGCCCCCAGCACACGCCCACAGCACAACGCAGACACGCCCACAAGGGACTACTTTGCTGGTGAGGTTCTTTTACCTTTTAAATGTATATGGTGGACGTCTGCATAGCCTATGTCCTTCTGCTGCAACTGCCCTTTCAAACGCTGTATTGGATGTTGTGATTGGTGCTGTGGTTCCTGAGATTACCCGCCTCAAAGGTTAGGGCTCTCTCCTTATTATATTAGTATGGATATACATATATATATATATATACATATATATATATATATATATACATATATATATATATATATATATATATATATATATATGTATATATATATATATATATATGTATGTATATATATATATATTCACAGAAAAAACCATAGGTTTTAGGCCATATATAGTTAGGAATTTGCATTTACAAAACCTTGAAAATTCACTGAAAAAACCATTGGTTATAGACCATATATAGTTAGGGATTAGCCTTTTCAAAACCTTATTTTACTCACACAAAACCATTGAAATTTCATATATAGTTAGTTGCACTAACTATATATCGCGCACCCGCAATCCACTGCTGATGATGTCACATATTACATCATTCATGACATGGTTAGTGACATCACTGATGACATCACTGATGACATCTCAAATGACATCACTGATGACATCTCAAATGACATCACTGATGACATCACTGATGACATCTCAAATGACATCACTGATGACATCACTGATGACAACATCCAGTGACTGTATGTTTCTGTAAAGTTAAAATATGTCTTACATATTGAAGAATGAGTGGATGTATAAGTGTCTGGAAGAAGGATTTAGTAGGTGCATGACTGACTGTATGAGAGAATGATTAAATGTGTCTTACTGAGTGCATGGGTTAGTGAAATGAAATGAAATGAAAAATTGCATTTGTATAGCGCATAACCGCCCTGGGGCCTCGCAGCGCTTGAAGATAAAATGGTTTTAGCGCAGGCTTGGGGCAGATCAGAGAGATTTAGCAAACAAATGCGTTTTTAGGGCCTTTCTGAACGAGAAGAGGTTGCTGTTACCCCGGATGGCAAAGGGGAGGGCATTCCAGAGTCTGGTCGCCGAATGGGAAAAAGAGCGGCCATCCCAACGGGCTTTGTTAATTTTAGAGGAGGTGGCCAGCTGCAGGGTACCAGACCGAAGGGGGCGTGTTGGAACATAAGGCGTAACTAGAGGGTGCAGAATCGCTGGGCCTACACGGTGGAAGGATTTGTGCATGATGCACAGAGCTTTGAACTGCACTCTGGCAGCCATTGGGAGCCAATGAAGGTCCTTCAGAGCCTTCCTCGCCGACTGCCGACGGGACAGATTGAACAATAGGCGGGCCGCACTGTTTTGTGTGACCTGGAGCCTCTGAAGGACCGAAGCCGGTGCTCCCAGGTAGAGAGCGTTCCCGTAATCCAGGCGAGAGAGAATGAGGGCCTGGACCATGATCCTCCTCGCCTGGAAAGGGAGCAAAGGGAGCACCCGCCGGAGCATCCTCATTAGTCCGAAGCAAGTGGCAGCAGTCTTAGTAGCCTGGACAGAGAAATCAAGGGCAGTGTCAAGCCAGATCCCGAGGCTCTTTATCTGGGACTTGGGCGCAGAAGGAGCGCCAAGACATGGTGCCAAGACATTAGTGACTAAACTGTCTTAATTTGTGCATCATTATATCTGTTGTTCTACAAACTGCTGCATGTGTTGATCAGTAGCTATATGAGTAACTGTATGGGTTATTCATTGGTTGTCCAAGTATTTGTATGGGAAACTGAGTGTGTGTGTATGGGTGGCTGGGAGGTGTGTGACTCTGTACATAGATGTGTGAGTAGTTGATTCACTATATGTATGGGTTCAAAAGTGCATGTGGAAACAGCTGTATGGGCGGTTGACTGTGCATGAGTGTATTAGTGAGTGAATGGATATCTCAGTGCTACATGTCAAAGTAAGTACATATGTAAAACACAGTACATGTGAGAGTTGACATATATAAATAACTGTGCATAAGAGCCAGTGAATGTGTGAGTGGCTGTATGGATCATTGTGAACATGTATCAGGGATTGTATAAGAGAGTAAATATGTGTTAGTATATGTTTGAATAAGTAAGGTGTGTATAACTGTATAGTTGAGAAAATGGAGGTGTGATTGATTTTTTGCATAACTGACTAGGTGTGTGAGTAACTCCATGGATGAGTGACAGTCTGTGACTGTCTGTTTACACTGATTGTATCTAAGGTTATATTAGAGTCTGAAGAGGTTCATGGTATTATCACATGAATGATATCATCAGTGATGTGATCAGTCATGTCAAATGAGATGTTATCAGTGATTTTATCAGTGATGTCATTTGAGATGTCATCAGTGATGTCATCAGTGATGTCATTTGAGATGTCATCAGTGATGTCATTTGAGATGTCATCAGTGATGTCATCAGTGATGCCACTAACCATGTCATGAATGATGTAATATGTGACATCATCAGCAGTGGATTGCGGGTGCGCGATATATAGTTAGTGCAACTAACTATATATGAAATTTCAATGGTTTTGTGTGAGTAAAATAAGGTTTTGAAAAGGCTAATCCCTAACTATATATGGTCTATAACCAATGGTTTTTTCAGTGAATTTTCAAGGTTTTGTAAATGCAAATTCCTAACTATATATGGCCTAAAACCTATGTTTTTTTCTGTGAATTTCAATGGTTTTTTAATAGCAAATATCAAAAGCTGTCAAATGTTAAGTACGTGATAGGTAAAAACTTTTTCGTGTTTATGCACGCTGATGTGCTTTGAACGCTGCCCCCCCCTCCCCTCTTTTCTCTTAGTAGTACTCTCTCTTTGCAGATAGTGAAGGGTAGTTAACGCATTTACAAAAGGGGGTGGTGATGAACAGAGTGTCTGAATTGAGCAGACCACTCTTACCCAGTCCAAAGATCAGGGCTTGATCCATCACCGTTATTTATCTCACTGCCCCATCCCAGTTCAGAACCTGGCTATATGCAAATCAGTCTGTCCCTGGCCCAGTGCATCATGGGAACAGGGCAGACTAAACTACCAAGCCAATTCTTTACCAGAAAGGAGACAAACTACCGGGGACCGGTTTCTGGCATTTCAGCCGTCTTCGGCCCGGCTTGCTTGAATCCTGATGGAGCAGTGAGAAAGGGACTCATGTCTGAGTATATCCTGCCACACCTATAGTGGCCAAAATCGATTTACAAAAGGGGGTGGTGATGAACAGAGTGTCTGAATTGAGCAGACCACTCTTACCCAGTCCAAAGATCAGGGCTTGATCCATCACCGTTATTTATCTCACTGCCCCATCCCAGTTCAGAACCTGGCTATATGCAAATCAGTCTGTCCCTGGCCCAGTGCATCATGGGAACAGGGCAGACTAAACTACCAAGCCAATTCTTTAACAGAAAGGAGACAAGCTACCGGGGACCGGTTTCTGGCATTTCAGCCGTCTTCGACCCGGCTTGCTTGAATCCTGATGGAGCAGTGAGAAAGGGACTCATGTCTGAGTATACCCTGCCACACCTATAGTGGCCAAAATCGCTTTACAAAAGGGGGTGGTGATGAACAGAGTGTCTGAATTGAGCAGACCACTCTTACCCAGTCCAAAGATCAGGGCTTGATCCATCACCGTTATTTATCTCACTGCCCCATCCCAGTTCAGAACCTGACTATATGCAAATCAGTCTGTCCCTGGCCCAGTGCATCATGGGAACAGGGCAGACTAAACTACCAAGCCAATTCTTTACCAGAAAGGAGACAAGCTACCGGGGACCGGTTTCTGGCATTTCAGCCGTCTTCGGCCCGGCTTGCTTGAATCCTGATGGAGCAGTGAGAAAGGGACTCATGTCTGAGTATACCCTGCCGCACCTATAGTGGCCGAAATCGATTTACAAAAGGGGGCGGTGATGAACAGAGTGTCTGAATTGAGCAGACCACTCTTACCCAGTCCAAAGATCAGGGCTTGATCCATCACCGTTATTTATCTCACTGCCCCATCCCAGTTCAGAACCTGGCTATATGCAAATCAGTCTGTCCCTGGCCCAGTGCATCATGGGAACAGGGCAGACTAAACTACCAAGCCAATTCTTTACCAGAAAGGAGACAAGCTACCGGGGACCGGTTTCTGGCATTTCATTTCAGATGTGGGACCCTTGCTCATTGCACCATCAGGATTCAAGCAAACCGGGCCGAAGACGGCTGTAATGCCAGAAACCGGTCCCCGGGAGCTTGTTTCCTTCCCAGTGTAAGAATTGGCTTTTGTAGTTTGGTTTGCCCTGTTCCCATCATGCACTGGGACAGGAACAGACTAATTTGCATACAGCCAGGTTCTGAAACTGGGATGGTGCAGTGAGCTAAAAAACGGTGTTGGATCTAGCCCTGATCTCTTGACTGGGTGAGAGCTTTCTGCTTAATTCAGAGACTCTGTCCCTCACCACCCCTTGTTGTAAATATTTTTGTCCACCCTAAGCGTGGAAGGGTATTCTCAGATGTGAGACCCTTGCTCATTGCACCATCAGGATTCAAGCAAACCGGGCCGAAGACGGCTGTAATGCCAGAAACCGGTCCCCGGGAGCTTGTTTCCTTCCCAGTGTAAGAATTGGCTTTTGTAGTTTGGTTTGCCCTGTTCCCATCATGCACTGGGACAGGAACAGACTAATTTGCATACAGCCAGGTTCTGAAACTGGGATGGTGCAGTGAGCTAAAAAACGGTGTTGGATCTAGCCCTGATCTCTTGACTGGGTGAGAGCTTTCTGCTTAATTCAGAGACTCTGTCCCTCACCACCCCTTGTTGTAAATATTTTTGTCCACCCTAAGCGTGGAAGGGTATTCTCAGATGTGAGACCCTTGCTCATTGCACCATCAGGATTCAAGCAAACCGGGCCGAAGACGGCTGTAATGCCAGAAACCGGTCCCCGGGAGCTTGTTTCCTTCCTAGTGTAAGAATTGGCTTTTGTAGTTTGGTTTGTCCTGTTCCCATCATGCACTGGGACAGGAACAGACTAATTTGCATACAGCCAGGTTCTGAAACTGGGATGGTGCAGTGAGCTAAAAAACGGTGTTGGATCTAGCCCTGATCTCTTGACTGGGTGAGAGCTTTCTGCTTAATTCAGAGACTCTGTCCCTCACCACCCCTTGTTGTAAATATTTTTGTCCACCCTAAGCGTGGAAGGGTATTCTCAGATGTGAGACCCTTGCTCATTGCACCATCAGGATTCAAGCAAACCGGGCCGAAGACGGCTGTAATGCCAGAAACCGGTCCCCGGGAGCTTGTTTCCTTCCCAGTGTAAGAATTGGCTTTTGTAGTTTGGTTTGCCCTGTTCCCATCATGCACTGGGACAGGAACAGACTAATTTGCATACAGCCAGGTTCTGAAACTGGGATGGTGCAGTGAGCTAAAAAACGGTGTTGGATATAGCCCTGATCTCTTGACTGGGTGAGAGCTTTCTGCTTAATTCAGAGACTCTGTCCCTCACCACCCCTTGTTGTAAATATTTTTGTCCACCCTAAGCGTGGAAGGGTATTCTCAGATGTGAGACCCTTGCTCATTGCACCATCAGGATTCAAGCACACCGGGCCGAAGACGGCTGTAATGCCAGAAACCGGTCCCCGGGAGCTTGTTTCCTTCCCAGTGTAAGAATTGGCTTTTGTAGTTTGGTTTGCCCTGTTCCCATCATGCACTGGGACAGGAACAGACTAATTTGCATACAGCCAGGTTCTGAAACTGGGATGGTGCAGTGAGCTAAAAAACGGTGTTGGATCTAGCCCTGATCTCTTGACTGGGTGAGAGCTTTCTGCTTAATTCAGAGACTCTGTCCCTCACCACCCCTTGTTGTAAATATTTTTGTCCACCCTAAGCGTGGAAGGGTATTCTCAGATGTGAGACCCTTGCTCATTGCACCATCAGGATTCAAGCAAACCGGGCCGAAGACGGCTGTAATGCCAGAAACCGGTCCCCGGGAGCTTGTTTCCTTCCCAGTGTAAGAATTGGCTTTTGTAGTTTGGTTTGCCCTGTTCCCATCATGCACTGGGACAGGAACAGACTAATTTGCATACAGCCAGGTTCTGAAACTGGGATGGTGCAGTGAGCTAAAAAACGGTGTAGGATCTAGCCCTGATCTCTTGACTGGGTGAGAGCTTTCTGCTTAATTCAGAGACTCTGTCCCTCACCACCCCTTGTTGTAAATATTTTTGTCCACCCTAAGCGTGGAAGGGTATTCTCAGATGTGAGACCCTTGCTCATTGCACCATCAGGATTCAAGCAAACCGGGCCGAAGACGGCTGTAATGCCAGAAACCGGTCCCCGGGAGCTTGTTTCCTTCCCAGTGTAAGAATTGGCTTTTGTAGTTTGGTTTGCCCTGTTCCCATCATGCACTGGGACAGGAACAGACTAATTTGCATACAGCCAGGTTCTGAAACTGGGATGGTGCAGTGAGCTAAAAAACGGTGTTGGATCTAGCCCTGATCTCTTGACTGGGTGAGAGCTTTCTGCTTAATTCAGAGACTCTGTCCCTCACCACCCCTTGTTGTAAATATTTTTGTCCACCCTAAGCGTGGAAGGGTATTCTCAGATGTGAGACCCTTGCTCATTGCACCATCAGGATTCAAGCAAACCGGGCCGAAGACGGCTGTAATGCCAGAAACCGGTCCCCGGGAGCTTGTTTCCTTCCTAGTGTAAGAATTGGCTTTTGTAGTTTGGTTTGTCCTGTTCCCATCATGCACTGGGACAGGAACAGACTAATTTGCATACAGCCAGGTTCTGAAACTGGGATGGTGCAGTGAGCTAAAAAACGGTGTTGGATCTAGCCCTGATCTCTTGACTGGGTGAGAGCTTTCTGCTTAATTCAGAGACTCTGTCCCTCACCACCCCTTGTTGTAAATATTTTTGTCCACCCTAAGCGTGGAAGGGTATTCTCAGATGTGAGACCCTTGCTCATTGCACCATCAGGATTCAAGCAAACCGGGCCGAAGACGGCTGTAATGCCAGAAACCGGTCCCCGGGAGCTTGTTTCCTTCCCAGTGTAAGAATTGGCTTTTGTAGTTTGGTTTGCCCTGTTCCCATCATGCACTGGGACAGGAACAGACTAATTTGCATACAGCCAGGTTCTGAAACTGGGATGGTGCAGTGAGCTAAAAAACGGTGTTGGATATAGCCCTGATCTCTTGACTGGGTGAGAGCTTTCTGCTTAATTCAGAGACTCTGTCCCTCACCACCCCTTGTTGTAAATATTTTTGTGCACCCTAAGCGTGGAAGGGTATTCTCAGATGTGAGACCCTTGCTCATTGCACCATCAGGATTCAAGCAAACCGGGCCGAAGACGGCTGTAATGCCAGAAACCGGTCCCCGGTTGCTTGTTTCCTTCCCAGTGTAAGAATTGGCTTTTGTAGTTTGGTTTGCCCTGTTCCCATCATGCACTGGGACAGGAACAGACTAATTTGCATACAGCCAGGTTCTGAAACTGGGATGGTGCAGTGAGCTAAAAAACGGTGTTGGATCTAGCCCTGATCTCTTGACTGGGTGAGAGCTTTCTGCTTAATTCAGAGACTCTGTCCCTCACCACCCCTTGTTGTAAATATGGGTAGTTAACGCAGGCCTTTGCCCCCGTTGTAATCCGTCGTGCCTGCTTGTCTCTCCATTTGATTGATTGTTATCCAAGCATTTACTGTTTTACAATTGATTCTCTTTGGTTCATTCTCTATTTACAAACAAGCACAAAGTCGCAATACTCTGTTTAGTCTTTGCAGATAGTGAAAAATCGTGAAAAATCGTGTAAAAAAATAAAAGTAATCGAGCAAAATCAGTAGGCCACTAATTGGATCTCTTTTTGACCTCGCTAAAATAGAAATATTAGGAACAACCCTTCATGAGAAATACGAAAATAGTGAGATGAACTGAGCTCCACACCATGAGGGCTGCAAGACAGCTCGGCTCCGTCACCCACCCCGCCCAAAATAACGACAAACCCTATGCAAATATTAAAAATATATACAACACACCAGCAAAGTAACAGGGTAAAACATTTTATTAAATAACTATTTACATAACTATTTTATACTTTTTATTGCCCGATCCGGCTAGCTCAATCGATCAAGCATGAAACTCATGCACTCTGATAGCAAGCGTTGCTACTGATGCTATGCAGACCAAAACTGGTTTTCAGTTTGTACTTTTTTCTAGATTTTTCCATCCAAGGTTGGTTGAGTTTGTAGAACGATGGCTTCAGATTTTCAACATACGGTGTGGTGGCGCGGACTGGGAGGGGGCGCTTCGCTCCTGCCCCCTCCCCAAGTAAGATTTTCATACGTGAAAGTACGTTAATGGTTTTGGTCCCTGAGTTGCTTCGATGTCACTGCCATTCTCAAATGGCATAAGTTCTGGATGTTGGGTGCCATAGTTCAGAGTTCTGAGCAGCGCTTGTAACACTGTCTGAAGCTTATTTCCACCTACTGCAGCTTCACTATTCTCAAAGTAAGTGAGGGTCGTTTGTGGACCTGACTGCATTTGAAAACAATGTGATATGGTACCTCCCTAAACCGCTTGACGGAGGCCCCCGAGGGGCGGTGTGATGGCACGGACTCGGAGAAGACGCTTGGCTCCGACCCCCTCCCCAAGTCTTATAGCACTGGTGTAGCCTGAGATCGCCCCCGACATAGGCGGCCGGCTCCCGGGGTCCGGCGGAACTTTTTGCCTTTTGATGACTCTTCTATTCTGGACCTTGTCCCACAATCCGTTTGACCTGAAGACACGCTGTAGTGGGGCGCCCCTTTACCGTTTTAGTTGCCATTCCGCCCGCTTTTGCTACACTGTGCCTCTTCCGCCATTCAGCTGTTTACCGCCCGCTCTTGCGACTACAGCGTCTCGCTCACCATGTAGTTGAGTTGCTCCCGCTCTTGCGATGCAACGATAAGCGACTGCCACAGGACTCTCAAAATGGCGGCCGGCTCTTCAGATTTGGGCGTGGTCCACTAAAATGGCCCTGGGACACCTTGGAACTCGGACGCTTCCCTGATAGGGCTTGGGTCCCATTCTCGAAAGCGTCCCCTCAGCCGTGAAGATTCTACAAAAGTCTTGGGGGCCCCTGACTCCCGCAGGCTTCTGGTGGGGAGCGGCTGCCATGTTTGCTCGTGGAATGGCCACGACGGAGCTACGAGATGGTGGTGCTCTCATGCTGACGCCAGCTTTAGTCTGAAACATCCAGAAACACTGTAGACTACCAATTCGATCAGTTCCGGTAGCGCCCCAACATGACCCGGTAGAGAAGAACTTGCCCTCCCCTCTTTGACTGATGGTTCTTGTTGCCTGTCCCCTCTGTTGTCATTTAACAGAACTTTTTGGACTGCTGAAAGGGGTTGTGTTCCGAACGCTGGTCGGTGGAGACATTTTGACTATATTCTTGACCTACGTTGTCGCGTAATGCGTTATATGACACGCCGCGTTAGCGCACCCGGAAGTGATCCGGGGCGCGGCGCGCAGCGCGTAACGTAAGCATAACAGTTCATGTGACTTGTTAATAAAACTTTTTATTGGTTCATTTTACTTTTGTTATTTTAATAATGAAAAGCTTGGTCATATGACCTAAAAAATACGCTTTTTATTGATTTCGAACATTTTTTTTTTTAAACATATATGTTATAATGTTCCAGGCTAATGTACTTTCCCGGAAAATTTACAACTGTCCTGCAAGTAAAATATATTCCTTTTTCGAGAAAAAGGGCGTTTCTTCGTCCCATGACGGGGCCGTTGAGTAAAAGAGGCTCGGCCTGCTGTCTTACTCGCCGATACGCCTGATTATCAGATTCTTATCGATCACTTTATGTTGCAGGAGTGGAAAACACAACTGCCCTTGACCATTTATCTTTACTGCGTTCCTACGTATTATACCTTTTATCCGTCATGTAATTGGACTGCTTTATTTCACTTGCCTTTTACTGATTCGAAAACAGTGACTAAAAGTAAAAACTTTACCAATGTAAATACTACTACCATGTTTTGTTTTAAAAACCTTTATTGTGAAAATGTCAGTATACAAATACGGGCCTATAACCACGTGGGCCGGCCACGGAGCAAACTGGAAACGTATATGATGAGGAGACATTTACACTGTAGAGGAACGTAACGAGCGGGCCATTAGGTTGCAAGAACTAAGGTGTCTTACAGTTGCGGAATCGGTGGACGTACATTTTGTAATTAAAATACGACAAAGCCACTTACAAAAAAATCATCTAGATATACATTTGCGGGCAAGTACCATGGGTGACGTTAATTCGAACTTTCAATAGTACAGTAATCAATAACACATCAGAACTTAATATCAATAGGGATGTCGAAATATTCAATCAATTCTCGTCCCCGCCCGCCATGAGCATCAAAACTGCATTCATATCTCGTGATATCAAGGTTGTTCAACCAGTACACAACAAGGAGTTACGAGTCCCATTTATACCGGCGCCATTTTGGGCGAGGCCGGGCAGGTCCAAGATATAGTCAAAATGTCTCCACCAACCATCGGCCAGACCAGAACCCCTTTCGGCCCTTTATGCTACAAGATGGTGTCTTCCATTCAGAAAATATTGTTGGCAGCATTTTGAAAGGAAAGATAAACAGCCGTTCTCCTAGTGAGTCTCACATTGTTACATTTAGGAAGAATGTTGAAGAGTAGTATGTTGAAAATCTGAAGCCATTTTTCTACAAACTCTCAATCAGCCTTGGATGGAAAAAAAAATCCTGAAGAATGTACAAACTGAAAACCAATTTTTGTCTGTATAGCATCAACAGCAACGCTTGAGTCAGCTTTGTGTGAAGCCGCCATTTTGATTCAATCAATAACGTCCCCCTGCACACATTCAGGGACCTGGTCGTGTCTTCAGGTGAAACGGATTGTGGGACAAGATGCAGAAAGGAAAAGGAAAAAAGTTCCGCCGGACCTCGGGAGCCGGCCGCCTATGTCATGGGCGATCTTTGGCCACACCAGGGCAATAGTGAAGCTGCAGCAGGTGCAAATAAGCTTCAGACAGTCTTACAAGCACTGCTCAGAACTCTCAACTATGGCACTCAACATCCAGGACTTGCCATCCGGATCTTGGCACCTTGTGCTGGTTCCGACCTATTCACACATCGGTCCACTACTGACATCACCTCATAAGCCAACGGGGCACCCCACGCCGACTTTCGGCGCAGCATTGTAGGATGGCCACACCAGTGCGGCAACTTGCTGGACACCACCTCGGTGCCATCCGGATCTCGGCGCGTTCGAGTCACTGTACCGCAAGAGTGACCGGAACTCAGCTGGACACGCCGTCTTTCGGCGCAGCATTGTAGGATGGCCACACCAGTGCGGCAATTTGCTGGACACCACCTCGGTGCTATCCGGATCTCGGCGCGTTCGAGTCACTGTACCGCAAGAGTGACCGGAACTCAGCTGGACACGCCGTCTTTCGGCGCAGCATTGTAGGATGGCCACACCAGTGCGGCAACTTGCTGGACACCACTTCGGTGCCATCCGGATCTCGGCACGCTGTGCTGCCTTCGGCCTACTGTAGCCGCAAGTGCGGACGCAACTCAGTTGGACGGCGAGTGAAAAGATAAGGGGCGCCGCACTGCAGCCGAGGAGCCTCCATCTTGGGGGAGACGCACAGCCCCCACTGACTGACGCAACCTTACAGGCCAACGGGGCGCCCCACGCCGACTTTCGGCGCAGCATTGTAGGATAGCCACACCAGTGCAGCAACTTGCTGGACAACAACTCGGTGCCATCCGGATCTCGGCGCGTTGTGCTGCCTTCGGCCTATTCGCACATCGGTCCGCTACTGACGCCGCCTCACGTGCCAACGGATTTTCTACGCTTTTTGTAGCCCTATGCCGCATAACAGGTCATGTGACTTGTTTATAAAACTTTTCATTGGTTCATTTTACTTTTGGTTTCCTAATGATGGAAGGCTTGGTCATATGACCTAAAAATAACACTTTTCATTGGTTTAGAACATTTTTTTTTCCCAAACGATGAAACCCCCACCTTGTTTCTGGATGTTTCAGACTGAAGCTGGCGTCAGCATGAGAGCACCACCATCTCGTGGCTCCGTCGTGGTCATTCCGCGAGCAATCATGGCAGCCGCTCCCCACCAGAAGCCTGCAGGTGTCGAGGGCCCCCAAGACTTTTGTAGAATCTTCACGGCTGAGGGGACGCTTTCGAGAATGGAGCCCAAGCCCTAGCAGGCAAGCGTCCGAGTTCCAAGGTGTCCCAGGGCCATTTTAGTGGACCAGGCCCAAATCCGAAGAGCCGTCCGCCATTTTAAGAATCCAATGGCAGCCGCCTATTGCTGCACCGCAAGAGTGGGCGCAACTCAACTACATGGTGAGCGAGACGCTGGAGCCGCAAGAGCGGGCGATAAACAGCTGAATGGAGGATGAGGCACAGTGTAGCAAAAGCGGGCGGAATGGCAACTGAAACGGTAAAGGGGCGCCCCAGTACAGCAGACGAGCCTCCACCTGGGGAGGCCTGTTCACGCCGCCTCCCCCACACCCCCCCCCGGGGCGCCCCACGCCGTTTTTCGGAGCAGCATTGTAGGATACCAAAACCAGTGCGGCAAGTTACTGGACATCACCTGGGTGCCATCCACATCTCAGCGCGTTCTGCTGCCTTGGGACTATTCGCACAACAGACCGCTACTGACGAGGCCTCCCCCCGCACCACCCGGGACGCCCCACGCTGTTTTTCTCAGCTGCATTGTAGGAAACCAAAAACCAGTGCGGCACCCAGGTAACATCACCTGGGTGCCGTCCAGAACTCAGCACGTTGTGCTGCCTTGGGACTATTTGCACAAAAGACAGCTACTGACCATTGTTGCTTCTTTTTGCCAAAAAATGTTTAAATGTATTTACAGTTTTTGTTGCGTTCGATATATTTATAAAGTTAATAAAGTTTTATAATCCTACTTTGTTGGAGTACTATATATTTTTAAAAAATCGGGTGAATGGGGCCTTGAATCGGGTTATTGTCATGTGTGGGCTTTGGAAGTGTGCTGCTACAGGATCGGACATTTCAAACTCAAATGCACGTTCTTTTTCTTACCTTTCCGAAGCATGGAGCGCAATAGCGGGCAGAGAAAGGGTGATGCAAGTGTTGAACACTGCCTGGCCTGGCAAGTTGCTGGCAGTGCACCCCCCCCGCCCGCTCCTGAAAGAGGGCACACACACACCGCCGCCCCGAGTACTTCACATATCTTTAAAAGACCATGCGCTTGTTAATGAGGCTTAAATGGTTTATCACCCCTTCTAGAGCCCCTGCATCGGCCCTCTGACGTTTCCTGGAAGAATTAGCACGTAACACAATACCAAGCCCTGTCAGCTGAAACCCCCGAGGAATCGGGTTTTTGCTTGCAGGAATCGGGAGGCGGGAGACTAGCACTGAAATCGGTAGTCTCACGCCTGAATCGGGAGGGTTGGCATATCTGGATTCTCTGCAGCTGGGGCCATAAACTACATCCGCAGGGCTAGGTGATAGCCTGGGACCGGCCTGGACAATCGGACACAGAGGAAGAGGAGTGTCAGAGGGTGCGGTAGTGAATAGGGCACAGGGTGTGATTCTCAGGGAAGAGCAGCGCAGATGGGGGGAAGTTTATGGCCCATGCATGAGAGAGAGAGCGGGGGTGACCAGTGCGTGGGGGAGATGCTTGCGAGGGTGGGGAGCCGTGCTGAGAATCGACGGCGTGCAGAGAGTGGGTCTGGTCAAGGCATCTAAAATGGCTGCCGTGCACGACAAAATTGTGCCATTGGAAAAAAGGCAAGATGGCGCATACAATGTTTATCAATAAGGATTCATTTATAACAAAATATTTTATCGCAGTGACAAATTGGCGGTCAACACTTCCTGATTTCCATCGAATCGAACGTTAACAGACGTCACGCAGCAAAAAAAAAAAAAAACGCTCACGCACAGCCGCTGGAAGACATGTATCAACATATATGAGCCTCCTCAGCCACCCTCAGAAAACATAAGGGATCAGGATACGTCTCCCGCACCCCCTTATACCTAGTAATTTAATTAAAACGAAACACAAAATGGCGAATTCCCGTTTCGCTACCAGTTTGCGGCCCAGTTCGCGGCCCGAGAAGCACTTCTACCGTGAAAAATCAATTTTTTTTTATTTTCCCCACGGGACCCTTTAATAACCCCAACATCATTCCTAGGGGGTCAAGAGGGGTCTACCTTGCCCCCTTTCATTAAATTCCCCCTTCGTTTTTCACCTCTTCTTCTCTCTCGATCCTACCGAGAGATATGATGGCGCACGCACAGCCGCTGGAAGACATATATAAACATATATGAGCCTCCTCAGCCACCCTCAGAAAACATAAGGGATCAGGATACGTCTCCCGCACGTCCTTATACCTAGTAATTTAATTAAAACGAAACACAAAATGGCGAATTCCCGTTTCGCTACCAGTTTGCGGCCCAGTTCGCGGCCCGAGAAGCGCTTCTACCGTGAAAAATCATTTTTTTTTTTTTCCCCACGGGACCCTTTAATAACCCCAACATCATTCCTAGGGGGTCAAGAAGGGTCTACCTTGCCCCCTTTCATTAAATTCCCCCTTCGTTTTTCACCTCTTCTTCTCTCTCGATCCTACCGAGAGATAAGATGGCGGCCGCTCCGGACTGTTTAGAATGTTGACAGACACCGGAAAGCCAATCAGCTTCGCATCGCAAAGTTCCGTTTCGCGAAAAGTAAGCGGACCGAAGCGCAGCCCGGAGCGCTGTTACAGATATATATCTTGTTTTGAACGTTAATTTCTCAAAATCCACTGGAGCACATATATTGAGACCTAGCAAAGGCACATCGGGCTAACAGTCCCTACAATTTTGCCAAGTTTCGTGCAAATCCATTCAGCCGTTCGAGCTAAAAGGGAGGCCAACCACCCTATGGAAAACTCAATGTTAAAAACGCGTTTTGGGACCCCCCCTTTTTCTCGGCCCCCCCTTGACGAAACCCCCCCAAATTTTCAAGGAACGCTCAGAAACAAAATGTGCCATTTTCCTGAAAATTTCAGCCGATTCCGTCCACAAACGCCAAAGTTATTAGACATAGAATTTTCAAAAATCCCATAGGGAAAAAATCCTAACTATATATACCTACTGGCGATAGCCAGTAGGTAATATATATATATATATATATATATATATATATATATATATATATATATATATATATATATATATATATACGCTCCACTTGCACCTGCCTGTCGCACTCCTTGGCTGGTGCCTGCCAGTCGGGGGTGCACCCTACAACAATATCGGCTCAGTAATCCCTCCCCGCAAGAACACGGGAAAACAGGAAGCAGGACTCCCAGGGTAAGTTCACAGATGTTTTAATTCTCAAAAAAAACGCGCTTTCGGCACTCGGCCTTCCTCAGTAATGAGACCATTACTGAGGAAGGCCGAGTGCCGAAAGCGCGTTTTTTTGAGAATTGCGTGTTTTCCCGTGTTATTGCGGGGAGGGATTACTGAGGACGCACACACAGTTGATTAAATCAAAATATTTATTAAAAAGGACACCAGCAGCTTCAGTCCGGTATTTGGATCCATTTCATTTTCCTTGCATCCTTGCTTTTGCTTTGTTTCCTCGCTTTTGCTGACGCTTTTCGAGGCTTCAGCCTCTTAATCATAGCTGGCTTGGAATCTGCTCGGAAGGACTGTTTGATGCATGTAGGGACTTGTGGTCCACTCGAGCACCATTATTTCCTTGTAGTAAGGTTCGTCATCTTCCTTGATTTTACAGCATGTTTGTTGCCCTTCGTTGGCCCCCAGAGTGAGTTGCAGGTAAGTGAAGTCCCATCTCATGAGCTGAAAACAGGTTCGGACATAGGTCCGACCACAGCTTCGCCATTCAGTGTCTGCGATGGTGCAGTGCTGTGGTGGTTCTGAGTGGTGCTGTGGTGGTGCTGAGTGGTGCTGTGGTGGTGCTGAGTGATGCTGTGGTGGTGCTGAGTGATGCTGTGGTGGTGCTGAGTGATGCTGTGGTGGTGCTGAGTGATGCTGTGGTGGCGCTGAGTGATGCTGGGGTGGCGCTGAGACCTAAAAAACTTTATGAATCGGGATCTTTCGTTAGTGGATGCAATTTAAATATCAATACAGCAGGACCAAAAATTATCACTATCTGCCAAGATACTGGAGATGCAGCCATAAAATAGGGACTCTAAATTTTCCTTTCCTTTTATATGTATCCTAAATATGGACAACAAAAGAAGCGATTTGGAGGTATTTATTACAAACTGGTGAAATGGTTAATTCAGATGGTATCACATCAAGTAATGCAATTAAAGAGTACAAGCTATGCTTCTAGACAGTTTAAACGGTTAGTAAATTGTGAAGTGCAGCCATCTCTGGTTAATTTTGTAATATTTTACCAGGTATTTAAAAAATGGCGTGGAGAGTTGAGAAATGTTTGGGCTCCTCTACGCAACCTATCACCAAGGGATTTCACCCCAGAATCAAGCTTCACTGGCAGAAACTGAGGATACAGAAATGCTGACTGCTTAATGGAATCTTAGAAACTTATTTTTACTGGCCCTAATAGACAAGCATTTGCTTTGAGGGCAGACAGAGACTCGCTCAGGATACACCTGTCACATCTCCTACAGAATATGCAAGGCTTTATGTTAGGCGTGTCTTTAAATTAGGAGGAACGCAGAAAGCTATGTGCAAAAGTGGAAGGTACCTGAAAAATTCAATGCGTCTGAGGCACAGATATTTTGCGTTACTCAACATCACCAAAATAAAAAAAATAAAAAACTCTTAGGCGACAGCAAGGGTAAATGAAAAAACTTTGGTAAAACGAAAAGAAGCATGCCAACTAAACTCATCTAGTCGTGATGAATACAGGCCTCAGCAAGGCCCGTGAGTACAAAAAGGGTTCGCCCTTCTGTACGCATAGTTTAATAAACCTTTAAAGGTGGTACTACAACCCACACGTCACTCTACAGTATTGTACAAGGTATACACAAAGAAGGGGCTCATAAGTGGGCGGTTACAACTCAAAAGCATGATTTTACAGCCATATATGGACATTTCTTAAACATGATCGATACATGGGTGGAGTTAACGGTTCACGAAGCCCATCGAATACACATTCCAATCCCCTCTAAGCAGAAACAGATGTCACATATACTGAGCATGCGCTAGATAAGCTGAAACTATTTATAGCCTGTTGCTGGGAAAACTCCAGGGGTGACGGTCAGTGAAGTAGGACTTGCCTCGTGGCGAGCACATGGCGAAGTGTAGTATGCAAGATGGACGCCAGAAAACAAAATGGAGTCCGGCCGTATTTCCGAGTATGAGCGGGAAAACTGGAACAGAGACAGAATAACATGTCTTCAGCGAATGCTTAACATTATCGCTGTTTTATTTACAACAGACGACCCTTTCAGCATTTGCTGAAGACATTCGGTTTTCTTGGATAATCTAAATACTCATCGTTTATATTGATGCTCATCATATCCGCTATCTCTCTAGTTATAGTTTTCTTATGGGCAGCATCCGCAACAGCTTGTTTATTAGGCACGCAAAGTGAAACACATAAAGAACATATCATTGGACTGCATTGAATACATACACAACAGGTGAACAATATGGCAACAGTTATACATATTCCAGTGAGTACCTTCCAACTCCATGTAGAAATCAAGGTCCAGAACCACCCAGAAAAGGTCCAAGATCCATTTTCTTGATGTATATCAGCTGCAATCTTGTGTAATTTGTTAATGGCTTTATACACAGAAGGAGTATGGTCGGGGATAAACACACAACAGCTACTTCCGATAATTCTACAAGCTCCACCTCTATCTGCTAACATAACGTCGAGAACCATTCGGTTCTGCAACACAACAATCCTATTATTTGTAGCTCTTCAGTAATGTTCCCAAGAGCTGCAGCAGTTTGATTGGTAACAGCTTCCACTACTCTTGTTAATCGTCGTATCTTTCTGCTATTCAGAGCAGCTCCCACAAAGAAAAACAATCCTAAGTTGAAATCTATGTACTGCTGCAGACTGATGTCCGTCTGATCAACATCATCAATGGATAAAGTCCGTTTAAATCTGTTCATAGTTACATTATTCAACAACTTCAAGTCTTTATGATATGATGCAGGTGCCAGGAATACAGGTGGCAATAGGAACGATACATAACACACTCAAGACCATCCGCCTGGCAATCGATAATAGCCCTTATTCCCACATACAAAATAGGTGTTATGTGAAACAAGGAAAGTACTGTTATTCAGGCCATCAATGTTCAATACAACAATACAGTCACTAACACCTACAGGAATATGGCCTACACTCTCTACACATAAATCAGCTTATGCTTGGGCCACTGAAATCACAAACTTCTCTTGCCCATCAGTGTCTCTAGTGTTCGTGAAGATATAAGGAGTCGATTCATTATCCGGTCGATACTCTTCCCACTCCCATATAGTTCCGTTGACTTGTGGATAGCCGTCTTTATCTTGATGACATTCCTTGTTCAGTTTGAAAATCAGTCGTCCTACTGTAGGCTTTCTTGTAGCAAAAAGGAAAGTGTACCACGCTCTACAAGAGCCATTGTGAGAAAAGGGAAGTGGTATGAACGGTGTTCCCCCTTTCTTCTGATGCGCTGGCATCATCCCACATATCCAGCAATCTGTGGCGTTTGTAGCAACGTGGGTATGATGCAACATCTGAATGAAGGTGTTATTCAAATATGACTGTCGATGTTTCAACTCTTGATATGGTAGTGTGTAGAAGAAGTGCTCATCAGGGACTGGAGTAGAAACAACATACAGTTCACGGGCAGGAGCTTTCTCCTCAACAAACCACAAAACTGTAGCAATGACTGCTATAATGAAAATGAACCCTACAGAACCAAAAATCTTTCTTTTATCCATCTCAAGCAAATGTACACAGTATCTTCCTGAAACTAAAGTGTTGTCAGAACTCTTACCCCATAGGTAGCCGTTGTTTTCTTCACCATCGGTCCAAGACGGGTGTCACTACTCTAATGCATGGCTGATACCCCCCCTGCCTCATTGGCTCTCCTTTTCACAAACCTAGGGACCGTTCTGACAACTTCTCATACGATTGCAGATTATTTCCTTGGTCGCAGATTGTATCTTCTCGATGCAGGCGTTGTCTGGTCCAGGAAGAACTCCTCAGAATCGTCAGGTACCACAGCATGGCCTCTCTCCGTAGTCAGGATATCTTGATGATCAGTCAGCACAGCAGGTTCCACCAGATCAGGTTGCACTTTCCGACAGTGGATAGAATGGATCCAGTTCCTGCGATTCGTCACTCGTACTGCTGTTCTTGTGGCTAGGAGGACTTGTTCAGGGCCACACCATCTCGGCTCCAGACTACTCGACCTCTCAAAGGACTTCACAAGGACGAAATCACCAGGCCGGAGATTGTGACCTTCTCCTGTGGACCGTTCAGGGAGTGATTCTCGAACCTGTTGATGAATGGAAACCAAGTTATCAGTTAATTGTGCCAAATAGTCATTCATTAAAACACAAGGTACATCATACACTGAACTTGGTTTGGGCACCCCCCATATATTCATGGGGCACCCGAAAACAATCTCGTAAGGTGTTAAGCCCGTCCGAGAGTGTGGTACCGATCTGATAGACAACAACGCCAAAGGCAGAGCATCTGGCCAAGTCAGAGAAGTAGAAGCCTGTATTTTCGCGATCTTCAATTTAAGCGTGCCATTGTATTTTTCCACCAATCCTGCCGATTGAGGGTGGAATACTGCGTGGAACTTCTGCACAATGCCTAATCCCTTCAGGACATACTTAATAACGTCCGCCACAAAATGGGGCCCGTTATCACTCCACAACAATCTGCAAACACCGAAACGAGGAAAGAATTCCTTCAAAAGTACCTTAGCAGTAGTCATTGCGGTATTGTCCTTAGTAGGGTATGCTTCAATCCACTTGCTGAATGCACAAACCACCACCAGGACATACTTCAGATTATTACAGCGTTCCAGCTGAGTATAATCCATTTGCAATACCTCAAAAGGTGCAGTGGGTATTGCAAATCCTCCTGCTGGAGTTCGTGTCCCTTTTCCTGGATTATATGTAAGGTAAATCATGCAGGTCTGTACCACTCTCTTAGCCATGCTAGCAATTTCTGGATGCTCCCAAACTTGCGTAAGCAATTTCACAATTGCCGAAGCTCCAACATGTGCTAGCCCATGTGCCATCTGAACCATAGGTTGTACGAAGGCTGTGGGTAACTTCCACTTATCCATCCACTTATTCCTTCAACAACCCTCATCGTCCAACTCTCCATCTTTGGACCATTGGTCTCGTTCTTTCTCAGTAGCAGTCTTTTGCATCTCTCGTACTTTTTCCCTAGCATCGTGCCACCGTTCAGCTTGTGACTTCACAACATACATCGACGTGGAGCCAGGCTGCATCGCAGTTTCACGTGCTACTCGGTCTACAAAAGCGTTTCCTTGTCCCACTTTGTCTGTCACTTTCTTGTGTGCACTACATTTCACTATAGCTATCTTTTTAGGGAGCGTCAGTGCAGTCAAGAGATTTTGTACTAATTCTCCATACATTATCTGGGTTCAATGTGATGTCAAAAAGCCCCTTTCCTTCCAGAGCAGGCCAAAATCGTGTGCTACTCCGAAAGCATAGCGGCTGTCTGTGTAGACATTCACACATAATCCTGCACTAAGCTCACAAGCTCGTGTCAACGCTATCAATTCTGCTGCCTGAGCTGATTTCTGTGGTATGCGTGCTGTCTCCACTATCGTGTGTAATGTAGTAATTGCATATGCTGCAGAAGTGGTTCCGTCTGGTAACTTTAAACAGGACCCATCCACCCACAGCTCTCCATCCACATCTGTAAAGGGCGTATCTTGTAAATCAATTTGACCCTTTGTCTGTTCCTCAGTCACAAAGACACAGTCATGCGTCTCTTGCGCCTCAGGCTGAGTTGCTGGGAAGGGCAACAACGTAGCTGGATTCAATGTTGCACATCTCTTCAAAGTTATATGAGGAGCCAACAATGTCAGCTCATATCCTGTCAGACGAGCACTAGTTAAATGCTGTGTCTTTGTCTGATTCAAAAGGGCATCAACAGCATGGGGGACCAACACCAACAGCTTATGAGATAAGACTATCCCTTCACTCTGACATATTGACACAGCTGTCGCTGCAACTGAGCGAAAACACCCAGGCAACGCTCGAGCAACAGGATCAAGTACTGCCGAGAAGTATGCACAGGGGCGCTGTTTATCGCCGTGCATCTGCACTAACAATGATAACGCGCACCCATCTCTCTCATTCACGTACAATGTAAAGGACTTTGTGTAATCAGGGGTGCCTAACACTGGTGCTGAACAAAGGGCCTGACCTAATTGTTGGAAAGCATTCTCACATTCATCTGTCCATGGATGGGGAACTGGGGTATCCTTTATCAAAAGCGCTAACAGTGGTTTAACTATGTATGAGAACCCTAATATCCATTGTCTACAAAAGGAGGTGAGACCCAGAAAAGCTCGAACTTCTTTTTGCGTGGAAGGTGCTGGTGTGTCTAAAATGGCCTGAATACGATCTGGTGTAAGTGCACGCCCCTCCTTAGACAAAAGGTGACCTAAATAGGTTACCTTTGGTCTACAATATTGCAGTTTCTTTTTCAATACTTTATGATTGTGAGATGCCAAAAAGGTAAGCAAGGACAAAGTGCACTCCTCACATTGCTCAAGGGTGTCGGCGGCCAACAAGATGTCATCGACATATTGTATAAGCGCCACACCGTCAGGTAAAACAAAAGAATCTAATTGTCGTTTCAGTGCCTGACTGTAAATACTTGGGCTCTCAGTATAGCCTTGAGGAACCCTACAGAATCTGTACGATCTATTATTCAACGTGAAACTGAAAAGATATCTGCTGTCAGGGTGAATAGGGATCGAAAAGAAGGCATTTTTCAAGTCTATAACAGAGAACGTTGTTGCAGTTGGCGGGACCAGAATGAGGAGTGTCGTAATATCAGAGACCACTGGGTATTGAGGTATCACTATCTTGTTAACCTCCCTCAAATCGATAATGAATCGATAAATCCTGGTGTCAGTGTCTTTCTTCAAAATCGGTAGGATAGGACTATTGCACACGTTATATGGAACTTCTTCAACCACCCCTACTTTAATCAAGTCCTGCACTATCTGTATGAGCGCCTCCTCCCCCTCCTGGGATATCCGATACTGAGGCAGGTGCGGCAGCACAGCTCCCTCCTTTACACTGATGTGCCCCGGAGGGATGATCATCTGTTCCACGTCGGTATCGGACGTGGCCCACAAAGATTCAGGCAAAGAGGCCAGTGCAGCCTCTACGGTAATCATGTACACCCTCTCCATTGGTGGATAATTATCATTCAAAATAACACGTACTCTCTCAGGGGAGCACCGTATCGTGGCCCAAAAATATTTGAGCATGTCTAGGCCCACGATATTATCAGGGGTTTTTGGGGAGAGTAGGAATGGACATGGTGCAGCAAACTGATCTACACAAAGTGCAAGTGGTTGTGATAGTGGGCTAACAGAAGGCGTTCCATCGAACCCTATTGACGTAATTGTTGAGCCAGACAGGGGAGCCCTCGGAACCAATTTTTTGGACAAAGCGCTACGAGTAGCTCCTGTATCAACCAGGAACCGATCAGTAGAGCCCAAAACTTGTGCTGTAACATAAGGACCCCTCTGATCTACTGGCACTTCAACTGGTTCCTTACCCCATCCTACGCAATCCTATGCATACTGTGAATCGTGCTGCTCGGGAGGTGCATAATCAGACATTTGATACTGGTTTCGTCGATCAAAAACATTGGACCTATCCGGGGTCGCACATTAGACTCAAACCTAGCTCGATCATTCGTGTTGCCTCTAGGGCCTGAAAAGTTTTCTCTACCCCTCATAGACCCCTGCCCACGCTCCTGTCGCTGTGCACGCAACAACGGACACTCATTCGCCCAATGGCCTTTCTGCCTACAATACGCACATTGATCCCGGGCCAAATCAGTACGACCTGAAGGAGAGCTAAAAAAATTCTTGCCTCCTCGATCATTACCTCTACGAGGCGGCCCATATACCTGCGCTAACATAACCTTCATTTTCAGATCTTTGGATTTCTTTTCCTCACTACCCTTCGCTTCTAGTTCCTGACGCTCGTAATACTGAGCCATCGTCAGGAGGGATGCTGGTGTCGAAGTCGTCCAAGAACTTTCACTCGCTTTTAATTGAGCTGCTATACTTGGTAATAAATTTGAAACATATTTATCAACAAAAAGGTGCCGGCCCGTGTCGTCCGTGAGCGACTGACCACTAAAATCATGAAAAGTTTCCTCAAATTGTGTAAAGAAGTCTGAAACCGATTCATCTACCTTCTGCTTACATGACGCTAGCATAATCCAATCAATCTTTTTAGGGGGGATAAGTGTTTTTAATTTAGCTAAAATAGCAGCGGGAAGATCTAAAATGGGCTGGGGCGGCTTCTGTGCTGGTTTCCTCTCCCTGTCCTCATCCTCAAGGTCCGCCCATCGAGCTTTAAATGCCTGAAGGTCATCAACCTTTCGTATTGACCTCCACATATCTGGGGGTAATATAAGCCCGAAAAATAAATCAATATCAGACAGAGTCATAGTACAGGAATTCAAAGCCCCTTCAACTTCCTCATAAAAGTCGCGGGATTCTTTCGTGGGTCAGGTAATGCTGCCTTTAATGCCATAATGTCGGCCCTATTCCAAGGAGTATAAACCCAATTATAGATAAAATACCCTTGAGCATCAGGAGACCCTCTATCCGAACTAGTACCCGCTCCTTTAGGAGGAACATACAAAGGCGCCGCCTCCCGCATTGGTTTAGCATGCACTGCATCGATCTTATCTGAATAAAAGATGGATGACTGCTTCCCACCGCCAGTCGGATTCAATTGCTCCTCGCCAGCTTTCCGTTTCTGTCCCTGGTCCCGTAGCCGAAACGCTTCATCCCGTAACGCAAATAGCCGTCGGATTGCATCGGGTACCTGAGGAGAAAGAAAAAGACCTTTACGCAGTTCCTTTGCATCAGCTTTCACACCCGCTGGTTCAAGAACATCGGAATATTTCTGAAAGGCTGACACTATTTCATTAGAGATAAAATCAACGAAATATAGTTTCTCCCTATCTTCCCATGCCTCAAGCTCTTGCGATAGATCGGCAAGGGACATAGTATCTTTGTTGACCCGATAAGCAATCTTACGAAGATCAGCCATATGGTCGGTCGATAACATAGACTGCGTATCCACCTTCTGTCCGGGCAGCCTAGAATCTGGATCTCCTCCTCTCGGGGCAGACGGACCAACGTACGGGGGTGGTAAACGATCTAATAACGAAAAATCATCATCCAATTTATTAAGGACAGGATAGAGAGGCTGACGAACAGGGTACTGGCCAGATATTTGCAACCGACGTTCTTCCTCCTGCTTCTCTTCTAATTCCTTTGCTTCACGCTTTTTCACCTCATGCGCCTTCTCACGCTCACTCTTTCGCTGCTCTTTCTCAATCAGTGCTTGCTCACGCTTCTCACACTCTCGCACTTCTTTCACCCACATTCGTATACATTCAAACATATCTTGCCTCACTCGCCGCTTACACATACACTGCTCCACATACTCAATTTTCTTCAAATCAAACGATCCATACATAGGCCATTGCAACTCAGGATCCTTCTTTGTGTATTTCCGCCACAACGTGCTGAACATTATGGGGGAAAGACCAAATTTCAAGTACATGTCCCTATTCGGCGTCCCCTCTTGATTCTTCAAGTACCAACCGGTCATTTCCAAAACAGCAGCACCACTTACGGAGTGCGCTAAAAACAGGCATGTCTAAAAAAATAGTGCAGACTATGCAATATTATAATTAAATGGCACTTAAAACGTTGCGCCGCTCAAATTCACAGATCAGGAGAAATATCTCCACATTGCCCGCCTATATGGGTTGCAACTCATATATACATTCACAGAATCAATAAAATGACTAGTCATCCCAAACAAACAAACAAATTAGTCGGGGCAAGCGTAAAAAACTGCCTTGCCAAACAAGACTATCAAAGGCTCGGAGCAAGTATCGTACAGCGATTCTTACCAATCAAGAGCGTCCAGATTCCAACTGCCAAGTCTCGAATTCGCCCAAACGGCCACTACGCGGCAAACCGACAGAAGAGGTCTCAGTCGATGACCGGTGCCACCCAGATGGTCAGATCGGAAGGGAAGGAAGAATACCTCGGGATGCCAGGACTAAAGACGCCTCTGGCAGTGATCACGTCCCTGGCAAGGTTCCAATCCTTCGTCACGACCAGTCCTTCGAGCATCCGAGTCGCCGATGAGCCCCACGTGACGGGCGCCAATTGATGAATACAGGCCTCAGCAAGGCCCGTGAGTGCGAAAAGGGTTCGCCCTTCTGAACGCAAAGTCCTCAGACTACATAAGAAATTGGCACGGAAACTGGAAATATAAAAACATAGTTTAATAAACCTTTAAAGGTGGTACTACAGCCCACACAACACTCTACAGTATTGTACAAGGTAGCACAAAGAACTCGGACATGCGGTCTCCTTTTATACACAAAGAAGGGGCTCATAAGTGGGCGGTTACAACTCAAAAGCATGATTTTACAGCCATATATGGACATTTCTTAAACATGATCGATACATGGGTGGAGTTAACGGTTCACGAAGCCCATCGAATACACATTCCAATCCCCTCTAAGCAGAAACAGATGTCACATATACTGAGCATGCGCTAGATAAGCTGGAACTATTTATAGCCTGTTGCTGGGCAAACTCCAGGGGTGACGGTCAGTGAAGTAGGACTTGCCTCGTGGCGAGCACATGGCAAAGTGTAGTATGCAAGATGGACGCCAGAAAACAAAATGGAGTCCGGACGTATTTCCGAGTATGAGCGGGAAAACTGGAACAGAGACAGAATAACATGTCTTCAGCGAATGCTTAACATTATCGCTGTTTTATTTACAACAGTCGCAGCACTTATTTACAGAGCACATATTACCGGAGACTTGCATGTCTCTACCTGCAACAGTCTCTGGAGGAGTGATCAGAATTGTAGAGACAAAGGGATTTACTTGCAATCATAGAATTCGAAAGAGGCCGGGGTATACAGTCAAAATCAGGTAAAACTTGAGATAAGTTAGACAGCGGGCAACTGGAATATTCAAAGTGTTTTAGGTGGGCAGCCTTAATGTACCGTGGTCTCCTCACTTTAAAACTCTATCGAGTGAATTGTTAAATACACGCTGTGTCGGATAGACTTGACATAAAAATATCAGCCTTGGCAAGAACTTTAACTTAGCACCAACTGCTTACTTTTGAAACTATATTGAGCGTATTGTTAGAGACATGCTGTGTCTGACATGGCGGACGCAGAAACATCGGCTTTGGAGAGAGCTTAAACTTAACACCGGCCATTCACATTATGCTTTATTGAAAGCATTTTTAAAGATATATCATATCTGATATGGCAAGACGTAGACACATGGCTTTGGTGGGAGCTTTAACTTAAACCTGTTAAACGGATAGGACACGCCGATATAAACACTAATAAACTACTGTGTTCTACATCTGCAGTAGCAAAACAAGGGTTTAAATGCATTAGTGCGGTGGGAGGGTAAACGTAAAGTACGCTAACGAGGTGAAGATTATTCATGAAGTGTGAGGAGGGCTAGGGTCGGTGCGTCTGTAAGGGTCCGTGTGGGAAAATTCCCGTTCCCGAGGTTAACAAGTCTTCTTTTTTTCCTTTCCCCATTTTCCTTTTGCCCAGGCCTTCATGTTGTCTAGATCAACTTGATTTTTTCTCCCCCAAACCCTCGATTGGTACAGCTGCAGCTTTATTTTACTTTTTAATTACCCACCCTTCGCCCACTTCAACGTTGCTTTTTTTTTATATCTACATCATCACCGTTATTAAGACTGTGACAGAGCTCGGTACCTTTAATGACCGTTCTAAAATGGCTATCAGATACTGTGTAAACCCCCCAAAAACAAACTGTCTGGCAGCCTTGTCTCCTCAGGGACTGTGATTCTCGTTAGAACATTATGTCAGAAAGACATGCTTTTTCCTATGACACAAATGTTTGTCTGCTATGCGTTCAGGATTTCCACATGTCCACACAGATCAAGGCATAAAAGGGCATTCCAAGTGCATTTGCAACTGTAGAGGAATACTATAAAGTATTGGATACTTTAATGAACAGTAAATCAACATCTAAACCATTAGAAACAAGCAAACTCACCGACGCAGCCCGGCTTCAACAGGAAGCCAGGCAACCTTTGTTGGGACAGGGCGGGGCCAGACAAATACAGGAAGCAGACGGGAGTCTGCCCCGCGCTCCTGTGCCCGCCGGAAGATTTGCGTCTCAGCGCGGCACCCGCCTGTTGCCCAGAATGACCCGCTGGCTGCCGAGGGACACGCAAGAAGAACCTGGTGAGTGGGGTGTGAGGGGAATGTGTGCGTGCTGCTATGCTATGCTGTCTGAGTCAGAAGCGCACGCGCCCAACGTTATCAATCCTTAGTTGTTGGGGGGCGGCGGGGGTTCTTGGTGCGCTTGTGTGTGTGCTGTATGTGTGTGCGCACGTATGTGTATGCAACGGCGGGGATGGGTTCTCTGTATGTATGGGTGCGTGCGTGCATGGGCGCTCGTGTGTGTGTCTCTGTGTATGCGCATGTGTGTGTGGTGTTGGAGCTTCCGAGGCAGGAGATGGGCACGGCGCCGTGCGCCCCCACGAGGTGAAATCTACGCTCGTGCCCATCTCGTGTCTCACATTCCCAGAAACAGGTGACAATAGTTGTCGAGCAGACTAAGCAATGCTTCGCATTGCTTGCGTCTAGGCTCAACCTAAAAAATAAAAAAAGGTTCTATGACGCAGTCAATACTGGCCGCAGGATAAAACTTTTTTCTTGACTGTAAGCCATGTTGCACAGCAGCCTATACTCCAGTCCGTCTCCACGTCTTAGCTGGGTCTAAGTGGTGCAACGTTGTGAGCAGTAATGACATGAGACATGTCACCAATACCTTTTTCTTTAGAAGAAGAGTCATCAGTTTCTTTTCTTAAGCATTTAATTGATCTAAAACGAAATCACAAATGCCCTTAAATTTACCATCTAACAAGGATACGGAGCTATTAAAAAGCTCGCACAAATACTGTTGCATATCCCTTCAATGACTTTAAAGACCCCTCCCCCTCCACCAGGGCCGGCTTTAGCACTGGTGGCGCCCTGTGCAACAATGTTTGCTGGTGCCCCCACCCCGCAAAGACCACCTCTACCACAGATTCCCTAACTAGTATCCTTTAACTCCTTAACCGCTGCGCAAATTCCGCCGTGGTGCGGGAGTTCTATTGAGTGGGCGGGGTCATGTCGGCCAACGGACGTGCGCAGCACTACCGAGGTAGTGCTCGCGACAGCTGTTGGCCGACGCGCTCATGCAAGGGGTTAACAGTAACCCTCAAGTCGCCATAACCACTGTCTCGCAGATTCATTTAGTTTTATAGCACCACTCGTAGCAGTGTACGGTGTCAGAGCACTTTACATCACACACCCATTGCACAGAGACAATCATATTTGTGTAATCCAGTGTATACGAAATGTTAAATCAGAAAGGACTACAAGTTGTAGGAGTCATTGGTACTGGTAGGCAATTTAGTTTAAAAGTCCTTATTCTAGAAAAGCACAAACTCAGAATTTAAAACGCAACACCATTGTTAGGAGTTCTTATTAATAATAAGAAGTGTTTTCTACCCAAATGAACCGTTTTGGCAAGATTAGGATAATGAAAGACGAGGCAAAAAATAATATAGCTCCAATATATACCTTGCAGTTTGCATGTAGCTCTTTGATGACAATTAATAGCTCACAGTTTTTTATTAGGCTCTTAACCTATAAACTGCAAGTAACAAAAGGGACTCTCTGACAGAAGCCGTAATCCACCGACCTATTTACTTGATATGCACTTTGTGATCTGCATGGCCCTTAGCAGCAGGCATTTTAACCCTCTGTGCTACCTTACCATGAGTCAAACTTCCACTAGACAAACCTCCGGTCTCTTTTCAGGAAGACGATTAATCACCAAGTAATCTTGACATTTTAATTGATGCCTGAAAATTGCTGAAGGTCAGGAACGTCTTGGCAGGCGCTTTTAAAAGGATAATATACTTGCAAAAATGATGCCCCCAACGCAAGTCAGCTCCCGATGCGGTGGCACCGATCGCACTGCCCTAAAGCCAGCCCTGCCCTCCACCTGTCAAGCCTCCACCCCTTCTTCTATAGATAATGCACCCTAGAGTGAGGGCCAGAGTGGATAATTGCAGAATTCTCTGTCATTCCAACCTTGGTATTCCGTCGTGTTGTATGAGCTATCTCCTTTTTAATTTTTAGGTCGAGCCTAGACACAAGCAATGCGAAGCATTACTTAGTCTGCTCGACAACTATTGTCACCCGTTTCTGGGAATGTGGACACGAGATAGGCACGAGCGCAGATTTCACCTCGTGGGCGCGCACAGCGCCATGCCCATCTCCTGCCTCAGATTCCCGTGCGCAAACACACACACAGCCACACTCACGCATGCGCACATACACAGCCACATGCATACACAGGTACACACACACTGCATACACACACGCACCCCCCTTAAACAGACACACGCGCACAAAGACACACGCACAGACACACTCGAACACACACAGACACACGTGCGTACACCCCCCCTCTCTCCCTCCACTCACCGGGCTCTTTCCGCGTGTCCCTCGGCAGCCAGCATTCAGCGTGCAGGGATCCAGGACGTTCTCCCGGCAGTTTCTTCCTGTTTCTTTGCAGACCCCGCCCACGTCCCAACGAAGGCTGCCTGACTTCCGCTAGCACTCTGTGGCATCACGCTGAACTTTCAGTCACGAAGCAGACAATGCCGGACACAGGTGAGTGACGACAATGGTTCCCTACAGAGGTGTTTGGGTGCTGCTTGTTCTGTGTTTTAGCAGTTTCAAAAAACTTTGTCGATAACGCAGCGCCCCCAGTGTATATTCGGCACTATAACAATTATTCGCCTTCTTAAGCATGTTAGTACTGTGTAGTATATATTTTAAAGTCACACAGTTTGAAACAAACAATACGTTACGTGACAGATTACCGTGTTCCTAGACAGTAGTTGTCATGGATATCATGTAATCAATCAATTATATCTAGTACATAAAGCAGAAAGGAAAGAAGGACTCTGTTTAACTACCGTGAATACGAACTAGGTATTCGAAACGCGTAGGAACAGGAGAGATAGTGTCTGAATAAATCAGCTTTATCAGCCAAGAGGAGTGCTGCGTGATTCTTCACTTTGTGGATAATATTGTGCTTGATAGTGCCCTTGTCTCGTCGCGTGCACCAGCTAAACGGAGCCCCCTCCCCTCTACCTCCCCCACCCCCCGCAAAAGACTATTTGCGGTTTGATATATACGCTCTTCTGAAAGAATATGCTTCACTCCCCCCCTTGCCGCTTTTTTTATCCCACTTAAAGCCCTCTGTAACGCGAGGGAGGCTCCGTGTGCAGTGTTTACGCTGCAGTTAGTACAGTGTGATGAGTCTGCCATGTGATTGTCATCACATTCTGAACGGTCAGTTGAGCTGTCAGTTGAACGGTCAGTTGCTTCAGACCTACAGCATAAAACTGCAAACCATATTCCAATCCTGCCTCATTTACTGCACCATATGCATGGTGAACATCACACTGTACACAAAGAAAAAAAAACATGTTTTTCACAACGCTTTTAGCATCACCGTTCGCTCGAGCAAGGTTTGATTTTAAACGAGAAGTAAGCGCTGCGTATGTTTACAAGACGTTATGGGGGAGGGGGCCGTGGGTGCTTACAAGTTTCATTCAGGCATCTACTTTACATTCTTTTTAAACCATAAATGTCGCCTTACCTAGGAAAGCATCTGTAGCTTTGAGGTTTTCACAGGAGGCGGGATTCCCAGAATTCTTCAGAGAGGAGCTGCGAGGAGGAAGAGTGGTGACGTAGCCCCTCTTCCTGTCTGGCTAAAAAGGAATGGAATGGTGCAATCCAATCCAGTCTGTGCAGGGACGGCATCCGAATGTATTTATTTTTAAACACTTAGAACAGACAGCCGCTTGTCGGTAACCACTCACACACAGCCCCCCCACACACTGCCCCCTCACACACTGCCCCCTTACACACTGCCCACTCACACACTGCCCCCTCACACACTGACACCTCACACACTGACCCCTCACACACTGCGCACTCAGACATTACTCACTCACACTACTTTAGGGCACACACACTGCACAATCACACCCCTCACACACTGCCCCCTCACACATTGCTCACTCACACTACTTTAAGGCACACACACAGCACAATCACACCCCGCACCCTCACACACTGCACCCTCACACACTGCCCCCTCAAACATTAACACCCACTCGTCACCACAACAACATCACTCAGCGCCACCACAGCATCAATCTGTGCAACCATTCAACAACAAAAGGTTCAAATATGTTCTCTCAATGTTTCAAGCTTTATTACAAATGTCACAAAAAATGTTAATATTTCACTTCTGTTCTTCGATTTTCGTCACAATAAAATACACTGAACATAATCTTCACAAAAGTTATTTACAAAAGTTTAAGCTATTGCCATTATAAATTAAAATAACTTTAATTTAAGTATTAATTATTTTTAAAAAAAAACATTATTTGTAATATCAATACATCTTACTCACGTAAATACAACACATATTGCATTACAAATGCTATAGGTGTCACATTTGCGAAAGGTATAACTATTGGCATTGTAAATGACAAAGCTATTAACTTCGCTATTTTCAAAACCAACACAAATAAAAAAAAAATCAGTTACAATACCAATAGCTCAAACTTCCCTAATGCGAGACCTATTGCATTGCAAATGCTTGTTTTAGTTGGAGTTTGACTGGGTAGCTGAACGGCCATGTCCTAGGCGATTGACAATGAGTTAATAAATGTGCATGGATTGCAGCTGGGCAACGGTGCTTTATTACTGCTCTCAAAGTTTAAGTCAAAGTCTCTAGCGATTTTGAAGGATCAGTTATTGGGGGTCAGTAGTTGATTGTGTTGACAGAGGGGGCCTTGCAACCCATATTTCTTCTACCAGCCATATCTGATTATTGCTTGCCCCATTGCACCGGTAAGGTAGCTGGAAATATAGGCTAATGCCTAAGTCACACTGTCCCTGCTCCCAGGTAAATTGGGAGATTTTCTCTTCCACATTTATTAAGCGATTGTCAGTGCCACCAACCAGGAACAACAACAGGAGAAGGTCTGCAAAAGGTCTGAATTCTAGCACCGATGACCAACAGGGGTGGCCCAGCCCAGCCTCCTATGGGCTCTGGCGGGCTCAGATGTGGACCGTCTTCATCTGGGTGCAGCCCATAGTCACATACAGCTACTGTATGCTGTATTGTCATGAGCAATTACTGAGTTACTGAATGTACAGATGTGGATCCATAGCACGGAAATAGCGTACACCCTGAAGCAAATGTGACTGTGCATATTGAAAGGCATGGTTAACAAATCACTAAAGTTTGGGGTGCAAGTATTGCTCCTTGTTACAAATATAAAAAGCAGAGCACACCAAATGTGGGTTGCATATATATGTTTAAAAGTAGTTCAAGGCTTAAAGCCAGAGCTTCTTTCCCAAAAATCTGAATTTGAATTTATTTGAATTTAAAAACATTTGTACAGCGCTCGCATACCCAGCGGTTTCATGGCGCTAGTGGTGATCAGTGGACGACAGCAACTAGGAGATTAAGTCGGGAAGGCTTGTGTAAACAGGAAGGTTTTAAGATTTTTCCGGAACAAAAGGTAGGAGGGTGAGGTGCGTAGAGTAACCGGGAGGGAATTCCAAAATGTTGGAGCCAACACAGCGAATCTCGCTCCGCCCGCCCTTTGCTTTTTAAAGCGGGGGATGGTAAGGAGGGCCAAATGGGCCGAGCGAAGTTCTCTGCCTGGACAGTATGGCTTAATGAGGGAGCAGATGAACTCGGGAGCAGTACCCAATCTGGCCTGATACGTGAGGCAGCCGAGTTTAAACAGGGCACGCTCTCTCACAGGGAGCCAACGCAGTGTTTTGAGTAATGGAGTGACCCGATGATATCTGGGTAGGCCATGGATCAGGCGGGCCGCCTGGTTCTGTACCAGTTGTAGTCGATGGATCATGTATGCAGGGGCTCCATTATAGACTATGTTTCCATAGTCTATACGGGACAGTACCATGGCCAACATAATAATTTTTAAAGCTGAGGGGGAAAAGAAACGAGAAACTTTCCTAATTACTCTAAGGGAAAAGAAACATGAAGAAACCAAGGACCTGACTTGCGGGTGAACAGTGAGCTGGGGATTAAGAAGGATTCCCAAAGTTTTCACTTTGGACACGGGAAGTGGAGGGGCACCAAGGGAGGGGGGCCAGAAGGAAGGGGACCAAGGACTGCAGCCACCTCCGGTCAGGACCAGCTCGGTCTTGTCCGGATTAAGTTTGAGGTGGCTGCAGTTCATCCAATCTTGAATGAGCGTCATGGTTGTTTGGACGTTCAGGGCAGATGAAGGTGAATGAGACAGATTGAAGATTAACTGGAGGTCATCCGCGTAATTGAACACGGTGACCTCCAGTTGCTGTAACATAAAAAAGAGGGGAAAAATATAAAGGTTGAACAAAAGAGGGGAAAGTGATGAGCCCTGAGGGACCCCGCATTCTACCTTGCGAGAGGCCGCCGCAAAGCCAGCCAAACGGACTCCTTGAGTTCTCCCAGCAAGAAAGGACTCCAGCCAAGAAAAGGCTAAGCCTTCTATGCCCGCCGCCCTGACACGGTTAAGGAGGATGGTATGGTCCACCGTGTCAAAAGCGGCGGATAGATCTAGGAGAATCAAGGCTTGCGGAAGGTTGATGTCGATGCCTTCACGCAGCTTGTCCATGACTGAAATGACCACTTTTTCTGTAGAATGCAGGGGACGGAAGCCAGCTTGGCAAGGGGAGAGGCAGTGATTTGCCTCAATGTGAGTGCTCAGAGTAGAAGTGATGTGAGTTTCAAGAACTTTTGCAAGGTAAGGGAGGAGTGAAATGGGGCGGTAATTGGAAGGGGAGGAAGGATCGGCGTCCAATTTTTTTAAGATTGGGATGACAACCGCCGATTTGTGTGAACTGGGAACATGACCATGAGCAAGTGAGTCATTAAGAAGGGTCAAAGGGGGAGTAGGGCAGGCTAAGTAAACTTCCCTGAGGGTACAAGCGGGAGCAAAATCCAGGGGAGAGCCTGATTTGACCCGTTGGAGCAGAGGGAGGAGGGTGTCAGTGGTTAGAAGTGGAAAGTTAGTCAGTTTAACGGTAGTGGGGGGAGGGGAAGGGTCAACAAAGGTGGGGGAGGGCGGAGGGATGTTGTGTTTAATTTTAACAACTTTGTCAATAAAAAACTCGTTGAGCGAGTCACAGAGGGATTGGGACGGGGGGATGGTAGCCGTGGCTCTGGTGGATGAGGCAAGTTCATGGACAGTGGAGAAGATTTCCTTCGATTGTGACTCAGCGACCATTATCCTGTTAGAGTAATATTCGGCTTTTGCTTCCAGGATGCTCTTTTTATAGGTTTGCAGAACGGCCAAGTAGGTTGTTTTTTGGGCAGGGTCGTAAGTTCTTCTCCAGACTCGTTCGGCCCTTCTTGCAGCTAGTTTTTTTTCTTTAAGGTCGGAAGTAAACCAACGATTGGCTGCGTGGGCCCGTTTAACTGAAAGCCGCTTGAGGGGGGCGAAATCATCACCTGCCACCGTGAGCCAGTTGTTAATGGCGGCCAACTGTGGGGCGGCTGTCAGGCCGGTTAGATCTGGACAGGTTTTGGCCAGGGCTGAGCAGAAGGAGGGCATGTCTACCTTTCCCCATTTCCGAACCCAGGTGTTTTTGGGAAGGGGGGGTTTGACCAGGGGTGCTAGGGCAAGGGAGAGCGTGATGGTGGAGTGATCTGACCATGGGCAAGGGGATATAATAGGAGCTGTGGATGGAAGGTTCAGTGTCCAAATTTGGTCTAGCATGTGGCCATGTAGGTGGGTGGGACTGTGAATGAGCGGTACAAAATTCAAACTTTTCATAAGGCAGGTGAATTCCTTAGATTGGGGGCTTTCGGCAGGGTCATTGGGCCAAAAGTTTAGGTCCCCTAAAACTAATACAGAAGAATTGTTAGCTACCAGAGTGGCCAAGAGGGTCTGGATATCGGGGAGAAACGAAGGGGTGGACTGGGGAGGGCGATAGATGAGAACAAAAGTGAGGGGGGCTTGGTGGGAAGTGGAACGAGCTACAAGGAGATCGACATCGGTGATAGGAGGGGAGGGAAGGACTTGAAAGTTGAAATCAGTACGAGCTATTAAAGCCACTCCACCACCCCGCTTGCCTTCGGGACGATCCGCACGGATGGCGGAATATGTCGATGGTAAGGCGGCAAGCACATTGGGCAGGGAGTCGGTCTTGAACCAGGTCTCGGTTAAGAAAAGGAGATCTGGTTCATTAGAGTCGATATAATCAAATAGCTCGTATTGATGGTTTACAGCAGACCTAGTGTTTAGGAGGGTAGCCGAGGTAGTAAACAACTGGGCAGAGGGGGCTGGGAGTGAAGGGAAAACAGGGGGGATTGTGGGGGCTGGTGATGCTAGCAGAGATACTAACCCAGGGGGGGGAGTGTGGGGGGGAGCTGTATAGGCCAAGATGGTGTAAATAGGAAGTAGTAGAGGGGTTAATAGTACAGGGGACCCAATAAAGGCATAACTGAGACGGAGAATAGGAGATAAAACCAGCAGCGTCTCATGCCCCTAGCCCCGGCCGGCCGCGGACGGGCGCAGACGGGCTTAACTCAGGCGCAACTCCGGCGCGCCTCCGTCGCGCCCGCTGCGCTTGTCCGCTGTGCTGCCTCGTGTTGCCTGTTTAAATAGGGGCGGAGCGGCGGGGGAGTGGCAGGGCTGTGGTGGAGAGCTAAGCCCAAGTCAAGATGGCGCCCGCTGCCGCTGGGAGCCCGCGAAAGACACGATCAACCCCAGCCGGCAACTCACCCCTGAAAGCCCAAAGATGTCGGTACCTGCATAACTTTAAAAGTGAGTTAATGTCAGTTTAAAAACAATCTTAGCCAAACATCTGTCAGAAATGTCGACATTCTCTTGACAGGAGAATATCCACCAGTGAATACCTCTGCATGTGCCCATATTAAATTGTTTTCAGATGCGATAGACAAATTGTCTGTAGTGAAAATGTTTATAAGGTGTGGATATGCATTCCCAGAAATATGTTGAAGAATTTAGGGCATTAGAGATTTTTCTAATAATGTAGAAAGATGGGTTGTCCCACTTAGAGGTGGTTTTTCTCTGAGGTTCTATCCCACTGCGCCCATCTCAGAAATGTGTGTGAAGTATTTTACTAAACTACTATGTTTGTGCATATACTACTCGATCCCTACCCCCAAATATGACACACGGACTCTGGGAGAGCCTCAGCTTGCTACAGGAAAACACACAGAGTCAGTGAAAGCAGAGTTTCAGTTCTCTACCCCTTCAGTGGATCAGGTGCTCCAACATATATTAACCACCAAGTCAGGGGGCGCCCTGGATCCGTGTCCTCCCAAAGACCTGCACATGTTCCCAGACCACCTCTGTAAACAACTTCAGCTGCTCATCACTAGGAATATTGAGTCATCCTGTTTTCCGAAGGTCTGGAAAGACGCTTCTGTTCTCCACTCCTCAAAAAACCGAACCTCGACCCTTCGATCCCAGTCAACTACAGACCAATCTCGAGAATCCCCTTCCTGGCGAAAATCTTAGAAAAACACCAGAATACCCAACTTTCGAAATTTATTAAGGACTCCCAGGTTTTCGACATCTCACAACATGGGTTCCGGGAAGAACATGGGACGGAAACCGCTCTGTCAACAGCATAAAATCCTTGCCAGTTAGGAAGTCTACACCAGGAAGCCACATTTTTACATGCGGGAAACTGCCAGTCATCAGATACAAAATGGAACATATCATATGGTGAGATCATTAGGTTGAAAGGAAACTCCAGCATGCTTGAAGAACAGTAAAAACGACCTGTTGACGAGATTCAAATTGAGAGGAAATCCATCAACTGTGTTAAAAACAACACAATTAAAAGCTAATGTCCTAAATATAGAGGATCGTATCTAAAAATCCAAAAAACAAAGGAATAACGAGACACAGGACAAATTTGAAAGGGTAAAGTTTATTACATCATTCTCAAGACAATCTGAGGATATAAGAAGAATGTTGATCAAGCATTGGGGCATATTACAGCAAGACTCTGTTCTAAGCCCACATTTAGGACCTACTCCTTTGGTAACTTACCAAAAACTAAATACAACTGAAAAATGTATTGTAGCCTGTCATTGAAGGAGTTGAAAGAAGTGGAAAAGAAGGGAGGTTTTTCCTCTGCACAGATTGTACAGCTTGCAGATATTGCTGCAAAGTAACTGAATATGAGGTACCTCACACAATGAAGAAGAGATACATTGATAAGATGACTACGTGTAAACAGAACATGCCATATGTATCATATTGTCCCAATGTAAGAATAAATATATAGGGAGTACTACCTTTCCTGTAAAAAAGAGGACCCTTAGCCATCTAAAGACAATAACAAACAAAGACCCAAAGTGTTTGGCAGCGAAACATTTTGAAACTTTCCACAACAGGGAGATAGCCCTCTGCAAACTAGAATGTAATACATCAGAGATCTAGAAACATATGAGCTGGACGGCTTATATGTGGAAACATATTTGGATGTACATTTGGTTGACTATCTTAATCAATTAATTCTTGAGAGAACAAATATGTTGGTAGAGTTTCCTAAGGTGCATTGTAGTTTGTTTCTATTTATAGTATTGTAAAGTCATGATGAAAATGAAGATAAGTTCTTCAGACTTTTTTAAATGTTTAAAAATTGGTTTACAGATCGAAGGGATGAAACATGGGTGCTTTTCTTAACCTGTAAACTGTTATAATGTGATGGAAATATGAACTAACTGGTTGGATGTTAGAATTATTAGGTCAATTCATGATTATTGCATCAATTATTGAATAGAATTAAATAATGAACAAATTGATAACAGGGTGGGAGTGTGCCGATTTGCCTACATGACAAAATGAATGAAGGCCTTACAAGAGTGAAAGCTCTGGGGTTTGAGAACCTAGGGATGAAACATGGAGTTTTACTAACGTGAACATTTTTATAATGGGATGAAAACATTAACCATGTGGTTGGACTTAAGAATTATGAAAAGTAATCATCATTATTGGTAGAATTCCTGAATATAATTAAATATGAAACAAATACACACCAGGGGACACTGGGCCAGTTTTGGAGCAAGAATATGGATGGTTGAATGAGATGAATACTAAGGATATACACCTACTAGGGTAGTATTGCAAAATAAGGATTTATTATTGTCACTCACAAAAAATTGAATACAAAAAAACTGAAAGTGTAAAAAACTGGAATATGGAAGGATGACTCAGTGCCAGACCATAACAAAGGACTCCTGCTAATGATAATTTCATAAAACATACCCATACAAGTCCCAAAACTCATTTCCTATTGCAATTTTCCACGGGAAAATTGTACTGCAAAAAAATGGGTGTACGGAATTAAACTATATTTGGTGGAACGCTGGATCTTAGTCCAGAAAGAATGCTTTCTGCAATTTGATGTAAATCTCTTCAGTGGATTTTGAGAAATTATGTTTCAAAATGTATATAGTTATGTTTTACTATGGGGAGGAGACATGCGTGTGCTTTTAAAAGGCCCCAGGGACCTTATCCCCCTGGGCCAATTACTTTATTGGGGTGGAATGCAACCCCTCCGCAAGACTCTTTAAAGTCCTGGGGACCCCATTCCCCAGGACCAACCACTAATTTTTGGGAGGGGGCATGCAGCCATCCTCCCCGAGCCTTAGAAAAGCACCAGGGACCCCATTCTCCCAGGGCCTGATCAAATTAGTGTCCCAGGAACTCCATCCCCTGGATACTGTTGTGTTCCCTGCCCTGGAGAGTGTGGGAGTGGAAGTTAAACTTAATTCCCTGCCTGTGCTCTCCCGGGCAAGGAAAACAACTTTGCTCCCACCCGGTGAGAGCAGTGAAAAAAGCTGCTCTAGCTTGGAAGGAAGCAAAGCAATGGAGCCAGCTCCTTCTGACACCAGGATGGATGCCAGCTGGGTAGCTGTCAGAGCCCGCAGAGGCCTTGAGGCTCCCACCCGTGGCCCCATCAATTGGCCACTTGCCCTGGGTGCGACCTAGGCCCTCACTTTGGCTTCACCCAATACTATGGGTGCTTGCTGGGGAGCTGCCAGAACTGCAAGGCCTTGCAGCTCCCCCTATGACCTCAAAGTTAATATAAAGTTTGGGTGTCCCGGGTGGGACCTGGACACTGAAAAGAAATTAAATAAAAATAATAAATGAGATGCCAACATTTATTACTCACTGCTCCAGTAAAGGAGCACCCCATAATGCCCTGCAAGGGATTTGGGATAACATTTCTTGTTCCTGGTGATGCTCCTATAAGAGGCAGGGTACAGCCAACCATTTGTTTTAATGTTGTAGAGGGCTGCAGAGAGCACAGCAGCCCCTCAACATTTAAAAAACACTGTAGGTCTCCTGGGTCTTTGAATTCATCGCCACAGGATAACTTAGCATCTTGTTAAAAGCACTCCGAGCTGGAGCTGTATGCTCTTCAGCTGAAATGCAAGGATCCCTTGAGAATGGTGCTATGGCTGAACTTTGTGGCTTGAAAAATGTTTTAAAATGCACTCAGATTTGTTAATTTTTTTTTAAATAAAGCTTTATTGAAAATATTTTGTAATAATCACTATTATCAAAACATTGCAATGTGTGAATTTATATTATATGCATTTGATCATAGTTATTAGTACCTTTTTTGACAAGGCCAATATTTCTGCTTTAATAAAAAAGCGGGACACAGGCATTTTTTTTATCAACGCCATAGATGTGCAGATCCTCTCTATATCCACAGCACCGAAAACAAAATGTGCTATTTTTAGCCCTGGTATCAGACATAGGGGCAGGTTATGCCTACTCTGCCAAATTTGGTGTAATTCCATTCAGTACTTTATGCGGTATCCCTGTTCAATTTTCCGCTGGAAAAATTCACGGGGAAACTGCGTTTTGGGACTCCACCTTTTTCTAAGCCCCACTTGATACATCACCCTCAAAGCTTTCCAATATGAGGTTGAGGTGGAGAAAATTTTTTTGTGGAAAGTTTTGTGAAGATTTGTCAAACGGCACCAATGTTATAAGCTCAAAAACCACCTCAATTAAGCAGGGACATGCACTTGGAACTGATGCCAGAATAAACTAAATAGCATTATTAAAAATGTAAGCAAATGATGCAGTGACAGCATAAACCAAACATGTTTTGTCTCCATGAATCCTCAGTCACGCATACATGTATGGCACTTATGCTTGGGTCTAAGTTTCCATTGAAAAGCCATTTCTTCTTTTCTTAAATACTTTGGTGTCATTTGATGAATGAGAGCAAAACATTAAAAAAAAACATACATCCAAGTTGGGTTCCTGATGGCAAGTTCTGTGCAGAACTGTGAAATGGTGGCCGAAATAGAGAAAGTGGAGTTTCCATAAGTGACTTTTCCTGTTTTAACATTGATCCACTGGGTTACCAGCAACAGGTAATCCAACACCACATACTCACCTGGGCCCATAAATTCATTCACAACATACTGGCAATATCCGCTGGGGTCGTGTTTTTGTAACTATCTAGATTAGTTATTTCTGATCCCTAACTAATCTTTCACTGATCAAGGAGTTCTTTCCTCTGGTCGATGGACCATTAGTTGAACTAGTTGATGGTAAAATGACATAGAATTTACATTTTTACTTACACATTGGAAATGATCACAGAGTCGGGATGTATTTTAAATTTTATCTCAGATTAAATTCATGTGAACCACTTACACAGTACAGAACAGGCTCAGTCTCTCACAAGATGAAAGATTCAAACAATCAATCAAAATGCATTCTTTATACTTTGCAATGACACTGCATGAAAGGGAGAGGATAGAGAGAAAAGCCCATAAGCATATACACAGATATAATTATAATTGCCTAGAATGGTGTGAAAACCAACTCCCAGGCTTAGGAATTGGTAAGCGTCCCCCAGAAAAGAATTGGAAAATAAAGGCTTCAGGACAGGAATCAGGACAGGATAGGCAACTTCTCTATCACCGGCGCTTGCGTAGCACCCCTCTCTGACACTCTCTTCCTCACTCTCTTCCTCCTCAAGATTCTTCCGGAATCTTCTTCTAAAGTAATTGCTTCAGCAATTTGATTCCTCTTCAACATCACTCGTCAGTCCGACAGCATCCCGGTCTCATGCTTCAGCATCTCTGTCTGGAACTAACTAAGTAAGAACTACCTCAGTTATACCTTGTAACACCCATTAATGTTTCAAACTTATGAATTCACTAACTCTGATTGGACAGGCAAGGGGAGGTGATCATCACACCATGCTTATTTCTCATTATTTTCTTTCAGTTCTTTGTTTAAAATCCCACCCCTTCATTTTTTATACATAAATCTTTATTCCCACTCGCATTCACATTGTAATTGTCCCAAATTATAAAAGTCTCTCAGGTTCTCATCCATTTGTGGACTGTTGTTCCGGTTCTCAGGAAAGTATCCTTTCACAACCTTGGACGACGTTCAAGTTGACATTGCGTCTTCCAGTTTGATTGCAATACGCATGTGTGGTAGAACGAGAGAGAATAGACTGTGTTCACGTTGCTAGGCCCATAATAAGCACTATGGAAAGAGTCAAAAAGACAAATGTTAAAATAAAAAATAAATGGTTTCACTGTATACCATCTATCTCTACTCTAATCCCATTTACTTATTATTACACTCCCCTCATTAGCATTAGCAAAAATAGCTGGGTTTAGTTTGTCAGCAAACAGGTGGCAAGCATGTGAGTTTCAAGTGGCCATTTTGTTAGCTACTGCGCAAGTGCAGAAAGTTCCCTTCAAGCAAATGTACGTCATATTATTAGACACATGCGCACTAAAGATTTTCGGTTAGCGGCCATTTTAGAATTTCACACAAGTTGCTTATTATTAAAACACATTGGCAAGCTTCGGGTTCTTCTCATAAATGTAATATTGTGCATATTATTATACATGAAACAAGGTTTAGTACGGGGTTAGAGGTTACGGGAGAGGATTGCGTCCGATCAAGTCTCTTTTCCACGAGTCCTTGCCCCATCAACATCCATAGGATTTTTAGTTTCTCAATGTAGACAACATGGCTGAACTGAATTAAACCAAACTTGCCATGTACGTAGTAAAAGTGCCTTTGCTTGGTTTGGTGTAAATGCATTCAGCAGTTTCAGAGAAGTTAGCCTTTAAAAATTATTTCAGACTGGGCTGTTAATCTGAAATGATTGCATACCTCCTACAAGAACAAATTCAAAGTAATAAACTATACCTGATTGGACGAGGGAACTTTTCTTCCAGATGACCGTTTAGTTCCTTAAAATCCAAAGCCATGTTCAAGGACCAAAGCTCTCTCAACTGACTGGGAAACACAAAGAACCCTCTGTTGATACTAGCATTAGAGAATGATGATGCTTTGGCCCTCAAATCCTGAAAAACCAATTGGACAGAGCCTAAAGGGGCTGGAAGTAGCATCCTCTAACCCTCTTGATCAGGTCTGAATGTTCCAAAAAGAACCCCTCCTCCCCACAACAAAATTGATTTTAAAAAAAGGAGTTTGGGCTACCAGCAGAAGATTGGGTGCAGGGCTGAATGACCCTACTGCAGCCAACCCCCTTGGCCAACCCACACAACCAACCCATGCTGCGCGCCACCTCAGGCCATGTGCACTGGAGGTTAGTGCAAGGGCGTACCCTGAGATGTAGCTGACTTGATCAAATGCATGGTAGTTTCCACACTGCGGATGCGCTTTCTAAACATTTGTTTGAGCCAGTTCGTCCTTGGATAAGCCTACCTATGCTGCTTTTTTAATATTGGCGGAGCGAGCATAGAACCTAATAAAGTTTCCTTATTTTTGCTCACTCACCCAATTTTATATATTTTCACTCACCTCTTTCACACACCTCTCCTCACAGCACTGCAAATCAGTCACCCACCAAACGAATTGATGGGTAGTTTGTGACACTCTACCACTTATTGGCCGCCACCTGACTCTTGAGAGGTTATACCAACTGACCTCCCCTTGTTTGAGCCAGTGGCGTACCAATCTTTGTGGCTAACAGGAATGCCAAATGATGAAGGGCGGTTCCGTGTGGTGACTGATGGATATCCTGTAAGTGATCACTGGTATCCAGCAATTATTTTTTTCCATCAGCGCTAGACGAGTTGACACTGTTCTGTTAGATTAATGAACCACACATAGACTGGATAGACCCTCTGACACTCTTTTGTTTTTCTATAAGCCTACATTAGACATAAGACCAGAAAGTGTAGATCGCCATCGACCCTCTCTGGGATCTTGTGGCATTGCATTGTTTTCTCATTAGCTCCCACCCCACCCCCCACCCGCCACACACAGACACACACCTGCAGATAAAATAATTCACAGGCAAAGTACCAAACCGTAGCTTGTATATGAGACTTTGGCTAATGTTGGTTCACCCTCAAATACGAAGGTCCCAACTGTAGGTGCTCATTCCCTTGTTTAGAAAACCTCTGTTAAGCTCACTTCTGTGGATTTTGAAAAAAACAACTGCAAGAGTAGCTTTTTATATGCAAAATGTACGTCACTAGCAAGTTCTGGGGTGATGGACTCAGGGTCAGAACCAAGATGCCTGTCTGTCCTAGTAGGACTCGACAGAGAAACAAAATATCTTGTAGTGTCTCTGTGTAAAGCTCCCACCCATCCACACCCATAATAAAATGAGTCTTAACTTTGAGAGTCTGGAGTTGTCCATTATCCTGAGGACGAGGAGCAGGGGTACCGGTGGAGTACTGGGGGGCAATCTCAACTTATATTTTAGAAAGAATATTTTCTCACCTGCTTGGTAGGTCAGAAACATTGGTATAAACGCATATTTATGCTCCATTAAGAGTGGCATGCTGGCCCTGTAGATGGAGTGGGGGAAGTAAGTTGTCTCCCTTCTCTGTGGACAAAGCGCAAGGTTGCTCCTGCTGACTGGGAGAAGGTTGCTGCTGCTGGTTGTCTCTGTCTTCCATTTTGCATCATGTGGCACTTCTATTGACAAATATATACACTCAGGAACTCGCTTGAAGGGTGAGCTTTGCTTTCGATGCGTAGATAGCCAACTGCTCAGTTATGCAGTGTTGGACCTAGAGTTGCCAAGTCACATAGGGTAGCCTGGCCTAGACAGTCAAATCCTAGAGGCAAAAGTGTTAAGCTTGCGTTCCACCCTGAAGTAACTCAGCATCCTTCCATACCAAAAACGACACTACACCAAAATTTGTAGGAAAATACGTTCTGGTTTATAAAAATAATAATTTGCTCTCCTACTTCTTTATATCATTTGTCAGTACAGTAATACACATTAAACATTGTTGCTACAATCTACTTAATGCTGGAGATGAACCATCACTTCTCAGTTTATAAGCAATAGGGATCAATAAAAGGGCTCCCAGAGAACACCGTCTGTCCACTATGTAAGTTCAAGTAACCTCTGTGCTTCCAAGTGAGGATGGTACTGGTTATTTCTCCTGCTGCACCAAGGAACAATGGCTACTAACCCCAAATTGACTTTTTCAAGGATTCTCTCCACTACTCCTGTAACAGAAGGGTTATATGCCAACACAACCATAAGAAACCTTCATACACGCTTGGGATGTTAGGGCCACTTGTGGAAGTCTCAGGGGCTTCTTGGAGTAATTATCCACTCCTTAAACTAGAACAGCAGAGAGGAACCACTCTTCAAGACCCCTGGTCGGTAGTTCCCCGCTCTTTAACTTCCCCCAACACACTCCTTACTTTCAGTGTTGGGCCACAGTGGCCAAAGTCTCGGATCGCCGGGAAAGGGGGGGGAACACCAGCGGAATCTGCAGGTATCCGACCTTCCCTCAACTCAGCCTCGCCCGACAGACCAGCCACTCGGTCACAGAGCTGGCGCCGGGGGAAAAAGCTACACAGGCTGAGGAGATTCGATGTTCGCCTCACGCCCGTTTCCTCTTACTGCGCTGTCTCCGCCTTACTTGAGGAAAAGCGGCCTGACTGAGCAGGCGCGAGGGATCAGTGGCTCCACGACCGAGCCCGCTCAGCTCCTGCAGATCTCCTTTTCTCGCTCCGCCCTTCTCCAGGACCAGCGTTCGCTCCGCCGAGCCTGCGCAGTCCGGGAGAGTGCTTTCCTGACACAAAGCCTTTAATCACCTTTCGCCGGCCCAGGGAAGAATGAAGCTGCTTCCACCACACGGCCACACCACCTGCTGGTACTGCCCCAGTCACTCGGACCCTGTCTTCTCTCCTGGGTGAACCGCTACTCTTAAAGTGGCAGTCTGTTACCTCAGGTACGGGGGGGGGGTTTGCTGATAAGCCGGGTGGAGCAATTAGGCCCTCAGTTCACGTAGAGAACCGCAAAGGGAGGTCACAGGACTCAACTCCTCAGCTTCAGACCTTTCTTGATCCTGGTCATACACTTCCAGAGTCTCAATGAGGGCTTTACTACTGGGCAATGGACTGAGCTACCCTCCAGTTAAGTCTCCCTCAACCACTCCTAATCCTTACTTCTAGGTTTTGGGTCGGGTCAGGCGCCCAGGGTCTCCAGGAATACAACGTGGCAGGGTCAGGACAGTAACTACAAGGGGAGAAGGGTGGTGAAGCAGTAAGGAAGCGTCCCTACAATGGGAGAACAACCCTCTGGATATCCTACCCCCACCTTATGCTACAGCCTGTACTCCAGCTGACTCTCTCTTGTAAGACAAAATGGCTGCTCCGCAGCTGACCTTTTATAGGCTGGCCTCAGAAGGTCCAGAAGGGACCAGAAGGTTCTGGAAAGTCCCTATTCTAACCTATGGGTCCTGCCTTGAGATGACCGTTATGCCAGTTAATGGCGACCATTTTTTGGGTCTTGTAAATCTAGTCAGAAGAGGCACCTAGGCCTCAGGAAAAAGGACTATGAGGGCCAAAGAGCATCTAACCCCTAGTCAACACCGCAAAAATCCAGTGGACACAAAAAGATAAAAAGAAAGGTTTGAGGGGCAAAAAGGGGACAAAATAAATAATTAATAGGAGGGGCTCCCCAAAGGCAGACAGGTCTAACATGCAGAATTTGTCAATTTTGTCAGATAAATTCTGTGAGCCCGTGGGCGTTTTGGAAATGTATTTCAATCTTTGACCCTCCAAATGCTGTGGTGTTGTTAGTGCATGTTTTGACAGCCTCCATTACCTGGTTGATATATAAGGGAAGCAGCGGAGCACTGCAGCAAGTGAGCATCCCTTACATTTGCCTTTGATAACTGAGATTCGAGCTATAGTTTCGCCTGCTGGTCCCCAGCGTACTCTTGCAAAACTTCCATTATGGACTACAAGCAGGACATTTGGGGAATACTCTCAGTGTTCTATGTTGACCATATAAGATGCTTTGGGAACTTTATGAAAAGTGAACAACAAATACCACATCAAATGATTCTTTCCTCAGCACCACATATTTCTGGAGGAGGAAATAAAATTTGAATACCTGGCTAACGTCCTGATTTTTCTACTAAAACTAACCTGACAGTGAGAGAGGAGAGACACTGTTTTTTTAAAACCCATTTTCTATTCTATGGAGCAAGGAGCATAAAAACATTCTGTGGATATTATTTAAAAGAATCTTCAAGCAGTAATTGACTGTGCCATTTTTATCTCCATTTGTGAGAAATTGGGTTGTTGGTTAAGGGGAACAGGGGTCCTTAACAAGCAACATCCACAATCTTTGTCAGGGTGAACCACTAAAATGTCAGTAAATTAACCCGTGCTTAACCCGCTAGTAGCTTGGCACAAAAGCATTGAGGCTTAACTTAGAGGCAATGTGTAAATTATTTATGTAACACACAAACAGTAATAAAGTGAAAATACAACACGAGAAAAATCCCACACTAGTTTAGAAAAATAGAGTAAAATGTTATACATTATTTTACATCAAAATGACAAAAATCCGATCAGTAGAACAGGAGACATGCTATTTCTAACATTTAAGGTAAGTACAGCTCCTAAAAGCACAAAGAGCCACTAGCGGTTATCTGGTCGTGTGAGACTGGGTGAAAGTCACAAGTTTAGGCCGGCAATGGAGAGCGGGCCACATACAGGGCCCAGGTTAGTTCTACTGAAAAAGTTATCTTCTAAACTCCAGTGTGAAGAGTTTCTTTTGAGTGGAAGAGGCTGCAAAGAGCAGGGAGAGCATCATAGATGGTCATTGCTGTAGCACGAAGGACAGGCCAGGCATTGCAGGCAGTCATAGTTGTAGTGCAAAGATCCTGATGGGATGGTGTCCCAGACGGTCATTGCTGGAGCTTTGTGTTGACAGTCACCGCGGACTGTAGCTGCTGTAGAGCAAAGAGCAGCTTTTCCTGTTGCCAGAGCTTGGTTCACCAGAGTTTCATGTTGGTAGTTGGCAAGATCTTGGCATGAATGGGCCTGTTTGCTGCCATGAACTGCTCAAAACATCAGGATTCACAAACTCAACAAAAGATATGAAACTAGGAAAACTTCAGGATTTCTCCTTTTCCTTCAGGAGGAGCTCAACTATTGATATCAGTCCACCTCAACTACTGCCACACCAAGGTTCAAGGACCTGAGGAGCATCTCTCCAAGATCAGGAACTCGTTCCAGGAGATGCCAACAGGGCTCAGGAAGGTACAGTTGCAGATCTAGGCAGGTCCAGTACAGCAGGTCATCTGGGCAGTTGCAAAGAGGCCTCTGAAGCTTGTTGTGTCCCTGTAACTCAGAACAGGAGACTAGTCAGCTTGTCCCTGAAGTCACTTATGCCTGGGATGAAGGGTGCAGGTCTAGTCTTCCTTCTCAGAGAGCAGGGTATGCCTCAAGCAGCACAGTAATCCTCTGGCAGAAGGGCAGACCTTCTTCTGTAATATCCCAGCTCCAGTAGTGTACTGAAGGGTGGGTCTGAGGGTCCCCTTTTTATACCTCATGCCCATTTTGAAGTGGAAGAAATCTCTGGAGGTTTCCTCCTATAGAGGAGTCTGTAATGTCCTTCCTCCCTGTCCTAGCCCCAGTTTCAATATGGGTACAATAGTCTAGAATGAAGTCCTTTGTGGGTGAGCTGCGGCAGTGTCTCTGAAGTGCAAGTGTGCAAGTTGATATCTCTGTTATCCTCATCAAGTCAGGATGGCCCATCCTGCCAACATCCAGACCCACTACCACGTAGCTGTCTGGAAGGAATGCACAAAAACCAACTTCCACCTACACCAAGCCATAGGACCCAGGAACAATCTGCAGGGAACATATGACGATACATTGCATGCAATTACAACACGGTTGTTACAGCGCATATGTTGTTACAACGCGTTGCTATTATATCACAAACTTTTAGCACGCATATGCCTTTACTACACATGCCATTACAATGCAAAGGCATGCGTGGTTAAGGAAAACACTTGGTAAAAGTGCTGAAGGTAAGTAAATATATAATATATATTTTACCCCATCAAACTCTAAAATTACCATTACTACCCCAACACCCATAGTCCCTAAAACCCTAAAATTGCCCTTACTACCCAGTACCCTTATCCTCTAAAATCCTAAATTTACCCTTACCACCCCGATACCTATACCCCCTAAAATCCCAAAATTACCCTTTCCACCCCAAAACACAAACTCACCCTCAACCCTAAAATTATCCCTGGGACACCCAAAGCCAAACCCACCCTGAACACTAAAATTACCTCTGGGACCCCAAAACCCATACCCACCCTAAACCACAAAATTAACCCTTGCACCCCAAAACCCAAACACACCCTGAACCCTAAAATGAACCCTTGCACCCCAACACTCAAACACACACTGAACCCTAAAATTACCCCTGGCACCCAAAATCCCAAACCCACCCTGAACCCTAAAATAACATCGGACACTCCAAAACCCATAGGCACCCTGAAACCTCAATATTAACCCTTGCACCCCAAAACACCCTGTACCCTAAAAGTAACCCTTGCACCATAAAACCCAAACATACCCTGAACCCTAAAATTACCCCTGGTACCCTAAAACCCAAACCCACCCTGAACCCTAAAATTAACCCTTGCACCACAAAAACCCAAACACACCCTGAACCCTTAAATGACCCCTGACACCCCAAAACCCAAACCCACCTTGAACCCTAAAATTACTTCTGACACAGCAAACCCCATACCCACCATGAACCCCAAAATTACCCCCTGACACCCAAAACCCCATACCCACGCTGAACCCCAAGATTAACCCTTGCACCCCAAAACTCAAACCCACCCTCAACCCTAAAATTACCCATGTCACCCAAATACCCAAACACACCCTCAACCATAAAATTAACCCTTGCACCCAAAACCCAAACACACCCTCAACCCTAAAAGTACCCCTGGCACCCCAAAAACCCAAACCCACCCTAAACCCTAAAATTACCCCTGACACCCCAAAATCAAACACACCCTGAAACCTAACATTAACCCTTGCACCCCAAATAAAACACCGAACCCTAAAATTAACCCTGGCAAACCAAAACCCCAAAACACCCTAAATCCTAAGGTTACCCCCTAACACCCAAAAACCCATAACCACCCTAAACCCGTAAATTAACACTTGCACCCGAAAACCCAAACACACCCTGAACCCTTGCACCCCAAAACCTAAACCCACCCAGAACTCTAAAATTACCCCTGGCACCCCAAAAACCCAAACCCACCCTGAACCCTAAAATTACCACGAACACCCAAAAAAATCAAACTCACCCTGAACCCCAAAATTAGCCCTGACCCTCCAAAACCCATACCCACCCTGAATCCCAAAATTAACCCTTGCACCCTAAAACATGCGTGGTAAAAGCATATACATTGTAATGTCATGCTTTGTAATGGCATTGCGATGTAATGGTAGTTGCGTTGCTACAACTGCGTTGTAACAACCGCATTGTAAAGGATATTTCCCCATCTGTAGGCACTAAATGGTTAGGAGAAGAAAATGCCAACCTTCTAAAAGTATTTTCAGAATTGTGACCTAAAATCCAAATTTACCATTAAAGAGGGTTTTAAATTACAATGTCTCAGGCACCAGACATAACATTCCTACCTCCTCCCAAGCAAATGTTATCATGTTAACACCTATTAAATGTAAAGAGGTAACCCAATGTTTTCCTATTGGGGAAGTAGTCCTTGCAAAAGTAAAAAACTAATTTGAGAGTTTTCCAGGACATGTAAAACTTGAAAGTATGAGTCCAACTTTTTAAATACAACACACCCTGCCTCTTGGGGTGTTTAGAGTGACCCCGAGCGGAGATCTCTGCTCTGCCCTCGGAGTGTACGGAGATTTGCCTTCTCCACATTCCGCTGAGAAGACAAATCTCCACACACTCCGCAGCGGAGAGAAGTTGTCCAGCCCCCGCCTCCACCACTCATTTAACAAGTAATTGAACATTATTAAAAAAGAAATTTAAAACCACTTACCTGGCATACAGCATCCCTGGGCTGCCCTTTATCTCTTCTACGCCCTATCGGTAATCCTTGTGAAAAATGTGCAAGAAATGGGCATATGCGGACACGCGCACATGCACATTTCTCACAAGGATTAGCAAGACGGCGATGAAGAGGAAGAGGAGGTCAGCCTGGGGACGCTGCATGCGAGTTAAGTGGATTTTAATTTTATTTTTTAATAATGTTTCATTACTTTTTACAATGGGGGATGGAGGCGGGTGGTGGGGCAGAGAGGAGTTCCACAGAGTTTGTTTTCAACTCTGTGGACCTCCGCGTAGCCCCGCCACACACACTATGCCCGGGGTTAGTTTAGAGCCTATCCTAGGCTCTAAACCAACCGCTTATATTTATTAAAAAAAGAAGGTTTAGGCAAGACAAAAGGTTTATTTTGCCAGTTTGTAATTGCAGTTCAGAACTGCACACACAGGCTCCAATGGCAGGCCTGAAACATGTATTAAAGAACTACTTAAGTGGGTAGCACAATAAGTGGTGCATGCCCACCAGTAGCATTTAACTGAACAGCCCTAGGTGTATTGTATACCACTTTACTAGGGATTTAGCAGTAAATTAAATATGCCAATTTGATAACCGACAATTTTACAATGATTGGATGAGTGAGCACAAGCACTTTAGCACTAGTTAACAAAGAGTGCAGAGTCCTAGAACCAACAAAAAAAAACTGACCACAACAGGAGGCAAACCCCCAGATGCATCAAGCATCCATTTTGCGATTCCTTATTAGCGAAAAATAAGGAATCGCTAATAAGGAATAGCAAAATGCTATGCAAGAAGAACTCGCTCCAAAAATAGTGAATTCTTAAAATTCCTTAATTGCGAAATTAAGGAATACCCCTTCCCCCCCCCCCCCCCCCCCCCCACCCATTCATTCCTATGGGCCTAGAGACCCATAGGAATGAATGGGAAGACATTCTCAATTTGCGAATTGCAATTAGCGAATCGCAAATTGATAATGCGATTTCAAGGGTGCAGGAGTGTCCAAAGGACACCCTGTTGCACCCCTGAAATTGATCTGTGCGCATGTGTGTGCGCAACATGAAACTTTGAAAAATGCACAAAAGTGCATTTTTCAAAGTTTTTGCAAATTACTATGAAGTTGAACTTCATGGTAATTTGCCACTCCTATTAGTGAAATCGCTAATTTTTTAACTTTGATGCATTGCATTTAAGGAATCTCAATTTGAGATTCCTTAAATGCAAGTAATCGCAATTCAGCGAATTCTTAATTTGCAATTTTTGCATTTGGGATGATGCATCCCAAATGCAAAAATACCGGTCGCAAAGGGGCAGTTTCTGAGAATCTGCCCCTTTGCGAGCGGATTGTACCTTGATGCATCTGGGCCAAAATGTTTTGGGGAAAGTACATCAAGGTTGTGAGATCTAGGAACTGTTCCTATGTAGGGGTACTAGTTCTGCACCTAACCAGGTTGGGGAGATGGGAAGGCCACTTAGTATGGATTCACACATAAATCTATTGTATCGTTCCCATAGCACATTGTTTACTTGTAAGAGGCAGTTGTTTTTGTATATGGTCCTGACTTTTGTCCATTGATTATCTGTATGACTTTGTTCAATGAAAACGGTTCCAAACTTCAAACTTCGCCTACTGAGGGTATGCCATGGGTGGCCCTCTCAATCTTGGCACATGTGACGGTGAAAAGGGAGTAGACATATGCTTAACAACAATCTTCTGCAATATGCAATTCTGACCTAGTGATCCTGCCATCTATTATGCTCCCATATTTCCTTCTTCTTTTTGGTAAAGTTTTCTAATACATCCATTTAGAAATAATATCAACTCTTACATCACTCTTGATGGCTTGAACTAGTGATACCCTAGACAATTTACAAACCTTATCAACCTATTGGTGTGGAATGCATTTAATACCCTTCCGTGCAAATACTGGTTTCATTAAAAGGACCACAAGATGCTCTACTCCACTACTGTGCAATTCCCAGAATGGAGTCTATGAAACTAGGTATTATGGGAGAGTAGGGCCCAGCACTGCCTCATTCCACTTTCATCTCCTGCAACTATCTTTATATGTGATACAGATATATATGCAAATTATAGATAATAATATCACTTTTGGTATGCACTGATGTTGGCATAAAGCAGTTCACTTCAGGGAGGGGACTGGAGGGTCATGATTGTTCTCAAGGAGGATGTATGACGTTACAACGCATACTTTTACCACGCATACCTTTACAACGCGGTATTTACAACGAATACCGTTACAACGCATAGCGCTTAGAGGTGCTGGATGGTGGTAAGTATAATTTTCTATTCCAACTCCAGTCCCCATGGACACTAGGGAAGGTGTTGGATAGAAAATTAAACGTATTCCCTATCCTAGAGCGCCCACCAGCGCAATGCGTTGTAATGGTATGCATGGTAATGCCTGCGTTGTAATGGTAGTGCGTTGTAAAAACTTTGTTGTAAACGTTGTATACCTCTCAAGGAAGGTCTAGGTTTTCATATTGACCATAATGCTCCAGCTTAACTGATCGAACCCATTATTGTAAGTGTCGCACGGGGGAGGGATTTGGTTGATGTCATATATTGCAGAGATAGGTGGCACATTACTGTATACAGGCAAAGTGATCTGTTCTTTGAAACTCCGGGGAAGGTGGGTGTTGGGTTGGGGGGCAGGTTATGGTGGACGATCTTATGTGACATGCTTGTTACGTTTCTATGGTTCAAAAATACAAATAAAAACAATTTTGAAATCCATTATTGTAAGTGTCAGGGGTAATTGGACTTGGATCATTTATTACAGACTCAGATGCCATGAGCGAGTGTTAGTTTAGTGACCTGCCTTTCCATACTGGGTCTATGTTAAAGCTAAAGTCATATCAAAGTGCAGATGCCCTATCACCTGCCCTCTACTTCACTAATCGCTGTATGCTGCTCACCTGGTTCATAAGTAGTGTTAAAATGCCCAATAATGTAGGCTTTCCTCTGTCCCCTCTGGTGCAATTAACCATATGAATCCAAGCACCAAGACCAGATTGGGTTGGGGATGGTGATGTATGTGTTCCCCTCTTGTGTATACTTTCAGGACCATTAATTGCTTGTCTACCTTGAATGTCAACAATAGCTTTTGTATATATTGATGGTTACAGTCAATTTCTTGGAACCTACAGTTGAGAGAAATGACTACCCAAATCATTTGCCCACTTGGCGCTCTACCTCTTGGTTGACTAACTGCTGGGATACTGATTCCAACTAGAGGTGACCTGGTGTGGCTGGTATTTGCATTATTGTGGTAATGTATACGGTCGTCTTCAGGGGTTAGTGAAACACTATTAGGCGGGTGCAACCTTTTATTCTCACCTGTGCCAGGAGCTAGGCTGTGTTTTCCATTGAAAGGCTTGCACTAGCCAATCACCTTCCAAATGGTCTTCCATATAATCATCTGATAATGGAGGAGGTGCACAGCACAAGGTTTTGTAGATGGACTCTGTGATGGGTATAAGATAAGGTTGTGTGCTCCGTCAGGTCACGTATCCGTCCTGTTACGTTATGTGATTAACAGTAGTATTGTGCATACATAGAATATGAATGCATCCCTGAAATTGGGCACACCTTTGGCTCTTTTCAAGAAGACTCCACAATCAGCTTTACATGAGTTGTTGTTTTATTCATTTGTATCCAATTAGTAACTTGATATTTTCATCATATCATATTGAAATTCATTGTGTTGTTAACGTATCCAATACATTTCCTCAAAGCTCCGATGCATTTCGGGCTTTCGCGCCCTTTCTCAAGGAGCTCTATAAACCAAACAATCAGATATAGCCATCACTAGTAAATAATAGCTGACATGTCACATTTAAAACAGTAAAACAATTGTAATAAACCATGCTGTGACTCAAATTTATGCTTGCGGCTCGTGTGTAATCGCTGCAGCAGTTAGTGATAAGGTGCAACGGATACGTGGTGAAAGTGAAGTTGCGTACGGTGGCGTGCACGGAACTTACGTATCTGAGTGTTCATATTGTCATAGATATAGCTGTAAGTTAAAAAATGCAAAAATTAGTGAAAGCCAATCGTACGAGACTGCTGTTTCGTTCAGGGTCATACCATAATACCATGGCGGTATGGAACCGACTTACCGTCCCCGTATGCAACTTCACTTTCACCACGTATCCGTTGCACCTTATCACTAACTGTCGCAGCGATTGCACACGAGCCGCAAGCATGAATTTGAGTCACAGCATGGTTTATTACAATTGTTTTACTGTTTTAAATGTGACATGTCAGCTATTATTTACTAGTGATGGCTATATCTGATTGTTTGGTTTATAGAGCTCCTTGAGAAAGGGCGCGAAAGCCCGAAATGCATCAGAGCTTGTGGAAATGTATTGGATACGTTAACAACACAATAAATTTCAATATGATATGATGAAAATATCAAGTTACTAATTTGAATACAAAGAATAAAATAACAAATCATGTAAAGCTGATTGTGGAGTCTTCTTGAAAAGAACCTATGGTGTGCCCAATTTCAGGGATGCATTCATATTCTATGTATGCACAATACTACTGTTTCTTCCATATAATCAGTCACCCCAGTCTCACCCTGCCAATCAGAGTTCCCTTTCATGCTCCACCTATCAAATGGAATGTATAGTATCAGGGCCTTGAATTAACCAGCCTCCCGCTTAGCACTTGTGGCGTATCATAGATAGAATAAACACTGGTAAACCATGCAATTTTTTGGCAGGAAGGAATCCTGCATATGGTGATTTAATGAAGGGCATGGGCGTTATATCTGCTATACCTGAGCAAAGAATGCTGTCCTAAGCGGCTCATAGTTTGAGCCCAAGACACGGCGGCCATGCCCTGCATAAATTATTAGTTGAGTTTACTCCGGGAGCTTGCTGGAGCGAGGCCTCAGTGAAGTGGCTTAATGCTCATAAAGTGAAGCAGCAGGAAATGTGTGCGAAGAGCAAAATAAAAGGAAGAATGAAGTGTCCGCACTATACTGATAATGTCAGAAAAAGGCCACTTTAAAGTAAATAAATAAAATAGCGTGGTCAATTAGCACAAAGGGATTCAGTGTGGAAGAGTGGCACGTGCGAGTAACAGGCTGCAACGCTTTCTTTGTTGAGAGCGACCGTGGGAGGGCACTTATTGAAAATAAATAAGCAAAACAACGTGGACATGCCATACGAAGGTTATGGATGTGGGTGAGAGATGAACAATGATGCATGTGAGTAAGTGACAGCACAGCTTCTTTATGTACACGGTGCACGGGGAGAAGAGCGGACCACGCTGTTCAAAGAAAACCATGCAAAAGTGCACCAACACAAAGGGTACAAGGGAACGGGAGGGGTTGAGAGCAAAGGCAACAGAGACAACGGTGCTTGCAGATGATAGATATTCAAAATGAGAGCTGTAGTGGGCAAGCGAGCAAATGCAAGTTTGGTGAGCAGCCTGCAACGAGACGTGTTGTCAAGTAGCACAAAGGGATTCAGTGTGGAAGAGTGGCCCGTGCGAGTAACAGGCTGCACAACTTTCTTTGTTGAGAGTGACCGTAGGAGGGCACTTAATGAAAATAAATAAGCAAAACAACATGGGCACGTAATACGAAGGCTATGGATGTGGGGGAGAGATGAACAATGATGCCTGTGAGTAAGTGTCAGCCCCGCTTTTTGATGAACACGGTGCACGGGGAGAAGATCGGAACGCACTGATCAAAGAACACCGTGCAAAAGTGCACCAACACAAAGGGTACAAGGGCAATGGGAGGGGGTAGGAGCAAAGGCAACAGGGACAACGGGTAGCGCTTGCAGATGATAGATATTGAAAATGAGAGCTGTAGCGGGCAAGCAAGCAAATGCAAGTTTGGTGAGCCAACGGCAACGAGACGCGCGGACGTCATTTAGGTGTGAGCAGGGGGCAGGGGACAGAACCCTTTGAAGTGAAGCTCTCGGCAGAGCACGGCCTCGCGGCCGTGAAAGTGAAACAGCAGGGATGTAATTAGGGGGAGGAGAAGTGAGGCCAAGGGCGCGCTGGGGTGAATGCCTGAGGCCGAGCGCACGCTGGGGAAGCTTCAGATTCCTGTGGGAGGGAGGCTGATGGGTTTGATATGGACGCACGTTCCGCACGAGTGCACCACATGAACTGGACACAATCCGCGATGGTTTCAGAGCTTGGTTTGCCCTCTATACTCTCGTCTATTTTTCCCTTACGGGATAGAATAGTCGAAACCTAAAAAGACTCAAAGTACTTCTCCTCAACAAGCACTGGGGTTCCTAATGCTTTTGACTCTGAACCCGCTCATTACCGCCCCACTATGATTCACTTTTTACTCACCCCCTCTTCCTCCTTCCATTCTCTCACTCCCCTTCTCCACACCCCCTTCGCTCCCTAATGTCAATCTCCCTTTTATCTCTCTTATTATTCCGTTGTTTCTCTGCCCCCCTCTAGCATTTAATTTCAATGTTTTCCCTTTGTGTATTTTTCTGCACATTGTAAATTTGTTTATTATTTCTTAATATGTCTACCTACCTTGGAAAGAGCTCTGATACTCTTGGGTCCAGCAGCGCTATATAAAACTTCCTAAATAAAAATAAATAAATAAAAATAAATGTATAGCATCAGGGCCTTGAATGAACCAGCCTCCCACTTAGCACTTGTGGCTTATCATAGATAGAAGAAACACTCGTATAGGAGAGCTGTTTTTGTTGGTGCCTTGGCAAGAATTCATATTTCCCAACCGGAACCTCCCATATTCGCAAGTTTTTAGGTCACATCTTACAAGACAGTGCAGATGTCTGCTTTTCAAAGGACATCTTGGAAGCTGACCTAGAAATGCATTCAGCCTGTTGCTTTCCATTGGCTTTGCGGTTTGTAACTCAGATTTTCTGGCTTTCTATTTGCTGGCTTTATTTGCTTTAAGCTGTCCGTCTTGAGTTCACGCCTTCCGTTGCCCAAGCCTTGTTTACTGTATTCTTCAGGTGCCCAAGACTTGTTTACTGTAATCTTCCATATACTCGTTTTCTGTAAAACAGGCCTTTAAATATTCTTATCTTGTAATATTTGCTGTGCTTTCAAAGACGAGGTCACATGTCAAGCTCTTTCTTTCAAAGGAGCTTGTTGTCTACTTTTCTTTCTCTGACTTCAAAGTGAGAGAATTTGTGACAATCCTGCTGAGTATCCATGCAAGAGGAGAGGGTGTTGGATGTTTCATTTATGGCACTCAAAAGAAATGTGAAATCAATCTTTGAATATGATTAAAACACATCAATACACTAGGTAGTGACATTTGCACACATTATCGTTTGCGTGCAGTAAAACTGTATTTCAGTGCAAATGTAATGGTCATTTCAATTGAAAATGTCATGTCTGTAATGGCAGTGCAATACCAAACCATGCATATTTCACACTACACCACTCCACTCCACTCCTTTCTACTCTATGCAACGCGACTCCATTCTAAGACACTCCACTCCTCTCTACAACATGCTACTCCACTCGAAGCCCCTCCACTCTGACAGTCTACGTCACTCTACTTGACGCCATGCCGCTCCAATTTACGCCACTCACTCCAAAACACAACATGCCACTCCACTTTATTCACCTCCACTCTACGCAGCTCCACTCCACTCCACACCACTTACCCCACTCCACCCTACTCCAATCCATCCCACTCCCCTGCAATCTATTCCACTCCACTTCACTCCACTCCAATGTACCCCAGTCTACCCCACCTCACCCCACATCACTACATTCTACCCCAATCTACTCCACTGCAATCTACCCTGCTCCACTCCACCCAATCTAGCCCACTCCACTCCACCCAATCTACCCCACTTCATGCTGTGTGATTCCACTTCAAACTACCCCACCATTCCACCCAACCCCACCCACCTCCACCCCTCTCCCATCTACCTCACTCTGATCTACATCACTTCAATGTAACCTACTCTGATCCAATCTAGCCCACTCCAATCCAATCTATCTCACTTCACTACAATCTACCCCACTCCACTCCAGTCTACTCCACTCCAATCTACCCCGCTCCACTCAATCTTACCCAATCAGCCCCACCCCACTGCAGTCAACCCTATTCCACACCAAGCTACTGCACTCTACTCAAATCTACCACACTCTGCTCTTATCTACCTCAGTCTACCCCACTCCACTACAATCCATTCCAATCCAATTGACCCCAATCAACCCACTACAATGCACCCTCAACACAATAAACTACACTTCAATCTGCCAGACTCCAATCCACTCCAAACAACACTTCACTCCACTCCAAACTCCACTGCAATATATCTAACTCCTCTCAACTCTAATCTACCCCACACTACCACCCTCTACCCCACTCCAATCTACCACAAACTACCCACACCACTCCAATATACCACACTCCAATCCACTCAGTATACCTCAATCCACTCTAACCTACACCATTCCACTTTACCACACTCCAATCCACTGGACCCAAATCCACTCCACTCCACCTCACTCTAATCTACCCCACTCCAATCTACCACACTTCACTCAAATCTGTCCCACTCCTCTTCAATCTACCTCTCCCGAATCGACCCCACCTCAATCTACCCCTATCTACTCCACTCCAATCTACCAAACTCTACCCCACTCCACCCAACCCATTGCAATCTACCCCACCCCACTCTACCCCACTCAAATCCAACCTACTTAACTCCAATTTCCCCACCCCAATCCAATGTCCCCACCCCACTCCAATTTCCTCCACTCCAATTCCAATCTACCCTACTCAAATCTACCACATCTAACCTACTCCACTCCATCCTAATCTACCTCATTCCACTCTACCCCAATCTACCCAACTCCACTCTTTCCTAATCTATCTCACTCCACTCCAATTTCGACGACTCCAATCTATCTAACTCCACTCGACCCCACTCGACTCTACCCCAATCTACCCCACTACAATCTACCCACTACAATTCACCCAAGCAGCCCCAGTTCGCTTTACTTCAATCTACCACATGCCATCTGCATCTACCCCACTCCAGTGCAATCTAACATACTCCACCCCATTCCATCGCACTCCAATGTACCCCATCCCACTCCACCCCAAATTACTCTACTTCAATCTACCCAATTCAATCTACCCCACTCCAATCTACCACACTGAAATCTACCCCAATCTACTTCACTCTAAACTACCCCACACTAACCCAATCCACTCCACAATCTACAACACCCCATCCCAGTCTATCCCGAATCATTCTATACAACTCTACTCCATTCTACTCCAGTCCAATGTACCCCACTCCGCTCCAATCTGCCCCACTCCAAACTACCCTGCTTCACTCCAATATGCCCTACTATAATCCACCTAATCTATCCCACTCCAATCTACCCCACTCCACCCTAATCTACCCAATTCCACTCCTATCTATCTCACTTGACTCCAATTGTCCCTGCTCAACTGTATTCCACTCTTCCTCAATCTACCCCACTCCACCCAATCTACCCCACTCCAATCTATTAAATTCCAATCCAAACAACCAGACCCAATCTACCCCACCCCAATTTACTCACCCCACCCAACTCCACCCCACTCCTATCTACCTCACTCCAATCTACCCCACTTCAACCTACTCCACTCTAACTCAATCTACCCCACTCCAATCCAATCTATCCCAATCTACCCCACTCCACTCCAATCTACCCCTCTCCACTCAATCTAACACAATCTGCCCCACCCCACTACAGTCAACCCTAGGCCACACCAATCTACCACACTCCACTCAAGTCTACACTACTCTTCTCTTTTCTACCTCAATCTACCCCACTCCACTCCAATACACTCCACTCCAAACTACCCCAGGTACCCCCACTTCTATGCACCACAATACAATCAAATCCACTCCAATCTGCCTGACTCCAATCAACTCCACCCCACTCCAGACTCCACTGTAATCTATCCAACTCCTCTCAACTCTAATCTACCCCACTCTAGCACAGTCTATCCCACTCCAATTGATCACAAACTACCCACTCCACTCCAATATACCACACTCCAATCCACTCAGTTTACCCCAATCCACTCTAACCTACCCCATTCCACTTTACCACACTCCACTCCACTGTTCCCAAATCTGCTCCACTCCACCTCACTCTAATCCACCCCACTCCACTTCAATCTACCCCACCTCCATTTATCCTGATCTATGCCACTTCAATCACCTCCACTCCGCTCCACTGCAATTTATCAAACTCTACCCACTCCACCCACCCCATTGCAATCTAGCCCACCCCACGCTACCTGACTCCAATCCAACCCACCCACTCCAATTTCATCCACTCCATTCAAATCTACCCTACCCCACTCTTCCCTAACCTATCTCATTCCACTCCTGTCTCGACTCCACTCCAATCTATCCAACTCCACTCCACCCCACTCTACCCCAATCTACCCCACTCCAATCTACCCACTCCAATCCACCTAATCTGCCCCTCTCCACTTTACTCCAATCTACCACATGCCTTCCACATCTACCCCACTGCAGGGCAATCTAACATTCCCCACCCAAAGCCACCCCACTCCATCGCACTCCAATCTACCATATACCACTCCACCCCATATTACCCTACTTCAATCTACCCCATCGAATCTGCCCCACCCTAATCTACTTCACTCCAATCTACCTCACTCTAGCCCAATCCACTCCTCAATCTACAACACCCCATCCCAATCTATCCCAAACATTTCTATCCAACTCTACTTCATTCTACTCTACTCCAATGTGCCCCACTCCTTTCCAATCTACCCCAATCTACCCCACTTCAAACTACCCTGCTTCACTCCAATGAGCCCTACTATAATTCACCTAATCTATTGTACTCCAATCTACCCCACTCCACCCTAACCTACCCAAATCCACTCCTATCTATCTCACTTGACTCCAATTTACCCTGCTCCACTGCACTCTTCCCCAATCTACCCCACTTCACTCCTCCCAATCTACTGCACTCCAATCTATTCAATTCAACTCCAAACTGCCCCATCAAATTAACCCCACACACCTCCACCCCACCTACCATCTACCTTACTCTGATCTACCCCACTTCAATCTAACCCCACTCTAACCCAGTCTACCCCACTCCAATCCAATCTATCCTAATCTACCCCACTCGACTCCAGTCTTCCCCACTCCACTCCAGTGTACTCCACTCCAATCTACCTCAGTCCACTCAATCTAACCCAATTAGCCCCACCTCACTAGTCAACCCTATTCCACACCAATCTACTGCACTCCACACAAGTCTACACCACTCTGCTCTTTTTTACCTCCGTCTACCCCACTCCACTCCAATCCACTCCAAACTATCCTAATCAACCTCACTCCAATGCACCACAATATAATCAACTCAACTCCAATCTGCCTGACTCCAATCCACTCCACTCCAGACTCCACTGCAATCTATCCAACTCCTCTCAACTCTAATCTACCCCACTCCACCAGAGTCTACCCAACTCCACTCTACCACAAACTAGCCACTCCACTCCAATATACCACACTCTAATCCACTCAGAATACCCCAATTCACTCTAACCTACCCATTGCACTTTAGCACACTCCTCTCCACTGTACCCAAATCTACTCCACTCCACCTCACTATAATCTACCCCACTCAAATCTACCCCACTCCACTTCAATCTATCCCTCCACTTCAATCGACCTCACCTCAATCTACACCTATCTACGCCACTTCAATATACTTCACTCCGCTCCACTACAATCTACCCAACTCTACCCACTCCACCCACTCCATTGCAATCTAGCCCACCCTACGCTACCCGACTCCAATCCAACCCACCCCACTCCGATCTGCCTTAGCCCACTCCACCCCAAATTACCCTACTTCAATCCACCCCATCCAATGAATCCCACTCCACCCACCCCATTGCAATCTACCCCACCCCACTCTACCCCATTCCAATCCAACCCACCCCACTCCAATGTCCCCAGCCCCACTCCAATTTCCTCCACTCCATTCCAATCTACCCTACTCAAATCTAACCTTCTACACTCCACTATAATCTACCCTACTCCACTCTACTCCAAGCTACCCCACTCCACTCTTCCCTAATCTATCTCACTCCACTCCTATCTCGACTCCACTCCAATCTATCCAACTCCACTCCACCCACTTCACTCTACCCCACTCCAATCTACCCACTCCAATCCACCTAATCTGCTCACTCCACTTTACTCAAATCACCACATGCCATCTGCATCAACCCCACTGCAGTGCAATCTAACATACTCCACCCCAATCCAAAACACTCCATCGCACTCCGATCTACCTTAGCCCACTCCACCCCAAATTACCCTACTTCAATCATCCTATTCAATGTGCCCCACTCCAATCAACCACACTCCAATCTACCCCAATCTACCTGTCTAGTTCACTCCAATCTACCCCACCCCACCCTAACCCAATCCACTCCACTCCACAATCTACAACAGTCCGTTCCAATCTATCCCAAACCATTCTATCCAACTCTACTCCATTCTACTCCACTCCAATGTACCCCACTTCACTCCAATCTACCCCACAGCAAGCCACCCCACACCTATCTATCTCACTCCAATCTATCCAACTCCAAACTACCCCGCTTCATTCCCATGTGCCCTACTATAATACACGTAATCTATCCCACTCCAATCTACCCCACTCCACCCTAAACTACCCAAAATCCACTCCTATCTATCCTACTTGACTCCAATCTACCACATTCCAATTTACCCCGCTCCACTGCACTCCACTCTTCCACAATCTAATCCTCTCAACCCTACCCTGCCTACCTTGATGTAGACTGGAGTAGGGTAGATCAGGGTAGAGTGAGTGGGATATATTGGGGTAGATTGGAGTGGGTTAGATTGGGGAAGAGTGGAGTGCAGTGGAGCTTCAACCTACCACATGCCACTCCAATCTACCCCTCTCCACCCCACTCTACTCGACTTCACCCCAATCTATCCCAATTCAATCTACCCTACTCCAATCCATCCCACTCCAATTTACCCCAATCTACTCCTCTTCATGTCAATCTACCCCACTCTACCCCGCTCCACCCCTGTCTACCGCACTCCATCCCAATCTACCCCACACCACTCAGATCTAACCCACTCCCTTACACCACAAACTACCCCACTCCACACTACCCCAATCTACCCCACTCCATTCCATTGCACACTAGTATAATCCCCCCAATCTATCCCATTTGAATGTACCCCGCTCCACTACACTCCAATCTACCCAACTGCATTCCAGTCAGCCCCACTCTACTCCAATCTACCCCAATCCACCACATTCCACTCTTCCCCAATCTACTCCACTTCACTCCCATCTACCACAATATATTCCACTCCACCCTACCCCGGTCTACCTTGCTCCAATCTACCCCACTCCAATCTACCGCAATTGAATCTACCGCAATCTACTCCACTCCAATCTACCCCTCTTCATCCCAACCCACTCCAATCTACCATGGTAATCTACCCAACTCTCCCACTCAAATTTACCCCTCTCCAATCTACACCACTCATCCCCTCACTCTATTTGACGTCATTCTACCCTACTCCACTCTACCACAATTTACCCCATTACAATCCCCCCCACCACATATCACTAACCTTTAGCCATGCTGAATACCATGCACACTGATGTACGTAATGGCTAAAACACATTGCCAAAACCAATAGCTCTGGCATAGGCAAGACCTGTTGGCTTTGCCAATGCTTGTTCCCTTTAGGTCCACATTGCTCTGAAGTGGCTTATGCCTCTCATCACAACCTGGTTGTCTGTCTACTCTCATCCTACCTCCCTCCTCCCGCCCTCCTTCTCCAGGCAATTCACAAATTCAACAAAGGATATGTCACTAGAAAAAACTATTATTGAGCCCTTCCGAGTGGCTGAGTGAGCTTAGCGAATTGTCTTCATTCAGAAACATGAGTCGGTTAAGGTCTAACGCGTGCTCAGAAGAGGCCCACCCAGGTCGTGTTTCCAGCCAGACAACGCTGCCTTTCCGCTTTCTCTCTGTCAGGCGAATCGTTTTTTACCCGCACATTTCATTCAGAAACTGGGCCGTGGGGGAAGGTGTTAGGAAGCTCAGACGTGTTCTTTGGGTTTCCAGAGCCACTATTGAGCCCCCAAAATAGCGTGTGGCCCTCCCTCCTGCATAGATCCATTGCCTGTTGCAGGATCTATGTCTGGTGTTCTCATTATTCCAGTGACTGTCTTTCAGGCAGGGATGAGAGGGGTCTTGGGTCTGAGGCGGCGAGTTGTGCTTTCCTGTCCAGCCCTCTGTCTGCAATTGATGACCGCTTCCTGTTGAGCGTCCATGGGGCACGGCAGTCTGTTGTTTGATGGTTCCCCTCTGGAATACGGAGAAACCAGCTTTATCAAATCAAATCAACATCTAATCGAATCAAAATCAAGCCACATCAAATCAAATGTATTAATGCGTGGTTGATTAAAAACATAGCAAATATATCAAATAAACATAAAAAGATCATTGCATAAGTGCATTACAACTTTGATAATATAAAAACGAATACATCGTAATGAAAATGACTAGGATTCCTAATAGTTTCGCTAATAGTTTAGGGATGCATTTTTTCCTGGTGATTTATAGGTGTAGTTGCCAAAGTTAAAAACTTCCCCATTTGTATATAGGGGGGTCGTAGATATTCGTAGATATCCGCAATAGCAGTCATTTGATTAACATGTTTACACAGTTGGTAAACGTTCAGTTTGTCTTTCATGCTATGTACGGTTAAGAAGACTTGTCTATTCAAAGGTATTTTGACAATTCGCCTTGCACCTGAATCGCGTTTTCTGCTGCTCTTATGCCTGTTTGCCCGAATACGTGTAGGTGCCTGTGTTCTAGGTCTGATTTTGAGGAGTTTGAGCTGGTGCTACAGGTGGGGTCCGCCAGCACGTACATTTATGGAGGGACACTTATTTTTCCTCATCATACTTTGACCCGGAGCAAGAGAGAGAAAAGCACAATAGGGGAAAAGAAGGAGGAACAGAAAAAATTAAACAAAGAAAGAAAGCATTAATGAAAAAGAACCTGAAAGAGTTAGGTAAAGGGGTGGGTGTGTCTGTAGATGGATGAAAGATGCATGAAGTAGAATCAAGACTACATAGCCTTGGTATTCGACATTCGATAGCGCTAGCCGTGGGTTTCTGAGCAGCTGTGCTAAAAGGTCTAAAGTCAAATGGGGTGCGCAGAACATGGGCTGTGATTGGTGCCTCATGTACGGTTGTGCACGGGCATTAATCAGACCTTCTTTGGGACCCTCAATCCACTTGTCTAATTAGGCCGGAAATTATCTGAGCTCTTCCATGATATCATCAGTTCTTGAGTAGGGGTAAGTGAGGGGGTTGAGGGGTAAATACGAAACATTTCCAGAAAGATTGCCACTGATTTTGGTCCTAATTCTGTTAAGTAAGAAGTTTTGATCATCAAAGAGATCAGCTATCTTGCTCAAGATTTATAGCAGTTTTTTAAGCTTCTGCAATTAACATAGATATAGAGTCCACGGTTTTTACTCTGATGCCCCTTTCCTCAAGAACTGTAAAGAGTGAGCATCATCTCTGCTATTTGGGCCGGGTGCAATGAACAACACAGTCAATCAACCCACGGGGTCCTCTTACTTGTACACAGAATCCAGCTCTATTGTCCAGCACGGAGATCGTTAGATCTTCGAATAATACCGCTGGTGTCCAAGTGGAATGGGTGTGCCAATGGATAAGAGGTACCACATTTAGGACCACTAACCTAGATTTGTTCCAGGTCAACGCTGTGCATGATTTAAGAAAACAATATAGAGTTGTTTGAACCATCTGCCCATGACCAGGTCCTAGTTTATGACCATCTGAATTATCAAGGGCACTAGGACTACCTAATGCCTGGACACGGCCAGGTCAAGGGATTGCTACTCCTACCACAGTTGACACTGGAGGAGTCTTTATGGATTTTGCTTGGATTGGATCTATCTGCAGTGTTTGGATGGTCAATGGCCAAACAGGAGGTCTTTCCACATTTATATTTGCTACTTCAGTATTTGAGATCTACGTTTTAGAATGGGTCTGTGTATTTAAGGTGAAGGAAGAGCCTCACAAACAGGACACTACTAAAGAGACTGTTTTCTCTGCTGTCAGATGCCCTTCTGTATAACACTAGGTGCTAGATTGGGTCAGAATCGTAATATAAAAAAAACACAAGAGCCTTGCAGTTTTGGGAAGATAGGCCAATGTCAAGATCAAACCAGTACCATTTAAATATTCTGTTATTGGTGTGAAAGGTATAAGTAAGGCTTAGGCCCCGATTCACAGAGGTAAAATTAGACCTAAAGTCTAACTTTAGACCTAAGTTTACGTCTAAGCGTAGACTTCAGGTCTAAAGTTAGACATTAGATCTAAACTTAGACTTCAGGTCTCAACTTAGACATTAGGTGTAAACTGAGACTTCAGGTCTAAATGTAGACTTCAGGTCTAAGTTTACCTTTGTGAATCAGGCCCACACAGTTTAGGCCAGAGGCTAGCACGGGCAAAGATGAGGAAAGCACTGCGAAAACTCCAGTAGCTTTAAAAGTGCAACAGAAGTGGGACAATGGCAGCCCAAATTTGCAGCAACCTGAAATTAATAAATCTCAAAAACTCTCAGATGTGAGGTGCACCATGGAAAAACCATAAGGCAAAAAATCTCATTAACACACAAAGCCTATTAGGGAAGGTCACACATGCTCCTTTATAAGCCTTATGTAAGAACAGGAACCTCCCCTCAGGGATGATTATGCGCTGTATAAATATTATAAATAAATAAATTGTGTCCTTTTTTTCCTTATGATGACCTTGACTTTTCACAAAATTCTTGTGCTTCTGCGCCCTTGATGAATGCAGCCCTCGGCTCACTTCACCTCGCCCTCATGCTCCCTAATGCTTAGAAGCAGAACCTGCAATCTGCACCAACCTCCATCTTCTCTCAGCCATCTGACACACATCAGGAGCAGGCCGGTTGAGGCAGGCCCCACGCCCCACCACATGCTTGTCACAGGAGAGCTCTGTCTGAGAGGATCAGCACGGTGCAGGAGGAGAACAAAGCATCCTCCAATCCTGGGCTGTAAAAGAAGCACGTGCATGCACTCTAAGAGGTCATGAGCTCGGCTGGTCCTCACCACAGGAGGGGAAGGAGAAGAGGCAACAGGAGAGAGAAAAGCTATCAGTTTGTTACCACACTAACTCACTGCTTCTGCCTAGTGGTACCACAGGATGTTATCATTATCATTGTTGATCTTATCAGTGTTGTCCTCAAATATGTAATTTGGGATGTGATAAGTAAGATCATTGATGTCATATATGAGGTCATAAGCAGTGCATGGTGGGGGACACAAGTTATGGTTATGTTTTGTAACTGTAATTTCACTTTAACTTTTTCAGTGAATTTCTAAGGTATTTTACACATGTTAAGGTATTTTAACCAAACCAAACCACGGATTCAGTAGGTAGCTATCATTACAACCATGTTTCCATAAGAAGGGCGTGTTTTGACTTGCCTAATTCTTTTGGCGCTGGTTGACCAATCTTCATGACATTTTCAAAAAAAGAGTGCCCCGGCTATTTTTGTTGTGCATGCAGAGTTTTGGGGCAATCAGACAAGCGGGAACCGAGAAAAAAGGGGGAGGAGGCGTAAAAAACAAGTGTTTTGCATGTTAATTCTCGTAGGGATTTTAGACACAACTGCAGCCCGAACAGCTGAACAGAATTACACACACCAAATTTGGCATATAGATAGCTGCTGGTCCAGAAAGTTACTTTTTGGTAAATTGGCATAAATACGTTAAGTAGTTTTGGAAATATTAAAGAAAATCCAAATTTGTATATTAAGGGACATGGATCCTCGGAGGATCCGACAGTCCCTGTGCTCAAATCTGATTGGCTGCCAACACTTCAAACCAAGAAGTGTTGGCAGCCATCTTAGAACTCAGTTTCAGCAGCCTCCCCCAAAAAATGTTTTAAAAAATAGAAGGGGCAGGGTAGAAATGCCCTGACCCCCCCTAGATGTGGTGGTGTGGTGCTCAGAGGGAACACACCATGGCCAAAAAGCATTTTGTAAGCAATTCAGCAGGAGTCATGCTGGATCTGCTGCTCCCGCTGAAAAATAAAAAAAAAGAAGTGCAGGCTCCCGCGCTACATTAATGTTTAGCTCAAGGGTGGGCCAGGTCCCTGGGCATCAGAGGAGTGTGGACACAGCACTCTCCATGCCCAGGGGACTGCCACCTCCCCAGGGCAATTGTTTAATTATATGCAGGGTGCATACATGGCTCCCCTGCAGCCCTGGGGACCGCCATCTCTCCAATGCACTATACAAAATATCCATGCGGGCAAGGACCGCCACCTCCATGGAGCAAAACATAAAAATCCATGCATGGGGCCCACACAGAACACCCCACAGCCCAGGGCCTGCCACCTTCCCAGGGCTGATATAAATTATTGTAGGGGTTGTCACTTCCCTGGGTAAAGTTTTACGATGGAGAGGGGCCACGCAGCCCCCCCCTTGTGGAGCCATTTATGGCCCTGGGGACTGCCAACGCCCTGGGCCAGCTCCTACTACCCCCAAGGTATCCAACCAAGGTAGCTGACAGCTCCCACCAAGCAAAAGCCAACATAACTCCAGTTTCGACAAGCTGGAGCTGTCAAACAGGATGTCTTTCGCAATTTCATCTTTCAATGAGCATCATCTCAGGGAGACAGCCGCCGGGACCTCGCATCGTGGAATTATTCCGAGATTACCCTCGGGAATTACTGTGGAATTCGGCCATTAATGACCCCGCATCACGACCCGACTCATCGGGTAAGTGAGGACCCACTGGCCCTTCTGATCATCTCACTCGCTTCAGCATACTGTGAAGCTCGAACTAATCTTCAAATAGTTATCCATTGATCCCCTTTGAGGAAGCATACTCCTCAAAGCGATCCCGGCACTGTAGGACGCTGGATGTCTCCCACTTTAATTTTTGTGTGTATCTGATTTTATATGCCTAACTGATATTAAATCCTGTCCGGCTGGACAAAGAATATAGCACCTATTTAGTCTATATTTATTGTACTCTAGTATTCCTTTTTGTCTAGGGACCACTGTCTTTAGAAAACATATATTCCCAAGGTCCCTGATCAATTGCCTTTGGGTTCACTTGTCTTTTGAAATAGTAAACAGGTATTTCAAGCAGCTTCCTGCTTGTAGGAGCAGTGCTGGGACCCGCAGGAGTTGGGAGCCGGCTGTGACCTTGAAGCTCCCTCGCGGTCCCGGGAGAGGAGAAAGAAGGAGAATTAAGATCAGAAACAAGCAGAAAGAAACAGAATAAAGGTTAGAAACAAGCAGAAAGATGCAAAATAAAGTTCAGCAATGAGCAGCAAGAGGCAATATAAATGTGAGAAACGAGCAGAAAGGGGCAGAATAAATGTTAGAAACTAGCAGAGATAGAGAAAATAAAGTTCAGCAACGAGCAGTTAGAGGCAAAATAGAGGCCAGCAGTGAGTAGAAAGAGGCAAAATAAAGATCATAAACTAGCAAAAAGAGGCAAAACAGAGACCAGCAACGAGCAGAAAGAGGCATAATAAATGTCAGAAATGAGCAGAAAGATGTAAAATAAAGTTCAGCAACCAGCAGAAAGAGGAGAAATAGAGATGAGAAATGAGTAGAAAGAGGCAAAACAGAGATCAGATATGAGCAGAAGGAGGCAAAATAGAGGTCAGAAACTAGCAGAAAGAGGCAATAAAGGGTAGAAACAAGCAGAAAGAGGGTGAAGAAAGGTGAGAAATGAGCAACAAGAGATAAAATAAAGGCCAGCAACAAGCAGAAAGAGGCAAAACAGAGATCAGATACGAGCAGAAATAGGCAAAATAGAGGTCAGAAACTAGCACAAAGAGGCTATAAAAGGTGAGAACAAGAGAAGAAAGAGGGTGAAGTAACAAGAGGCACAATAAAGGGGAGAAATGAGCAGAAAGTCACAGACTAAAGGTGAGCAATGAGCAGAAAGAGGCAAGATAAAGGTGAGAAACTAGCAGAAAGAGGCAGAATAGAGGTCAGAAACAAGCAGAAAGAGGAATGATAAAGGTGATAAACAAGAAGAGGTAAAGTTAGGGTCCGCAATGACCAGAAAGAGGCAAAAAGGCGAGAAAAGAGCAGCAAGAGGGTGAATAAAGGTGAGAAATGAGCAGAAAGAGACAAAATAAAGGGCAGAAACAAGCAGGTAGAGGCAGAATAAAGGACGGAAAGGAGCAGAAAGAGACATATTAAAGGTCAGAAACAAGCTTGCTGAGAATTGCTGAGACTTTGTTGGATTTATGGGACTTCAGTATATTGCCAGGTATGGACATTGGTTGTGATATGGGGTGGGTATCTGTCCACTATTATGTGGCTCTAGGTGCTTATTTTACTGAATCCTATTAACTCTTTATGTGGTTATCTGTCTGCTATTCAGTGGCAATAAGTGCTTAATATGCTGTATCCTATTAACTTTTTATAGGTCCCCCTATTGCATTTTATTTGGTGCAATAGGGGAAGAACATTTCCACGTATAGAAAGAATGCTAAGATTTTCCTTTTTTAATCAAACTTTTTAAATAATTTCTTTTTTCTCCGATTCACGTTCATATAATTATTTGCACATTGGATTATAATCTTCATGGAATGAGGTTCTATTCTCATCTAAATTCTTTAGGAAATCTCAACACCTTCTTCTAAATCTTTTCTTGCACTCATTCGGTGCTGAAAAGGCCTGCTTAGGTCAACTGCTTTGTCACCTCAATGTCCATTTTGTAAAACCGGTGTATATATTGTGATTTCTTTGTAGAAAGTCTATCAAGTGGTCGCTTCCACTCTTGAAGCTTATCTGTCCCGATGATGACCCTCAAAGAAATTTTGTGTTGAAACGCCGTTCACACCTCTAACCTGGCCCAAATCAGAGATGACATTATTTTTGGACTGTGTATTGTGTTTATTATTATTTGTTTATCTGTCTCCGCCACTGTTGTTTTTGATTTCACATGTTTATGTTTTTTGAGTGTATATTATGAGTGTAATTGTGTAAGTCCTCCACAGCAGGATTGCTCAGAGGAGGTCAGATGCTCGTCCCTTTTTCAACCACTCTGCACTAGGGTCTTCTGGCACACTACTGGTTGGGGGATGAAATCCCCTTGACTGCTAAGGGTTATTGGGGGCCAAGAACCCCTATTGTTGCCGTTGACAGTTGAGATGTCATCGGAAGGCCTCAAACACTTTCTCAAGCACTCTGCAATGGGCCCAGCCTGCCTGGCCCATACAGGTTGCAGCTGCGGTATGGCACAAAGAAAGTCACTCCATTGCAGAGTTTATCAGTAACTCTGCTCTGCAGAATGCTAAGTTTATGAATTCCACAAACTTCGCGACTGGAGCAGAATTTTATACTGAGGCCTAATTACCATTCAAAGAACCACTTAGAGAATCCTGCACCCACTCCAAGACCCCTCAGACATTTACAGACCAACTCACAGACCCATTCTAACTCTCACAGAACCACTCACAGACCCACTCAGACATTCAAGCACCCATTCAAGCACCCACTCAGAGACTCACAGACCCACTAACCTACCTATACAGCCACTCACACACCCACTCTTCAAGCTTGTAGGTTACAGTTAGGATATACAATTTAAAAAACCATTGCAATTCACTGAATAAACAAAAGTTTACAGGGACATTGTAGTTAGGAAATATTTTTTTTTAAAACCTTAGAAATTCACTGAAAAGACCAAAGGTTACAGAGACGTTATAGTTAGGCTCACATTTTACTTGAAACAAACCATCAAAGTTCAGCAATTGTAGTTACCTGAGCTAACTATAACTAACGCCCACGTAATTCAATGCTTATGACCTCTCATATTACATCAATCTTGACACCACTATTGACATCACTGATGATATCTTAAATGACATCACTGATGACATCATCCACACAACCACTCACACACCCATTCACACCCCTATACAACCTCTCCCATACCCAGTCACAGAGCCACATAACCACTCATATGCCTATTCGCAGACCCATTCAGATACTCACAGAACTACTCTTTCAACCGCAGACCTACTCATACAACCATTCACTCACCTATATAACCACTCACACAACCATACACTCACCCAAACAGCTACTCACACACCGACTTATTCAACTATATATCTACTCACACACCCACTCACTCACCCATACAGCATCTCAACACAGCCACTCACTTACTCGTGCCCGCACTCACACACCCACACAACCACTTACATACCCATTCACACATCCATACAAGCACTCACATATCTGCTCACTCACCCATGCATCAATTCATACAGACATTTACTCTACAATAGGGCCACTCACACACCAGCTCATGTACCCAAACACCACCCACTCACCCACACAACCATTTACACAGCCAGTCATTCACTCATACAGCCATTCAGATGCCCACTCACTCACCCATAAGTCACTTACACACCCAGTCACCCACCCATACAGACACTCACACTGGCACTCTCTAACCCATACAGCCACTGCCACAGCCACTCACTCACCAATATAGTCACTCGCACAGCCACTTACACACACAGCTACTCACATACCTATAGACACCCTTACAGCCACTCACATACACACACCTATACTGGCTCTCAGACACCCACTCACCGACAGATACACAGTCATACAGCCACTCACATAATATATGTTAGAAACATAGTAGTACAGAAAGTATACTATTTTGACTTTGTACTACCATGGTAGGTATGTTTAACACTTAAAACGTTTTGAAAACATACACACTCACTGGATGATGTCATCAGTAATGTCACTGACCATGTCATGAATAATGTAATATGTGAGGTCATAAGCAGTGCATTGCGGGGGCATAAGTTATATTTAGTTCAGGTAATTATAACTTTTGAATTTCATTGGTTTTGTACGCATAAAATCTGAGCATAACTCTAACTTCTCTGTGACCTTTGTTTTTTTTCAGTGAGATGAGATCTGATTGGCGGCCACCACATCAACAAGGATGTGGCAGCAGCCATCTTAGGACTCAGAATGCAGTCTCAGATCCTAGAAAAAAAGTTTTAAAAAAGACATAATCGGGAAGGGTAGGGATACCTGACCCTCTAGGCCTGAGGGCTAAAATGTTTTTTGTAAAAATATTGCACCAAATTTGTGGAGGATCACGGGCCAAATAATAAAAACACAGACTACTGAAAATATCTGCCCTAGGGTGAGCCCTAGGGTGATGGGGTCCTAAGGTAGGCCCCTAGGGCAAGGGCACCCTAACCCGAGGGGGTATACAAATGTATACTCAGGGGGGGGGGCATATCCCCCCAAATCTCTTAGAGGCCCTGTGGGTATCATCTGCTAGGGCTTACAATAGCATAAAAGGCAGGGGGTGCACGCCCCCACCTCCCCAAGCCTGAAAAGGTCCCGGGCTTCCCATCCCCCAGGGATGTATTTTTGGGGGGATATTTTGCTGATATCAGCCACAGGGACCCCATCTCCCGGGGCGCAATATTGTGCAATTTTCTTGGGGCTCCCAACCCTGGGATACTAGAGTTCCCTGCCTAGGAGAGTGGGGGCATACTCTGTCCACTCTCTCCAGGAAGGGAGCTCTTAGCCAGAGCAGCAAAAAATGTGGCTGCTGCCAGGTGGGAGAAAAGAGAAAGTTCTAGCTCTAGCCAGCACCTATTACTGTGCTTGCAGGAGAGTTAACTGGGGTTGCAGGGGCCCTGGGGCTCCATCCCCGCAGCCCCCGACACAGCCAGCATTATGGGTGCCCCTGGTGGTGAGCACCAGGGGACACACATTGTTTTTGAAAGGCTGGCACCTGCAAGGGGAGCTATAGGGGTCCCCTACCAAAATTGAAGCTGTGGGTGCCCCGGATCGGCACCAGGGCACCCGCTGAATAAAAAATATGCTAGCTCCCACCAGCACACACAATGTGTGCTTTTGGGAAGCAGGCTGAGGTGGCCCTAGTGGTAACCCCGCTATCCCTATGTCAAATAAACCATGTTGGTGTCTGCGATGCACACTCAGACACCCATAAAAATCATTTTGAAATGGTCAAATAGAATTATTAGTGAGCAGCAGGAGCCCCTCATTTGTTATTCACTGCTCCATGAAAGAGAGTCCCATAATGCTTTGCAGGGGCTATTTAACCTTTTTTCTTTTAACTTGGTGGTCTCCCTACAAGAGGAAGCATTTTCTTGGTGTAGTGGGAGGCTTCAACGAGTGTAGCAGACCCCAGCAACATAAAAACAAACTGCAAGCCACCTGGGCATGGTAAATAAAAAGCTAGTTATTTACGCCGTTCGGAATTTCTATAATTACCCAAGAAAATGGTAATGCATAAAATGAGGAGCAGAGTCCGTGGTCTTCGAGTTGAAAGGGTTTTATTCCAGAACTCGAGTTAAGGGAGAGCTCCTTCACCAAGCGGGTTCAGGAGTAGTCTACTTTGCTTGAAACATAACAACACTTATATACAGTACGAGTACAATCAAAAAGAAGGAGTTTCCCTTAGACTCGATTCAATCATTCATGATGTAATCATACAGAAAACATAGCATACTTGTTCTTGTTTAAAGAATAACCTGAATAGCATTTACACATAGACAAACATATTACATCAGGGTGTTTGAGGTAACAAGTTACAGGGTTGCTAGTATCTGAGGACAGAGAATCGAGGCATTGTCGCAGGGTCATTTCTGTCGGAAAGGTAAAGAGGACGAGGCATTGTGCGTTCTTTGCTTCGTACACAAGGGCGGTGAGGTCTCACAATGGTATGTGTGTGCAGCGGGGAAGAAGGAGAATGGGCTGTAGTAAACTATTCTTCTTCGTGGATGTCTCGTGTGCTTGATTATGTTTTCCCTTGGTTGTTAACCCAACCCGTGGCTGTCCTCGCAAATTAGGAAATCATTGACGAGCGAGAGCTGCTCGTTCGGTGACAGAGTTAGGGAGGGGGGTTTTCCGAGTCACCCATCTGTCCGACTCTGTTCTGGTCTAAAGGAAAAACATCGAACGGGATGGAAACCCGTAGGTTACATGGTAGCTGGACATTATTTTTAGCATGTATCAGTTTTATGAGAAAGAGAGCAGGCAAGAGGGGGTACAACGGGATTTGTGCTTGACATAGGAGGATCGGCTTGCCTGGTCGATGTCAGGGTGGATAGGGTGCATGATGGGACACCAGAGAAAAAGGGAGCTTTTTAGTCAAATTCCACATGGGTCGTCAATTCAATGACCCTCAGAGAACTTATCATATTTTGTTAAAAGACACCTATTTCTGTGCTCTTCTGCTGGAGTGTAACACCTCCTTGAGGTTTTTATTTTATGATTGCATTTTTGGGCTAAATTTTCAAAGAGAGACTGAGAGACAGGGTTGGTTTTATTTAAACAAACATCTTTCTCTGCCTCTTTCTTTTTTGGCAGTTTTTATGCCATTAAAATACAAAATTAAAGTTATAATAAAAGGAAGACTCACAGGCTTGTTTTTATGAAACTTTTTTTACAATAATCACTAATATTAACCCCTTCGATGCTGATGACAGAACGGTTCCGTCATCAGCATCGGCTGAGCTGTGCTGATGACGGAACCGTTCCGTCATGACTCCGCCCGCGCAAGGCGGAGTCAGCATGGGCGGAGAATTCGCGCCGCACGGATGTGGTTAAACATTGTATTATGTGAATTATTTAAATGTACATTAAATTAATAATATTGATGATTTTTGGAGAAAGGTGATAGATCTGCTTTATGTATTTTGATGTGTTCACCCAGTGAGAAAGCCAATTGTCTCACCTTTTATATTTTGGTGTTGTGACTCTTTGACAAAGTCAATAAGCCTGCCTGAGTGTGGCTAGGACCTGTGAGACCAACCACACGCTGGGCATGCCAGAAGCCGTGCATAGCACAAGGTTTGCTGCACACAAGGGCTTTGGACGCAGAGCCTGGCCAAAGGTCAAGCGCTGTGGCCAACCCCTTGGCCGTTCAAGGCACGGAGTTACCTTTAATGACAATAAAATATTACTATAAATTATCAAAAAAGCTCCATTTACACAGCCGGACACTCACTCATACACCTATTAGGATACCCTCTCACTCACCCATGTCACTCACACACCCACTCACCCGCCCATACAACCACTCACACTGCCACTCACTAACCCATAAAGCACTGACACAGCCACTCACTCGCCAAAATAATCACTCACACATCCACTAACTCACCCACACAGCTACTCACATACCTATATACACCCTTACAGGTACTCTCACACACCCATACTGGCACTCAGACACCCAATCATACACATATACAGTCATACAGCCACTCACATAATATATGTCAGAAATATATAGTATCACTCATTAGTAGTACAGAAAGTATACTATTTTTAACTTTTGGAGTTCCTTGGTATATATGTAGGTGTGAGCGGGAAATCCGTTACGCTCGTGGATTTTTCGGATTTTTGGGAAATCTGCAATCCGCGAATTTTGCGGATTTCCCGCAAAATCCGCAAAAAAAAATCCACGAACGTAACAGGTTCAAAAGTTGAACCCCGGCTCATGCAACTAGCTTGCACAGGAACCACTAGATAAAACGAAGCAGGTGCTGCTTTATTTTATCTCAGTGCTTCCTGTGCAAGCTAACTTTGTAACTATTTTACAACGGCGCTGGCAGCTTGCTGGCGCCATTGTAAAATAGTTGCATGGCTGGGCACAGGTCAGGTCTGCAGCTCACTCAAGGGACCCCTGCGCCCTTTGGGGCGATTGCATAGTAACACACACATGGTCGCTCGAACTAGTTGATGCTCAAATTCAGGGACTCATTCATTAGCCCAAAAACAATCGTGAGCGTCGTCGAGGCTGGACAGGTGTGCCTTCTTCCCAAATCTACCGTGGAAAATCAGCTGTGATGCTGGATAGGCTTTGCATCCTTGACTTTCACGAGCGCAATACCCGAGCTTCTTTCTCTTCATCTGCTGAACTGATCTTTCTCTGACCTTTTATTCACACAAGAGGCACATACCCTACTGGGCACATTGTGTTCGCACGGATTTCTGCAAGTTCACACGCGTTTTGTACAATTTCGCAATTTGCGAAATTTTACAAAACCCTCGCGAACTTGCAGAAACCCGTGCGAACATAAAAAAAAAGAAATCCGCAAATTCGCTGGAATTCGCAGATTTTGCGGATTGCGAGTTCGCAAATCCGCAAAATTCGCGAACGCGAGATTCGCAAAATTCGCCCATACCTATATATATGTTTAACACTCAAAACTTTTTGAAAACAGACACACTCACATGGATAGTATCGTTAGTGATGTCATTTAAGATGTCATCACTGATGTCACTGACCATGTCATCTGTAATGTAATATGTGAAGTCATAAGCAGTCTATTGTGTGGACGTACGTTCTAGTTAGGTCAGGTAATTATAACTACTGAATTTCACTGGTTTTGTGTCTGTAAAATCTGAGCCTAACTATAACGTCGCTGTAACCTTTGTTTTTTTCAGTGAATATATATATAACAAGCAATGGACAGTCAAAACCAACAAATGACCATTGCAGAGATCTCTGGGTTACTCACAGCATATGGTCTAGCACACAATACGTATGAGGCAAACATCACTGACATGCAGATACTACAAGAAATGGGTCGGACGACAGATGAACATTGCCCTACTAAATTTAAGAAACAATCAAAATTTTGCCCTATATTACATCCGGGAAATAGAGTAGATACCTTCTACGATTTTGTAAGTACGGATTTGGAAAAAATGACAAATGTGAGACAAGGCGCAAAGAAAGAAAATCTCACCAAAGGAGAACTGAATGCCCTAACATCACTGATGAATAATGAAAACATTTAGATCAAATCTGCAGATAAAGGCGGCAATATAGTGATATTAAATAAGGAAGACTATGTAATGGAAGCAATGCGCCAATTAAATGATACCAGCAATTATGAGAAGCTCAAAACAAGTCCTATGAACAAACTGATCTTGGATTTGAATGCAAGATTAAAAGAATGGCAAGAATTAGGTCTATTGACAGATCAGGAGGTACAGTTCTTAAAAAATGATGACCCGATAACACCAACTATTTACTTTCTCCGGAAAGTACATAGAACGCTAAAAAAGCCGCCAGGGAGACCAATCATCTCGAGCTGTGGATCTCTATATGAGAACATCTCTACTTATGTAGACTATTTCATTGCTCCTTTAGTCCACATACTGATATCATATATCAAGGATACCAGTGACTTTTTATGAACTTTGATGAACATTGGATGGAGCAAGGATTACCGGCTGGTAACCATAGACGTAGTGTCACTTTATACGTCGATAAACCATGATTTAGGCTTGAAAGCCATTGAATATTGCTTGAAACAAAGGCCGATTGAACATCTACAACACTGCAAGATGGTCTTAGAGATGATTGAGAGGAATAATGTATTCCTTTTCAACAAAACCTATTACTCCCAATGCTGTGGTACTGCCATGGGAGTTTCATTCTCTCCAAGCAACGCCAACCTAGTAATGGGTTGGTGGGAAAAGATCATAGCTTGGAGAGAAGAGAATGACCATCACGTAGCCAAGGTAGTACTTTGGCTACGTTTTCTAGATGACCTCTTCTTAATATGGAATAGCAACGAGACGGAATTTCTTGAATTCTTTGAAGTTTAGAATAACAATGAGGTTGGGTTAAAATTCACTCATACCAGCAGTGCTAGTGAAATTGTATTCCTGGACACAAAGGTATACATAAAAGACGACCAATTTGAAACAACTATATACAGAAAGAGTACAGCAACGAAAAGTGGGTTACATGGTAGAAGTTTCCATCCGGATAATCTAAAGAAAAATATTCCATAGGGCAAATTCATTCAGATGAAACAAAACTGTTCGAACAAAACCGAGAACGGTTCCTAAAAAGAGGATACAAGTACAGTGATGTAAGACGAGGAGAATTAAAAGCAAGAGAAATCCCTAGCGCAGAGACCTTGATAAACATAAAAAAACAAAATGAGGAGGAAATATCAAAAGAACCTATCAGAATGGTTTTAACATATAGCAAAGAGAGTTACAAAATACGAAAAGTGCTGGATAAATAATGGAACATTTTAACTAAATATCCAGACATTGGAAAAGAATTGGGAAAACATCCCCAACTAACATATAGAAAAGCACCGTCTCTGTCTGACAAATTAGTCAGGAGTCATTTTCAAACTAAGAAACAAAGCACATGGCTACAAAAGGTACAGAAAGGTTTCAAAAAATGTAGCTAGTGCAAGGCCTGCAAGATTGAAAAAACAATGAGATCAATCGAGGACCCATAAGGAAAAATCTTTAACATCGAGGATTGTATCATCTGTGAAACCACGTACGTGGTCTACTTGTTGGAATGCCATTGTGGAAAAAGATATATTGGAAGTACCTTCTGCTCATTGAGCAGACGAGAACAGAGACCTGACGTATGCTATACACATGTTGGTACATGAGAACAAAACATGGCAGGATATAACATATAGTGGACTGGCAACCATACCCATCAATGAGAGAGGTGGGAACAGAACCCTCTTGCTAAGATGCCTGGAATCAAGGCTAATTATTCGATTCAAGACCAAAACCCCAATGGGTTTGAATGGGGACGAAGAATTATATATCCACCTATACACATTTGCTGTGCGAAGAAAGTAGATATATGTTTGTAGGAGAGATCAAGAACATTGAAAATATGATTTGCCAAGAACACAGATGACTCAAAAGGATCAAATTGAACATACATTTCTCCTATTGAAAACCAGGGCACTGAGTCCCAGAAATGGAGAATCTAAGTAAAATCCGGTTCTGTTCATGAATGGACACTGCGCCAAGGAACATGAACTAACACTCGCCACAAAGCAAAAAAACAGTGGCAGTTAGACAGGACTTTCCTGTCATTCAAAATAACAACCGGGACATTATTGTAAAATAATAGAAAAAATATTCTTTAAATGAATATTTGGAGAAATGATATGCAAATGATGATTACACGTGTATGCATAGGCAAGCCTCTGAGATAACATCATACAATGTATTTATATACCTATAATACAGTAATAAGAAGAGAAACCATGTAAATGTAATGTTTTGACCTACCAGCCCCATAATGCATCATAATGTGCTAACAGGTACTTCTGGTATAAAATGAAAAAAATGAAAGTAGGACAAATGTTTTACACTGTGAACAAGACCTGCCGGTCGAAACGCGTAGGCGTGGAGAAAGCTGTTAATGGCAGAAGCCTTGAAAATAAACATTTAATGAATAATTTATCTGGGAGAGTGCAAGCATATTCTGTTTGGTGGCTAAATATATATCTATATATCTATATATCAATATATATATATATATATATATATATATATATATATATATATATATATATATATATATATATATATATATATATATATATATATATATATATATATATATATATATATCAATATATATATATATATATATATATATATATATATCTATATATATATATGTATATGTATATATATATATATATGTATATAGATATATATAGATATATATATATACATATATATACATATATATATATATGTATATATATATATATATATATATATATATATATATATATATATATATATATATATATATATATATATTTAGCCACCAAACAGAAAATGCTTGCAGTATATAGTACCAAAAAGCAAAATCTCCATAGATTTTCTGGGATCACAATACCGCAAAAGCTGCTCAATGGAATTATAGCAAATTTGGCAGAAAGCTAAATCTTGGTCCATAAAGCATGCTTTTTTGTGATTTGGTGTAAATCCATTCTTTAGTTTTTGAGCAATTAAGGCTCATAAAATTGTATATTTCACGCCGCAGAGGATCCGCAGAGCCGACAGATCTCTAGATGAGATCTGATTGTCTGCCACCACATCAATTAAGATGTGGCAGCTGTCATCTTAGGACTTGGGATGCAGTCCCAAATCCTAGAATTTTTTTTGTTTTAAAAGATATAATGGGGCAGGGCAGGGATACCCTGACCCTCTAGGCCTGGGACCAAAAACTTTTTTGTGAAAATTTTGCAGCACATTTGGGGAAGATCAGTGGCAAAATAGAAAAAAAAACAGACTACTGCAAAATATACACCCTAGGGTACAAATATGTATACTCAGGAGAGGGGGGCCATAGACCCCGAATCTCTTAGAGGTCCCAAGGATATCATCCTCTAGGGCTGACAATAGCATAAAAGGCAGGTGGTGCACGCTCCCACCTCCCCAACGCTGAAAAGATCCCGGGCTTTCAATCCCCCAGGGCTGTATTTTTTTTAAGGGGAGGGAGGCTGTGTGCCACCCTACCTTTGCTGATATTGGCCACAGGGGCCCTCATCTCCTAGGGCACAATAATGTACAGTATTCTCAGGGATCCCACCCCCAGGACACTGTAGTTCCCTGCCTAGGAGACTGTGGGCATACCCTGCCCACTCTCTACAGGAAGGGAACTCAACTTTTCTCCCTCCTGGGCAGATCAGCAACAAAATTCTGCTGCTGCCAGGTAGGAGAAAAGATAGAGTTCTAGCTCCTGCCAGCACCTATTATGGTGCTGGCAGGAAAGCTAACCAGAGCCGCAAGGCCCCTGGAGCTCCATCCCCCCAGTTCCCAACAGAGCCAGCATTACGGATGCCCGTGGTGAGCACCAGGGCACACCCATTTTTTTAAAAAGGCTTGTTCATGCAAAGGCAGCTAGTTGTGGTCCCCAACCAAAATTGAAGCTGTGGGTGCACAGCGTGGGCACCAGGGCACCTGTTGAATACAAAATATGCTAACTCCCACCAGAACACAAAATGTGTGTTGCTGGGAAGCAGGCTGGGGTGGCCCTAGTGCTAACCCTGCACCCCCCATGTAAAAGAAACCATGTTGGTCTCTGCGATGAGCACTGCGACACCCATAAAAATATTTTTAAAATGGACAAAAATAATTATTAGTGAGCGGCAGGTGCCCCTCATTTGTTATTCACTGCTCCGTGAAGGAGAGTCCCATAATGCCTTGCGAGGGTTATTTTTTTTTTCTTTTAGCTTGGAGGTGTTCCTGGAAGGAGAAGCATTTTTTTTTGTTGTGGGAGGCTTCAGAGAGTGTAGCAGCACCCCAGCAACATATAAACAAGCTGTAAGTCTCCTGGGGCTTCAGTTCCATGACCCTCAGAGAACTTACCATATTTTGATAAAAGACTACTAGTACTGTGCTCTTCAGCTGGAGTTTAGCACCCCCTTGAGGTTGTTTTTTTATCACATTTTGTGGGCTACATTTTCAAAGAAAGACAGGTTTGTTTTTTTCTAAAACAATATCTTTCTCTGAGTCTTTCTTTTTTGACAATTTACGTCCCATTAAAAAAACAAAATTAAAACTATATTAAAAGGAAGACTCACAGGCATGTTTTTATTAAATATTTTTACAATAATGACTAGTATTAAACATTGTATTGTGTGAATTATTGAAATATACATTAAATTATTAATATTGATTTTTGGAGAAAGATGATAGATCTGCCTTATATATTTTGATGTGTTCACCCAGTGAGAAAACCAATTGTCTCACGTTTTATATTTTGGTGTTGTGACTCTTTGACAAAGTCAATAAGTATGCCTGGGTGTGGCTAGGACCTGCAAGACCAACCAAACGCTGGGCATGCCAAAAGGCTGTGCGTAGCGTGGTGTTCGCTGCTCTCAAGGGCATTGGATGCAGAGCCCGGCCACAGGCCAGACCCTGTGACCAACCCCTCTGCGCACAAGCGTTTGCTTGTGAGGGCTTCGACAAAGGGCCTGGCTGCAGGTCAGGCCCTGTGGCTAACCCTTCGGCCGTTCGAGGCAATGAGGTGCATTTAATGGCAATAAAACATTACTATACGTTAACAACAAAGTTCTAGAAATTCACAGAAAACTCCAAAGGTTAAAATGATGTTATAGTTATGAATTGTAATAATATCTTACTTTCCCATTTTATTTAAACCTTTGAAATTCACTAAAGAAACAAAGGTTAAAGTAACGTTATAGATAGTGAAGTTTCAGTGACAACGTAATGCAAAACCACTAAAAATTCACCAATTACAGTTTTCTCAAGTCACTATAATTCCTGCCCTAAGTTAACTATAACTTGCACCCCCAACATGGACAGTTTCCTCATCAATAATTTAATTGCAAATGTTGAAATTTTGCAGTGATATTATCAATGATGTTTCAGAAGATATCATGAATAATGTAATATGTGGAGTTATTAGCAGTACATAGGGGAGTGTTTTCTTCCCATATAGGTAGGTAGGTAGGTAGGTAGGTAGATAGATAGATAGATAGATAGATAGATAGATAGATAGATAGATAGATAGATAGATAGATAGATAGATAGATAGATAGATAGATAGATAGATAGATAGATAGATAGATAGATAGATAGATAGATAGAGTAACAATGTTTTCTCAAGCCAGCAACACTATACTGCATTAACAACGAGGAATTCAAGGAAATTTACCTTTTTTTCTGCAGTAGTAATAGCTTGGAAATGTGTTTATTAGTACATTGATTCCAAATGATGTATTATTTAGAAATTAAAAACATGTAGTATGTGAGAGGGCACAGCCCGGCCTGCCCTCTGAGGGGGCGTAGGAACCCAGGCCTGAAGACCGATGGAGGAGGACAGCAAGGGCGCAGAGGGCAGGCGCGTCAGTGGGGAGTATTATGGTAACATGCCAGAGACAAGCATCTTCAAAGTCTGCCCACGGAAAATAAACGTCAGGGCTTAGCTGGAAGATCCAATTCAGGGCCCAGCCAATTATCTAACCAACAGCAATTAAATTTCTCACCGGGTGAAATTGAAGCCAGCCAGACTGGGAGAGAAATCTGATTGTAGAGTGACTTCAATCTGAGGAGCGGTGGGGGGTGGCGCTAATGTGCCCAAAGGTGACTGTCCTCAGAGCAGGAATCACTTCCGCAGGGGAGAGGTGGGGGTGTTGTTATAAATGGAATTACCTTCATTGGGAGCGACAGGCTGGGGTTGTGCGGAGGTGTTCGCAAACGCTGAATTACTTCTACAGAGAGGGATAGGCTTAGTCTGTGGGAGCATGTACTTTGCACCGAAGGATTTCTGTGGGGATAACCAGGCCGTGGTATGAAGAGATGCTCTTAAACTGAGTTACGTCTACGAAAAAGGACAGGCTGACGCTGCAGGCATGCAAGTATTCAACAAATTACGGGGTACATTTACAAGCCCCTTGCAGTACTTTTGCTTCGCTATTGCATCACTTTTTGTGAAGCAGCGCAAACAATGCGACACATTGCGGCCCATTTACAACGTGATGCATCTAGGGAGATGCGCCACCGTGTAAAGCCCTGCGCCACATTATATCCCCATCAGGTATAATGTATGCAGGGTGGGCGTGTCCATGCGGGAAAGCCTAGTCGGAGTGACGCAGTGAAATTTACAAGATTTCACTGTGCCACTTCTAGGACACCACTGCGTCAAAACTCGGCGGCTGCTTGGAGAAGGCGTAAGGAGTGATGCAGTGTGTTAAAATAGGCCTCCCCATGCATTGCTGGAGTTGCGTCGTGCTTGTGACATGACTCCAGCAATGTGTGACCTTTGCGCCGACAGATGCATCAAAATTTCTAACGCGCCTGTCAATTCTTGCACCATGGTGCGCCGCATTGTAAATAAGGAGCATCCATGGTGGCTCAAGGGTTTAGCACGCAGGCGCAAGGAAACTGACCCATCTATACAGATGCATCAGTTTCTTGTAAATAAGCCCCTAAGTATTTATAGTGGGGCAGGGTGGGCTTGTCGGCATATGTTCTTACAGAATTCGTTCTATGAAGAGGAACAGGCTGAGACTTCGCGGGGACGCTCTCCAACATGGACTTTCTTCTGTGGACGGAGTAGGTTGGTCTCTGGGCAAAAGTTCACATAAATCGGAATGGCCTTCATGCGTCAAGATGGTGTGAGGCTGTGGGGACATCTTCTTTCCTCAGAATTACGTCCACGTAGTGGGGGAAGGAACTTCACGTTCATACTTCTCCCAAGTGTGAGGTATGACCTCTCACATCATTAGCAACATCCCTGACTGTACCTATAACTTGTAACCCATGTGAGGTGGCACTTATCACTATCACTATCAGATGTATCATGCCCAGCACCTGACAACTGATAACTATCTTGCTTTCTTAAACACCACAAAGACGAGGCAGGTGGTTCTAAACAAGGGCGCTCTTTGCTCTCTCCACTCCACACATCCGAATGTTAGACCCTCACCCACAGCGTGGATGGGTCAGACCATTTGAGAGTGAATGGTCACCATGCTGAGCCGTGCAGGTGCAGACAAGGATGACATCAGAAAACAATTTCCTATGCACACACAATATCTATTCAAAAACAGGGTAATGTTGGTCTTAGTCCGGTCAGTACAATCATAAAAACTGAATGTCCACTTCTTCTTGTATGAGCAATTTTTTTCTTTTATTGCCCAAGCTATGTCACGCCAGCCGACACGTGTTTCATCATAGTGAAAATCGCTCTGACTCTTCAGGGCTGTCTTCTGTTAATGGTGTGTGTTGTACTTCCGCTTGACCGGTGATAATTCCAACCCGGTAAGGGTATCTTTTATAGTTTCTGTAATTGTAGATCTTCACTTTTGTCTGTATCTGATAATTGTTAAGTTATGTGCGCCGTAATAGTGCGCAACAATGGAACAGGAACACTCCTTTCGTTTCACTTGATCTATACAATTATGTTTGCTCCAGTCTCCGCATGAAAAGTTTCACGATACTGTAGTTCTCCGTAGTAACTCTGTAACACGTCCGAATATAACAGGACCTCCTGTTCCGTGTGGCCGCGAATCCGGCCTCTCTAACGATGGTGTATCTCGAATGCGGAAGGAATTATCCCGCGCGAAGGATGACATCACTCCGCTTGGCACCTCTCTCTGAGGCTCTGCCCACTCCAACTTCCAAGGTCAAATCTCTGGCGTTCTGGTTTGATGAAAATCTCTCCCTAGATAAAGTGAACCCTGTCTTAATTGCCTATTTTCTACCTCTCTGCCCCTTCCTCCCTATGTCCCTGCATGCCACAGCCGGACCCTCCTGTGTGCTTACTAATGGCCTGGACAGCCGTGGTCCATGCAGGTAGCAGAGGAGGGGCAGTGGCGCTGGGTAAGGGGGGATTTCGAGGGACGATGCAGAGGGAAAATTACCTGCACGGACTGTGGCTGGGCCTGGACCAAGTTCTCTCTGAGGTGGCCCTAAGCAGACTTTAAAGGATTCAAAGTTTTGCGCTGGAACAGCCAAAGGGCTTCGAACATGTGACTGTCTCCCAAGCTAAGAACATCCCCTGATGTGGTGAAGCAAAGGCTACAGTTCAAAACCCTTTGTATCAGACACCGAGCTCACCATGATCCTGACAAGTCCCCCCTCAACAAAAAGTTCCACAAAGAGGAATCTATTCATTCTTTTCACTCCTTGATGATCCTGATCAGGTTCCTAAGGTCACTGTCCAGTATGGTTGGCAGCACAACTTTTTCACAGTGATCCTACAATGTGGAATGCTCTTTCACCTCACCTGCGGAAGCAAGCTAACCACGCCCTCTTCCAGAAACCGCTCAAACCTCGCTTGATCTGGTGGCTCCTCTTCTTCTTATCTCCTCATGCATCTTGGGTCTCCACCAGCAGCACAGGGGCCAATGTCTAGGACTGGCTCTCCCGCCAGGGTTCACCACGCAACTCCCGGTGACATCTCACTCTATGAAATAAACCATTCCCAGCATGTGGTAACTAATAACTAGGGTGAGGTGACATCTCCTACATCTCCTGGGAGGGTGAACCTAGCAATATCCTCCTTTTCCTCCATTTTGATTGACATCTCCTACATCATGAGACATGATTCACAGCAGGCACTTATCATGAAGGTGAGGTGTCATCTCTGGCACCATCAGAGACTTCACTGGCAGCATCATACGTCATCGCTCACTGCAGATAGTTGCCTATAACTAGGGTGAAGTGATATCATGCGCAGCCTCAGAAATATCACCCACAGCACCTGGTAATTTATCAGCGGTAAAGGATGTCATTCTAGCACTACAAGAATTTGCTCTTGTCACATAGTGTCGGAGCCACTCAGGTGTGAAGTGGCTCGGATTACAGTACAGAATCAACAGTCGCTGGGGAACCCAACAATACGTGGTGTACTTTGGTGACCTCCGCTGGGGAAGGGTGGCCAGTGTTGGTAGGGCAGAAGGTCCTTATTCTAAGTATGCACAGTAATCCCTGGAGGCTGGAGACACCAATCCGGGGTTTTCAGGTCCCAACATTTTAAGCCCTGACTGCCCAATCTCTTTAAAGAAGGCAAAACCAATAATGATGGGACTACCCAGCAGCCGCGGTCGGTAGTAGGAGTTCCTGCAGGGCGGTGATGTGTGGAGGGGGAGGGGCAGGGTGGGAGGTAGTAATGTATGGATTACGGAGTTTAACAGGTAAGTAAACATATAAATAAATAAAACGAATTTCGTTGCGCGCACTGCATCACATTTGGTGATGCAGTGCACGCTACAAAATTTGTCTTATTTATTTATATGGTTACTTACCTGTTAAACTCCGTAATCCATACATTACTACCCCCCACCCCGCCCCTCCCCCTCCCCACGTCACCGCCCTGCAGAAACTCTTACTACCGACCGGGGCTGCTACCCAGGGTCAGAGGCAGGTAGTGTCCCGTAGGGTGACCGGTATTGAAAGGGGGTGGAGTTAAACTGTCCACAAACCCTATGTAAGGCTCCTGCTCAGTAGCACAACAGTTATGCTAGGAACAAGATAGAGTTCTGGTCCATCCTCCTCCTACGTTTGCACGATGGGTGTTACAGGGAGCAGGTTTGAGGAGGAGAGAAGGGCTTCTGCTGGGAGCAGGGTTGAGTGCTGGGTCGGCTCCTCCACTTTTTCAGGCTCAAGGAGACCAGTAAGTCCAGAAGGTGGTGATTCTGTGCTGTATAAACAGGAAAGAACGGAAACACCTGTGTCGACCAATAAACCCTTAAAGATTCTTGTGGGGGAAAACCACTTCCCCAGACAGCGTACTCAGGAGTTACCCAATGGAAATGTCAGTGGAACAAAGTATCTTGTGATGGAACAATGGAACCGAGGCTACGCAATAGTGACAGGGTAGGACTGGCCTATAGGGCAATCAGGCAGTGCCCTATGGGCTGACCTGATAGGTCAGTATGTGGGCTGTTTTTAGGTCTCACCTACTCAGTGCGCATGCACTGCTTAGGACAGAGACCTGTAGCCATTGCCACAGCTTTGGGGGCAAAAACGTGCACGCATTGCATTGCTTGCTATGCAACGTGTGCACATATTGGCGATTTCCTTGCGGGAGCACGCAGCTCCATATGGTGGCACCATATAGTCGCACGCTCCCACAAGGGAGTCACGATGGCCCCCTCCCCCTGCTGCAGTGCGAGGCACACGCTTTTAAGATGTTCGCTTTCACTGCCGCGCAGCTTTTCTGCCGCGTGGCCAATGCTTGTTTGTAAAGGTACGGTACTTTGTAAAATTACTAAAGTGAGGATTCCACTGTAATAAACCTTCTTGCATGACCCCTAAAAAAACAAGGCCATCTGCAAATCCACCACAGAAACACTAATGGCGCACATTCAGCTACGGTATTCCTGATGGATCGTACATCATGACAAATCTGCCCCTTTCGTCAACACTGCACCAACCTGATGTCAGCGTTCTGCCAGTTTTGTGCCCTGGTAAAACCTACAATTAAAACTGCCCTTCACTTAAAAGACCCTGGAGCCCCCGGAGTGACCCTATACTGACAAGCTGCCTCTTTACTTAGGCTAATGAACCGGAAACATGCAACTGTGTGACAAAAGGTCTATCATGTCCATTTATTTGCATTTGTTACACAGGGCGAACCAGACCTATGAGAGGGGTGACAGGATACGTCATAAAACAGGGTGACAGGTTATTAAGGCAATAGGTATAAGGCGGGTGCCTATACAGTGCAATGAGTGATAAGAAACCCTTGACAAAATAAACGACGTGGGCATGTAACATGCAGTTGGTGATGAGAAAATCCAGCGTCAGATTAATAGCCGTGTGGTTCTGGCAGTAAAGCTAAGAAGATAAGAGCAGAGGCAATATGAAGACGTATAAATTGTAATGTTTTATTTATTGGCAATCTTGAGTGAGGAAAAGGTCTGTGACTCAAATATATATTTATATTTCCATACATACATGTATATAATACATACATGTATATAATGGATCACTGACATAATATTGAATACAAAAATATAGACTTACCAAAAAATCGATGACAAAATATAGAATGCAAAAATATCGAATTCTTATCTACAAACAGGTAAGTACAAAAATATTGAATCAAAAATATCGTTGTAAAAAATATAGTTAGTCAAAATATAGAATTTTTTTAAATGTCTTAAAAGTAATTTAAAATTAATGAAATAATAAATATAATTAACTAAAACATACTTAAAAATACTTAAATAACCTTAAAATTATTAAATAATGTAAGTTATAAAAAAACATACAATTTTATTTTTAATACATACATATATATATATATATGCCAACAATCTTCACCACCTCCGAACTCGGCGAAATGAAGACACGGACCCCAGGCTGTCGGCAAGGCAGATGTATTGACCTCTCAACAGGCGACGCGTTTCGAGCAACGAGTGCTCTTGTTCACACCATATATATATATATATCCAGAAAAGCATTTCCCCGTTCCGGGGCCCCAGACTATTCAGGGCGGCCTCACACAATGAGCACGGAGCAGCTCATTAAACACCCACAGGTCACACAAACACCGTGAGGCCCAATACTGTGAAAGTGGCTTTAATTCCAAAATCCAGCAGCGCCAGTTTCCATTTGTCTAACGTTTCGGCACCATTGCCTTGATCACAGACTGGAACACAAGCGCCCAGGTGCGCTTGGGCGTACTTTAACTAATTGCATCACGTGACTGACATCACCATACTACTGACCCCACAGTGCATTGTAAAGGTATTTTAAAAATGCAAGCTGGAAGTCCAAAGATGTTAAGTCCTATATATATATATATATTGTGCTCGAACTTTTCAAGGTTCAGAGAAAAGATACAGCACTCAAGGAGGGGTTACGAGTCATGGAAGGGTTTATTGTCGGGGAAAAATGCACAGACGCGTTTCGGCGTAAGCCTTTGTCAATGTATCAATCGTGACTTAGAAACAGCATGTTAATAAAGTTTCTTTCCAATCATTGACAACAACATAGGACTAAACCCTCAAATATCAGTATGGACGTCATCTTGGAATGTTGTTGTATCTAACATTCTTCTACATACCAGAAGCAGTTTGACATATGCTAGGTTTCTTCGTATGCATATGAAGAGGGTATATTGCATATATTGGAGTCATAATGAATTTGACTAAAATATATACATATATATATATTAACGTAATATTAATAAAAATATACAATATTTTTACCGTAGGATATCGGGAGGGTAAAATTCACTATTACCACTCCAGTGAGTGCAACAGTAGGGAAAGCGTTGGATAGCGGGAGGGTAAAAATTACTATTCCCACTCTAGAGATTGCAAAGTAAGGAAAGCGTTGGATAGCGGAAGGGTAAAAAGTACTATTCCCACTCCAGATAGTGCAACAGTAGGGAAAGCGTTGGATAGCGGAGGGTTAAACATTACTATTCCCACTCCAGAGAGTGCAACAGTAGGGAAAACATTGGATAGCATAGGGGTAAAAATTACTATTGCAACAGAGAACATCCCGTTGCCACTTTTTGCATTTAAGAGAGGTCCAAGTCTGTGCGATAGCCTTGTACACACCCAGCCACGACTCCAGTTGAATCAAGATACCAACACTCTTTGGGGGCTTCCCCCGGTACGTGGCCACTATCCATGTGGTTCATGCCGCATGTGTCTGCAGACCATCAAGACAGAATCTGTGGATGTTGGGGCTGGCCGACTATGGATCCTAAAAAATCACACTAACTGCAACACAGACCGTGTGATCTTCATGATCACGTGTCCTTGCTCACTGAGATTAACCCTGGGCGAAGCACTACGCTACGCTCGCGTAGTTTGCGAAGTTTGGGCAACTTCGCACTACGCGAGCTGCACGTAGCACAGTGCGAACACGCGTAGTGCAGCGTAGCGTAGGGCAGAGGTCATTCTTTGCTTGTTCGCGGTCCTCAACGTCATGTTCGCTACCGCGAGCAAGCAAAATGACATCCCGGCAAGAGTCTCAACGCAGAGAGGTCAGGTTTCTCATTGCGAGTGGTTGCGCATGCTCGCGACCGCTTGCGATGAGAAACTACCAGTTCGCGTTGAGAAAGCTGCTGCTCGAGTAAAAATCTACTCGAGCAGCAGAAAACTCTAGCTCGCACTGTGCAAGATGCTGTTTTCAATGATTGCACAGTGCCGGATGCTTGTCCGCACTGTGCAATCATTGAAAACGCATCTTGCACAGTGCGAACATGCTACTACGCAGCTCGTGTAGTGTTACGTGAAGTTCACGTAGTGCGAAGTGCACTTCGCGTAACTTCGCGTAGCGCTACTTCGCGGACTACGCCCACCCTTAACTGAGATACATTGGTCGCACGACTCGCAAAATTAAGTTGCGCATCAACGAGCATAAGAGTACAATACTTTGTTATAAACAGTCAAGGTGCCTGACAAACCATTTCCTATCCATGAAACATCATGCAGATGAGATGAGGTGGTTGATTTTGGAACATCCTAAGATTCCCCAGCATGTGACCGACATCTCTAGATTTCTGTTCATTAAGGAACAGAAATGAATTTTCAAGCTTAAAACTTATACAGAAGGCTTGAATGACAATATTCCATGGGTCTCCATTTAAAATGTTTGTATATTAATAAAGTCTCTGTATAGTCATTTTTCAACAACCAGGACATAGCACTAGCCATAGATGGCACTCTAGACCCAAGATATCCAGCTCGACTAACCTGTAATACACTAAACAGGGATGATGTAAAATGGAAATAGTCCCACACCATCAGTGATACTAACAATAGTGTCAGCATGTTCTGCTTTTTTTAAAAATATCCAGTTGTATCACTATTTTACATGATCATATAACAGTATCGAGCAAATTATCAAACTCAGGAAATTCTATGACATGCCAATGGATGGCATTCCCTTATCCCACGATAGTTGATAGTGACCACCTGAGGTCTTATACGTTTCAATTTAGGCTCAACATCATCCACCTCAAGCCTTAGACCAATGCGTGAGGAACATTGTGCACTTTGGAGTTTAGACACACGAACCAAATGCTTTTAGCCATGACGATGTTTAACAATATTGGCATAATTATTCCCTCCTTTTTTGATATACTTTTGCACAGCGGATCATGGGGTTAAGATCAGCCCTATAGTTTTGATATGAGACACACCACTTACATTACAGTTGGCTGGCCATACAAATCTCGGTTTCATAAAATAATTTAAAAATGTCTCTCACTGGAACAACTGTGGTAATTTGCGATAGATGTTGCATTAACTTACTTTGAAAGAGGATAACCACAATACTGTAAATATGCATGGGCATTAATTTGATTGTGATTTTTGGCAAGCAAAATACTACATATTGTAGCCTGACATCCTAGCACAGTAATTATGTTTATGAAATCATACATAATACTGTGACTAGTGCTGACGCTGCCCCCTTGTAGATCGAGTGCGCATGCGCACAAGAATGGTGGTCCCCATAGGCGCAAGCGTGCAAGAGTAGTATCCCAATTTCCCTCTGCTCGAGGGAGTACTCCCAGAATGTGGTGTGATTTCCTGGCAAATTCGTAGAAAGGCGCAAAAGAGTTGAGATAGTGTCTCAGTATGACGCTCGGGTCCTATTGATTCGGCACGCTATGAAGCGTCTTCAACAATATTACAACACCCTCCAGGATTGGCCTAAGATCTAATTAAGATCAATTGGGCCAATTAGAAGAACTATAAGAAGAGACCTCGACCTGCCATCAGTACCTCACACACTGCTCGCAGATCGCAACGAGGTACCGACGGACAGGTAAGGGGCTCTATGATTGTTATGCTTAGTAGAGCTAGGTTCTTTAAACCAGTGACTTGTCAATTGGCAAGTTGTAAACATAGACTATTTGACAAACAAACATTTGGTATGTAATATAAATAGATCTTGGCAACATGTATTTTACATTAACATATATCCCTAGAAGTAAGGGGCACACGACGGAGGAGGTTGTGTTAACAATATATAGACACAATTCTTGATGCTATGATTGCTTAGAAATTGCTTATATAAACTCACACTAGACTTCATTTAATTGAACCATTTTTAGATTGAACCACATATGTCAAGTGCCAGCTTGCTGTTATTCATGGTGTGGAGCGCCATGGTTTTATAATTTTTGATTTAGGTTTTTGTAAATTTCGATTTTTGAGTATAACATATGGATACAAGAGGGATGAGACAATCACCTTATGTTTCCTTGATTTACCTACGAATAGAGCGGGCCTCTATCACCGAGCAGTCGCCGGTTGAGGTGTGGCTTACTCCCACAGAAAGCTGGGTGAGTACTAATCTATTGTTAAAAATAAAGAATTGCCTTATTAAAGTTACATAATGAATTGCTACAGTCGATTAAAATGTAAAATCGATCTTTTTGACTCTCTAACCTCCATGCTCCAAGTTTTTTCTGTTCACTAGTATAGTTTTGACCCTTGCATTGACAAAGTCTTTCTGTTTCAGGAAAGAAGATAATGTTCTTACCTACACACACATGGGAATCATGTCGGGTAGGGTGGTAACAAACCACTGATTTATTTTTCTTTCATGTGCAAATTATTATGTACAACATATTACATTGATTGCTTTCCCTGCAGTAGCACTTAATAACTATTAGGTCCTGAAGAAAGCTGGGCTAGTTAGCCATACGGCTGAAACATGTCGACCTCACTACTCGCCAGGAGATAGTAAATCTGTTCCATACTATCAGACGATCGATTTTATCTTATGAGATTTGGACAATACCCCATAAACTGATTTTTTTGTCCTCTTAGTCATTCTTAAACTGCACTTGTTTTTTCACTAGCACTGCACTCCATCAGTTGTCTCATATCTTGAACAACTACTATGGCTGGGATCACTGAGAGTACAAGGCCAAGTATCTATTTATGTTAGCCTTGGTGCAACATTTGGCTACATCTTACCCTCCTCTCATAGTCTTCCAAATGACGAAGTTCCGCCAAATGGGTGGGCTGATGGAGACTTTTCTCAAGCCAGGTATTGGGAAAGCTATCTGTATCTGGTGAATAGTTCCCTTTGAGCATATGGAGTTGTTTTGTCATAGCAATAGACTGACCTTCTCCTGGTAATTGTACAAGTAAAAATTACTATTCCCACTCCAGTGAGTGCAAAAGCAGGGAAAGCGTTGGATAGCGGGAGGGTAAAAATTACTATTCCCACTCTAGAGAGTGCAACAGTAGGGAAAGCGTTGGATAGCGGAAGGGTAAAAATTACTATTCCAACTCCAGAGAGTGAGGGGTAAAAAATACTATTCCCACTCCAGAGAATGCAACAGTAGGGAAAGCGTTGGATAGCGTAGGGGTAAAAATTACTATTCTCACTCCAGAGAGTGCAACAGTAGGGAAAGCGTTGGATAGAGGGAGGGTAAAAATTACTATTCCCACTCCAGAGAGTGCAACAGTAGGGAAAGTGTTGTATAGCGGGTGGGTAAAAATTGCTATTCCCACTCCAGAGAGTGCAACCATAGGGAAAATGTTGGATAGCGTAGGGGTAAAAATTACTATTCCCACTCCAGAGAGTGCAACAGTAGGGAAAGCATTGGATAGCCTAGGGGTAAGAATTACTATTCCCACTCTAGTGAGTTTAACAGTAGGGAAAGTAATGATTTAATATATTAATAAAAATAAATTAAATATCAATACCAATAAAAAATTAATTAAAATTAAAATTAATTACCAATTCAATATTAATAAGTAATCAATTAGAAATACAAATATATATTATTTATTCAAATTAATTACCTATTCATAATTAATTACCAACTAATTAATTTTCAATAACAAAAACTACTTAATAATAAAAAATAATACCAATTAATAATTAATTAACAGTAAGTTAATTATCAATACACAAAAAGTATTTGTAATATTTAATTAAATACATTTACATTTCTTCCCACCCTATTCCCCTATAAACCCACAATCCACTACAGAAAATAAATTAATACAATTTTAGGAATTATCAATTAATTAATTAATACAAATTAGTTACCAATTAATTAAAATTAATTAACCATTAAAAATTAATTAACAACAAATAAAAAATCAATACCAATAAATAAATAACAATTATTTACTTAATTACAATTAAATTACTTCCCACCCTATTCCCCTATAAACCCACAACCCGCTACGGAAAATAAATTAATAAAATTAACATAATTATCAATTAATAAAAATTAATTACCAATTAAAAATTAATTACCAATTAATTCAAAATGAATACCAATAAACAAATACAAATATTTGAATAATTACAATTAAATTACTTCCCATCCTATTCCCCTATAAATCCACAACCCCCTACAGAACTAAAACGCAAAATTAAATTAAAAATAATTAGTAATTTCAAAAAATGTATATTTAATTTAATATAATCAAATTACTTCCCACCATATTCCCTTACAAACCCACAACCTGCTACATAATTAAATTACGCAAAAATTAAATAACATAAAATTAATTACTTAAAATAAATTACAAAAATAATATAAATTTTTCACACATATACTACCATACAAAATACTTTAAAAATTCGATAATATTAAAAATTCAATATATTTTAATACACATGTTATATACTTCGATATTTTGAGTTTCTATATTTTGAAAATTGATATTATATTACTTACTTTTAATTCGATATTTTTCACCACTATATTGTGTCCATTCGATATTTTGTCCATTCTATATTCTGACTTCTATATTTTGGCTATTCTATATTTTGGATTCGATATTATGTCTAGTTACCATGTATATACATACACAAAAATTCACTCAAAATGGTTAAAAGTAGAAAACGGTTTCTTCTGCTCATGTTACACTGACATATGTTTATGAATCACTTAACCCCTTAACTGCTGCCGACGGCCAACGGTCGTCACGAGCACTACCTCCCCATTGCTGCGCACGACCGTTGGCCGTCGGGCCAGCATTCGTTCTTCGAACGTTCAGCACTGGGCGCTGAACGTTCGAAGGTCTGATGAGGTTAAAACACAGTTAAAAACAATTATCTGCTTGGAGCCGCATTTAAAAGAGGCTGATGGTTGCTATGTCTTTTGACCTACCTTATCTCAGTGTTCTCATTGGAACCTTTGTATTGTGATGCGACTGGCTTGGATCTGCAATTAAAAGTCATTGCATAATGTAGCCTCCGTTCTTGTAATGAAATTAAAGTGAAGCTGTGGTTACAAAAAACCCTGAAATGTGCCTCTCATGACTGTCCATTCAAATCATAACTCAGAGCCCCACCATGCACTGCTCGTCATTTCATACATTATATCACTGATGACATCTTAAATGACACTATCAACGACATGAAATAGGGTGTGTCAAATTGAATCTTTGGTTACATCACTGATGAGATCATATATGACATCACCAATGAGACCATAAGAGCCTGTGGGTGTGCACAAAGGTCCTGAAAGTTCTTAGGCATTGTGAGCGAAATGTTCCAGGATTATGTCATGCAGCCAATACATTCCATGCAACAGGAGCACAGGGAAATTGCTTAATGTTATTTTCTCAAAAGTAAATTACACATTTGGAAAATTATGTGAAATTACAAGGAAGTTATGCAAAGTACACCTTAGGCTATCCCACTTGAAACAAGCATTTACAATGCAATATGTCTCGCATTTACGGGAGTTTGAGCTATTGGTATTGCACATAACAATGCCTTTTATTTTTGTTTTCTTTTTAAAAACATTAAAGGCATTGTATTTTACAATGCCAATAGCTTAATCTTGCGTAACTGCGAGACCTATTGCATTGCAACTGCTTGTTTGGCTGGTTGTCGGTCTGTTTTATGGTCTGCTGGGCTGCTTTTTACTGTTGATTTCCCTGATATTAAAACAAACATTACCTGCAGCAAGCTGAAATCCATGCAGTCTGCCATTTCTTGCAAATCACTCATAGAGCATGTCTTTTCAAGTTCAAAACTGGCCGAAGTAACAAACATAGGCACTTTTTAGCCATTTCATTCACTAATGGAGGGCCACTTTTATTTGGTGTATTTGCCTATTTTCTGTCCCAGTTCGACCCTGAGTAGGGAAACCTTTATGACAGAATAAAGGAGTTAAGAAGCATGATAAGACATTGAACTGTGTAAGAATAGCCTTAGCATGAGATGCCATATCTTAGAGAATCAGAGACCTCACTCGTGAAATTTGTGATCTCATGAGACATCACCCGCAGGGCCTGGCACCTCAGAGTCAGTTTGAAGTGCCATCGCTAATATCACGAGCCATCACATAGCCTCGTAACTTATGGCCCATGTGAGGTGCCTGGGCTTAATTTGTGCCCGTGGTTGCAAGCGAAGAGCACCAGCAACCATTTTTGGGTACTTATTTTTCGCCATCATAAAAGCAAGCAAGAAAAATGTAGAAAAGGGAGAAAGACGAAGGGAGAAAAATATGGAAAGGAACAGCGGAGAATGTAGGGATGAAAACAACCTACAAGTAAGAGAGAAAGAAAGAGGAAGTGTAGGATGGCAGAAGGAAAGGGCATGAGGTGGAAGCAAAATTAGGCAACCTTGGTATTTAGCAACCCCGGCATATAGCTAGCAGTAGTGGAGTATTGCGAAAAAATTGGCACCCCACAATTCTTTACTTATTTATTTATTTTTACAAATTAATTACTGAATTGTCGCCACCTTCCCAGTTTATCTGAGACATCATCCACAGCAGTTTATATATATAACCAGTTTGGAGTGATATCTCCTTCGCCACCAGTCTGGCCACAGTTCCTCGGTAAGTGACGAGACAGTTAGTAACTCATCTCTGGGGAGAGCCGCCTGTCTTCAAGCACCTCACGTGGTCTTCAAGGCGCAGGGGTTTGGACAAATTGATGTCTTAAGGCCAGAGGACATCGAGCACTTAGGAATGTCCCTGGCACAGGAAAAGGGAGCTCCGCGCCCTGCCCTGCCCGGTCCTCGCCTCTTTGTTTCAGGCAGACAGGAAAGGCCGGGCCCTCCACTACCTTTCATCAGCCCACTCCAAGGTCGAAGGCCCGGGGCCATCTTGTTCTGAGGAGGAGGAAGGAGCCTCGGCCAAGATGTCTGACAGCTCGAGATTCCCCTTCTCTGATTGCATGCTGGCTGGCTGCCACGGACGTGGAGCGGTGGGAGCCGCTGGCATTGGGGGAGAGACGCTCGCTTATCTCTTTCAGAAAGACTTTCCTGTCGAGTGCAGCTCGTGGCAAAGGACATTACCGAAAAGAGCCACAGTGGCTGGCGCGAGACAGCCACGAAAACCTCAGACAATGTGTACCGAGGATGGATGCAGAAAACCAGGCTTGCGAGCATTATGTTGGACATGTAGGTGGGCAAGTCAGTAAAATCATAGGCCGAGCCGAGCTAGGCCAGTGCCAGGGCACGAGCCAAGCCTTCAGCTGATCACGAATGTGGAATATGATAAATATGCTTTCAGATTAAAAATATGGTATTTCCCATTAGAGCATACGCATTTATCATTGCACTCTCATCTGTTAATAGTTATAGTGTTTAAACATATATTCCCCTGTCCTATGTCGTTGATTCATCAAAATGCCTGGGGAAGCAGAAATGACATCACAGGGTGTGACATCATAAGACTCTTTGCCGGGGCGGTTTCGGTTCCCAGTCCAGTCCTGCCTTTATTCCAATAATTATTCCGGTGTGCCAGTATTTTGTCACAGGTGTCTGTCACACTAAGGATTGCAGCAAGTAGGCCTGCAGAAGTATTTTTCCCTATGTGTCTCTATGACAAAATGTTTACATTCAGTCTGCCAGGGCCAAAGGCAAACTCGCAAGCATCACATCACACTCTGGTTCACACTCACATTCACTCACTCACACACATTCTCACACTCACTCTCAATCTCTTAGACCCTCTTAATCTCATTTTTTTGTGCAGTTTTATTTAGCTCAAACTCAACCCGAAGATATTGGAGCACTTTACATGAGCACCAGTTGCATTGCACATGGATACTTTTATTTAATTTTTGGTAGGCACAGAGAGATTAATCTCACTCATTCCAACTCACTCATTCTCACTGACACTCAGTCCCTGGTTTACTAACACTTTGTAATGGATTTGCCTCTCTTTTGTGACGTTGGTAGACAGGAACTAGTGCCAACATCTTATATCTCTTTAGGGCAGGCAAAACAAGAGAAATGTTGTCACTTCTCCTTGTTTTTACAACTTTGCAAGTTGCTGCATTGTGCAGCACACATGCAACGTGAGAAAAGCCTTAAAACATAGTTGTTGCACTGGAAGGCATCTCTTCCAGTAAACACACTATGGTTCAGAGAAGACACACAGACACCGCTACACTATGGAACAAAATTGTGTGCATTGGCACAATGCTGCCAAAAGTGCGAGCACACGGGGATAGAAAGAACGCATCCTATCTTAGTAGATATGGTGAATTTTTTTGTCTTCCTTTGTCACAATTTAGCACAGCAACTTTGGTGGACTGTTGCTTTGCGTCAAAGAATAGTAAAACTGGGGTTTATTGTTCCCACACAATCTCACTCACTACTTGTCACTGACTTTCATTCCCTTTCACAAACACACATACATGCTTATCCATACAGAGACTCGTGCTCACACATACACACACCCTCTCACATAAACACACTCTCATCCATAAGCATACATACAGCATACATTTAAAACTACTTTTACGTACCACAGCTGTCAACAAAGGTCCAATTCCAGCTAAGTGAACTCCATTTTTTTTACACTAATAGTGAATAATCAAGCATTATTCACAATTAATATCATGATAACTGGCAGAAAATAAGGAAGGTGAAACCGCCCCTCTGTTCTTGGCACTGATTTCACCAATTTTGTGATCAGGGGATGCAGTGACAGGGGTTGCAAGTGGAAAGAAAGGGGTTGCAGGTGCAACTCCTGACGAACCCTAAATGGTACCCATGTCCGAAGCCCTGAGAATACTGCATGGTTAAATCAAGATATATCGGCTTGTCATGTGCACTACAATGTGACCAATATTTTCATCATATGCTGAGCAACATTTTTGTTCAACAAACCGTAAATAAGCAAAGTTATTATACAGGGAGATTCCCAAGCGGAATTTCTTTAAGATGACATTTGTCACTCAATCAAAATAATGTATATGGCCTAGTGTCAGAAGTCACTAGGACTCTAGTACGCACTACAACAACATTTTGTTTTTTACTTTATGACATTCAGTTTATTTTAAATCTTTTTCTCAAAACCCTCAAATATGTTGTATTTTCATATTTTTCATAATTGACATCATTTACAGAAACGATACAAATATCCAAACAAATGATTTTTTGTAGCAGCAAAAGCAACAATTTGTCAATACACAGGTTTACCAAAAGAAAGAAACAGAAAAAGAAAAAACCCAATGCATTTCGGGGCGATTGCCCCTTCGTCGGGGGTCTGAAAAAGAAAATAAGCAAACAAGGAGACTATTATTTGTCAGTTTTTCACAATGTTTGAACATTTAACCCTGAAGAATTTTTTAACCGGGGCTTACCTAAATAACAGAGACTGAGATGTAACCTGTGTGTGGTTATTATTATCTTAACCGAACAATTTCTGCAAAACCGAAAAAAATGAATTATGAGAAGTCTGTCCAAGAGATATCTTTCCTACTACGTAAAAGCGAGAAAGTGGAAATTTTGTGTTACCTGCCCGTTTGTCAGGGTTGCATCTATAGAGGAAAAAATCATTTTTCAAGAATGCTTATAGCCTAATACCAACAGATAGTATATATGCATTTTTCGCGAGATAAAAACCATAGGGCTCACCTGCATATCAAACAGGTCTTGTATGCGTGAAGGAAACCTAGTAAAACAAATAGTTTCTATCAATATGCTGTTCGAAGCATTAAAGTGACTTCACTTCACTGTGCCTCATCAAAATGAGGCACAGTGAAGTAAAGTGATTTGTGCAGGATCACACAATTTAGTGATGTGGAGAAGATGGGATTTGAACCCAGGTTTCTGGATACACATTGTGCAGTTCAGCCACTGGCTTCTCACTCCCTTATAGCATCAAAAGACAATGCTTTGTGTTCAATTATTTTGTGACCCAAGTTAGTACACTGTGTTCAATAAATACAAGCATTACTACTGAATTCAATCTGGCACGAGATATCTGAAGTGTCAAAAAGCCTTTCTTGAAAAAAGTACCAAAACCAATGTAAGGGATGGCAGAAAGGTTTAAGTTAATATCACTGCCTTCTGCAGAACTAACAAACAGTAAAGATGAGGTGGGTCAGCTCCAATAAAGGCTACTGCATGTATCAGCAGAACTAAGAGGACAGCAACTGCCTGGAGCTGGCACCCTCATTACAGCTCTTCATGGAGACAAATGCGAATTGCAGCCCAGCCGCCGACGGGCAAGTACAGCAGGAAAGTACCTTTTAGATGCTGTCCCATCTTTCTTGGGTCTTGGTTTTTGCCTTATAAAACTGTCTTAAGAATGGAAAAGGTAGTGTCTGGAATACTTGTCTTCTGATTGGTTTCTCCAAATCCATGGGTCAAGGTCAGAGCCAGGCCTTGAGATGGAGCCAGGCTGGAGCCGTGCTTGTCCGGCTTGGTTTGCCCATCCTAATTGGATATAAGGAAGGGAGGGGCTTGGAGTCAGCGCTATACTGGACATCGCTCAGGATAGACTTGCGGCCAGTAGTAAGAGGGACAGTGGGAAGGAAAGGCTTGGAGGCAGCACTGTGCTGGACGTCGGTCACGGAGAGGCTTGGAGTTAGTGATATGTCGGACTTCCGGTTGAGAGATGCTGGAGTCAGAGGCATACTGGACATTGGGTGGGAAAAGACTTGAAGTCAGCAGTATGTCAGATATCCGACAGGAAGAGGCTTGGAGTCAGCCGTCTTTCTGAAATCAGGCAGGGGGAGGTTTATGGCGATTGGTCAGTTATAAATCAGAAACAGGAGGCTTGGAGTCAGCAGTATGAAGGTTATCGGCTAGGTAATCGCTTGTAGTCAACGGTATGCTGAATATCAGGCAAGGAGAGGCTTGGAATCAGCAGTATGTCAGATATCAGGCAGGGGAAGCCTTGAAGTCAGCAGGGTGTCCAACGTGGGAGGCTTGGAGGCAGTGGTCTGTTATACATCAGGCATAGTGGGGCTGTGAGCCAGCAGTATGTCAGATATCAGGCATGGGGTGCTTGGGGTCAGCCGTATGTCAGCCATCGGGCAGGGAGGGGCTTGGAGTTACTGGTCTGTTACACAGCGGGCAAGGGGGAGGCTTGGAGTCAGCAATATTTCAGACATCAGCAGGGAGAGGCCTAATGTCAGCAGTATGTTGGACTTCAGGCAGGAACAGGCTCGTAATCAGCAGTATGTTGGATATTGGGTAGGCAAAGGTTTGGAATCAACACTGTGTTGGGCAATAGGCAAGGAGAGGCTTGAAGTCAGTCGTACATCATGCGGGGAAAGCCCTGACATCAGGAGTATATAAGATATTAGGCCGAGAGAGACTTGGAGTCAGCAATCTGTCAGACATTAGGCAGGGAGATGCTTGGAGTCACCAGTATGTTGAACATTGGGAAGGAAGAGCTTTGCAATCAGTAGTCTTCTGGACATTGGGAAAGGGGAGTCTTTAACCAGCGGTGAGTTCCCCACACTGTGGAAACAGGCTATGCTGGTCCCCATTCTAAAAAAGACGGACGCGGATCCCTCACAATTTTCCAACTACCGCCCGATATCCCTTCTTCCCAAACCTGCAAAGATTCTGGAAAAGGTAGTTCAGAGGCAATTGTCTCACTATCTAGAAATAAACCAGCTGCTGCATGACTCCCAGTCCGGCTTTAGAACCGGCTTTAGCACAGAAACTGCTCTGCTAGAGGTATCGGAGACGATTCGAGAGTGTGTGGACAGGGGAGAGGAGGCAATGTTGGTCCTCCTCGACCTGTCTGCCGCTTTCGATACGGTGTCTCATGATATATTACTCGATCGTCTGCAGCAGCTGGGTATCGGAGGTACCGTATTGACTTGGATCAGTTCGTTCCTTACTAGGAGGACGCAGAGAGTTCTTCTTCGGCCCTTTGTTTCAGAAGATAAACCTCTCCTGTGCGGTGTGCCTCAAGGCTCGGCCTTGAGCCCTCTTTTGTTCAATGTTTATTTAGGCCCTCTTGCCAGAGTGATTGAGTCGTGGGGGGTCAGGGTGGTCTCTTACGCTGATGATACGCAGATTATTTTTTCTTTTAGAGACCACTCTGATCCCCACTTCTCTAACTTCCGCAACTGCCTGGGTAACATTTGCTCTTGGATGGCTGCTAACCATCTGGTTCTAAACACTGACAAAACTGAGGTCTTATTTTTTAACCAAAAAACTGCCCCTCCCACCACCCTTTGGTGGCCTGCCGTTCTGAATCCTCCTCCTATTCCAGTTCAGTCTGCCCGCAACCTGGGTTTCCTTTTTGACAACACTTTGTCCTGTAAAGCCCAGATCAACAAAGTGACATCCGCCTGCTTTGGCAAATTGTGCATGATCAGGAAGATTATTCCTTATCTCCCTTTGGACTCCCGTAAGACTGTTGTCCATGCCCTGATCACGTCGCATTTAGACTATGCTAATAGTCTCTATGCAGGCGCCCCTCTCTACCTTGTTGAAAGGCTACAAGTTGTTCAAAATACAGCCGCCAGACTAATTGGAAATATTCCCTTCCGCCACTCTGTTGCTGCTTATCGGAAAGAACTGCACTGGCTTCCCATCTCCAGACGTATTCAGTTTAAAGTCCTGATCCTGGCCTTTCGTGCCATTAATGGCTCTGGTCCTGCCTACCTGAGTACAAGACTTAAACTATCCCGCTCCGTCAGAACATTAAGATCTAACAGCCTACGTCTCCTGGTGGTACCCAGATTTCGCCGCGCCAGGAGCGGTGGCAGAACGTTTGGAGTGGCTGCCGCCAAATATTGGAACAGCCTCCCATTGGACCTTAGGTTTATCGACTCAGAGCAAGTGTTCCGCCGTAAACTTAAGACCTGGCTGTTCACTCTCCCTTAAATTTCTCCCTCCCTCTAGCCTACCTGCTCCGTTCATCCCCCCTCTGACTGACAAGTATTCTGTAGAGCCGGGACACCCCCTTTGGGGGTAGCTGTGCGCTCTATAAGCTTCCTAAATAAATAAATAAATAAATAAATATTTCAGACATCAGGGATGTACAGACTTGGAGTCAGCTATATATCAGACACTTGACAGCGAGAGGTATTTGCCAGCAATATGACAGACATCGGACATGGAGAGACTTAGAGTCAGCAGTATGTCAGACATCAAGCAAGGAGAGACTTGGAGCCAACAGTATGTCAGATGTCGAGCAGATGAAGGCTTGCAGTCAGCGCAATGTTGGACATCAGGTAGGGGAGGCTTGGTGTCAATGGTACATCAGACGTTGCGTGGGGTGAGGCCTGGAGGCAGCAATATTCAAACATTGGGCATGGAGAAATTTGGAGCCAACAGTATTTCAGATATTAGGCATGGAGAGGCTTGGAATCGGAAACATGTTGAACATCAGGCAGCGGAAGCTTGGATCCACTGTGTTTGGACATCTGGCAGGGGAGGCTTGATACCTCTGATGGATGCACGTGGACAGGAGTTGATGAAACATGTGATGACATGGGCGACATGGATAGGACGCCCTCAGACAGGTAGAGTGTTTGAGTATCAGATGAAATTCAGATAGAGACACTAGGACACGGTGTGTAATAGGAAAGATGGACAGGAAAGGCTTGATGCCAAATTTCCTCCAGGACCAGGGTCAGAATCAGTGTGTGGTATTGTTCTTCCGATTCACTTTCCCGGAGCGCGGAATTATGTTCTTGCAGTGGATAGCCAAGATTCGCTTGTCTCTTCCAGACTCCAGTGGCAGCAGTTGGCACACACATTTTACTCAGAGGAGGTGCATTGGTCTGAGCTGCAGAGTAGCACAGAATTTATGACACTCAAAGATCAATGTTCCACCACATATATATCTTTGAGAAGGAAAACTTCTTTAATATAGTAACAGTATAAAGTAATCGCTGAACTAAAGCATAGAGAAGGACTCCCAATTGTTAACATATGAAGTCAGGTGTAACCCAGTGTCAGCAATTGGGCCAAATACAACAGTTTGCATGTCTATGGAACCATTTTGTGAACTTTTCGAAAAGACTGAAGTTTTATAGCCAATAAATAGATATATACGGATTTCAACTCACAATTCCAACCTAGCCAGCACTCATTCTTGGCACACACTAAAAGCACACCTGTTTTTCGATTTACTTTGTTGGGTACAAGACAGCTGGTAGTTTCGCACATTCAAAGGCCTTTTAGCCCATCTTCTTTGAGGTACTGCTGCCAACATTTCCCCTCTGTACTACAGGCAACACATATTGCACTTATTCATTTACTCACTTACTCACTAATTATTCACTGGCTCACACTTTTTTTTAAAGATAATAAGCTTTTATTGCCTTTTAGAAATACATACACGTTTGTTAGAACAATGTTTCTGCCCTCTCTCCCACAGTGACCCCTGCCATGTTCTCCTTTGAAGCTTCACTTCAGTGCATTCACTCCTAGCAGTATAACATCTTAAAGTTCTAGAGTTAAACAGGCAGGACCTGCACCTTGGATCCTTCCACATGTCTTGAACACACCCAAAAACAAGGCCCAACCCATATTTAACCAAGAGCCTATGGACTCTACTAGAGCGGTCATCTTGAAAACCGAGAGTCCTACAGTCTGGTATCATAGCGTGGGCCACCTTAAGGCAAGAGCCACAGTATGATCTGCACCCTGAGGATCCCTCCTCCTCAAACCCACAGCACCGCAACTCTCAGAAGCCAGAGCACCGCAGGAAATGAAAAGCAGTGTACCAATCAGATTCAGTTCTACCAACCATCATCCAGGAAATGAGACGAAGGGCACCACTCAGACCCAGACACACATCCCACCATCAGGAGAGTTATACAAGCCCCTGTAGCCATTGTGGTGCGGGTGGGGCTACCCTTCAGGGGTCTCCAAACACTTCAGAGGGGCCCATTGCACCCAAGCTCAATGAATGTCTGTAAGATATGGGAGACTTAAAGGCCCCTCATCTCATCCTGCAGGGGGCCGAGCATGTTATGTTACGCCAGTGACTACCATCTCTTCTGGGGACTGCAGTGAATGTGTCAATCAGAGAGAAGAAATTGGGTGTAGTGGGAGTGTGGATATGATCACAACCAAAGTGAGGGAGTGAGGAGTTCTTTTGGGAGGAGTAGCTCAGTTCCCCAGGAGGATCAACAATAACAGACCTACTACACTGTCCCTTTTGATGGCAGTAGTGGTAGGGAATATTGCTGTTTCAAGGATGTTGACACATATATTCCTATGTGGAATGCTTCATCATCGACCTCTTGCCCGGTATAGCAAAAGAAAATACTGGGCAGGCGCAAACTCACTTTTGCGGGGAGCACTTTGAAGTTGTGAAAAATCATGATATTGGGGCCAGGAAAAAAACAGGTTAAAATGCCTCAGGTTGTCACTTTCGTATTTGGGATGATTTATAATCAGGGCACCCTGGGACGGGATATAGACAGATTAGGATGTTTATGGAGAGTCAATATCTCCTACATCTGAGGTCAACATTTTCAGCTGATTATTCTATGCCTGTTGGGTCATACAGTTTTCATCAGGACTTACCAGGTCCCTTGTGTTTTTTTGTATCAAGCTACAGACAGTTAAACTGCACTCATACCATGTACACATAAACATTTACAAAAGTACCAGATTTGGGTTGTCAAAAAATACCAATGGTTGTCAGTACTGAAGAGCAGGAAGTAAAAAGAAGGGGAAATCAGGTATTAGACATGATTTTTTTGCACATGGGCTGATCACCCACAACTGTGTAACACATATCCATGGAAAGCACCACATTCTTCTTGACACTCTTACTCCATTGCAGTAATATATGGTCTTTATCAGGAGCTCAAACTTCACATGAAAAACCCTGTGAATTTATAGTGAGACTGACCCTTGTAACATGATACAAATATTAGTTTTGGCGTTTAATGTATCACCGTGAGATGTTACAGGCAAGTAGGGCCTCATGTAACAAAGCAAAGCAGATGCCCCCTCCAATCGCTAACCTTAGCAGAATGGAGAGGGAAATGGAACCACACCATTTGGGTGGACAAGTGTCCTACTTACAGCATCATGAATCCTACCTGGCTCTCACCCGATTTTGTCCCCGTAGTTCCCCAATGTTGGAGTGTGTAATGTTGTGTATTTCCTGTCTCTACTGGGATAGAACAGACAGTGAAGGAGGCCACCTCCCTTTTGTTGTTACTGAGTGCAAACTTGCAAAAACAACAGTTGATGGACAGAATGCAGAAGAATGTCATGCATTCACCCTAGTACAGAGATCTGGGCCTAAATCCATCGTTTTTTTGCTCACCATGCCATTCCAGTTTAAACCCAGCCATATGCAAATCAGTGTTGACCCTGTGTCTCATGGAAACAGTCCAGCCCGAACGGCCAGGCCAGGTCCTCCCTAGACTGGAAACAAGCATCCTATGACCGGTTACCTATGATACGTTCACCCCAGTACAGAGATCTGGGCCTAAATCCATCGTTTTTTTGCTCACCATGCCATTCCAGTTTAAACTTGGCCAAAGCTGAAGGATATGTGAGCCTCCAACTTGCCGTGGATCCAGTTGCACCTCAGTGCAGACGCACTCAAATTTCAATCCCCTTTTCACTCTCTCTCTAAAAACGCCAGCCTTCGTTCACTTTGCCTTTTCTGCTCCTACCTTATCTTCCCGAAGAGACAAACTGCTGCTTAAGGTTTTCATAGAGCTGCCCATCACTATGCTATAAAGTTCCCCCATAATTCTCAACTCACCCGTCTTTGGAGGGTGACACACCTGGGGAGAATGTTCAACTGCCCAACCACCACCCTCTGCCCTTCCTCCTTCATCCCCTGGGCATCCTTGTTGGGGTAGGTTCAGACTTGGGATGCAGTTCTGGGGCTCTGACATTGCTCTGGCGAGACTGCCAGCTGACATACAGTTTTACAGCCTGGTTTTAGGGATGCTGGAACCTTGGCATTGCAGCCAGAAGTCAAGGGATACAACTATGATGCTTCACTATCTCAGAAATATAAATCTGTAGCTAAATCTGGTGCACTTTAAACACAGTGTTTAAACACTCTTACAAGCTTAAACTAATGTAATTTAGGGTTTTAAAAAAGTTTATAGAAAATCGGAAGTTTCCCACCTAAAAACGCCCTAGGCACGGATGAAAGCACATACTGAATTCTCACCCACCAAACCACTGCAAAAAGTTTAGCGATGTGCTTCATACAAATCCAAGGCACCCGACTAACCCGGAAGTGCCCTTGATGCAGCCAGAGATTTCACTCTCGGCCATTGCGGTTCACGCTTGGTGTTACCGCTCTAACTATCGGACGGACGACATTTTATACGACCGCTGGTTCCAGGTCCATGACTACGAATGTTAACACAGGACTATAGACGCCATTCAGGTCACTGCTCCTCCTTTCCATTCAATTGAGTCGACACCCCGGAACACCCCCTTTCATCTGACAGCACTGCTTCATTCTACAACCCTGTCCTGAGGATGATCCAAACTTGATTGGATCGAAACGTCGTTGACTCCCCAGCCCATTCAAAAGGCGCTATTTACAATGTGACCACCCTCAAAAACCGAAAATAATATTGTTCCTATTTAGGGTCTAGTCACACTGTTTGTTATCACTGTAAATACTGTACACTTGTCTCTCTTGCGCCGTTCACGCTGAGCACGTTTGTCACTTGCGTCGCTGTCGTGCACATCACTTGCACCTTGTTTGCACCAAGTACAACTTGGGTTGTGTCATTTTAACTTCCAGTGCTGCTAGTACTGTCCTTTCTAAATTGTTTGTGTAACTTTGATATCAACTCCTTGGAGTCTTAGGGGGAACTAAGGTACAGGCCGCCCCCAACTCAAAAAGTACCAAACCAGATAGGGCCTGTCCCTCAAGACACTCCTATTTTTCAGCTAGGATGCAGGATCTATATAGGTGTGTGCATAATCTTGTCACTTCCCCTTTCCCTGTTATATCAAGGCTCTTTAGTTCCTGCGCAAGTGTCACTCTTTGTCATAGTACACACAAGGTAAAGTTAAAATTGCCAAGCAACCATCACCCATACCACAAAAATTGTGGAGAGAGAGTGAGCACCTCACGGTAGAACCGCCAATGGGGTTATCTGGCTAGCAATTGCCAGTGTACCCACTTATCATCATCGGTTGCTCACTCTCATGAAAGTGGAAAGAAAAAGACAAAAACATAGAAGAAAAGGACAAACAACATGTAATGATCCTTTTTCTTCTCAACAGACAGACAATATACTAAGTTCCGTGCCCCAGCGAATAACAAATACCAATCGCTGTTAAGTGTACATATTCACCATTAACCCCTGTGAGAAAAAGAAAAAGTGAATCTCACACATTAAAATTGCAGAACTCACTGGCCACTCCTGCTTTTATTCTGGGCTGTGAGTACTCCAAATTAAAAAACTGTGGCTGAGTGAGGGAGCGTGCTGTTACCGGCTGGGAAACCTAGACTGTGGCGGGTTTCGATTAGGATACGTGATCTTGACGACACAGATATTCACCTGAGAGAGGTAGCAGGTATGCAGTAAAGATGCAACCCTCAGGTTAGAACCAGATATGAGTGGAATTTAAAAGCGGCGAACCCCTGATTTCCCTGATGAAGTTGCTCAAAGCACAGCAACGAAACATGTTGGCGAACTAGACTCACACGAAACTTGGTTCAACGTGAGCCTTTTTAATTTGGAGTACTCACAGCCCAGAATAAAAGCAGGAGTGGCCAGTGAGTAAGAATCTGGAGGAACAATCCTACCGCCCTCCATCTCGATCAACTCCAAGCAGACCACAGGAATTACAAAAAGCACATTGAGAACAAAAAAAAATCTTTCTTTTGCTCTGCGCTAGACAACGCAAAAAAAAGACCAAAAGAGCTCTTCAATATCATCAGGAAACACACCTCCAAAGCCAGGGACCTACTCAATCCAGGCATCCAAAGAACGATGTGACAACTTCACCATCTTTTTCAATGACATAATCGCCAAGATTGATCTCTCACTTGGCTCCAATCTCATCCCCTCTACTGAGATCCAGGCATCTGAAACCAACAACAGCGCATCCTTGAACCCCCCAAAACACTGGTCTTCCTTCATTCCCATTCAGGAAGCAGAGATAGTCAAACTAATCTCCAAAGCTAAACCCTCATCCCACGCCATTGATCTGCTACCCCCTCAACTGAACAAGGACTTGAAGCTTGTTCTAGCCCCGCTATGTTGCAAGATCATTAACAGCTAACTGAGATCAGGAGTCATACCAGATTGACTCAAAGTTGGTCACGTCACGCCACTGCTGAAAAAGCCAGGACTAGACACTGAGGATCTGAATAACTTCAGACCTGTCTTGAACTTACCTCTTCTGTCCAAAATCCTGGAAATATGTGAACTTCCCTTAACTGACCCAACACTTGCACAACATCAACCTTCTAGATCCCCATCAATTGGGCTTCAGAAAAGGCTGCAGCACTGAAACCGCAATCCTCAAAGTCATAAATGATCTACACAAGTCACTAGACTCGGACCAATGCTGCCTTCTCAACCTCCTGGACCTATTGGCTGCATTCGATACAGTCGATCACAAACTTCTCATCAAGGTTCTACAAGAAAGGGCTGGTCTTGAAGAGACGGTCCTCCATTGGTTCTCTTCCTTTCTCCACAACCGCTCACAAAGAATAAAAATTTAAAACTTCGAGTCTGACCTCCAACCCGTTAACAGGGGTTTTCCAGAAGGGTCCGTGCTCTCCCCTCAGCATTTCAACATTTACACTGAACTCCTTACCACTCTACTCAGGATATCCAATATCCCTTTCCACTTATATGCTGATGACACGCAGTTATATCTGGAAACCACCTCCATTGACGACATCCAGAGACTCAACGCCACGCTCAGAGAGGTACAACATTGGCTCTCAAGTAACCACCTGAAACTCAAACAAGAGAAAACGGAAATACTCTTCATCTCCAACAAAGATGAAACCACCAAATTGTAGAATGGCTCAAAGCTATTGACGCCCTCAATGGTAACCTCACCCTGGCGGATTCGGTAAAATCTTTAGGTATCACCCTAGACCCGAAACTGGACATGAAAAATCACATTACAAGTCCACTAAAAGTGCCTTTCTCAATTTGAAATTACTGTACAAAATAAAACCCTTTCTCCCACCCAAGGACCTTCGACAAGCCACCCAAGCACTGGTGCTCTCCAGAATCGATTGTGGGATTGCAGCCCTGACTGGTACAGCAGAATCCCACCTCGCCCCCCTGAAAACAACCTTTAATGCAGCAGCCAGAATGGTCACCGGAACTAAGAAATCTGAACACATCTCCCCTGCACTCAGAGAACTTAAATGGCTCCCAATTGAGTTGCGAGCCAGCTTCAGAGCAACCTGCCTCAAGCACAAAGCCCTTCACACAGGCAAACCGGAATACCTGGCCGCCAAACTCAAAAGGGCTGGCCAGTCCAGGAACCTCAGAAGCTCCAACACTCTGCTACTCATCCCGTTGAAAACTCGCAAGCAAAAAACTGCAGCCAGATCGTTTGCTTGAAACGCCCTCAAAATCTGGCACTCCATACCCCCCACATCAGAACAATCACCTTGTTTCCAAAATTCAAAAACCTGCTCAAAGTCCTCTTCCTCGACCGCTCACGAGCGAACCGATAGGAGCCAAGGAAGTACATCAGCCGACACTCCATCTAACTTTAATTATGTGCCCGGTGACACTGACTCTGATCAAGAAAACTTTTTGGATACTCTTCTTGTTTGATCAAGAAATCTTTTCGAATACTCGTCTTGTTTGACCTGCACCCTCCATGCTCCTTCTGCTCTATCACTCCTTTGTTCGATTTATATCTGGCGCGAACCCTTATGTTCTACTCTATTCTCTGTACTGCCTATTTGCACATATGCTACTTACTGTGAAGCGCTCAGATACCCTCGGGTCCAGCTAGCGAAATACAAAACTTCTCAAATAAATCAAATAAATAAATAGGCACATAGTGTACAAAGTCCTGCTATCTCTGAAGCACTCTCTCACACTGCCACAACATGCATCTCTTAAAACCATTCAACTATGATTGGCTTAAATACACCAAGGGGGGCTTAACAGCCATTTACCTGGCTGGCTATGTTGTTTAGAAAATAACCAGCATGGGCGTAAGTCAACCAATAATCAGGGGCGATGGCGTAATACACTACAAAGACTCATATCAGGGTTGAACTAATTTTACTTCCACATTAACCAACACAAATCATTTTTAAACTTCACATTTAACAAATCTCTGCTAACCACCCCACCACCCACAACAAATTTAAGGAAACCCCATAACAGCAGAATCAAGTGCACAGAAATTAAGAAAGTGCTAGGAGGCATAGTAGTAGAAGACGCAATACAAATACCAATAACATAATGTGCAGTGCTTAATTTTGGCAGGTGGGTGTAGGTGGTAGGCCCCGGCACTCATTTTTGTGGACTCGATTTTATTTTTGATAATCAGACTTTGACCCAGAGAAGGAGACATGCAGAAAAGTATATTCCAGATCAAGATAAAGAGAAGGTGGGTAAAGGAGGCAGGAGGTAGAATCAAAACTAGACGGCCTTTGAGTTCAGGAGTCCTGGCATTTGGTAAAAGGCTCCTAAAAAAATCTCGTCCCCCCCTCACCTTTCACTTATTTATTTATTTTACAAATGTAGTACTGATAATGCACCAAAGAGTTCATAGGTGTTTGGCAAGTCTAGCACATCGTTTAAGCGCAGAAAGTTTGGCTCATAAGTTTGGAATCAAATTTCCCTAGTTTTCACCAAGTAGAAAAAGTAAAGTTTAGATACTGACTTTTTCTTTTGAAGCGGGCGGTGCAGTAAACAATTTCAGCCGCCGTTGGTTCTAGTTTGTCATTTGGAACTTCTGAGGAGAAAAAATGGGCAAGTAGTTCAGAATTAGCTGCCTCCAGATGAGTTTTGCATGTGCCTCTGAGATAGTGGCACTGTCACTGAGCCGTATTTAAAAATGGGTTGGAAATGTCTATGTGCCCCAGATAGAGGTTGGTCATGACTATCGAAGGTGGCTGATATCTCTGGCACCACTGGCGAAAGCCAAAAAACCATGCTGGTGGTTGGTTGGTCTGCGGTACCCTTTGCAAGGGGGATGTGGATCTTCAAGTTACCATCAGGATGAAATAAGTCCTGTCTTTATAGGTTTGTGCAGCCCCTGGCTTTGGGGCATCTTTGCCTCAAAGACTTTTAGGAAGCCCTCGTTGTCTCTGGACCTCTCAGAGCCCACCAGAGTGATGTCGGCCTCAGACATAACAGGAGGATTGATGTAATTGCAAGATGTCAATATTTGGAAATGGACATCACACCTAGATGACCTTCACACTGGCATGCGTCACATTTATCACATGATTCTGTTCCTTATTTCAACAAAGACCTGCAAATCCAGGCTCTGTCTGTAGAGAAGCGTGCAGCGTGCAGGGTTGTGATTTACTCTCTGGCCCTCATTCAGGGCCGAAGCCGCCTGCACTTGCATCTCCTGCTGCATGCGGATTTGGACAAAAGGTGGAAGTCAGCAGGGTCTATTGGGAACCAAGTTTCCAAGCTTGTGTAATTTTACCAGAATAGTAACCATACCTTTTGTTATTCGACCTTGAGTTGCCTCAAGGTGAAAGTCTTCTGTACTGTGAGGCACGAGGAGGGACAGGGGCCTAAAGAAAAAATACGTCTTCTCTCCAGAGTGCCTGCTATATGAAAGAAATGTAAATAAGAAATGTAAATGTGTGCAGTCGATAAGTCAGCAAAACTAAAGACTGCTTAGGAGCCAGTATATGGTTTAATTGATAGAATCATTTGAAGATTTGTGGTGTTAAAGAGTAATTCTTTCCGGGAAAGGGGGGAGGGTATATAAGGGTTTTACAAGTTCTGGAATGTGCCTTTTCAATGGAAATCTACCAAAAAAGGTTTGCACTCGGTTCATATTACTAAAAGTATAACTTTTGAAAGCACCGTAAGCACTTAAAATTTAAAAACGTCATATTTTTGCAAATTTGTGAGAGGTAATCAAATAGTGTGCGCATGTTATACAACTGTGGCAGCCTGACTATAGCTGTGTGAAATGCATTGTTTTGAATGTATAACTTTCACATTCACAGTACTGCCTGTCACAGGCTGGTACATCATGACATACGTGTGCACCAACTAGGATTCAAAAGAGTGACCCTCTAGTTTCACACATATACAGCTGAAGTGATCACATTAAGTGAGTGAGCTTCCCTCCCTGAACAGTGTATTTCACACGGGTCTCTTTTGCTTGCATTTATTTTTTATTGACGTGTCTGCGTAATATTTTATAGCTGCTATCTGTAGGTGAAAAGCCAACAAAATAGTTATGGAATATTTTTTTTTTTTAGCCATGTCTGTGACCCACGCCTCCACACTCACCGACCCCAACCTCATTGTACTGAGGATCACAATTCTCACACTTTTTTTATAGACTTCGACCACTGATCTTTATATGTAGCAACCCAGCACTTAGGTGACAATGCGGAAGCCTCTCCGCTGAGATAAATGTATAGTGACAAAGTAAACAAGGACAACACTTCCAACCACGGACCTTGTACGGTGTTGCGTGCTACCCATGTAGACAAGCCATCTCTTCTCCCAGGGCTTAATTTGGGCCTGTGTTTTGCGGTGCAGGCAGTAAATCTAGTGGCGGCGATGTCAGTCTACTTTAAAAAGCACGAGCAAAAGTTTTTAACAATGAAATATACAATTAAAAAATAATAATTCCAGAGTGCTCAGGCCATTTGTACAGCTTTAGGTCACCTAGTAAAGTCAAAATTGTAACATTTGTAGGACTGTAATGGCAAGTGGTTCTGGTATTTGTAGCGGTGGCAGGGGCCTGGTGTGGCACACGCAGCAGTGGCCTGCTGAGAAAGGTCTGGGTCTCTGGCATTTACAATTTTACCAATTTAGCGTTGGCGTTTAAGCGCCTCACATTGGGTCTGGGGGTTGTACGCGCTGTCTCAATGGGGCAATACAATATAATTATTCTGAAGGCCGAGCAGAAACCCCTTCCTGACGTACCCTTTTCTAACTACGCACCAGGAATAAGAATAGTTTTAAAATGTAATTATTCTGCGGGGAGGGAGCGAGGAGGCAAAAATGCTTCTGCCTTGGGCTCTGGAGTTTAATAATGTGTTGGAACAAAACTCCTTGCGTGCAGACGCATAATGAACGAGTCTGACGCACGGGGCCTGAGCAGCGAGGCGAGCACCCGTTCTCTCCTTCCTCGGGCTCTGTGCTCGCCGGGGGAGGCGGGGGTCTCGCGGTCTCCAGGTGAGGCGAAAGCCAGAGACACAAGACAGTTCCTCCTTTAATGAGGTCCTCGGAGAGTGCCGACTAATCACAGACCACCTGAAGACGTGGATGGGGGAGCGGCAAGACGGGGGTGTCCAAGCGACTCGGCCACATCGTCTCCGGTTGCCTAGAAACCGCCTGAAAGAAAGGACAGGATGAGCTGGCGCTTCCGAAAACGCACATCTGTTGGACTAGTTTTGAAGTAAACTCCGTCTTTTTCTTGTACGTCAAACAGTACAAGCACGTCTCTCGCTCGGTCGTGGCACATCTCTGCAGATCGGTCAACTTCTAGTTTATTTATGCAACTCAGATGGCTCAGTGAGTTGAAGCACTTACTGCTGACATCTTTGTGGGCAATGCACGTCGCAGGGGCCCAACTCATCCTCCCCCTGTCTCATTAGGTTATGGCGTATAAAACACGAGCATGAAGCTCGTTTAGAGGTTTCATTTCGTTGTCCCTAGAACTATCTGGGATTCGCAAATGAGTTGGACCCTTCCAGGTGAAAGGCAAAGAGAGAGTTGTTAGTGGCGGCTTCTCCACTAAGGCGGAGGAGTGTCGCCCCACTGGTCTTAGAGCAGTGAAAAAGGGAAAAATTAAATGATAATAACAAGGTTATAACCCTTTAATTTTCCGTTGCTGCTGGGCTGGATTAGGGCGGGCGGGACTGGTGGCTAAGGGAGTGGGAGTGGACTGCGCACACATGACTGCTTGGCTGGCAGTATTGGCTCGGCTAAATAGTCATGCACACTTTGCATATTCCCCACCAGGCTGTCCATTACAGCCTGGTAGGGAATATGCACAGCCTACCTGTTCCCATCTGAGTGCCTATCCACAGCGCTCAACCCAATCACAATGCGGCATTGCAGCGATATGATTGACTTAGGGGAGCCAATCAATACGCTGCATTGCAGCGTTGTTTTCGGCTGTGGGGAGCCTGGTTGGGACTGCGGAGGTGAGACCTGGCGGGTGACTGGTGGTAAGAGTTTAAAAAATATATATTTTTTAACCCCACACCCTGCCCCCCGCCTCGCCTCGCCATCCCCCGTTCCCCACCGGCCTCCACTGGGGGTATAATCGTATTTTGGGGACAAAGAAAGGTGGGAGGGGTACAGAATAATGTGAATGGACCTATTGTCGACGCTAATATATTTTCTTGATGATAACTACCTCTTTACGCATGTTTCACAAATTTGCTGCGCAACATAGGAGGTGGACACGCAACATGTGCAGCACACCAGCACTCAGATTTCTAGATCCGACATCATAAAGAAATCTCCACAGATCAGTTTGTCTGGAAGTCCCAGTGAAAACAACTAGGATATTGTTATTGGTAATACTGTGAAGTGCCTGGAGGTGTCAGTACTTTACAATGCTTTCAACTGAGGTTGAGGGGTTCTAGGGCCAGATCTTTCTCTTAAATTCTCTCTCAATCCTAAACTTCCAGACTTTCCATTTATTCGTCCTCCGCCTATACCTCCCTCACTTAAACATCACTTCCTTGACAGCAATGAGGATTCCTAAACTCCCATCTTTCATTGGGCTGTGCCTCCCCCATTTCTGGTTGACCTCTTACCCCTATAATCACTGGTGTTTTACAAAGTTACGTTTTACACTGTCTTCCCCTGTTGCTTCTCCTAGTTGGACCCATGGGCTCTTAAATTTTATGTTTTTTTTAGCAGACTGCTTCTTCTCAGGGCCAGACTGGAAACCGTAATTATTAAGGAAGTGAGCAACCCGGAATACCCTTGAGGGCTTGGGTAAGTAAATATAGAAAGGTAAAGATGCCTTCAAGGGACTTTGTTCAATCTAAGTTTTGTTATTTAAAATTAATATGAGAAGAACCAATTTATCGTCCTTACAATGAGTGAATCAAAACTGATCAAATTGTGTTGTCAACATGAAACATATAAACAAAGACACAGGGTGTATACGAAAAAAGTGTTTTTATCAAATAATTCATTAAGAAAAATCAGCTTCATATACAGACAAATAAGCGAATAAGATTTTAGGACTGTGGGTACACATAAAAATAAATTGCTAAGTGACTCAACAGAACCTAAAAGACACCTATCCCAAAACACATTGAGTAAAACAAAGCAAGGGATGAAGTGCAAAGTCCACGTTTCGGTTTCTTAGCAGTTATTTGATGAAACCATCCTCAGGACTGTAATCAGTTCAGATCTGTATAGAAATATTGTAGTCTGTTTGCGGATTATCGTCATCCGCAAGAAGATCTTGGAAGGATCACAGTATCCTAGGGACCTGACTATCGAATGCGGAGACCGCTCATCCAAGTTGGATGTAGCGTCTGAACTTCACTCACATAGGGTTCACGTATTCATACACAGTAGAATTCATCCAGTGCCAGTGGCTTCACTTTGATGACACGCGTTATTGACTTCACCTCGCTGCATCTTAAGACACTGCAGGATCTCTGACTGCTCACAGGCTCGTTTAAGCGCAAATTATGTGCATCGACCCCTGATTTTTCTCAGAAATTTGATAATAATTCACCTAACATACACTGGATGAATTCTACTGTGTATGAATACGTGAACCCTATGTGAGTGAAGTTCAGACGCTACATCCAACTTGGATGAGCGGTCTCCGCATTCGATAGTCAGGTCCCTAGGATACTGTGATCCTTCCAAGATCTTCTTGCGGATGACGATAATCTGCAAACAGACTACAATATTTCTATACAGATCTGAACTGATTACAGTCCTGAGGATGGTTTCATCAAATAACTGCTAAGAAACCGAAACGTCGACTTTGCACTTCATCCCTTGCTTTGTTTTACTCAATGTGTTTTGGGATAGGTGTCTTTTAGGTTCTGTTGAGTCACTTAGCAATTTATTTTTATGTGTACCCACAGTCCTAAAATCTTATTCGCTTATTTGTCTGTATATGAAGCTGATTTTTCTTAATGAATTATTTGATAAAAACACTTTTTTCGTATACACCCTGTGTCTTTGTTTATATGTTTCATGTTGACAACACAATTTGATCAGTTTTGATTCACTCATTGTAAGGACGATAAATTGGTTCTTCTCATATTAATTTTAAATAACAAAACTTAGATTGAACAAAGTCCCTTGAAGGCATCTTTACCAGACTGGAAACCAACATTTCACCCTGCTGACATGCTCCAGGCAGCCTCACCGCAGTAGGCTCGCCTAGAATGGAACCATGGGGGCACGCTTGTACCACAAATGCCTACATTTGTGGTTGAGGTGAGTCGTATGGCGTACAGTGCAGTAGAGGCTTATATTGAGAACTGTTCTTAAGTTGACTGATGGTTAATTGTACGTTGGTCGGTACAGTGTTCCTAATGTCAATATGTTTGAAAATTGAAAGTTCTGACCTGTAACACAGCTAGTAATCTAATAATGGACAGCGCTTTCATGTATGCGTAGGTCTTGTGTGTTTATTTTCTACTCATTATTTTAAGAAATACAGAAAAGCAATGATAACAATTTGTACAATTTTAACACTCTGTTACAGTAATATGTACATATACTTTACAAAAGCAAGTACAGTTTAGTTCAAATGTGTTTTTCCCTTTGATGCATTTCTCAGCTATCAGTAACATGACAGTTACACAAATATGTTAGCACTTTCAGAGGTCAAGAGGATCATATTGTGGTAGTCATCATAAAACACTGGGGGAAAACAAATCATGTAGATTGTGAAAAGAACCCTATAAATGCTGGATATGTCAACTGTTTACACGTCCATTAAAGGTTTCTGATACATGTAACATAATGAAGTGGATTTTTTCAACCCTTTGTTGGTTGATGCAAATGGTTGTAGTGTGACTCAGAATTTAGGATGTAGAACTAACAGGTAACTGTCTTGTACATTTTTGGGCAGCCTGTGCTTCAAAGTAAGTGTGTTATCATCACATTCCGTCCACCCTGTGTTTTTTTGTTAATATATTGTACAGTTTCCTGATGCTCCTGATGCTCCTGATGCTCCTGTCTTCTGATTCTACAATGGAAAATGACAGCAGTACAATTAAAAGTCTGTTCTATACGAGAAACTTGGGAAGCTGTGAAGTTAGTAATACATATACTGATTTTTTTCTGTTAACCACAGTGCACCTTAGATTAATTAAAGTCATATATTTTGTTACCATTCTTAAATGTACTCAAGACACAAGATTTAGATCTATAGTTTGGACAGCAGCTTGACTGAACATCAATTAAGAGTACATTTTTAAATGGATTTGATTTGCATTCAGGGTTTGGCATATATTAAAATCTTTCAAAATCTGTGATAGCAGATGTTGAATGGAAGCAATGGAAGCATTTGTGTTCCCAAGAGTAGCTTAAACCGAAGATGTCTACATTAGGCTGAGTCTCATTAGCAATTATTTGTGAAACAGCCAGACAGAATTTCTGAGCATCTTGCTGTTGATTTATAACTGAACAGCACCGGTACACATATCTGTCATATAGCTAATGGTATTTTTAGAGTGGCATATTTGGATGTCTAAGACAATTTGGACATGAAGGGTAGTCAAAGTCTGTCACAAAGGTTGATTTACATGTTTTTACTACTTCTTTGGCAGATGGTCTGTAGAAAAGTAGATTAACATTGACATTGCTATAGCAGTTAGTGCCATTTTGGTTATTAAACTGATATCCTGTTATTTCCGTGTGCCTTGTTTTTCTTTGTTGGTTATTCCAAATTTTCTTTGTCACTGTTGTGAAATATATTTGTTATTTTGAAAGACATTTTGGGTTTCGTAACAATGGGATATTCACCCAGATAAGGGGTGTATGTTTTTCGTAAACAATTGTATTCACTGATACAGCTAATGTCTGTATTCATTCTTGTGTAATCAAAGCCTATAATATAAAGTCCTGTTAATTTGTTTATACAAGATAGAGATAGTATACAATTACTGCTTTGAAAATGGTAGAGCAAATGGTAATTATTGCAGAATCTAAGCTTTGTGCATTGTAACAACATAAGCCAAATAAAGAGGAAACTGTTCTCTTTGAATATTTAAATCTTCAATAAGTATGAATCTAGCCGAAGATCAAGAGATTTTTTTTGTTCTTCTATGTGGCCAGACTTCACTACAATACATTCTCTGTCTTCATTATTTGCAGACATTATAAACTGAACCACAAATCTCATGGCTCCAGGTAAGATTCCTTCTACATTTAAATTGTGATGTAAAATAACCAGACAACCTTTACAGAGATATAAATCTTTCTCTAATCCTGCTGTTCATGACACCTATTTCCCCACATATTGTAATTGTGTAGCTAAATGTTTGCTAATAGGTATGCTCATTCCTTGACTATACAGCTTATCTTTACAAGGTAGAAATAATATTTCTTGTTTTGCATGATGTAGCATTTGACCATTTATAGCTTCACATTCTTGTTGAGTTGGCATCAAATAAACCATAGGTTGTGATTGTGAAAGAAGATAATGCATTACTTCTGGAGCTGAATGACAGTTAGGAAACAAATATATGACATAATCCCGCATACCATCAGTCTGCATACCATCAGTCCGCAAAATTAATCCTGCATGTACTATTAGGCCGCAAAATAAAAATAAACGAAAACTTTTAGAACGAATATCCCTATAGCACGCATGCCTTTACAACGAAAATGCATGCATGTTAAAGGTATATTCGTTGTAAAAGTTGTAAAGGTAAGTAAAAGTACACTACCCTACCCTACACTCTAATGTAATACCCAGCACGACCCCCAACACTACCATAAAGCACTATACTTCACTACACAAACACTACAACAGTACCTTAATACACTACCCCCAGCATGACCCTACACAAACACTACAATACTACACTAAACCACTACACCCCTAAACCCTAAAACACTACCCCCCAGCATGACCCGACACTACACAAACACTACAACACTACCCTAAACCCTAAACCACTACACCCCAGCATGACCCTACACTACGCAAACACTACAACACTACCCTAAACCCTAAACCACTACACCCCAGCATGACCCTACACTACGCAAACACTACAACACTACCCTAAACCCTAAAACACTACCCCCAGCATGACCCTACACTACACAAACACTACAACACAACCCTAAACCCTAAAACACTACCCCCAGCATGACCCTACACTACGCAAACACTACAACACTACCCTAAACCCTAAAACACTACCCCCAGCATGACCCTACACTACGCAAACACTACAACACTACCCTAAACTCTAAAACACTACCCCCAGCATGACCCTACACTACGCAAACACTACAACACTACCCTAAACCCTAAAACACTACCCCCAGCATGACCCTACACTACGCAAACACTACAACACTACCCTAAACCCTAAAACACTACCCCTAGCATGACCCTACACTACACAAACACTACAACACTACCCTAAACCCTAAAACCCTACCCCCAGCATGACCCTACACTACGCAAATACTACAACACTACCCTAAACCCTAAAACACTACCCCCAGCATGACCCTACACTACACAAACACTACAACACTACCCTAAACCCTAAAACACAACCCTCAGCATGACCCTACACTACGCAAACACTACAACACAACCCTAAACCCTATAACACTTCTCCCAGCACGACCCTACACTAAACAACCACCACAACTCTACACTATACTAACCCACGAAAAAATTAACCCAAACCCACTTACCTCTCTCGTCATCGTGGTTTTCACAACGCAAATGCATTTACCATACATGCCTTTAAAACGTAATTTGTAGTAAAGGCATGTGTGATAAATGCACATGCATTTTGAAAAAATGCGGGATAATGGTATGCGAGGTCAATGACCTTGCAGGATAATGGTATGCGGACTGAAAGTCCGCGGGATAAAAAATGCGGGATAATGGCTGCAAACCTTCGGAAACAATGTACTTATACTTCGTCCTTGAGGATATTCTTTGCTTCTTTTTTGAGAATGCCAAGGTGAATTTCTTGTAATATTTTTGCATATTCTTCTAAACGCAATCAAGGGTACGATTCCGATTCGGGAAACGAATCCGTACGAGGATTCGTATTCATAGGCGTTTCCGTACGGATCGTACGAATCCATCTGAATCGCGTAGTACGATCCATTGCGAGAAAATACGTCTGGATCATTGCGAACGTACGAAAATGAAGGGTAAATCCATACAACATCGACCCGTACCATTAGTAAAAATGCCGTATGACCCGCCAAGTATGATCTGGACCGGGGAATGAGTACGCGATTCGTACAGTAAACGCAATTCGTATGGAGGGCAACAATATCACACACGCACCATACCCCAAAAATCAAGGGGTGTACGCACGGGTTGTACGCACTGTTCACCTACGACCTTGGGGTGTACGAACCGTACCCCTACAGTCCGTACACCTACGATCATGGGGTGTACGCACGGGGACATACGCACCATACCCCTGAAATCCAGGGGTGTACGCACCGTATCCCGATGCACCGTACCCTTGCAATCGTGGGATGTACGCACCGTACCCGGGGGGATCCGTTTCGTACACATTTTGAGGGAAAATCTGCTTTTACAGACGTTTTAAGATCCCGTAGGAAAAGAGTCAGACGGAGTGTTGTTGATACGATTCGTACTTGCTGGGTCAGAAAATGCAGCCTCAATCTGTACGGACATCGCGTACTGCACATTCCGAATGCGATTCGTACGGATTAGTGAGTTGCACGGTCTTCGGTATGATTCGTATGGAGAACTGCTTTGGGTACACATCGTACTACGTCGTACGTACGGGTACGGTTCTGCATACGATTGGTATAGGAAAAAAGCTCCGTACGGCTATTCAGAGGGCATTTTACAGAGTCGGAATCTGCCTCCAAATGTTGAAATTCCCTATACTCCCTAGTGAATTCCGAGTTTGCTTCTGCAAAAGGGTCTTGAAAATCCAGGCATCTTTTACAGGCATAAGTTGTAATAAGTCTCCTAAAACAATGACACGTTTTCCTACAAACAGGATATAAGATTTTCTAAGTACTTCATTCATCCACAAATGAACGAAGGCCATCATTAAGTTGGGAACCATGCTGACTTCATCTATGATCAATACGTTTAACTCTCCCAAGTTCTTGACATGTATCACTACTTAATTTCAAGTATTCTAATTGTTAACATGCTCCACAGGCAGTAACAGTAGACGATGTGAGGTAATTCCTTTCATGTTATGTGCTGCTGGTCCAGTGGGGCAGTAACTACACATGATACATTTGAATTGGTAGCTTTATGGACGTAAGCACTAATTACTTTGATAAGGAAGCTTTTTCCAGTTCCTGCTGGTGGCTGACATATTGTAATGTAGGTTCAAAATTACTACATTGACATAATCTATTTTCATATTGAAGTCTATGATCTACGGACTGCTGAATTTCTTGGACTATCTTGAGTTATTCAGACTTTAATTTGGATACTAAGTAATAATCCATTTTAATTTCATCCATTCCAAGTTCAACCACATCAATGTCAACCATAGCTTCATTATCAACTATCGGACGTCCAAGTGGGTTAGCTTCCTAGAAGTGGAAGTGTTACTACTTGTTGGAGTATTGCATAGTGCTTCTGCATTAATGTTATTTTCTTCTGATATTTCTTGATCCAACATTTCATAATATGTGTGAAATTGAGTTTCTTCAATTTCATTCTTGCGTGTATGGAAAGCATGTTCTTAGGATTGAAACAGTTGTATAATTGTTTCTTCTTTGTGCCACTGTTTAAATAGTTGTAACAGTGCCAAGTAGTAGAATTCTTTTTTTTCTCCTGTCTCACAACTGAGTTTGTGTGATTAATTAGTGTAGATTTTGAATGGCATATTAAACATCCAGTTGTCCCTTGAACTCTAAATTTCTCCACAATTATATCTTCTACTATATTCTTTAGATATGTGTAGAACTCAGCAACTTCATAGATTGATAGATTTTCTAACAAAGGACTTCTGTTTGGGTAGTATGTTTCCAAGAGATTTGTTTTTTAAATGTCTTTGGGGCAGTTGTATCAAGACCATCATTTGCGATTCTCAAATAGCGATTTGAGAATTGCAATTTGGGATGTATGTAGAAAATCGCAATTTTTTTGCGATTTCTTAAAATTCCTTAATTTGCGATTAGCAAATTGCTAATCGCAATTAAGGAATAATTGCCCATTCATTTCTATGGGCCAGGAGGCCCATAGGAAGGAATGGGAAGTTATTTTCAATTTGCGATTCACAATTTTCTAATCGCAAATTGAGAATAATTTCAAGGGTGCAAGGGTGTCTTAAGGACACCCTGCAGCACCCCTGAAATTTACATGTGTGCGCATATGGCGCACATGCATGCCCTAAGGGTATGTATGAGCGCCACATGGCACCTTTACAAATGCCAAAAAGTGCAAGTTGGTGGTAATTTGCGATTTCTTAGTGTGAAATCACAAAACATTATTGTTTCTTACATAGCATTTAAGGAATCGCTTTTTGCGATTCCTTAAATGCTTGCGCAAAATTAAGGAATCTCAAATTTTGCGATTCCTTAATTTTGCGATGTGATTTTTTCATACATCGCATTTGCCGATTTTTTGGTCGCAAACGCGGCTTTTTTGCGAATCGTAGTGTTTGCGACAAAAAAACGGATGATACATCTGCCCCCAAGTTATTCAGATATAAATGTGTAAGATATTCAATTTCAGGTAGGCTTTCGAGAACTCTTCGCATGATGATGACAATCCTGAACTAAGCCACAGAATTGGCCAGGATTTACAGTATAAGCTTGAAGAAGTTAAAAGGTCACACACTTCATATCTACTGACCTCTTGATGAGAATGTATATGAAGGCTAAATTGGTATAACCTTTTACTTAAAGATTGTTTTGCAGATATTTCTTCCCCTACTTCCTTCATATCAATTTTTTTCTGCCTTTGTAAAATAGGAAGAAATATAAATTGCTACTGCAGTAGAGTTATCTACAAAAAATTGTATATCCATGTTAGCACCCCCATATGTACAATAAAAGGGTTGTGGTTGTTAATCCATTTTGATGCTGTCTTTTAAGATTGTAGGAGTTTGTTGGTGATTTTCCAGTAATGCCAAGTCTTACAGATAACAGAAAATGGTTCACTCTTCCTTTAAGTGAAACTGGTTTTGGAAATCTGAAACATTTAGAGTAATGTTTGGACTTTTTTCTAAATATTCTTAAGTAGTATTTACTACACATGTGAGAAAGCAAGCGTAAAATGTGCTGAAATAGTTTCTAATTTTGTCTTTAGTATGATGTCACAATGTCCAATGAAATGTAGAGCGGATTCATGAGAATCGTATCCAAACTTAGGTGCATCTTAAATCCACAAAATCATATAAAAGTGTGGTGCACCTATTGCTTGATACTCTTTTCTCCAAAATAAATCAAGTACCTCTTCAATGGGCGTTTTATTTTTGTTGGTTAAGTAGTTAAGCATAGTTTGAAATTTGTGGTTGAAATATCTGCAAACATTAGGATCTAAAGAACATAATTCACCTGTTGTCTTGGAGGTAATGTTTGGAATATTAACATTTTCTTCAAGTAGAAATGTATATAAGTCATCCTATAGGAACTCAGCACAACTTAAAGTAATAAACTAAATAGGTGGACCTACATTTTTGCGTATGCATTTTAATTCTCCATGATTTTGAAACCAATATTCATTCATTCCTCGCTGACATGCTATAATGTTGAAGAAGTATTATTCCAGGTTTTCATTTTTATTTTGCACCTTTTGAACACAATCTTGTGCTGTTATGTTAGTGAACCCAGTTCCAATTTGCATAACCTGCCCAAAGCACAAGAAGTGACTGAAAGTTCACTTAAATATAAGAGTGTGAAAATTAAAAGAATGTGGATTCTTTGAATATAAGCTTGTTGCTCGGACTCAGAAGCAAAATTTGTACCGGACGATCATCATATTATCCACCTTTGCCAGTGGGGAACGAAGAAGGATAACATCTTGCTTACAGAGTTTTTTTATATACACTAATTGGCTCTCCTCTAGCTTTCCTCATTTGATAGAGTTCTAAAGCATCATCTATCATTTCTCTAGATTGTAGTGGGTGTATACAGTTCATATATTTCTTCATGTTGTTCGTTATTGATCTTCTTAAATTGTCCAGTACCTTTTTCATTGACAAATGGTGAGTATGTAGAAGAGATAAAGTTATCATTCCCCAGATCTTTATGGTATGTGTCATTTTCTGAACGTAATTTATAGCCTTTTGAACTTTGTCAATACTTATTAATTCTTGACAATTTTTCTTCTCTTCTTTAGGTACTCAATTGACTAAAAACTGTAAAGGTTCCTATAGTTTACGTTGTATTGTAGGAGCGTTTATGTTTATGTTGAAATTTAATGGAAGTAAAACCACTTTTCTTTTCATTGCTCGTTCTAATTCATGTTGCTGATATTTACCGTATTTTGGTTGCATTCTAACAATGTTTTGAAAATAATGTAGTGTATGAATTAAAACTCTTTCATTAGTTCTGACGGCATTAGATACATTTCCAAATTGCTCTGGGGCAGATGTTTCAACATCCTTGAAAATTCAATGAAAAAACCATTGGTTTTAGGCCATATATAGTTAGGGATTTGCATTTACAAAACCTTATTTTACTCGCATAAAACCATTGAAATTCCATATATAGTTAGATGCGCTAACTATATATCGCGCACCCGCAATCCACTGCTGATGATGTCACATATTACATCATTCATGACATGGTCAGTGACATCACTGAGACGCTGCAGAAGCTGCAAAACGCACGGAGCCTAAACACACGGAGCCTTACCTTGGAAGTCAGCGCCTGTGCCTGGAGACCGAGCAGGTGACCAGAGACCCTCATACACGCCGAGTTCCCGCCACCAGTCGCGCCGCCGCCTTGGGACTACGTTTCCCATCGGGCTCAGCGGCGGCGCGTTCCCCGATGCTGCAGAAGCGACGGGAGGGGCTCTAGAAAGGCAACAGCCCTCGGTGGAGCGGGTGGGAGACGCTGCAGAAGCTGCAAAACGCACGGAGCCTAAACACACGGAGCCTTACCTTGGAAGTCAGCGCCTGTGCCTGGAGACCGAGCAGGTGACCAGAGACCCTCATACACGCCGAGTTCCCGCCACCAGTCGCGCCGCCGCCTTGGGACTAGGTTTCCCATCGGGCTCAGCGGCGGTGCGTTCCCCGACGCTGCAGAAGCGACGGGAGGGGCTCTAGAAAGGCAACAGCCCTCGGTGGAGCGGGTGGGAGACGCTGCAGAAGCTGCAAAACGCACGGAGCCTAAACACACGGAGCCTTACCTTGGAAGTCAGCGCCTGTGCCTGGAGACCGAGCAGGTGACCAGAGACCCTCATACACGCCGAGTTCCCGCCACCAGTCGCGCCGCCGCCTTGGGACTACGTTTCCCATCGGGCTCAGCGGCGGCGCGTTCCCCGACGCTGCAGAAGCGACGGGAGGGGCTCTAGAAAGGCAACAGCCCTCGGTGGAGCGGGTGGGAGACGCTGCAGAAGTTGCAAAACGCACGGAGCCTAAACACACGGAGCCTTACCTTGGAAGTCAGCGCCTGTGCCTGGAGACCGAGCAGGTGACCAGAGACCCTCATACACGCCGAGTTCCCGCCACCAGTCGCGCCGCCGCCTTGGGACTACGTTTCCCATCGGGCTCAGCGGCGGCGCGTTCCCCGACGCTGCAGAAGCGACGGGAGGGGCTCTAGAAAGGCAACAGCCCTCGGTGGAGCGGGTGGGAGACGCTGCAGAAGCTGCAAAACGCACGGAGCCTAAACACACGGAGCCTTACCTTGGAAGTCAGCGCCTGTGCCTGGAGACCGAGCAGGTGACCAGAGACCCTCATACACGCCGAGTTCCCGCCACCAGTCGCGCCGCCGCCTTGGGACTACGTTTCCCATCGGGCTCAGCGGCGGCGCGTTCCCCGACGCTGCAGAAGCGACGGGAGGGGCTCTAGAAAGGCAACAGCCCTCGGTGGAGCGGGTGGGAGACGCTGCAGAAGCTGCAAAACGCACGGAGCCTAAACACACGGAGCCTTACCTTGGAAGTCAGTGCCTGTGCCTGGAGACCGAGCAGGTGACCAGAGACCCTCATACACGCCGAGTTCCCGCCACCAGTCGCGCCGCCGCCTTGGGACTACGTTTCCCATCGGGCTCAGCGGCGGCGCGTTCCCCGACGCTGCAGAAGCGACGGGAGGGGCTCTAGAAAGGCAACAGCCCTCAGCGTCGCGGGACGCGAGCGGGACGCCCGGGGCTAAGCCCGGGCAAAGGGCGGGTCCTCTGAGGCCCTCCGAGGCGCGACAAGGCCAGGCTAGGCCACCCCCCTGAAGACGACCACGTGGGCTTGAGGTACGGCTGTTTTGTTCCTTACTTTGGGAGTAAATTTCGGCCAATAACACTGGTGCTAGTCAATTCCCTCTAGTCGGTCACTTTATACAGCATTACCCGCCAAGACCAGCAAGGCATCCGGCCATAGTTTAGCCGACAGCGCGAGTTTATGACCCTACAAACATCAACCTAAAATATGGGCAAAAAATTGGTTCCTCAACCTGCCGAGGCTGTGAATACCCTTGATTCATATCTAGTGCAAGTGGTAACCAGCATCAACAGCAAGAGAAGGCAATCTCTGGGCCTAAGCCAATCACCAGTGCTGCTTGCAGATAGCCCGCCCACAAGCACAGCAATGTCCGATTCCCTGATAGGAAACGCACAGTCAATTGCTGCAGATTCTGGCCCCAACTCTCCGATCAACCACATTGAAGCCACTGAAAACTCGACTTCTGCCAAGGACAGCGCTGATCTTATAGATTTAGCTGACGACGCCTCCACCGAGACAAGCATCCAGACGGACGTCATTGATGAGGCCCCTCAGCTCCAGTCTCCCCCTAATCGCGCTGTTAGAGCATGTAGGAAAATAGTAGCCAAGAGAGGGGGGAAACAACAGGGGAGGAAGAAGCCAGCCACCCCACCCTCCAGAAGGACGGGGAACTTCACAGACCATGAGTTAGATCTCGAGTCTAGGCGCATATCTGACGATGATCTCTTCAACAGGATCCAAGAAATGATGGATATCAAGATCAAAACTATTATAAAGCCTCTGATCGGGAAAGTGGACAAATTGACCGCCGAAGTTAAGAAATTGGGAGGGGTTCATGCTAACTTGGCTAAGGAACTAGAGAACCTTTCAACCCTCGTCGCAGATTTAATATCTACGGACGAGGATGTTCCCTCTACTGATAGTAGTGCGCAGCCCATTCAATCAGACTTGCCACACCCACCCCCATCCTTAACATCAATAGCCCCGAATCAGAGTGTGGCAACTGGGGGCCCCCACGTCACCACCACTGACGCAACAGCGGCACGTAATCAAGAGGCCAGCCCGGTCCAGTTTATAGCGGAAGCCTTACCGCTAGTCTTGGTATTGGCCAACGTTCCTGTTTTGTCACAAGATAAAACAGAGTCCAACCAGGATCTCAAGGACAAAGCCCTACATTGGCTTTCTAACAACATTTACATGGCGCAAGAAGGGTTTGATAAATTGGCAGGTGATATAGTTTCGACCAGGAGGGTACCTTGGATTGGCAACAAGACGAAAAAGTTTCAGGGAGACTGCGTTATTATAAACTTCACTAACGCTGATGTTCTCCCCGAAATCCTGACCAATCTCTTTCCGCCTCAACGGCGCAATGGATCCATAGTCCCGTTAACACTCAGATTTTTTAACAACGAGACCCAATCTGCTACTTTAGCCACTATTAATAGGCCAACAAAGTATAGGAACAATAGCAGCTGGGGAGGGGCAACGGGCTCCCGATTCATTAGCGATCGGTTTCTGCCTGCATCGCAGCAATTGCCAGGAAGAACCAATTACCCATATGAGCGGATCATCCCCCCGGCTCTCCCGCACGTGCTCGGACTTAACGGGTGGATGAACGGCGAACCCGGTTACGAATACAGTGCACGGGGTATCAGGCCAACACGGTGGCAGAGAATGGATCCGGCCATGGGCCACCCAATCACTCCACATCACCAGTGGAATCAAGCTCATGCTGTTCAGACCCACCCAGCCACTCCTTCTGCTTGGGGCTTCACCACAGGCAATAGGTTTGGCCCCTTATCGGACCTCAACACCTGTGATTGACTTGCATCAAGATCTAACCCAAACAATTCTGGACCAATTAATTCGAACCCACGCAAAGAGGGCCAAAACACCGATGATCTCCAAAGCTCTTACAAGCCTAACGCAGTCATAGAGCCACATATACCCATCACTCGTGGTCAGCAAACACTTTCATTTGGGTCAGACGCTGCACCTGATACGGGCACTATTAGCGGGACGACACCGCATCGCTGTCATGTGAATTCTACTAGGGCCACATTAGCACAAGTTCCTGAGGAAGGTGACTCTGAGAGTGGCAGTGAACCTACGACTATTAGGGAGTCATGTAGGATTTTAAGCTGGAATGTGGCAGGCCTAAGCACCAAACGCCAGGACCCAGTATGGTGCAGATTTATTACAAAGTACCACATCATCGCGCTGCAAGAAACATGGGACACTTCCAGCAATATCTGGTGGGATGGGTACACCAGTTTTGCAACTCCTGCTGTCCCTAGTAGAATGGGTAGAGCCAAAGGCGGCCTGGTGCTCTTATTCTCCGTGGATCTAAAAGGAAGTTATAGACAGATCAGGTCTGAATCTGATAACATATTGATCGTTGAAAGGACTACCAATAAAACTAGTAGGACCTTATATGTCAACTTCTATAATTCAAGTAACTGTGCTTATAATGGCCGAAATATCGCTAATTTAGATAGCATTTTAAATTCAGTCCTACAGAATATCTCTTTTGTATTTGAGTTAGTTTTACTAGGTGATTTTAACATTCATTTATGTAATTCAACCTGTAAGGGAAGAGTAGTATGTGATGATGAGGACGCTGCCTTGGTTGCGCCCCACTTCGAACATACCGCAGAGGGACAGGAGCTTGAAGACCTACTGGCTAATTATAACCTCTATGAACCCAATTTTGGTGCTAGAACGCCAACTTTTAACGGCAGCCAGCATGGTTCTGTGATAGACTATATTTTCGTTTCTCTTGGTATTCTATCTTTTATCACGGCATACAGGACGGTGGCAACCCACTTCAGTGACCACAACCCAGTGCTTCTTGAAGTGGCGTGGGGCAGCAAGATGGGTACAGCACCATCAATCGTAAACTCAGCCTCCTCTTTGAGGACTACAGATCAAGATAGAAGAATAAAATGGGCAAAGGTGATCCCGGAAATTTTTTACAAAAAATGCTTCCCTAAGATTAAAACGCAGACTGAGTTGTGTCAGAATCCTGATACTCAAGGGAGCCTATTGGTTTCAGCCTACGAGGAAATATGCGCACAGGTTTCGAAAGATCTTATAGCTAAACCTCTTTCGGGAACTCAAGTTCACAAGCGATGGTTTGACGCTGCATGTTCGAAGGCCCACAGAAATCTGTTGGCGGCTCTTAAAATTGTCCCAAGACCAAAAGAGGAAATTGCGAGGCTAAGGAAAACCTATAAGTCAGCAGTAAAGAGCCGCAAAGACTCCATTAAGCGCGAAACATGGGAGGAACTCCTCTCAGCGTCAGTGCTTAAGGACAGCAGAAGATTCTGGGAAATCATCAAGCACCCTCTTTTCTCGGAAGACGATAATCTACCAACGGATTGTGTGATCACTGAGGAAAAATGGCTATCCTTTTTTAAAAACGTGTATGGGGGCAACGCAGCCGTAGAGGACATTAATAGTCGCTTACCTTCTAATGGGAATGTTAATCCCATTGTTATTAATCCCCAAGAAGTAGAAAAGGCGCTCATGGAAACCACCAAACATAAGGCTCCGGGCCCGGACGGAGTCCCGGCTGACTTTTTTATGTTCTCTCCTAAGATGTGGTCGAGAGTGTTGTCTAATGTGTTTAATGCAGTAAACTCCAACGCAGCACCCGCCTCATGGGCTAATTCTATTATCGTTCCCATTTATAAAAACAAAGGCCAGAGGGACGACCCAGCATTTTATAGGCCCATATCTCTGTTGGACTCCACTGTAAAAATTTTGGGGAAAGTTCTTTTAGTAAGATTGAGGGAGAACGTTGAGGGATGTGGCGGGCTGTGCGATCTACAATATGGCTTTAGAGAGAGTAAAGGCACGATCGAGCAATGCATTAATTTGTATTTACTCATCTCTAAGTATACAATGGCTAAGGAGGGCTCAGTTTTTCTGGCCTTTATGGACCTTTCGTCGGCCTTCGACCTCGTCAATAGGTCCAAATTATGGTCGATTCTGTTAGATATGGGAATTGACGAAGCCCTAGTCATGTATATGGCCTCGTTACATCAGGAGCTTTTCGCAGCTGTCCGAGTGTCCAACAATGGTAGGTGTACCTCCTCATTTAAATCCCTCAAAGGAGTACGCCAAGGCTGCATCCTGGCCCCTACGCTTTTTACCATTTATATTAACGGCTTGGGGGCACACCTGAGGGGCAGAGGCACGGACGTACCGCGCGCAGGAGACACCCACATTCCGGCACTCCTGTACGCGGACGATGCCGTGTTGATAGCCCGTACGGGTGTTGGCCTGCAGATTCTTCTTGACGCCTTTGGTTCCTTTATGGAAAATCTGGATCTAAAGGTTAACGCACCTAAATCCCATACCATGGTCATGGGTATAGAGGGCGCAAAGAGAAGACACAAATCATTCTTCTGCAGTAGGACCCCTGTGTCCGAGGTAACCACATTTCCCTATCTGGGAGTGCTGTTCGATCAAAAATGTACTTGGGGCCCACAGATAAATGCAAAGAGGTTGGCAGTAACTAGATCTTCCTCCGCACTCCTGGGCTTTGCCGGCAAATTGGGTGCCAGGCCCATGGAAGCGTTGTTGAAGATATACAAAAGTAAGCCTGTTGCCATCGCATCTTATGGATCTCCTCTGTGGGGTTATGTAAACCTCGACCCCATTCAGAGAGTAGAAAACAGATTCATAAGATCCCTGCTCTCTGTCCCCCAATCAACCCCCACCTATTCCATTCACAAGGAGGTTGGGTTGCCATATCTGTCGGACCTATTAAGTGTTGCACCCCTGACCTTGTGGCTGAAAATGTGGTTAAATGCTGACTTACCTCTGAACCATAAAATCCTGAGGGACGTCCTATCACTGGACAATCAGAGCAAAATTCCTTGGTTGGCCTATCTAAGTAAATCATTCTCAGACCTGGGTCGCCCAGAACTTTTCCGTTCCCCTGAGAAAATCACGACCCGCGACATAGTCCAAATAAAAAAAGCCTTTATAGAAAGGAAGGAAGCAAGCCGTGAGGCAGTTGAGCTTCAGAAGCCGGCAGTTAGGGCTCACTTTTTATTGATGAGCGATTCTCAATTGGCCCCTTACCTCCGCTTCGTAACTATCCCTCACCACAGGTTTTTATTAACTAAACTAAGGTTCAACCTTATTCATTTTCACCTAGGCTCTTTTAAGGGTTGGCAGAAGCCAGAACTAGCCCCCCCTTGCAGCTGCGACCACTTTTCTGTGCAGGACACTATGCACTTCATCATGTTTTGTAGCTTATTCCACGAGCAGAGGAAAAAACACTTGCTCCCCTTACTCAAAAATGCTGGGTTCACACAGGTGAGACCCGCACTGCTCTACCTACAGCTCATGACCAATCCATGCATAGCATTTGGTCTTGCAAATTTTTTAGTCGCGGCAGCTAGGGCGAAAGCTGCTGGCCAACCTCCGCCCTAAAAGTTTACTAAATGTATGAAATTACATTATAGGCACTGTTTTATATACATACATACCTTTTAATTATGTGTAAATAGTATTTAAAATGTGTATTGAGTTAGATGTTTTTAAATGTCATGACCGCAACGTATACTCTTTTAACGTGCTGTTTTAATGTTTTCTTTCTTTGTATGACTTTAAGTCGAATAAAGATATTCTGACTGACTGACTGACATCACTGATGACAACTCAAATGACATCACTGATGACATCTCATTTGACATCACTGATCACATCACTGATGACATCACTCATGTGATAATACAATGAACCTCTTCAGACTCTAATATAACCTTACATACACTCAGTATAAACAGACACTCACAGACTGTCACTCATCCATGGAGTTACTCACACACCTAGTCAGTCATGCAAAGAATCAATCACACCTCCATTTCCTCAACTATACAGTTATACACACCTTACTTATTCAAACATATTCTAACACATATTTACTCTCTTATACAATCCCTGATACAAGCTCACAGTGATCCATACAGCCACTCACACATTCACTGGCTCTTATCCACAGTTATTTATATATGTCAACTCTCACATGTATTGTGTTTTACATACGTATTTACTTGCACATGTAGCACTGAGATATCCATTCACTCACCAACACACCCATGCACAGTCAACCGCCCATATAGCTGTTTCCACATGCACTCTTGAACTCATACACCTAGTGAATCAACTGCTTACACATCTATGCACAGAGTCACACACCTCCCAGCCACCCACACACACACTCAGCCTCCCATTCAAATACTTGGGCAACCAATCAATAACCCATATAGCCACTCTTATAGCTACTGATGAACACATGCAGCAGTTTACACAACAACAGACATACTGATGCACAAATTAAGACAGTTTAGTCACTAACCCATGCACTCAGTGAGACACATTTAATCACTCTTTCATACAGTCAGTCATGCACCTACTAAATTCTTCATCCAGACACTTATACATCCACTCATTCTTCAATATGTAAGACATATTTTAACTTTACAGAAACATACAGTCACTGGATGTTGTGATCAGTGATGTCATCAGTGATGTCACTGACCATGTCATGAATGATGTAATATGTGACATTATCAGCAGTGGATTGCGGGTGCGCGATTTATAGTTAGCGCATCTAACTATATATGGAATTTCAATGGTTTTATGCGAGTAAAATAAGGTTTTGTAAATGCAAATCCCTAACTATATATGGCCTAAAACCAATGGTTTTTTCATTGAATTTTCAAGGTTTTGTAAATGCAAATTCCTAACTATATATCCACTATAACCTATGGTTTTTTCTGTGAATTTCATTGTTTTTTTAATAGCAAATATGAAAAGCTTTAAAATGTCAAGTACGTGATAGATAAAAACATTTTCGTATTTATGCACGCTGATGTGCTTTGAACGCTGCACCCCCCCCCTCCCCTCTTTTCTCTTAGTAGTACTCTCTCTTTGCAGATAGTGAACGGTAGTTAACGCAGGCCTTTGCCCCCGTTGTAATCCGTCGTGCCTGCTTGTCTCTCCATTTGATTGATTATTATCCAAGCATTTACTGTTTTACAATTGATTCTCTTTGGTTCATTCTCTATTTACAAACAAGCACAAAGTCGCAATACTCTGTTTAGTCTTTGCAGATCGGGAAAAATCGTGTAAAAAAATAAAAGTAATCGAGCAAAATCAGTACGCCACTAATTGGATCTTTTTTTGACCTCGCTAAAATAGAAATATTATAAACAACCCTTCATGAGAAATACGAAAATAGTGAGATGAACTGAGCTCCACACCATGAGGGCTGCAAGACAGCTCGGCTCCATCACCCATCCCGCCCAAAATAACGACAAACCCTATGCAAATATTAAAAATATAGACAACACACCAGCAAAGAAACAGGGTAAAACATTTTATTAAAAAACTATTTACATAACGTTGGTTTATAAGATGATGTCAGTAGTGGACCGATGTGTGAATAGGTCGGAAGCAGCACAAGGCTCCAAGATCCGGATGGCAAGCTCCTGGATGTTGGGTGCCATAGTTCAGAGTTCTGAGTTTGAGCCTTTTTCAATGCCTGTGCTTTGTTGTTTCCCCTCCATCAAAAACAAAAAAAATATATAAAACTGTGCATAAATACAAAAAAAACAAAAAATGTTTACAAAAGCAGTGCTTATAAGACTGTCTGAAGCTTATTTCCACCTACTGCAGCTTCACTATTCTCAAAGTAAGTGAGGGTCGGTGTGATGGCACGGACTCGGAGAAGACGCTTGGCTCCGACACCCTCCCCAAGTCTTATAGCACTGGTGTAGCCTGAGATCGCCCCCGACATAGGCGGCCGGCTCCCGGGGGTCGGCGGAACTTTTTGCCTTTTGATGACTCTTCAATTCTGGACCTTGTCCCACAATCCGTTTGACCTGAAGACACGCTGTAGTGGGGCGCCCCTTTACCATTTCAGTTGCCATTCCGCCCGCTTTTGCTACACTGTGCCTCTTCCGCCATTCAGCTGTTTACCGCCCGCTCTTGCGACTACAGCGTCTCGCTCATCATGTAGTTGAGTTGCTCCCGCTCTTGCGGTGCAGCGATAGGCGGCTGCCACAGGACTCTCAAAATGGCTGCCGGCTCTTCGGTTTTGGGCCTGGTCCACTAAAATGGCCCTGGGACACCTTTGAACTCGGACGCTTCCCTGATAGGGCTTGGGTCCCATTCTCGAAAGCGTCCCCTCAGCCGTGAAGATTCTACAAAAGTCTTGGGGGCCCCCGACTCCCGCAGGCTTCTGGTGGGGAGCGGCTGCCATGTCTGCTCGTGGAATGGCCACGACGGAGCTACGAGATGGAAGTGCTCTCATGCTGACGCCAGCTTTAGTCTGAAACATCCAGAACACTGTAGACTACCAATTCGATCAGTTCCGGTAGCGCCCCAACATGACCCGGAAGAGAAGAACTTGCCCTCCCCTCTTTGACTGATGGTTCTTGTTGCCTGTCCCCTCTGTTGCCATTTAACAGAACTTTTTGGACTGCTGAAAGGGGTTGTGTTCCGAACGCTGGTTGGTGGAGACATTTTGACTATATTCTTGACCTACGTTGTCGCGTAATGCGTTATATGACACGCCGCGTTAGCGCACCCGGAAGTGATCCGAGGCGCGGCGCGCAGCGCGTAACGTAAGCATAACAGGTCATGTGACTTGTTAATAAAACTTTTCATTGGTTCATTTTACTTTTGTTATTTTAATGATGAAAAGCTTGGTCATATGACCTAAAAATTACGCTTTTTATTGTTTTCGAACATTATTTTTTTTTAAACATATGTTATAATATTCCAGGCTAATGTACTTTCCCGGAAAATTTACAACTGTCCTGCAAGTAAAATATATTCCTTTTTCGAGAAAAAGGGCGTTTCTTCCTTCCATGACGGAGCCGTTGAGTAAAAGAGATTCGGCCTGCTGTCTTAGTCGCCGATACGCCTGATTATCAGATTCTTATCGATCACTTTATGTTGCAGAAATGAAAAACACAACTGCCCTTGACCATTTATCTTTACTGCGTTCCTACATATTATACCTTTTATCCGTCATGTAATTGGACTTCTTTATTTCACTTGCCTTTTACTGATTCGAAAACAGTGACTAAAAGTAAAAACTTTACCAATGTAAATACTACTACCGTGTTTTGTTTTAAAAACCTTTATTGTGAAAATGTCAGTATACAAATACGGGCCTATAACCACGTGGGCCGGCCACGGAGCAAACTGAAATCGTATATGATGAGGAGACATTTACACTGTAGAGTAACGTAACGAGCGGGCCATTAGGTTGCAAGAACAAAGGTGTCTAACAGTTGCGGAATCGGTGGACGTACATTTTGTAATTAAAATAAGACAGGGCCACTTACAATAACATTTTCTAGATATACATTTGCGGGCAAGGAGTTACGAGTCCCATTTATACCGGCGCCATTTTGGGCGAGGCCGGGCAGGTCCAAGATATAGTCAAAATGTCTCCACCAACCATCGGCCAGACCAGAACCCCTTTCGGCCCTTTATGCTACAAGATGGTGTCTTCCATTCAGAAAATATTGTTGGCAGCATTTTGAAAGGAAACAGAAACAGCCGTTCTCCTAGTGAGTTTCACATTGTTACATTTAGGAAGAATGTTGAAGAGTAGTATGTGGAAAATCTGAAGCCATTTTTCTACAAACTCTCAATCAGACTTGGATGGAAAAAAAAATCCTGAAGAATGTACAAACTGAAAACCAATTTTTGTCTGTATAGCATCAACAGCAACACTTGAGTCAGCTTTGTGTCAAGCCGCCATTTTCATTCAATCAATAGCGTCCCCCTGCACACATTCAGGGACCTGGTCGTGTCTTCAGATGAAACGGATTGTAGGAAAAGAAGCAGAAAGGAAAAGGAAAAAAGTTCCGCCGGACCTCGGGAGCCGGCCGCCTATGTCATGTGCGACCTTTGGCCACACCAGGGCAATAGTGAAGCTACAGCAGGTGCAAATAAGCTTCAGACAGTCTTACAAGCACTGCTCAGAACTCTCAACTGAGGCACTCAACATCCAGGACTTGCCATTCGGATCTTGGCGCCTTGTGCTGGTTCCGACCTATTCACACATCGGTCCACTACTGACATCACCTCATAAGCCAACGGGGCACCCCACGCCGACTTTCGGCGCAGCATTGTAGGATGGCCACACCAGTGCGGCAACTTGCTGGACACAACCTCGGTGCCATCCGGATCTCGGCGCGTTCGACTCACTGTACCGCAAGAGTGACCGCAACTCAGCTGGACACGCCGTCTTTCGGCGCAGCATTGTAGGATGGCCACACCAGTGCGGCAATTTGCTGGACACCACCTCGGTGCCATCCGGATCTCGGCGCGTTCGAGTCACTGTACCGCAACAGTGACCGCAACTCAGCTGGACACGCCGTCTTTCGGCGCAGCATTGTAGGATGGCCACACCAGTGCGGCAATTTGCTGGACACCACCTCGGTGCCATCCGGATCTCGGCGCGTTCGAGTCACTGTACCGCAACAGTGACCGCAACTCAGCTGGACACGCCGTCTTTCGGCGCAGCATTGTAGGATGGCCACACCAGTGCGGCAATTTGCTGGACACCACCTCGGTGCCATCCGGATCTCGGTGCGTTGTGCTGCCTTCGGCCTATTCGCACATCGGTCCGCTACTGACGCCGCCTCACGTGCCAACGGATTTTCTACGCTTTTTGTAGCCCTATGCCGCATAACAGGTCATGTGACTTGTTTATAAAACTTTTCATTGGTTCATTTTACTTTTGGTTTCCTAAAGATGGAAGGCTTGGTCATATGACCTAAAAATAACACTTTTCATTGGTTTAGAACATTTTTTTTCCCAAACGATGAAAGCCCCACCTTGTTTCTGGATCATTCAGACTGAAGCTGGCGTCAGCATGAGAGCACCACCATCTCGTGGCTCCGTCGTGGTCATTCCGCGAGCAATCATGGCAGCCGCTCCCCACCGGAAGCCTGCGGGAGTCGGGGGCCCCCAAGACTTTTGTAGAATCTTCACGGCTGAGGGGACGCTTTTCGAGAATGGAGCCCAAGCCCTAGCAGGCAAGCGTCCGAGTTCCAAGGTGTCCCAGGGCCATTTCAGTGGACCAGGCCCAAAACCGAAGAGCCGTCCGCCATTTTAAGAGTCATGTGGCAGCCGCCTATCGCTGCACTGCAAGAGTGGGAGCAACTCAACAACATGGTGAGCGAGACGCTGTAGCCGCAAGAGCGGGCGCAACTCAGCTGGATGGCCGCCACCTGGGGAGGCCCGTTCACGCCGCCTCCCCCACGCCCCCCCCCCCGGGCCGCCGCACGCCAATTTTCGGAGCAGCATTGTAGGATACCAAAACCAGTGCAGCAGTTTACTGGACATCACCTGGGTGCCATCAACATCTCAGCGCGTTCTGCTGCCTTGGGACTATTCGCACAACAGACCGCTACTGACGAGGCCTCCCCCCGCACCACCCGGGACGCCCCACGCCAATTTTCGGAGCAGCATTGTAGGATCCCAAAACCAGTGCGGCACCCAGGCGACATCACCTGGGTGCCGTCCAGAACTCTGCACGTTGTGCTGCCTTGGGACTATTCGCACAAAAGACAGCTTCTGACCATTGTTGCTTTTTTGGGTGAAAAATGTTTAAATGTTTTTACAGTTTTTGTTCCGTTCATTATAGTTAAAAGTTAATAAAGTTTTAAAATCTAACTTTGTTGGAGTGCTATATATGTTTAAAAAATCGGGTGAATGGGGCCTTGAATCGGGTTATTGTCATGTGTGGGCTTTGCAAGTGTACTGCTACAAGATCGGACATTTCAAACTCAAATGCACGTTTTTTTTCTTACCTTTCCGAAGCATGGAGCGCAATAGCAGGCAGAGAAAGGGTGATGCACGTGTTGAACACTGCCTGGCCTGGCAAGTTGCTGGCAGTGCCCCCCCCGCCCGCTCCTGAAAGAGGGCACACACACACCGCCGCCCCTAGTACTTCACAAATCTTTAAAAGACCATGCGCTTGTTCATGAGGCTTAAATGGTTTATCACCCCTTCTAGAACCCCTGCATCGACCCGCTGACGTTTCCTGGAAGAATTAGCACGTAACACAATACCAAGCCCTGTCAGCTGAAACCCCCGAAAAATCATGGGGCATATTATCAAGGGGGTTTATTTCCGCTTTTTTGGCTTTAAAAGCCAAAAAAAAAAGAGATAAAATTATCTCCCTATTACCAAGCTGTCGCTAACACCAGTTAGTGACAGCTAAAAGGAGATAGCGACCATCTTGGGCCCCGCATTGCATATCAGTGATATTTATCACTAATGACATGCAAAGTGGGCGTGCCAAGATTTTAGCGACTGGAAACAGTCCCTAACCATCGCTATCTCCTATTACCAACTTTTGGAGATATTCGCGCTAAGCGCGAATATCTCCAAAACCTAACACCTGCCCTGAGCAGTTTTAGCCATGTTATCCAATGGGAAGTGGATAACATGGCTAAGAGCATTTGCTGGATAATGCATGAATATCGCTGACTTTTCAACGATATTCATGCATTGCGGCCGTTTTTTATCGCATTTGCGATAAACCTTGCTAATAGCAAGGTTTATGTGCGATAAAATTCGCCGATGTGCGGCGATAATGTTTGTCTCTAAACAAGTTAGAGACAAAAATTATCGCTAGTTGTTGGTAATATGCCCCCGGGTTTTTCCTTGCAGGAATCGGGAAGCGAAAGACTAGCACTGAAATCAGTAGTCTCACGCCTGAATCGGGAGGGTTGGCATGTCTGGATACTCTACAGCTGTGGCCATAAACTACATCCGCAGAGCTAGGTGATAGCCTAGGTCCGGCCTGGACAATCGGACACAGAGGAAGAGGAGTGTCGAGGGTGCGGTAGTGAATAGGGTGAAAGGGAGGTGTCGGGCGGGCACAGGGTGTGATTCTCAGAGAAGAGCAGCGCAGATGGGTGGAAGTATATGGCCCATGCATGAGAGAAAGAGCGGGGGTGACCAGTGCGTGGGGGAGATGCTTGCGAGGGTGGGGAGCCATGCTGAGGATCGGCGGCGTGCAGAGAGTGGCCCTGGTCAAGGCATCTAAAATGGCTTCCGTGCACGACAAAATTGAGGCATTGGACAAAAACGCAAGATGGCGCAGACAATGTTTATCAATAAGGATTCATTTATAACAAAATATTTACTCGCAGTGACAAAATGGTGGTCAACACTTCCTGATTTCCATCGAATCGAACGGTAACAAACGTCACGCAGCAAAAAAAAAAAAAAAAACTCACGCACAGAGCAGTTTTTAGCCATGTTATCCAATGGAAGGTGGATAACATGGCTAAGAGCATTTGCTGGATAATGCATGAATATCGCTGACTTTTCAGCGATATTCATGCATTGTGGCCGATGTGCGGCGATAATTGTTGTCTCTAAACAATTAAAACGAAGCACAAAATGGCGAATTCCCGTTTCGCTACCAGTTTGTGGCCCAGTTCGCGGCCCGTGAAGCGCTTCTACCGTGAAAAATCATTTTTTTTTATTTTCCCCACGGGACCCTTTAATAACCCCAACAACATTCCTAGGGGGTCAAGAGGGGTATACCTTGCCCCCTTTCAATAAATTCCCCCTTCGTTTTTCACCTCTTCTTCTCTCTCGATCCTACCGAGAGATAAGATGGCGGCCGCTCCGGACTGTTTAGAATGTTGACAGACACCGGAGAGCCAATCAGCTTTCTGCGCGCAAAGTTCCGTTTCACGAAAAGTAAGCGGACCGGGTCGCTGCCCGGAGCGCTGTTACAGATATATATCTTGTTTTGAACGTTAATTTCTCAAAAACTACTGGAGCACATATATTGAGACCTAGCAAAGGCACATCGGGCTAACAGTCCCTACAATTTTGCCAAGTTTCGTGCAAATCCATTCAGCCGTTCGAGCTAAAAGTGAGTCCAACTGCCCTATGGAAAAATGAATGGGAAAAACGCGTTTTGGGACCCCCCTTTTGTCTCAGCCTCCCCTTGACGAAACCCCCCCAAATTTTCAGGGGCTGCTCAGAAACAAAATGTGCCATTTTCCTGGAAATTTCAGCCGATTCCGTCCACAAACGCCAAAGTTATTAGACATAGAATTTTCAAAAATCCCATAGGGAAAAAATCCTAACTATATATACCTACTGGCGACACGCCAGTAGGTAATATATATATATATATATATATATATATATATATATATATATATATATATATATATATATATATATATATATATATATATATATATATATTCACAGAAAAAACCATAGGTTTTACACACGTTATAGTTAGGAAGTAGCATTTAAAAAACCTATGAAATTCACTGAAAAAACCATAGGTTTGACACATGTTATAGTTATCTGGAAATTTTACTGATATAAAACCAATGAAATTCCACGTTATAGTTAGTTGGACTCACTATAACTTGCGCGTGCAATGCACTGCTGATGACGTCACATATTACATCACTCATGACATGGTCAGTGACATCACTCATGACATCACTGATGACACCATCCTTGTGACATAGTGACAGACCTCCTTTCACTGTAATGTAACCCTTGAAACACATATTCAAAAATAGAAACTGAAATTTAAAAAAAAAGGAGATACCTATATCAGTTACAACAAGCAATTCAGTAATTCCACTATCTATATACACATCCACTCATTCACCAACAGTTCTATATAGTCACTCATACATATACTCACTCATCATATGAAGTGATACACCTATACATCCTGTTACACACCGACAGTCATCCAAAAGTTACTCACACACATATTCACACGTGCAAATAAACTATTGAACATCCATTTATTTGAATATAGAGTTATACACACACTTCCACCTTACTTCTATTGAAAATTACACATATTTATTCTCTTAAACAATCACTTATAGAAACACATACTTATTTAAACAGGAACTCTTACAATCTCTTACTCTCACATATACTCACTTATATACATCAATATTCATATATACTAGATTAAAACATATGTAGTTACTGATAAAGACACTAGTGAGACAGTCATTCACTCACTAACAAACACATATAGACACTCATCCACCCATACAGTCCTGTACATATGCTGTCTTCAAAACACATACAAACAGAGAGTCAGTCACTCATGCATCTATGTGCTAAGTAATACCCCCACCAAACTATATAGACACTCATACTGATACTAATAAAAATATCTAATAACCCATATACATACGCATGTAGCTACTTACCAACACATGTAGCCACTTACACACAAAGTGAAACACTAATATATATATTTAAATATTTAAACATAACTCACTAATATTTATTTTTCAGAAAGACACATATTCACTGGATGGTGTCATCAGTGATGTCATGAGTGATGTCACTGACCATGTCATGAGTGATGTAATATGTGACGTCATCAGCAGTGCATTGCACGCGCAAGTTATAGTGAGTCCAACTAACTATAACGTGGAATTTCATTGGTTTTATATCAGTAAAATGTCCAGCTAACTATAACATGTGTCAAACCTATGGTTTTTTCAGTGAATTTCATAGTTTTTTTAAATGCTACTTCCTAACTATAACGTGTGTAAAACCTATGGTTTTTTCTGTGAATTTCATTGGTTTTTAAAATGCTAATTCAGAAATATGTCGTGTATGCAACCTATACTTTTGTCAATAAAGTTCTGGCAATATTTTTTTCAAAAACAAGCCGTTTTCTTCACTGTTCAAGTTGCATAGAGACTCCTTGTAAAGTGATACAGAATTTGAAAGTCTGTACCTTGCCTTTTTTTAAACACATTAAAATTTGTCTGTAAATAAAAATAGCCTTACCAAACTTTCGTGCGCGACCCGGTGTGCGCACTCTCGGCAACAGTTGTCAATAAAATGGATATCGCATTTCCAGGCTTTCGTGCGCGACCGAGTGCGCGCACCTGCCTATATATTTCGTGAAAACTTTGCAATTTGAACTTTCCAAAAACAGCTCCAGGAGCATATTATAAAGGGCGTTTATCGTCTTTCGATTGTGCGCGACCGTGTGCGCGCACCCGCCTATATATATATATTTCGGGAAAAGTTTGCGATTGCAACTTATTAAATTTCTTCATACACCCACCATAGAACTTATACTACTCAGAAGATATATTAAATCCGGATATGTTTCGATTTACTCCTTTTCACGTTTTGAAATTGGACCGCTACTTCCAACCAGATACTATCACCGCGTACACGTCCTGAGACGCGCATGTGAAGTCATGTGACTTGAAAACAACACTTCCAATTGGTTCCTAGTAGTTTCTATGCTGCGTCAATACCTACGCCTGCTTCAAACACATGCACAGTTTTGAAACAGCATGGGCCTGAAAGTCACTGAGTGAAATATCATACATTACAGTCAGCCACTTTCAAGACGCATTCCTTCAGAGGAACACTTACCGTTTATTAGAGGTAGATCGTCCGACTCCACCGGAAAACACCCCTAATAAAAAAGACATATATATAAAATGCGGACTAGCCGCTGTATCGTACTAGCAAACTTTAACTTAAAAATCGTTAGAGAAAACAAAAGGAATCGAACAAAATCAATAGGCCACTGATAGGATCTCTTTTTGACCTTGCTAAAATAGAAACATTAGGAACAACCCCTCATGAGAAATATGAAACTAGTGAAACTAGTGAGAGAAACCGAGCTCGACGCCATCTTGCCCCCTTTTAGGCCCCATAACGAACATAGATAGCCCTACATAGCAAAACGTGATCTTATCGCCTGCCCAACTTCAGATTTGACCCCCCCCCTTTTGCTCTCATGTCCTGTCGGAATGTCCGGCTGTAGATTACAATCACATGTTCCATTTGGGAGGGGAAACGACATCAGAGCGACAAATATTAGAAATATACCACACGACATCAAAATAACAGATTAAAACGTTTTTATTCTTGAACAAAAATATATTAAAACAACTATGGAGAACCATTACGCGAATAGTCTGGAGGCGACACCATGCGCCAAGGCCTGTCCCAGGATGAACCAAGGAATCCGTTCCTGGGACCATGGCAAAGAGCAGCCGGTCGCCATCAGCCAGAGAAGGCATGGGCCCGACCCGAGATGTAGTTGTCTTCCCATTCTCTTCCTCTTTCGGCGCCTTGCAGGCCCCCTCTCTTCATCGCCTGGTCCGGCCATAACAAATGTCAGCAAAACGCCGTGGGGTACACTGGGAGGGAGAGACGGCGTGGACGATAATCTTTCGGCGCCTTGCAGGCCACGAGGGGGGATGTCTTGCATATGCCTCCGACCCCCCCCCTCTCTTCATCGCCTGGTCCGGCCATAACAAATGTCAGCAAGACGCCGTGGGGTGCACTGGGAGGGACAGGCGGCGCGGATGAGCCTCTCCCGCCTCCCCACGTGCAGGCCCCTCAGCTGCACCCCCAACGCTCCACGCACCCGTCAAAGGACTCGTCCACTCTTGCGGTGCAGCGACGCTCCATGCACCTGGCAAAGGACTCGTCCACTGTGGCGGTGCAACGATGCTTCGCCCGACAGGCTTGAGTCCATCAATGGTTGCAGATCTTTCCTTTCAAAATGCTGCCAACAATATTTTCTGAATGGCGTAGCCACGAGACGTTGGCACTCTCATGCTGACGCCAGCCTCAGTTTGAATGACCAACAATCCGGGGCGCGGCGCGGAGCGCGTAGCGTAAGCATAACAGGTCATGTGACTTGTTAAAGCTTTTCATTGGTTTAGAAATATTTTTATGAGCATATTTGACTATTTTATTAAAGACACTACACATAACCTGTTTTTCAAGTTATGTTTAATTTTAAATGAAACGGTTTACATTTTCACTTTTTATTTCCAGTAAATTTGAAAAATAAATGTTTATAGTTCCATATGCTGAGGCACGTCAGCTTCCCACCCTATGTCATACAATTCTGACAAATCGGCATCCTCATCATGTTCTTCATCATCCTCAGGATTTAAATCATCTAAGGGTTCCACTTCCACTGACGTTTCAATGACATGTTCAACAATAAGATCGAGACCAACGGATTGCTCATTATCACTCATGGTTAATGTCCTTATCTTTAAAGAAAGAGAACAACAATGAGATGTTGCAGAGTAAGAGACAAATCTCAGACACTATAATAGTAAAATTGTTTAACAACAGTAACATTTTGCAGCTATTATTTAGCCATGTCCAGCGATGCTGAGGAGGTGAGTCCTATGTCCAAGTTTTCAGTGAACAGGACTCATCTCTTTTTAACCTTCGATAAGCTTCACCAACTCTGTGTCCCCTGCTCATACTTAAATGTAAAGGAGCAGATTTATGTTAACTGGCGCATCCCCAGAGATGCACCAGTTAATGTGCAACGCTGCTCTGCCACCCATGGTGTGCCGCATTTACAATGTGGAGCACCATTTACTCGCAGTGACAAAATGGCGGTCAACACTTCCTGATTTCCTTCAAATCGAACGTTAACAGACGTCACGCAGCAAAAAAAAATTCCGCTCGCACGCAGCCCCTCCTTCCCCAAAGTAGCAATGTTGGGCTACTTTTGGGCTGCTTTCTAGTAGGGTTTTTGAGCGTCAGAAGGTCTACAAAAGCCGTCGGCAACGGCCTGGGGTGGAGAACCATTACGCGAATAGTCCGGAGGAGACACCACACGCCAAGGCCTGTCCCCAGGATGAACCAAGGGATCCGTTCCTGGGGCCGTGGCAAAGAGCGGCCGGCCGCCATCGGCCAGAGAAGGCATGGTCCCGACCCGAGATGTAGTTGTCTTCCCATTCTCTTCTTTTTTCGGTGCCTTGCAGGCCACAAGGGGGATGTGACATACCTAATAGTATAACTCATATATATCCGACCTCCCCCTCTCTTCATCGCCTGGTCCGGCCATAACAAATGTCAGCAAGACGCCGTGGGGTCCACTGGGAGGGAGAGGCGGCGCGGACGAGCCTCCCCAGATGGAGGCCCCTCAGCTGCACCCCCAACGATCCATGCACCCGGCAAAGGGTTCGTACTCTGTGGCGATATAGGGACACTCCACGAGCCCAGCAAAGCGTTCGCATACTGTGGCGGTATAGGGACGCTCCACGAGCCCAGCAAAGGACTCGCCCACTGTTGCGGTACAGCGACGCTCCACTCACCCAGCAGGGTCTCGTCCACTGTGGCGGTGCAACGATGCTTCGCCCGACAGGCTTGAGTCCATCTGCTCCTGCAACCCAGTGACTGCCGGTGGTTGCAGATCTCCTAAAAATGGCGGTCGACTTTGCAGGAATGGGCCTGGCGTGAAAAGTTGGCCTGGTCACCTGTTAACCAGAAAATGGGCCCCTGTCTTTCCTTTCAAAATGCTGCCAACAATATTATATCAAACTCTGCATCGGTACTTACTTATAAATGCAGAAACAACTCAATTAACACAAGGGCTCTTTTCAGAGCCACCTTATATCAAAGCACTCAAACTTCTGATGTATCTCCATTTTCACACTTTTGTAAATAGGTGTGCGCGCCTGAGTGCGTGCACCCCGCAACTTTTTCGAGAAAAAAATATATATATTTTCGCTTTTAAGGACCTTACTGCACACCCTGAGAGAACCTACGCAGCAAAACAATCTCTACCTTCTCCCCTTTCCATATTCCAACGCTTTGAAATGACAATATATTTACTCGCAGTGACAAAATGGCGGTCAACACTTCCTGATTTCCTTCGAATCGAACGTTAACAGACGTCACGCAGCAAAAAAAAATTCCGCTCACGCGCAGCCACTTGGGTGCGCGCACGCATGCGCGCCTATAGATATATAATTGACTTTAACTTTAATTTTCTCAACAACTACTGAACGGATTTACACCATTCCAAAAAAAGCGTAATCTGCGAGCCGGACTGTACAGTTTTCCCAAATTTCTTATAAATCCATTCACTCGTTCGACCTGTAGCCGAGTCTAAAGGTCCTATAGAAAATAACATGGAGAAAACACGTTTTGGGACCCCCCTTTTATCTCAGCCCCCACTTGACCAATCCCCCCCAAACTTTTAGGGAAGGAGCGCAGCGGACTGAGCCATCTTCTTTGAGAAATTCGCTAAGATTCTTCAACCAGGGCCAAAGTTATTCCAAATAGAATGTTGAGGATTTCCTATGGAAACTAGGTCCTAACTATAACTACCTACTGGCGACCACCAGTAGGTAATATATATATATATATATATATATATATATATATATATATATATATATATATATATATATATATATGTATATATATATTCACTTAAAAAACATAGGTTTCAGGCCTTATATAGTTAGGAATTAGCATAAAAAACCATTGAAATTGCTCCTATATAGTTAGTTGTACTAACTGTATTTCGCGCACCCGCAATACACTGCTGATGATGTCACATATTACATCATTCATGACATGGTCAGTGACATCACTGATGACATCACTGATGACATCTCAAATGACATCACTGATGGCATCACTGATGACATCTCATTTGACATCACTGATGACATCACTGATGACATCACCCAGTGACTGTGTGTTTCTGTAAAGTTTAAATATGTTTTACATATTGAAGAATGAGTGGATGTATAAGTGTCTGGATGAAGGATTTAGTAGGTGCGTGACAGACTGTATGAGTGAGTGATTAAATGTGTCTTACTAAATGCATGAGTTAGTGACTAAACTGTCTGAATGTGTGCATCAGTAGTCTGTTGATGTGTAAGCTGCTGCATGTGTTGATCAGTAGCTATATGAGTGGCTATATGGGTTATTGATTGGTTGCCCAAGTATTTGAATGGGAGACTGAGTGTGTGTGTGGGTGGCTGGGAGGTGTGTGACTCTGTGCATAGATGTGTGAGCAGTTGATTCACTAGGTGTATGAGTTAAAGAGTGCATGTGGAAACAGCTATATGGGCGGTTGACTGTGTGCATGGGTGTTTTGGTGAGTGAATGGATATCTCAGTGCTACATGTGCAAGTAAGTACATATGTAAAACACAGTGCATGTGAGAGTTGGCATATATAAATGACTATACATGAGAGCCAGTGAATGTGCGAGTGGCTATATGGATCATTGTGTACTTGTATCAGTGATTGTATAAGGGAGTAAGTATGTGTTAGTTTATGTTTGAATAAGTAAGGTGTTGTGTGTATAACTGTATAGTTGAGGAAATGGAAGTGTGATTGATTCTTTGCATGACTGACTAGGTGTGTGAGTAACTCCTTGGATGAGTGGCAGTGTGTGAGTGTCTGTATAGGTGTATGAGTGCATATGATAGTGATGTATTGATGAGTGACTGTATGTATGAGTGATTCTATGGGTGAATGAGTGAATGTGTGTGTAGACCTAGGAATCAGTGAGTGCGTATGTAGTAACTGGCATTGGTGTGTCAATGGTTTCAAGAATGGTAGTCTGTATTTAACACTGTGTGAATCAAAGGTTTTATTAGAGTGTGAGGAGGTGCATCGTATTATCACATGAATGATATCATCAGTGATGTGATCAGTGATGTCAAATGAGATGTCATCAGTGATGTCATCAGTGATGTCATTTGAGATGTCACCAGTGATGTCATCAGTGATGTCACTAACCATGTCATGAATGATGTAATATGTGACATCATCAGCAGTGGATTGCGGGTGCGCAAAATATAGTTAGTACAACTAACTATATAGGAGCAATTTCAATGGTTTTTTAAATTCTAATTCCTAACTATATAAGGCCTGAAACCTATGGTTTTTTAAGTGAATTTGTAAGGTTTTTAAAATGCTAATTCCTAACTATATAAGGCCTGAAACCTATGGTTTTTTTTAAGTGAATTTGCAAGGTTTTTTAAATGCTAATTCCTAACTATATATTTCCTGAAACCTATGGTTTTTTAAGTGAATTTGCAAGGTTTTTTAAATGATAATTCCTAACTATATAAGGGTTGAAACCTATGTTTTTTCAGTGAATTTGCAAGGTTTTTTAAATGCTAATTCCTAACTATATCAGGCGTGAAACCTATTTTTTTTCAATAAATCTTAAAGGTTTTGTAAATGCTAATTCTATTAGCGGATAATGTTTATATATGTTATTATCCTTGTGGGACCACCTGAGCAGCCATCTTGTTTCTCAGGAGAAGTGAGGCACAAGAGAGCACAAAACAAGAGTGGAAAACTGACCCCCTAGCCCTTCTCAGGGAGTCCCAGAAGGACCAACAAGTGCAACCATGGTCTTTTTAAATTGCGGGGTACGCGCACGGTACCGTACGAGTACGGTGTGCGTACCCCGTGATTTTTTCGATTTTTTGGGGGTTTTTTGTTTTGCCCTTGGGGGTCCTTTTGGGACCCCCTAAGAAGGGCTAGAGGGTTGGGGGGTCTCTACCCTGCACCCTTTTCGTGTTTTCCACTCTTGTTTTGGGCTCTCTTTTGCCTCAGTTCTCCTGAAAAACAAGATGGTGGCCAGCACTTCCTGGTTTGGACAGTTTGGAATGCTGACAGTCGACTGCCAGCCAATCAGAAACTCGCTCGTGCACGTAAGGGTACGCGTACGGTACGCGTACCGTACGCGTACAGTGCGCGTACGGTGAGCGCATATAGATATATAATTTGATCAAATTCAATTTTCTCAACAACTACTGGAGGGATTTTCACCAAATATAGAAAATGCACTTCTGGATACCTGTCCCTACCATTTTGCCAAGGTTGGTGTAATTCCGTTCAGCCGTTCGGCTGTAGCCGTGTCTAAAGGTCCCATAGAAAATGCCATTTGAAAAATTTCAAATTCAATTTTCTCAAGAACTACTGGAGGGATTTTCACCAAACATAGCAAAGGCACATCTGCATACCAGGCCCTACCATTTTGCCAAGTTTGGTGTAATTCCATTCAGCCGTTCGGGCTGTAGCCATGTCTAAAGGTCCCTATGGAAATTAACATGGGGAAAACACGTTTTGGGACCCCCCTTTCGGCTCCCGCTTGACGAATCCCCCCAAAACTTTCAGGGAAGGAGCGGAGCGGAGCTGGCCAAAATTCTGGAAAATTACACACAGATTTCTTAATCGGCGCCAAAGTTATTCCCAATAGAATGTCGAGCGCATATAAATATATAATTTGCTCAAATTCATTTTCTCAACAACTACTGGAGGGATTTTCACCAAATATAGAAAAGGCACTACTGCATACCTGTACCTACCATTTTGCCAAGTTTGGTGTAATTCCGTTCAGCCGTTCGGGCTGTAGCCGTGTCTAAAGGTCCCATAGAAAATGCCTTTGGAAAAATTTCAAATTCAATTTACTCAAGAACTACTGGAGGGATTTACACCAAACATGCAAAAGGCACTGCTGCATACCAGTCCCTACCAGTTTGCCGATAATCTGGTATAATTCCGTTCAGCCGTTCGACCTGTAGCCTTGTCAGAATGTCCCTATGGAAATTAACATGGGGAAAACACGTTTTGGGACCCCCTTTTTTCTCGGCCCCAGCTTCACGAATCCCCCCGAATCTTTCAGGGAAGGAGCAGAGCGCAGCGAGGCAAATTTAAGGAAAATTACAGGCAGATCCCTCAATCGGCGCCAAAGTTATTCCCAATAGAATGTTCGGAATTTCCTATGGTAACTAGGTCCTAACTATATATACCTACTGGCGTCCTAACTATAACTACCTACTGGCGACCGCCAGTAGGTAATATATATATATATATATATATATATATATTACCTACTGGCGGTCGCCAGTAGGTAGTTATAGTTAGGACCTAGTTTACATAGGAAATCCGCAACATTCTATTTGGAATAACTTTGGCGTCGGTCGATGAATCTTTGTGAAATTCTCAAAGAAGATGGGGAGGTCTGCTCCGCTCCTATCATGAAAGTTTCAGGATGATTCGTCAAGCGGGGGCCGAGAGAAAAGGGTGGTCCTAAAATGTGTTTTCCCCGTGCAAATTTTCATGGGGACCTTTAGCCGCGGCTACAGCCCGAACTGCTGAACGGAATTACACCAAATTTGGCAAAAAGGTTGAGTTTGGTTCACAGATCACGCTTTTTGGTAAATGGTGTAAATCCATGCAGTAGTTCCTGAGAAAATCAAAAGTAAAATCATAGATATATCTCCAAACCAGGAAGTGTTGGCAGCCATCTTGTGTTTTGGTAGAACCGAGGGACAAGAAAAAAAAAGAAAGGCGCAAAACGCAAAAAGGGGGTAGGGTAGACACATCCTGACCCCCTAGGCCTGCTCAGGGGGTTCCACAAGGACCCCCAGGGCCCAAATATATATATTTTTTAAATCGTGGGATGCGCGTAGGATCCGCGCACCCTAGAGATCGGAAAAAAAAAGAAAAAAGTTCTCCCTCGGTAAATAAGGTAATCCCGGGGGCATTAATAAAAAAGAGTGTGGGGGGGTCCCAATCCCCCCCACACTGCCCCAGGTTCTTAGTTACTGTATGCAGGGGGCTTACAGGGCCTCCCCACAGCCCCGGGGACCGCCACCCCCCAGGGCTTGTACAAAATGGGTGGGGGGTTCTCAGGCTCCCCAGCTCCGTGGACCGCCACCCCCGGGGCTTTAAAACTTTAGCTGGGGGGCTCAGAGGCCCCCCCAGCCTCGGGGACCGCCACCCCCAGGGTTCTAATTTAATGTATGGGGGGCTCATGGGGCCCCCCGCAGCCCTGGGGACTGCCACCCCCGGGGCTTTTTGGAAATGGGTGGGGGGGCTCTGAGGCCTCCCTAACCCCGGGGACCGCCACCCCCCTTGGCTCTAATTTAATGTATGCAGGGGGCTCACGGGTCCCCCCGATGCCCCGGGGACCACCACCCCCCTGGGCTTTTTTTAAAATAAAAAAACCTGTGTGGAAACCTACTCTCTCTTCCAAATAGGAAAGCAGATTGCTTTTCCATATGGGGAGCAGAACTTTCGCTGCTCCCCATATGGAAAAGCAATGCCAGCACCCGCATGATGCGGGGAGACGGCTGGGCCTGTGGGACAGCCCGGGGGATGGGATCCCTGAGGCTACAAGTGGCCTGGGAGGGGGGACATGCGGCCCCCCTCCCAAAAAATATAAAGATTTTTTTTTAAATAAACGGCCCCTGGGGATGGGGTCCCTAGGGCCTCAACTGGCCATAGAAGGAGTACAAGGTAGCCGCCCTCCAAAATAATAATTTTTTTAAAATGGGCCATGCCCCGGGGGATGGGTCCTCGAGCCCCCCTTCCCGATTTTTTTAAAATAAATTAAAAAATTGGGGGCAGGCCCTGGGGGATGTGGTCCTTAGGGCTGAAAAAAATAAAAAAAGAAGGAGGGCTACACAGCCCCCCCTACTTAAAAAAAAAACAGGATTGCGGCCGGAGGCCACGTCCCCTCATTGCTCCACTTTGCAAATGTGACCCCTGGTGCGTTTGCGGAGGGGGAACAAATTCCCCTGGAATACTGGGGGTCCCTGGGGGCCAACTAGCCCATCAGGTACCTCCAGTATTCCCCAGGGAGCTCCATTGCAGAGAAGTGTTCTGAGGCCATGCCCCTTTTTACACCTCTCTGCAACGCAGCTCTGTGGCGTTTACTGGAGGTAGCTGGTGGCTAGTTGCACTCCAGGGACCCTCAGTATTCAAGGGTACTTAATCCCCCAACTTAAAACGCACCACAGGGTGCGTTTGCACAGTGGTGAACGGAGGGGCGGGGCCTGAGTTCACATGTGTGCAACACACCATGTGGCACGGTTTAAGTTGGGGAATTAATTCTTTGTCAATACTGAGGGTCCCTGGGGGCCAACTAGCCCACCAGGTACCTGTAGTAAGCGTCACGGAGCTGTGTTGCAGAGTGTTGTAAAAAGGGGCGTGGCTTCTGAACACCTATCTGCAACGCGACCCCCTGGCCCATACTAAAGGTACCTGGTGGGCTAGTTGGCACCCAGGGGACCTCAGGATTCAAGGGCACTTAATCCTGCAATTTAAAATGCGCCACAGGGCTTGTTTGCACACATGTCACCTCAGGCCCCGCCCCTTGCTTCACCATTGTACAAATATTCCTTTAAAATACGCCGAACTACGAATTCCGATTTACTCACCTGTTATCAGGAGAGAACTCAGTGTGGCATCTTTTAGCCTAGCACAGACCCTGAAAAGTAATTCTAAGCGTACTTACAGTAACTTGTATTTCCTTCCATAGGAATCCATTGTGTGGTTTTCAGTAGAAAAGTTTCTAAGTGTTGATTTTTGAAACGTACAAATATTCCTCTAAAATCAGCCGGACTACGAATTCCGATTTTCTCACCTGTTATCAGGAGTGACCTCAGTGCTGTTTCTTTTAGCCCAGCACTGACCCTGAAAAGTAAGTCTAACCATACTTACCAGTAACTTGTGTTTCCTTCCATAGAAATCCATTGTTTGTTTTTTACCAGAAAAGTTTCCAAGTGTCTATTTTTACAAACTAAAAATATTACTTAAAAATCGCCTGTATGTCTTAAACGCATTCTTTCAACTGTTTACAGGAGATGCACCCGTGCTGGATCCAGGAGCCACCACTGAGTAAGAAAAAGTAACGTTAACACTACTTACCTGCTAAGTGAATTTCCACCCATAGGATAACATTGGTGATTCTATGTGAAAAAGTTTCTGTCAACTTTTAAAATACAATAATATTCCTTAAAAATCACTACTATAACCAAAACGCTTTTACTCAACTGTTTACAGGAGATGTCCCAGGACTGAATCTAGGATCCAGTCCTGTGGTTAGAAAAGTAATCCAAAAAGTAACTAATTGCATTTAACTAGAAATTCACATTGACCTCAATGTTGCATTGTGTCTGAAATTGTGTTGCGCATTATAACAACTGTAACTACTGTACTTAGAAGACTATTGCCTATTTGCAAAGTATTTAACCTAAAGTAATTCATTCTGAGAAAGTATATTTTATAATGTAATGTATAATGTAATTATAATGTAATTAAAAAAATATATATCTAAAAATAAATTGTATAAAAAATGTAGAAAATCAGTATAAAAAAATAAAAATAACAATTAATGCATTTAAAAATTGTCATTTACAAAACCTTTGAAATTCACTGAAAAAAAAATTCGTTTCAGATATTTTATAGTTAGGAATTAGCATTTAAAAAACCTTTGAAATTCAATTAAAAAAAACATAGGTTTCAGAAAAGTTATAGTTAGGAATTAGCATTTAAAAAACCTTTCAAATTCACAGAAAAAACCATAGGTTTCAGGCACGTTATAATTAGGAATTAGCATTTAAAAAACCTTAGAAATTCACTGAAAAAAACATAGGTTTCAGGGGTGTTATAGTTAGCTGGACATTTCACTCATACAAAAACATTGAAATTCCCCCGTTATAGTTAGTTCAGCTAACTATAACTTGCGCGCCCGCAATCTACTGCTGATAACGTCATATATTACATCACTCATGACATGGTCAGTGACATCACTCATGACATCACTGATGACATCTCAAATGACATCACTGATGACTGTCAGATATTTCTAAACGGTTATTGCATCATCACCTGATGGATGGATCCTATAGTCCCTTAAAGATAGCTTAGCATAGGGTTCCTCCTCCATCACTCCTGAGTGAACCCTACAGACATTTAATTTTGGTGGTTTGGCAATCATCATCTTTTACTAGATTCCACCTTTGCCACTCCTTGGTGGACTCCATAGTCTTTAAATCTGTTGGCTTTAGGGAGCTGCGTCTTTCATAGGATCACTCATCTACCAATGTTGGGTGGACTCTCAGTCTTATTTTGAGGTTTCAGGAGGCTCTGTCTTCCATGTGATGCAGGCACCTCCCTAGATCATGGGTTAAACCCTGTCTCTTAATTGTAGGTGTGTTTTATGGAAGTAATGCATTTGAATGGGCTGTTCCTCTGCCATGTTGGCATGGATCCATAATATCTGCAAGGTTTGATGGTTTAGGAAGCTTCATCTTTCTCACAGCCTCCACTCAACCACTTTTGGGACAAGCCTATGGATTCTTTCATTTCTAGTAACGTGGATATCTGTATCGTCAAAAGGGTTTTTAAGAAGCCCCATCTCCCACTACCTGGTTAGACCCTCAAGACCCTTAAGTTGTTTCTGAGGGTATGGAGGCTAAATGTGGTGTTTAGCAAGTTGTGAATTTTGTATGGTTGTATGTCTGCTGCCCTTACATGGGCCCCATAGACTCTTTCATTTGATACATTTTAGGGAGCTACAATTTCCATGAGGTTGCCCCTCCGTTGCTCATGTGTGGGCCTCTTAGATTCTTAATTGTGGTGTTTTTAGGAAGCTATGTTTTACACAGGGTTGCCCCGTCATCATCCATGGGTGGCCGCTTAGGCTAGTTGGTGGTTTTGAGGAATCAGTGTCATGTCTTGGGTTACATATTTCCTGCTTCTGTGTGGGTGGACTCAATTGACCTCATCTGGATGTCTTGTAAGAGGCCAGTTCTTCCTTTGGGTTACATCTTCAGTGTTCCTCAGTTGTCATAAGAATCTCTGGTGCATTAGAAAGGGACCCTTTCCAGCCCTTGCGTACCCACCTCTCCTAGATATACCACATAATCAGTTACCCTTGTGTTGCCTTAAGAGATGTTGTTGCTTAATAAAGGGAAGCATCCCAGCTCCTTTCACTGCCCTTCCATACCCATACTTTTCCCTGAGAGTTCTTACTCTCCTGATTTGATTCCCACTTCTTTCTTTATCCCACCCATATACCCTGCTTTCATGCAACCATCCAGGCCTAACTTTAACTCATGTTTTTCCATTCTACTTTCTCCATTTCTTCCTACTGCATTCAAAGGACTGTTCATATTACTCCTTACTCCACTCTCTTCCACACACTCTCTACCCCATCCTTCCCTTCACTAACAACTCCTTTCCTATTTGCACCTCCTCTGCTCCTATACCACTCTTTTGCCAATCAATTCATTACCTCCACCTTTTCCACAGTTCCCCGGCACACAGGTACCCTCATTTACTCTCTTACTCCCCATCCCACCGTGCTCACCGGCTGCACCTCACTGACCTCAACATTGAAGTATTGTTGAAAAAGAAGCATCTGAAAATCTACACCCTGATCACAGATTCCATACACAAAAATCAGTTATGTAAAGATGCAACCACGATGCTCCACAAGCCCATTTTCCCTGGAAAGAAAACCGTCGTAGAAGTAACTGTTGTGTTTAAAGTATTCTCTACCCACCAGTAGCTTCCTATGCTTCATGGGAGATGGGAGTAAATCCAGTACTTGTCAAATGTTCCACTTCCCGGCAACAACTTAATCATTCTGTTGATCTGCAAAATCCCATCCCTGTAAGTCCTACGTTTAGCCCCCACAACTGATCTCAATGTTTGAGAGCAGACTCTCAAAAGGGAGCTTAGGTCAATGCAATGCAACTTATTTTTAATCACGTTTTTCTTCCTGTATGACTGTTATTCTGTATTTCTCTTCTTTCTTCGTTCTCCCTTTCTGGTTGAAGTCTGTTGATGAACAATAGATGGAAAGCCCCAAACATCAGAGCAGCTCCCTGCCACCTGCAACCACATGCACAACGTAAGCACTGCTTCATCAGGCTCCTTCCAGAACTCGACAGAACACCCTACCTGTGACCTTCAGATCTCAGCATATTTCTACAGATGAGGCTTTCAAAAAATAGAAATAGACATTATAGTACAAATGAGTTTCTAGATTCTGTTGAGGCCTCTAAATGTGTAGGCAATACCCCAGATCAGGCCTTTCAATTTGGGCACAATGATCCAAGTGTGCATCCCAGAATTGACAGGGCACTCAACATATGAGAGCGCAGTACTCCTGATTAACAGTGGTGATTACAGTGTACATATTAACACACATTCCCCTTCCATCCATTATGGGAACTAGAAAATGATGAAGGACAACGATGGTTGCATGCTGCTAAGTGTGCTCTAACTTGTGTGTGTGTGTTTTCTGAGTAAGAGGGACATTTTCCACATTATGCACTGAACATTTGCATGTGTGTGTGAAGGATGTTCACATGGCAGCTACCACTGTTATACCTATTGTAGAAGGAAGCGTACACTGCTGCCGGTACTTGATGTGTAGGTATGAGTAAAGCATGCACTGCTGCTTCTACCTGTGCTGCACCTATTTTGTGTGTTAGTGAAGCATTTATGGGTGCGACCCATACAAAGAGTATGCCATGTAGGAGTGATCAAATATTTTCTCTGGAGAATCCAAATCTCTTGGATCAACATTGTTTTTACATGCTTAATTTAGTAGTCTCCCATGGACTGTAAATGTTTACGTGACCCTATCTCATAGCTTTGGGAGAAGCATGGGCAATTGGAGCCTCTTTTGTACCAACAATTGTGGATCTGGCCTTCTAGCCTACATTTCTTGTTTTTACTCCCAGATCTGTTTTATTCCACATTGGCCCGTATTCCTGCCTTTAAACCTATGGGCAGTGGGGTTCTTGGAAGATGCCCAACACCCATCATTAACTACATCTCTTCATAATTTTGTCGCCTATAGACCATGATGCATTGTGGTAGAGCAGCGATGCTTAATGTTGTCTGCAATGCTCCTTAGTTAGCTCCCCCATACCTTGGCGCGGGCCTTTAACTAGGCTTTATTACCACGTCAACTTGCTGTCTGTCATGCTGATATTGTTTACTTTGAAGGTGCTATGACTATTATGTTCTATATTGTTATGTTATGTGCTATTGCTCCCCCCCCCATAGCCAGGGTGCAGTTTTTTCTATCCTTTTCTTATATTCTTTATATTTTTTATTTTCATAAGCAATGATATGGAATACTATCTGACACACTAGCTCAGGATATGCTAGTCCACCATCTTTTGACACGTACCACATGTGCTACGCATTCTGAGTGCTCTAAGTGGAGCAATGGTGGTTATACAAACATTTGTATGTTTAGTCCCTAGATGTATTCCTTATTTGACCTACTTATTGTTGTTCCTGCTTATGTCTACCTCATCTCTTCTCCTTCCTCCCCACCCACTTCCCTTTTACTTACCCTCTCTTTTGAACTTTAAAAACGGAGTATACTGGTCATTTAGGTGATCTATCGGATGAACATATCAGGAGTATACTGAATGGAAGATGGAGACTTCTTTACCAGTGTTGACTCCTTGATGAATTAATGGGAGGAGACCTAGTTGAGGTAAAGCCACCCACTGCAAATATTATTTTATATCTCCCACCAATTTGGCAAGTATATACTTCTAATTGTTATTCCTAATTTCCCAAGATATTGTCTAATAGCATTATTTAAAGATGGGCGGACTTACTTTACTTCTGACGCTGAGGCTGAGGCAGATACAGCAGTTTGACAACTTTGGCCACGGTCGAGCTCCCTTTAAACATGGCCACTGCCTTTGCACACATTTTTGATCCAAAACTTTTCACACATTTATGGCAGGTGAAATAATTATCCTTGCTGGCAGAGCTGTCAAACCATGGTGGCACGGAGAACCTGTGATGACTATGGCATTCAGGAACTCAGGCCCGCTACACAAAAGTAATCTGAGACAAAATCCTAACTTTACGCCTTTCGGTATTCACAAAGGGCATTTAGTATTATTATTATTATGAAATTTGATTAAGCGCACGGCTACCCCCACCGGGGGTGTCATTTAGGAGTAGTAAAGTTAGGATTTTGTCTCAGTTAAACTTACATTTTACTTAAGTTAAATTTAAGACCAAAACACTAAAACTTAAGTTTAACCGAGACAAATTCCTAATTTTACTGCTTTTTTGTCTCAGTTAAACTTAAGTTTTACTTAAGTTAAACTTAAGACTAAAATGTAAGTTTAACTGAGACAAAACCCTAACTTTATTACTCCTAAATGCCCTTTGTGAATACCGAAAGCCGTACAGTTAGGATTTCGTCTCAGATTACTTTTGTGAATCAGGACCATTGACCCCAAAAGCTTGCGTTCAGCTGCTGGAGTCACATATCTAATGTCCCTCCATAAGCTGAAAGTTGCATGGAGACACCCCAAGAGTTTGTTAAGGACATCTGTGGTTTTAAAAGTTGTGCCAGGCACAAAATCTGCCAATGGCAATAACTTTTGAGGAACCACCCTTGTTTGGGCGGCTCTACGGACGGCCTTGGTACTGGCACAAAGCCCACATGGGTGGTGTCCCTCATGACAGAGCTGGCTGTGTCTGTGACATCAGAAACAATCCATACCCCACACTCAAAATGAGTTGGGGAAACACAGAAAATTAGGCAATAGATCCTTTTTCTCTTTTTGTAAATATTTCCTGTTCCATTTTACTTAGTTTACATTATTTAATTCATATTGACAGGTTTCAAACCATGGACAAATTGCGGTGAACCAGGATTCAAAAAGGTACAGCACAGAGAGGGCCCACCATCGAAACACTGCCAACTCGAACAGTGTTAACGTCAGTGCCCAAGAAAGCAGGGTTAGGGAGCACCGCAACTTATTAGTCAAAACGAAAGCCGATATTTCAAATGTGTATTCAATCTTTGCAATCAATGTCCACAATTGTAACGATCCCTGTTTAAATTAATATTAACGCAATTTGTGACCCAGTACCATTGATAACATTTTAAGGGGTGATTCATATGAGGTGGAAAAACACAGTCAAAGCGTTTTGTAAATCCAGCTGGCTTCCTTTAGGCTCAGTTCCATCAACTGATGGGTGAGCCACGGAAGGCCTGAGTCCAGCCCTGGCTCAGAGCTAGGCTCTATTGGACTCTCAAGCCAAAAGCAAGCCAAGCTTTCTGCTATTTCCTACACTTGTTGTAAGGTGTGAGTTGGATTCTAGAATGTTATTCTTTATATAAGGTGGGTGGTCTTTGAGAGAGCTTGAGAGGGCTTGAGAGAAGTATTGAGCTCAGGTGCTCTCCCTGCCGCGGGTGTCCTTACTTGCACTATGCTTTATTGAACTTTAGAATTAAACTCCTACCTGCTGACCCTCTTCTTTTTCGATACATTACTTTCCTGTACCATCTGCCCAGCCACACTGCCCCCCTTCATTCTCCCAGTATTTTCTCCCCCAGGGGCGTTCCTTGGTCAATAATATGGGGGGGGGGGGGGGGGGGAGCTTCCGATTTTCTAAATGTTACGCTAGGATATCATTAAAACACATTATAGGAGAAGCAGGACATGAGGGGACTTAAAGGGCAGTGGAAAGAGAGAGGAAGATGGATTGTTTGGGCACTCAAAACACATCTTTCAAAATAATCAACATTTTTTAGGCCTTTAACATAGAAGTGAGAGGGAGAGTGTGTTTGTATGTGTGCCTGCACGCCTGTGTGTTTGTCAGTGTGGGCATGTAAAAATCCCAGGTGAAATCCCATCGACACTTCATCATACCTGATTGAAAACCCTCTTGTACCCAACTATTTACAACAGATTACATTTTTTAGATGGTTGTAACACCCCAAGCACCCCCCTGAAGCTACACCATTTCCCCCTGGGGGAAATCACCTACACTGTGCTTTTCAGAATTCTTTATTATTCCCTGGGGGCAGGTGGTTCCAAATGACTGATAATTAAGGTGCAGGGAGTGTTGTGGCAGTGCTTAGAGACCTATTTTATGCTACTGATTCTTGAAAAAGTATTTTGTTTGTTCAGACAATTTGAAAAAAATTCTTCACAATCAACTCATTGTAGACCCCACCAGAAGACTAGCCTATATGTCCCTTGTGTCTCAGGGGAGACTAGTTAAGGGTGGGATATTCCACACCTCTTTGTTTTGCTAACCCCAGGAATTAGCTTCATTGATGTGTTGAACCTCTCCTGAAATCAGCCCTTTGTTAAGTCAAGGGAAGCCAATGATATCAGAATAAAACAGAGTGCTGTTCTAGAATGACTTCTTGTGTCTGTAATGTGTGTATGCATTTAACACAGTGTATTGATTCAGCTCAGCAAATAATGAGGCACAGAGCTTTGTCCTTTTGAGTTAAATGGAAGAGAGAGGTGTTTAGAAAGGATCACTTCTAATTACTGCCACTCATTGCAGTGATACTGCAGGAACTGTGTTTTCAGCAGTTCCAGACAGACAGCAATCACGTGGCCCAAATGGTAACAGCCATGGTGTCCTGGGGCTCACCTTAGTGTTGGACCCAAAACTGTTTACAACAAGGGGTGGTGAGGGACAGAGTCTCTGAATTAAGCAGAAAGCTCTCACCCAGTCAAGAGATCAGGGCTAGATCCAACACCGTTTTTTAGCTCACTGCACCATCCCAGTTTCAGAACCTGGCTGTATGCAAATTAGTCTGTTCCTGTCCCAGTGCATGATGGGAACAGGGCAAACCAAACTACAAAAGCCAATTCTTACACTGGGAAGGAAACAAGCTCCCGGGGACCGGTTTCTGGCATTGCAGCCGTCTTCGGCCCGGTTTGCTTGAATCCTGATGGTGCAATGAGCAAGGGTCTCACATCTGAGAATACCCTTCCACGCTTAGGGTGGACAAAAATATTTACAACAAGGGGTGGTGAGGGACAGAGTCTCTGAATTAAGCAGAAAGCTCTCACCCAGTCAAGAGATCAGGGCTAGATCCAACACCGTTTTTTAGCTCACTGCACCATCCCAGTTTCAGAACCTGGCTGTATGCAAATTAGTCTGTTCCTGTCCCAGTGCATGGTGGGAACAGGGCAAACCAAACTACAAAAGCCAATTCTTACACTGGGAAGGAAACAAGCTCCCGGGGACCGGTTTCTGGCATTGCAGCCGTCTTCGGCCCGGTTTGCTTGAATCCTGATGGTGCAATGAGCAAGGGTCTCACATCTGAGAATACCCTTCCACGCTTAGGGTGGACAAAAATATTTACAACAAGGGGTGGTGAGGGACAGAGTCTCTGAATTAAGCAGAAAGCTCTCACCCAGTCAAGAGATCAGGGCTAGATCCAACACCGTTTTTTAGCTCACTGCACCATCCCAGTTTCAGAACCTGGCTGTATGCAAATTAGTCTGTTCCTGTCCCAGTGCATGATGGGAACAGGGCAAACCAAACTACAAAAGCCAATTCTTACACTGGGAAGGAAACAAGCTCCCGGGGACCGGTTTCTGGCATTGCAGCCATCTTCGGCCCGGTTTGCTTGAATCCTGATGGTGCAATGAGCAAGGGTCTCACATCTGAGAATACCCTTCCACGCTTAGGGTGGACAAAAATATTTACAACAAGGGGTGGTGAGGGACAGAGTCTCTGAATTAAGCAGAAAGCTCTCACCCAGTCAAGAGATCAGGGCTAGATCCAACACCGTTTTTTAGCTCACTGCACCATCCCAGTTTCAGAACCTGGCTGTATGCAAATTAGTCTGTTCCTGTCCCAGTGCATGATGGGAACAGGGCAAACCAAACTACAAAAGCCAATTCTTACACTGGGAAGGAAACAAGCTCCCGGGGACCGGTTTCTGGCATTGCAGCCGTCTTCGGCCCGGTTTGCTTGAATCCTGATGGTGCAATGAGCAAGGGTCTCACATCTGAGAATACCCTTCCACGCTTAAGGTGGACAAAAATATTTACAACAAGGGGTGGTGAGGGACAGAGTCTCTGAATTAAGCAGAAAGCTCTCACCCAGTCAAGAGATCAGGGCTAGATCCAACACCGTTTTTTAGCTCATTGCACCATCCCAGTTTCAGAACCTGGCTGTATGCAAATTAGTCTGTTCCTGTCCCAGTGCATGATGGGAACAGGGCAAACCAAACTACAAAAGCCAATTCTTACACTGGGAAGGAAACAAGCTCCCGGGGACCGGTTTCTGGCATTGCAGCCGTCTTCGGCCCGGTTTGCTTGAATCCTGATGGTGCAATGAGCAAGGGTCTCACATCTGAGAATACCCTTCCACGCTTAGGGTGGACAAAAATATTTACAACAAGGGGTGGTGAGGGACAGAGTCTCTGAATTAAGCAGAAAGCTCTCACCCAGTCAAGAGATCAGGGCTAGATCCAACACCGTTTTTTAGCTCACTGCACCATCCCAGTTTCAGAACCTGGCTGTAAGCAAATTAGTCTGTTCCTGTCCCAGTGCATGATGGGAACAGGGCAAACCAAACTACAAAAGCCAATTCTTACACTGGGAAGGAAACAAGCTCCCGGGGACCGGTTTCTGGCATTGCAGCCGTCTTCGGCCCGGTTTGCTTGAATCCTGATGGTGCAATGAGCAAGGGTCTCACATCTGAGAATACCCTTCCACGCTTAGGGTGGACAAAAATATTTACAACAAGGGGTGGTGAGGGACAGAGTCTCTGAATTAAGCAGAAAGCTCTCACCCAGTCAAGAGATCAGGGCTAGATCCAACACCGTTTTTTAGCTCACTGCACTCCCAGTTTCAGAACCTGGCTGTATGCAAATTAGTCTGTTCCTGTCCCAGTGCATGATGAGAACAGGGCAAACCAAACTACAAAAGCCAATTCTTACACTGGGAAAGAAACAAGCTCCCGGGGACCAGTTTCTGGCATTGCAGCCATCTTCGGCCCGGTTTGCTTGAATCCTGATGGTGCAATGAGCAAGGGTCTCACATCTGAGAATACCCTTCCACGCTTAGGGTGGACAAAAATATTTACAACAAGGGGTGGTGAGGGACAGAGTCTCTGAATTAAGCAGAAAGCTCTCACCCAGTCAAGAGATCAGGGCTAGATCCAACACCGTTTTTTAGCTCATTGCACCATCCCAGTTTCAGAACCTGGCTGTATGCAAATTAGTCTGTTCCTGTCCCAGTGCATGATGGGAACAGGGCAAACCAAACTACAAAAGCCAATTCTTACACTGGGAAGGAAACAAGCTCCCGGGGACCGGTTTCTGGCATTGCAGCCGTCTTCGGCCCGGTTTGCTTGAATCCTGATGGTGCAATGAGCAAGGGTCTCACATCTGAGAATACCCTTCCACGCTTAGGGTGGACAAAAATATTTACAACAAGGGGTGGTGAGGGACAGAGTCTCTGAATTAAGCAGAAAGCTCTCACCCAGTCAAGAGATCAGGGCTAGATCCAACACCGTTTTTTAGCTCACTGCACCATCCCAGTTTCAGAACCTGGCTGTATGCAAATTAGTCTGTTCCTGTCCCAGTGCATGATGGGAACAGGGCAAACCAAACTACAAAAGCCAATTCTTACACTGGGAAGGAAACAAGCTCCCGGGGACCGGTTTCTGGCATTGCAGCCGTCTTCGGCCCGGTTTGCTTGAATCCTGATGGTGCAATGAGCAAGGGTCTCACATCTGAGAATACCCTTCCACGCTTAGGGTGGACAAAAATATTTACAACAAGGGGTGGTGAGGGACAGAGTCTCTGAATTAAGCAGAAAGCTCTCACCCAGTCAAGAGATCAGGGCTAGATCCAACACCGTTTTTTAGCTCATTGCACCATCCCAGTTTCAGAACCTGGCTGTATGCAAATTAGTCTGTTCCTGTCCCAGTGCATGATGGGAACAGGGCAAACCAAACTACAAAAGCCAATTCTTACACTGGGAAGGAAACAAGCTCCCGGGGACCGGTTTCTGGCATTGCAGCCGTCTTCGGCCCGGTTTGCTTGAATCCTGATGGTGCAATGAGCAAGGGTCTCACATCTGAGAATACCCTTCCACGCTTAGGGTGGACAAAAATATTTACAACAAGGGGTGGTGAGGGACAGAGTCTCTGAATTAAGCAGAAAGCTCTCACCCAGTCAAGAGATCAGGGCTAGATCCAACACCGTTTTTTAGCTCACTGCACCATCCCAGTTTCAGAACCTGGCTGTAAGCAAATTAGTCTGTTCCTGTCCCAGTGCATGATGGGAACAGGGCAAACCAAACTACAAAAGCCAATTCTTACACTGGGAAGGAAACAAGCTCCCGGGGACCGGTTTCTGGCATTGCAGCCGTCTTCGGCCCGGTTTGCTTGAATCCTGATGGTGCAATGAGCAAGGGTCTCACATCTGAGAATACCCTTCCACGCTTAGGGTGGACAAAAATATTTACAACAAGGGGTGGTGAGGGACAGAGTCTCTGAATTAAGCAGAAAGCTCTCACCCAGTCAAGAGATCAGGGCTAGATCCAACACCGTTTTTTAGCTCACTGCACTCCCAGTTTCAGAACCTGGCTGTATGCAAATTAGTCTGTTCCTGTCCCAGTGCATGATGGGAACAGGGCAAACCAAACTACAAAAGCCAATTCTTACACTGGGAAAGAAACAAGCTCCCGGGGACCGGTTTCTGGCATTGCAGCCATCTTCGGCCCGGTTTGCTTGAATCCTGATGGTGCAATGAGCAAGGGTCTCACATCTGAGAATACCCTTCCACGCTTAGGGTGGACAAAAATATTTACAACAAGGGGTGGTGAGGGACAGAGTCTCTGAATTAAGCAGAAAGCTCTCACCCAGTCAAGAGATCAGGGCTAGATCCAACACCGTTTTTTAGCTCACTGCACCATCCCAGTTTCAGAACCTGGCTGTATGCAAATTAGTCTGTTCCTGTCCCAGTGCATGATGGGAACAGGGCAAACCAAACTACAAAAGCCAATTCTTACACTGGTAAGGAAACAAGCTCCCGGGGACCGGTTTCTGGCATTGCAGCCGTCTTCGGCCCGGTTTGCTTGAATCCTGATGGTGCAATGAGCAAGGGTCTCACAACTGAGAATACCCTTCCACGCTTAGGGTGGACAAAAATATTTACAACAAGGGGTGGTGAGGGACAGAGTCTCTGAATTAAGCAGAAAGCTCTCACCCAGTCAAGAGATCAGGGCTAGATCCAACACCGTTTTTTAGCTCACTGCACCATCCCAGTTTCAGAACCTGGCTGTATGCAAATTAGTCTGTTCCTGTCCCAGTGCATGATGGGAACAGGGCAAACCAAACTACAAAAGCCAATTCTTACACTAGGAAGGAAACAAGCTCCCGGGGACCGGTTTCTGGCATTGCAGCCGTCTTCGGCCCGGTTTGCTTGAATCCTGATGGTGCAATGAGCAAGGGTCTCACATCTGAGAATACCCTTCCACGCTTAGGGTTGACAAAAATATTTACAACAAGGGGTGGTGAGGGACAGAGTCTCTGAATTAAGCAGAAAGCTCTCACCCAGTCAAGAGATCAGGGCTAGATCCAACACCGTTTTTTAGCTCACTGCACCATCCCAGTTTCAGAACCTGGCTGTATGCAAATTAGTCTGTTCCTGTCCCAGTGCATGATGGGAACAGGGCAAACCAAACTACAAAAGCCAATTCTTACACTGGGAAGGAAACAAGCTCCCGGGGACCGGTTTCTGGCATTGCAGCCGTCTTCGGCCCGGTTTGCTTGAATCCTGATGGTGCAATGAGCAAGGGTCTCACATCTGAGAATACCCTTCCACGCTTAGGGTGGACAAAAATATTTACAACAAGGGGTGGTGAGGGACAGAGTCTCTGAATTAAGCAGAAAGCTCTCACCCAGTCAAGAGATCAGGGCTAGATCCAACACAGGATTCAAGCAAGCCGGGCCGAAGACGACTGAAATGCCAGAAACCGGTCCCCGGTAGCTTGTCTCCTTTCTGGTGAAGAATTGGCTTGGTAGTTTAGTCTGCCCTGTTCCCATGATGCACTGGGCCAGGGACAGACTGATTTGCATATAGCCAGGTTCTGAGCTGGGATGGTGCAGTGAGATAAATAACGGTGATGGATGAAGCCCTGATCTTTGGACTGGGTAAGAGTGGTCTGCTTAATTCAGACACTCTGTTCATCACCACCCCCTTTTCTGAATCGTTTTTGGCCACTATAGATGTGGCAGGGTATACTCAGACATGAGTCCCTTTCTCACTTCACCATCAGGATTCAAGCAAGCCGGGCCGAAGACGGCTGAAATGCCAGAAACCGGTCCCCGGTAGCTTGTCTCCTTTCTGGTGAAGAATTGGCTTGGTAGTTTAGTCTGCCCTGTTCCCATGATGCACTGGGCCAGGGACAGACTGATTTGCATATAGCCAGGTTCTGAGCTGGGATGGTGCAGTGAGATAAATAACGGTGATGGATGAAGCCCTGATCTTTGGACTGGGTAAGAGTGGTCTGCTTAATTCAGACACTCTGTTCATCACCACCCCCTTTTCTGGACCCAAAACTGAGCACCGCGTACAACCCTACATCACTTGACCCTCAGGGAAACAAAGCCGAGCAGTCCACGGCTTACTCAGAACCCAGAGAACATTTAACAGCATTTCGTTAATCCTTGTTCAGCCAGTACTTTCATGTAAGAGAAAAAGTGCTTTACTTATACCAAACATCGTATTTCAAACAGATAGAGTAATATTTTACTGTACAAGAGAAATCTTGTAATGGGTAGGGGCTGTTGATGCTTCTGAAACTGCTCCTGTGAGTGCAAACCTCAGCATGTGGCTTAGGGGGGTAAAAGGATAATAAATCCTGTTTGAGTTACTTTTTATCCTGCCTAAAAGGATGACAGATGACGGAAGTATAATGCCTCAGTTACTTACCAGAAATTAATTATTCTTAGTCCTATTGTACTTATACCAGCCTTACGTATGAGGTGGATCCCCCCTCCCCTGAGACAGGAAGCATGCTAAAAGCCTACCACAACTATCCTTTCCAATAGGCTATAATGGGGGTTTGGATTCCTAACCTCTTCCTGGATTATACCAAGCCCAAAATGTAAAAGACCAAGAATATCTGGGAGGGAGTGTAGGGTTCTATGACCAGCATAAGTACAAGTAGGACTATGAGTAATGAAGATAACCTACAAGCAACGGATCCATTATCTCTTCTCCCCATATCCTCACAGCAGTCATTCCTTATGAGTAATACCAAATCAACTTATGTAGACTTCAACAATGATAAACCAAACTAAGTTTACTCAGTGCAATAGCCTTGTATTTTTAATAAAGTAACCATAGAAAATTAAGATAGGTAACAGAACTCAAACTTCACCAGCAAAGTTTTTCTCTACTGAGTTGCACTTGTTGAAGTTGTAACTTCCAACTAATGGTTCACATGTGCCCATGTCCTTGCTCTGAAATAAAACCTCCCAGAACTTCTGCCCAAGATGCAACAAGGATCCTTTCCTTTTATTTGAATCTTTTTGTTAAGGTTTTATGTATTCAGTATACAACGTTTTCAATGGAGAAAAATAGGACACTAATCCTATTTACAGCCCAGCTAGAGCATGCAAGAGATATCACAGCAATGATAAATATAGCTTTACACAAATAATAAGAGTAAATCAGACAATTGATCACTTAACCCGTTCCGTGCGCACGTCGGCCAACGGCCGTCGCAAGCACTACCTGGCTATTGCTGCGCATTACGGTTGACCGACGCGGCCCGCCCACTCATTAAAACTCCCTCACCGCGGCGGAATTCGCTCTGCGGTTAAGGAGTTAAACGATAAGTTACACTTGCTTCATAAAGTTACATAGAATAATTACCAAGTTAGGGTATCAAACGGTGCACGTGTACCGCACAAGTGTTAGCTAGCTATATCTTTGCAGTAGAGAAGAAAAGATTCCATTACATACAGGAGCAACAACTGGAGCCTGTGACTTCAGATCCAAGCACCTCCCCCCAACCCAAACCGGGCAATGAAGTATCTGGTTGTGTCAGTGAACATGGTGTTTGGAAGTTCCTACTAATCTGTAGGATCTGTGCATTGTTTGGACAACATGAACTAGGGGCTTGGTGCCAAGACTTATTCTGGACACCCCTGCAGGATATATTGGCCAGTAGGCCAGCTAGCTCACAGTGCCACTGTAAGCCCCCCAACCTATACGAGAGCGAATTGTTTTTCTGGCAAACCCTGAACAAGGCAACCTTATCCCCTCAGGGATCGTGGAAACAGTACAGAACCATTCGCTCAGTCACTCATTCTTACTTATTCTCAGAGAAATACACACAGAATACACAGTGGGACGTTTTCAATAATATTTATTGAACCAACGTTATTCTTGAAAAAAATACATGTTCTGCAATGATTAGTAGACAGAAGCAGATAAATGTGATTACAACCACCAAAAGCGTAAATAGTAGTTCTACCATGGTGCTAAAACTATGTATATAGCCAGGCATATAAAACAAGGCAGTAATCAAGCATACTCCTACTATGCAAACCCTACTCTAAGTGTACTTAGAGTGTGTGTTGGCGCAGAGCCAAGAATCCCCACAAGGGACGATCCAACCCCATTACCTGATGGGATAGAATGAATGCCCCCGTCTTGGTCATGAACTGGACACCACTGCATAGTGATTTCTCAGCATGCAAGGACCCTCAGTGTCAGCGTAAGGGCCTCCTCTGCTAATCTATCAGGATGCTCATCTTTTGTGAGAGAAAGCAACCTTGTGATGTGTGTATAGATTAGTGATGTTATGGATCTGTAGATAGCCCTGTCACCCCGTGGATGAAGATAGTGATGACATTTGTACTAAGTATGAAACAAGACCTTTTACTCGCTACATGAGCCTAACTCAGGAATATCACAATGGAAAGTGAAATATAACTTACTTGGCCTATGGCATGAGAAGAGACAGATCAGTGTGGTGGACCGCTAGTTTGTGTGTATAACAGCCAACCACAGTGCCACCCCCTGTTTTCCTATAGGTCAGGATCGCACCTATCACTCCCCTTTGTGAGAGTTTGAAGATCTGCCAAAATTGCATCTCTAATGGAGACCGCAGGTAATTTTGTAATTCCAAAGTATCCTCCTTGTGTAATGCCACACTCTCTGCCTGCACCCACACACGGAAGGACCACATCCATGCCTCGAATGATGAGGGCATCGGGTGCTTCCACCTTCAGGTAATGAGTCATTTAGCAATCAGGAAGCCCAAGTTGAGAAATCTAGACATAGTCCTATTTTTCTTAAGGAACAGGCTGAGCACACATACCGCTCATGTGTATAGTGCAGTGCTTTCTGTGCAAGTTGACATTTGGGTTGTGACCCCTTGTCAATAAGTACGAAGAGAGGGGCAAGATCACAACTTTGGAGTAGGTCTGCATTTACCAGGGTGCAGAGGTGTGGGGGCAGACAGTGTCTGCATAGTGGAAATGATGGTTGATTGTGACAGGATTGAGATAGGCCCAGTGTACAAAATAAAACTGTATTAGACAGAACCTCATATTGTGTGGTATATTAGTGGGGCTCTCCAGGAGTGCAGCCCATTCCTTGTCTGTACAGGGACGAGTGAGGCCGCCTTCCCAATGGGCACATAGGGTTGCAGGCGAAGGTGCTGTATGGGTTTGCAGCGAGGGAGCCAGCCAATATACTAAGTACCTATCCGGTCCCATAACCTGTAAATATTGTACTACTGAGTGAGTCGGTAGCTCAGTTGTCAGGTTGCCCCATGGTCAGGTCAGCATTTCCAGCATAGATTTGTATAAGAGGATCTGTCCTGGTGGTAGCTGGGACTCTCCCATTAGTGTCTTGTAGGGGATGAGGACACTACCACTGTAGAGGTCTCCCATTGTGTGTAATCCTACAGCGTGCCAGGTTTTGAGTTCCACCACAGAGGTAAAGGTGGCATTTCTAGAAGTGCCTAGTAGGGCTAATGCTGTTGCATATGGAGTCACTGAGTGCGTATGGTAGAGGCTCCGTCGATAGCAGCGGTGTGCGACACAGGTGGTCCGGCCCCTTAGCTTGAGTGGTTGGTTGAAACTGGTGAAGGATATGGATCAGTGTCCAGGGTAGTAGTGCAATGGTTGTGTCAGCCAAATGCAGGTCAGATAGCCATTAAGCCACCCATTGTAGTTGAGAGACAAGATAATATTGTTCTAGGTTCAGTACTGCCAGGCCACCTGGGTCCAGGGCGAGAATAATATTGCAAATGGCACTCTGCAGCGCCCAGATTCCAGATGAATTCCCTGAACCGCTTCTCAAAGTCTCGGAAAACTTTGGTTGGGACATATAACGGTAGATTGGAAATGTAGTAGAAGAATTGAGGGAGGATCACTATCTTCAGCAGGGTCACTTGGCCCATCACCGACAACGGTAGTGTCTCTAAAGAGCCATCTGTGTTTTGGCGGATGTGGCTGAGCATGTGAGGTTGCCATCAAACAGATCCTTTGGAGAGTGATACATGCGAATGTCCAAGTTTCTAAGGGCCAGATGTAGGTTGCCAAATACCGGTCGGTAATGGCCGAAATCGGCCGTTACCGACCGGTATTTGAGATTTGACATGTAGGGGGCCTCATATTTACAGAATCGGTATATTTACCAATTCGGTAAATTTACAGAATCGGTAAAATACCGAATCGGTAAATTTACGATTCTGTAAATCCATATGTAGGTGGCACTGTAATCAGTGCCACAGGCCCTTACCGAATCGTTATTTACCATGGAATACTATTCCATGGTAAATAACGAATTCCAGTGTACATGCACAGATGTGGCACACAGACATGCCCTAAGGGCATGTATGTGTGTCACATGGCACACACGCCAGAAACAGGGGTGAAACAGGGTGTCAAAGTGACACCCTTCCCCCTTGTAAAATCAGTAAAATTACCGATTCGGTAATTACCGATTCGGTATTTGCTATGGAATCCTATGGGCTTCAAGGCCCATAGGAATCAATGGCAAATACAGATTCGGTAATTACCGAATCGGTAATTACCGAATCTTACCGATTCGGTAATTACCGAATCTTACCGATTCGGTATTTTTACCGAATATTTTACCTACATAGCAATTACCGAATAGTGAATACCGAATCGGTAAAATTCTGTATTTACCATTCGGTAATTTGCTATTACCGACATCTGGGCCTAAATGTTCTGGGCTGCCAGGGTATGTACACTCTGAGAAAGGCAGGACATGGGTCTCACAAGCCCACTGTAAAGGGGACTAATCATCATTTTGCTTAGTTGACTCAGAGGCTTGTCAGTGCTGCAACGTGCTGCAGCACAAAAGCAATAGTGTCAGAAAAGTTATGGATGTGTCTGAGCTAAAGAAGGATATCATCCGCATAAAGGGATACAGCATGCAGACCGCCACCCAATGATATGCTTCAGGTCTCCCCATGCTGCCGGGGCTCGGCAGCTAGAGGTTCTATCACTAATGAAAAGAGTAGTCGAGAGAGTGGGCAGCCATGCGAGTGCCCCTGCCAGTTGACAATCGGCCAAGAGATGGAGGAGCCAGTTTGGACTCTGATCAGAGGGTGTGTGTATAATAACTGCACTAAACGTGGTACCCAATGCCATTTGGCCACAGTGCCTTAAACAGGAAGGGTCACACCAGAGAATCAACAGCCACATGCATTGTTGCTGTTTGCGATTTCTTAATTGCGAAAATTAAGGAATCGCAATTAAGAAATCGCAAACGGCTATGCATCAAGAAATCGCAATTTTTTTTGCGATTTCTTAAAATTCCTTAATTGTGATTCACAATTTGCGAATCGCAATTAAGGAATCCCTTCCCATTGATTCCTATGGGCCTAGAGGCCCATAGGAATAATTGGGAAGTCATTCTCAATTTGCGATTAGCAATTTGCGAATCGCAAATTGAGAATGCATTTTCAAGGGTGCAGGGAGGGGTCCAAAGGACTCCCCCCTGCACCCCTGAAATATAACTTTAAGTGCATTTTTCACACACACATGAATGAAACCTTCAAAAATGCACTTTTGTGCATGTTTGAAAGTTTTCGCAAATTACCATGAAGGTCAACTTCATGGTAATTTAACTCTCCCTATTTGTGAATTCGCAAATTTAAAATGATCATGCATTGCATTTAAGAAATCGCAAATTACGATTTCTTAAATGCAATTGCAATTTTAAAAATCGCAACATGATTGCAATTTCTAAAATTACGAAAAACATGATGCATCCCAAATTTGTCAATTGCATTCACAAACGGCCGAAAATTACGATTCACACCGTTTGCGAATGCAATTGACAGTGATGCATGTGCCCAGAAAAGCCTTTCCAAGGTCCAACACAAGACATCCTGCTCGGGCCAATGCTGTAGTGAATGTCATGACGCAAAAGAAATGCCTGAGGTTCAAGGAGGTGTTACATGCTGATTGATGATGTTCCCAGCCATGATGCTATGCACAGGGCTATATAGAAACTGCCATTTGACACAGATGAATGCTACTGCTGGCCTTTCCTTATGAAATATGTGCCATCCACATCTTCCTCTGATGTGTGTGATATCTCCTGTGAGGGTGGTGTTGGATTAGAGGCATCCCAGGGAGACAGAGACACATCAGGGGCAGAAGACGTGGATGCTGTAGGTGCAGCAGCATTCATCTGTGCATCACTGCAGCAAGGACTTGCAAGACTCTAGCAACATCATGGTGGTAGGCAGCCATGGCAGCCAAGTAGGAATCCTGCTTCTGCTCCGTGGCCTCCAAGATCTTTCTAATTGCACCAAACTCTTTGGCCACATCACTAGTGCCACTTTGGCAGGACAGTTCTTGTTGCCTCTGCATCACGATACCAGCTATGTCAGCCAGGGACTGCTAGAAGCCAATGAGTGGACTGTAGGTGCCTCTTATGGCAGCTGACTATCTCTATTGGGTCAGAGGCCCGCACGATTCCATCGAGTTTGGCTGCCGGGGTGTCCAACCCCGCCTGCACCCGGTTGCCATCTCACGCTGGACTCCTACTGCACTGCTTTGAAATTGTATCTGTGGGTCCTCAGAGTACAGGTTTGTGGCTGTGGTGGTAGGTGGTGCCTGTTGGATGTTTGTTGGGCCATGTGGAGATGCCACGAGGCAGCTGGATCTCCCCGGGGCCAGAGATGGACTGTCCATGTAGTCGAGAAGCTATTGGAGGGTGTCATGGTTGATGGTTGTGAGTTCTTCATCAACATCGTCATCATCGTTGATAAGTGGGAAGAAAGGCTGCTGACCAGGAGGTGAGGTTTCATCCTCTGCAATGTAAAGTGCAGATACTGTTGTATGTGTCTGGTACACATTGACATGTATTTTAGCATTTGACAATCAGAGTGCATGACACTTTCCATTCTCCTGTGTTATATGGTACACCTGTTACATGCATCTTTGTATGTCAGTTTACAATGGACGTTTGCCCTGTATGCCAACAATGAGGGGCATATTTACAAACCCCTAATGCCACGGGTACGTCATCTATTCAGACCTTTCTGTGATGCTGTGTGCTATACCTTATTTACCTGCAGTGTTAAGCTACTTCATGTGGCTTAACACCACATTGTGGAGAAGGCCCCCTTACACACTACACATTGCGTGTAAGTGTTGGTCACTGGGTTTTGAGGTGGACATCGCACCTCACCCCCATTGATGTTGCCACTGTCACCTATTTACATGTGTGGATACTGTGATTTTCATGTGGAAAAGACAAGGAGAAGTGCTTTGATTCTCCTAATTTTAGAAGTAGCTGTACGTTTTAAGGTGTGCAGCACACATAGAAACGGGTAAATCACATGAATGGATTTTTATGTGCAGGAAGGAACACCTTCCTGTTCATAAACAATAATTCCCTCTATCTAGACATCCTTGCACTTTGGTGCAAAGGTGTCTGTATTGATGCAAGGTAGCTTCGAGACCCACAGGCACAATTGCAAACGCAGGGGTTCAGCTTAAATTTGAAAATCTACAGCACCCAGATATTTCGTTATGGTGAAGCATGTTGTTAGCAATTTGAGCTTAAACACACACTTTGCCTTTCTGTGGTTAAACTACTACAAAGTGGCTACATCCTAACCAATTTTAGGTCGAGCATATAAGACCTCTTGTATATACTTTAGTATAAACTTATATGTGAATGTACTTTGTGGCCTCTGGAGATCAGCCCTAGGACTGGTCTACTTCCGCTTAGGGACTTTTTTCTGTTCAACTACCTCTATTTAACTGTCTTGATAGAAAATGACCAGCAGAGGTCAGTAAAATACCAGAATTTATTTCTGCTGAGGGGAATTTTTTTTTTCTGGCTACTGCCTCTATTTAACTTTCTTGATAGAAAACTACCAGCAGAGGTCAGTAACATACCAGAATCTCTTTAGCATTCTCTATATTCCAGTCCCTAGACATTGCCCTCCATGAGCACCCGTAGACAAACAAAGGCCCCGCTTTTATATTCAAAACAAAGCTTTAGGCTATAACATTTCTTGCTGAAAGGCAATATTCTCTCCATGTGTTCCCATACCTGGCGTGTCACGCAGTTTGGTGCTTACTTTCCCTCCATGTTAAAGAACAGTAGATGTTTCAGCACCCAGGCTAATGTGCTTCGTAGCGAAATACATATAAGGGCCCAAAGGCGACACCGATTGCATTGCAAATGCTTGTTTCCAATGGGAATCACTGACATCCTTTGTATTCTATTGTTTTTAGTGTAGGTGTTAAGCAGTATGTGAGGCAGCTTAGGTATGTCTTCTGAACAATTGTATGTGTCTATTGATCCCTCTGTGTCAAGTCAGTCAAGGAAAACTATTTTTTTGATTGCTTTTTTAAACAATTATAAAAGCACATTAAAAATCACACTTTTTGTTTTTACACATGATCAATATAATAAAACAAAAAACACTCCTTAAGATATTAATAAATAGCAATACGCCTGGACAGTTTCAATCCTTAATTTGCAATGCATTTCCTGTGATATAATGCTTTCTTCAAAAACATAGCTACCCTCCAGGCTATATGTTCATTCTACATAAGCTGAAATTTAGTTAATGCTGGGTTGCATTGCCTCAGGCCCTGTTTTTTTAAAAGTGGAACTATTCACACTTTCCTTAACTCCCTGTAAAATTTACAAAATAAAACTAAGTGAATAGTGGATTGGGCCGAGTAGTTGTCACAGGGGCATAATTGTAGATCACGTCCTTCATTCTAGTAAAGGTTACGAGTCTATGAACAGTCCCCAGCCTAAACCTGGTTAATAGTAACCTATCATATCCACCAGGGACAAATGCTAAGTATGGTTGCATACTAAACTTAGTTATGGTCACCTGGTGCTGCTGGGCACTGGGTTTTAAAATCTCCTTAGACATTCTTAACATATCTAATAGCTGGAGACCCTCCTTTTTAGTTGCTTTCTTGTAATCAACTGGATGGAACTCGAATCCGTAAAATATTCTAAATGTCCTTAGTCACTCATAAAATCTCGAACAAACCTAATCCATGTGATTTTTAAGGCCCCTTCCAGGTTAAGGGCATCCAATAGGGTATCCCTATTTAGCTAGGGCTGTTCCTTTGACCAAATCCTGTGCCAGAGGAGAGTAGGTTCCAACTTTATGAGATCAGAGATATATTGGAGAACCAACCCGGCGTGACAAACAAATGAGGAGGTGCTGGCTGGTACTGACAAAATATATCTTAAAAAAGTGTTTTCCACTGCTTGTAATGGGTTTGTGTCAACAAAACCCCACATCTCCACCCATACATCGCAGTAGGAATACATTTGGCTTTATATATTTGAATGAGTTCTCCTGGCAGTTTCCTACCCAGTTTTTTCAAAAGGGTAGTAAGGGCAGTTGTTGTCCTTAGAAACACCAGCTTTTTTACAGATACAGCTTAAACCCATGAGTCAATCTGGTTGAATAAGATACCAAGCTATGAAAAGCTATTTTTGGGCGCTATCTTCTGCCCCTCCACAAACATATCCCTAGCCCTCTGGCTCCCACGGCCGCATCTCATTTCAAGGTCCTAAAGATATTAATACTAAGACCAAGATCCTTCATAACATTTTAAAAACTATCCAACACCCTCTATAGACCAATTTGCGTACATGACATCAACACTGCATCGTCTGCACAAAGGAGAGCAGGTATGGGACGTCTGTCTATTTGCGGGAAGTCACACCCATCTCTAAGCAAAGCCTGACCCAACCCAGTTATATAAAGATTAAAAAGGAAGGGGGCCAAGACACAGCCTTCCCTGACCCCTCTCCTAATAGGGAAAGGAGCAGTGCGCTCACCACCCAGGCCAAAACACACTTGTGCCTTTGCACCACTGTAAAGGCATTTAAGAAAGTTTATAATATGAGGGTCAACCCCCAGAGTCTCTAGAACCTGCCAGAGTTTATTATGCCTCACAGAATCGAAGACCACAGTAAGGTCCACAAAGGCTAAAAACATACTGCCCTTCTTCACCCTAGTATACTTCCCCACAAATATGGCTAGGTTAAGACTGTTCGGCTGTCCCTAGCCTCTCATGAAAACCACATTGTATATCTGATAGGACCTGACTAGCCTCGGCTTAGTCATGTAGGCGTTCCAGGATTATACTCTCAACTACTTTTACCATAGAATCCAGTAAAAAAGTAGGCCTATAACATCCTGAATCCTGGCGATCCCCCTTTTTGGAAAATGGGAACTACGATAGATTCCACCCACATCATTGGAAACGAGGCCTGACACCTAAGCGTGGGCGGAAAATCTGTTCCGCTCGCGGATTTTCGGGAAATCCGCAATCCGCGAGATTTGCGGATTTCCCGCAAAATCCGCAAATTCGCACGCAGCGGATTTTTTTGGCGGCGCGCGGCGTTGGTGATACAATTTTTGCGGCGCGCGGCGTTTATCATCGTTTGCCGAGTTGTTTTTTTCGATAGTTTGCGAGTGCTGCGCCATTTTGGATCTTGCTGTGTGATCCCGCGGGAATTGGCGAGCGCGATTACGTCATCGCGGCTTGCCAGCGATAGCTTGTCAACGCGAGTACGGCGAGATCACGTCTCGCGGTACTTCGCAATTGCGAGATTTGAGATGCGGCGAGCGAAAATATAAATTTGCAATTCTGCGCAAGAAATCCACCAGCAAGCAGCATAAACCTTCTAGAAATGATGATTTTTATGTGAATAACTCCTTAGTTTGACATTTGCCTGCACTTTTTTAGCGAGGAGTCCATTTTGGGGAGGGGGGCAGGGGGGTGGGAGGAAGGAAGTGCCCCATAGTCTTCAACTTCCTGTTCCTGTTCAGCAGGCTCCTCCCAGTGCTTTGTCCATCTCCTGGTCACTTTTCATTTGGATGTGGACCTGGAAGGATTACTTTTTGTGGATGCTGCTGGATCTTTGGATTTGAGGCCTTTTTGACTTTCTTTGGATCACTGTTGGATTAGAAATTTTACAAGTAAGTTTGTTTGGGGCATTACAGTTGCTGCAACTAAAATTTTGGGATTTTCGATTTTTGGGCTGTTTTGGGGCCTTTTGCCCAGTGGTGGGTGGACTGATTCTTTCTGTGGGTTGTCTTGAACTTAAACATCATGGAGGCCATAGATGAATTGGGATTGTGCTGATTTTTCTGTGTTTTTCGATTTTTTTTTTGTTGTAAAATTTTGTGTTTCTCGATTTTTGACCTGTTGTTGGGGCCTTGACCAGGGGTAGTGAGTGGTGCATGGGCCTAGTCTTTCTGTGGGCTGTCTTGAATTTAAACATCATGGAGGCCATGGATGGAATGGGATTGTGCTGATTTTGCAGTGTTTTTCGATTTTTGGGCCTGTACTTGTGGCCTTTTCACCAGGGGTATTTGAGTCTAGCATGGGCCTAGTCTTTCTGTGGGCTGTCTTGAATTTAAACATCATGGAGGCCATGGATGGAATGGGATTGTGCTGATTTTGCAGTGTTTTTCGATTTTTGGGGGTGTTCATGGGGAGGGACATGCCATGTGGCTGGTGGCCATTTTGAGTGCAGCTACAGGCACTGGCCATGTGCTGGCAGGCAAGTGGCCATTTTGAATGCAGGCTTTGTTGTTAGGCCTCCAACCATTTTGCCTACTTTTCAACCTTTATTTATGCCCAGGGGTAGTGAGTCTTGCATGGGCCTAGTATTTCTGTGGGTTGTCTTGAATTTAAACATCATGGAGGCCATGGATTGAATGGGATTGTGCTGATTTTGCAGTGTTTTTCGATTTTTGGGCCTGTACTTGTGGCCTTTTCACCAGGGGTATTTGAGTCTAGCATGGGCCTAGTCTTTCTATGGGCTGTCTTGAATTTAAACATCATGGAGGCCATGGATGGAATGGGATTGTGCTGATTTTGCAGTGTTTTTCGATTTTTGGGCCTGTACTTGTGGCCTTTTCACCAGGGGTATTTGAGTCTAGCATGGGCCTAGTCTTTCTGTGGGCTGTCTTGAATTTAAACATCATGGAGGCCATGGATGGAATGGGATTGTGCTGATTTTGCAGTGTTTTTCGATTTTTGGGCCTGTACTTGTGGCCTTTTCACCAGGGGTATTTGAGTCTAGCATGGGCCTAGTCTTTCTGTGGGCTGTCTTGAATTTAAACATCATGGAGGCCATGGATTGAATGGGATTGTGCTGATTTTGCAGTGTTTTTCGATTTTTGGGTGTGTTCATGGGGAGGGACATGCCATGTGGCTGGTGGCCATTTTGAGTGCAGCTACAGGCACTGGCCATGTGCTGGCAGGCAAGTGGCCATTTTGAATGCAGGCTTTGTTGTTAGGCCTCCAACCATTTTGCCTACTTTTCAACCTTTATTTATGCCCAGGGGTAGTGAGTCTTGCATGGGCCTAGTATTTCTGTGGGTTGTCTTGAATTTAAACATCATGGAGGCCATGGATGGAATGGGATTGTGCTGATTTTGCAGTGTTTTTCGATTTTTAGGGGTGTTCATGGGGAGGGACATGCCATGTGGCTGGTGGCCATTTTGAGTGCAGCTACAGGCACTGGCCATGTGCTGGCAGGCAAGTGGCCATTTTGAATGCAGGCTTTGTTGTTAGGCCTCCAACCATTTTGCCTACTTTTCAACCTTTATTTATGCCCAGGGGTAGTGAGTCTTGCATGGGCCTAGTATTTCTGTGGGTTGTCTTGAATTTAAACATCATGGAGGCCATGGATTGAATGGGATTGTGCTGATTTTGCAGTGTTTTTCGATTTTTGGGCCTGTACTTGTGGCCTTTTCACCAGGGGTATTTGAGTCTAGCATGGGCCTAGTCTTTCTGTGGGCTGTCTTGAATTTAAACATCATGGAGGCCATGGATGGAATGGGATTGTGCTGATTTTGCAGTGTTTTTCGATTTTTGGGCCTGTACTTGTGGCCTTTTCACCAGGGGTATTTGAGTCTAGCATGGGCCTAGTCTTTCTGTGGGCTGTCTTGAATTTAAACATCATGGAGGCCATGGATGGAATGGGATTGTGCTGATTTTGCAGTGTTTTTCGATTTTTGGGCCTGTACTTGTGGCCTTTTCACCAGGGGTATTTGAGTCTAGCATGGGCCTAGTCTTTCTGTGGGCTGTCTTGAATTTAAACATCATGGAGGCCATGGATTGAATGGGATTGTGCTGATTTTGCAGTGTTTTTCGATTTTTGGGTGTGTTCATGGGGAGGGACATGCCATGTGGCTGGTGGCCATTTTGAGTGCAGCTACAGGCACTGGCCATGTGCTGGCAGGCAAGTGGCCATTTTGAAGGCAGGCTTTGTTGTTAGGCCTCCAACCATTTTGCCTACTTTTCAACCTTTATTTATGCCCAGGGGTAGTGAGTCTTGCATGGGCCTAGTATTTCTGTGGGTTGTCTTGAATTTAAACATCATGGAGGCCATGGATTGAATGGGATTGTGCTGATTTTGCAGTGTTTTTCGATTTTTGGGCCTGTACTTGTGGCCTTTTCACCAGGGGTATTTGAGTCTAGCATGGGCCTAGTCTTTCTGTGGGCTGTCTTGAATTTAAACATCATGGAGGCCATGGATGGAATGGGATTGTGCTGATTTTGCAGTGTTTTTCGATTTTTGGGCCTGTACTTGTGGCCTTTTCACCAGGGGTATTTGAGTCTAGCATGGGCCTAGTCTTTCTGTGGGCTGTCTTGAATTTAAACATCATGGAGGCCATGGATGGAATGGGATTGTGCTGATTTTGCAGTGTTTTTCGATTTTTGGGGGTGTTCATGGGGAGGGACATGCCATGTGGCTGGTGGCCATTTTGAGTGCAGCTACAGGCACTGGCCATGTGCTGGCAGGCAAGTGGCCATTTTGAATGCAGGCTTTGTTGTTAGGCCTCCAACCATTTTGCCTACTTTTCAACCTTTATTTATGCCCAGGGGTACTAGTGAGTCTTGCATGGGCCTAGTCTTTCTGTGGGTTGTCTTGAATTTAAACATTATGGAGGGCATGGATGGATTGGGATTGTGCTGATTTTGCAGTGTTTTTCGATTTTTTTTTTGTGCTCTATAACTGAACTGATGTTCCTCTGTCTTCCATTTTTTTTAGGTGCACAAGACTCAAGAGAACCACCAGTGCCAGGAAGAAGTCCTGCAGCGGTGTGTGTGTGCAGCATAACGTCACGCGACGTCACGTCTGGCCTCAGACAACTCTACAATTCGTGCAACTGCGGCCTGCTCTCTGACCTGCTCTGAAGAAGATGGCCCCGCCCCCAAAGAAAGTTCTCCGTAGCTCCTCTAGCAAGAAAGTTGCTAGTAAGGAGCAGAAGAAGCAAGGTACCAAGGAGGCTGGTGTGCCACCCGCCACGTTTTTTGGGAGCAAAAAAAAAAGTACGCCTGCTGCAGCAGGTTCTGCTGGGGACCAAGCTGGGAGCAGCACCCCTGCTCCATTGGGTTCAGTGCCTCCACCACCACGCCAACTTAAGTCAAAGCCCTTGAGTGCTTCAGAGGCAGTCAGTGTACTTCTCCAATCACCATCGACCAGTGATGTTGGCTCATCGCAAGAAAGTAGCAGCAATGTCCCTGAATCAACACAGCCGCAACAACAACACCATGTGCAAGTACACGCCCAAGTACATGTGGAAGGAGAGGCAGCAAAAGGAGATGCGCAAGCAAAGGTGCATGGAGGTTCACAAGTGCCCACAATAGTTGTTCCTCCCGAAGTAGGGGCACATCAGGAAATCGACAATGAAGCCGAGGTATCATTGGAAGCCACTCCTCCTGATGATCATTCATTGTCTTCCACATCCCTAGCAAGGAAAAGATCAAGGGGGGTGTCTACATCTTCTTCAAGCCCACCTCCTTCTGATGATACAGATCCAGCTTGGGAACCACAACTGCGGTCTGACAGTGAGGCACACCATGATCTGACACCGGAACCTAAGCGTAAAAGGAAGGTCGTCCAAAAACTCAAACCTATGGAGTGTGATGAGGCTCAACAAGAAGTGACAGATACTGCTGGTGATGAAGCCTCTCACGATGACGACGAGCCAGTCATCACAAAGGTCACTGCAGCCCCACCGGGCATGCAGCAAAGAGACATTTTGACCCTATCCCGAGAAGCTGCTGAGCGTGATGATGATGTCGGCGAGGAGGCAATGGAAATGGAATCATTAGATTTGGAGTTAAGTAGTACACCAAAACCTACCGCTTCCATATTTCTTCGCAAGAAGGTACCCACCTCGTCCTCGACCTCAATTCGTGGTGGTGAAAGTGCAAAACGTACTGAGGTTCGGCAATCCACATCCTCCACTTCATCTGTCATTAGCAGCAGGACCACCACCACCAGTATCGCCGCCTCCTCCGGCCCCCGAAGACATTTCAAGTCTCCAGTTTGGGACTTCTTTAGTGTTTGCCCAAAAAAGGAAAACGTAGCCATTTGTAGCCTTTGTAAGCTTCGATTTAGTCGTGGTAAGCTTGGTTCTAACTATGGTACCGGAGGCCAGAGAGGTCATCTTGAGAGAAGGCACGCTGTCGAATGGTTTCCGCACCTAGAGGCGGTCAAGAAAGCCGGAATTGCACGTAATGAAAACGTTGATTTGTCATCTGCTGATGACGAGGAGGTAGAAGAAGACGATTCAAACACTTCACTTACACCCAGTTCCCATGTCAGCAGCACACCCCATGGGAGCCACACTAAGAGTGTGGGAGAGAGTGAGACATCAATGCGGAAAAGTTCATCAGCGAGCGTAACTGGGTCGAAGAGATCATCATCATCCCGTAAATCATTGGTCCAGGGCAACATTAAAAAGATGTTGTTTACAGAAGCGCAATATGAACGCAACCACCCAATGACCCGTCTGTATAACACTAAGCTGGCTAAAATGCTAGCTCTGGACCTTCTCCCTTTTTCTTTTGTAGAAGGGGTTGGTTTTCTAGAATTAGTGACAGCGCTCTGCCCTAAATGGAAGGTTCCTAGCCGGTTCTATTTTGCCCGAGTTGCGGTTCCAGCACTACATGAAGATGTTCTGAAGGTGATTGGGGCAGCTTTGCAGAAGAGTGCTGTTCACACTATACATCTGACAACAGACATGTGGACCAGTGGCGCAGGCGCTGATTACATGTGCATCACTGCACACTGGGTCTCTTTTTCAGGGGCTAAAGCAAAGCTAAACTCAGGTGTTGACACTAACATTGTTTTTAAAGGTGCTCGGAAACATGCAACACTAGCCATGTTTGGTTTGGAGAAACGTCACACAGCAGAAAACATTTTGGATGTCTTTAACACAAAGGTCCTTAACTGTCTGTCCCCACTAAAACGCAAGGTTGGTTATGTTTCCACGGACAATGGCTCCAATATAGTTAAGGCCATGAGGGACGGTTACTATTTCAGAGTGCCGTGTTTGGCGCACTGTATAAACCTGGTTGTCCAAAAATTCTTGGGTAATAAACGCAGTGCAGCGTACAGTGTATTGGAGAACTGCCGAAAAATTTGCAAGCATTTCAGGCATTCTTTTAAGGCCCGCAAGCAGCTGAGGAGCATGCTATATCAATGTCAAATGCCAGTGAAAGCACTCATCCAGGAGGTGGTAACACGTTGGAACTCAACCTTCTACATGCTTGAGCGTCTGTATGAGCAGTATACGCAACTCGATCAATATTTCTTGAAAGAGGGTATAGAGGAGCTGAGGATGGGTGGGCCGCAATGGAACATAGTTGAAAGCCTAACACGCATGCTTCGTCCTTTTGAGGTCTTCACGCGTGCAGTCAGCAAGGAGGACTCTAATTTGGGAAAAGCTATCCCATTGTTGTACATGCTGGAGGACCAACTGAAGGAGGTGTGTTCTGTGTTTGGAAAAGATGACAAAAAGAAAGACTCTTTGCTTCTGGCTGAGCAATTATTAGAGCTCCTACAAGGTGATGAACGTCTTAAAAGATCCACTCAGAACAGCATTACATTTGTGCTACTATTCTGGATCCACGCTACAAAAAGGCGCTGGCAGGCAGAGCATTCTTTCCTTTTGGTGATGAAGATGTTACAAAGTACAAACGTTGGCTAGCCTTGTCAGCCAAGAAGTTTGAAACAGAACGGCTGGAAATTGAAGGAAATGGCAGTACATCAGCAGGCCATCCCCAGTCAAAACAATCCACTTCTGCACCTGTGGCTGTGGCACAAGTGACCTCTCAGCCGTTAAAGACACCGGCAACCGGATCATCTGCACGAAAGACAACAGAAACATTGGAGGCTGAAGAGGATTGGCTAGCTCTGCGTGGGTTTGGTTCTCAAAAGGTCAGAGGCACAGCAAGAGCTACGCAAAGTGGAGGAACCTTGGAGGAGGACCTTGAGTCGATGGTGAAGGACTATCTGAATGACTCCACAGAGGTCTATGTTAATTCTGACCCATTGGCGTATTGGCATGGGAAAAAAGAATTGTGGCCACAGCTCACCAACCTGGCTTTAAACTACTTGTCTTGCCCACTCGCAAGTGTGTCTTCTGAACGGGTTTTCAGTGCGGCTGGTGGGATTGTAACTCCCAAACGGAGCCGCCTCTCGCCCAAAAATGTGGAGAGGTTAACAATGATCAAGATGAATCAGCACCTCATACCACCAGATATAAGAGTACGAGAGAGCGTGCCGGATGAAGAGGAGGTGGCCAGCACCATAGATGAGGGAATTTCTACTCTGTCAGGTGGCACTGACCTCACCCAGGCTGAATTCGCAGAGTATGATGACGAAGCCTTATTCTTATTCCTGGACCGTGATACCGACTTCGAGCCCTGAAAATGAGACAACGAATCAATAACTTTCTTTTTCATCCTTATTCACTTTTATTCCTGTGTGTCTGTCTTTCTTTGTTGTGCACAGTTAATATAATTCAAACTTTAATCAGATAATCACAAAAACAAGCCCATCAGCAGAACTGTCTTCACTTGTTTGCTAATTTATTTGAAGGTGCCGCAGTCTGCATTCCTCAGGTTCACAAGTTCAGAAGAACATGCTCCTCTATCCTCCTCCTCCAGACTCCTATTTCCATCAAAGCAGAGGGCTGGTTTACGCCCAATGAAGAAAGACTCAGCACTTGTGGGGGTGTTGTTCTACCTCTTTGCAGGTGAGTTGACGGGTCTGGGGCCATTGCTGGGAAGCACTAAAAGTGGTTTGTGCCAAATCCGAGGCGGAAAATTTTTTGTGTTTTTGATGACTTGCTTGCCTTTGAGGTGCTCTTAGGGGGGGTTCCGTCTGTTTGTGGGTGCGTTTCGTGGTCTGAGAGCATTGCTGGGACACTCTAATCTTGATTGCATTTGCTTTTCAGGAAATCCGTTGTGCCAACCCCGACTTATGGCCTAGCTACGCAGCGCGTTTGGACCGAAGGCCCAGAAATATTGCAAGTATGAGATTTTGCTTTTGGCCTGTTTGGGGGTGTTATGCTTCTTGGCGGGTGGGTTGGCGGGTCTTGGGGCATTCCTGGGAAGGTCTAATACCGGGTAGAAGTGGTTGGGACAGAATCCAGGCCGATTTTTTTTTGGGCTATTTCTGACATTTTGCTCTATGTAGCGTTTTCGGGGGCCTGTTTGGGGGGCTTCCTGGTGTTTGTGGGTGAGTTTCGTGGTCTGGGAGCACTGCTGGGACACTCTAATCTTGATTGCATTTGCTTTTCAGGAAATCCGTCGTGCCAACCCCGACTTATGGCCTAGCTACGCAGCGCGTTTGGACCGAAGGCCCAGAAATGTTGCAAGTATGAGATTTTGCTTTTGGCCTGTTTGGGGGTGTTATGCTTCTTGGCGGGTGGGTTGGCGGGTCTTGGGGCATTCCTGGGAAGGTCTAATACCGGGTAGAAGTGGTTGGGACAGAATCCAGGCCGATTTTTTTTTGGGCTATTTCTGACATTTTGCTCTATGTAGCGTTTTCGGGGGCCTGTTTGGGGGGCTTCCTGGTGTTTGTGGGTGAGTTTCGTGGTCTGGGAGCACTGCTGGGACACTCTAATCTTGATTGCATTTGCTTTTCAGGAAATCCGTCGTGCCAACCCCGACTTATGGCCTAGCTACGCAGCGCGTTTGGACCGAAGGCCCAGAAATGTTGCAAGTATGAGATTTTGCTTTTGGCCTGTTTGGGGGTGTTATGCTTCTTGGCGGGTGGGTTGACGGGTCTTGGGGCATTCCTGGGAAGGTCTAATACCGGGTAGAAGTGGTTGGGACAAAATCCAGGCCGATTTTTTTTTTGGCTATTTCTGACATTTTGCTCTATGTAGCGTTTTCGGGGGCCTGTTTGGGGGGCTTCCTGGTGTTTGTGGGTGAGTTTCGTGGTCTGGGAGCACTGCTGGCTATATATACTTTACTTTGCAAGAGGTTTGAAGCAAATCCATGGTGGCAGAGGGGACTTAGGGCCTAGCTGCAGAGCGCGCGCGGAGTGATTTGGGAAATTTGTGAAAAATTGACTAAGTCCCCATTTTTGTACTTTTGCTCTTTGGCTGTTTGGGGGTCTTCTACTCGTCTTCTCCTGGGTTGACGGCTCTGGGGCCATTGCTTGGAAGCTCTAATACCGGATAAAAGTGTTTTGGACCAAATCCCAGGCGGAATTTTTTTTGTGTTTTTGATGACTTGCTTGCCTTTGAGGTGCTCTTAGGGGGGCTTCCTGGTGTTTGCGGGTGAGTTTCGTGGTCTGGGAGCACTGCTGGGACACTCTAATCTTGATTGCATTTGCTTTTCAGGAAATCCGTCGTGCCAACCCCGACTTATGGCCTAGCTACGCAGCGCGTTTGGACCGAAGGCCCAGAAATATTGCAAGTATGAGATTTTGCTTTTGGCCTGTTTGGGGGTGTTATGCTTCTTGGCGGGTGGGTTGACGGGTCTTGGGGCATTCCTGGGAAGGTCTAATACCGGGTAGAAGTGGTTGGGACAAAATCCAGGCCGATTTTTTTTTTTGGCTATTTCTGACATTTTGCTCTATGTAGCGTTTTCGGGGGCCTGTTTGGGGGGCTTCCTGGTGTTTGCGGGTGAGTTTCGTGGTCTGGGAGCACTGCTGGGACACTCTAATCATGATTGCATTTGCTTTTCAGGAAATCCGTTGTGCCAACCCCGACTTATGGCCTAGCTACGCAGCGCGTTTGGACCGAAGGCCCAGAAATATTGCAAGTATGAGATTTTGCTTTTGGCCTGTTTGGGGGTGTTACGCTTCTTGGCGGGTGGGTTGCCGGGTCTTGGGGCATTCCTGGGAAGGTCTAATACCGGGTAGAAGTGGTTGGGACAAAATCCGCGCGGAAAAGCCTTTAGTTTTGGCACTTTTTGTAACTTAGGGTTCGTTAGGGTTAGCCCTAGCAGCAGGATTGCATGTGTTTCGGGGTGTTCTAGATTTTTCAAACTGAGTTCTGGGGTCTTAGAGCACTCGTGAGAATGTGTAATTTTGGTTGCAAGTCATTTGAAGAAAATCCATGGTGGGAAAGGGGGGATTTGGCATAGTTAAAGAAAGCCTTTGCCACTATTCTTAACTTAGGGTTCGTTAGGGTTAGCAGTATTTCTATTGCATGTGTTTGAGTGGGGGGGATTTCGAGTCTTGGAGCGATGCTGGCTATGGCTACTTTTGCTTGGTTGCTTGCAAGTGGTTTGAATGCAATCCACGGTGGGTAATGGGTAATTAGGGTACTTCGGCCTACTTTTACTTTCAAAGTAAGTTTTGTCACCAGTTTTCTGCTAGGCCTCGTTTTTTGAGATTTGATTGGGGGTCTTCTACATTTTTGCGACTGGCTTTAGTAAGGGTCTGGGTGGGAGCACTGCTAGGAAGATCTAATTTTGTTCTAAAACACAGTTTACAGTACACCTAGCTTGAGGGGCAAGATCCGCTACATTAATTTGCCCATACTTATTTATCCTTCAAAAGGTGACTCAGAGTACGCACTTTCAAAAACATTGTACTGTCTACTAGGAAAAACAAATTGTGACTTTTTGCACTCCACAGCCTACATACCTTATATTTATTTATCAGTGGTGTTGTAATATTATATCACTTCCTGTTTTTCGTTGAATAATTACAGGCCGGGTTTCAGTCTCTGCAATGGGGAAAAAAGGATGGAGTCAGGCTTCACAGTAGCGAGCCACAATTCAGCATCAGGCAGGCAGTGGACAGGGTGTCTTCTGGTGACCAACATCGATGGACGAAGCGTCGGCTGCAATGGAGGAGTGCCGCTAATAGGAGGATTTTTTTTCTGCGGGCAACTTACTTACCACTTCCAACAGGACCACTACAACCACATAGATACAGTATCCCTTGCCTTTTTCTCTGACTGTGACTGCATTTCTTGCCTCTCTCTCGGCTTCTACATTGATCCCTTAACACATCACTTAGTCCACTCCACTATCACATCTGCACCACACATAGTCATTTGTAAGTGCTCCTACGTAATTCGCAAGTCGCAGCACGCCCCAGCCCGTAGAGGACTGGGATGGCCCCAATGATGAAGCATGTCACCAAGGGGCAACCCTGGTGAGTGAGGGGACACCTAGAAAAAAAGCAATTTCTCCTTTTCTATCTACTATACCTTCTGTCAGGTTACGCAGCCCCTAAGCGCCTACCGTACTATGAAACTACATTTCCCATGAGTAGGCGGGAGACTTGCAGACTATTTAGTGAGACTATATGAGAGTACCCTTGTATGTTAGGACAGCACTTCACTGATGCCTGTCTTGTCTTCTGTTACAGGTATCCTTTCCCTGCTGACCCTACCTTTACCCATCCCACATTTTTTATTTTAGTTTGTTATTTTTCTCCCCCGCCTAATGCCTCGAACACCCTGTGTTTACACTTCTGGGTGTTGGTGACATTTGGAGGTGGAACCATATTTGCATCGACTGGATCACGGGGAGTAAACCTGACACCTTCCAGACCAACCCCATTGAGTGTTGTTGTGAATGGATTTATAGTGACCAGCAAGGCTCTCGGGTATCTGGCTACAGAGACCTTATGTTGAATATAGTTATCAATATTTCCACCCACGCCCTGTACTGTCGCATTCTTTCTTCCACAGTTGTCGAAAGTACTACTTACTTTTAACTGACATGCATGCAGTAGTGTATGCACTTTCAAAGATTGATGGATAGGTTTGTACCCAAAGATTTGTTTATGTTCACAATTGTTCGTCCATGCTGTGCTACTTTTTCTTGTCTCCCAAAACCTTTCCCAAAAACCCCCGTACCCATCCATTTTTCAAACCCTAACCCTCTTCCCCCGGGCTGTGTGGTTTTGATTGATGTGTGACTAAATTACAGCAATAAATCCACACACTTGCTGGGGAGGATAAGGTGATAGCAACAGGCTGGTGAAGAAATCCGAGGATATATTCTTACTCTGCTTGACAAAGACCCATGGCTAATGTCAAAGAACTTCAACCGAATTAGTTATACTTTAACATTTGTTAGGCTACAACGTGGCACTGTTCTAGTGTACTTCTGTCACCTGCTATATTCTGTATTGTACCTTTGTATTGCTCAGGAGGACAAACCAGATTTCATTTTCTTTTTTTTCATAGGCAAGCAACTGCCACTGTGTCACACCACTAGTACCACCGCTATGAGGAAATTTTATCCGCCCAGGATTGCCAACCTTATTTGCTGTTTCCCGTGGAGCCAGCCCTGGGCCTAGCCCTACTTGCAAACAGAAATTACAGGTAAGATAGGCGTTTGGTTGGAGGTAGTATAATGGAGTATTAGGAGAGACGAGAGATTTGATTGACGGTAGTACTACTAAAGTCCTAGGACTATTCAGGAAAACAAACTTACTGTTATGTTAAACCCCCACCCACCAGACTCAAAAGCAGTAAAAAACAGGTATGGTCAGATAAAGTTTCAAAAAGTATATTTTTATAGCCCTAACAAAAGAATCTCCCGCAAGACCCTCCCTAACCCCAACGATTGTCCTTCAAAAGTCCCCAAAAATCACAACTCCCAATTCCCACCCCCCAAAAGTCTCTAAAAAAGGGGCAAGGGACACTATGGCAGGGTGCTGTTGGAATTAGCAGCCAGGGCATCATGCTCCTTGCGGAGGGTGGCAAGTTCGAAGCGGAGGCCCTCCACCACGTTCTTATAATTATGGACCTCCTGCTCCAGGTAGGACAGTCTGAGGGATAAGCGGCGCCGGTGTGCCTTGCAAATCCTGTGAGGGGCAGCTGCTTTCTTTGCTGCTGGGCGGTGGTGTTTGGCTTTGGTAGCCCGGCTCCGTACCGCTGGAGCACTGCGCTGGCTGGCAGCCCGCACGGAGGAGGATGCAGCTGTCCCAGTGGACGTTGTTGTTGTTCCAGACTGTGTCTCCTCCTCCTCCAGGGCCACCAGCCGCCGATATTCAGCAACAGTGGCATCCAGCCTCCGTTGCCGGGCCATTCGAGCCAGCTCCTTCCTCCTTGATGGTGTCTTGGATTTGGAAGGAGCAACTACATGAAAAAAGAAAGACATAGTCTGTAACCAATGCTCCTTAAGATTAACACAAAATGATTGAGCAGAAAGTTGTCACAGTACAAGTAGCAAATTGAAAGCACAGTGCATAACTATTGAGGACAGTATCTATGTAACCTCCGACTTCTTCATCCTTGCTCTAACATTAGTGGGAGTTTAAGGAACAAATTCTACGAGCACTATGGACTTCTATTACAGTCGACTATGACAGTACACCACTCTTATTCTTCTTCTTCTCTCTTGTTTAGGAAAATTGGTACGTTATCTTATGCAAGCCGGCATAATGCCAGCGCAGTGAACTTGCACCCGAGAAAAACAGACGCACACCATGGTGAGTGAGACAGACTTGCGTTACTGTACCGGTCCAGTACATGCAGGTGGTGAAGCTCTTACTTTTCTATTACGGGTGGCACTGAGAATACTCTGTTAAAAGGGCTACTGCTTAATTAATTTAGCTTTCACCCTACAGTGCAAATGAGTATTAGAAAAGGAAAATGAAGAAGCTAAATTATCTGATTATCTATCACTTCACATGGGATGTATTTGATGACATATGGGATGACTTTAGGTGCTTTGCTTATTATTGAGTGAACAGTGATACCCCCACACATGAATGACGTACTACTACTAAACTAAAGTTATTAAGGGAGGTAGGGAGTGTCCACCGTAATAACTGGATATATGCTGTGCTTGCAGTTGCAATACAAACTACTGCTACTATTCATGGTAGTCTTTGGACAACGTTACAACTTCTTTTCCTTGCCTTTCCTACACTGGAACGGACGTGCGGGTGCGGTGTTACATGCTCTTCAAAGTAACACTTAGTTCATCCAGTGACCGTCTACTCTCTCTAGATTCACATATGCTATCTAAGAGTCAGATAGTACCATGAATGATCCAGGCATCCATCCATTCAAAGTATATTGCACACATACAGTTTCTGTCTCACCCACCCAGGCTGTTCTCCTTCCACCCATCCTTGCTTCATCATTCACCCAGCCATGCACCATACCATTTTCTTACCTTCCCAGCCACCTCGGGGACCAAGCAAACACATATCATTCTTCTTTGCCAGTCATCATTACATTTCTCGTGCTTCCACACTTACTTACACCCTTCTTTCGCTTTTCGTTCATCCCATCCATCAAGTTCACCTCAGATCTGATTGGGATTCTTCTCGCCAAAAACTTCACAGCTAAGTCGAAGTACATTTAGAGGAGGCTACTACCTGCTTTTTTTATAATACACCCGTGCAGAAAGCACACTCTGCAGTCTTCAATCTCAATGACTAAGGAATGTAGAGCTTACCTCTGCCCGCCACCACCGTTTGAACCCTCACAGGCATGTCCTTTTCCGGCACTTGCACCGCCTCCTCCCCAGAGTTGTCCTCCTCGTCCAATGCCACCACCTCCGCGCTGGCCCCGTCTCCAGATGTTCCACCTACAAAGTACATTTAATAATGTTAGAATACACCACTCACTACTATATAATATTTGGTCTAGGAGGAAGAAAGAAATGTGAAAAAAAGTGTACAATTTAATAATTTTTGACTGTGTACTCTAGAGTAAAAATGTCCCTTTTTCCAGGGAAGGCTGTTGTCTTGCTGCACTTTTTGGCACAACTGATGAATGTTTGCTTTTTACTTTTTAACACGCACCACTTTTTCTCCTAACAGACAGAACCTTGACTTCTAAGAACACGAGCAGGATCAAGTTCAAACCAGGTGAGAGCTCGGCTCGACCACAAGAAATGTGTCCAATTAATCGTCAGCACTAAGCACTTTTCCATTTTCAGTTACACGTTCACTTTTATGACAAACTTGAATTTAATAAATGTGTTTACTTTTAATAAAGCTTTTAAACTTAAATAGACTCTGTGGTTTTTGGTCCTCCAGACTAGAGTGGATGAGCTAAAGGTTTTCGAATTTTTGCAAGCATGAGTCCGTGCCTCTGCCATCGGTGACTTTGGGAGCTAAATGACTCTGCCACACTATCTAGTCAGTAAGGAGATTGGGGGTTCAACTACAAAGTCTGTTATCACTGAGGTATGTGGAAAGTCTAACAGTTACAGCACCTATTATAATTGATAAGCTAAGCGATGCATTATTTAGTGTCCATAGTTCTGTTTGTGCAGATTTGTCCCTGCAACAGTAGTCGAATGGATTGTCCTCCTATCCAAACCAAAAGTAAAGTAGTATCTTATTATTTCTTGGTGGTGGTCATTCACCTTTTTATTGTTGGCAATGGTCAAAGCATAAACATTTAGAATACTTGAAAAGACATTATGGACAATCCCAGAGGACTACACTCAGTGCATAGAGCTATTGCTGACTAGAATGGGAGTCCAATGGAAATGCCAAATGTGCAATCTTAGTTAGCTACACAGACAGACTAATAAGAATAATCTAGTAATACCACACAGAGTCATAGTCGAGGCAGGATAAGAATTTAGATCCTGTCTACAAGAAGATCAAAGACGATTTAGAAAAAATCGAATGAGGAACGCTAGGAAAAAATAAGTACTCTATATTAAAATTAAAACTTACTGGGGCCAGCAAAGGAGCCCTCGACTGCCTGGTCCTGGCCTGCATCGACAACAGCACCCTCCTCCTCCTCCTCCTGTGTCCTCCTCTTGCCCCTGGGGGAAGCTGATGTACAACATGAAAGAAAGAAAAACAGAAAACATGGATGATATTTCTCAACCAAATCAAACATTTAAAAAAGAACTAACAAAGTAACAAAATATTTTTGCGAAATAGCAAATAGGGAACGACTCCACGGGATATATTATTGACCAATCTCATGTGGTCGACTACGTCATTACTTTAGTATTGCTTGATTTGCGGACCGTCGAATTGGAAACTACCCTATGTAACTCACTAAACAAAGTACTAAAAAGGTTTGCCTAGGATTGGCAGGCAGCAGTCCGCAGCACGCAAAGTGACAGCCAAAGTCCATCGTGATTGAAGATCAGCGACAACACTAAAGTTTCCTACTACATTCACCAGTCATTAAAATACTCAAACTATTAATCCACCACCACTATTTCTTCTTATCGCCATGTGTACAAAGGAAGGACTGGACTTGAGTCTGTAGGGGCTGATTTATAAGGCCCTTGCGGCTCTTTTGCTCCATTGTTGCGTGACTTTTGTGACGCAGCGACAGCACAAAAGAGGCGCAATGGTGCGGCGTATATTAACAACGTGACGCATCTGGGAGATGCATCACGTTGTAAAGCCCTGCGCCAATAGGGGTGTTCCGGCGCAAGGGAGGGCGTTCCTGCGCAGGAACGCATCCTAAAAGTGGCTGAGGGAAATCTACAAGATTTCAATCAGTCACTTTGAGGACAATGATGCGTGACTCAAACCCTGCGCCTGCTTGAAGCAGACGTACGGCTTGACGCAGCATTGGGGAGATAGGGCACCCCAGAGAATTGATGGAGCTGCACCATCGTTGCGACGCAACTCCAGCAATGCGCCACCTTTACGGCACAGATGCGTAACGCTTTGGTGACGTTTTGGGCCCATGGCGCGCCGCATTGTAAATACGGCGCACCATGGGTGATGGTGGCGTGACGCACAATTACTGGCGCATCCCTGCAACTTTGCAGGGATGCGCCGGTAATTAAAAATCTGAACCTTAGTGTGTAGCATTGCGCAGTTCTTTCAACTACACTCATACATAATTTCACAGGCCAATGAAATGAACACAAAATCTAAAACAAATAAGCATAGTAGCAACACTACTGAGAAGGAGAGCAGTGTACCTGAAATGCACAGAAGATTTTGAAATAAAATGTACCTACAATGTAATGAGCAGCATTATTGCTCTTGGTAAAAAACTAAAATTTGCAATATAATAACACAGCAGGAGAAAACATAGTAGTAAAGACATAGCTACTACTACTCACCAAGCCCGGGGATCTCAAGGCCAAGGAGGTCGAGCAGATCTCGCTCACGGGTCAGGACATCCGTCCAGCGGTGGGTGGCCTGGTTGTAGGTGCGCCAGACCCGAGAGTGGTGGTAAATGGCCTGGCACACCTTCTCCCACCGCTTCCGGCGCTCCCGGGCCCCGTACCCGGCACTGATCTTGCCGCCTCCCATGATGGTCCTGGGGAGGCGGCGCTGAACATAAAAAATGAGTTGGGCCACCTCCTCTGGGGTAAAGATCTCCCGTGGCATCACTAGCTCCCCCCTCAAACGCCCGCACGGGAGCCGGACACGGGGTGCGGGACCCTTCCCCTTCTCGGGATGCTTCCCGGCTCCCTTCACCATGGTCTGGGCGGAAAGGAATAAAGAAAATAGAATAGGGAAGAGAAGAAAAGAAAAGAGTTTACAAAAGTAGTTTAAAATTAACCAAAAGTAGCAGTAAACACAAAAATATAGGGCTAGAAAAATAGAGGGATAGATAATAAGTAAAATAGATTAAAAAAAACTTCAAACAAGCAAAGGATGGCAGAGATTGACAGAGGATACAAAGACCATGCCCAGAACCATAGCAATGAATGAGAAACAAGATGGCCGCGCCCGTTCACGACCGCGCGGGTAAGTTCGCGCGAGATTTTCCTTGCGAACACGCGCGAGACTGTACTGGCAAGCCGCAAACTTTGCGAGATTACACTTCGCGCCCGGAAACGGAAATACGTCAGGCAAACAAGATGGCTGCGCCCTTGAACGACCGCGAGGGTAACTTCGCGTCTTGCGCTACGAGCGGCTCGCAAAAACGCACAAAACCTTGCCAACTAACACGCCGCAAAAAAAACAAATAGCATATTCGCACGAATTTGCGGCTTCCGAATCCGATCTTGCGAGTGTTCGCACCCCGCAAACCCCGCGAAATTGCAGAAAAACGAGTTTTTCAAAAGTGAAAGCACTCGGCAGGGGCAAGAGTTCAAACTCATCATTAGTAACAATTCCCGGTAGTGCTTCCTGACTGGGGCCCCTCCAGAATTCAGTTGCTAGTTGCAACAATTGTATGACCCTGCTCTGACCCTCACAGCAGGCTCATACAATAGCTACAAGTAGGCCACAAAGAAGGTCCTGGGGAAAAAAAATGCACTGCAACAGAAAGCAAAATTACAGATAAGGAAGCAGGTGCCAGACAATGACACATTAATAAACTAACCCCAAATTAATTCATCTCAGTTGAAGCAGGGCTGGTGTGCTTGCTTTTCCCCCCCATAATCTACAGTAATGATGAACCAGAGGGTGGCATTGATGTAACAGAGGGTTGCAGTGGTGAAACAGAGGGTGCTGGGAACCTGTGATGATGAACCAGACGTAGAAACAACATAATTCGCGACCGTTGCGCGACAAAATGTAAGTTCGCAATTGCGAACTGGTACGAAACCCTCGCGAACTGGCAGAAATCCTTGCGACCACAAAAAAAAAAAAAATCCGCAAATTCGCAAGAATTCGCGGATTTTGCGGATTGCGAGTTCGCAAATCCGCAAATTCGCGAACGCGAGATTCGCAAAATTCGCCCATGCTTACTGACACCTAGCGTTAATTACCTCAGTGATAATTGGCTCCCAAAGATTAATGTTTGCCTTGAACAGATCAACTGGGACCCCATCTGGCCCCAGGCCCTTGCCACCTAGACTGGCTGAGAGGGCTCTGTTCACCTACTCCAAGGTGAATTCTAGGTCCAAATTGTTGTTGGTTTCCTCATGGGCACTGCTAGATTGCATACTCTGGTCTCTCTGCCCATTTTAAACCAAAGAAAAATGTTCAAACCAATGTTCCTCGGAAATAGCAATTTCTATTGAGGGGCCACCTCCAGGTGATAGAATTGGGGCGTTAATTGCTCTCGAAAAGGTGGCGCTATCTTTCATCTGTGAGGCTTTGTGGAGAGATTTGCAGGCTTCTTTTCTCAGGGCACTCTTTCTTTCATTTAGGGCCATCTTATAACCCCTTCTCACCTGCCTAATATTATCTGGCATTCTTGGTAATTTGTGTAGCTCATACTTTACATTTGAATATGCACGGATAGACTTAGAAGCAAACCAACCCTGGGGCTTATCCTATTTTCTGTTTTTTTTGTTTTTTTTGTTTAAGAAATTTTTATTAAGTTTCAACAAGTACAAAATAAAGCCATAACAAAAACAAATCAATGCATACAATAAATAGTAATACATGGCATAACAATGAATAAAGAATCAGAAATAATCATCAAGGAGAAGAAGAAAGGGAAGAAAAAAAGAAGAAGAGAAGAAAAAGAAAGAAAGAAAAGAGAGGGGGATATAGAAAGAGGGAAAAGGCCGAGAAGGGAGATGGGAGGAAGAAGTTAGGAGGAAAGGGAATATATGCTGGGAAGAAACAAGTCATGTAGTTAAATGGGATGTGAAGAAGACAGTTAGTTAACAAAGGGGAGCCATGGGAGATCAGACTTGACTTTTGACGAAATAGAGGAAGAGTAGGCAATAGCAATCCTATGCTCGTCACATATGAAATTCCACCAGGTAGTGACAGATATTTTGGAATTATCTTTCCAACACGATAAAATCACTTTAAACGCAAGAGCAATAAAAAGATCAAGTAATCCATAACTAGATGAAACAATATCAATATCGTCTGATGTAGAACCTAAAAATACATTTACTAATGATAACGATGAAGAACATTGAAACATTTGCATGCATATATCCCAAATAGATGGCCAAAATGATAACACATGGGGGCACTCGTACAGTTGATGCTTAAGAGTACCTGTTTCGGAGGAGCAAGATCAGCATAAAGAGGGTGATGTAGGTGAAAACTTGGAAATACTTACAGGCGTAATTATAACCCTATGATAAATGAAAAAAAGGGATTGCGTAATGCGTGCAGCAGCAGAAACTTTAAATAACTTGGACCATACGCGATCCGAAACATCAACTGGTAACGACATATTCAAATCATTTTCCCAGGCAATCTCAATAGACGTTTTGGGACGGTCAATAACACTCAATATCAGTATTTTATAGACAAGGGCAGCCTTAGGTTGATGACGAGAGAACAAAGGGAAAAGAGGAGACAAGGAAGAGAAAGGTGGAAAAGTAGTGGGTGGAGATAGAAGTGATAAATGAGATTGTATAGCAGCAGTTATGTTGGTCTATTCATGTAGGCACGAAATGGGCAGGTCGTAAACATTTTGCAATACATGAAAAGGGATAATAGAATTATCTGAGAAAAATTGATACACAAATGAAATGCCCTTTTCTTTCCAGTATTTGTAGTAAAAAGACTTGCCCTTATATTTGAGAAACTTATTATACCACACATTGGAGGACAAAAAACATTGAAGGGGGGTAAATCTTTGGAAAATGTGTCATGTAACAGGGATTGAGAATATTTTAAAACTGGGTGCTTGGCCAGAAATGAACAATTGGACATAAATATAGTGTGCTGAAACGAGAAGTCTTTTAACAGGGAGCATTCAAATACAACCTAACTAGGTACAGGGGAATCCATGAAATCATAAGCTAAATAAAAAGATTGTTTAATCACAAAGGCAGAGTGGTAGAGTTTGAAGTTGGGGAAGCGAACACCCCCTTCGTTTTTGGGACGAATAAGTTTTTGCAGGGCAATGCAAGGGTGTTTATCATTCCACAGATATTTTGAGCAAAGAGAATTCAATCGAGCAAAATATGAGTTAGGTATTTTGAAGGGAAGCATAGACACAGTATAGAGTATATGAGGGGTAATCATCATTTTAATAGTATCTAGCCTACCCCACCATGATAAGAATAAGGGAGACCAGCGTTGAAGGAGAGATTGAAGTTTCTTTATAAGGGAATCAAAGGTAAACTTTAGGGTATCCACAAGTGAGGAGGAAAACCAAATGCCAAGGTATTTTATTTTGGAAGGGCACCAGGCAAATTCTGTAGAGTCAAACATGCATTGATAACAGGCGTCATTTAAGGGTAAAACTTCTTTTTAGTTAAATTAAGTTTGTAACCTGAAATAGAAGAATATAAACTGACTTCATCCATAAAGTGTGGAAGGGAAGTAACTGGATTAGCCATATAGACCAGGATGTCATCAGCGTAAGCCGAAATGTTCGTTTCAGTGGAGGCTAATTTAAAACCATCAATAAGATGGTTATTTCGGATGCGCTCTAAAAAAGGTTCCAGGCATAAAGTAAACAGTAATGGGGAAAGAGGTCATCCTTGTCTTGTACCCCTGGATAAGGAGAAAAATCTAGAAAACTGGTTGTAAACAAAAATACTGGCACGTGGAGAGGAATAAAGGAGCTTGACTAAGGATATAAATGAGGGACCAAAAGCAAACCATTGTAAGGTACGGAACATGAATTGCCAATTAATTGGATCAAATACTTTCTCTGCATCCAAAGACAAGGCAGCCAGGGGGTATTTAAAAGATTTGCTATGCGAAATAATATTGGAAAACATACGGGCGTTATCAGATGCTAGTCTACCTTTTACAAAGCTAACCTGGTCTGTTTTAATCAAAAGTGGGATGAGGGCATCGAGACGGGAAGCAAGAATTTTAGCAAAAATGTTACAATCATAATTAATCAGGGATATCGGGCGGTAATTCTTACATTGGGTGTGATCCTTATCAGGTTTGGGAATTGTAATGAGGAGGGCCTCCAAGAAGGATCCTGAGGCCTTAGCTGAGAAAATAAATGAGTTATAGAGGTGGAGTAGTTTGGGCACAAAGATGGCATGGAATGCAGAGTAAACTCAATAGGTAATCCATCAGGTCCGGGGGCCTTCAATTTTTTGAGGGAGTTAATGGCCAGAAGAATTTCTTGACGGGAAATATCTTTCTCTAATTGGGAAAACTCAGCGGGGAGTGATGGTGGAGAGGGGGGACCATCGAAGAAGGAAGCTAAATTTGAATCAGATGGATGAGTATCATCAGTATAAAGGGAATGATAATACTCATGAAAGACTTCTGCAATGTCCTCATCAGAGGAAACCAATTGGGCCTATAGTTTTACGTTCAGATTTGACCTTGAGATAGTTTGCCAACATTTTACCAGCCTTGTTCTGTCCCCCATGATATTTGGATTTGATTTTTGAGAGGATTTCACAAGCTTCAACCGTAGCAATTTTATTTAACTCAGTTTTTGCTTTTATTAGATTCTGGAGGGCATCTGTGAATTTAGAGGAAAAATACAGGTGCTCAAGTAGTTTAATATTTTTGAGTTGGACTTCATATTTACTTTTATTAGTTTTCTTCTTTCTAGCAACATATGAAATATTGAAAGCTCGAAAGGGAGCTATGAAAGCGTCCCAATTATTAGGAACGGAGGTGTCTGAAGGATTGTTAATAGAAAAGAACTCATTAATAAACCCTGTAGCTTCCTTAACAAAGGCAGCATCAGACAACAGAAAAGTATTACATTTCCAACGATTGAAACAGGAAGAAGTTAGGGTAAGGTCAATGGTCGCATGAACAGGGGCATGATCTGAAATAAAGTTAGAACCAATATTGGACTTTTGGAGAGAGGGTAGGAGGGATTTACTAACCATAATATAATCTATCCTTGAGCGGGTATGATGAACATTCGAGAAAAAGGTATATTCCAAGGAGTCAGGATTACATGTCTTCCAGACATCATAAAGAGGACGCGCGGTAATGGCAGATTGGGAAAACCTATGAGACTTATCACGTTGAAATTTGTGTGAAGAAAGTCTGTCAGAAAATAGATCTAGCCATTGATTAAAATCACCGGCTATCACAATATTGGGACAATCTATAGTAGAGATAAGAATTTTGATATAATTCCAAAATTTGGGGTCTGGGCGTACCGGTCCGTAAATATTTAATAGAACCAAAGTCTTATTATGGATCACAACCTTTGCCATTACCCAGCGCCCTTCACAATCATTTTGAGATGATAAAACTTGGACCGACAACCCTTTATGGAACAAAATCGCAACACTCCCTTTCTTGTTAAGAGCAGGAGACAACACAACTTGACCCACCCAATTCCTTTTTAGTTTGGAAGATTCAACATCTGTACAATGAGTCTCTTGCAAAAAAACAACTTGAGAATGAAGTTTGGATAAATGAGACAGTACCTTTTGACGCTTGACAGAATGACCAAGACCTCGAACATTCCACGTTACAAAATTACACACGACGGAAGGTGAGGACGGGGCAATAAAGTTGGGGTGGACACACTGCAGGAGAACATCTACAAGAAAAGGCACGATGCAAAAAGATATAACATCGGAACAAAATGTCCAATACATGCAGGATAAGAGCGAGAAAAGCGTCCAAAATCATTGTGACCGACAACAAAACCCACAAAAGATAGGTAGAAACTGTCCAGAAAAATAGAGGTAAAAGAGTGCACAAACCATAAAGAGAAAACACAAAAAGAGAGGGAAAGGAAGAGAGAAGAGAGGAAAGAGGAGAAAAACAGCAAAGACATAAGAAAACAGATCAAGGCAAAGGAGCCACGTCTGAAAAGAAAGATGTAACCAAGACATCGAGGGTGGAAGACGCCAACGAGCACCGGATCCCAACGAGCACCAGCAGAGCAAAGGCATGCAACAAACAAAAGGAAAAGCACTGAGAAACCTCAAAAGAAGAGGTGACACAAAAACAAAATCATGACATATCCAGAGCAATCAGAGAACCATAACAATTGCAAGTGCGCAAAAGATGATATCAAACATTAGTGTCCATAGCGGGTGTAGAGACAGTCTGAAGATAAGCGTGGAGTTTCTGAGGATCATCAAAGGATCGAGTATGGCCATTGTGCGTGATCTTGCACAGACAGGGATGCCGAATACCATATTGGATATTGAGTTGCCGCATTTGAGGGCGGAGATTCAAGAATTCCTTTCGTCGGGCATTAGTGGCGTTGGAAAAGTCCTGTGAAATAAAAATATTATGCCCAGACCATAAGAGACGTCGCTTAAGTCTGGCAGCTTTAAGGACAGTCATTAGCTCAGCAAACTCAAGAAATAGAATGATGATACCACGAGGCTTGGAAGCGTTGGAGGCAAGTCGACCCAAACGGTGCGCACAATGGATATTAAGAGCGTTAACAGTAGGTTGGAGGTCCAAAAGTTCATACAAGAATTTACGAACGAAGGACACCCCATCCGATCCCTCAACATTCTCCGGAACACTATATAAGCGTAAGTTATTTCTTCTATTACGATTTTCAAGGTCCTCTGTGTGGAGCTTGAGCAATTGGATCTCTTTTTCCAGTTGTGGGATTTTTGACGAGATATCCTGAACATCACTAACATGCTGTTCTAGGTTAAGGACTTTACCTTCCAAAATGACCCATCTCTCCTCAATCTGCTGAAGTTTCTCATTAGTAGCAGCCATAAAAGGTTGTAGACCCCGTACCTCATCCAGGATGGAATCCGAAATGGGATTCGGAGAGGTGTGAATAGGGGAAGGAGGGTCATTTTTGAGCCTCTTAGGTTTGGTGCCCGTGTGAGACGACTTAACAGTACCCACATTATCGCACCAGAAGGGCACAACAAAATCCAGAGGAATACTGAGACTATTGAAATGCAGGAAACCAGGCTGCTAAAAATCGTAGAGAAATGAGCCCAAAAACAGATGAATGTAGAGCACAAAGCGAAGTTACAATAGACTATAGGAAACTGCAGACCACTCCTTGAGTAAAGGACCAAAAAGCACAGTACACTGAACTAAATCCTATTAATGACTGACATGGAGCTCTAAAATCAGCGACAATGTCATGAAGAGACGAAGAATTAGGAGAGAACAGCAAGGTGGAGAGTTTCCTGGTAGATAATTGCATTCATGGATGTGGTTTACTCAGATAAAAATACAATTCCAGTCTACATCCTAAAATGGCCGCCCAAGCCATAGAGAGAGAAGCGCTGAGGAGACAATACATTGTCATAACATACTGGAAACTGCTCTCAATGCATACCTGTTAATGACAGGAAAAACGAAAGTAGCCACATACTGTAATGTTGAAGGGGACCACAGCGCCAACAATTGCAGAGAGCCGGAAGACTGACAAAAGAATGCGGGTACGGCGGCTCAAAATGGCGGCCTCCCGCGTCCTGAGGTGAGGAGAAACTCCGAGGTCCGTAACTGCTCAGAAATAGAACAAACGTCCCCGAATCTGCCAGCAGTGGATGGAGTCCATATTCCGCCACCTGTGCCGCTAAAATTCAGGCATCTATCGGCGGAAATGAGGAATTTATGATGAAAACACGCCCGTAGCTCACCGGAGCTCACGGGAGATCCGTCGTCCCTCGACGGCGTGTAAGCCACGCCCCCCTATTTTCTGTTTTGAACATACAATGCTTCCCTAACGCACCTGATATTTCTTGGAAGGAGGATAAAATAATGTTCAAGGTGCCTGACTCACTCAGACAAATGTCAAAAGCCAATTTACATTTAGTTATCAACTGTTTTGTGACTGCTATCGGATCTGCCATTGTCCAACGTAGTGAACATCCATTCATTTTTATCAATTTTGACATCTGTCAATGCCTGTTCAACTTTATCATCCCTTCCAGGTTCACATGTTGGCAGGAAAACCGATATGCACAAAGGAAAATGGTCACTCAATGGTTTGTTATTAACAATGACTATTTGACAATAATATTCTGTGTGTTGTAGACTGAGGTCAGGACAAACAACTGACTGCCACACAGTTATATAACCATGTTGACAAGTGTTTCATCATGTGCCTACTACTCTTCATTTGTACCTTGCCACAACAGGAAGATATTTCAATCGGTTAGAAGGTGGCATGTGTCATTCAGCACACTGGAGGATATCTTTCTTGTGTTGATGGTGTGATTTCACAACATATAGTACTTAGGCCCGATTTTGAATGGACATGGTGCAGCAAAAACTTAAACTGTGCTAACCAGCATTTGCCTACACACACAGGACTGGGCAAGAGTAAATATGTGCATGAGCCCCCCACCCTTGTGTTTTCCACAGCAGTGACAATGAGGACAAAATGCAAGCAGGAAAACTGAGGACTTTAAGCCAGGCTTCAAGGATGGGTGCATTGTTGCAGGGCAGAACTTTGTTGAACATCAAAGGGGTGAGCACATGGATGATAGATACTATAGTGCACATGGTCTTTCCATGCATTTGTTCAGGAAGAAGAAGAATGTTTACAGAAACCAATAGCTATGCATTTTTTACCTGCCACTGGTGACTTTACCTAAGGCTCATGTTCCATACTTGTAAATGTGTCTCATTGACAACAAAACCCAGGACCAGGAATTCAATGTCATACTGCCAACTGAACATCACATTAAGCAACTTTCATGTGGGTAAATTCATTTTGAGGAAAAATAGCAAGGCAGCGTGTAGCCAAATAATGTTAATTTTTGCAACATTGTAAATGAGGCCCCTTCTCACCATGAAAGGAACGGTAAATGTGTGTTTTAATGAGCTTTGCATACACAACAGGCATGTTGATATTGTAATGACTCCTTCATACAATGCTGGTGCAGAACACAACACTTAAGACTGCAGAACACGTGGGCAAATTTTGAATGCACATTGCGCCTCCAGTATGTAATTTTTAATCATTATGGAATGTGCACTACTGCAATTCAAGTTAGTTGCAAAAGATGGGTGGGTTTTCATGTAAACAACAAGGAGAAGTCAACATCAAAATGTTATATCCAACATGTTTTGATGTTATGTGTGCTGTATTCAGCTGCACACATCAAACCAGCAATTAAGCCCCTATCGCCACAGGACCATCACTATTTTTTACTTCACTTTGGCAAAATGTGCTTCGCCATATTTACAAGGCAGTGTTGACCCACTTGATGTGGCTTTGCGCTGCCTTGTAAATGAGGCACACCTTCATGCTATACTTAGCGTGAGAGGGGTAGGCAATGGGTGTTGCAGTAGACCTTCCGCCACAACAGGCAAGGATTTTGATGCTGCGCCGTAGTACCAAGGATGGGAAAAATATGTGGGTAGGCCAACAGTAAGAGCAGTAAAAACAAGGTATTGACATTGCACAACAATACAAAATGCTAGACGTGGCCTCATTTTTGATGTTTTCATGTGTCCCCAGTTGTGCAGCGCATATTGAGACTGCTTTACAGCATGCATGATTATTTACGTACAGTTAGGTGTAACTTCCTGCACACAAAACAATAATTCACCACAATGCAGGCACCCTTGCACAATGGTGCAAGAGTGCCTGCATTGGTGCTAGGCAGCTACATTTAGCACCAGCACAGGGTGACAGACTGGACTGAGCGGTATTGTTGTGCATAGGGCACAGCCCTGCGTTTCAGTAGTAGCATAGCCTGCGTTGAGCCAAGAAGGCTACCGCCTCCCTCCCTCACGTTTATTACAAATATGCCCCAGATTTAGAAGACACAAGCCTGCTCAGTTGTCATTGTATGTATACATATGTGCTTAGCTAGTAGGCCCTCACACCACCATTATGTGACTTTCAATGTATTTGCAAATGATACCAACAGCTCAAGGCACATGTGAATTTACCCTAGAGTACCTATGTAGCTAGCATTTGATCTGCACACAGGGTGGGTGGACACTGAGACATAGGTAGATGGACGGAAACAACATTACTCCCCCCCCCCCCAGTCCCTGGTTGTTACCCTGTTGCTGATGTAGTTGGTCATAGTCAGTACTGTCATGTCCCTCTACTCCAACCACCGACTCCTCACTGATAACTGTGGGCACCTGTTCTTCCAAGGCATCAAGCTCCACCTGTGGCGCTGGACTCCCACCTCCAGTGTGCAGTGCTACCTGTCAATTGCTGCCCAGTTTCTGCTTCATGCATCATGCCAGCGCTTTTTGCAGTTTGTCACTGTCCTCTTGACTGCTGCTACAGAGATCACTTTGCTGACAGTGAACTGCCAAATGGCGTTTTTGGTCCCCAATGACACTTTTGAGCTGACGAGGAGCTGGTGTTGATGCTCCGTCACCTCTGCAAGCAAGATCTCATTTTCCTCTTGACTGAATCTGGTTTTCCTCTTCCTCTGGAACTCTGGCTGGTCATCCTGGCTGTTGGGGGAGAGAAATGGGGTGGTGTTGGGATTGTTGTCCTGAATTGGGTCCAGGCTCTTCCATTCTGCATTCAGTTTTTTATTTTATTTTTGTTTTTCAGAGTATATGTGTATTTTTTTCCCCTAGTCCGACTGACTAATGTAAGTTTTCTTGTCACTAATTGGCCCTCCGTCACTTTTTTCACACAAACGTCATGATTTTTATCGACATGACGCTAGAGTTTGCGTCAATTATTGCCACCACTACCTGATCCTAACGCCATGATACGACATTTTGTAAATATGTCGCAAACATGGTGTTTGATTTGGGCAATAGACAGCACTGAAAAAATTGCAGCTATGCAACATCAAAACTGCTTAGCATTAATTCTTGTAAATATACCCCTCTCTTTGCTGTTTTATGGCGATGAGCAGATTTTGTCTAATATTTATATAGGTAAGACAACGTTTGCATAACAATTCTCTTAACATTATCTGCCTCACTTGCGTCATACATTGACTACTTCCTGTCAGGAGAATTACTTTCAAAGTAAGAGGATGTGTCAGTGTAAAGTTACTTTCTTCTGTGGTTACCCATCTCTGGCATGCATTTGAATTCCTCAACAAAACAAATCCAAGGATCATCCCAGAACTCCTAGCCAAGATGTTCCAAAATCACCACCACTCACACGCCTCCTCTCTCATGCCTATAGATATGGGGGAAACAAACGTTTTTGCATATGCACTAACTCCCAATTCTACTACAAATGTGCAAAAAATGAAGAAAGATCAGACTTTCAGGTCTTCCTGCAATAGTAGTAGCAGCCACCTGGTTCAACCCTTGGGGACCACCTGGCATATGAGGAATTACCGCAACTTTGATAAGTATTGTGTTGTTCTTTGGGAGGAGCATGGGGGTCGGACCTCGGTAAAATAATGCGCTCTTCCTTCCCTCCTTTGATCTAGACAAAAAATGAACACTGCATTTCCTTGTATTCTTCTAAGCAGGCAGATCTTTAGAACGCCAGCGCAGCCACCTATAATTTGTAAGTGAAATAAAAACTAGACGGTTTCAGACTGGGCAAACTAAATTAATACTTATTTAGTCAACCCAGCAGGGCTAATTACATTTTACTCAGCAAGCACCACACTTCACTTAATCACAATGCCTTACAGACTTCCACGAATTCACCAGCATTGTTTATTTTGCTTCCGCCCTGACTGCCCAAGCCCAGCAGGGAAAGTCCTAAGTGTTATTATCCAGCAGGGGTCAAACTGCTCCTTTAACTCCTTTGGCCTTGTACCAGTCTCGAAGGTTGAAACAGGAAAATAACCAAGGATGATGATGGGAATCCAACCCTATATTATAGCCTATGGGAATGGATGGGTGGGTCAAATTATAGCATGCTTCCTGTTTTATTTTACTCTTGCAGGGAAGATTCGATCCACCATATAAGTAATGACTGGTACGAGGACAATGGATGTAAAGTTAATGACTATCAATGACCTCGGACCCTGGAATTTTGCGATTATATGATGTTTTCCGAATAATTATGAATGTGCCGCATTTGTCACATAAACCATCATCTGCTGGATAATCTGCAGATTTTAACAAAATAAAAATGTGTTTCTATCTCAAGCGCTTCAAAAGTTACTAAAGACGCTGTTTGACACTCCAGGTGACGTGTTGGTGTGTTGACATGTTATGTTATGTTATGTTATGTTATGTTATGTTATGTTATGTTATGTTACAAGGATTTATAACACGCACGGCTGCTCATGAATGTCCTGGCGCGGTAGCCAGTAAAGAAAACTGTAGGGAACTTAGAGACGCTAACGATTACATAAACAATAACGTTTTTGCAGCCTGATTCATCATAGACCCGTTTTGCGAGTCTATAATAGCGATTCATAAGGAATCGCTGTTACAGACTCGCAAAACGGGATTCATGTAGGAATCGCAAAAAGATTTGCGATTCCTACACAATCCTTATTTGCGATTAGCAAATTGCTAATCGCAAATAAGGAATAACTCCCCATTCATTCCTATGGGCCAAAAGGCCCACAGGAATGAATTGGGAGTATTCCTTATTTGCGATTAGCAATTAGCTAATCGCAAATAAGATAGCGATTTAAAGGGTGCCAGGGGTGTCCAAAGGACACCCTGTAGCACCCCTTAAATGCAAATTGAAACAGGTGTTGCGCACACACATGTCCAAAGGACATGTGTGTGTGCAACATGCAACTTAGAAAAATGCTTTTAAAGGCATTTTTCTAAGTTTTCGCTATTTACCACGAGGTTTGACCTCGCGGTAAATAGCGGGCCGAAATTGCGAAATCGCAATTTGAAAATGGATGATGAATTGCATTTAAGGAATCTCAAATAGAGATTCCTTAAATGTAATTCCTCGCAAAATTAAGACATCGCTATTACCGATTTTTGCATTTGGGATGATGAATCCCAAATGCAAAAATAGAGCTCGCAAAGGGCCAGATTCTCAGAATCTGGCCCTTTGAGAGCCGATTTCGGCTTGATGAATCAGGCTGTTGGTCTCTTCTTGAACAGGCAAGGGTCGTGGTTACATCGCAGTTCGAAAGAAAGGGAGTTTCAAGCTCCGGCCACTTTGAAAGATAGAGAACTACCTCCAATTCTAACGAGCCGAAAGCAGGGGATCGATGCCAGACACTGTGAGGCGGGGATCGATGCCAGACACTGTGAGGCGGAACGCTGTTGTCTTCGGGGGGCATGGAAACTAAACCTTTTTCCTCAAGTAGAGTGGACCAGTTCCATATAGGGCAGAGTGGGCCAAAGTAAGAGCCTGAAATTTAACTCTTTGAGCCACTGGAAGCTAGTGCAGATCCTGCAGATGTTGTTTTATGCTAGACCTGCCTGGAATGCCCATCAGAACTCTGTACTACTTGGAGCTGTTATCCTGGTAGGCCAATATAAAGTGTGTTGGCATAGTCAATGCAACTGAGAATCAAAGCAAACGTGGCCAACTCCTTAGCAGTCCTAAGTAGTAAAGGTAGAAACTTCCTAAGAGACTTCAATGTGTCAAAACATTGACCTGTCAGTTTCTTTATTTGCATAGAGAACCGAAGATTCTCCTCGAGCCAGACTCCCAGGTTCTTAGCTACCTGTCCCATAGAACTGGGTAGGGGATAATCTGGAGACCATGGAGCTTCCCTGAACTGTGGAGGAAAAGATTCATATAAGAGGATTTCAGACTTATCCTCGTTACACTTTAACTGAGGTGCTGCAAGTCATTTAAATACGGCTATTAGTCAGTTTTTAGCTTGAGTTGGAGATGTATCAGAGTCCTTCCAGGTGAAGAGGAGCAGGGTATCAACCGCATAGGCGATGATCTTAGCTTCCAGCTCCTCAGCAAGGTAGATCAAAGAGGTGACATTTAAATTCAAAAGGAGGGGGCTCAGTGTAGAGCCCTGGGGTACTCCAGTGGTCACCTTTTGTGGGGCAGATAAAAAAGGGAGCAGCCACACTTGCTGCGATCTATCTTCCCAAAATGATTTAATCCAGTTCCACGCTAAGCCAGCGACTCCAATGTTTGCGAGGTGAGCTAGTATCAGAGAGTGTGGCATCGTGTCGAAGGCAGAGGTCTAATAAGTCAGAGCCGCTCTCCCACCCCCTTTCAAACACTCTCTGATAGCTTCTGATATTTCCACAAGAGCCGTCTCCATGCTATAAGTAGCTTTAAACCCTGATTGAGCAGGGTGTCGCGATCCAGAAGTTTTTAAAAAATTGGCCAACTGCTTAAACAACGCTGGAAAACATGTGATGCAACATGCTGCGCTAGGACTGGTGAATGCAGTGAATGGAGCTCCGTTGCCGATCTTGTCCTTTGACCGCCGCCCACTGTCTACAGCCCCCGCCTTAGCTCCTTGGCCCCTAGCTCGCGATTTGACACCTGATTCCTTGGCCAACCAGTCTGGCGGTTTCTCGTTTGCCACGTATCTGCTGCATGGGTGCAACTGGGGGCAGCTGGCGGTGGTGCTCCGGACTGTGGGCTCTGGCCAGATTGGGTCACTGCCATGGTGATGCAGTGTGGTGTGGAGTGCTGTAGGTGGCGCTCTCTGGAGGCCACCCCGCTGGCACTGTATGTGGTCCGAAGTGCCTGGAACCGGGCTCGGGAGCACCACATACTGACAGTGCAGTGGCGGTAAGGTGACGCTTAGTTGTTTTCCGCCGGGATGAGCCCGGCCTAACGGAAGTGGCTCTACTAGGCTGGTGCCGGCTTGTGGGGCTGGTGTACACTCCGTGCCCCGTTTCCCCGTTTCTTCTCTCCAAAACTCCATCATCCTTAGATTTTACCGCAGAGCATTAGGAAAAGCTTGGTACCTCCCCTGACTGTGACATTAAACACACACAACCGTTAAAGCAAAAAGTTAAATAGCTGTGATCACCACCATAAGACCATAAGCCTTTTAGGCCTCAACGCGTGCTCCAGGATAAAGACTGGTCAAGTTCACCAACCAAGAGAAAGACTGACTTAGCCCCAGATCAGAAACCTAGAGGAGCCAAAAGTCATACGCCACTTCCAATAAAAGAACTGAATACTGGTTGGAAATCCCTCACTAAGATTGTATGAATTATATAAAAAAAAGAGTTGTTGATACACCTGATCTGCTATTTCCCAGCTATTTACAATGCTTGATGTTTGTGTTTAAAGTCAATTTTCCTACTTCATGGCGTGCACACTGTGACAGAGGAGCAAAGTCTCTTATTTTTATTGGAAACAACGTTGCACCTGGCAAAGTTTGATGCATGTATTCACCGGCGGTGGACCTTGCTAAATGAACATGAACTGCACATCGAGGCTCCGATATAGTATTTGTCAACGTTTAGGGTGTTATATTCCATGTACACAAGTTCCTGGCTAGGGCCTCTACAAACTAAAGGTAATGCATTGTAAGAGTTTGATAAGTATAAGGCTGAGCCCTCCTGTAAATAAACATGAAAAATATGTGGGTTGCACTAATAGACGGATAATGCACCATGCACTATTTGGACCTATAGTGGTATGCTGGACGCACATTTACAGGCTGTCAAATAAAGCTTTTCCAGAGGGGAAGTCGAAGTCCTAAATTTAATATGAATTGAATGTTTTATTATTGTGACTGTTTTTTTAATCTGTGTAATGATTTTAAGTAATCATACAATCAATTCAATTCTAAAAACACAGCGACACGTGTTGCAGCGCAGTTGGGCGGCCTTTGAAATGGTCAACTTTCTGCTGCTTATTGCTATGTAAGGGTGTTAAACCGGTTCTAATGAGGTTTAACATGTGCCCAGACAGTGTTACCAATTGTAAAAATAAGAACACAATGAAGTAATGCTATCAGAAAATGTGCCACATAGTTGTACTCTACCCCGCCACATAAATTCCAGTGGCACGCCAATGACAGCTCTTTCGTCATTGCCTTTCTATGTCTTGTATCTTACTTGATGTTGCTTCAGTCTGAACGTGCTGAGCCTGCTGCAGCTGGTAATAGGTGAGGGCAACACCTGCTCGACTTGGGGTGTCCTTCTTACAGCCCTCCAAATAGAATTGCAGAGATGTGCCCCTGCCCAGCTAGCACTCTCATAGCCTCCATAATGCACATACAGTCCTCCGATGAAAGGTGGTGGAGTGATACTCTCCAGCCCTGCATGCAGGAGACCTTTTCCATCCCAAACGAAATAATCTAGTGTACAAAAGTGAAATGCCTTTTTTTACATTTGGAAGAGTCAAGTGGCGTGGCTAGGGGTGTGCGGGAGGGGCGATACACCCTGGGCGGCCCAAGTTTTCCCCCCACTATCACCTGCCGGAGACCGCCACGGACGCCGCCCACGGGGCTTGTTACGCCACTAAGAGTCTTTATCATATTTTTTACAATATTTGTTGGACGATTTACATGCCAAATATTTTGATGGCTCAGCTCATGCTTAGTCTCTAAGGCAAGCCAGACATTTGGCTTAGCTATCATCAGATATCCCTACGAATTTGCTGGCTGTGCATGTTTATGCAAAGCATCCTTCAACAAAGATTGGACAATAATTGGACTTGATAAGACTTTTCAAATTATCGAATGTGTTTATGTTTGATAACATCACAATCAACTTAGACGGACCCAAGCTAGATGGCTATGTAATGCTTGCAGTATGTATCACTGACTATCACAGAGCTTGATAGATAGTCCACGTGGTCCTCTGCGTCACCAGACTCACGCAGCCATTCACAGAGTAGTAAGGTCACTACTATGTTTCTATTTAGTACATGCATGTACACCTTCATGTCACATGCTTGTTTAAAAAAAACTTCTTGCATGAAATGTGAATGGATGTTGTCGCACGTGTGCGTGACACTGAGTGCCTTGAAATCAGCACGTCTAAAAAGAGGAATGATGAATTCCCTTTTGATAAATCGTGTTTATTTTTTGTTTTGTCTTTGTATTTTCCCTACAGATACATTCTAGCAGTGGACCCGTAAGTACGGTCAGTCCACAGCATGCAACAGCAGACCTTAGAGTGTGTGCTGACAAAATGAATATACAAGTGGTATAATTTTTACCACTCACTTTTTTCACCACCATTTACAAGTTAGTTCGGTCCTGAAGAAAGCTTTACATTTGTTTTGCAAGGCTGAAACATGTAGACCAGTAGGATAAAAAAGATCAATCACTAGTCTTAGTCCATTATCCGCATTTCTGTTTTTAATATACCCTGGGCTGCAGGGATTAAATAATTATCAGTAAAAATCCCCAGAGGTATTTTTAACTCACACTACTTCATCACAGTCACACACTAAAACCCGCTCCACTGTTAATAGGTGTCGCAGCACAGCTCTGTAGCACTTGGCTACTCAGCTGGGAACCCGATGATGAAGCATGACACCAACTAGGTTGGTGTGTGAGGGTTCTTCTAACAACCCCTAGTGGTGCCTGGCACTGCAAGCATTTCATGTCATCTAGCTTGGGTCCGTCTTAGTTGATTGTGATATTATTACCTTGGGACAGGGACAGTCCCACACATTAGTCCTTGCTCTCTTTTTGTTTCTTCCTATGTTTGATAACAGCCATCGTCTAAAATGTGTTTGCATAGCTGTCTGTACACATGTCTGTGATAAAGTTCTCTAGAAAGCAAAACATACCCCTGCAGACATTTTGATGTTTTTTTGCTAAAATATTTGCTTAATGGATATTAATTGAAAGGTCTGTCTAACTATTTGAAATGTCAAAATTCTGTTTGACTAATATATTGTAAATATATTGTGTTGACTCCCGACCTTTGCATTCTTGAATAGGCTACACACCTTGTTTAAGAAAAAAAGCCATTTATTGATATTTATTTTCCTTTGCAGTTTCATATACCACTTGACATGAGCACTAGTTACATTACACATTCATTTTTTTGTAGGCACAGGTAGATTAAGTGATTTGCCCAAAAACACAAAATGTTGAGTCCATGCCAAGACACAAACCTGGATCCCCAGGTCCAAAGTGGGCAACTCTGTCCGTTACACCACATCCTTTCCTTCTAGGCAACCCCCATAGCTCTTACAGCTATTCATCAAGGTTTTTGGGCCAGATTAGCACCGGATGTTTGATACCAACCTCTACTATTTCTACTCCAGCAGAATCCTGACCCACTTTTCTGAAAGGATGCCCTCCAACTGATTTTCTGGTTGTCTCAGCCCTGTCCAAGAGATTTCCAGGAAATTCGGATGTTTCCACTCTCCCAAAATTAAAGTTTACATCTTGATTTTTAGGCCTCGCCTAGAGGGCAGTGCGCATGCGGTGCTCTAAGAGAGGGCCCTTGGAATCACTTCAGACTTCCAAGAGCCTTCTGCGTGTGGGTGTGCCTCCTCCCACACATCCCATCCCCACACATCCCATTGGCCTTTACGTGTGGCATTCAATATTTAAAAGCACGCAAAAGGCTCAAGACGGGTGCATGTCCCGCCTTCCCTCAAAACTTTCACTCCCATGGCCTAGGGGTCTCGGGAGCGTGCAGGGTGCTGTTCTGGATCAGAGTTACTCCCAGAACCCGCAGAGGCACGCAATGATGCCCTCTGTTGTGGCTCATGTTACAAATGATTTCACTTTCGCGTCCGCACGACTGAGCTTGTTTAGCTCACGCTCCTCCTTAGACAAGGCGTATGCAATCACTCAGCCTCGTCTTGAGTTTACAATGTTCACCATTGAAAATGTCATGCCTTTGAGGCAAACCCCTGTGCATACTTTATTATTGCTTTTAATAAAACCTGACTCCAGGCGCTGGCGCATCTTCTTTTTGGGTGCTTCCATCCTGTACTATTGTGGCTAGATGAGACGGACATTCAGACTGCCCCGGTTTTAAAAAGCCTGCTGTCATATTTTAGACACAGTGCAATGTGCTGCACTGTGCCCCGCTGACCAGGAGCGCTTCATCTCCTCAAACAAACTAGGAGGGCAAGGCACTATACAAGCGCTGCCATTCTCCTTGTGTTCTCTCTCACTGGACCCCAGCTCGCTCTGGCCAGGGCCAATTCTTTGCCCTCACCCCGCCTCATTGTCCCGCCTGAACTTTCTCTAGGCTCCGATCCTAAGACAGGCAAAAACAGTACGCACTGCCTTCGGCACCAACACAAGAAAAGAGAAAGGAAACAGGCATAGCTCATTTTCTAAAACGTATATCACCGGCAGTGGAACATCAGAGTTAATTAACCACACCGGCAGAACACTGGAACATCAGTAAAAAAAAATGACTTTCATAGTGAAAAGACACTGCCTTCATGGATTAATGTATCCACATCAGAGACCTGAAGACTACAGGTTTGACCTCTACGGGTCCCATCAGGCCTTCATCCTCCCCCAAGTTGATAAAATAAGTATCGTTTTAGCTAGAACCCCTTCCCCCCCCCCCCCCCCCCCCCCCCACAATACAAATCTGTTGCTCTGCCCCAAGAAACCCATGAATGGGTGCTCTCACAAATACAGGTTATGCATTAATGTTACAGCAAAATATGTCGTGTTAATAAAAACGTCATTGAGGAACAATATCTGCCATCATTTCCATTTTTAACAAAACAAAATCTTAAGACTAAAAATATTAGCAAATTTTACAAACAGTACCCGGAAATACCTAAACAATAAAAAAATGTAAGCAAACAAGCACCCTTATTACATCATAGCGCATCTCGAGAAACGAACCAATCAATTGTTCTGTTGTCAAAGAATAGTCAAAAGCGAAAGTTCACCCTAGGAAATACTTTAGGGTATTATTAAATCACCCGTAGTGCTTCATGGCATGGGCCACGACTACACGGAACTCCTTTTACCTATGTTGGAAGATAAAAAGTCGAGTAGACGTTATTGAGTTTTGGTTTTCTATCCACCACCAACCACTTCACTTATTGCGCTACTTTCCTAAATTTAACATATTCTTTTCGTATTGTTTAATGGTTACAAGGGGGTGCGTTGTTGCTAATTAGGCATTGTTTTGTTGATTTTCCTGCCTTGATAAAGTTGCAGGGGTTTGTAATATATGTAACAATTTTAGACATCTGTTTCATTTTCAAACTATTTTTACAAAAATGATATAATCGGAGAGGGTGGCTACATTTCGCAAATGAGCACATATGTAAACCATAAGCAGACGTTTTTCATGGCAAAACAAACCAGTGAACTGTTGTGTTGCTGCCAAAGCTGCCGTCTTTGGAAATGCTCAACCAGGTTCAAGTCCCAGTGTTGTCTCAGCATCCTGTAATTCTAGGAAAATCAGTTAATCTCCCTCTGACAAAAAAATAGAATGCGAGCTTGTAGAATGTAATCCGCTACAATGCATTTGGTTCGAGTTTGCGTTATATAAACCCATAAAAAAATAAAAACACTACTTAAACCCTCTATTTATATCAAAAAGGTAAGTCCTCGGGTGCAGAGTGGAATTTTTGGCATTTTTAGGTGTAATAAGTCACCTTTTTGCCAGTTTGATTCTAAAATCCACAGCTAAACGGCCTATGCTCTGGGAGACCAGAGGTCCCAAACCCCTCATTCGCATTTTTGTGTGCTTTCTTTTGTTTTTAGGTCGACAGGCTGAAGAATATATATGAAAAAACACACAAAAATATTAATCTATTAAAATGTAGGGCTACATGGCTGAAAGTGTTGTATCAGCCAATTTCCTGCATGGCTGAATACTTTTAAGGTCCCAAATGCGAGACCGATTGCATTGCAAATGCTTGTTCTTTTTTAGGCAAGAAGGAATGCACTTCAGCAAATGTGCTGTGCGTTTTGTTGTGTCTTGCAATCTCCAGCAGATTCTTTTGTAAATTAGATTAAAAAATAGGATCGAATTTAGCAGGACTTCTTGGATGGCAATAGGATGGAGTTCGACTGTGGAAATGGCAGTCTGCAGTCAGACAATCAGCCGAGAGGGTTGACCTCAAGAGGCTGATCTGATCTCCACCCAGCGTTGAAAAGAACATTGTTCCCTTACCCTTTTCAGCACAACTCTCTTTGGTCCCCACAGAGATTAGGAGATCAAGAGAATTTGCACAAAGACAGATTGTACACTCTGAGGTCTTGAACAAAGAAGACATCCCTGCTTTTACAGGATTCCTCAGAGAGTCAGGTCAGTCAGTGTTTTAGACAGACAGCTATTTTAACAAAAAATACACAGAAAGAGAGCCTCCCTCCCCCACTGGATCTCACCATTACCATGAAGAAGGTCTCATATACACCGCATTATACTCTAAGGACAGAGACAGAAACACGTTCCTGCACTATTCTAGCTCCCACCAGAAACATTAAAGGGACTGTTTTCCATGCAATCAGTTTCTATGCATCCGTAGAAATAGCTACAAAAAGAGAAGTACTTTAGGAATGCCACACCATTGTTGAACAAGTTAAGAGAACAACAATACCCATACAAGCTGTTAAAAAGAGTCATTGATGGTGTTTGCCAAGAGAATGTCTACATCAGGGGTCTCCAACCTTTTCTGTGCTAAGAACTACTTCTGGTTACGAAAAAGCATGTTGAGCTGCCCCCTACTATCTGTGTGTTTAACAAGGATACATAAAGTCCAAGTAACTTAACAACAGTTGCTAGAATATCCCAGACCTGCTTCAGTGAGCATACGACATTAATGTTGTATGAGCTCTATAGCAAATGTTAACTTCAGAGGTCCCCAGCCTTAGATGTATCCCTTTTTATGAATCACACTGAGAGGTATGAGTATAACTTAGATATGCGGTTTCATTGTCATGCATTACATAGGAGAACACTGCCCTCATTTTGTGAGTTCGGGCACTAAGGACCATTGGCAATTATACATTTAGCAAGGCCCATGTAGACTTCATAGATATATACAAGTAAACGCATCTTGGCAGTGACCGGCACGCTATACAACAGCCAGACATTAATGACATATATTGATATATCAAGAGATTGCTTTAGGAAGCTATAGGCACTCTTTAAAAAGGAAGAAATAAAAGAAGAAAGACAGAAATAAGGTAATGGAAAATGGAATAGAAAAGAAGAGGAAGAAAGCAAGAGAAAGGAAGTAGAGAAAGAAATGAAAAGGAAGTAGAGGATGAATGTAAGGAAAGGTGAGGAAGAGGAACAAAGCTAGAGACAATGGGAAAAAATAGAAAATGAGAGCAAGTAGAGTAGAAGTCGAGAAGCAAAGAGAAGAAGAAAAAAGTTGAACAAGAAAAACATAAGGCAAAAGAAAGAACAACAGGAAAGGAAGATAAGGAGATAAAGAAAGAGGGAATGAAAGAAGGGAAGACAGTAACAAAGGAAAGGCGGAGAAAAAAGGGAGAGAAGTAAACAAAAGTAGAAAACAACCAAAAAATATGAGACAAGAAATTGATTAAGACTAGAAGAAAAAAGAGACAAAGAAGAGAAGTCGAGAAAGAAAGAAGAAAGAAAGAGAAAGTGGTGGAAAATAAGAACAAAAAATTGAGATAGGAGAGCAAAACAAAGTAGAAGAAACAACAAGGAACAAAGGAAACATAAAAAGATGGACAGAAGAAAAGGAGAAAAAGATAGCAAAGTAGCAAAAGCAGAAAGAAGTAAAAACCGTTTGTTTAAAAAGTTACATTTTGACAGGTGTGATCTTCTGAAATTTAATGAAGGGTGACGTATTTAACACATCTGATAATTATAGGATTCTTTAAATAACTATCAACTTTTCATTCCCAGCCTTGCATAAACCAGAACTTACTCACGAGTTAGAATTTACCGACCAACTCGTAATCAGGGCCTTGGAGATTGCAAACTATAGTACCCGGACTGCTGTGTACTGTCATATGTCTGTGTATATTGGTAAGACAGGTCAGGATATAAAGAAAAGCATTGAGCAACACAAATCAAGAATTAGGTCGTCACTTCCTAGACAACAATTATACAGCATCGGGTCTAAAATGGACTATCCTTGGACCTGTACCCACCAGCAAGGGGGAAGAGGTACGTACCCCACTTAAGAGGCACACATGACCTTGAGAGTACTAACGGAACTGATCTAGATGACTGACTTCAGAAATATATTTGCTGAAGAGTAGTGGCATGGTATCCCAATGTTCAAGACTACAAGTCCCAGACTGCCCTTTGTCATGCTAGACCCATGCAGCCAGTGTTTAATTCAATGACTTAAGGATATTGTTTATACCGCCAGGATCTGTAACTGGCGCACAGGAGTTTTACTTGACAAAACCAAAGGAAACCGCTAATTAGAACCATGAAGTAAATGCTGTAATTTCACATATTGCAATCACCGTGGAGTGGAGGAGTGTTACAACAGCAGATTACCTGTGGTGATCCAGCGACTACAACTCCTAGAAATCCTGTGACGATGCGTCAGTAACGTCAAAAAATGGCCCCATTGAACCGAGTGGAAACCTCCAGGGCACCGAAGATCTACGCTTGCCACCGAATACAACAAGCCCCCTAAAGAAATCGTTGAGCAAGGAATTTCTAGCGACTGGCTTTGTTGATTTAGGCCTACTGGAGGGTACAGCATCCAGGAAAACAGACACCACGGGGCTTAAATTACAAGCCCCTTGCGCCACCGTACCCCACTTTTTCCCATATTAAAAATGATGCACCGGGCACAGTGTCTGTCAAGAGGCAAGATTGGGCTCAATATGAACATCACTCAGAAAAAGAAAAGTGAAGGCAAGCCCGTCTGCGCCTGTCCACGACCCAGAGGCGACTGGGACTGGGAACCCTGCCGGCCCTGTTCAACATGTACATAAGGTAATGGCCTATGATAGGTAGACGCTATGGGGCCTGGGCCGCCGTCCTAAGTGCAATAATAGGCTAGACCTAGGGTCGCACAGAGGCCCGATGCGGTGCCTGGACTGCCACTGGGAAGTTGCTGCCCTGTCTCTAACGGGATGCTCTCTTTCTCACAGTCATGAGAAGGTTGGTCCGCAACAGGCCCATCGGCCTTCAAATCAAAAATTCTTTAAAGCTTCATTATTAAACTGCCGATCATTAAATAAAAATGACCTGCATATTTACGACATGTTAGAGGAATCTCTTCCTGACATCCTCTTTTTAACAGAAACTTGGTTGATGGATACTAGCAAACAGCACTCCCCCAGGGTTACTCGATCCTTAGGAAAGATCGTGAAGGGACTAGAGGAGGGGGAATAGCTATCATCAGCAAAACTGCTATAGCGACCTCCTGTATCCCTCTAGAAGGAATTGTTGACGCAGAATGCCTCTGCTTCCTGGCTACTCTGTCTCCTCATCAATGTCTAGCATGAGTGTTAGTGTATAGACCCCCTGGGCCTACAGGGGCCTTTTTGAAGTCCCTATGTGAGGCTATTGCACCGGTGGCCTCTAGGTTTCAACACTATTTGGTACTGGGCGATTTTAATGTACACATGTATAAACAGGAAATTTCGGAGTCTATCCTACTGTGTGAAGTCCTGGAGGCGCTTAATCTTACCCCGCAGGTCTATAGCCCTACCCACATTAGAGGTCACACTCTCGACCAAATATTCGCAAATTGTACTATTTTGACAGAAACGCCCCTTCCACTCCCCTGGCCCGATCACTATTGGTGGGCTTCAAATTATTAAAAATGACTAAGGCGCCTTCTGCTCTGGTTAAGCGACCAGCCTGCACCTGCATATCTTTCAATAAGATCCCCCGTACTGCCTTTAAACACAAATTGGAGCTTCACCCGTTACCTTTATCGGGTGATGTTGATGAGAATGCTGAGGCCCTTGGAAATTGGATTGCACAAGCAACTACGACCCTTGCGCCGCCGACACTGAGCCTCTCCAAAACCACTAGATGCTCAGCCCCTTGGTTTAATGACGCCTTGCGCCAATGCCGTAAGGACTGCAAGCATCCAGAGCTTGTGTGGAGGAGAGACTTTGATACAAAGGATAAAAAAACTATAAAGAGGCCATCAGACTCTATTACAAAGAAATTCAGTCAGCCAAAAAGAGCTTTTTTGCATCCAAGATTTAGTCCACAGGAAACCAGGCCAAAGAAATCTTTAAAATAGTTAAAAGTTTTTCCGACCGAAGGCCCTGACGAGGGCTCCCCCCCCTTCCCTGAATTGGACTAATAAATTTGCTAACTTTTTTACTCCAAGATAATAACCATTCAATCCTCTTATGACTCCCCTGAGGTAACCAATCCTATAGCCTCCTTACGGATTGTCCCTCAGTATGACAAAGATAAGTCCCCCCTTCTTTCCTTTCCCCCCCTGTCTCTCGAGGCTTCCCTGACAATCATGAAGGGCCTGAAATCAGGGTCGCCGAGCGATCCGTGTCTGGCGATATTCCTGGCAGAGATGGCTGAGTTTCTGAATCCTACAGCTAATAGGATAATGAACATGTCACTCATGTGCGGCAGGGTCCCGGCCGCCTGGAAGTGTGCTAAAATCATCCCTCTATTAAAAAAACCAACAGCTGATCCTACCATGCTCACCAATTACAGACCCATTTCTCTGCTGCCCTTTTTTGCCCAAACTATTGAGAAACATTTCCACTCAGTTATTTATAATTTTGCAGAAACTAAGAATCTCTTCCATTCTAGCCAATCTGGCTTCCCTCAGAACCTTAGTACGGAGACAGCACTGCTGGAGATTTCGGATTCTGTTAAGGAGACACTCGATAAAGGTGGCAAGACAGTACTGGTCCTACTTGATCTTTCGGCAGCTTTCGACACCGTGCCCCATGACCGCCTCTTTCGGAGACTGCAGGAGCGTGGGTATGGGGGCACGGTGTTGAAGTGGATGTCCTCCTTTTTGGGTGTCAAGGTATCAGGAGGTGTGGTCACCCCCTTTCTCAGCGGGACTACCTCCTGTTGAGCTGGGAGTGCCTCAGGGATCCATCTTGAGCCCTGTTCTCTTTAATCTATATATGGCCCCTCTGGCCATACTGTTGGAAGCTGGTTAGGCCGTAATTTATATCTTATGCCGACGATACCCAGCTGCTGTTTACTTGCAAAAAGAATGAGGCGTTCAATGGGGAAAAAATTAATAAATGCCTGAGAGACGTTTTCGCTTGGTTCCTATTGAACCATCTTAAATGCAAGCCTGAAATCATCTTCTTCGGCTCCCCGCCCCTGGATGCCTGAAAGCAATGGTGGCCCCCTGATATGTCCCCTCCTCAAACTCCAGTTAAGACGGTAAAAAACTTAGGAGTAAAGCTGGATGAGACATTATCCATGAAGTCACAAGTACAATCAGTTGTAGGCACCTGTTTTGGCCTCCTGAAGATGCTTCTCAGGTTTCTGTTCCTATTACCTATTTCTAATAGGAAGACAGTTATACAGGCTCTTATTACTTCTAGGCTCTACTATGCCAACAGCCTTTATTTGGGTCTCTCGGAGTGTCTGCTCAACAGATTGCAAGTTGTGCAGAACTCGGCAGCAAGGGCAGTTCTCAGCCTTGGGCCCAGAGAGCGGATCTCTCATCATCTGAAGGTAATGTACTGGCTGCCAGTCCGCTGTAGAATTCTCTTTAAAGCTCAGGTTCTGGCTTTCAAAGCTCTGCATGGTATGGGGGCACTCTACACATGTAAAAGAATTTCATTCTACACCCCCGGCAGACCTCTTAGGTCTGCGTCTCAACACCTGGTAGTAACTCCGAAATGTGCCAAAGCCCGTTGTGGGGGTTGCTCTTTTCAGGTCCTGGTGACAAGGTCCTGGAATAGGCTCCCTCTACCGCATCGACAAACAGCAAATGTTCTTGTTTTCAGAAAGAAACTGAAAACATGGCTGTTCCAACAAGCAGGCTGTCCATCCCACTTGTAGGAGCCTTGTCTCTCTCTCACTGACTGTGTTTCTGCATCTTTTCTCTGTCTCAGCGCCGGGACACTCTTTGAGTACCTGTGCGCTCTATAAATCCACCTTAACATAACATAACATAACAGGGGCTTATTTACAAGCCCCTTGCGCCGCCGTACCCCACTTTTTCCCATATTAAAAATGACGCATCGGGCACAGGGTCTGTCAAGAGGCAAGATGGGGCTCAATATCAACATCAATCAGAAAAAGAAAAGTGAAGAAACCACTGTTGCAAAAGAAAATGCTATGCTGCAAATATAGTTAACAAAACTTCATGAACTATGGCTAAACCATACTCAAATTAGTATGAGATGTGTGTATAAAACATTGGACACTATTTGTATAATTTACTTTATATTTTATTATTCTGTACGTTAATTGGTGCATGTACGTATTTCTTTAATGACTATAAATGTTGATGTAATGTGCTTAGATGCTCCTTAAAAAATATAAACAAAGTAATGTAATTCTACACATTGTAATGTAATGGTACTTGTATAGCGCACGAATCACATGAGGCATCTCGGCGCTTGTACGAATACCGCTGAGGAACCCTTCATGGCCTTTCACAGCTCCACTTAATTTCTATCAAGAGTTATTCATATTTTGCAAATTCCCTAAATATATGCTCAATTATAACATAAGGCCCTGAGAAAGAACATTTGTTTTCTTGGAAACTTTTAATAAACACTACAACTGAAAAGTGGCTACAAGAGTGCATGACCTTGCAAGTTCCATCTTCAAGGAATGTAGAGGAGACATCATGGTAGTAGGCTTCTGTGTACTTCCTATAATTTTAATTGGAGTATTGTTTACTGTCCTGTTTAGCAAAACAGAATCTGAGCATGACTTAACCCAGTCTCTCTCCATAGAGCATCGTGCACACGAAAGGTATATAAAATGCTGATACTTGGGGTAGGATAAGCCACATAGAGCAGTTGCTGAGGGGATGTGGAAATGCAGAATTCCAACTTGAATATAATTGATTACTTGTATAGGGTATTACCACTCCCAAACGGAGAATCTAGGCACTATTGTGGAGACCACTTACTCAACTCATGGAAGAGGAAGTCTGGAAGGCAACTGCATCAGAGGATAAAAGCATAACATAGTGTATCAGGGGCTGCAAAGATCCACGTCTTGGACTGTTTTCTGAAGGTTGCTTCTGAGTCAATAAATCTTAAAGGACTAAGGAGATGGTTTTGGGCCTTGGTGCACTAGTTCCTAGTCTGAAAGGGACCTGCCTAAGTAAGTTGGCATGAGATTATCTCAGGGTTCTGCTCGTAGTGTAGTGAGTAAACCTAGCCAATAGATATTTCAGACCACAGCTTTGTAGGCTCTAAAACTCATTAGGAGAATTTTTTTATTTTTTATTTTTTTGTTTGAGTTTATTGAAGAAAAGGAGAAAGGGAAAGGGGGGGGATAAGGGGGTACAATCATGGATAAGATTCACAGTAGAGGAATAATCAATACACTATAAAACTCTCATAAAAGGCAAATATAACAAGCATGAGGAAATCATGAGCATAACATGTGTGCATAAATGAAAGATACAATATAATAAATAGAACGTGAAATCATAACAGTAAAGGCAATAAGGAAATAAGGACATCATGGAGGTTTGCAAACCTCAACTACACTAGGATCTGGAGAAGCAGGCGCCGGGGCAAGGGAGGAGAAATAAGTTACTAAAGGGAGCCAAAGTAAATCACGTTTAATTGCCAAGGAGATGGGGGTCACAAAATTGGTATCTAGGCGGTGATTAAAGCAAACTGCATTCCACCAGGACTGATAGCTGACATTTGCAGCCTGCTTCCAACATGAAGTAATGATATGAAAAGCCACAGCAATGAAAAGGTCAAGTAATAGAAAGTGACTAGGGGAATGAGGGAGAGTTGGTGACAGGGAACCCAGAAAAACTTGTGGAAGAGAGAAAGGGATTTGAAATAGGAATATCTTTTGTATTTGCCTCCACACTAGTCGCCAGAATTTGAAGATAGGAGGGCACTCAAACAGCATGTGCTTAAGATCTGAACAGGACATGAGCATGACCAGCAAATAGGGGAGGCATCTGGTGAGAAACGGGATAAAGCAGCAGGGGTATACAAAGTTCTGTTATAAATAAAATATAAAGTTTGGGTAGTGTTAACAGCTCTAGAGGTTTTATGGAGTTTAGACCAGATTTTGTCCCAAAGAAGGACAGACCAATCCTGAGAGAGATCCTGTTCCCAAGCAATTTCAATCTTAGACTTTGGTCTATCTGTAGGACATCGGAAAGAATTATAAAGAGCGGAAGCAGAAGGGGAGGTTTCCAATAATACAGATGTAGCCTTATGGTCCGAAGGAATATCAACAGATGGCGATAAGGAGCGAAGATAAGAGAGCAAGACAGGGAGAAGGGTATTATATTGTGACCGAGCCGAATGGGGTAATGAGAAGGAGGACTGAAGATCCCGGAAGGAGACAGGGGTATCCTCCGAGAGTAACTGAGAAATCCAACAAAGTCCCTTATTGTACCACGTCTTCCAAAAGATGGTACGGTCACGGATCTTAAGAAGAGTATTGTTCCATATCGGCTGCTCGTGAAGAGAGCAGCGGGAGGGATAAGACGTGGTTAAGTAGGGTAGAAGAAGGGCGCTAGAATGAGAAATAACAGGAGTGCGAAGACGTATTAAAGAAGATGTGAAGGATAAAAATTCACGAAAAGTAAAAGGGGAGAGAAAGAAAGATTCCATACTCACCCAAACGGGAGGATAATGAGGAAGGTCAGAAGAAAGCCAGCGGGTTGACAGTTTTATAGAAAAAGCGCAATGATATTCTCTAAAATCTGGGAAACGGACGCCTGACTGGGCCTTATCCTTCCGTAAGGTAGTCAAAGCTATCCGAGATCTTTTGCTGTTCCACAGAAATTTCAGCAATAAGGAATCAATTCGCTTAAAGAATGAAGCTGGAATGTGCAGAGGAAGCATGGAAATAGTATAAAGAAGAAGGGGGGACAACATCATTTTTATGGAATTGAGACAACCCCACCAGGACAAAAAGAGTGGATTCCAGCGTTGAATGGCCATATCCATTTTCTTGTGGACATAATCAAAATTAAACTTGAGAGTGTCGGCTAGGAGAGGAGCGAACCAAACACCCAAATATTTAAGTTTAGAGAGTTGCCATGAGAAACCGGTTTGAGAAAAAAGATGGCGTTGGCAGAGAAGATTTAGAGGTAAAATTTCACATTTGTCTGTGTTTAAACGATAACCCGAGACCGCGGAGAAGGAAGAAACCTGCTGAAGAAAGGAAGGAATGGAAGTAAGAGGATCGGAGCAGTAAAAAAGGATATCGTCAGCGTAAACTGAAAGTTTGACCTGCCGAGAACCAAATCTTACTAAAAGTCGTCCAGACGAATTTTAGTAAGGCGAGAACAAAAAGCAAGGGAGATAAGGGACAACCTTGTCTCACTCCCCTGTGTAAAGAGAAATAATCTGAGGTCATCCCGTTAACAAAAATGGAAGCCTGAGGATCAGAGTAGAGTAAGGAGATAATCGATATAAATTTAGGAGAGAAGCCGATCCAACGCAATGCCTGAAACATAAAGTCCCAGCCAATCTTCGCAAAGGCTTTCTCCGCGTCTAAAGAAATAGCCGAGAAAGGAAGAGATAGAGAGGATGCCTTGCTAATGATATTAAGGAAAACACGGGAATTATCGGAAGAGAGACGACCCTTGACAAAACCAGATTGTTCAGGGCCTATGAGGTCAGGAAAGAGAGGATCCATGCGTAACGCTAATATCTTAGCTAGAATTTTATAATCTGTATTGACCAAGGAGATAGGTCTGTAATCCTCTTTGGGGATTAAACATATTAAAGCTTGCTGGAATGAACCACTGGAAGAGCCCGCTGCGAGGAAGGAGTGAAATAAGAGCAAAAGTTTAGAGAGAAGTAGAGAGGCAAAGTGGCTATAAAATTCGATGGTGAAACCATCCGGGCCTGGAGACTTACCGTGCCTTAATTTAGAAACAGCATAAGAAATTTCAGAGAGAGAGATGTCCCGCTCCAGAGAGAGAAAATCAACGTGAGAAGCCGGAGGAGGGGGAAGCGAATGAAAGTAAGAAAGAAGATCGGAGGGCTCTGGGACTAATTCAGGGGTGTAAAGATTATCGTAAAATTTGACGAATTCATTAAGAATGTCTTTATCTTTAAAGTAAGATTCCCCCGAAGTGGTCCTAATGGATTCGATTTTTGTTCGCTCTTTCCTTATCTTTAAGTAGTTGGCTAAAAGTTTCCCCATTTTGTTCTTACCCCCATAATACCTGGAATTACATTTTAACAATATATTAGAGGCAGCATCAGTTGTGAACTTATTGAAGGAAATCTTCGCATCAATAAGTTTTTTAAGGGAATCTTCAGATTTAGAAGAATGATAGGCCAATTCTAAAGTTTTAATTTTAGCTAAGATTTGTTCCGATTTGGCTTCTCGGAGTTTCTTCCGGCGAGAGACAAAATTGATTATAAAACCCCTAGAAGCTGCCTTGAAAGAGTCCCAAACTGAAACAAAAGGGGAGTCAGGGGTATGATTGATGTGAACAAATTCAGTGGCAAAGGCAGTGAATTCAGAACAGAAAGTAGTATCTAAAAGCAAGGCATTGTTGAAACGCCACCTGCCAGAGTGTGGAGAGAATGGAAGTAAGTCGAGTTCCACAAAGACCGAGGCATGGTCAGAGAGAAGGATGGAGCCAATTTCAGAGCGAATGGCGTGTTGGGATAGGGATTTACTAAGGAAGATATGGTCAATGCGGGATTGGGATTGGTGTGGGGGGAGAAGAAACTATATTCTCGAAGAGCAGGATTACACAATCGCCATATGTCTACCAATGCGTTGTTTTGAAGGGTATTAACAAATTGAGAGTGCATCTTTGAAGGGACAAATTTAACACTAGAATGTCGATCGAGGAAGTGATCAACAACTTGATTACAATCTCCCCCAAGAAGTATCTAGTCACCGGGTAGGGAAGAGAGTTTAGTAGAAATAGAGGGCCAAAATAATTTGTCAATCCCAGTAGGTGCATAGACATTAAAAAGGGTAAGAGGGATATTATCTATAAGCAAAGTAACAATAACCCATCGACCATTATCATCACATTCTGAACAGATTGAAGAAACATTTAACTTCTTGTGTAATAAAATGACAACACCATTTTTCTTGGATACAGTAGGAGAGCATATAACATGACCCACCCAACAACGCTTGAGCTTCAGAGCCTCTATCTCAGAGAGATGAGTCTCCTGAATGAGGGCAACATCAGACTTGAGTCGCGTCAAATGGGATATAACCCTCTGCCTTTTAATAGGATTATTCAATCCCTTAACATTCCATGAGGTAACGCGGAATGGAACAGCGATAAACAACAACTAACAGCAACATGCTTGTTAATGCAGAGAAACAAATTGAGGAAAACCTGAGAAAAATGCAGATTTAGTGTCGAAGAAGGGAGGGCAGGGGAAAAGAAGGAAAGAAGAGGGGAAGAAAGGGAGAAGAAAGGAAGAAGTGTATGCGAATAATAGTGACTCTGAGGCAGGGCAAACAGGGAAGGAAGGGATAGGTGAAAGAGTGAACAAAGAGAAGGGGAATCAAGCGGGAAAAGTCCAAGGAGAGAAAAAAGGACAGAAACAGAAACGCACAAGAAGACAGTACAAGTTCAAGACGAACGACTGATAAACATACTTACGAAACGAAAAAAGCCAAAAACGAAGATGGGGTGGTGGCGTCGGGAGACAACGACGCAACATCCAGAGCAGACATCAGACCTCAACTATTATGAATCCAAAGGGCAGCGTATAAAAACAAAATGGCTTATGAGGGCAGGAAGAAGGAGGGAACATCTGTAAAAAACAAAAAGATAGACAAAGGAATGACTGAAACGTGTCAAAGAAGTACAGGAATAAAACAAGACTACATTTGAACAGGTTGAGGAAACAAAAATACAAATGGCTATTGTGAAGGAAAACACTAGGAAATTCACAACATCAGCAATAGTGGAGAGACAACATCATTGCAGCAACAAGTTCCAGGGAGATGCAGCAGGTCTCATCAACCAGGCTTGGATATGTCCATAACATCTGGGCCATGGCGTTGCAAGTATGCTTGTAAGGCTGCAGGATCAGGATCCTCATAGGTGGTTGTTTTATCTTTATATGTAACCTTAAAGAGACAAGGATGTAGAAGTCCATATCTAGCATTCAAGGCCCGAAGCTGGGGTCTCATATCTAAAAATGTCTTCCTCCGGTCTGCAGTGGCCTTTGAGACATCTTGCGAAAGAAAGAGGCGGTGCCCCTCCCACATGATTTGCTTCTTGAGCTTGGCAGCTGAGAGGACCTGCAGGAGGTCAGTGTATTGCAAGAATAACATTATGACACCTCTGGGCTTACTGGCAACTTTAGGACCAAGGCGATGGGCTCTTTGGATGTTGATGGAAGTTAAAGCTGGAGTGTCTAGGATCTTGGCCAGAAAGGACTGAAAGAAGACAGTAGGGTTTGACCCCTCCGTAAGTTCCGGAAGTCCGTATAAGCGTAGGTTGTTCCTACGATTTCTATTTTACAAGTCTTCTGTTTGATGCTTAAGCAGGTGTATCTCCGCCTCCAGTGATGGGATGTGAGAACAGGAGGACTGCAGGGATTCTGTGGAAAGTTCCAAAAGTGAACACGTGAATCCAGGGATGACCATTTTTCCTGCATAGCCTGCATATTTTTAGTGGTAGCTTCCATGAAAGGTTTGAATGCACGAAGTTCTTCCAAGATAAGATCCATGGAAGAGGATGAAGAAGTGCTACCTGGTGACGGTGGATCTTTCTTCAGGCGCTTAGAGGAAGCCAAGGACGACGTCAGCTTACCCTTGTTACGTGCTTTCGGAATAGCTCCACGTGTTATAGCCGATTTTGACGCCATGGTGTCGTCCATCTCAGGAAGAGGAGAATCCGAATCTGAGCCAACAGGCAACTTGGAAGTGGCGGCCAGCAGTGAATCACGGGGTTCCCCCTTGAAGAGACAAGAAGTCAATCAGTGAGGAACAGGACGTCAGTGAGGTCATAGTAGGAATCAGAAATGAAGTAAAGTCACAAAAGTGTGGGAGGGGACACGTTGGTATCCCTAAAAAACAGTCTTAGAAGGAATAAAATCTGCAGCAATACAAAGATGTCAGACCAACCAAAAGAAGAGAGAATATAGGTAACTGGATATCAGGCCACACATAAGTTCAGCAAACGCAAAGCAGGCAACATAGCCGAGCCCAAAAATATATTTAAACAGTCCCGAGGGGAAATACGCAGAATGGGTGGATCAATACTTGGAGGAAGCATATCAATCGGTTTATTAAATGATTAATCCATTCGCATGACTGGAGACAACATGTGAGACCATCTAATTAGCTCCTGCCAGAGAAACACAAACTGAGCACTGAAGGAAACACAGGTAAATGTCTTGAAGCATCAGTGTGACAAAGCAAGGTGCAGGAACATTAGTTCAGGAAGGTAGAAGCACCACCATGCATTATATCCTGGCCAGAGTTGGAGCAGGGAGTTTATATAGAAGGAGGCTTTCCTTTTATTTTCTCAGTACAGGATGCTCAAGTATGGTCCTACTGCTACTTGGATTGGACAATCCCTTTGTAGGTTCTTGATTGCTTTCGACTGACACTTTCTTCTGGGTGTAGTGCACGGTGTGTGGAATTAACACCCCTAGAACTCTAGCAAAATATGTCCTGGGCCCTGGTAGTCTCAGCAACCAACTGAGGCAGTCTTGAAAGGGTGACATGCATTTGTTCTCCACCTATTGTCCACTTCAAATTCTGCAGGTCATTTACAATCAGATAGTTTACTGGCAGGGCTGGACTGACATTCTGGCCTAGTCGAAATTTAATTACACTTGCTAGACTTCATGTGATTTTAGCATTTCCTGTTGCACTTTAAGGGAAATGCCAAGACTATGAAATGGTGACCATAACTGTAAAAATTCCTGTCACAGTGCATGAAAAACGTGGTAATGCCCAAAAATAGTGCCAAAACCCATGAGAGGGCTCACCTGCTGGGCGGAGATGTGTTGAAAGGAATATGCGCCAGAAAGAAGAATGTGCCGAGACTTCACCGCCGGCCGCCGTGAGGAAACGCGGCCGGCGCATAAAATGGCAGGCGCTACCGGGAGAGCCAAGAGTGACGGGCGGCTCGTAAAATAATAAGCGGAACCGAGAAACACTGAGGGCGCCTGGCTCACCTCATGTTCCGGTCCAGGTAGGCGTCTTCTTGCATGTGTAACAGCCTCCACAATGCTTCAAAAGAACTGGTGAATACGAGGTCCGAGCTGGAGCTCCGGGATCATACCGCCATCCTGGCCGGCGCCGAAGCCACGCCCCCATTAGGAGAATTTTGAACAGCACCCCTTTGTGTACTGGCAACCGGTGTAGTGCTTTCAGAGTTGCTGAGGCAGATGATCTACTGGGAAGTTTCAAAAACTAATCTGGTGGCTGCATGCTGAAGATCCAGCATACAGACTATTATGAACCCTAATGTACCCCAATATAGGCCTAGGTAGCTATGCAACCTTCTTTTACCTACATTTGTCCTACCTTGCTCTGCATAATGGTTCTTGCTCTGACCTTTTACCCAGTTATGTGAGGAATAAAATGTCCATCAGTTTCTTGGAAACTAGCCTAATTTATTATGCATGAGGATTCTTAGAAAAGTCCCTGCACATGAGGTACGTAACAGCATGAACTTATTCTATGTAAAATGTCATGCTCTTCTTCATCCTAGGGCGAATGAACTACTTTGCATAATCACAGGAATTGTTCTACGCTAAATTGCATAATCATACTCACAACACATCGATTATGTAAGGAACCCTAAGGCTATCTTTATGGTATAAAAGACCTATACCAACACTAGATATAAAGAGGAGAAGCTTCACGTTGACACTAGACGTTGAGGTACCGGCCAGCAGAAAGCTCCAACACGCAGCGGTCTGACATACCTTGCAGGATGGTGTCCTTTGTTCTCACTCATCAGGTAATGGGGTTTGCTCTTTCCTAGAGGATTCTTCGCTTTACACCCACATACATGCTGGGTACACTTAGGTACACTTAGGTAGGGTTTGCATCATAGGAGTACCATTGATTACTGCCATGTATCAATATGCCTGCATATATTTACTGTTTTAGCACCATGGTAGCATTCTACCTTTTATTAACTCTGCCAATGCTTGTAATCTTATACATCTGTTTCTGTCTAATGATTGTCGCCACAAACATACTATTTTATACTAGAATGATGCTGGTTCAATAAATGCCTATTAAAAACGTCCCCATCGTTTATCCTGTGTATATCTCTGAGACCTAGTGAGTACAAGTGACAGAGCGAAAAGCACTGAACTGTTTCCACGATCATCCCTGAAGAATCAATGGTTGCCATGTTCAATAGTTGCCATAAACTATTCTCTCCTTGGTAAGGTTAGGGGGATTATAGTGGCACTGTGAGCTAGCTAGTCTAAAGGCTAACATATCCTTGGGGGTTGTTTGGAATCAGTCTGGACACCAATCCCCTAGTTTATGTTGTCTATATGTGCAGATCGTATGTAGTATTATGAACTATCAAAGATCTAATTAAATTGAAACACAGCAACAGCAAGGGCCTGTGGATGGAAAGACAGGATGGTGTCAATTTGTTCTCCCAAATTTCTACCTTCCTCCATAGTGGCAGGAGGAGGGGCTGATTCCGGTCACCATTTGGCTGGGGCAAAGGAATTGGATTTGCCAAGCGGTTGATCTCAGTTTTTTCGGTATTACATTTTAGATGGTTAGCTTGCATCTACTGAATGGCTGCAGTGAGACAGTTTTTGAAATTCAGCTCCGACCCGAAGAATGCTTTATCCAGCAATAATATCAGCTGTGTATCATCTACAGACAAGGTAGTATCTATGCCAAAGGAGGTAATCAGAGAGATAAGAGGGAACATAGACATTTTAAATAAAACCAGGCTTAACAATAAGCTTTAGGGACCTTTGAGATTAATGCTTTTTCTGCAGAAGAAAAAGGCCCCAGCATGACCATTTGTCTACGATCTGTAAGGGGCGATTTCATCCAGGCAAAGGCAAGTCCAGAAACCCCACATCCTTTAATCTGTTGGAGCAAAATGTCATGGGAGATGGTGTCAAATGCAGTGCATAAGTCTAACAAAATCAATGCTGCATTATTCCCTGCATCAAACATCAATTTTAGTGTCAGTTACTTCCAGCAGAGCAGATTCGGGGGAGTGTTTTTGACGAAAACCTGACTACCACAGCTGGAGTACATTTGCATTTTCCAAAAACGCAATTTATTGGCTGTGACCAATTTTTAAATCATTTTGCTCATTGCAAGTAGTAATGGCAGTAGGCGCAAATTGGACAATACATATGGGTCTGCAGAGGCTTTTTTGCATGGGTTTAACCACTGCCAGCTTCCATTCAACTGGCCCCTCTGCTGTGACTGGTGAATTATTCAATCACAGGGTTGACTATGACGACAACACTATGGAGAACCCGGGGGTGCAAGGGTCATTTGGTGATCCTGATTTGCAAGACAGGATGGGCTGACAAGACTGGGCTAGCATAATTTCTTTGAAAGCTGACAAAGTTCCAGTCCCTATTTTCTAGGGATCATCAATCATCACATCATTTATTGAGAATGATGGAGCTGTAAAGTCTCGTTGAATAGCTCTTACCTTTTCCTCAAAGAAAGAGGAAATCTGATTACATAACATTTGGGAGGGCAGGATCTCCCTTGTGAGTGCCTTGGGTTTAAGAAAAGATTCAGGCATGAAGCACAATGGGAAGCTTTAAAACTAATAGAATTATGTTAAACATGGAAATATAATTACATAGGAATTAGGTTAATTGAATAGGAAAGTGAGCTGAAATATGATTGGGGCTTATTTTACCTTTGCCCTAATATGTATGTGTTTATATATATAATATACATAATATATATATGCAGAATAATTTCTATTGGGTAATATAAATTACCCACTGGCAATCACCAGTGGGAAGTTATAATTAGGACCACGTTTCCATAGGAAAAGCATTTTTTGTTTTTATAATACCTTTGGCGCTGTTTGATGAATCTTGACTAAACTTTCTAAAAAAATATATGCTCTTCCACCTCAGCTCCTTCCTGGAAAGTTTAGGGACGGTTCATCAAGCGAAGGCCCAGAAAAAGAGGGGGGGTTCCAAATTAGACATACAGTTTTGATTAGTAATTTTAGACACACCGACAGCCCAAACAGCTGATCAGATTAAAACCAAAAATTTGATAAAGACAGATCTTGGTCCAGAAAGAGTGCTTTTAGTGATTTGGTGTAGATCCGTTCTGCAGTATTTGAGCAATTAATACTCAAAAACATTGTTTATATCATGCTGCGGAGGATCCGTGGATCTGAAAGGTCTCTTGGGGAGAACTGATTGACGGCCATACCACAATGCTGTGGTGACAACCATCTTGGGACTCTGGACTTGGCTGTCCAAGTCCTACCAAATGTTCTTTTTTTCATTTTGCCACAAATTCCTGGAGGATTTGCAAATCCTTGGTAAAACAAAAAGCAAAAAAACATGGGTCTCCTGTGCGATAATGCCCTCTGTGGTGGACCAGGGCCTGGGGGGTTGGGGTGGGGGTGATTTTATAATTTAGGAGGAGGTGAGCACATGACCCACCCCCTTCCAAAGCCTCTAAGAGGTTCCGGGGACCCTATCTCCTGGGGGCCATCATTTTAAAGAAGGGTAGGGGGCCACAGGGCCCTCCTCCAAGAGCCTGCAAAGGCCCTGGTAACCTCTTCCCCCGAGCCCAATCAATAAATAAGGGGAGGGGGACACATTTCCCCATCCCTAGCCTTAAATGCCCCAGGGACTCCATCCCCTGAGATAGAACTAAACTTCAAAGGGAGGGTGGCCACGCAGCCTCCCTGCCTAAACCTCATAAGGCAACGGGTACCCCATACCCTGGGGCCGGCTCACAGACTGTGTCCTTTGGAGCCCACCCTGGGACACAGTAGTTTCACTGCCTAACATGTTCACTCCCACCTGGCTGGAGCATTTTTAAATCTCCAGCCAGGTGAGAGCAACATTGCCTTCTCTGCATTCAGGACCGCAGGCAGGGAAGTCAAGTCCTCTCGGCGGTAGATTTAAAAATACTTCAGTCGGGTAAGAGCAGACCTCTGTTTCCCTGCACGCACTCCTGCTTTACATATGATAACATAATGTTAGTTCCCACATAGTGCATTGTTCATGACATCTACTGTGGCATCCTTGATAATGTCACTGCAACATTTGCAATGAAATTCTTGACAAGAAAGCTGTGCATGGCGAGAGCATGAGTTATAGTTACCATAGAGCACAAGTTATAGTTACCAAAGATAACTATAAGTGGTGAATTTCAGTGGTTTTGTACATTTATAAAGATTAATTGTCACTGAAATTCTCACCTAACTATGACGGTACTTTAACCTTTGTTTTTTTCAGTGAATATAGATATATATATTTTTTTGGACTGAGGAGTATACAATATTTACAATATTTGTATTTACATTATGTGTAAACAAATATTGTGTAATCGTACAGCATAAAATGCTGATGTGTGTCTACTGCTGTAGTGTATTGGGACTGGGCTCTATTTTATCGCCTTCATATAAGTAATTTTCCAACAGTGGTTGTCTGACTCCTAACATTTGTATCCATTGAAGCATAACTCCATGGGAATGGGGGGGAGACACCTGCCATTGTTCCCCTTTTCTCCCAGACTGCAGCTGCCCGTACAGGTAAGAGTGGTGGGGCCGGGCGGGTGGGGAGGGGGTTGATTTTGACTGTGGCAGCGAGAGGAAATTAATTATTTATTTAATGTTCCCTCGTAGTTGTCTGTCAAATCCCCGGCCCCAACCCGACCCTACCACTCTTAGCTGCACGGGCCGCTCCTGCTCACAGAAGGTTGCAGTTTCCTTTTAAGACTAGGAAATATGCCAGGGGTGACCATCAATAACTTGGGGTAACACAGCAGGCCAGTTCTACCAATGTAGAGGTGGGATTGCTCCTACTGTCCCTACAGCATCCTAGCAACCAGAACAATGATGGATTCCTGCACTTTCTATCTCACAGTGCCCCAGTGGGAGAGAGGGTCCATGTTTGCTCTCCCGACTAGGAAGAAATTACAAACCCTGCTGACCCCTTCCAACCTGTAGGTTGTGACTGAGGTCACTACCTCCACTTCATTTAGTTCTCTCCAGAAATGACATCCTACTCTGTTTTCGCTCTGCAAACCATATTTTGCTCTTTCAATAAGAAGGGCAACCCTTTTAATGAAGAATATGGTGGAAGATTAAGCACCCCTTTAGCATCATGAGGAAGGACTATACTCAATACTCATTTTAGACCTCAGTGGTCTCAACAAGTTCACCTAAAACCGAAATTCACAATGATCATTGTAAAATCCATTGCCCTCTAACTCAATCCTGGAGATTCCCTGCTCACCAAAAACTAAAAGCTGATCAAAAAGAAAAATCGCAGATGCCTTTGTTTCAAGGTGGGAGAGTCTATCTACCAGTTCTAGGCTCTACCCTTCAAGTTAAAGTCTGCTCCAAGGGAGTTTAAAAATTACACTGCAGTCGCAGCAGCACATAATTGGCACCAGGGCATGCATGTTTTTGTTGCATGGATAACTGGTTTCAAAATGCCCTCTCCACTAAAGGAAGTGACCAACACCTGCAGGCAGCAAATAACCATTTACATGCACTAGGCGTCTCAGTAAACTAGGAGAAATCGCCCCTGATTACTCAGACAAAATATAGCTTTTTTGGGGTGAATCTGTTCTGCGTTAGCACAGAATGATTCCATCAATGGTGCCTTTCATTTCAAAACAAAATCCTGGAAACCATGTGGGAGTGTTCTCCTCCAGGCAGGACAATTGCCTTTCTCATAGGCTTGAGGCCCTATTGCATTTTCCTGATCCCACATGGTCATGTGTCCTTATGCCCGGTGTAGGAGGGTGTTCAACATCAGTGGCCTTAGATTTCGGATCGTTGGGAACACAAGATCACAGTCTTGGTCGAGTGACTTTTGACAGCTGCCCCTGTAGGCAGTCTCTCTCTGTGTTCCCTCTAATGTGGACGCTCTCTCAGCCTCCACTCATGCTACGCATAGAAGCTAGGGGTGGGCGTAGTGTGCGTAGTGGGGCTACGCGAAACTTTGTGAAGTGGGCAGGAAGCTACGCCCTGCCACACACTTCACGTAGCCCCACTACGCACCGCCCGCCTCCCTCCCGCCCTCTTCTACATGCCTAATTTGATTTAAAAAATAGTGTTAAAGTAAATTAAAAGCACTTACCTGATATGCGGCTTCCCGGGGCATGCGCATTTGGATGGAAGAAGTTGAAGCGAAACAGAAAAGGGTGCCCCAGGATGCCGCATATCAAGTGCTTTTAATTTACTTTTACACTATTTTTTAAATACAATTAGGCATGTAGAGGAGGGCGGGAGGGAGGCGGGTGGCCGGCAACTTCGCTCCGTCCCCGGAGTGTTGCCTACTATGCCTACTTTGCGAATCGCAAAGTAGGCAACACTACGTGCACTCCGTGGACAGAGCAAAGCACTGCACTTAGGGTTAATAGAAACATGAACTCTCAATTACCGCATAGGCTCAACTATACAGTAGCCGTGCATTTTTGAGAAACTTGTTTGTTCTTACTGCTGGTTAAAACAGTGTCATGGCTGACACGATCTATTAACGAAGAGAACACAAGCAGAATGATTATTTTTCTGAAGGAAACAAACTAACTTCTAACAGTGACTAAATGCTGAGTAAAGAAATGTAATACGAAAGGGGAATTTTACCTATGCCTCTTCTACTGATTGAAAAAACAATTAATGCATAAAGAAGGGTAAACCACCGTTTATTAGTTCACCCTGACACTTGATTTATGTCATTTACTTTTTGTTGAATTATAAAACATTAAACATTTCAAGCCAGAGAAAGATCATCATCAACTTCACATTATACCATACATCATTGTTGAAAAAGAAAAACAATATACAATTAATGTGTGAGGAATAAACATACAATACAAATGTGCTCTCAAAAAACAAATCAATATGAACATATCATTAAGTTGCCAAAGGACAGTACATAAGAACTGCGATTGACACATAAATTAATTTCCCAGGGGGTAAGCCTTATTTGATACCACCCAACATTCCTGTTCCAATATTACTAAAGTTGGATATTGTTTAATACAAGGAATGTGACGAATGCCGATGGCACAATTCCTTTAGTGAATAAATAAATGCTGACACGTTTCGAGTCCCACTGTATTAGTCACAGGACTCCCTTCAGGGCAGGATGAGTCCTATCCACAGGAACTTACAAGACCAGAGATTTACTGGTCTTATTAGAATGTCATCAGTTAGCGTGGGTATAAACCTTAAATTTTAGGTCTGTCGGTTGTTGTTTTTTCAATCAGTAGCAGAGGCATAGGTAAAATTCCCCTTTCGTATTACTTAAAGGCCCAACCTACCCTCTTTCCCATAGGGCCAAACCCCTCCTTTTCTTTAATTTGAGTAAAGAAATGTGGCATCTTATGACAGAAAGTGCCCTGGAGGCACAATGGGCTATTGCACACATTTTTGTACACCCCATACCATTATGGAATTACAGAAGGGGCCGCAGACACTCTTGTGGTCCCTTCTATAATGTGGATGGATCATGCCGGGGCACCCATTGCTCCTACATAATCCCAGTGGATCATTCGCTCGAGTCCTGCACATTTGCAGCCAGCAGCACCCGCCGCAATGTAATACATAGGCATTGCTACCAGCGTGGTGGCGGTCGCATCCTAATCGCTACTATGGGATAACCGAAAGCATGTCAGGAGGTCCCATTCCCCAAAACGATGGCGAACGGACTGAAGTCCATCTGCCATCGTAATCACCCCCCTGTGTTACTAACAGACAGGCTGTAAAATCTTGTCTAACCTTATAAATTTGGGGAGGATCTTGCTAGAGAAAGAAAATGTACCTGAGAAATGAACCAAATTACATGCGTTTTCAAAAACATTTGATGTTGAACTTTTCAGAAGTGCCTCCAACTGAGTCCATGAAAGGAGGTTGCTTCTCAAGATTATCGGACAAAATTTACCTCACGTCTCAGACTTAAACAACTACCACCGCCTTGCAAAGCAAATTCCACTTCTAATCTTTCAGTGTTCTAAAGTAACTGAAAGGAGACATGCAGCACTCTACAGAACTCTATAGAAATAAAATATAAAATATAATAATGGATTTTGAACTAGGAATCCTCAGCAGATTCATAAGTAGTCTGCCGGTCCTCTTCTTATGGGAGGATTGGTTGCATTTCAAACTAAAATAACTGGCAAAATGCTCCATGGCCAAACTCTTTGCTCTAAAGTAAACTTTGTCTAATGTAGGAAAAGGTTCTCAAGGTGAAAGCACTCTTTCTCTAGAGTTCTACTTTTTCTTTTGTTTTTCCTTGGTTTTACACTTTAATTGAAGGAGACATAGCCATGCGTGTGCAGAGTTGAGGGCAAGCGTGGCAGACGCTGCTGGTGCCCCTGCTGCAAGAAAGGCACAAGAGCTGTCACCAAGTGTGATGCTCCCTCTCAGGTCACATCTACTGTCCACTTCCATTGCACCAATTCCTGGACACCACAAGGTGTATTGTTGAAATAACGACTCTCGTGTCAATTTATGGGTCTCTTCAGGGCATTTGCCATCTGTCCATGAGCCTTTGAAACAAATAAACAAACAAAGTAAAGGGCCCTTAAAATCTTATATCCACTGGAATAACAAGCACTACTGATCATTATTTCCGATGGAAGTCAAAGTCCATGATGGGCTTCCTCTGTACTTCAGTGTTTGATAACTGGGTATTTTTTGTGTATTTGTTTTTTAATCCACTCAGTCACAACTTTGAGTTATGTCTGCACTATTGTCTACTGAATTATGGATTGCCGCTGACTAATGATTACAGAACTAGTCTAAACAGAGTGACTCTTTGATGAATTTGTTTGAATTGCACTGATTGATTTATTCTCATAGGTTTGAAATAGGCGCTACATAGGCACTAAACCTCTTAGATTCAATCTTATGGAACAACTGTGTAATGATCATACAGATCTACAGATGGCAAGTCTAATGAACTTTCTAGATGCCCCTAAGGAATTAGATAACACCGGGAAGCACTCCATTTCACTCCACCATCAGTGTGAAGAGATCCACAGTACATGTAAATCTCTCACCTAAACCAGCATGGACGATGGCTTTGATCTCTCTGTTCCCATTTTCTGATGGTCAAAGCCCTTGTAAGAGAAGTCATCTACAGAGTATTAGGTCAGTGCGTAAGATTCTTTACAAATTGGGTGGATATATGTGAAGTAATTTACCTAGATGAGGTTGAGCAATGTAGTGCAGGCATGAACAAGCATGTCTTACATAAACAAGAATAACTAAAAAGCAGGATATATTTACATCTTTACAAAAACTCTGCGCGTCATGGCCATAGGTCGAGGTAGGTGTGATTGGGCTTGGTCAGGGTGGGGTCAGAAGGGGTGATTAAGTGTGAGAACTTTATATCTCAATAGTATGACTTTTTTAGTGTCCATTGAAATTTGTGAGTGAGTCAATAGCTCTGATCTGACTGGGAAACCCGTTCCTGAGAAATTGCCAAAATATTATGAGAGACCAGAACTGTGATTTGGAACAGGGAGTCTGCCTTAGTGCCAAGGGCTTTTGTGGTATGAAATTAACATAGCTGAGAAATATATGATGAAATATCAACCACAAACATATTGTGGTACACAATTATTGTTAAAACCAGCCACCAACTTTATACACATCGGGCTTCATTACAAAGTCGGGAGAGAACCTCTGCCCGACACGTCTCGGAATCAGGACCGATAAACTTGCGTTCGGCAGTTCCGACCACCAGATTACGATGCGACCGAACACTGTTCGGTCGGATTCCCATTGTTTCTTATAGGACCTTGTGTTACTCCTGACTACCGGCCATAACCCAGACTCCTATAGGGAAATGGGGTGTGTGTGGAAAAGCCTGTACCCTGTAGCAGGCACCCCATGGTGCCTGCCACACAGTGCTGGGTTTTACAGGCGAGTCCTTTAGGTACCCCCTTGGCCATCAAGGGTATGCCACGGGGACTAGGGGTCCCTGCCAGGGGCCCCCAAAGTCACTTTTCGACAGCCTTTCTGTGTCGGACAGGCCGATGCAGAAAAGCTGTTGGAAATCAACATTATAATCCCGAGGACGGAAACGCTGTCCATAGGGGTGTTCAATGCGGTTCTGATCGACATGAATACTCTGCGAGTTGGTTGGAACCGATTTGAAATGACCGTGCTGCAGTGCCGGCTTTTGGGTGGTGCGAGCAGTGTCACCGCACTGGGTGCCAAGGTCAGGGGGGCAGTATTTGTGCTCCGAAATTGGCACCAGTTGCATTTCCGAAAAGCCTGCACTGTTGAACACTATTATCCCTCTTTATTTTCCATGATGTTAATCTTCATACAAATAGAAGAGAGATAATCGTGTTAAACAGATCAGAAGGCACGCTTATGCCTTCCCATGCGCAGTGTTGCCACCACCTTAGGATACAAACTAGCTTTGTTTGGGTCCCAGGGATGTCAATCTGGTACAGTGCAAAAGCACTACCAATGACTGTCCTGGAGTGCTGTGGAGTTTGAGAACGAACGAGGAGTCAGTAGTGTCAAGGTAAGGGCTGCTTCTGTTGCATGTCAGATCCCTAGGTGCCCAACAGGTTTATTAAGGTAAGATTGGTGGTCGAAGTGTCCACTTCTCCTGCTCTGCCACTGTCAGCTGCCCCCGCGTTCTTCCTCTTATTCTTTTTCCTCTCTTTCTGTCTCTCTCTCACAGCTCCTCAATTGCTGAAAACTGTGACTTCAATAAACATCTCTTACCCCCAGTTTCCTCTCCTTTCCTTCATTTGTTCCCCAGTGAAATGGATCCAAAAAAGAAAGAAACACTTTACTTAGTGTTCTGAAGACTGTTTACTCTTGCGATGCTGGTTGAAACACCATCATGTGTGCTTAACCACTGGGATATTACAGGCTCGGCGTTCTAGGCACCTAGCACATGAACACTAAAAATTTGCAAGGTCTTTGTCCGACCTGCTGGCAGCAATATCACTGCATTGGTGGAGTACTGGCCCGGGTATTGGAGAATGAACGTTTTTTAACTTTTGCTAATTGAGAGGTTCCCCGGTTGTATCCTGGTACACTTGTTCTGCGTTTCCTATTACTCGACAGGCACAGCTTTGATTTGTGTTCTCGCGATCCACTGCCATTCGTCACCTGCTTCGTATCCGAGAGGTGCAATCTATGCAGTTAAGGGCGTGGGTTAAAACATTACCTTAAAAACTTTGTTTCGCATGTTGTACCATTTGACCAGTCAGTATTTGAGTGCCTTTCTCCTGAGTTTTCTGCTACAGCATCCAAACATATCATAGGACAATGAACGTATGGCTAAAACAAGGCAGACATAATGCGTTTCCTAATGGTTGTTAGTAGTTTCAGATAAATAACGATTTCATTGTTAATAATTAGAGTACTGCAACAGTTTCAGCCGGACACAGGATCGCTTGGAGGTTTGACTCACTGACATTTTGAGTACACATACCGATTACACTGGAGGCCCTACATTGCCATTTGGTTCAATTCTCCACTACTTTGGAGGCAATGGAATCTGAACCGAGGTATTAAGATACACGTTATCAGCATAAGGCCTATGAACATTAGAGACATTGTCCATCAATGGTGACACTTCAACACAACGTTCACTGTTGGCGTTCCTTTTGGATTTTTTACGCTGGCATCAGCAATTTCTTCACTTTATCCTTGTCCTGAAGAAGCCCTCATGAAGGGTGAAACGCATTGGCTGTTTCCACAAATGTACAAAGGATCTTGCAAATAAAAGACTTGCATCATAAATCAACAAACACCTGCTAAATGAACTCTTTTGTGTGTCCTGTACCATTGTTGAACTTTTGTGTTGACTCTCATTTGCTTTTTTCTTGTACTTATTTGTGGTCATGAGGCAGCTGGCCATTTGCGGTGGGCAATATGAGTGTGCAATACCCTTGTGACTAGCCTAGGTAGTGCAGTTGCCGCTAACCTTGCTGCTTTTGCTTTTGTAGATATTAATAAATATAATTGAAAATGTTTGAATTCTGTAAATATGAAACTGAATTAACCATTACTAAGTATGTTGAATGGTTAACGAACACTTCGGCTACTAATTATACCTTAACAAACCTTCTGTCATGACTATGACACTCAGAAGACCACTAACCATTCCACTTCTCCGGCTCTGCCACTGTCAGATGCCCCCTTCTTTCTTCCTCTTAATCTTCGTCCCTCTCATTCCGTCTTTCTCTCGCAGCTCCTCACTGGTATACAACTGTTACAACGCATTTTTTACCACGCAATACCATAACCACGCATCTTTTACAACGCAAATACTTTTACCACGCATACATTTACAACGCATACTGTTACAACGCAAGTACCTTTACAACGCAGGTACTTTTACAACGTATTTTTAATGAAATGAGTTTATTTGTATTAATATTATTTGTATTATTAGAGTATTATTTAAAAGTAATTTTAATTTTATTTTTATTTGATTTATTATTATTGCTAGTATTAGAGAGTACTAGAGTATTTTATAGTTGTTAAAATATATTCTAATTACTTGTGTATTTTTAAAGTTTTATTATGTAAATAATAATGCAATATATTATTACTAGATTATTATTTGAGTATTTTGTGAAGTTTAATAAATACATTTGTTAAAGTATTTTATATTTATTAGAGATTCTTATTTGATTTTTATTATTCTTACTATATTTAATTTTATTAATAATGTGATTTTTATTGCTTATATTTTTTGGAATACAGAATATATTGACATATTTTAGTAAGTATTTTTATTTTTAAATTATAGTAAAAAATAAATAAATAAATAAATTAAAAATAAAAGGAATTTTCGCAATCTGACCCAGCATTCCAGGCGGACAGGGCCCAACTGGGTACCAGCACCCTGCTAGCCCCGCTTTATGATAAACGAAAACTCAGGTCACTGAAGGGGCCCACTAGGCTCACAGTAGCTACCTGGCATGCAGCCACCGCTGCGCTAGGGTGGAAAGATACAATCACCAAGCTCACTCCACTCTGGGACTCACGTGCTTTAGGCAACCTTCGGACCAGCAAGGGGTTCTCCCGCTGGGACGACATTGGCATTTCGACAGTGGGGGACATGTGGGACCGCGGGGCTATCATTACTTTTGACCGCCTGAAGGAACTCTACGACCTGGGGCCGCATGAAACCTACCGATATGTCCAAATCCGTCACGCGTTACTGGCGGCTGTCCCGGCGGGGTCAACTCCCCCCGAGCCATCCCCGCTAGAGGATCGCCTTTTGACTGACTACATGGTGGAAAAGGCCACCTCCCTTACTTACCGGAAACTCCTTAACAATTCCCCAGACCCACTAGTGCCGCTTAAGGAGAAATGGGAGCAGGATGTGGGCGAGATGGATGAACATGAATGGAACGAGACACTGGCATCCCCTAAGGAAGCGGGCATATCCTCTAGAATGAGACTCATCCAACTCAAAGTTCTGCATAGAACATATTACACCAGGACATTGCTTCACCGCATACAGCGAGCCCCTGACCCCTTCTGCTTGCGGGGCTGTGGGGAGGGGGGCACACTCTTCCATACACTCTGGGACTGCTCAGTTATACAATCCTATTGGCGTCAGGTCTTGCGCACTGTGTCACAGGTGTTGGAGGTCTCAGTGCTCCCTGAACCTCGACGCTGCCTTCTCAATGTGTGGGACCCAACTGACTTGTCCCGGCATGGCCGCCTCTGGGTAACGCTAGGAATGATGATGGCCTAGAGGGATATCGCGCAGCGCTGGGGGGTGTCGGACCCACCGACGGCCTCACAATGGTGTGTAAATATGGACAGGGCCATGGTCACAGAACGGGCAGTGTATTTGAACAGGGCGTGCCCGGCCAAGTGGAACAAAGTGTGGTCCCCATGGAACACGTACCGGGGCGAGATTTGTGATCCACTTCCTGAAGATGACACAATAGACTCAGACGAAGAAGACTGAATGGGCTGGGGGGGCTGAGTGATGCGGGGGGTGCACCGGGAGGGGGCGGGGAGTTGGAGAGGGACGGCTCACACTTTACCTAGCATGAAGGGCAACGTGCTGTTGGCCCTAACTCAGGACTACGCTCACTTCTAACTGGCATTAAGTTTATTATATTGATCGTAATGTTACTTCCCGAAGTTCTGAATGTTTTTTCTTTAGGTATAAAACAGAAAATGAAAACCTCATACACCCAGCATGGTACATTCGCACTTTTCCTTCACAATTTGTTTCTAGATAATTACCGTCACGTCCTCAAGGAATGCAGGCGCAATTGTATTGTAATGATGGTTTCTTCTCTTATTTGGTACTTACTTGGCGGCCGGACCAGTTGGGTTGTAGGCGACAAGCTGTGTAACAACTGTGAAGGCTCAATAAAGGTTTTCAAAAAAAAAAAAAATAGAATTTAAAGTAATCTTTTTTAAAAAAGATATGAGTATCTGGTTTTATAATAGGGTATTTATTTTACTATTTTTTATTTAAATTACTTATGTTTTATTAAATGTATTCCTTTATGAAAAGTATGTATTAATACAAATATTACTAAAATTTTACTTTTTTTTTAATGCAAAATTTTGTTTATTAATTAAATTTATAAAATGTAATAAAATTAGTATATTAATTTATATGTTTATTTAAATTATTAAAAAAATATCTTTTATTTTTTTACTAATTGAAGGAAAGAAATAACATTAATGAAAGTTTTGGTTCCCACGGATTAACATTGTTTTCTATGGGTAAAAGTGTCCTTCTTTTATTTTCATGATAATGGATATGTGTCCCGCGGAACAGAAAAAGAATGAAGAAAAGAAGAAGAAAGAAGAATTAAAGAAGGGAGATGAAACTAGAAAACAAGTAAGGAGATGAAGTAGTTAATTTACAAAAAGATACATTTATTAAAAGATATAATGCATAATTAAATGAACACAATATACAGATGATAACTTTTTATCAATAATTTTATTATTAATCAAAAAATCTTTGAAAAAATGAAGGTATTTTTTACGATTTAATACATATCTTTGTACATTTTTAATATTACAGCAATATTGTAAAAAATTTCAAGTAATATTTTTTATTATTATTAAATAAAGTAGTCCCTTTTTTATCGTTGCAGCATTCTATGACGTAATGACGTAAACGTGAGCATAAGCGGCCATTTTGAAGAGCATCGAAGGAGGAAGCAACTGGAAGCTGATCTGCGTCCAGGTAGGAAACATTTGAAACTTTATTTTAAAGAAATATTGTTAAAAAGGTATACATTTATTGTAAGGGAAGGATAAGAAGAGGTTGCTATAATAGTAAATGATGTTATGTACGTACAAATGCATGTCGCTACTCGTATATCTAGAATATGCCTATGTCGGGTCTGTGGGGAAAAAAGATCGATAACTTTATATCGTTTTGATATAGTTGTATTTCATTTAAAAAAGGTGATAAGTTGTTTATGTTTATGAGTTTTGTTATCGCTTCGAAAGCAATATTTAAAAATGCAATTTTGAATGTATCGATAGATTTTGGAAAAGAAAAGAAAGAGAAAAATGTGGTTAGATAATTGTTGAAAAAACCTTTTTAGAAAGTAAACTTATGTATTTTCATGGTTTTTGGCATATGTATTGCTTTTTGGAGATTGGAGGTTTTGTAGAACACAGAGCTAACAAATTGCGTAGTTTGAAAGGGATTTGTCGGTTTTTCAGATTTTAGGTTAAAGACAAAAATGTTTACGGTTTTAGTTGGATATATTTTGGAGAGAGAATCTTTTTGTCTATTTTTAAAAAACATTCTTTTGTAAAAGGAGAGTTCAGATTCAAATTGGTATTATTTGAAGAAATGATTGTTAACTTTATTGTCTTTTTAATACGTTGTATTGGTAAAAATTTTTAAAGGAATAAACAAGAACATTTTTGTTTTTTAACACATGGAGTGCTATGAGAAAAATGTACTTGTATAAGTGGTGAATGAAAATGCTTTGTATTATTTTTTTAATTTAAAAAAGTATAGTTCTTTTTTTTAAATTTTAAAAAATGTTGTGGTATTCTACATTATGCTAAAAAAGATGGGAAAATAAAAAATATCGAATCTGAAAAATGATGGATTGTTTAAAAATTTGTGAAATCGAAATATTTTGTAATTTTCTACCATATGCCAATGGAGGTGGATGGCTTTTTTTTTGCATTTATTTAAAAATTTCACAAAAACAGTTGACAGATTAGAAAAGATTTCTAAAAATTATGCTTACTCATTTGAAGAAGCTTTTTCAAAACATTTTTTTTTTAAAGTGAAGAGCAGAATAGTTTTACTATTTTTAAAAAATGCATTTTTAAATGAATCAACATTTAGAATTTTTTTTTCTAAAAGTATAGGAAAATTTTTCCTACTTTATTGAAAAATTAAAATCCTTGGAATATTTGGATTTTTGAATTGTTTTGCAACTAAGGGTTTTTTTAAAAGTTGCATAATGGAGTGAAAAAAAAAGAAGAAAATTAAAGGTAAGGAGACCCGACTATTTTTTTGGATAATTTGGAATTTGTAAAAATGTATTTGCCAATTAAATTTAGAGAGGATGTAAATTTGGAGCAAAGCCGGAAAGTAATGTGAAGGGGAAATTTAAAAAGATAGAATGTTAGCTAGATTTTCCAGGTAATCTAGAGCCACGTACAACGTAAACTGTTTTAATAGTGCCAATAGTCTTTCCGACATTTCTTTTGTTTTTTGAGTAATTCGTGAGTTTAGACTACCTGTTAGAGTTTGAGAAATTCTCATTTCCTGAAAACTTTGCTCCTTCTTCAAAGTTTCCAAAAAAGAGTAGAAATTAGGGTGGGGTTTTCCAATTACATGGTTGAAGGAGTTATGCCATCCCTCAATGGCATTATTTGTTTTAGCCTCTCCCTGTAAGCAACTCGAATAACAGTTCCACCACTCCACATAGAAACGTGGCTTCCTCCTGCGACCCGATCTGCTTAGGTGCCCAATCCATGTGTCTTCCATATAATTTAGAATGGGTGCCAATTTTTCCTCATTTGCAATGTAATAATCTGATTCTGTAATGGCAGTGTAGTACTCGTCTACACTTTTGGGAGGGACAAAACAAAGAGCAGTTAATTTTTTTAATTCAACTTGTAGTTTGCTGTCTGACGAGTATTCTGTAACTAGGGGTGTTTTTTGTAGTTTACGCCAGAATGCCTGGGAAAAATGGAAGAAACACCCCTGAATTTGGGTATCCGTGTACGTTTTGGTGATCACATTGATCATGCTCAATTCAAAATCCATAATTATTTTCCTAGAGCTTTGGTTGGTTTTTGATTTAATAACAGACAAAAATTCTGTGTATGTTGCAGAAGTCTTATCAGGCAGCAAACTATATACTAGGGGGATTACACTATTGTTAATTTTAGCATGTATAGTATAAATTTGGGTGAATGGATGGGGCGTGCTTTTAAACGTCCCATCCATCATCCAAATTTCACTACTTTCAAGTTTTAAAAGGTTGCGGGGTGTACTAAAAATTAATATACGTTTTTGAGGGTTTTCATTATCATGCAGAAGGAAAGGTTCATCAGCAAAAGAAATAGTAAGTTCGTGAGGTATAACTATGTCAGAAAAGGTATGAGGTGTATTAGTTTGTGTATTACTTGCCTGCTTTTGACGTTGAATAATTCTTCGCAAATTATGGATGGTAGGCATATTACTAGCTACATGAGTAGGGACATGCTGAGCAACCTCTCTTAAAATGGATCTTGTAGAATCATTGGAGGTGCTTGCAATTACTTTCATTTCGTTCACTGTTTCTCTAACATCAACCTCCATTGCAGAGGCAGAGTGGTTATGGTCAGTTGTTCTTACAATAATATCATCAACCGTAACCGCTCTGCCACTGCAACGGGTTGAAAAGTATTGCACGCACCTCCAATGATTCCTTGGAAAACGTATCCTTTCCTTACAATAAATGTAACCTGCATGATTCAGTAGTCGGTTTCCTTTTCTGGACTTAATATATTTCGCAGTAGGATGAGTAGACATTTTCTGCAAAGAAATAAATTAGGTAATTTAGTTACTTCTTATGTTTTTAAATTTTTTTTAAAAAAAAGAAACAGTTTCTCTACTACAGCACTTTTCTAGAGTTAGAATAGTATGTAATACCCCTACACTATCCAGCACTTTCCCTACTGCAGCACTTTACTGGAGTTAGAATAGTAATTGATTCCCCTACACTATCCAGCACTTTCCCTACTGCAGCACTTTCCTGGAGTTAGAATAGTAATTGATTCCCCTACAGTATCCAGCACTTTCCCTACTGAAGCACTTTCCTGGAGTAAGAATAGTAAGTAATACCCCTACACTATCCAGCACTTTCCCTACTGCAGCACCTACTTGGAGTTAGAATAGTAAGTAATACCCCTACACTATCCAGCACTTTCCCTACTGCAGCACTTTCCTGGAGTAAGAATAGTAATTGATTCCCCTACACTATCCAGCACTTTCCCTACTGCAGCACTTTCCTGGAGTTAGAATAGTAATTAATACCCTTACACCATCCAGCACTTTCCCTACTGCAGCACTTTCCTGGAGTTAGAATAGTAAGTGATTCCCCTATACTATCCAGCACTTTCCCTACTGAAGCACTTTCCTGGAGTTACAATAGTAAGTAATACTCCTACACTATCCAGCACTTTCCCTACTGCAGCACTTACCTGGAGTTAGAATAGTAAGTAATACCCCTACACTATCCAGCACTTTCCCTACTGCAGCACTTACCTGGAGTTAGAATAGTAATTGATTCCCCTACACTATCCAGCACTTTCCCTACTGCAGCACCTACTTGGAGTTAGAATAGTAAGTAATACCCCTACACTATCCAGCACTTTCCCTACTGCAGCACTTTCCTGGAGTAAGAATAGTAATTGATTCACCTACACTATCCAGCACTTTCCCTACTGAAGCACTTTCCTGGAGTTAGAATAGTAAGTAATACCCCTACACTATCCAGCACTTTCCCTACTGCAGCACTTTACTGGAGTTAGAATAGTAATTGATTCCCCTACACTATCCAGCACTTTCCCTACTGAAGCACTTTCCTGGAGTTAGAATAGTAAGTAATACTCCTACACCATCCAGACCTTTCCCTACTGCAGCACTTTACTGGAGTTAGAATAGTAATTGATTCCCCTACACTATCCAGCACTTTCCCTACTGCAGCACTTTCCTGGAGTTAGAATAGTAATTGATTCCCCTACACTATCCAGCACTTTCCCTACTGAAGCACTTTCCTGGAGTAAGAATAGTAAGTAATACCCCTACACTATCCAGCACTTTCCCTACTGCAGCACCTACTTGGAGTTAGAATAGTAAGTAATACCCCTACACTATCCAGCACTTTCCCTACTGCAGCACTTTCCTGGAGTAAGAATAGTAATTGATTCCCCTACACTATCCAGCACTTTCCCTACTGCAGCACTTTCCTGGAGTTAGAATAGTAATTAATACCCTTACACCATCCAGCACTTTCCCTACTGCAGCACTTTCCTGGAGTTAGAATAGTAATTGATTCCCCTATACTATCCAGCACTTTCCCTACTGAAGCACTTTCCTGGAGTTACAATAGTAAGTAATACTCCTACACTATCCAGCACTTTCCCTACTGCAGCACTTACCTGGAGTTAGAATAGTAAGTAATACCCCTACACTATCCAGCACTTTCCCTACTGCAGCACTTACCTGGAGTTAGAATAGTAAGTAATACCCCTACACTATCCAGCACTTTCCCTACTGCAGCACTTTCCTGGAGTTAGAATACTAAGTATTACCCCTTCACCATCCAGCACTTTCCCTACTGCAGCACTTTCCTGGAGTTAGAATAGTAATTGATTCCCCTACACTATCCAGCACTTTCCCTACTGCAGCACTTTTCTGGAGTTAGAATAGTAGGTAATACCCCTACACCATCCAGCACTTTCCCTACTGCAGCACTTTCCTGGAGTTAGAATAGTAATTGATTCACCTACACTATCCAGCACTTTCCCTACTGAAGCACTTTCCTGGAGTTAGAATAGTAATTGATTCCCCTACACTATCCAGCACTTTCCCTACTGAAGCACTTTCCTGGAGTTAGAATAGTAAGTAATACTCCTACACCATCCAGCACTTTCCCTACTGCGGCACTTACCTGGAGTTAGAATAGTAAGTAATACCCTTACACTATCCAGCACTAAAATGTGTTTCACGTGTAATGGTTTTTATTTACCTTAAAGATTGCTGCTTGTATTTGTGGACTACTTTTGATAGCTTGTTTTTCTTTTTGATGGTTTCTTTTGATGTTGAATGTAGTTTTGATGAAAGATTGATTTGAGTTTCTAAAAAAAGGGAAAAAGAAATGTTGATGATTCTTATGTTTTTCGTTCTTTGTTACTACATTTTTTCGTGAAAATTTTACATTGAAAATATATTTATCTTTTTTCTTACTGCTTTACTTTATTTGTGTGTGATAAGAGAATTAACACTTTTACATTATTCAGCATTTACTCTACTGCAGCACTTATCTTGAGTAAGTATACTCATTGATACCCCTACACTATCCAGCACTTTCCCTAATGCAGCACTTTCCTGGAGTAAGAATACTCATTGATACCCCTACACTATCCAGCACTTTCCCTACTGCAGCACTTACCTGGAGTTAGAATAGTAATTGATTCCCCTACACTATCCAGTACTTTCCCTACTGAAGCACTTTCCTGGAGTTAGAATAGTAAGTAATACTCCTACACTATCCAGCACTTTCCCTACTGCAGCACTTACCTGGAGTTAGAATAGTAAGGAATACCCCTACACTATCCAGCACTTTCCCTACTGCAGCACTTTCCTGGAGTTAGAATAGTAAGTAATACCCCTACACTATCCAGCACTTTCCCTACTGCAGCACTTTCCTGGAGTTAGAATAGTAATTGATTCCCCTACACTATCCAGCACTTTCCCTACTGAAGCACTTTCCTGGAGTTTGAATAGTAAGTAATACCCCTACACTATCCAGCACTTTCCCTACTGCAGCACTTTACTGGAGTTAGAATAGTAATTGATTCCCCTACACTATCCAGCACTTTCCCTACTGAAGCACTTTCCTGGAGTTAGAATAGTAATTGATTCCCCTACACTATCCAGCACTTTCCCTACTGCAGCACTTACCTGGAGTTAGAATAGTAAGTAATACCCCTACACTATCCAGCACTAAAATGTGTTTCACGTGTAATGGTATTTATTTACCTTAAAGATTGCTGCTTGTTTTTGTGGATTACTTTTGATAGCTTGTTTTTCTATTTGATGGTTTCTTTTGATGTTGAATGTAGTTTTGATGAAAGATTGATTTGAGTTTCTAAAAAAAAGGAAAAAGAAATGTAAATGATTCTTATGTTTTTCGTTCTTTGTTACTACATTTTTTAGTGAAAATTTTTAATTGAAAATATATTCATCATTGTTCTTACAGCTTTACTTTATTCGAGTGTGAAAAGAGAATTGACACTTTTACATTATTCAGCAGTTTCTCTACTGCAGCACTTACCTTGAGTAAGTATACTCATTGATACACCTACACTATCCAGCACTTTCCCTACTGCAGCACTTACCTGGAGTTAGAATAATAAGTGATACCCCTACACTATCCAGCACTTTACCTACTGCAGCACTTTCCTGGAGTTAGAATAGTAAGTAATACCCCAACACCATCCAGCACTTTCCCTACTGCAGCACTTTCCTGGAGTTAGAATAGTAATTGATTCCCCTACACTATCCAGCACTTTCCCTACTGAAGCACTTTCCTGGAGTTAGAATAGAAAGTAATATCCCTACACTATCCAGCACTTTCCCTACTGCAGCACTTTCGTGGAATTTGAATAGTAAGTAATACCCCTACACCATCCAGCACTTTCCCTACTGAAGCACTTTCATGGAGTTAGAATAGTAAGTAATACTCCTACACTATCCAGCACTTTCCCTACCGCAGCACTTACCTGGAGTTAGAATAGTAAGTAATACCCCTACACTATCCAGCACTTTCCCTACTGCAGCACTTTCTTGGTGTTACAATAGTAAGTAATACCCCTACAATATCCAGCACTTTCTCTACTACAGCACTTACCTGGAGTTATAATACCTACTGTTGCACTTCTTTGATTTATAATAGTGTTTGATACCCTCACACTATCCAGTACGTTTCCAACTGTAAGCAATTTAGCATACAATTTTAAAAATGTTTTTTACGTGAAATGTTTCTTCATTACCTTTAATTTGGTTGTTTTGATTAATAGTTTTCTTTAGGTCGTTGATGTTTTGGTTAGTCTTCTTTAAAGATTGTTTGGAGTTTCTAAAGGATTAAAATATGAAATTTGAAAGAATTTTTGGTTTTCGTTTGTATGTCGTTGGATTTTGGAAATGCAAAATATTCATTTTGATATCATCACTTTCCTTACTGCAATACTTTCCTACTATTACAATTGAAATTGAGAATCGAACATTATCCAGCATTTTTCTCCACTATAGCACTTACCTGTTGCACTTACCTGTTGATACTGCTACACTATCTAGCTCTTTCCCTAGTGCAGTATTTATCTGGATTTAGACTAGTTTATAATAACCCCACTTTATCTTTTGTATTCCCTAGTGCAGTACTTTCCTGGAGTTAGATTAGAAATTGTTACCCAAACACTATTCAGCATTTACACTAGTGCGGTAAATTCCTTGAGTTACATTCATAATTGATTCTGTCATTTTAAACCGATATTTACCTTCTGTTGCACATATTTGAGTTATATTCGCATTTGATACTCTTACACTATCCAGTACTTTCTCTACTCCAAATACATTTGCATACAATTTTAAAAATGTGTTTTACGTGCAATTTTCTTTATTTACCTTTAAGAATAATGCTTTGATTTCTGATTTTCTTTTTCTTGGCTGCTCTTTGCTTCCTCGATTTCAAAGCTTTCTTTGAGTTTCTAATGGAAGGACATAAATAATGCAATTTTTTGCTATGTTGCTTCTAAGGATTTTCTGATGTTGATGTTCTGGAGATTACTCAGATTATTTATAAAAAGGTTAATGGGAATGGAAATGTTTTTTCTTAATATTACTGTTATAATATCCTACACTTAGTAGATTGCTGCCACATTTGAAAATTTGATTTAAAAATCAGACTAGGAAATTTTTGTCTAATTTTCGTACTACAATTTCATAAATATTTATTTCATTACCTATTTGTTTGGATGACGTTTCAATTTTCGAAGTCGAAAAAATTAATGTATTTATTCTAAAGTGATGTTTTCTGTTAAAATGGAAAAAAAACATGTGTATTAATACATTTATTTACGTTTCGTGTGTTTAGAATTCTCGTAAAAAAGTCTTAAATGTACCTTCAAATTATTTTAGCACAGTAGTGTTGGCTGATTTTTAAAGTACAATTTTTTCGATACACGTCTTTTGCGTCAAAGTTTTGAGTGGGTCGACTAATTAAAAAAAAAACATTTAGACATGTTATAACAAAATATTTAACTTTTATTTATTATTTTCAATTCAAAAAATTACTCGCATTTTTTAATATGTATTTCTCGGTTTAAAAAAGGTCGGGTTATCTAAATATGTTTATATGTTTACTTAATTCTAATATGCGTGTTGCCAAAAATTATCATTAAATAATAATATTGAATATATTGTTAATGCGTTATTAATGAATTAGTATAATATGTCGTAAAGTATTTAAGTAACTCACTTGTAAACCGAAAAATAATTCTCCGGAGTTTTGATATCGATTTCGATAAGGTGAAAAGGTCGGAGAGTCACGTTTGCAGTCTGGTCACTCTGGTAGTTGAGGATCAACTGTTTTAAAAATGGTGTCTGTTTCGTATTTATAAGTTTGGGTTACTGCCTTTGTTTTTTTTTTTAAAGATAGCGTTGGTATGGTGGTTTTATATATGTTTTATTTCTGTGTAAACTTACATTTTAAAACTGAGTTAAAAGATATGTAATTTGCGTTTATCATGCCGTTTTGGCATCCATTTTGAGAGTAGTGTTGTGGTATTATTTGATAGAAATAGTAGTAGGACTATCGTATGACTTACTTATTGAAAATGGCGACTGTTTGGCAGTACGTATATGTATGAACTTGATGTGTTTAAATTAATAATTTTAGTTATTTCTATATATGTTTATTATTATTTTTAGTGGAATCGTTGTGTAGGTAATAATTTCTACATTTTGGAAATTAAGAGTATTATTTTTAATACTTGAGTATTAATTTTAATACTCGAGTATTAATTTTGTAAAAAGCTCGCATCTTTGTTTATTACGTTGTAGTTTTTCTTTACATTTTTTAATACACTTCCCCACCCAAAACCCCTATTTTCCCTGCATCCCGTTCCTGGTTTTATTGTACAAAAAAATATATATATATTTTATTTGCGTTGTAATGGTATGCGTAGTTAATGTTTTAGTTGTAATAGTAGTTTTCTATTTATTGTGCTATATTGCGTTGTAATAGTACTCGTTGTAAAAACTTGCATTGTAATAGTTCAAGTTCAAAAGACCTTTATTCGAATTTGATAAAATTCATAAAAGTACCGAACACACCAAAGCACATATATACACATAATACAAAACAGTTAAATAAATAACATTCCATAGTAACAAAACAATTCATACAGTGGTTAAGCAATACATTTCATTATCTTATAAAGTTTTAGCAGTAGTATCTTTATGACTGAGTCTGATTTCAAGGGCTTTCCATAGTCTTACGTGCACGTATGGCTAGTCTTAAAAAAGTGCAAGTGCGAAATGTCAGTTCATCAGTGTCCAAGGTGAGCAGCAACATATAGGATTCCTGAAGTGTGAGAGGTCTGAATTTTCTAAAATATGGGGTTAAAAGCCATTTGGTATATCTCACATAAAATTTACAGAAAAACAGAAAGTGCAAATCATCTTGAGTGCTTGTACCGTTACAAGGGCAGGGGGTAAGATCTATATGATGTTGATACCCCAGAGGAAAAGACAGCAAAAATTTCACAGTTCCTGCCCTGAGACGAAACAGTAGAGATCGCTCCCAATTTGACATAGGAAGTGAGAGGTAGGGTGGCATGATTTGCATTGTAATAGTTATTGCGTTGTAAAAAATGTGTTGTAAAAGTATGCGTTGTAAAAGTATGCGTGGTAACGTCATATATCCCACCTCACTTGCTGAAAAACATGACTTCAATAGATGTCACTTACCCTCTTTTTCCTCAACTTTCCTTCATATGTTCCCCTGTGAAATGGATCCAAAAAAGAAAGAAACACTTTTGCTGGAAATTACTTTTTCCACCATTTTTCTGTTCAAAAATGCAGCCTCTGGACAAAGAGAAAAAAAAAGTAAAAAATACAAAAATGAAATAAATAACTTAATAAAGCATAACAGAGAAGTTGCAAAGTGGGCAGATTGGTTTTATTCACAATAGCACCACTTTACAAAGTTTGCCAGCAAAGTGTTACTTTTGTTTTCTCATCTTTCTTTGAACAGTATTGTTTTCCCCGGGTGGGAATGTGCACCATTCCTGGAGGTACTGCAATACCTGGTTGCAATACCTGGTTGATGAATGGAGTGGTAAATGTTTAATGTGATCCTTATCAGCAGTTTTCCTTATTTTAGTTTAGAATATGTGTACCGTAGCTCAGTGATCCGGGATGTGGTCTTCTTAAGCCATACTACTCACATTTTGTAAGGATATACATGATGGACATTGAAACGGGTCCCTTCCGGGCCCTGTAGTCATGTCCTTAACAAAACACTCATTGATTTCTAAATAATGAGTGTAACAGTGTTAATATAACCATGTTGTTCTGCTTAGGTTTCATATGCTTTACCTAATCTTGCATTCCCTAAGAGGGTTTGCTTTTTCCAGGAAGTCCCCCCTCCCCTTTTTTTAGGCAGCATATTACTCTTGTCTAGTGCACAATTTGAATTGAGTTGCATCCAGGTGTTTATGGCCAGGCACAATTGTGTTGTAGCTGAAGAAAGCACGAGTTTCTCTCAGTGCGACAGTATGTTGTACAGTGGGCAGAGGATGTGGCACTATGGCCAGAGCTGCAGAATTTGGAACTGGGGAACTAGGTTCAGCTTTCATGAACAGTCCACCAGATCACTCTCCTGAGGAAGCACATTCCCATGCTAGACATTAGAAGGTCCACCAGGGAGGGGCAATGCAGGATTTGCACACACACCAAGCTAAGGGGCATATTTACAAGGGAATGGCAAAGTTAGAAAATGTTAATAATTACATCAACAAGATATGTATATAGTTTTAGGCTATAAAATAAAAGTTATATTTGACCGATGGTGTCATAATATCTGTTCGCCATCTAATCCTTATTTCATTTACATGTTGTTTGAGCATACATTTTATATACGCAAAGTGTATCATGTATATATTTATTATGTGGCTAAGAAACTATACAAATCAACACAAAAAAAAATTGGGGGGGGGGAGCACAGGGTGCCACAACCTTTAAAGCTAGCTCTGCCATACGGTTTACGTTCCGATCGAAAACATCGTAATTGAGGGTTGGAATGTAAACCGACTGAGTCAGTTCGAAGGGCTCCGACGTGGTGGAGGAGATTCTGATGGTCGGGGGGGGGGGCTTTCCGCCCAACATGGTAATGAGGCCTATAGTGTGAAGTACAAGAATATCGGCTAAAACATGTAATGTGAAACAAAAAATCAACACTGCATTGATAAGCCTATCTATTTAAATGATATCAACATTATTGTAATTTAAAAAAAGTAAGGTTTCTTTTTATCTTTTTTTTTTAATTAATGTATTAAAAATCCAATTATGTATTAACTTCAAGTTAAATGTTACAATTAAAACCAAAATCTAAAGCTGCATCCTAAATTAAAATAAAGATTGGTAAAAAAAGTACATCATATAATATTACCATTCTATGAATATATAATAAATAATAAAACACAGTATTGATAAATATATATATATATTTTTTTTATATATATATATATATATATATATATATATATATATATATATATATATATATATATATATATATATATATATATATATCTCGTTCAGCAAAGCTCCTACTGCAACCCTTCGCCTTCGTGGGTGTGGCTCGAGCCGGCGGAGCAGCCGGGTTCAATATCCAAAAAATAGCGGCGTTCCTCACGAGCACTCGGAAAAAGGAACACACAGCACACCACAGGATTACCAAGACGATAGATTTATTCCTTCATAAATCTCGTTCGTATATATATATACTGCAGCCCGTCCCGACGTTGTCTGGGTATGAATTGCTGCCGGCCAGTAGTATATTGTTTTGTAGGATTTCGTTTTGATAGCATTTCTTATCTGTGACAGGCCTGTGAAACGCTCCGATTCACAATGCACTGCTGATGCACTTAAGAGTGCGCGTTCAGTAGTGTGTGAACCCGAGTTTCCCTACTTTATTTTTTCTTGCAATATTATATAGCACAAACTCGACAACATGGCATGAGCACAATTTACATTACAGAAGAACACATTCATTTGTGGTAGGCACGGGGAGACAAAGCGATTTGCCTGGAATCACAGGATGTTGAGTTGATGCAGAGATTCGAACGTAGCTCCCCAGCTCTAAAGTTCGCAATTCTAGAACTTGTGGCGGGAGGTGTGTCTAAAAGTGTATGTCGGTGTGGCCATCAATGAGAGAGACCTGTGCATTTTTCAAATCGGTGGTGAAAAAATATGAGTATGTTGCTGGAGATGTGGGCCGCCGTGCAACCAATAAACTTACTGGGGGAGGGTAAACACCCATTATTCCGCAACTTTCTTTCTGCATACCATCACTCCGCATACTTCATTACGAAAGTACCATGACTCCGCAATGCCATTATAACGCATGGCATTACATTTTATATGCTTTTACCTCGCATACATTTACAACGAAAACCGTTGTAAATGCATAATTGGTAAAAGCATGTTTTTTTAAATGTTTGGATAAGGTAAGTATGGGTATAGGGGTATATGTTTTGGGGTACTGAGGTATATGTTTTGGGGTGTTTGGGTATTTTACCGGGTTCAGATATAGTTTTGGGTTATGGGGTACAGGGGTAGTTTTTGGGTTTAGGGATAGGTATGGGTTTTGGGGTACAGGTGCATTTTTAGGGTTCAGGGCTAGGCTTGGGTTTTGGGGTATAGGGGTATATTTAGGGTTCAGGGGTAGGTTTGGGTTTTGGGGTACCGGGGTATTTTAAGGGTTCAGGGCTAGGTTTGGGTTTTGGGGTACAGGGGTATTTTTAGGGTTCAAGGCTAGGCTTGGGTTTTGGGGTACAGGGTTATTTTAGGGTTCATGGGTAGGTTAGGGTTTTGGGGTACAGGGTTATTTTTATGGTTCAGGGCTAGGTTTGGATTTTGGGGTACATGGGTATTTTTAGGGTTCAGGGGTAGGTTTGGGTTTTGGGGTACAGGGGTATTTTAAGGGTTCAGGGCTAGGTTTGGGTTTTGGGGTACAGGGGTATTTTAGGGTTCAGGGGTAGATTTGGGTTTTGGGGTACAGGGGTATTTTTAGGGTTCAGGGGTAGGTTTGGGGTTTGAGGTACAGGGGTATTTATAGGGTTCAGGGCTAGGTTTGGGTTTTGGGGTACAGGGGTATTTTTAGGGTTTAGGGATAGGTTTGGGTTTTGGGGTACAGGGTATAGTTATAGGGGTAAAATGGGTTAGTGTTTAAGGGTGTTGGGGTATTTTAAGGAGTAAGGGTGGGTTATGATTATGGGGTACAACTGTATTTAAAGGGAGCAGGGTGGACACCCGGAGCTGGAATGTACAGAACCTGGGAAGAAAAAACAATAAAATATTGGGCACAACATTTGCTTTTTTTTTCGTAATCCCGCGCCCCGCACACGGCCACGCCCCCAGCACACGGCCACAGCACACTATATGAGACATGGCATGAAGGGCGGAACGTATCACACGCCCCCAGCGTCTGTCACGCCCCCAGCACACGCCCACAGCACAACGCAGACACGCCCACAAGGGACTACTTTGCTGGCACAGTTCTTTTACCTTTTAAATGTATATGGTGGGCGTCTGCATAGCCTATGCCCTTCTGCTGCAACTGCCCTTTCCACCACTGTATTGGGTGTTCTGATAGGTGCTGTGGTTCCTGAGATTACCCGCCTCAAAGGTTTGGGCTCTCTCTTTATTATATTAGTATAGATAACTAATGGCCAGCTCCGGTCCGCTCCTATCCTGAAAGTCTCAGAGTGATTCGTGAAGCGGGGGCCAAGAAAAAAGGGGGTCCCAAAACGTGTTTTCCCCATGCAACTTTTTTTATAGGAACTGTTCATCGCGGTTACAGCCCGAACTGCTGCACAGAATTACACCTAATTTGGCAAAGAGGTAGTCCTTAGTTTAGACTTGTGCCTTTTTCTTAAATGGTGTAAATCCGTTCAGTAGTTCCTGAGAAAATGACATTTAAAAGTTCATATATAGCTATGGCCGCGCAGGATCGCCGCAGCTTGCCTTGCATGAGCTGCATGCTCATTGGCTGTCAACACTCCAAATCGGGAAGTGTTGGTAGCCATCTTGTGCCTCGGTCAAACCGAGGCACAAGAAGCCTAAATAAAAAACATGCAAAACGTGAAAAGGGGGCAGGGTAGAAACACCCTTACCCCCTAGGCCTGTTCAGGGGATCCCAAAAGGACCCAAAAGGACACCCAAGGCCCTAATTTTTGTTATCTTTTTTCAAAAAATCGGCAAACTCCGTGCAGGGTGCTCGGATCTTGCTGAAAAAAAAACGCAACGCGCTTCTTTGGTAATTGGCCCCCAGGCGGGCCAAATCCCGGGGGCAATAGTTATGTAAAGGGGGGCTCAGAGGGGCCCCCCAGCCCCAGGGACCACCACCCCGGGGCTTTTTTTAATTATGTGTGGGGGGCTCTCAGGCCACCCCCAGTCCCATGGACTGCCACCCCGGGGCTCCTTTCAATTGTGTGGGGGGCTCTCAGGCCCCCCCATCCCCAGGGACCACCACACCGGGTGCTTATTGAAATTAGGTGGGGGGGCTCTCAGACACCCCCAGCCCGGAGACTGCCACCCAGTGGCGGTTTCTTGTACAGGGCGTCGGGGCTCCGCCCCCTTTACTTTTATCTCTATAACATAAACATTCTCCACAATAAAAAAACAGCATTTGCTGGTTCACATTCTCCCCAAAAAAACACAGTTTGCTGTTTGTTTATTCGAAAATGCAGGCTGCTGCACTCACCTAAAAATCGCTCGTATGCCAATGCATCTTTGTTTTCTCTGTTGGGGGCGGCTATAAGTAATGTTGAGTGACGTTGGGCAAACTGTTTGCCGGGCTGAAGAGCTCACCGACCTGAGGTCTGTGAGGTCATCAGCTCGGCAAACAGATAGCCCAAAGCCTCAGTCTCCACCCCCTGATGACGTAGGGGTAAAGATAGCCCCGGGCGCTTCAGGCTTAAGCCCTGTAGTGCCCGGGGCTTCACGTCAATCAGGAGTGAAGTGCATGGCTACCCCACCCATTTCCAACTCGTCACAGGGGGGTTGGTCCCACCCTGTGACGAGTTGGCAAGGGGTGGGGTAAAGGTTCCAGGCAGGCGGGAAGTGTAGATTTGATTTTGCGCAGTGTGTCCACAGGATTCCTGAAGACACACTGCGCAGACTCGAGTTTTCTGTTTCCAGTGTAATTTTAGGTGCATCACACATGTGCTGCACTACAAAGTAATGCAGAGCTTTCCAAACACTGTGGCGCCTCTCAAGTGTGGGTGTGTGCTCGACGATGACATAGCGGGCATATTAGGACGAACATCCTCTTGGAGATGGCATTCAGTGGCGCAGTACGTGGAAAAAGCAAAAAGGAGAGGTGTTAGGTGAGCGCAGCCTCATTAAATTGTATCCTGGCCTAAACTAATATGGTGCCAATGTCCGAAGTGTAGTTTGTTTTCCTCTTGATTTGTTACGCCTTTTGATGGCAGACGTCTGAGCTGAAGGTAACCCCTAAAGCTGTTTCTTCCCGATATTTGCTAGGCTTTGTCCTGGTGCTGGCGAGCCAACTCAGTGGGTTAATGGCTCGCTGGAGAAATCTGCAAGGAACGGTAAATCACAGGTTCGAATGATAGCAGGGCTGACTTAGCTCATCATCTTTTGAGGCACGTTTAATATGAGTACCCATAAGATAAGTAGTCATAATGGCTAGTATTCACGGTAATACGAAAGAGTACAACTTAGGGAACGAGTGACACATAGAACTGGTTATAAATGTTATTACTTATTAAATGTAAACACTAAACTGCCTCAAAATCACATTTCTGTACTTTAAAACGCCCAGTGCGACCGGATCAATGGATCTGACTCCGAGCAAGAAAGCAGGTTTTAATTTCTGATAAACGCCATCACAAACAAGGAATGCAGCCCCTTAAAGAAGGGTGACTTGTGTAAAAGCGAAGCGCTTGGGAAATAAAATGCCAGCATGGGTCCCCCAGAATGTGACACTGGGGTTGTATAACCAAGGACAGGCACATGTTCTGCTGAGTGTCCACTGGTGCAAGTGGTGTACCTTTGTTTGTACACTTAGCGAAATTGGGTTTTCTTTGAAGCAGTTGCACAAACCGCACATAGCAGCATCTCAAGACTCTAAGACTCAGGCACAGACAAAAGGCCTGCAATGTATTAAAACAGGTCTCCTTGTAGAGAGGTTATCAACATTCCCGCATGTTTATCCATATCATTTTATCAGTATTTATCAGAGGCGTCTCTAGATGTAACTTTTATGGGGGGTGGTTGCACATTGGAGCCACATTTCCATCTGCAAAGGTAAATATATGGATAGGCTTAAAATGTTCACATCTTATTTTGGATGTATGTGTGCATATATACCTATTGCAAAAAATTGATGTTTTGGGGTGAGTGAGTAGCAACCTCATGGAATAATCATAACTCTTGTGAGGGCGAACCCTCAAAGTCAAAACATGAACCTGCCTCAATGGCGCAGAGCATACGGGCTTAATTCAGGGCAGTGTATGAAGTATTTAAGCAGCACCAACACAATAATAAAGAAAAACTCCAGCACAATAAAAATCCCCAAAAGAATGAGAAAAGTAGAGTAAAAATTCAATAAACAACATTACAACAAAATCACAATATCCAATAAGGGAAACCAGATATTTCAGTATGGAGGGCCCCACATTTTTTCCTTGGGAGCAGCCGCAGGTCCTCAATTTCTAAACCGCATACATTTAACTCAGAATTTCTCAGAGACAGTGCATGTACCACAGCTAAGAGTTGCATCTTTGTGTTTGGGGTTTTTGAGGGACAACTGCGTGCATGCGTCATTTTACCCATAGTTGCACAACTGATGTAGTTGTTGTACTGCTATCTGCCGATGTGTACATTTTAATTTAAAACTTGACACCCTTTAATTGTAAAGTGACTTAGTTTGCCACATTTTGTTTCTTGGTGCTTTACCGACTGCCTGTGTGTTTATCTCACCAGGCTCGTTTTTTGTTTGTTGCATCTTTGTGTTTGAGGTTTTTGAGGGGCAGTCAGAGCGGCGAGAGAGAGCGTAGGGCAGGGACAGAGGAGCAGGGCAGACACAGAGGGGCAGTCAGAGGACAGGCAAAGCGGGGAGAGTAGAAGGGCTGAGAAAGAGTCAGAAACAGAACCACAGGTAGAGAGGGTAGAGTAAGAGGGGGGTGAGCCTGGGAGGCAGAGAGAGCAGTGGGGCAGAGTAGCAGCAGGAGGGAGAGGGGCAGTCAGGCCAGAGACAGAGCTCTGAGTGTAAGAGGGCAGAGACAGAGGGGCAGTTAGAGCGGCGAGAGAAAGAGCGTGGGGCAGGCAGGGAGAGAGGAGCAGGGCAGAGACAGAGGGGCAGTCAGAGGACAAACAGCGCAGGGAGAGTAGGAGGGCAGAGAAACAGGCAGTAAGAGAACCGCAGGTAGAGTGGGTAGAGTAAGAGGGGGGAGAGCCTGGGAGGCAGGGAGAACAGTGGGGCAGAATAGCAGGAGGAGGGAGAGGGGCAGTCAGGACAGAGACAGAGCTCTGAGTGTAAGAGGGCAGAGACAGAGGGGCAGTCAGAGTGGTGAGAGAAAGAGCGCTGAGCGTGGCAGTGACAGAGGGGCAGTTAGAGCGGCGAGAGAAAGAGTGTAGGGCAGGGGCAGAGGAGCAGGGCAGAGACAGACGGGCAGAAAGAGGACAGGCAGAGCGGGGAGAGTAGGAGGGCAGAGAAAGAGAGGTAGCAAAAGAACCACAGACAGAGAGGGGAGAGTAAGAGGAGGGAGAGCCTGAGAGGCAGGGAGAACAGTGGGGCAGAGACAGAGTGGCAGGAGGTAGGAGAGGGGCAGTCAGGACAGAGACAGAGCTCTGAGTGTAAGAGGGCAGAGACAGAGGGGCAGTCAGAGTGGCGAGAGAAAGAGCGCTGAGCATGGCAGTGACAGAGGGGCAGTTAGAGCGGCGAGAGAAAGAGTGTAGGGCAGGGACAGAGGAGCAGGGCAGAGACAGACGGGCAGAAAGAGGACAGGCAGAGCGGGGAGAGTAGGAGGGCAGAGAAAGAGAGGTAGCAAAAGAACCATAGACAGAGAGGGGAGAGTAAGAGGAGGGAGAGCCTGGGAGGCAGGGGGAACAGTGGGGCAGAGACAGAGTGGCAGGAGGTAGGAGAGGGGCAGTCAGGATAGAGACAGAGCTCTGATTGTAAGAGGGCAGAGACAGAGGAGCAGTCAGAGCGGCGAGAGCGCGCTGAGAGAGCGCTGAGCATGGCAGTGACAGAGGGGCAGTCAGAGGACAGGCAGAGCAGGGAGAGTAGGAGGGCAGAGAAAGAGGGGCAGTGAAAGAACTGCAGGCAGTGAGAGGAGAGTAAGAGGGGAGAGAGCCTTGGAGGCAGAGAGAGCAGTGGGGCAGAGAATGGCAGGAGGAGGGAGAGGGCAGTCTGGCTCCATCTGACTGTCCCTGAAACCGATTAGATCACTTGACACCCTTTAATTGTAAAGTGACTTAGTTTGCCACATTTTGTTTCTTGGTGCTTTACCGACTGCCTGTGTGTTTTTCTTGCCAGGCTCGTTTTTTGTTGGTTGCATCTTTGTGTTTGGGGTTTTTGAGGGACAACTGCGTGCGTGCGTCATTTTACCCATAGTTGCACAACTGATGTAGTTGTTGTACTGCTATCTGCCGATGTGTACATTTTAATTTAAAACTTGACACCATTTAATTGTAAAGTGACTTAGTTTGCCACATTGTGTTTCTTGGTGCTTTACCGACTGCCTGTGTGTTTTTCTCGCCAGGCTTGTTTTTTGTTGGTTGCATCTTTGTGTTTGGGGTTTTTGAGGGGCAGTCAGAGCGGCGGGAGAGAGCGTAGAGCAGGGCAGGGACAGAGAAGCAGGGCAGACACAGAGGGGCAGTCAGAGGACAGGCAGAGCAGGGAGAGTAGAAGGGCTGAGAAAGAGGCAGAAACAGAACCGCAGGTAGACAGGGTAGAGTAAGAGGGGGGCGAGCCTGGGAGGCAGAGAGAGCAGTGGGGCAGAGTAGCAGGAGGAGAGAGAGGGGCAGTCAGGCCAGAGACAGAGCTCTGAGTGTAAGAGGGCAGAGAAGGGCAAAGACAGAGGGGCAGTCAGAGGACAGGCAGTGCGGGGAGAGTAGGAGGGCAGAGTACAGGCAGAGCAGGGGAGTAGGAGAGCAGAGAAGGAGAGGCAGTAAGAGAACCGCATGCTGAGAGGGCAGAGTAAGACGGCAGAAGGGCAGAGAGGGGAGAGTCAGAAGGCAGAGTCAGAGAGGGGTAGAAGGAGGCAGATGGGTAATTAGAGAACCACTGGCAGAGCAGGGAAAGTAAGAGGGCAGAAAGCACCCGGGGTTCTTCAAATTAAAGCTGGGCCCACTTTCGGATTCAGGACCAAGCATCAGTGCTGCTCAATGGCAGGTTCCGCCACAACTTTCTGACATGGATACATGTGTGCCCACCTAAGCCGATCTGCTCCTATTTATAGATTGGTGTCCAAAAGCACCCAAAGTACGTCAGAGAGAGCAAGTTATTCCACTTTTTAGTGCTGTAAAGAGGTCTGCAAACCCAGAATACCTACTTAGTTTCAGATCATTGCAAGTGTTAGAAACCGCATCAAAGGCTCCTTGCCGCCTAAGCTAGGTGGCTGGCACGCCATTTGATGCCTTTAATTTAGTAGCATAAAATGCAGTGCAATTTGCACAACAGATTCTGCTGACAGAAGGCGAGAGTAGAGGTGAAGTGGGAACCCTTCTCTCAGCAGACTCTTGAGGCCGAGTGACCTCATCACTAACACAGTGAGGTAACGTTTAATAATGGAAAGAGTAGGCAGATTTTTTTATGTTTGTGCTCCTGTTTTATGGTCTGGAAGGCTGCTTTTACTGTTTATTTCTCTGGTACTACCACAAACATTGTCTGCAGCAGGTAAACTGCATGCAATCTCCCATACCTTGCAATACACCTATATGATCTTGAACTTTGACGTTTCTGGGGGTACAGAGCTGACCTCGGGTGATTGTCCAATTTACAGGAAATTCTACTGATTATGCAGCAGTCATGCACTGTTGTGCTTTGTTATGATTTTTAAATATTTGTTTCAGCAGTTTTTTAACAGTTGGCTTTCTATTTTATAGAGCAACAACATTGTAAACTGATGCATGTGATCGATGTTTCGTTGTGAGAAATAGTTATGGAATGTATTTGGGAGATTATGTATTCCGTCTGGTGTCCTTTTGTCAATAAAAGCTACAATGCCGAGGCAGGATAGGACTGTCCCTGTGTATGTCTTAGCTATTACAGAAGGAAGTGTGTTTTCACATTAAAGCTTTCATGGTGGGTATTGTGCCTTACACTGCCCACGTATGTTTTCATTGTATGTTAGATTGGTGACAAATAAAAATACAAGTCAGGTTTAGTCACCGCTATGTCCCTAGACTGCTTACTGGGGTGCAGGTGTACTTTATTAGAAGTGTTCAGCCTCCGCCCTTAACATAATGCCATTAACACAGAGGCAACTCAGTTGTTGTGCACCCTACGTGTGGTCTAGATTCTTATTGCTTTTTCATTTTTTTGGGTCTAAATTAGCTTAAAATGCACTATTTGAGAAGTTTTTGAAAGCAAAAAAAGGGCAGAGGAAGAACCCTCTCCCCCTGATATTGACTTATATCGATTGGGCTCACTTGGAGCTAACTAAAAAAAAAGAGCATTTTGATGGCAAATGTGGAATGTATGAATGGTACTCAGCATTGTTATCTCGAAGTCTGTTATGAAGTTCTGTGATTAAACTGAATAAGCAACTACCTATGTTATTATATGACATTGACATCTCTTTATTAATGTAATAACTGCACTTTCACAATTTCTTTATTAACCTTCCTGCTTACTCAAATTTGCTTGAAAATGCACCATTTGTCCATCTTTTTTCAAAATTTTCTCGGGGGGAAATCCCCCCGAACCCTCCTTATGGGATTCGGGCTCGCTCGCTAGGCTCGCACGCTATGGTGCACTATGATTACCATTTTACCCCTCACCACTTTCAAATGTCACCAGCCGCCACTGCTGCCACCCCGGGGCGAATTGAAATTAGTTGGGGGGGGCACCCCTGGGGTTTCTTTAGATTTGTTGCGGGGGGGCTCTCAGGCCCCCCCAGCCCCAGAGACACCAACCCCTGGGGCTTTTACAAAAGAATGGCGGGGCTCATGGCCCGGCAGGAAACCTGCTCTCTCTTCCAAATAGCAAAGAATATTGCTTTTCCACAGGGGGAGCAGCATATTAGCTGCTCCCCATGTGGAAGAGCAATGCCGGCTCCCGCAGGACGCGGGGAGCCGGCTGGGACCATGGGGGGATTGGGGAACCCCCACGAACCCCAACGGAGAGGGCCAGCCCTGGGGGATGGGGTCCCTGGGGCTATTAGTGACCACAGGAAGGGGGCAAGGCAGCCCCCCTCCAAAATAGTAATAATTAAAGAAAAGGGCCATGCCCCGGGGGATGTGGTCCCCGGGGCAAATTAGGGACTCGAGAGGGGGGCCACGCTGCCCCTTCCCAATTTCTACTTTAAAAAAAAATTGGGGGCAGGCTCTGGGGGATGGGGTCCCCAGGGCCAATAAATTTAAAAAAGAAGGGAGGCCACACAGCCCCCTTCTTAAAAAAAAAAAATATATATATATATAAAAACGGGATTGCGCAAGAGGCCACGCCCCTTCCTTGCACCACTCTGCAAATGCGCCAGGCGCGTTTGTAGATGGGGAACATATTCCCCTTGAATACTGGGGGTCCCTGGGGGCCAACTAGCCCACCTGGAACCTCCAGTATGCGCCAGGGGCTGCTTTGCAGAGAGGTGTTCTGAGGCCATTCCCCTTTTTACCCCTCTTTGCAATGCAGCTCAGTGGCGCTCACTGGAGGTACTTGGTGGGCTAGTTGGCCCCCAGGGGACCTCAGGAGTCAAAGGGACTTAATCCCCCAACTTAAAACGCGCCACAGGGTGCGTTTGCACAGTGGTGAAGTGGCCTGAAGTGATATGTGAGAAAACACGCCCTGTGGTGCCTTTTAAGTTGGGGAAATAATTCCTCTTCAATCCTGAGGTCCCCTAGGGGGCAAGTAGCCCACCAGGTACATCCAGTAAGCGCCACAGAGCTGCATTGCAGAGTGTTGTAAAAAGGGGTGTGGCCTCTGAACACCTCTCTGCAATGCAGCTCCCTGGTGCATACTGGAGGTACCAGGTAGGCTGGTTGGCTCTCAGATGACCTCAGGATTGAAGAGTAATTAATTCCCCAACTTAAAAGGCACCACAGGGTGTATATATTTTCTCTGGGACAATATTTGCATTTGGAAACAAATTGGAAAGTAATCGTGTCTGTAAAGCTTGTTTGCTATGTTCGGTCAATTTTCAAATTCTTATATCTTGAAGAATAGTTCCATAATCAACATCATTTGCTTGTCGCATATTTGTAGTAAGTTCCTTATACTGAAAATATGACCAAATGTTTACATTGCCAATACTCCCCAAAGACCAAATGCGAGTCAGTTCTTTTCTGTAGAAAACTTGTGATTACTTTATTTAAAAAACTTTTTCCTGTTCCAGCTTGTCCACTCACATACATACAGATAGGTTCAAATGATGAGCATGAGCACTCTTTCTTCTCATGAAGAAATCCATGGTCAATCTGTTCTCTCACTTGCTCATATAGTTCTTTCTGCTCAAGATTTAGCTGTTGTACCAAGTTTCCTAAGTTTGTTAGCAGTGATGTCATTTGAGATGTCATCAGTGATGTCATAAGTGATGTCACTGACCATGTCATGAGTGATGTAATTTGTGACGTCATCAGCAGTTCATTGCGGGCGCGCGAGTTATCGTTAGCTGAATTAACTATAATGGAGGAATATCAATGGTTTTGTATGAGAGAAATGTCCAGCTAACTATAACAGGGGTGAAACCTTTTTTTTCAGTGAATTTCTAAGGTTTTTTAAAAGCTAATTCCTAACTATAACGTGCCTGAAACCTATGATTTTTTCAGTGAATATATATATATATTTAAAACATGGAACATATGTTATATTCGTTAAGCCATTAAAAAGATCATTTACAAATATGTGAAAAAATTATTCTTTTTAAATAAAATCACATAAAAATAAAATATTTAAAAAAAACTAAATGCAATAAAAATTATTAAAATATATTATGTAACTAAAACATATGTAGTTGTAAATAAAATAGCCTGAAAATAGTCTTTAAAAAATCCATAATTAAGTACAAATTAACCTAACTCCAATCTAAAAACAGTAAAAAAAATAAACAAATAAAAAGCATTTCAAATACACAACTCTCCAATCCCAAAAACATTTCTGAAAATACCCACATTGGGGGGATGGGAGGTTTCAGATTTGCTGTTCTAACTCCAAACATTACAAAGAGTGACACAAATGCATACACCAGGTGGGTCAGGTTTACAATGCTAACAAATACTGTGGAAAGTGTCAGGAGGGCAGACTTACTACTGGAGAAGTGCATATATTGGGGCAGATTTACTATTCAAACTCTAGTCCAACAAACGTTGGGAAAGGGGCATATATTTGGAGGGGGGTCAGATTTACTGTTTTAAACCCAGTCTGAGAAACACTGGGAAAAGTCACATTCGCCGTTCTAACTCTAGTAGAACAAGCAAAGGTGAAAGTGCATACGTTGTCAGGCAGTATCAGATATACTATTCTAACTCCAAACAAACTAACATTGGGAAATTGCATACATTGGAATGGTTTGCTATTCTATCTCTAGTTTTACAAACATTGCTGAAAGAGCACTCATTTGAAGAGTTTGATTCACTACACCCAAATAATATAAGTACCCATTCGATAATATTTAAGAAATTAAAATTAAAAGGTACAAAATTTAAAACATTAAAATAACTGTAATTAAAAACATCCACTAAACTTACGCATAACCAGAACATGTACTTTTAAAAAATTTCACATATGTACATTTTTAATTACCAATGAAGCATTAATTTGAAAAAAATAACTACCCACATATCCCCCAATATATCTCAAAGCCTGTAAAAAAATTACTCACATTTCTTTAAGAAATATATTAACCAATATTTTAAAATTGTAATATCAATAAACATACAAACTTTTAGTTGTAAAAATTTGCCCAATAAATACATTATTCAATGAACTATCTATCTATCTATCTATCTATCTATCTATCTATCTATCTATCTATCTATCTATCTATCTATCTATCTATCTATCTATATTTTATGTCATTGGTGGTGCTATCTGTAGGTTGTATGCTATATGAAATGGGCGTTGGCCACCTGCAGTAGGTTAGGCATATTGTCAGCTCCCTACTGCACATGCCTTAAGGCGGTGTGCAGCGGAGTAATCAGCCATCCATGGGGGGGCTGGAATCAGTGCCTGGTATGAGGTCAGACCTTGAAATGAGCCTCTTGATGCATACAGCTGTGGGCCGGCACAGCGGAGATCTGGCCGCCTGTAGGGGGGTTGGGCGCAGGGCTCTGTGATCAACCACCCTGCAGCATATAGCTTATGGTCATGCACAGTAGGCAGTTGTCCTCCTGCACAGAATTGGGTGCTGAGTCTGGCTTGGGTTGAGCTTCAGGTAGGCACTAGACATCCAGTTATGGATGATGTGCAGCCCTTTTAATAAGAAGTAGAGGGGCATTTCAATTAAAGTTTTGTATAATCGGAATATTGGGGAATCGTTATGCCGTAACTTAAGAGTAGAACACCAAGCGGCTATAGTATGGTACCCTAATTGTCTCTAGAGGTGATATGGCTCTATTGGGACTGGAGGTGCCCATTAGAACAATCTGGTGTTAGTTGGAAAGGTAGGAAGTGAACCAGTGAAGGACATTACCAGTAAATCCCATTCAAAAGTCCATTATGTGTATGAGGGTGAGATGCTTGACTGTGTCGAAAGCAGCTTAAAGGTCTAGCGATATCAGGAAGTAGAAGTCATCTTCATCTGTGGTCAAGAGGAGGACATTGTCTACAAAGTGTAAGGTAGCGTTCTTTGTGCTGCAGTGTGAATTGAAGCCAGACTGGCAGTGAAAAGGGTTATCAGTAATGTGATCTTACATAGACTGCTTTTTCAGTGATCTTGCCAATAAATGGTTGGTGACTGATGGGTCTGTTGTTGACGAGGTCATCAGAGTCTAGTGTTAGTTTAATAATTTAAAAAAATATTTAATATTTATATAAATACAAATAAAATGTAAACTAATCATATAAATGATATATTAACATTGGTTATGGTATAATTTTAACAACACTACCAACCTAATCCTCAATATATAACACAACCTAAATTAGAATGTAATACTTGATAAAACAATAGAACAATACTAAACATTTAAAAATAAATTAAAATGTAAATATATACAATAATTAACATATTAATCTATTAGGATTAAATAATATAAAATTAAAAAGACATAATCAACCCAACAACCTGAAAAAAATGTTAGTTTAACATATTTTTTATCAAAATAAAAATAACCTTTACATTAGCATACATGATAAAACAAACATAATAAAACACTACAATAATATTTCATAAAATGTTAAACTTCAATATTACAGAGAAATGGTAAAGAAATTTGATGTGTACGCGAACGCTGCCCACCCACCAGATAATGATACAATTGGTGGGCGGGCAGCAAGGCGGTCCCGCATCTGTGCAGTAAAAAGGCTCAATGAGCCTTTAATACTGCCCTGCCATGGGACCGCCACAGCGTGTTCCAGCATGCCATTAACTGAAAAGTCCATACCGTGCTGGTACTGTGGGGCTGCTTGCACACAGGAGGGCAAAACATGTGCCCCACTCCATGCACCTACCTGCATGGTTTCCCTTCAGCAGCTTTTACATGGCGGTGCGGACTGTAAAGCTGGTGGTAGGGAAACTCAAAATATGCATGGCGATGCAGCAGCAGCACCACCAGCATATTCGGAGCCCCTGACTGCCACACCACCACCAGGGAACATGACTACCTCCGGTAATAGTGGTCAAAAGTGATCTGACTGCCAAACTTATAGCTTGACCGCCACCGGCGCGCCCCAACAAGTTTGGCGGTCCATGGACCACCAGACCCTTAATAACGGTCTCAATATTTTGGAGGCGATATTTAGTTAGAATTCCTAGCTGGGAGCAGTGGCATCAATATCTTTGAATAGAAAACATTGTAATTTGTAGTGAGCCATGTATATAGCTGAAAGCACATTCTAATAGATGCTGATATGATATTTCAACTGAGTATCTGAAAAAGTAGTGCATATTTCTGCTGATAAGACTGATGTTTTTTCCAGGGGAACATAGACTATGGAGGGAGACCTGTTAGTGATCTATTAAACTGATCTTAATTATCAGTAGAGGGCTGACAAACAGTGTAGGAAGCAGAAAGGGCAAGCAGGATTAAAAGGGGGAACATGCCTACGTGAGCACAGATGATATGAGGTTGAGAGAAACCTATTGCAGTGGACTAAGTAACTTGAAAGAGGGGAGCTAAAAGGTGAGCTCCTTTAATACCATCCATTTGACAGTCTTAGAGGAAGAAGGTAATTGAGATACAGGATAGTAACTTGCTTAGGAGGAAGGAACTATGATTGTTTTTTAGGTCCCGCCAGTGAATAGCTTTTAGTAGCTGAGTTTGAAGGACTATTGTGGCTAATACCAATACTTACAGTGGATTTAGGTTGTCTTCAATTACATTTGCTTGCTTCTTATTCCTTCTGATTCTTATGTTGTCCCTCTCCTGGAGCCAAGCATGTTTTCCTTCCTTTTGATTGGATGGCTTGTATATTCCTATGCTTACATTCTTTGAACTACGTTTTTTCTTTTTCTTTAAGCACTCCATGCAACTGCAGGTGTTTCCTTCCTCTGCCCCTCATGTGCTGTTTCCTCTCAGAAATCCCCACCCAGTTCTCCCCAGGGCACTTACATCTCATTGAGAATGGCACCACAGCTTCTGAACCACTCACCCATTGATTGCTTTACTGCAGCACTAATGACCCACCCTCAAGGAAACTACTGAAAGGTTTATCCCCCTTAATCCGTGTGTTACAGCTCGATATAACAAACATTTGTAATGCAATAGGTCTTGCATTTGAGAGAGTTTAAGCTATTGGCATTGTAAATGACAATGCCTTTTATTTATCTGTTTTGATAATTAACACATAAATAAGATGCATTGTCATTTACAATGCCAATAGCTCAAACTCCTGAAAATGAGTGACCTACTTCATTTCAAAGAAGCGGTCGCCTTTGTCCCGGGCTGCTTGGAAAGTGAAATCGCTGATGACGCGTTGAATATTGCAGGAAAGCAGGTTGTGCCTGCAGTATGAGAAACTCATTAAAGAAAATGGTGCTTACATACTAAATTAGGACATACTGTGTAACAACAGAAGTGAAAGTACCAGTCCTCATGGGAGGTTACAAATAAAGACAAAGTGGTACTAAGGAGGGACAATTAAACCTATTAACGAATCAGTAGCCAGCATTTATGAGGAAAATTGGCACAAGCCAACAACAAATTTGGGGGGAGAGTGGGCGGGGCTTCAAGTCCATACTCAATACAGCATGCCTCGCAGAGCAGCACATGCGCTGCCCAGGCTCGACCTAAAAAGCACAATAATTTTCTTTGCAATTGTTCCAATACAAAAAAAAGCACTGCCAACAAGATTGTTCCTAAGATTGGAATTTCTTCTGGCCTACAGTAAACGCATCAATAAATAGTGTAATTTCTTAACTTTTTTATTTAATGGTGCGATCCAACACGTGCAGGACACTTTAGGCAAAAAATTGACCCCTTAAAAATACCCCATGATCAAGTGGGATGAGAAAACTTGTTCCAGGTTTTCAGTCAAGGAAATATATTAGAGAAGGAGGATTATGATATGATCGATTTACTGTTGACTGATTCTTTTAGGAGTACCACCTGGTCACGTGAGATGAGAAAACCTATGTTTGGCTTTCAACAAATGAAATATTAAATAAAGATGATGAAATAGCACTTTTCACTGATTGAAAACTAGAGAACCTTTGTTTAATATAAACGAATCAGTCTTTATTAGATTGCGAAAGGGAAGATTTAGACTCTAGTAGTAAGAAGTTTACATGATGTGCAATGAACAATTGTACAATCTTTAAGGGAGAGACCATCAGTAGATGGTCCCTGGGAAGAGTGCACCATGTATCAAACAGGAGTTGGGGGGAATCGAAGTGCAGTGTCACCATCCATTGCCCCATAATAAAGTGTTGTAGTCCATCATACACACCATGCCTGGCACTGCTCATGGTGATGGAGGTGCTGTGCTGCAGAGGTGGTGTCCATCACACACCCCAAGCCTGGCAATGCGCACGGTAGTAGGGTGCTGAGCTGGAGAGGTACTGTCCATCACACACCCCATGCCTGCCACTGCTCACTGTGGTAGGGTGCTGTGCTGGTGAGAAGTGCCATCCCTTTCACACACATCCCAGGCCTGATGCCCACATGACACACCCCTCTCTACAGGGTGAGTGCTGTACTGATGGACATCCAGACGGTGCCCACCTAGTCCACAATTGTTGCTGGAGTACAGCGGTACGTCACCCCACTATACCTGTAATAATGGAAACGTGCGTGACCCGATAGACATTATTTAGAACACATGCACTAATGAACATCCATTCAGACATGAATTAGTGCACTGCAAAGGTCACTCCATGAAATCACCTCATATATTAGAAATGAGGCATTACCAAGAGGCGCCTCTCAAATTGCATGCAGGAAAATATTTATGGAGAGAACAGCTGGAGTGATATCACTGATAAATATGATGTGATTAGACATGCACCGCCTCCCAGAACATTCTCGGCTACCATAGGCTGCCCCTGGACATGCCAAGTCTTTGTTGTGCTGGATATCGAGGCCTGAAGCTCTGCTGTCGAGCTCTCTTTGGTACAGTCTGCACACTTCTTATCAGTTCTCGGGTCACTGTGCAGGCCATTGATTGGTTTACAGTTCCTGTTAACTGCATGATACACAATCTACTGAAATTGTTTGTAATAAGGAGAGTCCACCGGGAGAGGGGGAATGGGGTGAATGAGAACGGCTGTGCAGGCAGCTCTCGTATTACGTCTCGCTCCACCTTCGCGTGACTAGTAGTCCAAGATGATTCTCTTCATTTATTATCTTGTCTACGCCTGAGTGTGACACCGTGAGAGACCTCAGAAAGGCCAGCAGGGCTGGGGTAGAACTAATCACATGCTTGGCACCTGCCCCAGTTGTAGGAGAGCAGTGTACAATGGACTCAGTTTTCCGCTCATCGGCAATTCAAGTTTCAACATGGTGACGAGTGCGAGCGTTTTTACTTAGTACATTTTATGGGATTGCGTCTTCATCGCCTAACTACTGCAGATGATGCCAGTCATCTACGACAATGTCAGCACCGCTGCATGCCCCCAGGTTGAAAGGATGTGATGTTATTTTCCAAATGATTGGTTTTCTGTCATGACTTACATTGGATTACATATGTGAACAATCACTTATCTACAATTCCCAGAATGCAGTAGGCACTTAAATCAAAATATTTGCAACAGATTTTGCATTTAATGTTAGACCTATGGCATTGCAAACAATCGGTAACGATTGTCCCGGCTGCTTGGAAAGTGGAAGCTCGCACAGCACACTGAATGGAAGCAAAGCATATTGTCGTCCCTGAAGTAGGAGAAACTCAATAAAGAAAATAGTGGTTACAACACTAAATAACATGCACCATGTAACAATCAAAGTAAAGGGGCCAGTAGCCATGGGAGGTTACAAATGAAGATACGGTGGGACTAATTGTTGTATCTTGGTATCTTCTTATGATGCTGTAATGTTCTATGTATGCTCTGTATTCACTGGATTGTGGAGTGTGGAATCCAGGGAGCAGTCCAGAGAGATGAACAGTTGCTGATGGAGTTGGTCCTTAGATGTCTCTGGGGTTGTATATGAATAAACTACTTTTTCACCTTAAACCACTGTTCTTCAAGTCATTACAGTGGCCACGAGGATGGGATCCATTTGAAGAATTTGATGAAGAAAAGTGACTTGATGAAGTGAATCTGATGTAGAAAAATGATTTGATGAAGTGAAGATTTTCTACAACTGAAGATTTTCTACAACCCCAGACTAGGCTGAATATACATGAACTTTTAAGGTACCTGATGAACATTATTTTTTCTCTCCATACATCTTTTTAAATTTTTGTTCGTGAATATTTTTTTTTATTTAAAAAAAAAACTTGTGTTTTGCGCTGAAATTACAAGTAATCTTTGTTTGATGAAACTATATTTTTATTCCAATATTTTGCGCAACATCGTATTTTTAAATTTCTCATCGTAGTTTGCCATAATTGCCATAATTTGCCTCGTACAACTTTGTCAAGCATTGGATTTCAATCGTTATCTTATTTAAAAAATGCCGTGTTGACTTTCAATTACCTTCACTCGCATTTGCTCTTCGTGATCATTTCACCGTCATTTGCCTCTGCGAGATCACTTCACTCGTCACCTTCTCACGCGTCATCACGCGTCACCTTCCTGTGCATCATCACGTTGTTCACGTTCATCACGTTATCCATGCACGGCGGCCGCCATCTTGAATCTCCATAGCAACATCAGATGCATTTTATTCGTACGCTGTTTTCATCTGTTTCTTCGTGATAAACTCTGCAACGTTTACGAATTTCTTTCAGTGAAATTAACGCGCATTTGAAACAAAGGCATTTCATCATAAGGCAAATTCAAGCACATTGAAAAGAAAAGGCATTTTATCATATGGCAAATTCAACACGCATTTGAAAACAAAAACGTTTTTTTTCTCATTTACATATTTTAAGATGAACTTCAAGCAACTATTGACAAGCAAGTATTAAACCCTGCTATACTGACAACGGTGACTACTTTATTTATTTTAATTCGTTTTTTTTAATCTTCTAATTTACAAAGTGTACACATTTATATTTATACTCATATTTACATTCCTTTAATTAACATGGATGTTTCATCTTCTGTAGTTGCTCCTCCCAAGTTTCTACAATGTCCTGGTGCTCCTTCAATGAATTGGGAGGATTGGTCAGAATCTTTTGAGACCTATTTAGAAGCAATTGGTGGCGATGTGTTTTTACCATCTAGGAAATTAGCTTTATTAAAGCATAATTTAGGGGTTGAAGGCAGAAAGGTTTTAAAAACTTTACCTGTTGTAAATCGTGTTGTTTCAACAGTTGTTGACAATGATGAAAATAGTGAGACTAGTGAAACAAGTTCAAATGATACATCTATTGATGTATATTCTGATGCTTTAAAAGCTTTAGAAGAAAATTATGGGAAGAAAACTAGCATTGTAGTTGAAAGACACAAATTTTTCTCCAGAGCACAATTGCCAGGTGAAAATGTGAACAGTATGTAGCTTGTTTAAGAACCTTAGCCATCACATGTAAATTCAAGGATTTACATGAAGAAATTATTAGAGATCAATTCATAAATAGGGTTAAAAACATCAAAATCCAAGAACGTTTACTTGAACTCAAGAATCCGTCTTTACAAAAAACACTTGATACTGCTAGAAAAATGGAAAATACTTCCCATTATGTTAAAGAGTTAAGTTCTTGTCAACAAAAAGATGAATCTGGTAATGTTAATGCTTTAACTAGTGGTTATAAAAAAACAGAGTTCAAAAATGACAACAAGGACACAAAATATAATGCTTCTAAAAACAATTGTTTTAACAAACGAATATGCTTTAGGTGTGGTAGTCAAAAACACACTGCAGATTTCAACAAATGTCCTGCCAGTAAGGTTACATGATTTAAATGCAACAAAATAGGTCATTTTGCTAAATGGTGCAGAACTGGTGATAATGGAAAGGGGCGACCATTCGGTCCCCCCGAACGTATGGCGGAGTACCACGATCCCCCCGGGAAGCCATCTTGGGCGGGAGGCGAGTCTCGGCTGGTATGCCCGAAGCGGCGTAGCCGGGGCGCACCTTTTTCCCGCCCTGGAGTGGGCTGGCCTAGACACTGACGCGGCCGGCCACGCCCTTGGGGCAGGCAGGGGCGGGTTTACGCCCGCCCTGAAGACGGATAAAAGGAGCAACAAGCCAAGAAAGCATCCTCTTGTTCCTGTGCTCTGAAGCTGCACCTCCTCGCTGCACGTGAGCTCGAGACGGAACGAAGAGCCAATTTTGAGCGTTGTAATCTTTCTTGTTTGTTTTACAGATACTCTGTTGGAGAATGCCCAAGAAAGCGGGAAAGCGAATGACTACCGACCAGATGCTGCGTGTTCTTATGAAAGAGGTGACCGAGCTAAAGAGGCGAATGGCGGATAAAGACGAGGAAGGGGGACCGAAACGTCCTTTGGCAGGAGCAGCTCCGGGAGGGAAAGGCAAGAGGCCCAGAAGGGGAGCAGCTGGGGGAGACATCCCGGTTCCCTGTACCCCACTCGAAGAACCAACTCCGGTGCCGGAAGAGGGGAATCCGATTCCCGTGGTGGTCACCCCCGTGTCCGGGGAGGATATGCCGCCCGAGCTGGCAGCACAATTAGCAGCGTGGTTGGGTAAAGGTAGCAAGGGCGCCACGGCTGACGACGCGCGGGTGTTGATGAAGCAACTGCGTGAAACAAGGGAAGCGGCGAAGGCACCATCGCCGGCCGCGGCAGTAGAGAAGCCACCTGGGACAGGTCCAGTCGTAGATACAGCTTCCGTTTCAGGTAAGCGGCCATTGCCGATTGCGAGGGATGAGTCGGCACCCTCACGAAGGGAAAAGTTGGGTCAACATGTCCCTCTGGCTATTAAAGAGAAGATATGGGCAGAAGAGTATATAAACATCTTCTCGTTGCTTACCGATCATTATGAGATGGAGCATGTTAAGAGCCAGAAGGAGCTCATGCATCCGAGTGTTTGGCGCGCAAAGATGGCCGCCTTTAAGGTAAATGAAAACATTGGCACTTGGGGCAGAGCGTGGGGGATTTTTTACATCCATCATGGGTGAACGTAGGCCCGAATTGCTGTCCGAATTGCCGATTTATCAGTCACGGATCATGGGGTATTCTGTATCACACGAGGGCAATCAATGGTTCTGTTACGATAATATTTTCAGAAAAGCGAAAGAACATGATAAAAACTTAACTTGGGATTGTTATGATTCTGTGTCTTGGTCCAAAATGGAAGATACTGGTATGTTGAAGTTGCCATTGGTAGGGAGTAGCGTGGACGAATCCTCCCGCCAATATGCTGGGACGCCCTTTCGATCAAGTACGAGTAGCGACAACCACTCGAGGCCGATCGGCAACGCAGGTAAAAGGGGGATTTGTTGGAACTTTAACAGGGGTAAATGTACGAGGCCCCAGGGGTCATGCAAATTTAGGCACGAATGTGGTGGGTGTGGGCAATCATCCCATCCTGAGTCCATGTGCAGAGCCAAAACGGGTGATAACGGGGGTAGAGGAGGCGCCAAACAGGTCTGATATAGTCCAAGGGGCGCCTTTACCTACTCCGATTGATACCATGGCAATGATTCCCTGGCTCAGCGAATACCCGGATCACGCTTCCGCTGGGGTGTTGCGGAACGGGTTTTCATATGGTTTCCGCATCCCAGTGGGGGAGTTTCAGGGTGTAGCGAAATGTAAAAACCAAATATCGGTCTTGCAACATACGACCGTGGTGCAGGAAAAGATCGTGAAAGAGGTTACTCGAGGTCGAGTCGCCGGTCCATTTAATGTGCCACCAGTTGCTAACTTTGTTTGTTCCCCTTTAGGGGTGGTCCCCAAGAAGGACCCGGGTGAGTTTCGGCTGATACATAATTTATCAGCCCCACGTGGTCTTTCCGTAAACGATGCGATAGACCCGGAAGTGTGTTCGGTGCGGTACGCATCCTTCGATGAGGCCGTAGCCATATTGAATCGCCTGGGGCCCGGTGCGCTGATGGCAAAATCTGATATCGAGTCAGCGTTCCGGTTGCTCCCGGTACATCCAGACGACCAGCGTCTCCTTGGTTTCATGTTTCAGGGTCACTATTACATGGATAGGTGTATGCCAATGGGGTGCTCTATATCTTGTGCCTATTTTGAAAAGTTCAGTTGTTTCCTGCAATGGGTCTTCACAAAGAAGACGGGGTTTCAACATGTTATGCATTATCTCGATGACTTTTTGTTTCTGGGGGCAGCCGGGGATCCGGAATGTGGACAAGCTTTGACTGAATTTTGTGTCTTGATGAATCAGTTTGGCGTGCCATTGGCACCAGGTAAGACTGTGGGTCCCTCGACTTGCCTCGAGTTTCTGGGGATCGAGCTTGACTCTGAAGAAGGTTGTTTTCGTTTACCAGGAGACAAAGTGTTAAGATTCAGGGCATGCCTGCAAACGTGTATAAGTGAGTCTAAGGTTAAGCTGCATCAATTACAACAATTGGTGGGACAGTTGAATTTTGCCCTAAGAGTAATACCGATGGCCCGCCCCTTTTCCCGCTCGATCGCTCAAGCCATGGTCGGCCTGAAGGAGGGTCATCATCGCACGAGGCTCTCGGCAGAGGTTCGCCAGGACATGCGCATTTGGTTGGCATTTCTGGCGGATTTCAATGGTCGAATAGTCTGGAATAAACCGGCGGTGTCCTCTGAGGAGCTGGGGCTGTGGACAGATTCGGCAGGGAGCATTGGTTTTGGTGCCATATTCGGCACTCAGTGGTCGGCACAAAAATGGCCGTCATGGTGGCATGATAAGTGGACTGACAAGTAACATTGCTTTTCTGGAACTTTTCCCCATTCTGGTGGCCCTGAGAACTTGGCCCGAAGGGTTCAGAGATCACTCTGTGGTATTCTGGTCTGATAACATGACCGTGGTTGAGTGTATCAATAGCCAGGCAGCACGATGCAAATGGATTCTGAGATTGCTCAAGGAAATGGTATTACTGTGTATGCAATTGAATGTGCTATTTAGGGCAAGACATGTGCCGGGGGTGAAGAACCAGGCGGCTGATGCGCTTTCTCGTTTTCGTATGCAGGCCTTCTGGGGTTTTCGGCCCACAGCGGACCCGGTGGCGGCACCCTTTCCCGAAGCTCTCTGGTCTCTCGGTGCCCCGAACTTCGTAACCTCGTGGGAGAGAGTTTAGCACCCAGGACGAGGAAGGCATATGAAGGGGCGTTCCGTTCCTATTGGGCCTTTTTGGGGGCTGCTAGAGGGGAGCTTTGGGGCCAGGAGGAGTTGGTAGTGAAATTCCTGCTGTCTTTACATCAGGCAGGCAAATCAGTGGCTACAGCCCAGAGGCATCGGGCCGCCATTTCCTTTGTGGCTAGGGCTCATGGGATCCAGGACCCGACAGCGTCTTTCGTTGTGCAAAAAGCGCTACGTGGGTGGCAACGCCTTGAGGGTCCCAGAGTAGATGAAAGGCGCCCGATAGGTTTGGATAGGTTGGCCCTGTTATTATCCATACTCCCTGCAACGTGTTCATCCCAGTATGAAACAGTGTTATTCCGAGCCGCTTTTACGCTGGCATTCCATGGGGCTATGCGGGTAAGCGAACTAGTGGCAAGGAACAAGCAGGATGTGATGGGGGGACTGTGCCGAGAGCACGTTCAGGTTAGAGGGGGGACAATGACTGTCTCGTTTGTCAGGTCCAAGACCGATCAGGGTGCGATGGGTGACTGCATAATCATACAAAGGATTCCCGGGTCCTCCATGTGCCCGGTGAGTTGTGTAGAGGAATATTTAGCACAAAGGGTGGCATCATGGGGGGGGACCTTGTTGAGACACGCTGACGCCACCCCACTGACGAGGTTTCAGTTTCAGCGGGTGCTTGCAATGTCGATTGCCGCTGCGGGCTTGAACCCGGGCGAGTTTGGGACCCATTCCTTTCGCATAGGGGCTGCTACAGAGGCTACAGCCAGGGGTCTGAATGTCGAACAAGTTAAACGTGTGGGGCGTTGGTCCTCCAACTGTTATAAAAGGTATGTGCGGTTGCACATGTTGTGAAGCTGTAATGATGTACTCACGCTTCTTGTTTTTGTTTGGTTTCAGTTGCGCAAGCCTACGAGGCGGGGCGGACTATGCAGTCGACCCAACACCGGGCCAGCGGTCAGACATCACCGGCTGTGAAAAAGGAGGTGTGGGTCGTGGGCCACTCATACGTGAGGCGTGCCGCGGACGTATTCAAAGCAGGTGATATGATTCACGTGGCTGGGGAATACGGGTACAGTGTGTCCTTCTACGGAAGGGGCGGACTCTGTATTGACCAGTTTCAATCATTTTCGAGGGTTTGCTAGGGCGGACGAGGTCACCGCCGTCTATAGTCATAGTACATCTTGGGGGCAATGATTTGGTCACCACTGGTAGACGACTTCTTCTTGAGGCGATGCTTTCCACTGTAAGTTGGTTAGCGAGGAGAGTTCCAGGGTGCACAATTGCATGGTCCCATATGATCCCACGAAAAGTATGGCGGGGGGCTATTTCTGTTTCTGCTCTGAATCATTCAGTAAGAAAAATTAATAACAAAGTGAGTAGATTGTTCCGTTCTAATACACTGCATTCTATTTCGCATGGTTGTATTACTGGTGACAGTATGTATTTGGGGGATGGTGTTCATTTGTCCCGGGTGGGGAACGAGTTACTCATAGGAGACTTGATAGCTTGGCTAAAGACTTTAAGACATGACCTTTAGGTAGGAGTGTTGTGAGGGGTCCGGATAGCCGGTCAACTATCCGGCCTGTGGCGGTAAGGTCATGATCGGTGAGCACTAATTGGAAGATCCCTATGAGTGGGCGTCACCCATTACGGATGGGAGCGCTCGAGGGAGGTGGCCATTGGCCCCTCAACGGGGAGGCGGTCCCTTCTAAGGATGGGCCGCCGAAAGGAAAGGAAAGGCGGTCAAGGCCCCTTCCTGGGTAGGAGGGGCTACAGCCCCCTCCTGTGGAATTTCCCGGGGCCAGGACATCTGCGACGGCAGATGTGGTAAGTGTGTGGGGTTTGGGGGGGGGTCTACGCTACCTTCTAGATACCTCACACGAGTCCTCGGACGACCTTTAAGTGGCGTCGAGTTTATTGGGGCCCCCGTCAAGTCAAGGGAAATTGGTAGTTGCACTTGAGGTACACCTCTGTGCGGTCGCCCCTCACAAGTGAGGGGGATATTTCTGGTTTAGGGATCTTGACACCGGTTACGACCTTGCCGTTGGCCCTTAAACGTTAGGATGTACAATTTCAAAATTTCAAGTTAATGTTTTGTAGGATGTTAGTTCGGCTAGGAGAACCTTTGTATTAGAGAATATGTTAAGGTTAGCCAAACATCGCAATGTGGTAATGAAATTGTACATAATATGAAACTGTTATTTTAATGTTTTAATTTTGTTTCATATTTTAATAAATACGGCCGGGAGGGTCACTCCCTCCCGTCTTCCAAAAGTTCAGAACTGTTTCCGGTTTCCCATCCTTGGGGATTGTGTTGAGAGGGGGTGGCGGGTATCTCAGCCATATGGAAAGGGGCGACCATTCGGTCCCCCCGAACGTATGGCGGAGTACCACGATCCCCCCGGGAAGCCATCTTGGGCGGGAGGCGAGTCTCGGCTGGTATGCCCGAAGCGGCGTAGCCGGGGCGCGCCTTTTTCCCGCCCTGGAGTGGGCTGGCCTAGACACTGACGCGGCCGGCCACGCCCTTGGGGCAGGCAGGGGCGGGTTTACGCCCGCCCTGAAGACGGATAAAAGGAGCAACAAGCCAAGAAAGCATCCTCTTGTTCCTGTGCTCTGAAGCTGCACCTCCTCGCTGCACGTGAGCTCGAGACGGAACGAAGAGCCAATTTTGACCCACCCACCAGCCCCTGAGGACAGCAAGTGGTTTTGAATAAAGTTTGATGTGGTAACTCTAATTTTTGTTTGCAGGTTGGGATTATTATCGTGATAACTTTGAATATGCAATAAAGAATGGTCAATTTGTGGTATGTTTTGTAAATAAAGTAATCCTGCTCTAGTGTTTGATCAGTAAGCATGCTTTTTAATAAAGTGGTTGTTGTTACTGTCTTTTAAGTAATTTAGTCATTTAGTTTAGAATTGTCGTATTTATTTTGGTCGGGCGGTAAGGTCATGATCGGTGAGCACTAATTGGAAGATCCCTATGAGTGGGCGTCACCCATTACGGATGGGAGCGCTCGAGGGAGGTGGCCATTGGCCCCTCAATGGGGAGGCGGTCCCTTCTAAGGATGGGCCGCCGAAAGGAAAGGAAAGGCGGTCAAGGCCCCTTCCTGGGTAGGAGGGGCTACAGCCCCCTCCTGTGGAATTTCCCGGGGCCAGGACATCTGCGACGGCAGATGTGGTAAGTGTGTGGGGTTTGGGGGGGGGGGTCTACGCTACCTTCTAGATACCTCACACGAGTCCTCGGACGACCTTTAAGTGGCGTCGAGTTTATTGGGGCCCCCGTCAAGTCAAGGGAAATTGGTAGTTGCACTTGAGGTACACCTCTGTGCGGTCGCCCCTCACAAGTGAGGGGGATATTTCTGGTTTAGGGATCTTGACACCGGTTACGACCTTGCCGTTGGCCCTTAAACGTTAGGATGTACAATTTCAAAATTTCAAGTTAATGTTTTGTAGGATGTTAGTTCGGCTAGGAGAACCTTTGTATTAGAGAATATGTTAAGGTTAGCCAAACATCGCAATGTGGTAATGTAATTGTACATAATATGAAACTGTTATTTTAATGTTTTAATTTTGTTTCATATTTTAATAAATACGGCCGGGAGGGTCACTCCCTCCCGTCTTCCAAAAGTTCAGAACTGTTTCCGGTTTCCCATCCTTGGGGATTGTGTTGAGAGGGGGTGGCGGGTATCTCAGCCATATAGCAATTGGAAACGTTTTGTCAATCTTGTGGAATCTCAAGTAGACAGTGATGATGATGAAAGTGACAGCAATGAAAATGATATTGAAGTAATGATGCTGCATGATGATTTTGTGAAAGATATTACTGAAGATTACTGTCCGCCTAAATGTGAAGTGCTAATAAACCAAGTGTACATGATGCTTTGGGCGGATTCGTGTTCGCCGTACACTATAATTGATAAAAACATGTGGGAAAATGGAAACAAATACACCTTAATATCCTCTGATGCACGACCTAAAGGTTATTGTGGTGTAAAATTACCTGTGTTAGGTTATTTTGATGCCCAATTAACTTTTAAAGGTAGATCTTGTTCAAGTAAAGTGTATGTTGTTAAACAAGGACGAGCCTTATTAAGTTGGAAAGATCTTAAAAAGATGGGGTTAGTATTGAATCCTAATCATCCTGATCAGGTAGTGTTAGCTAATGATTATCCCGACCAGGTATTACTAACCAATGAGGATTCTTCTTCAAAATGGGAATCTGTTTTTCCCAAATTATTTAGCAAAGATCTTGGATGTTTAGTTAAATTTGAACATAAGATAATTTTAAAAACGGACAGCATACCATCTGTTCATAAAGTAAGAAATGTACCGTTTGCCTTACGGAATCCTTTGAAAGAAGAATTGAATACATTGTGCGATGCCAAGGTAATAGAACCCATTGAAGCCTCAGATTGGCTTAGTCCCATCGTTTTGGCTCGCAAACCCAACGGAAAAATTAGGATGTGTGTGGACCTGAGAGATTTGAATAAAAATATTTGGGTTGATCGATATCCTTTGCCACATATTAATGAGATGATATCAAGTATTAAAGATGCAATGTATTTGTGTTCTATTGATTTGTCTAATGCATACCACCAAATCAAATTACATGCGGATTCTAGGTATTTAACATCTTTCATTATGCCTGAAGGTGCTTTTCAATATCTCAGAATGCCATTTGGATTGGCATATGCTTCCTCTGTCTTTCAGAGAGTCATGTGTAGTATTTTGAAGGATGAATTGAATGTGAGAATATTTCAGGATGATGTTCTTATTTGGGGCAAAGATTTATTTTCTCATGACAAGGCTGTACACAGTGTTTTGCAGAAACTACAAAATGCCGGTTTGACTGTATGTGGTGAAAAATGCAAATTTGGGGTGAAACAAATTGATTATCTTGGACATACTATTTCCAATGAAGGTGTTAAACCTAAGATGAAATTATTGGATGCTATTGAAAAGGCACCACATCCTATTAATAAAGATCAGTTACGATCATTTTTGGGACTTGCAGAATACTACTCTAAATTTGTCCCAAACTTTGCTGATAAGGTGTATAATTTGAGATTGTTGATGAAAAAGGGTACTTCTTTTATATGGTCAACCTTGTGTCAACAAGCATTTGAAAACATCAAAAGGGATATCACTAAAGCAGTTGCTCTTAAGCCTTATGATCCTAGGCATGCTTCTATAATTGTAGTGGACTCTAGTGCATATGGTTTAGGTGCTGTTCTTATGCAAAAGCATAGTGGAATTGAACGAATTATAGCTTTTGCGTCTCGCACACTGAAGGGTGCTGAACCTTCGTATTCCGTAATTGAAAAGGAAGCTTTAGCGTGTTGGTGGGGTGTAGACCATTTTAAAACCTTCATTTGGGGAACAGCATTCGAATTAAGAACAGATCACAGACCTCTTATTGATATTTTTACTACCAAGGGTGCTTCAAGAGCCACGCCCAGAATAGCAAAGTGGTTGTATAGACTACAGGGATATAACTTTCAGATAAACTATGTTCCTGGTCACAAAAATATAAATGCAGACTGTTTATCACGTCTTCCTTTACCTTATGACAAGGATTGTGTAGCTGAGGATAATGATGAGTGGTTAATAGCCAGTATTGAAGAGTCGTGTAACAATGCGTTTAGTGAACAAGAATGGGTTCAAGCTGTGGCTGAAGACACTGTGTTACAACAAATTATCGATAATCTGCACGTTAGTGTAGATTTATCATCTTTGGACAAGTCTATTTTGGCTGATTATAAGATGGTTTGGTTGGAATTATCTTTTTATGATGGCATACTTAGGAGAGGTGACAGATTGGTTGTACCTTCAGCATTGCATGATAAATTGTTAAGTTTGTTACATGAAGGACATAGTGGAATGACCAGTATGAAAAGGAGAGCTAGGAATGAATTTTGGTGGGTCGGAATGGACAAAGACATAGATAGATGTGTTCGGAATTGTTTAGCATGTACGTGTAGTGACAAATCTCACAAATCTCAAGAAACCACTATTTCTGCAACTCCTTTTCCTGACAAACCTTGGGACAAAATCGCTATCGATATTTGCGGTCCATTTCATGTTAAGGGTATTGAAAATAAGTTTGCTATTGTCTTGATGAATTTTCACTCTAAGTGGCCTGAGGTAGCCTTCGTGAAGGACATCAAGGTCTCTAATGTAATTGAATTTTGTGATGGAATTTTTCGTAGAGAGGGTTATCCTAGTGTGATCCTATCAGACAATGGTCCACAGTTTATAGCTGAAGAATTTTCTGTCTATCTTAACGAGGTAGGCGTGAAACACATTACCACCTCTGTATATAATCCAAGAGAAAATGGTTTGATAGAAAGGTTTAACCGTGTGTTGAAAGAATGCATTCAACTTGCCAGCAACAATGATGATGATTGCAAAGATGCTGTTGAAGAAATGTTATGGTGTTATAGAAATACTCCCCATACGACTACTGGAGTGTCTCCTTTTTCCTTGTTAAAAGGGTGTGTGGCTGGGTCTAAAGTTAAACCCTTGTGGATGTCTAGAGATAGCCCAAAACAAGTTGATGGTAAAAATGTATCGATTAAAGTTCAACAATATCAGAATAAATATGTACGGAACCATAATGCCAAAGTAAATTGTAAAGTTAAAGCATTTAAGGATGGTGATTGGGTACGTTCACAATTAATGGGAAATCGGAAACCTGGTTCTTCCAAGTGGTCTAAACCAAAACAAATCATTCATGTAGCTGGAAACATTGTGAAATTGGATGAAGGTAAACAATGGAATGTAAGAAGCATAACGACATGTAATGATCTTGAATGTAAACAAATTGTAGGTCAGGAGGATAATATTTCAAAAACATCTGTTGCAAAGAGAGATGAGGTACCTATTTCTATGTCTCTCTCCTCTGGAGCTAAGTGCAGACCATTGTGGATGAAGGATTACATATGTTCGTAGTCTGTGGTGCATCATGGTGCACACAATGTGGAATTTTGGTTTGTACCACGTCATACTTATTCTCTTTTAATTTCTTCTCTTATTTTATGTCATTTTCATTTTCTTATTTTTATAGGAAGGGAGATGTTGTATCTTGGTATCTTCTTATGATGCTGTAATGTTCTATGTATGCTCTGTGTTCGCTGGATTCCAGAGTGTGGAATCCAGGGAGCAGTCCAGAGAGATGAACAGTTGCTGATGGAGTTGGTCCTTAGATGTCTCTGGGGTTGTATATGAATAAACTACTTTTTCACCTTAAACCACTGTTCTTCAAGTCATTACACTAATAAGCCTATTAAGGAATCAGAAGCCAGAATTTACGAAGGACAAAGACACAAGCCAATTAAAAATATCAGCAGAGGGTGGGTGGGGCTTCTCTTCCATACTCTACTACAGCAGATAGCCAGAGCAGCCAATGCGCTCTGGCTCGACCTAAAAATAGCAATGTCTGTTTTTAGTGTAAAGACTATGACAATGTACTAACATCTGTGCCAAAGCTTCTTTTTCTATTCAAAATATTGATATAACTCCCTTTCATAACTTGATGGCCCTCGAAATATCTCTCTTTTCATTGCAAGACAGTGGACTAGCTTAAATAACAATATTTACATAAGCAAAGTCCCACCCTTGTGTGTACTCAAATTGTAATTGATGCTTACATGTTGTGTAATTATTCTGATTACAGGACATTAGAGATTTTTTTTATTGAGTATGGAGTGGGTTGCAGCAGACTTCAACCAAATACTGCGAATTTCTAAATTTCACTGAATGCAAAATGAAAAGTAGTTTAAACCATAGAACTAGAATGCACAGGCAGGGAGTCTGAGGGAACAGTGTCATCTGCATTAGCTTCTTCCCTGATTTACAGTGTTAATGTTTGAAGAAGGGAGTCTGCTGCTTTCCCTTGTAAACAATAGAACATCCCGAGTCAAGCAATCGAGGCCAGATAGGACTCCCCATGGGTTTATTGACTTCGAGCAGGGACCATGTATTCTAGTGCTGTTTGCAGCGTCTTACCAACGTTTACACAATGCATGTACCATTTCATCTTTGGCTAAAAAGCAAGAAAATAAATAATGTTTGGATAAAAGAGGCACGCTTAGAAGAAGAAAGAGACCTCTCACTTAGAGAACTCAGAGGTGGTGATGTTCTCTAACATCCAGTATAATTGACTCCCCCATTACATACACACACCACCTGCAGGCTTTTGTTAATACAAAGGAAGGATTTACATGATTTAAGACACAAGCAGATGCATGGTTTGTATGCATTTTCACATATATAGAGCAAGATGCCCATTGGTCCTTGAATTTAAGCCAACAATACAGAACATGCTGAGATTGTAGGCCCACAGTGCATATATTTGGAAGAGGAAAACAACAAGTCTCAGAATCCAAAGTGCTGTTGGTGAAAATGGCTACGTTGGGTGACAATAAATATCATGACAATGGGGGCAACTTGACACTGATAAAGCTATCCTATTGTGAAGAATGATAGTTTATAACCAATAAGTGAAGCAATGTATATGGTGCAAAGATATACTTTGATGCCCATGCTTTTCTACTCCAAAGTAGCGAATCAATGAGGCAAAGCAGGTTGCAAAGTTACAAAAACAGCCACACTCCTACAGGGACATTTGTTTTTCTTTCAGACATGCCTTTTCCTGTCATCGTTTATGAACAGCCCAATTGTGTTTCCAAGAACAAAGCTGCACCCCCTGTTCTGAACTCATTATATTGAAAAACTACAGCTGAATCTTACTTTTGATTGTGAATTAATGAGACTGGTTCTAAATTCCTTACTTGCATTCAGTGCATGTTTCTGGCAGAAAACACCCTTCTCTTTCAGCTAGCCACCTCAGAGGGCAGAGAAAGCCTCATTAGATCTCCCTTACAGACAGAATTTTAGCTATCAGTTGTTGAAGATCTATTGTAGAGTAAACCGAAGCGTCTGCTCATTTGCTTGCATCTTTGATGGCATCCCTGCCTTTCCTTCATTTTATTGTATTTGGCTCGCTTTGAGAATAACTTCTTTGACATCTATTGCAAGGTGGAAATATTATGTGATATGGCTAGTGGGCCTTACCATGCAATGCTAACACAATACACAAATGTGGACCTTAGATTCACCCTTAGCAGCCTTAGCCTGGTCCCGGTAGTGTGGCGTAGAGCAGTCAGGCTTCCTCAGAGGAAGATGTGTTAAGCATTTCATAGTATCAGTATTGATAACACGACTAGAAAGAAATCTGAACACCAATTTATAAAAATAGATAATATTTTTATATAAATATAAGCACCAAAACAAACTTGATACCTTGCATATAACTGGAGATGTACTAACAATACATGCAATGAAAGCTGTCATATATTCACCATTGAAGTCAATGGGGAAAAACACACTTAGCAAAATGATAGTTGCAGGGCGAGTTCAAATGAGCCCTTTTGTGGTAAAAGGTTGCGCTGGACCCTTGACCAAAACTCAACAGTCGCTACTTAGTTTTCCTGCCCAGGGAGTCTCGGTGCAGAGGTTACTTGGTTGTCCTTGGTGCTGACGGGATCTGCGGGAGCTGTCTAAAGTAACACTTGGCAAAACCACACTTGTTGATGGAGATACCCTCAGATACTAGAGTCCTTTTGGGTACCAGGACACAAGTGCAGCAGCAGGATTTCTTCTACCCCGCTTGGTGGTTCCCGGTGCAGAGGTAGCTGGCAGCTGGCAATCACCGGGGCAGGTCGTGCCAACAATGCTTTGCCACACACTTGATGACAATTCTTCAGGAAGCAGAAACACAGCAGCGGGATCATTGCTGATGGAGGTCGCTGTCACAGTGAAGGGCTATTTGCCTTGAAATGTTGAATACGGGGTCGATCACCCAACTGGCGATCACCAAGCCTTAGCTGCGGCAAATGTAGTCCTTAGGTACTTTGGCCGCTGGAGGTCTTCAGGAGTGGACTAGCAACTCGAAACTTAGTGTGAGCTTGGGTACCACTCCGGGCTTGCAGGACATCACTTCTCTTTGGGCTCACCCTTGACAGACCCAGTGGGTCGCAATTCTTGTGACTCTGCACGTTGATTCTTCTACAGGTTGCAGTCAACGGTTCCAACAGTCATGGGAGTCTGCTTTGGATTTCTGGTCTCCACTGGAGTCCCTCTTGCTGGGAGCAAAGAGCTTTCACCACGGACACATGTCGACAGATGGTTCTGGTATGTGGTCTATTAAAGGGCACTTAAGTGTCCTTTCTTTGTACTGCGGCTGAGTCCAAAGTCCTGTTTTCGGTAACAGTGTCTACTTTGTGCCTCTTCTTGGATTTCAAGTTAGAACTGAAGTTCTGATGCCACAGGAGCCTCCTAAATCCTAGTTTTAGGGATCATCAAGGGTGTGAGGGACAGTGGCCAATGGACTACTGGTCCCTGTGGCTAACCTGTCCCTGTCTTGACAACATCATGTGTGTGTACGTCACAATGCTACACAGAATACTCTATTTTAGGTCTTTCAAAATGGCAGGACCCTTCCTTGGCTGTACAGACCTCCTAGCCCACCCTAAAGATGCAACTAGCCTTTTGGGGCTGTTATGCCTCCTGAATAACACATTTTAACACCTGCCATGCTGGGCAGGGCGGGAAGGGCTTTGTCCTTGAGTAGGACACAAAGTAATTACATATCAAGGGAAGTGAAGCTTTTGAGGCTCACCGTTTTAATGTCTGTAAGCAGTAGCCATCCTTATAGGGCAGAGGTACGACCTCCTTCTTGCCTAGGCCTTTGTCTCTGTCCTGAGGAAGTGTCAGCACATTCCACCAGAAGAGTAGACTCTTGACTTGTCGACAAATGGTGTGGCAGTTAGGGGCTATGTAACATGCATGTGGTGCCCTTGCAGCACTGTCATGCATATTTAAGTGTCAGGACCGTCAGCAGTTTCATGGAGGTCTTTCCTCCATGAAAAGGCTAGCGGTGCTGAAACGAAAGGGGCCCCCTGTCCCCCCCTCAGCCTAGGGATTCATGCAGGGGGGCACAGCATGTACCCCTTGTGTGCATGCACTCAGGTTCCTGCACGGCATGAACTTTTGAGTCCATGCAGTGCAGTAACCCAGTGTACCATTCCTATTGTGGTACCTCTTTCAAAGGCACCGCCACCTTTAATAGATGCACCGCAGCAGGACCACCACGCCGCACACCAGCCAGATCACAAAATTGGTCGTAATGTGGTGGGCGGCAATGACCTTCGGCGGAGTGGTGGCATGGTGGTTGGAACCGCAGTGCCACCACTCCACCACTAAATGAGACGGCTTGCGAATGAAGGTGGTCATAGGGGGCGCACAAAGATTTAGTTGAGTGGTATTCTGATTTACTCAAAAATATAATCTGAAAATAATATCATGGTTGAACTATTGTGATAACAAAATATTAAAAGTATATCTTTTCTACTGTTCTACAATAATGACATTTGAAATATTGTTTACTATTTTTTGTTTCATTGTACTTTGTTGTTTATGGAATTATATTTTCAGTTAACTGTTTTTGTGCATTTCATTTGGCATTATTTTAAAAAAGTATTATAATAATGTAGAACTAGTTTTGGAGTTGTTGGATTTATTGAGGAATTGGGGAGCTAGTTATTTATTAAATTATATATTCATTTTAATTGATTATTTGATATATTTTAATTGTTATATATTTGTTTAAATGTTTAATGATTTTCTAATTATGTAGTAAATTTAAATTTCAGGTTGTGGTTTTTTTGGGGGGAATGAATGGACAGTGTTTTAAATTAAATCATATAAACTGATAATAATTTATTACGTGTAATATGTATGCAATTATATATGTGGAGGTTAATTTTTATTTGTTTCATGAACACGAAAATGGTTTATTTTTTTGAAACATAAAACTGTACATATTTCTTTTAGAGAAAATGTGTTTTTTATTGGTTGTGGGGTGTATTGGGCTTATGGTGTGTAGTTGTATTTTTAAAGTGTATATTATTGTTAATTGCTTCACATTTCATTTTTGCAATGTTTCACATTGTTATTTTTCATTACATGTAATGCTGAGTTTATTAGTGGATTGAGTTGACATTTATTAAATAAACGTATATATTGATTGATTTAGCTATAATTATGTTACTTTTTAGTTGGAACTGTATTATTAAACGTGTTTATTTTAGTTGGATTTATTGAATTGTGTTATTATAAGATACATTTTTATAACAATATGCATTCAGTTTTTATAACGGTTTTAGTACCGGTTGTGGGGCTTATTGGGAGAACAGTGGAGAAGGTTTTGTAAAAAAGCATTTTTTTAATTATAATTAAATGAGACGTTAAGTATGTAAAAGTTTAAAACCATAACTTAATTTTCTGGTTTTGAAAATATGTTTTCATTATCATGGGAGATGTTGTTTTGTTTGTGTGTTTTTAGGGAGTTTGGGAGTTTGGGATTATATTATTTATTTAAATATATTTCATATTTGAGCATTTTTTTTACAATGCCAAACTATTTGTAAATTGTTAAAATGTATTTAATATTTGTGTGTTTTAGGAGGTCATGGTTTTTATTTTAAATGCAGTTTTTAAAAGTTTTTATTTACATATTTAAATAGTTTCAAATGTATTCTTCTATTATTTGGCTGTATCGAATGTGATCCATTCAATGTAGGTTCTTTCCCAGTATTTGTTTGACTAAAATTAGAATAGTAAATCTTACCCCATCAGTATGTATGCACTCTCCTCAATGTTAGGTACACCAGAGTTTAGAATAGTCAGTGTGACTCTGCCGTCCTCCCTCTCAACAAAATGTAGTACCCACATTTGTGCACTTTCCCCAATGTTTGTTAGACTGGAATTACAATACTAAATCTAATCCAATCCCCATTGTATGCATTTCCCCAATAGTATTTGACAAATGCATTTTCCCTGCCATGTATCACTGCACTGTATTTAAACTGCAGCCCACCCAGAGCTCACAGTGGTGCTCTTGGAAGGCATATACTGTCATATGTGTGGCTGGTGTAAATACAAACTACAGCTCAGATATGACAATGAACACATTGAAAAGCAGGTTAAATAGGCCAAATAGGGAGTTAACATGTACAAAATAAGTTTTAAATTGAAAACAAAGACAATTTACTACTGTTAAGCCATGCTGATGTTAGAATAGTAAATCGTATTACTGCCAATGTGTGCGCTTCGGAATTGGAATAGCAAATCTGACTCATTTTATTTCAACCTTCCCAATGTATGCATGTTCCCCAATGTTAGACGGACTTGCATTATAATAGTAAAATTAACCCCATCCGCGTATGCACTTTTCCAATGTTTCTTAGACTGGAGTTAGAACAGTCATTCAGACTCCCTTACACCCCAAGTTATGCAGTTTCTCCAGTGTTAGAATAGAACTTCTGACCCATGCCGTGTTTTCACTTTTCCCAATGTTTATTAGACTGTAGTTAGAAAACGTAATCTGCTCCCCTCCAATGTATGAACATTCCCGTCAGGATTCCACGTTCCTGCCCTCAGGTGTCGCATCAAAATATGACAGAACTCTTTCCAACAAATCAGGGAGATTTGTTAAATTATTGTTATGCATTTCACTTAAAAAACTTTAGACTCCTGGCCAACAAATTAGATGCATCGTCACATGGTCGTTTGTTTCGAGCTCTTCTATCTGACCTACCTCAGGGCCTTGAATTTTTCTTGTTTAAGTTCGGCGCCCAAAAATTCTACAAAAAAGTTTGCCTCAAAATATTACTAACTGCCCTAAAAGTCTGGCAAATAGCATGCAAAATATGGAAGATTCCCTACTATAATTTTTTGGCACCAATTTGGGACTCCCCCGGAACACCAGAATGTTTACTAGACAGACTCTCATTCCCCCTGAGGGAGGCGGGTTTAAATCGATGGGGAGATCTCCTGGTGAACCAAAAATTAATGGATTGGGTATCCTTATCCAATATAACAGGAGGATCTCTAGCGAGGTTTAAATATTATCAGCTATCTTCATGGTGGGGGAGCCAAAACTGGATGTTAGAAATTGTAGACTGTGACTTTTTAGACCTGGCAAATAGACAAGTAGGTTGGAAGGGTGAGGTCTCAGCGTGGTATAACGTATTAATTAGGGCAAATGATAGTCAAGAATCAGAGATTTCGAAACTCTGGGGAGACATAATAGGAGAAGATCCTGAGAAACAACTAGAGGTATGGTTGGATCCCTTTGCAATCTCTCAGAAAATAATAAAACCCGCTAATCTTAGGCGAAATCATCTTTTTACGGCATACAGGGTATACTGGACCCCCTTCAGGCTTTCAAGAATTTCTGGAACACCACATGTATGCCCTAGATGTAAACAGGCAGAGGCGGATGATATACATATTTTTGTAGAATGTAGTGAGATTAAAAATTATTGGTTAGCTGTCTGCACCTTCTTGGAGGAGGTACTGGTTAGAACAATCACAGGTAGCCCTAGGTTGATTTTGATGGGCTTGTTGGAAGAATATGATTTGACAGATAATATTACCCAGTTTATATTTTTTGTGATTGTCATCGCCAGAAGGGAGGTATGCAAAGAATGGAAATCCCCAACCCCTCCTAGGTTTGCAGAATGCTTAAATAATATCATGGCCATTAGTAAAACAGACCTTAAATGTGGTGGAGAGGAGGCGGAAAAGATCTGGGCACCGTTGCTTAAATGGTCGGACAGTTAGACACTAAACGTCCAATGATTAAGCCAGGGGTTTGCGGTCTGGTCCTCCCCAGGACAAGGTACAGAAACATCGAGTAGGGGAGTTGGACTAGTAGAAAACCCACCTCTGGGAGATTTCTCGAGGGCCATACACATAACCAAATATTCCAGGGCGCACAGTAAGATGGTTTTTGTGTAGGCAGAATTGAGAGTTTCCATCTGGAGTCATTGTATCTGGTGGCAAATATGAGGACAAAAAAAAATAATTTAAAAAAGAAAAAAAAAAAAAAGAACTCTTTTCAACAACTTGCATTTCCAGATCCATATTACATCCGAGTCAGGGCTTTCACATCACTTTCCTAATGCATCATATTCCCTGCAGTTCTTTCTGTCTCCAAACTCTGTCCCGGTCATGCCCTGGTGGTGGTGCTTTATTCTCTCTCTCTCTTGATTCCTGGATCCCATGGCCTTCTGGACTTTTCACTGAGTTGTAGAAAATCCCTAAATTCTTACACCCTAAAAGTACACCTCTTTTAAACAAGATGGCATTGAGGCCTTACTGAGCCAGGTAAAGGCACTTTAACAAGTAACACCAAATTCGTTTAAAAGGCAATAGCTTCAGATAAGTGTACACATGTGACTTTTTAGTGCAGATCGATATTTTGTCAGTTGGTAATGTTTGCTAATTGTATAAATGTACAAATAAATCTTCTACATCCCTTTCTTGGCTCTGACCTATACTCTCTTCCTGCCTTTTCTGTGTTCTGTCCTGTGGCTCCTGGTTTTGCTGCTCTTTTCCTGTCCAACTTCCAATTCTTACTTCCCATCCTTGGAGGTTCTCTGATTCCTTGCACCTGGTAGATACTTTTCACCTGGATCTCTCCCTGCACCTGGGCTCATCCCCTAGGCCTACTGCTATTTCTACTTGGTGAGCTCAGTGTGCAGTGGCTAATATCATACCATGCTGCAGAGTCTTCTTGTTCTCCGTTTGATCCTGCTACTATATTCCAAGCGTGCCTCTTGATTTCTGTTTTCATAGTTGTTTATTTCCATGTCCCTGTTATTAGTTATTTGTCTCTTTTGCCTCCCTCTTGGTTCTAGTGTTTGCCTTGTTGCTAGTTCTGACTGCACGCATCTAGACCTGTCTTGCGCATGCAGATTCCTAGTCTTGTATTCATGTTCCTGTTCTGACTGTATATTCCTGTCCTAATTAGTGTGCAGATTTTAAGTATTCACAGTTCTGTGCATTCCAGCCCTGACCTTGACCTCTGTTAATGTTGCGCTATTCCCTGAGCCCAGTTCCTGTTTCGGTGTGCCTTCCACTGTTCTGCGTGCCTTCTTCTGTGTTATATTACTATCAATATTTTCTTTGCTTCGAAGGATGCAAGTTAAACACCATGCCTTGTGCCTTTGGCACAGAGAATCTCCACAAGTCCTTCTGGGTGTCTTCCTGAACTCAGTGAGATTATTCTGCTCCTTCCCTTCTTGAAAGATCTTTTTCACCTCACAGAGAGGTAACTTCAGAGGAGCACATAGGCTATCATAAATGATATGGTCTCCCTGCTTTCAACTTCCTCTTATTTATACTCCTGTTATAGATTCCTAGGTTCCACTGTAGAGTCCCCCGTTCCCTATTCACTTCCTCTTTCAACCTGCTTCAGTCCTCAGCTTCTATCCTGATATCTTCCCGGCCTTCAGGTATGCTCTTGTTTATTTAGCCCCTTCTCTGGAAAGCATTTATCCCTGCAAAGAGCCAGCACTGCGCTGTTACCTTGCCTTGCTCTGTACGCTGTAAGTGTCCCTAACAGATTATCCAGAATTTAGCTAAAACCCATGACATCCCCACTGTTAGCATGGTTTTAGAATAGTAAATCTGGCTCCCAACGTATGGATTTTCTTTCCCCAGTGTATGGACTTTCCCAAAACTGGCTCCACCCTTCCCACCTATGTATGAATTTTCCTAAAGGTTGGTTAGACTGGACTTAGAATACTGAAACCATCCTCCCCCACAGTTTATAGGTTTTCTATAATGTTTGTAGGATTGTAGTTAGTGTATTTGGATTGATTGTTATTAGTTTATTTGTAATGCTTTTATGCTGGATTTAGGTTATTTCATGGTATTGTAATCCCTTAAGATATTTAAAGCACATTTAATGTAAAAGTACGTATTGTTTACTTTATTTGGATGCATTTAATTATCATTTGTGTTGGGTTTGGTAAATGATTTTCTCTTTTTTGTTATACGTTTAAGCATTTTAAAATATTGTATTTGGTATTTATATTTTAAAATACTCAGAATTATTTGACTTATTTAAAACATATATGTTCAATTTCCAAAGCAATAATAATTATATGCATTTATATTGTGTTTATTATTTAATATAAAATATTTTTTTTATTTAAAGCATGTTATCCAGTTTAGTATCAATAGTTTGGGCCACAATATTTTGGTTGTTGATATTTTCCTACTTTACATTATATGTAACTAAAGTCGATATTTTGTTTGCCAATATTTTTGCACCACAATATTTTAGTGTTGATATTCTGTCATACAACCAAACTGAGTATGGTGAGCACGTCTGTGGGAAAAAGAGAAAATGTATTGAACTGGGCAGACTGAGGTGGGTTATGAGAGGGCAGTCAAGAGAATGAAGAGTGCATTACAGATAGTGGATATTTTGAAAGAGATGGTATAAAGTTGCAAGTGGTGAAATTTGATAGAGCAATGTATGTATTTAGGTGGTATTTCTAGAACGCAAACTTAGCCAAAAGGCAGCGGAGCTCTGCACATGGTCAAAGACTACCATAAAGTCAAGTGAGTACCAGGGGAGGAAGCTGGGTTGTGGCCGATTAATGCAACAATGCAGTGATGCGGAGAGCAGGGAGATCATCGTGCAAGTAGAATCCATGGCTGGAGTCTGAGAGATTATATCATGTCTAGATGTCTGCAGATTGGGCTGAATTGAGTGTGAAGGTAAGATTGCCAACAGCCTTATCATAGACATTGGTGTTTTACCCAGATCTTGGATTTCCACCTCTGTGCAGGTGAGAGCACATTCATGTTCGGAGCAGTTGAATGGATGGATAGGGCATGTATGAGGGTAGACATCTGTAGTAGGTAATAAGACTCCACAGACAGAAGTTGCTTGAAGTAGTATCAGGCATTTTATTCTGAAGATTACACTGAGTAGAAATGTGTGGCTGTCCCTCTGGCTGGTCCGTCAGTAACTGCCACCACACAGAACCTGCAAACCTTCTAGGAACGTAGAATGCACTAACACAGCATTCCACGCTCCATAGCTAACCTAGATAGTTACAACATATCTTCTTCCCTTAAATAAACAAAAAGATGTGAATGAAGTTAAACAACAAAATCAAATAAGGTAGAATTAGAATGAACCAGGTTTTTCCTTAACAATGGAACACCAAATAACTCATTAACATACATAGCTTTGATAAAGAACAAAACGTTAAATGAAAAGAGCAAAAATGAATTATTTTCATATATAAACCTTTAGGTATTCTGGTGGACAACGATTTCTACGATGTCTTACCTCCTGAGTATCTTGGTGTATCTCAGAAGAAGGAGCATCACCTCCTCCCTGAACAATTCTTTGAGAAGCAGAATTTTCCTGAGAATTGTAACTGAGGTCATTGTCAGACATAGACAAAAATGTATTTCCACCACTATTGTTCTCAAGTACAACATCTGTATTTGCACCACCTTTCTGGTATAAAGCTACCCTTTTGTAATTCCATTTATCGCCATTATCCAGAACCACACAATATGGCAAGGTAAATTTAACTCTAAAAGGACCCAAATATTTTCTAAAAGAAGACTCTGTTCTACCTGAACGTATCTTCACTAAGTCTCCTGAACTAATTCTCTTACTAGACTGTTTTTTTGTGGTTCACACTTCCATGTTGCATGCCTTGGGAAATGCTGGTAGGAATGACATCTCTTGTAACAATGTCTTTAATCCAAGTGGCAACTAACTTTGTGTTAGGTGGTCTCCCAAGCATCATCTCAAATGGCGTTCTATTAGTAACATTATGAACACTTGAGCGATATGCCCATACAATCTCTGATACCATCGAGTCTACTTCTTCACCACTGGAGATAGCCATTTGGATCACCCCTTTGATCATGCGGTTAGCCCTTTCCACAATTCCATTTCCCTGTGGATTGTATAGAGAAGTACGACTGTGTCACAAGTTGACAAAAAGTTCTTCATTTCTAGAGAAGAAGTTAATTGGGTACCATTGTCAGTTAACAATACTGAAGGTATGCCTTCATCTCTCCAAATATTTCTCATAGCTTTAATGGTTGTTGCAGTTGTAATGGCTTTAGTAAATTTGATCACCAACCATCTTGTGTGCACATCAACAAAGACAATTCCAAACTGTAAATTCTCTTTTAAACAGTTCATTAGACCAATAAAGTCCAGACATACAGTGTGCCACGGTGACCCTGGATCAGTAATATGACCAGAAGATGCTTGTACACCAGTCTTCAAACGTTTATCACTCTGTTTGCAAACTTCACAATTTGTCACATACAAGATCACTTCAGTATCCATGCCTGGCCACCACCAGTTCGTTCTCAATCTTTGTTTAGTGTGAGTCTGACCCAAATGTCCTTCATGGGCTAATTTGATCAATTTTCCCCTCAAAGAAATCGGAGGAATAAACATATCCCCTCTCATGATAACTAAATACTCACACAGTGATAGTTCATCTAATATTTTAACAAACGGTCTATTATTAATGGAGACAGTGCTCTCTTTCTTACAACCTTTCTTTACCAATTCTTTAAGTTCTAGCATAGAATTGTCATTTGACATAGCATAGATCCATTCATCTCTAGTTATATCTTGAGGATCACACACACTTAAAACGTCTTGTACAAAAGCAACTGCCCCTTCATTCTGTTTTTTAAGTACTGCAGCTTTGTCCACTGTTTCTCACTCCAGCGACAATCTTGAGAGACAGTCTGCTTGAATAGTTCTCCATCCTTGAATATATTCTACATTATAGCAGAATTCCAGAAGTCTAGAGGCTAATCTAGCCAACCTGGCTGAACATCTTGCATCACCCCCAGATAACAACACTCTAATGAGAGGTTTATGATCTGTTTTTAACGTAAATTTCACCCCCCATAGGCATGTCCTAGAGTACTCACACGCCCAATCACCGCTAACGTCTCACGTTCAATTACTGAATAATTTCTTTCAGCACTTGTCAGTGTTCTTGATGCAAATGCTACAGTTCTCTCCTTGCCACCATGAATTTGTGCTAAAACTGCTCCAAGACCTGTAGCAGTTGCATCCACCGTAAGTACAGACAGTAGATTTGTGCCAAAGGGTGTTAAAATCTCTGCTTCAGAAATATTTTTTTTTGATGTTCTCAAAACACAATTGATGACTGGCACTCCAATTGAAGCTAGATCCTTTCTTTAGGATGGATCTCAGTTCAGTAGTTTTGGTTGAAAAGTCTTTTATAAATTTTGAATAATATTCAATCAATCCTAAGAATGATCTCAGTTTATCTTCATCTGTGGGAATGGGAGCCAATCGAATAGCATCCAAAAGACTCTTCTTAGGTCTCACCCCTTGCTCTGAAATCTCATACCCCAAGTAAACCACCTTGTCTACCAAGAACTTACACTTGTCTTGTCTGAGAGTCAAACCTGATTCCCTAATTTTGAATAGCGCCTTTCAAAGTGTGTGATTGTATTGATCAACAGTATCACCAAACATCAAAATATCGTCCTGGAAAAAAACAATATTTTTAATGCCTTTGGACAACACATTCATCCTCTGGAATATGCTTGCAGCGGAGCATAGACCAAAAGGCATTCTGACACATTGATATATACCCTCTGTGGTAATAAATGCTGTCAAGGATCTCGATTCTTCATGCAACGTGATCTGGTGATATGCGTTCTTTAAGTCCAGTTTTGAGAAAAACTTTCCACCCTTTAGAGCCAATATCAGTTCATTAATGTTAGGAACCAGAAAAGTATCAACCCCAACATTCTGGTTGAGAGACCTAAGGTCAATGCAAAACCTAAACTTGCCATCCGATTTTTCAGGGATAACCACTGGTGATTGACGGAGCAATTCAGCTTCCAAGGATCAGTCGCTTTTCAAGACTCACCAACTCTTTTTGCTCATCGCGTTGAGTTCGTCAGCCACTTTCTTCTACTTCGGGGTCAGAATCACCATGCCACGCAGCCAGGAAGTCGCCAAAATGTAGTAGGTAATAAGACTTCACAGGCAGAAGTTGCTTGAAGGTGTATCAGGTATGTTATTCTGAAGATTACACCGAGTAGAAATGTGTGTCAGCCCCTCTAGCTGGTCCGTCAGTAACGGCCACCACACAGAACCTGCAAACCTTCTAGGAATGTAGAATGCACTAACACAGCATTCCACGCTCCATAGCTAACCTAGATAGATACAACATATCTTCTTCCCTTAAATAAACAAAAAGATGTGAATGAAGTTAAACAACAAAATCAAATAAGGTAGAATTAGAATGAACCAGGTTTTTCCTTAACAATGGAACACCAAATAACTCATTAACATACATAGCTTTGATAAAGAACAAAACGTTAAATGAAAAGAGCAAAAATGAATTCTTTTCATATATAAACCTTTAGGTATTCTGGTGGACAACGATTTCTACGATGTCTTACCTCCTGAGTATCTTGGTGTATCTCAGAAGAAGGAGCATCACCTCCTCCCTGAACAATTCTTTGAGAAGCAGAATTTTCCTGAGAATTGTAACTGAGGTCATTGTCAGACATAGACAAAAATGTATTTCCACCACTATTGTTCTCAAGTACAACATCTGTATTTACACCACCTTTCTGGTATAAAGCTACCCTTTTGTAATTCCATTTATCGCCATTATCCAGAACCACACAATATGGCAAGGTAAATTTAACTCTAAAAGGACCCAAATATTTTCTAAAAGAAGACTCTGTTCTACCTGAACGTATCTTCACTAAGTCTCCTGAACTAATTCTCTTACTAGACTGTTTTTTTGTGGTTCACACTTCCATGTTGCATGCCTTGGGAAATGCTGGTAGGAATGACATCTCTTGTAACAATGTCTTTAATCCAAGTGGCAACTAACTTTGTGTTAGGTGGTCTCCCAAGCATCATCTCAAATGGCGTTCTATTAGTAACATTATGAACACTTGAGTGATATGCCCATACCATCTCTGATACCATCGAGTCTACTTCTTCACCACTGGAGATAGCCATTTGGATCACCCCTTTGATCATGCGGTTAGCCCTTTCCACAATTCCATTTCCCTGTGGATTGTATAGAGAAGTACGACTGTGTCACAAGTTGACAAAAAGTTCTTCATTTCTAGAGAAGAAGTTAATTGGGTACCATTGTCAGTTAACAATACTGAAGGTATGCCTTCATCTCTCCAAATATTTCTCATAGCTTTAATGGTTGTTGCAGTTGTAATGGCTTTAGTAAATTTGATCACCAACCATCTTGTGTGCACATCAACAAAGACAATTCCAAACTGTAAATTCTCTTTTAAACAGTTCATTAGACCAATAAAGTCCAGACATACAGTGTGCCACGGTGACCCTGGATCAGTAATATGACCAGAAGATGCTTGTACACCAGTCTTCAAACGTTTATCACTCTGTTTGCAAACTTCACAATTTGTCACATACAAGATCACTTCAGTATCCATGCCTGGCCACCACCAGTTCGTTCTCAATCTTTGTTTAGTGTGAGTCTGACCCAAATGTCCTTCATGGGCTAATTTGATCAATTTTCCCCTCAAAGAAATCGGAGGAATAAACATATCCCCTCTCATGATAACTAAATACTCACACAGTGATAGTTCATCTAATATTTTAACAAACGGTCTATTAATAATGGAGACAGTGCTCTCTTTCTTACAACCTTTCTTTACCAATTCTTTAAGTTTTAGCATAGAATTGTCATTTGACATAGCATAGATCCATTCATCTCTAGTTATATCTTGAGGATCACACACACTTAAAACGTCTTGTACAAAAGCAACTGCCCCTTCATTCTGTTTTTTAAGTACTGCAGCTTTGTCCACTGTTTCTCACTCCAGCGACAATCTTGAGAGACAGTCTGCTTGAATAGTTCTCCATCCTTGAATATATTCTACATTATAGCAGAATTCCTGAAGTCTAGAGGCTAATCTAGCCAACCTGGCTGAACATCTTGCATCACCCCCAGGTAACAACACTCTAATGAGAGGTTTATGATCTGTTTTTAACGTAAATTTCACCCCCCATAGGCATTTCCTAGAGTACTCACACGCCCAATCACCGCTAACGTCTCACGTTCAATTACTGAATAATTTCTTTCAGCACTTGTCAGTGTTCTTGATGCAAATGCTACAGTTCTCTCCTTGCCACCATGAATTTGTGCTAAAACTGCTCCAAGACCTGTAGCAGTTGCATCCACCGTAAGTACAGACAGTAGATTTGTGCCAAAGGGTGTTAAAATCTCTGCTTCAGAAATATTTTTTTTTGATGTTCTCAAAACACAATTGATGACTGGCACTCCAATTGAAGCTAGATCCTTTCTTTAGGATGGATCTCAGTTCAGTAGTTTTGGTTGAAAAGTCTTTTATAAATTTTGAATAATATTCAATCAATCCTAAGAATGATCTCAGTTTATCTTCATCTGTGGGAATGGGAGCCAATCGAATAGCATCCAAAAGACTCTTCTTAGGTCTCACCCCTTGCTCTGAAATCTCATACCCCAAGTAAACCACCTTGTCTACCAAGAACTTACACTTGTCTTGTCTGAGAGTCAAACCTGATTCCCTAATTTTGAATAGCGCCTTTCGAAGTGTGTGATTGTGTTGATCAACAGTATCACCAAACATCAAAATATCGTCCTGGAAAAAAACAATATTTTTAATGCCTTTGGACAACACATTCATCCTCTGGAATATGCTTGCAGCGGAGCATAGACCAAAAGGCATTCTGACACATTGATATATACCCTCTGTGGTAATAAATGCTGTCAAGGATCTCGATTCTTCATGCAACGTGATCTGGTGATATGCGTTCTTTAAGTCCAGTTTTGAGAAAAACTTTCCACCCTTTAGAGCCAATATCAGTTCATTAATGTTAGGAACCAGAAAAGTATCAACCCCAACATTCTGGTTGAGAGACCTAAGGTCAATGCAAAACCTAAACTTGCCATCCGATTTTTCAGTGATAACCACTGGTGATTGACGGAGCAATTCAGCTTCCAAGGATCAGTCGCTTTTCAAGACTCACCAACTCTTTTTGCTCATCGCGTTGAGTTCGTCAGCCACTTTCTTCTACTTCGGGGTCAGAATCACCATGACACGCAGCCAGGAAGTCGCCAAAATGTAGTAGGTAATAAGACTTCACAGGCAGTAGTTGCTTGAAGGTGTATCAGGTATGTTATTCTGAAGATTAACCGAGTAGAAATGTGTGTCAGCCCCTCTAGCTGGTCCGTCAGTAACGGCCACCACACAGAACCTGCAAACCTTCTAGGAATGTAGAATGCACTAACACAGCATTCCACGCTCCATAGCTAACCTAGATAGATACAACATATCTTCTTCCCTTAAATAAACAAAAAGATGTGAATGAAGTTAAACAACAAAATCAAATAAGGTAGAATTAGAATGAACCAGGTTTTTCCTTAACAATGGAACACCAAATAACTCATTAACATACATAGCTTTGATAAAGAACAAAACGTTAAATGAAAAGAGCAAAAATTAATTATTTTCATATATAAACCTTTAGGTATTCTGGTGGACAACGATTTCTACGATGTCTTACCTCCTGAGTATCTTGGTGTATCTCAGAAGAAGGAGCATCACCTCCTCCCTGAACAATTCTTTGAGAAGCAGAATTTTCCTGAGAATTGTAACTGAGGTCATTGTCAGACATAGACAAAAATGTATTTCCACCACTATTGTTCTCAAGTACAACATCTGTATTTGCACCACCCTTCTGGTATAAAGCTACCCTTTTGTAATTCCATTTATCGCCATTATCCAGAACCACACAATATGGCAAGGTAAATTTTACTCTAAAAGGACCCAAATATTTTCTAAAAGAAGACTCTGTTCTACCTGAACGTATCTTCACTAAGTCTCCTGAACTAATTCTCTTACTAGACTGTTTTTTTGTGGTTCACACTTCCATGTTGCATGCCTTGGGAAATGCTGGTAGGAATGACATCTCTTGTAACAATGTCTTTAATCCAAGTGGCAACTAACTTTGTGTTAGGTGGTCTCCCAAGCATCATCTCAAATGGCGTTCTATTAGTAACATTATGAACACTTGAGTGATATGCCCATACAATCTCTGATACCATCGAGTCTACTTCTTCACCACTGGAGATAGCCATTTGGATCACCCCTTTGATCATGCGGTTAGCCCTTTCCACAATTCCATTTCCCTGTGGATTGTATAGAGAAGTACGACTGTGTCACAAGTTGACAAAAAGTTCTTCATTTCTAGAGAAGAAGTTAATTGGGTACCATTGTCAGTTAACAATACTGAAGGTATGCCTTCATCTCTCCAAATATTTCTCATAGCTTTAATGGTTGTTGCAGTTGTAATGGCTTTAGTAAATTTGATCATCAACCATCTTGTGTGCACATCAACAAAGACAATTCCAAACTGTAAATTCTCTTTTAAACAGTTCATTAGACCAATAAAGTCCAGACATACAGTGTGCCACGGTGACCCTGGATCAGTAATATGACCAGAAGATGCTTGTACACCAGTCTTCAAACGTTTATCACTCTGTTTGCAAACTTCACAATTTGTCACATACAAGATCACTTCAGTATCCATGCCTGGCCACCACCAGTTCGTTCTCAATCTTTGTTTAGTGCGAGTCTGACCCGAATGTCCTTCATGGGCTAATTTGATAAATTTTCCCCTCAAAGAAATCGGAGGAATAAACATATCCCCTCTCATGATAACTAAATACTCACACAGTGATAGTTCATCTAACATTTTAACAAACTGTCTAATAGTAATGGAGACAGTGCTCTCTTTCTTACAACCTTTCTTTACCAATTCTTTAAGTTCTAGCATAGAATTGTCATTTGACATAGCATAGATCCATTCATCTCTAGTTATAGCTTGAGGATCACACACACTTAAAACGTCTTGTACAAAAGCAACTGCCCCTTCATTCTGTTTTTTAAGTACTGCAGCTTTGTCCACTGTTTCTCACTCCAGCGACAATCTTGAGAGACAGTCTGCTTGAATAGTTCTCCATCCTTGAATATATTCTACATTATAGCAGAATTCCTGAAGTCTAGAGGCTAATCTGAATAGATACTGGAGTGAGATATTTGATGCAATAAATGGAATAGTTGGCAGAACTGACCAGCCCTCCCCTATGATGGGTATATTGGGTATATTGGGGTATGTGCGAGACACTGTGCCAGAGGCGGAATTGCATGCTCTCCTACTGTTGTGTGCACGAAAACAGGTCACGATGCAATGGGGTAGGAAACTGGTGCCTAAATTTAAAGGATTGGCTACTAGACGTGATGTATGGGTATACTCAGCTGCAGCTCTTTTGGGAGCAGATGCCATCCACATCCCGCCCAAAGGACATATGGGGCCCATTTTTGGAGTGGTCGAAGGTAACTGCTGTTGGCGTAACATTGAATAGGGAGGTTGCTGTGGAATAGGCGAGAATGGTATAGAGCATTGGGGGTCACTGTACGGATGGTCGGGTTGTACCTAATATTTTTGGGTGGAGGGGTGAGAGACTATTGATGTATATGTGTGGTAGATCCGACATGCTGAGCCACTTAATAACTTGATGTGCTGGACTTTCCTATTGGTGCCTCTATTGTTGAATGTGCTTTGGACCATTGCAATATACCTATGTATATGACTGAGAGATCTACAGTAGTATAACACTGTTAGAAGAACGGGTCTGCGGAACACTATGTCATTTCGGTGTTTTTTGTCTCACTGATATGATCTGACTGGCTGTAAGTTGGCACATTATGCCTTTGTTTTGTCTTTAACTTGAAAACTAATTTTTGAAAAAAAGAAAAAAAAGAAGAAAAAAAAGTTCTTGGCTGGGTAGTCGGAGATCATGCTAGGCAGATCTTTCTCTTTATCAGTGGCGGCTCCTCTATAGAGGCGTTTGGGCGCCGCCCCCCTGCTTTCTCACAGTGCGAGAAGGCAGAAACACAAATGGTAATAACTACCATTTCTTTCTGCCTTCTCGCACTTTCAAATGTCACCAGCCACGACTGCTCTTTATGATGAGTATCCATTGGCAGGAGTTGGATATCCTAACTTTTGAAGTTCTTCAAGATGTTAAAAACATGGCTATTTATTCAGTATCTTAAGTATCTGCTCATAAAGCTCCTTCTGTATTTATCTACATTAGCCACAAACTCCTGTTATGAATTACAGAAGCCTAACATAACCCCCTAACTATGGTCTCTGCCATCACAGCTATATTCTGCTGACACTCAGCTAAGCTCTGCACATGCTCAACTGCACTGTGCACACTGTGAGTCAGGGGTTGAAAACCACCATATTATTTTATGATACAGTGGATAGTAGGGGAACATGACATCAAATGTGGGGGGACAGCGACTCAATCACCAGTCAGGGACATGGGAGAGACACAGAGACGTGAAGAAAGTGGATATTAATGTTTATTCTGAGTGGAAGTTACAGGGTGAAACACATTGGGATTATAAGACCACAGTTATTATAATACTCCACATGCACATTGGGTTCACATCAAGGTATAATTTTAACATCATAAATCTCTACAGCACTTTTGCCCCTAAGCCTCTCCATATTTTAATGGCCACTTGAGGACTCTAACCTCCACTTGATACCTTTGCTAGTGTCTTAAGGCCTCCCCTCACAGTGCTTGAGCTTCCAGTAAAGTGCCTGAGCCATGGCCAACTCAAATGTCCTCACAGTCTTCCTCCCGTTTCCCTGCCATTCGCATCACAAGGGATGACTGTGCTATTCTACCAACCTGGGGGGCCTTATCCTTTGTTTGTTCATAGAAAACGCTGTTGTTTTTGTTGTGGACAGACCACTATTCTGTCAGAGATTTCCTTGCTGGTGCTGGTATTGATGGTCGGTACTGCCAGCCACCAGTTTTTATCCTCTGCTTCCACAGTGATGGCTGGCATAGCCCGAGGGTGGTGGGGTGGGTGGTAAAAACAAAATTAAAATGTACTTACACTCCTGCAATGAGCCCAACATCCTTAATTGTCTTCTCTCCTCAACGCAGGCTCCCAAGGCATTTCTGGCGCTGCTCTCATAGTCATGAGAGCAGCACCCTGATTGGAGGGAGCAGGCCCTGTCGGCACTTCCAAGGACACTGGATGCCTGAACTTACTCTCAAACCAGCTGTATTTAGACAGCTGGGTTGATAGGTTTAAAGTGTGCAAGTCTGGCTGGCTGTCACAAGACTATAATGGAGGAGCCGCCCGTGGACAATTTAGAGATGTCCCCCCAACTCTGTCTCTTAAGGCTAAAGGGTCGAAATTCTAGACAACATTTTTGGAGAAAGAGTCAAATTTCAGGAAAAAAAGTCATTAATAAAAGGTAACTTTTACGGACACATCTGAGGAGATTGCACGATTATAAAATAGACAGTTGACAATAGTACAAGCCAAAATAAGTTTATGGGGCTGATTTCGAGTCTGGTGGTCCATTGACCGCCAGACCGGCGGTGGTGGGTGTCTGACCGCTGGGTTATTACCGTCTGCGTCGTTCCAGCGGTGGACCGCCGGCTGCACCAGGGAACTGCTGTTCCCTGTGGATGGCACGGCAGAGGCGCAGTCCAGCCGAGCATATTTCGAGTTTCTCTACTGTGTGCCTTTTTATGGCAGTGAGCCCATCACGAAAAGGGTGGAGGTGGGGAAACAAAGGGGGCCTCCATGTGCCCCCCACAATGCGGATGCATTAAGGGGGGCACAACATGTGCCCCCCTGTGTGCTTGAACCTCCAGTTCCAGCATGGCATGGACTTCAGGATCCATGGCGTGCTGTAACATTTTTAGGTCTCGCGACCTATCGATGTGCGCAAGCGCATTGAGCGGAGCGAGAATTCAAGTGGCCAAAATCTTCTTCAAACCATGGGCTTTCAGCCCCGCGGTTTTCATGCAGTTCACGTGAACCACGTGATTAAACATGCACACGCATCGGCAGCATTTCTCCTGCAGGCTCGCAAAAGGCTCTCCTCCCTCCCCACATCAAAGTCATCAATCACCCTCCCACAGGCTTCCCCAGCGCTGCCCCGCCCCCTGCTTCACGCCCAGGCCATCTGTTCCCTGCCAGACCTCGTTTAACTTGTTCCCTGCTTGCCTCTCCCCCGCCCCCTCTCCCCTACCACAGCAATGCCGAGGGCTGGTTTCACTTTCAGCACGGAAGACTTGCCTGCTTTGCCAACGCTTGTTTTTATTAATTTTTTGTATTCAATGCTTGTTGCCGTTGCCTCTCTCCAGCTCCACGCCTGTTTCCCCTCTCCAGTTCTTTCCCCCTCCACGTTTTGCCTTTGACCCCAATCTCTTCACCTCTGCGTCTCTGCTTTCTCTCGCATCTCCCTGTCTCGACTTTTATCTGTGTATCTAATTTCTCTCTTCTCATCACTTCCCTCTCTTCTCACCACTTCACTCTCTTCTCATCACTTCATTCTTTTCTTCACTCCCATGCATTGTTTTCCTTCTCTTTGTCTCTACTCCCATGCATCTTTTTCCTTCTATTTGTCTCTAATTTCCCCTCCTTCGACTTCTTGCCAGTTCCTTTTATCCTCGTGACTGTTTATTTCCCACTCCTTTTTGTTTTCCTCCCCTGTGATTCCACTCACTTTGTCTGCATCTGCTGTTCCATCACTTTACTTATTTTTCCTCCAACAGCAGGAGCGGAATTTCTTAAACTCCTAAATGCACATGCATTTTCATTTGCCAGCTGTTCTTTTTAAACGGCATCTGGATTTCGATAGTCATAAGAAAGCCGTCTGCAAGTGTAATCGTGGCAAGGTATTTGAATCGAAATTAGGGGCGCATTCGAAGTGATCAGTGCACGCGCACTTTCGGCTGCTCACTTCAGGTGCTATTAAAGTCTCACCTGATTGTAAAGATGTAACGCTCCTTCACGTGCGAGGCTCAGTGCGCTCCAAAAGGCCAGACTTCTGTTTCCTTGAGACAGAAGTACTACTGCGATGCTGCCAGTCTCTGGCACTCAAGAGGTTCCATAATCATAGCACGTTATTTGAGGTGTTACAGAAAAATCGGGCAATGATTAAAGGCACGATATTTAGGTTTACACAATAGTCTTATAGTCTCGGCTCTTTTCCGGCCACTCACCCACGCAACGCCACTCACCCACGCAACGCCACTCACCCACGCAACGCCACTCACCCACGCAACGCCACTCACACACGCAATGCCACTCGCTCACGCAATGCCACTCGCACACGCAACGCCACTCGCCCACGCAACACCACTCACCCACGCAACGCCACTCACCCAAGCAACGCCACTCACCCACGCAACTCCACTCACCCACGCAACGCCACTCACCCACGCAACGCCACTCACCCACGCAATGCCACTCACCCACGCAATGCCACTCACCCATGCAACGCCACTCACCCACGCAACGCCACTCACCCACGCAGCGCCACTCACCCACGCAGCGCCACTCACCCACACAGCACCACTTTCAGACACACAACGCCACTCACACCCACGCAAGCCCACTCTCACACACGCAACGCCACTCTCACCTGCAACGCCACTCTCACCCGCAACGCCACTCTCACCCGCAACGCCACTCTCACCCGCAACGCCACTCACACATGCAACGCCACTCACACACGCAACGCCACTCACACACGCAAATCCACTCACACCCACGCAGTGCCACTTTCAGACACACAACGCCACTCACACCCACGCAAGCCCACTCTCACACACGCAACGCCACTCTCACCCACGCAACGCAACTCACGCACGCAACGCCACTCACCCACACAACAACACTCACACATGCAACGCCACTCACCCACGCAACGCAACTCACTCAAAGCCACTCACACACACGCAGTGCCACTTTCACCCACACTGTGCAGTGCACAATAGGTCTCGCAGTAGGAAAGTTGGAGCTATTGGTTTTGTAAATGACAAAGCCCTTTATGTTTTTAAAATGAAAACAAAAATAAAAGGCATTGTTATTTGCAATTGTAATAGCTCCAACTTTCCTACTGCAAGACCTATTGGCAACGCCAGTGCTTGTTACTGTTCCAATTGCAGTGCCATTTTTCAGGGCACCGCTGTGGGAACGGCAAAAGGAATGTCCGCTTGCACGAGTATACTCGTAATTAGGTGGGCGGTCTTTGTGTGGCTTTGGCTGTGCTGTGCTGTGCCTGCACAAGGTCAGCGCAGCACCGCCAGAGTCATAATTATGCCCATAGGGGCAGATTTACGTTAACTGGCGCATCCCCAGGGATCCGCCAGTTAATGTGCGCCACAGTGCGCCACAGCTCCGCCACCCATGGTGCGCTGCATTTACAATGGTGCAAGGCAGGGAAGATGCGTGACGCATCTTTCGGCGTACGGGCGGCGCATTGCTGGAGTCATGTCGCAAGTGCGACATGACTCCTGCAATGCACAGAGGCCACCCCTACATTGCATGGTGCATCACCCTTACGCCTGCTTCAGGCAGGCGTAAGGAATTGACGTAGAAAGTGACTCAGTGAAATCTAGTAGATTTCACTGAGTCGCTTTCCAGGGGCGTTCCTGCGACGGAACGCCTACATGAAACCTGACGCAGGTTTCATGCGGTGCAGGGCCTTACACCGTGACACATCTCCATAGATGCGTCACGTTGTAAATGCCTCGTAGGGATGCGCCACGTTTACACCACCTTGCGTGACGCAACAGCGGCGTAAACGTGGCGCAAGGGCCTCATAAATCTGCCCTATAGTTTTTTAGTTGTATACATATTGGAGAATCGAGCAAACATTCACATATAACTTGATGGATTTTACAATGGAAAAACTAGCAAGCATACACACTCCAAGCAGAATTTACCAGCCCACCATGAAGGATAGTGTCAAAAGCAGAACTCTGTTGCATTCAACATAGACTTAGAGTTCACAGACAGTAGCACTACAAGAGAGTGTGAAAATGAGAGAGAAACAATGGTGAGAAAGGAGGAGAGAAGGACACATGCAGAGATGGAGAAACTAAATATTGAACAGTGAGAGTGAACAGTAACAGAAGAAAGTAAGCGAGGGTTGCTCAGCTGAGAGAAAGAACGGATGATGAAAAATAAAACAGGATCACAGAAGAAGATGGGGCAGAGATAGTAGCAAAAAAAAGATACGGAAAGGTGCTCAGGGTGACTGAGAGACGTTTGAAAGGAGAAAAACGGTAAGGGGGACACATAAAAGATGAGTTTGAGGGAACAGAGAGAAATAATGTGGGGGAATGAGAGTGGCATGGTAGGAGAGAGGAGGGAACAGATAGAGAAAAGGGAATAGAGAGAGAAAGAAGTTTAACAGGGAATCAGCGGAGAGATTAAGTGAGGGTTCAATTTGTAATTTACATGTCAGAGCTTCCAATCCCAATAGTACACTTTGCTGGGGGAGCTGAGAGGCATGATGCACGTGATGCTGATATCTGTGGAGAACTCTGCTTGAGAGGCCTGCACAAAGGTTAAAGGGGACAGTGTGTACTCGAAACGATATTCCCAATCTTTCTTAATTTTAGCAAAACAGATCCAATCATTTTTGTTAAAAACAGCCACTCCTGAACAGTTAACCCTGATCTTCAGGAGCCTCAGGCTGAAAAGGAAAGATAGTGTCTCTCATGGTGCGAAGCACGAGGAGGGACAAACAGCCACAGAAGAAACAAGCCTACTCTCCAGTGTGCCTGTTACATGAACAAATGTAAATGTATGCAATTAGTTAATTAGCAAGTCTATAAGCTGCTGAGGAACTTGTCTTATACTCTGTGAAGTACAGTTTGTAGGTCGAGCCTGCCAGACAGCCCAATAACTTACAGGGGCTTCAACCAGCCATTGCTCACCTTGGGTTGCCTTTACTATCAGTCTCGTTTGCTTGCATTTTATTCAATTGATTTCTTTTTCCCAGCTTGTCTATCTTGTCCTGTCCCTCCCTTGGAGCAAACCTTGCTTACCATCTCTCATATTGGCTGGCTTCTATCCTTGCACTGGTCACTTTTAGCAACTGTTTTTTTTCCTTTGGGTTAGGATTTCCGTAAGAGTGCATGTGATTTTAGCTCTTTCCTTCTCTCCTCTGTGTGCTCTCCCCAAGTGCCCACCTTTGTGCTGTGTTTCTCTCTTGTGTACTTCTCACCTGTCTCCTCTCCCGTGTGTGCATCTTTGCCCCTGCTTTGATGCTGTCGTTTTTGGGTGCTTCTTGCTTTCTCGTTTACTTCCTCTCCAAACCCATGCTCCATGTTCTTCTTTCTCCTGTCCCCCTGTGTCTGTTCTTACGTCCTTATTTGTTTTCCTCCCGGCTCCCAGAGTTGCTTACTCCTGTGTGTGATGCTTCCCCTTCCTCAACCCCCATTCTCTCCTCTGTTTGCCCAACCACCTGCAATCCATTTCGAAGCACCCCAAAATATGTGACTCACATTTTCAGATTACAACCTTTCGTGAGGCATTCCTTGGTTAGTCAGGTTATAACCTGTAGGCCAGTAATATTTGATAGGGCTGGAAACTCAGTTTTCAACTGCATCCTACCTGCTAGCCTACTAACATTCATCTGCAGGTCCATGAATCTCACGTTTCCCGTGGTCACCCTCAAATTCCTGACGCGCTCTAATTATGTTCTGAAACTCCTGCTTATCCATGGGGATTCCAACTGTCCACTGACCTACAAGTCCCCACAGGGTCATGATCACCGTTAGCTCTGACGTCTATTCACTCTGACGGTCCTAAGACAGTGAGGCTCTTGCTCATCATTAGTTGGCCCTAAAATGACCCACTCATTCTCAGGACACTAAACTCATTTCCACTCTGTAGTACACTGAGACTCCTGCTCAGAGACACATCACTACTGATCCTCTCACACAGAGAAACCAAATCTGCTCCCTTGTAGGTACCCTTGCAATTCTGTTTCCTCCTTTGTGTTTTGGAATCCTGATTAACATTAGTTCCTCTAATATCTCTGTTAACCATTAGGCCTTATATCTCTTGCTCACTCTTACCCAGAAGCTCCTGATTACCCTTAGGTCAGTGTCTACCATGAGATTTGGTGATGCTTCTGTTTATTCCCTCCTTTGCTGGTGCTCTACACGCACAAAGGTCCTGAGGTTTCTACTGTACACTATATTTCCAAAGTTCCTGCTGACCCCTATGCCCCACATGCTCACTCTTAAGTTCCAAGCTAATGCCATACTCAATTTAGTCTCTCAAGGCTCGAGCTTACAGTCAGGCCTCAAAGGCTGTGGCCTCAATCTTAGTTAATAAAAGAAGGTGGATGGAGTGCTGAAACTTTTCAACCACTCAACCCAGTCAACAGATCTGGGTTTAATCCATCATTCTTGTGCTCACTATGCCACCCCAGTTTGGACCCAGCCATATGCAAATCATTCTTGACCCTGTTCCTCATGGGAACTGTCTAGCCCAAACTCCCAGGCAAGGTCCTCCCTAGACCACAAACAAGCATTCTGTGAACAGTTTTGGGGTGTCACCCCTCATCAGCCAGGCTAGCTTGAATCCAGTGGTACAGCAAGCAAGGGACCCACACCTGGGCATACCCTTGGCCACTTAGGGCGAACATAGCAAACACAACAAGATGATGGAGGGAGTGCTGAAACTTCGAAACTGGTGCCAGGATGCTTGTTTCTGGACCAAGACTGATTTGCACATGGTGAAGTGAGCTAAAAAACAATGATCGATTCAACCCAGATCTAGCAGTGACTGGGGGAGTGTCTCAAAATTTTCAGCGCTCCTTCCATCATCTCCTTGTGTTTTCTTTGCCTTAATCTTAGTTCCCCGAGGGCTCCTGCTAACCCTTAGTTCCAAAACACTCCTGCTCACCCTGCCTAGCCTCAAATTCTGTAACACTCTTCACTCTAAGTTTCCTGGCTCTTCTGTTTGAGCTACTGTTCAACTGCAGGTCAATGAAGCTCCTCCTCTCTTTCCTTTTCCTGAAGTTTGTTGTATTCTCAAATAAAATAGTAGATAATTCAGGATTCAAGAAGAATTTATTCAGGTGCAAGCACAGTACTTCACCAGCTGCAGGTCTTCCGGCAGAATGAGAATTCCATATCAAGGCACAGTTGAACAGAATTCTCCCAGAGCAGCGTGTGCCATAATTAAAGGTATACAAGTTCTTAAAAGGGAAATATACACAGGAAATACTAAAAGCTTAAAAGGGAAATAACAATAATAAATAAGATGTATGAAAATGTAACACATCTCTCCCCTGAGGAAAAGATAAGCTCAGTTATTAACACATTTGGTAACACGTCTGACATTCCACATCTTACCATCTTGTGTGACAATACTATTTCGATTGACTTTAACAATTTTGATGGGTTTACCAAATTTATGTTCCCCTTTGGAAATGAATCAAGGTTTCCGGATCCTTACCCATTCACCAACCCTGAAGGAAGGTACTTTAACTTTCATACGAATATCATAATCCCTCTTGCTCTTGTTTTGTTTAACTTCCACTTTACGGGCAATATCACTGACCAAAATGTTAGACTGCTGACCATCTTTGGCCCATTTGAACCACCACAGGCACTACTTTGAAACATGATCTCTACCTCTTAACAAACGAAAAGGCAAAACTTCTGTTGTGGCATGGGGGATAATCCTGTACATCCAGTTTCTCTCTTAGCTTCTCCTACCATTGACCACCAACATTTCTTGCCCACAAAATGTCTTGTTTGAGCACTCTATTATACCTTTACACTTGCCCATTACCTTGTGGTTCATACAATGCTGTAGTGACATGTTTTATGTTATAGAACTTCAAAAATTTGAACATTTCATTGGATCTGAATTGCACGCCATTGTCTGTAACAAGGACCTCCGGATAACCTTCTCTTGCAAATATTTCTTTCAAAAATAATAAAACACTTTCAGTAATGGGATGGGGTACTAACTTTACCTCGGGCCATTTTGAATGATAATCCACCACCACAATAGCGAATCTGCAATCTTGGGACAAAAAATTGGATGGTCCTGCAATATCAAGACCTAACTTTTGCCAAGGCTGATCCGGCCACTTAACAGGTATTAAAGGAGCAGGATCACATTTGCACATTTTGTCACTTCTGACGCAATCTGAACACTCTCTAACAACTTTTTCTATGAACCTTTCTACCCCAGGCCACCAAAAACACGATCTGATAAGCCGTTTCATGGAATACATTCCTAAATGACTTTCATGGCTCATAGACAAAATGACACTACGAATAGAAGATGGTGGAATACACTTTTCACCTCTAAAAATAAAATCTCCTTCAACTCACTAGAGACATTTCAATATGGAATGACTTCAACAGGAATATCATTCTTAGAGGGCCAACCTGTCCTGATGAATTCCAAAACGTTACCTAACACATCATCCTCACTCATGCTTTTCCTTCACATCTGTTCTGAAATAAAACTGAACTTTCAGAAATGATTTCAGTTATACCAGCAACTATCTCCTCGTCCTCACACTTTAACTCACTTGGACATGGAAGTTTGGATAAACAGTCAGCCGTCACATTAATTTTCCCACGAACATATTAATATATCAAAATGTTACTCTTGTAAACGTGACATGAGTCTGGCAATCCGAGCAGTAGCTCTAAGACCACCACCAGGGGACAATATTGCAACCAAAGGTTTATGATCGGTTCTCAATCTGAATCTTGCTCCCCAAATGTAATTGCGAAAGTGTTCAACACCCCAAACACATGCCAACAACTCTTTCTCAATTACAGCATACCCTCTCTCAATGATACTCAGGGTACGGGAGGCAAATACAACGTTCCATTCTTCTTTTCCAGCACATTGTGGTAACACACACCCTAACCCATACAGGCTAGCATCAACTGTTATTATACACAACTTATTGGTAGAATACGGTTTAAGAGTAGGTGCAGCTAACATCTCAGCTTTTATGTTAACAAAAGCTTCTTGTTGTCTGTTACTCCAAACAAATTCAACATTTTTCCTGGATAATTCACTCAGCGGCTCGATCTTTGTAGCAAAATTCTTTATGAATTTGCTGCAATATTCGCATAGTCCTGAAAACGAAAGCAAGTTGTCTTTAGAATCTGGAGCAGGTGCTTTCAAAATTGTATCTAGCAATGATTTCTGTGGTGACACGCCCTCCTTTTACACCATATGTCCTAAATAATCCACCGAATCCTGATACAATGTACACTTTTTGCTTTTGATGGTGAGACCAAAATCATTCAAAACCTTACACACATTTCTTAAATGTCCTGTGTGGATTTCCACATTTTTGGAGAAAAACAGAATATCATCTTGAAAACACTTTACATAGCTTTGCATGTCTTTGAAAACATGACACATGGACCGCTGGAAGACTGATGCCGCTGACACAAGTCCAAAGGGCATCCTCTTAAATTGGAAGAGACCTTGTGGTGTAATAAATGCAGTTAAATGCCCCAATTCCTCTGCTACCTTCACCTAATGATATGCTGATCTAAGATCAAGTGTAGAAAACACCTCAGCTTCACCCAACATACTCACCATTTCGTTTATATTCGGTAACGGGTGACAATCAACAACGATATTTGCATTCTAAGCCCTCAAATCAATGCAGAGTCTCAGTGATTTATCTGGCTTCCGTGCAAGAACCACCGGAGAAACCCATTCCGATGATTCTATTTCCTCGATGACTCCCCCATTCAACATTTCTTTCAATGCATCACTCAACTCCTCCCTGGCATTAATAGGAACATTCCTTAACTTCTGCTTCACTGGCGAAACACCCTGTTTGAGTTTAATAACATATGTGAACCCTTTCAAATGTCCAAGTTTCTCACAAAAAACACCCAGAAACTCCATTGCTAGATCTGTTTTTCCGAAATCTTCCTCCACAACTATAACCGGATGTTTTTGTGAGGATTAAGTATTATTTTCAACTTCCACTGATCTCTCCAACCCAATACGTTGACTCCCTTTTTAGCAACATAAAGTTTGATATGTGTAGACCATCCCTTAAATCAAATCAATGAGGCTGTGTAGCCTACAAAATCTATTTTCGATCCATCAAACCCATGTGCAACAATATCTGGTGGGCTTGGATCATCAATGGATTTACATGCTCCATATTTCTCGTTAAAATATTTCTCAGTCACAATTGTCCAAGGAGACCCTGAATCTGCCATAAGTTCAAGATCTTCATTCAAAAATGTTACTAAACACTTTGGAGAGTTAAGTGTCTCACCCTCAACCAGGCTTATGTCAACAAGAGAAACCACCAAACCTCTCTCCTTGATAGAATTTCTCTCAGATGAGTGCTCACAATTCACACAGGTAACCACACGATCGGAATCTGTCCTTACGTAAGACACCTCATTACTTTTGTAATTACTCTTGCTCTTACCCCCCAACTTCTACCGAACATCCCTGCAAGCTTTAGAGAAATTTCCTATCTTACCACAATTGTTGCACTCCTTTCCTATTGCAGGACAGAATTTAAAGGAAGACACATGGTTGTTGCTCCCACACCTAAAACACACAACATTTTTATTATTTACTTTACTATTTTGAGGATTCCTGTTTACATTACTCATGGCACACACTTCATCACAAGCTTTTTCACTCTTTTCACCCTTCGCTCCAACTTCTTGTATGGTTTTCATCCATTTGTCTGATTGCTCAAATGCTTTAGCAGTGGCAATAGTATCACCTAAACTAGGATTTCCCAGAATCCACAACTGTTATTGAGATTTTTTGCTTGTTACATTGACAATAATCCGATCTCTTATCATTTCATCCAATATTGCTCCAAAATTACATGAAATTACAAGAGCTCTAAGCACAGACAGAAAATCGTCAAAAGACTCAGATTCTCTCTGTGCTCTTGTATAAAATTTGTACCGGTCAAGAGCAATGCTAGTTCTCGGTTTGAACCTGGTTTCTACACGTAACATCGCTTCATCAAATATACCCAAATCTCCAGGAATAGTGGGAAGAGGTCCCTCTGAACCCAAATAGTAAAGGAAGATATTCTTTTTCCTCTCATTTCCCATCGTTTCCACATCAATGGCCTTTAAATATGTAATAAATTCTTCCTTCCACCTGGTCCAGGGTATTGGTGGATCACCCTTGCATTGAAGAAATTTACTAGGAGGTTCAAATTGCATTTTGGAATGAGACAGTCTAAATCAATAAAATACTGTTCTTCTAAATACTCCCAAGCAATCTTAATTTATAATATTCCAAAAATATCAAAGGAACTATGCACATAGATGCCAATGAAATATAAATGAATAAATACCATACATTGAAAATACTCTAAAACAGCATTAAACTTGTCATATTAATTCTAAAAGTTCGAAGGATTCGTGCACCGCAGACTATATGTAAGTGCATAGACTAATCTCCCAAAGTTGTGCACATCAGCGTTATGTGCGTTTAAACTGCAAGTTATTATCCTTGAATACCTTTAATGTGCTCCAAGAACCGACCAAAATCCATGTGTGATAGCATTTGTGTCCTTTGTAAAAGAATTTGGTGAGAGTTCAAATCCGATTCAATTTTGCATCAGTAATTTGAAAATAAAAAGGCTGCCAATTACGTTTGAATGCTATGTCTTCACGTAGCGTGTGCGCGATGATGTGAATTCGGCAGCATCAGCACAAGATGCCACGGACACCTAGCGTTCAAAAGACGCTTCGGGTGTCCGATGGCGAAGATGGAATGCTTCGCGCAACTCCCAGCGTTGATGAGGTAGGCACGCGTGTGTGAAACTCACGCGTGGACCTTCATTTGTATTATGAAAAATGCTGCATCCAAGTTGAATTATTGAACTTGAAATTGTTCCAAAAAACAGCCAAGAGACCGGAGTTTCAGGAAAGTGAACCCCGCACTCTGCCACTCCAACACAATGAACTCCACCACTCCAACACGATGAGTTGTAGAAGAAAGGAAGTTTTAAGGACACGAAACATTTGAAAAACAGTAAATAATCCAATAATAAAATTATGGAAGTCGGGTTTTCAGGAAAACAAATGTAGGCAATTAAAGTTAAAGGTGAAGATCTCCGAGCACTCTTTCCAGTCACTGTAAAAATAATCTGTAATAGATCCAAAATGTAGATGTACCGCTCCTGTGCTTGGAAAAATAGCAGGAACTCAGGCCTCGTCGCCAATTTTTGCTGTATTCTCAAATGAAATAGTAGATAATTCAGGATTCAAGAAGAATTTATTCAGGTGCAAGCACAGTACTTCACCAGCTGCAGGTCTTTCAGCAGAATGAGAATTCCATATCAAGGCACAGTTGAACAGAATTCTCACAGAGCAGCATGTGCCATAATCAAAGGTACACACGTTCTTAACAGGGAAATATACACAGGAAATACTAAAAGCTTAAAAGGGAAATAACAATAATAAATAAGATGTATGAAAATGTAACAAAGTTTCTGTGCACACTGCAGGTCACTGAACATCCTGGCTACTTACATGTGCACAAATTCCATGCTGACACTTTTTCTGACTTCCAGGTGTTGATTGAAATATCACTCCACTGCATGAGAATACCTTCTGCTCATCCCCAAGAGCAGCAGTGCTTCAGGAACTCAGGTCGTTTGCTCTCTCTGTAGGGGCTGTGAGATCTGTTAGCTTCTGTCATCTGCCTCTTACAATTGGCTGCCTGCAGTTGGAAGCTTCCCAAGACTCCTTTTCAAATCAATTGGGGAGAGGATGTAACCTAATGGTTAGGGTGGTGGACTTCAAATCGGAGGAACCGGGTTCCAGTCTCTGCAACGACGCTCAACATCCAGTGATTCTGAGCAAATCACTTAATCTCCCCGTGCCCAACAAAAATGAATGGGTCCTCATGTAACGGAACTGGTACTCATGTAAAGTGGTCAGATACCTGATTTCCGGTCAAGTTTGCGCTATATAAAACTTTGACAAAAAAAATAAAAGGGAGTCTCTGAAAGTGGCAAATATCGAGACTGGTCATCATCCCATTTGGAGGTCTTAAGCAAACATCACAAAAACCTACTACATACAGTCAGATACACTAGAAAGGGAGAATATCACCTATGAACAAAACAGGTTTTCCAGAACAGAGAAATTACATTATTAAACAAGCATGCAAAAATCCTGAATGATTTAAGTGTCTGTTGCAGATGTTTCTGTGCAAACGTTAGGTCACAGTTTGAACTCTTGCACGGCCACCTTATCCTTTCAAGACTTGTACCCACTGAAGAGAATACTGCTACCAGATATATGAAGGTATTAAAGATTATCATAGCTAAGCACCTGCATGCCATGTGTGTCACCTCTAGTTATACTAGTTATACCCAAAAGTGACACTACATTGAACAACATGCTCCAGAATACAATGCTTCAGTGGTATAACAGAAAATGATAGTCTCCTTCCCATACCCTCCCTCCTCCCAGAATATGGTAAGGGCCTCTATGCTTCCCATATCTAGCCGATATTCATAGACATTGGGCTGAATTGGGGCCCTCTGATGGTTCCTCCCTCCCCCACTGTGCCAAAGCATTTGCAGGGTCCTACTTTTACACCCCTGCAATGCTCTGTTAGTTTACAAAAGGATAGACAGAATGTGACCAGCATGGCATGGAGAAGCAAAGCAGCTATTAAAGAAAGTGGAACCTGGTGTGCCCTCTTGTTATCCCTCCTGCTATACCTCCTTCATCCTCACCAATCAGTGGTTCTTGGCAGCAGTGTATGGTAACTTTGTTTTCAGTTATCAAGATAAGCCGTCTCAAAAATGAGGCAGGTAGGCCCGGTCTTGCTAGCTTAAATAAGCTTTTCTACCACACACTGGCACCAATCCCGATTGGCATGGCTTTGTAAAAAAGTAACGCCATGCAGTGCGTAGCACTGCCTTGCATTACTTTCTCTCAGGTAGGCGTTACATGTGTGGTGCATAGGCATTCCCATGCATCTACCCATGCATCTCAATGTAAACCCATATTTACAGACTAGTAAGCATAGGTTTATGTCAAAATAGTGCGCCCATCTGAGGCTACAGTAACAAGGAGAAATATATTTTTGTCCTTGTTACTTCCTCTGTTTATGTGTGTTGCATGCAAAAAGGAAATAACAGCAAAGGATAGTTTTTCCTTCCTGCACAAGAACCTTACCTATCCACAATGTTTGGCACTAGGCTGCCAAAAATGCAGCAGTGTTAGAAGAGAGTAAGACTATGCACCATATCTTTGAAAATATGGTCCTGTTGTTCTCTTTCCATTTCAGGCAACACAGAGCAGCAACTTCACTCACTGCGCTGGGTTGAATGAAATGTTAGTAAAAATACCTATCAATAATATGACACATGTGCCCAGACATACATTTTGTCTCAGGCCTTGTTCAGCACTCCACTGCCTTTTTGGTTAGGGTCACAATACAGAAATAACATAATAACACATCAGTGGCGGCTTGTGATCTTTGAAACTAGTAGGGCGTCATATATGCACTGAATTTCAGTGAGCAAATTATTCTAGGCCATAATTCTCATACTCAGTCATTCTCATTCACTCCCCTTCACTCACAGCACTTATTCTTAGTCATGGTTATTCTCACTCACTCATTACTTTCTCTCATGTTCTCCCACATCCCACCCACTCTCCTCACCTGCGAAAACTATTTACTTTTCCTTCACACCTGTCAATATTTTAACTCTTTTACATTGCCACATCAAATGGTAATTACTATCGGCACATGTGTTACAATTGAACTGGGTGCTCAGTAGTAGAGAGTCCGCACCAGGGACTGGTTGAGCATATATGACCCTCTGGCACACAGGCACAAGTAATTCTGTTTGCATAACCAGTCGAGTGCGTAGAAAACCCAGCAGTGTGTTTCTAAATGTGTTATCACAGAGACGCAGCTCATACAGAGCATCTTTTGTGACACGGGAAAAGGTCTGACACCACCCTTTTGACATAGTTTTGGTTTGCGAAGTGCTTCGATTACCCAAAGTCTTACAGAGAGCAACAGTTTACTTGGTTTCATTCTTTGAGGCACTTTGCTACTGTCTGTATTTTACCGTTTTGAATACTCTATGATTAGAAAGTTTTGAAACTGTCCCTCAACTTTACTTGAGCTGCTCAATACACCATACACACGCCAAGTGCTTATATTTTTCGTGAAATAAAGGGTTTATGTTTCCTTGTTTTTTTTAAACAACAGCATCTGTGTTTCGCGCTGACAAGACGGATTTAATTATTTATTAGGCTATGACCTCTGGTGGAGACACCTGGGAAAAGGCTGGCAGGACAGGAGAGGGGACTTACCCTTAACGGAGGCATGGTGTCGGCCATGTTTAGGGCCTAAAGGGGGAGAGGGGGGGGAGAGGGGGGGGGGGAGGAAAAGCACCGACCAGAGACTAAAATTAGGTGTGATAAAGGCCGCTTTATTGGAAGCAGGTGCACCTTAACAATGAAACCCTTGGCCTGTGCCGTACAAAACTATACCTCACTAAATATGCAATTACCTGACAAAGCCCCCCACCCCCTCCCCTAACTGGTTCCCCCAATCCACAAACAGTAAACAATTAGCATAAACGTCAATTTGCCTCTCCACCTGGCTAAATCCTTTATTATGCTTGACCTACCCCCCGCTAATTCAACAACCGTACTCCTATACTTCCCCCATATATTAGGAAGAACCGCCCCAAGGCAAAATTCACCCCACACCTGCTCCAGCGACACCACCAACCTCACAACCATTGAGCAAAACTAGATGCACCGGCCCCCAAGAAAACTCCTTCCAAAAGCCACCGCACACCACCAAACCCCTCCTATGCCCTGAAGAAAGCATTCACCCGCCCCCCTGCCCCCCCCCCCCAGGCCCCGTACCTGAAAAAAAAAAAAAACCACTTGATTGAAAACCCAGGTTGGGAGGGTGGGAAAACAATTACCTCCGCTGCCCCCGCCCGGCTGCTGTGTCACCAGTCACCTTCTTTCTAAAATGGTGGCTTGTGCACAAGGTGTCCGGGTTTTTTCATGGCCAGCCCAACCCAGCCCAAAACCAGCCCAAAACCAGCCCACCCCCAGCCCAAGGCTACCAAGTAGCCCAAAACCAGCCCACATACGGTGCTGGCTCTACCCCCCCTCCCCCGGCCCCAAAACTCCCCGGGGGTGGCAGGCCTCCCGCTGGTCGGCCGCCCCCCCCCCCCCCAAATCCCCATTGGGGCCTAAAGGGGGAGAGGGGGGGAGGAAAAGCACCGACCAGAGACTAAAATTAGGTGTGATAAAGGCCGCTTTATTGGAAGCAGGTGCACCTTAACAATGAAACCCATGGCCTGTGCCGTACAAAACTATACCTCACTAAATATGCAATTTGCTGGCAAAGCCCCCCACCCCCTCCCCTAACTGGTTCCCCCAATCCACAAACAGTAACAATTAGCATAAACGTCAATTTGCCTCTCCACCTGGTTAAATCCTTTATTATGCTTGACCTACCCCCCGCTAATCCAACAACTGTACTCCTATACTTCCCCCATATATTAGGAAGAACCGCCACTCGAAAGGCGTGCTAACGCTTTCAACCCCCCCCTAGGAATCCAGCCCTTCCAGCCATCTGCGCCCCAACCCTCTCCAGTGCCTCCCTCAAGTGTAGCACAGAACTCCATTCCGTACCCCAGGTGAAAAAACCCCAATCCCCTGCCAGTTCACTGCCCGTGCCGCAGCTCTGGGTGCTACATCCTCTCATCCGTCTACCTTCCCCGACCTTTACTTCCTTGAAAATTCCCTACGTGTCCCATCTATGGCCACTGGCCTCTCGCCCCCCTACCACCCACCTGGGACCCAATCCTGACCCCTCGACCTGACACCCCGCCTACCCGCGCCGTACCTCTACCAGATCCCTCCTCACTTGTTGAACCCAACGCAAACCCTTTTCACTGTACCAAGCCCACGTCAGGCACCCTCTCCCCTGTTCCACTGCACACACAGCCTGCCCACACATGCCAGCTCATGCCCCCTTATCCTTGCCGCTGACCCTGAGACCTGTCGTCCGACTCCGACCACTGATTCCGTTGCTTGACCCAGTCCCCCTTTCGGCCTGCTTTACAACTGAGTATGCCCTAACAGAACTCTCCAGCGCCCCTGCAGTTGGCCCCTCCCCTGCACCTGAAAAGACACACATGTGAGAGGCGAGAAATGTCCATCATATCGCATGTTCACTTCCCAACCCCGCAGCCTGCCTCTGCCCCGGAACAGTCCGACCTCCAGGGCCCGCAGCCCTCTTCAACCTTGCTGCGCCGCCTCTGTTGCCGCCCCCACTCCGATACCATGCCTCCGTAACACCTTCGGGTCCTCACCCATAAACCATAGGGCGTGCCACAGGACCCCTAATGCCTGTGCCCCATACGTCCCCCTAATCCCCCCGCCAATGGTGAATCGCCACCTGAAAACCCCCGTCCATCTACTTCAACCCGAACCGCGAGACCCGCTCCTGCGGAAGCCGTCCATCTCCCTGCCCCCACTGCATCAGACCGCCGCACTACCTCCCGCGTCCGCTCATATGCACACCCAGGAAATGCCCCCGAACGCCTGTCCCCAGCCAATCCCCCTTTTACCCCCCCACCGACAACGTTCCCGAGGATGCGGCCGCGTCAAAACCGGACAGCGTCAGACCCAAACGACGACGTTGCCATCCCCCTGGCCTACGTCAGGCATGCTTCCATGGCCATGGAGTCAAGCTCTACACAAAGGAATGACAGCCTCTAACTGGGACCGTGCGTCTTCGCTGGTGCCCGGGGCACCCCCAGGTAAGCCACAATGCCCGGAAAACCGTCCAGCTCCACTGGCTGTCTGTCGAAAACTGTCCGTCCCACCAGCGAGACGTCAACCAGATAGTGCGTCACCGCCCAGAGCCTGTCCGCCAGGAAGAAATACACTGCAAAATCCACCTTATGGCGCACCCAGCGCACCAAAATTTGAACAGCCCATGTGCCGTGCTGTCACCCCCCCCCATGCCAACCTTGCCGCCCCCTCGTCCTCTGGCAGGCGTGCTTCCATGGCCCGGAGTCGAGCTCTATCCAACCAAGGACAGCACTGTACTGGGACCGTACATCTTCCCTGGCGCCAGGGGCGCCCCCCCAGGCAAGCCACGAGGCCCATAACTGACCAGCAACCACCGGCAGTGTGCCGAAACCCGGCCGTCCCACCAGCAAGAAGTCCTCCAGATCGCGCGTCTGTCCCAGGGCCTGTCCGCCAGGAAAAGCCCACTGCAACAAGAAATCTAACGCCCAAACGCTCCCGTGAAATACAAAACCCCCCCATGCTCTTGACCTCCACCAGGCCCCCCGGTCAAACCGTGTCCCCCCCGACCGGTGATCCCCGCATGCCTCCGAAACCACCAGGACTCCAACCGAACTCCGCACTTTGCCCCAGAGCCTTCACCCACCGCCGCCGGGCTCCTTCGCACCATGTCCCTGATTGTATACCCCACCCCAGAGGGTACCGCCGCTAAAGTCCCCAACCGACTGACCCTCCCCCCCGCACGCTGCTTGGACAACCGAGACCGGCCAGGCTCCTTCCTGCTCCCAACCCCGCAGGAGAACCCTCAACCCCGCCTCGCAGCTCCCAACCGAAAGAGGGGGGGAACCCCATCCCCCGCCCCGCTCTCCTCCTTATACACCTGCCCCGCGCTGGCCAGTGATCGCATTGCCGGCTCAACTCCTCAAGCCTCACCGGCGACTGGCCTATGCCCCGAACCTTGACCCATCTTCGTCTCTCCCCGCCCCCCCCCCTTGGCACCCCTTCCAACCGCGCCATTCCCCGGCGCCCCCACAAGCTCTCCGGTATCCGCACCAACCGACAGCCGAGGATTACTCCAACCACTCCCCTACTTCACCACCATCCTTACCTGGCGTCAAGGCCGGCGTCCACTGGATCCCGCCGCCTAACCAGCGGAGGCGGGGGGCCGCCTCTCTCGGCGCTCCTTGCCGTGGGCATACCTGAAACAACACTACCAACACCGTTACTTTGCACCCCCGCCCTTTACCAACTCCCCCTCTGCATCCTCCGCACACTTCAAGTGCCCCCTGGCCTCCTCAGACTCCTCCACCAGTTCCAATGGCCCATGGCCTCCAGCCCAGCACCGGGCCCCTCCTTCCACCTGTCGCCTGTGACAAACCATTTGCCACCTTTCGCAGTTTGTTTGCTCAGGGTCGTGCCCGAGGGCCACCATTGCCCACGTAACCCTTGTTCTTGTGCCTGAGTGTCTGCCACATATAGTCAACTCCTCCACCAGTTCCAAGGGCCCATGGCCTCCAGCCCAGCACTGGGCCCCCTTACCACCTTTGGCTTGTAACAACAGTTTGCCACCTTTTGTATTTTGTTTGCTTAGGTACTTGCACGAGTGCCACCATTGCCCCTATAACGCTTGTTCTTGTCTGAGTGTCTGCCACCCATTGCCGCCTTATACCTCCACTGGTACTTTGCACGTTTTGTAACCTGCCCACGTAGCACTTTTTCTCCTGTGATGCACCGATTGCTCCCTCATGTATTTTGGATGCTCACTATTGGCCCCCTCGACCCATGTAACCTCACGTCTACTTACGTAACCTGTTCCTTTGTAACTGTTACCTCGGTACCAACCTGTCCTATTGTGCAGTGCCCTGACACCTTCGGGTAACGTCTGCGCTATATAAAATCGCCTAAATCAATAGATAACTCGTCCCCCAATCCTCCCTTTCTGGCTCCGACCTACTCCCCCTGTCAGTTGCTGACACCACCACATCCAATCTCCCCGCTCCAACCTCTCTATGACATGACCCACCCATCCCTGTTGCCAGCGCATAACCCTGGGGCCTAAACTTCACACTACACAATCTACCCACCCCAGTCCCACAAATGCCAAGCCTGCTCAACACCCACTGCGCCCTTTTGGTGAGCTCCATCGCTTATTCCCCCAGCACGACCTCCACAGCCCTGGTCCCGTCGCTGGTCCCCACCCAGACTGGACTACCGCAATACTCTCCACCCCCCAAACCTCCCACTCCTCTTCCCCCCCTATCTAGCGACCCCCCCCCCAACTCCTCCCCGGCATCCCAAACTGACCTCAAAGTTCGCCACCCTCAAGGCCCTTCCACAGTACAGCATGCCCCCACTATTACCTGCTGGCAGACCCCATGGGCTAGAAAACTCCTGGCTCCTCTACTATTTAATTGCTGCTCCATTGGGCACGCGTGTTCCATGCGACTGCCATTATTGCAGCACTAACCCGCCCCCTTGATCGGGACTCTAGTTAACATGCCCATGCCACTGGTCCAGTGTAACACCCCGTAGCAACCTCCCACATCTGTCCGTTTCAACACTCTCACGGGGCCACCACGCCCCGTAACCCTCCCTCTTGCATTTCTTTGTATTTTGTTTGAAACGTCTAACTCTTTACCAACTGAGCTATCCTGGCATCAGGCCACACGCTTGTCACTTCAGCCTCCTGTTCTGTAACCTCGCTTAATCAATTCATTCACTGGCAATGCCCCTGTACCCGGTATGTTCTTATTAACAAATGCATGCATAAATAAAGAATAATTTGCACCGTGAAACAGCTCATGCCGTCCTCCCCAAACCCCGGCGGCCGTCCTGACCCTTCGGGGTGGGAGTGGCGGGGGCGCACCGCCCCGCTACCCCTCGCGGTCCAAGAATGGTCCCTCGTGGGAGCCCGACCGCCCGTACCAGGCAGAGCCGGCCCATCCTCTCGGTCGAGTGGAGCCGCATTCTGCTCTCCCGAGCGCCGCTCTCAGCGTCCCAGTCCAGAACAAGAGGTGTGGTACAGGATGCCGGGGAACAAACCCCCCCCCCTACCCTCGCAAGTCCCCAACCACAGGCAGTCTATAGTGCCGATATACAGATTTGGGAACACGTGAGAAGTTGGTCTGCCACCAACCACAACTGGGTTGATGATGAGGTGGGCAAGATACTGAAGGCCTGAGCTAGGTGCCTGGGTCGTGTTCAGCTCAAAGTACTCTGGGAAACTTGTGCCCAACACACCCTGTTTTCATGTGGCTTCTGTCACTCACCTCTGACCTCATGCAACAGGAATTACAGACAAAGCATTAACCTTTTATGCAGTCAGGAGAGAAAGAAAGAGATACCCATCTAGTGGTTGAATTGTATAATACAAAGCCAGGGAACTTGGGGCCAATCCCGTCTTCCCCACTTAACCAAATTGTGTAATGCTAGATAAATATTTACTTTCACTGTGCCTTTTGTTCGTTCTCACATAACATAGCACATTTAAAATATGTCCCTTGTGTTCGATTTAATAGACTATAATGTTGCTCTTATCATAATAAGAATATGGTACACAGGAAGATTGATTTGCATCTTAGTTCACTAATAGTATTGTAATCCGGCAGATGGGGAAGAGGCAGCATGACGTTTCTGAGGTCATGTTAATAACGACTTCCTTTAATAAATGCCTCTCGATGCTAGGCTATGACCGGATGTACTAATCTAAAATACTTCAGCCTGTTAAGAAAACATTAACTTTTTGATTTTGAACATACTTTAACATATTTATATATACTGTTTGTAGCACGAATTACATGCCAAATATTTTTTATGGCTCGGCTCGGCTCGCGCACAGCTCTTAGAGGCAAGACAGACCCTTGGCTCGGCTCTTCCCGTTTCATTATTTGCTCGATCACTTCTAGGCTGAAAATGGAGTATCTGAACCTCGGAAGAACCAATGTACTGAAGCTCAAAACTAGTGAACTCTAGTTCACAAGTATCACCCCTGAAGCCGCCCCTTCGAGTTTATTCGTGTGGTTCACAAAACCAACGTTTGGTGACACCGCGGACACCCCGACGCATGGCAACGAGGCCTTCATCCGTCTCCCACGTCTGCGCCACTTGACACTCGCGTAGCTTTCATGTCAGGCCCTGGGGTACCCTCCTCCCATTAATACCCATTCATCTCCAGCTCGTTTAAAAGCACCATTTTTCAAGTCTAGGAGTGAGAGAGAGAGAGACAAAAACCATCTGCATATCTGGTAATACAAGCCGGAGTCAGCTTCTCGAATAGAAATCCCTGTGACAATGCCGGGCCCCGGGGAAAGCAGAGTCGCAGACTAGTCTTTCCCCGGGGTCTTTCGCGCAGGGGATAGTCCAGGCAGGGGAAGGGGAGGAGTTAGGGGGTGGGTACTTAAGCGCGGGGGAGGAAGGGATCTTCCTCTTTTCCGCGCCTGGCACCATCGGGAGGGAGCTCGAAAAAGAATTGTAGTTAGTGCGTAGTTGAGGCCTAGTGCTAATTTTAGGAATTGTTCTCGGAGCTGTTCGTAGACAGCTGGGTTTGTGCTTCTTCCCCTTGCTGTTGTTGTTGTTTTGGCTGGGATGTCTGGGGTGTCGGCGGAACAGGTCCGTGAGGCCTTGTTGCTGCTCGCTAGGGCCGGCCGCGATGATTTGATTAGGCCCGGGGTCATGGATCAGGCCTGGGTGGGGGCAACCAGAGGCACGAGGGCTGCCTCGGCGGGGGTGCAGGCGGCGGTTTTTGCCTGCCTGGAGGACGATCAGGTTCAGGAGGGTGGCTCGGGGGCCGGGAGGGGGGGGGGTGTCCCTAAAGATACTGCGCGGGGCGGGAAGCGCCGGTCGACTTCCACTCGCCCCTTCCCCCAATTGGAGTTTGTGCCTGGGGCCTCGGGGGCGGCCATGCGGGCCGTGCCCGAGGAGCTTCCGCTCCAGGGTCCTCTGATGGCGCCGGACGGTGCTGAGCAGGGGGTGGAGTTAGGTGACACCCGGGCTGGGCCCGCGCAGGGCCTGGTCGGGTCGGAGGGTGGCGGCGGGGCCCCCGGGGCCTTGGTTCGTTTGGATGGGGCTTCTTTTAGTGGGGATGGGCCTGGGCTGGATCTGCTGGTGTCAGGGGGCGGCCCGATTGACTTGTCCCGGGGCTCTAGGGCGGGCACCCCGGCCGTGGTTCGGCCGTTGTTGCCTGGGTTTGCGGTGGGCAGGAGTGCTTCCCCCTCTCTGGTCCCCATTGGCGGCCCGGGTTGGGTCCAAGGTTTTCACCAGGTGGGGTTCTTCCCCCGGGGGGGCGAATTTTATGGCCACGGCCAGCCGCTCCCCCCTCCGATCTGGGGTTCTGTCTCCTGGGAGGAGAGGGCCAGGGGCGAACGTATCTTGGAACAGATTCAGGAGGTCAGGTGGGCTGAGGAGACCAGGGCCCGGGTTGGTTCGGTGTGGGGCCCTGACATTGAAGGACCCCCCACCCCCACCTCAGAGGAGGAGAGGGAGGCTGAGAGGCAGTAGGAGGAGATTCGGCAGGCGAGGTTGAAGAGGTCAGGCCTGGCCGCCCACCCTACTGGGGGCGCGGCCGGGGTAGGGACGGCCAGCACGGCTTTGAGGCCCGATGGTGCCGGGGCCCTGCCAGGTTCGAGCGACCTGGGGGGCGGGAGGGGATCCAAGTCGGCTGGTGTCGGCAGAGCTAAGGGGGGCCTAGCGGGGCGCAACACGGCTCCGAGACGCAGGTCGGAAGCAGTAGGGCAGTCCGCGGCGGCTGTCCCTCCCCCGCGGGATCGGGCAACGGTTTCTGGTGGCGCCACCGTACAGCGTGGCCGCGAGTGTGGAGCCAAGGGTGTGAAACGTGCAGTGAAGTGTGTCTCGTCTGTAGGTGTGGATCAGGAACCGGTGCTTGAACTGGATTATGGTGCTGAGAGCGAGGAGTTGGAAGAAGGGGAGGTGCGGGATGACCTGGAAGGCGTAGGCCGCGCAGCGGGGGGTGACGACCTTGGTGTCTTGCAGGTCGACCCCGGATCTCGGAAGAGGGCTGGACCAGTGAAGGCCCGTGGGAAGGAGTACAGAGAACGGCCCCGGGAGCGGACGGAGGCACCAACAGGTGAGAGTGCCTGGTGGGCGGTTTGGGATGACGCGCCCCGGGGGGGGGGAGGGGAGGAAGCGGCCATGCCGTTCGGTGGGAGTGGGAGATGGGTCTGTGCGGGAGGGGGGGGCGCCTTCGGGCGGTCCACCTGTGGATGGCGAAAAGGTGGATGGTAAGTCGGTAACTTTGGGGGTACAGACTGACAAGGGTGACGGGAAGGATGAGAAAGGGGTGAAGGTCCCGAAGAAGATGCCGTACATGGGGCTGGCAATGCCGTTGGGGTCCCATTTGTCCGAAAAAATGAGGGAAAGGATCTGGAAACATGAGTTCGTGGATGTTTTTAAGTTGTTGCACAGGGAGGTTCAGGCAAAGGAGGGTTCCAAGGAAGAGGAGTGGGAGTTGACGAGGCGGCCTAGAGTGCCCATCACTATGGAGAATTGGACTTCGGCTTTTCTGATCTATGCTAGTGTGTATTGTGTGAAGTACCTTGACCGGGCGATTGCCTTGTTCAAATACATGGACATTGTGCACAAGGCGCAGATGCAGTTTGGGGGTTTTGCTTGGCTGAGCTATGACGAGGAGTTTCGGGCCCGGGTCAGCGCCGATCCTGAGAAGTGCTGGGGGGAGGTGGATCAGGAACTCTGGATGCAGTGGATGGCGTCGTCGCACTCGTCGGCCTCTACTCATACGGCCAGCGGTCTACCGGTGTTGTATCGGTCTTTTCCGACGCGTCCCGCCCAGGGCGGGGCGGGGGGCGGAACTGTGCCCAGCACCATTGTGTCCGGACAGTCGCCCAAGCCGGGGGGAGGGGGGGCCACCACAGGGGTGTGCTGGAACTACAGTCGGGGTTTCTGCTCCAGGTACCCGTGCAAGTTTAAACATGAGTGTTCTAAGTGCGGTGGGAAGCACCCCATCACTCAGTGCCTCTCGCTCGCGACCCCTTCTGAACAGTGGCGGAATGCCAGGGGGCGAGGACAGCCTGGCCCGAAGGGCGCCTACTCCGGTTAGAGTGGAGGCGATGGCCCAGTGGCTCGCGTGCTACCCTGACCGCGAGGCCGCGGCGCGGCTCTTTTGGGGATTCACCGACGGCTTTCGGGTGGGTTATCAGGGCCCCAGGGAGCGGCGGTGGGCCGAGAATTTGAGGTCGGCGCGGGACCTGCCGGATGTGGTGGCTGCGAAGTTGCAGAAGGAGGTGTCGGAGGGGAGAGTTGCGGGGCCTTTCCTAGACTGGCCGCTGCCTGACCTGATTGTCTCGCCCCTGGGGGTTGTGCCGAAGAAGGAGGTGGGGGAGTTTAGGATGATTCATCACTTGTCTTGGCCGGAGGGTAGGTCGGTGAATGACTTCATTGCCGAGGAGGACTCGAGGGTGCTGTATGCGTCGGTGGACGATGCGGTCAGGATGGTGCGTTCTTGTGGGCCCGGGGCGGAGCTGGCGAAGTGCGACATCAAGTCGGCTTTCCGGCTCTTGCCGATTCACCCGGCGGATTTCGGGCTCTTGGGCATGCAGTTCGAGGGTGCCATCTATGTCGACAAGGTCCTTCCCATGGGTTGTGCTATCTCCTGTGCCTTGTTCGAATTGTTCAGCTCCTTTTTGCAGTGGGTCATGGTGAGGGTGAGCGGGTGTCGCGAGGTCACTCACTACCTGGACGATTTCCTCTTCCTGGGAAGGGCGGGGTCGGGGGATTGTGGCAGGGCCCTGTCGCGTTTCCAGTCCTTGGCGGTGCAGTTTGGGGTGCCTCTTGCGCCTGAGAAGACGGCTGGTCCCAGCTGTTGCCTCACTTTTCTGGGGATTGAGTTGGACTCTGTTGCGTGGTTGGCGCGTCTGCCTGCGGCTAAGGTGCGGGAGATTTTGGAGTGTCTGGAATGGGCAGTGGGGGAGAGGCGGATCCCGTTGCGGGCGGTTCAGAGGCTGCTGGGTTTCCTTAACTTTGCGTGCAGGGTTGTCCGGGCGGGGCGCACGTTCTGTCGGCGGCTCGGCATGGCCATGTCGGGGGCAGTGCTTCCGCATCACCGGGTGAGAATCACGCTGGGGGTGCGGTCGGATCTGCGGACTTGGATCACCTTTCTGCGGGAGTTCCATGGAGTACCTTTGGAGTTTGATGAGGAGAGGGCGGTGTGGCAATGCCAGATCTTTTCTGACGCGGCCGGGTCAGCGGCGTTTGGTGTGTTTTGGGATGGGCGGTGGTGCGCGGAGAGCTGGCCGGCCTCCTGGTTGAAGCAGGGCAGGAGTATTGCTTTTCTCGAGTTCTTCCCTTTGTTGGTGGCGCTGGTGGTGTGGGGGGATGACTTTCGGGACAGGACAGTGCTTTTTCACATAGACAACATGACGGTTGTGGACCTTGTGAATAACCAGAGGGCGAGGGACCTGCGAGTGTTGAAGCTGTTGCGAAGGTTCATGCTGGCGTGTCTGCAATTGAATGTGGTGTTTCGGGCCAAGCATGTCCCTGGGGCGAATAATGACATTGCGGATGCTTTGTCTCGTTCGCAGTGGCAGCGGTTCCGACATCTGGCGCCGGGAGCGGATGCCTGCAAGACCGAGCTGCCGGCCGGCATCTGGGCCTTGGGGGAGTGAGGATGATTGGTCTGGTGGAGGGTTCGTTGGCACCGTCCACGAGGAGGACATATCGTTTGGCATGGTCTGAATTTACTTCTTTCATGGGTTGGACGGTGGATGGTGTGGTGAGTGGGGAGTCGGAGGTCCGGGGTGGTGTGCGGGGCTATGTGCTCTCTTGCATGGACCGGGGCCTGACTGCTGCTACGATATCTGGAAAGTTGGCTGGCATTTCTTTTTACTGTGTTTTGTTTCTGGGTTTCGACCCCACCAAGGATGTGGTACTGGCTCGCATGTTGCGGGGGTGGGGTCGGGAGAGGAGTGTTGGGGGGGGGCGCCCGCGGGAGGCGGTGACGTTTGATCTGTTGGTGCGTCTGGTGGGGGTGTTGCCTGAGTGCTGCTATGACGGAGCTGAGGTGGGCTTGTTTCGTTTGTGCATGGTGTGGATGTTTTTTGGGGCGTTCCGGGTGTCTGAGTTGCTGGGCACGAGGCGGGGGCCTGGGCGCTTGTGCGAGGATGTGCGGGTGGATGCGGGTCGTTTGGGGATCTGGCTGGGCCGCTCGAAGACTGATCAGTTGGGCCGGGGTACGTGGGTGTGGTTGAATGAGGCTGGTGGGGCGGTGTGCCCGGTGCGAGAGTGGCGCTCCTTCTGCGGGGCGGGAGGCCCGCGGGGGGGCGAGATTTTCCGGCATGCTTCGGGTGCGAGGTTGACGGCGGGCCAACTGTTGGCAGTGTTGAGGAAGGCTTTGGGTCGACTGGGCGTGAATGGTGCGGGGTTTGGTACTCATTCCTTCCGTATTGGTGCTGCCACTGCAGAGGCCCGTCTGGGTTGGTCATGGGACCGGATTCGGAACATTGGCCGTTGGAAGTCTCGCTGTTGCGAGCGGTATGTGAGGAAGTAGAGGGGGTCCCAGGCAGGTTGTGGTTTTGTGCTTTCTGTTTTGCCCGTTTCTAACTTCTTTTTTCTTCGTAGGTTGCGTGGGTGGCCCGGGTGGTAAGACGGTGACGTGGATCGTCGGGCACTCCTTTGTGCACTGGGCATCCAAGTACGCTGATCAACAGGTTTACGGTCGTAACCTGGGACTGAGAGGACAATTGCACGAGGTGAAGTGGTGGGGAAAGAGCGGAATGCGATGGGGGGCACTACTGCCCTGGCTCGCGAAGATGGTGCCCCAGAGGGGCTGCCCGGATTTGTTGATCATCCATCTGGGCGAGAACGACCTGGTGCAATTGTCAGGACTGGCTCTGTTGCAATTGATGCAGAGGGACTTGGATGTGCTTAAATCAAGGATGTCGGGGGCCTGCATTGCCTGGACGGAGCTGGTCCCCCGTAAAGTTTGGAGAGGGGCCAGGAACCATGGGGCCATTGAGAAGGCCCGGAGAAAGTTGAATCGGGCAATGAGACTTTACTGTGTTGACAAGGGGGTGAAAGTCATCTCACATCCTGGAATTCGCCTGGAGGAGCCTTTAGCCTTTAGGGAGGACGGTGTGCATCTGTCTCGTCTGGGGAATGCTTGGTATATGATGGAACTGAGGGATGTGGTGAGCAAGCTGTGGAATGAATCGATCTGGTGTCGGAGGGAGTGACTTGGCCCTGACGGACGGACGGCCCCTTGGTGGGGGGGGTGGGGCAGTGTACCGCCCTACAGGGGGTCCACTGGGTGGCAGGTTCCGAAGGGATAGGGGGTCAAGAGCGGGCATACCCATCCCTTGGGGGGGGAGACTTGGTCAGGACGGATCGAAGTTGGTTTGAAGTTGGCAATGGCTGGGGGCTGGAAGGGTGATTGACGGCAAGTGGAGGGTGTTTGGAGCCGCTAGGGCTCAGTACTGACATGAATGATTGAAAACGAATGGGGGGGATGTATGAGTGGGGTGTTTCTGTTATTGTTTACTGTTCTATTGTTATGTGCAGTTCTGGTCTAATAAATGGCCTTTTACGCCTATAACTGCGTGGTCTGTTTATTGCGCGATGCCGGGCCCCGGGGAAAGCAGAGTCGCAGACTAGTCTTTCCCCAGGGTCTTTCGCGCAGGGGATAGTCCAGGCAGGGGAAGGGGAGGAGTTAGGGGGTGGGTACTTAAGCGCGGGGGAGGAAGGGATCTTCCTCTTTTCCGCGCCTGGCACCATCGGGAGGGAGCTCGAAAAAGACCACCCACCCACCCGGCAGTTAGAGGTGGTTTGTGGGTTGGCTTTGTTGCGTTGCCAGTTTAGGCCAGAGCTGCGGTAGGCAGGTTCCGAAGGGATAGGGGGTCAAGAGCGGGCATACCCATCCCTTGGGGGGGGAGACTTGGTCAGGACGGATCGAAGTTGGTTTGAAGTTGGCAATGGCTGGGGGCTGGAAGGGTGATTGACGGCAAGTGGAGGGTGTTTGGAGCCGCTAGGGCTCAGTACTGACATGAATGATTGAAAACGAATGGGGGGGATGTATGAGTGGGGTGTTTCTGTTATTGTTTACTGTTCTATTGTTATGTGCAGTTCTGGTCTAATAAATGGCCTTTTACGCCTATAACTGCGTGGTCTGTTTATTGCGCGACCTCCTTTATTACCGCCTGTCTGCCTCTCGGGGAGAACCTGAACTTCGGTGGGGAAACAATTACCTCCGCTGCCCCCGCCCGGCTGCTGTGTCACCAGTCACCTTCTTTCTAACATGGTGGCTTGTGCACAAGGTGTCCGGGTTTTTTCATGGCCAGCCCAACCCAGCCCAAAACCAGCCCAAAACCAGCCCACCCCCAGCCCAAGGCTACCAAGTAGCCCAAAACCAGCCCACGTACGGTGCTGGCTCTACCCCTCCCCCCCCCCCCCTTCCCCGGCCCCAAAACTCCCCGGGGGTGGCAGGCCTCCCGCTGGTCGGCCGCCCCCCCCCCTAAATCCCCATTCTCGAACTTCAGTTCTCTGACAAAGGAGAAAGTAAAAGTAAACAGAAACACTGCATTCAAACCTAAGGCATGCACAGTGTATCTATTTACTGCATGGTCACATGGCGAAGGCCTGATCTAACCCCCCCTCCCCCCCGCCCCCCTCTCCCTCCCCCACACCCCCCTCTCCCTCCTCCACACACACACATGGGCTGTCTCTTCCACCTGAGCCTTCAGTGATTGATAAATAGCCCCGGGCAGGACAGGGCTGAAACTCACAACGCCCAGGGCTACCTTAAAAAGCGACGCTTGCAGTGTGTCATAATGGGTGTTTCCAGGAGGGCCTGAAGATTGGCCAGCCAGGGCTGGAACACAGTAAGCCGTGGTTTAATCCAAAATAACTACAGAGGTTGACACATGCGCACTAGTGCATACATTCATGAAAAGAGCCTGACGTTCCTACCCACACTGATGGAGCATCACATAGTGACAGCAAGCAAGGCAGACCTAATTTTTAAAATTACTATTGTAATCATTACAATAGTAATTATAAAATGTACATGTTTATTCTGAAGGAAATTTGGTGGGCGCAGCCTCTTTGCCCAAAACAAGAAACCTCCATTGCAATACATACAGATAGAAAATCACAATTTGTTAAGAAAGGGCTATTTTTCAAAGAACGCGGGAGCTATGTATTGAAGGCTCCAGCTCGGTGCATTTGTTTGGCAGGTTAGAGTGTGGCACTACCAGATTTTGGGATTAGTGCACACCAGTTTTGTTATGTTAGACATTTCTAATTGTGCTCTTCATGCTCCAATAACTGAAAATGTGAAATCAAAACTGTGCAGGAACACGGGCTATAATAAAATAAAACCCCTCTGTTCATGGGGTATGCCTTCCTCTTAATCCTTTCTCCAATCCACTCCTATAGTGCGTCCACCTCAGGGCCAGGGGAATAACACAGGCGGCACAAATGATAACAACAACCCTGGCAGGGCCGGCTTTAGTGCTTGTGACACCCGGTGTGACGGTCTTTGTTGGAAGTGCATGCTGGCCCCAACAGTGAGTGCTGTAAAATTCTTGAGGCTTCTCACAGAGGGGCACAACAGATTGCTGCAATCCTCATAATGCCAGACAAAAGGTATCCATGAAAAGATTCACTCTATTAAAGGCATACCCGCAGCAGCGCACCCTAAATACAGCTCCCTTGGAGACAGCAGTCACAATCAACATGGGGGATGGTCAGGACCCGAAATGACTACGCAAACCCATAGACAAGGATAAAGTACATGTTAGAATGTCACTAACCAATAGGAGGGAGGGGGTGCGCATGACCATTAGCAGTTGTACCTTTTTTATTACTAATGTGCTACTATGTGCCTGGGTTATATGGTTATGCCTGTTTTGCTGTACATTTGTACTGTTGACAATGAGAATACCAATATATATATATATATATTTTTTTGTAACAAATCACACCATGTGGAATAATGTGGGCATTTTCTCCTCTGCATGTGAGACACATGCATCATCCTAACCCAGATCACTTCCTATCGTAGTGAATTACCACAACATTGTGGAAAAGATATTGTGCTACACGTGTATTGTGCCAAAACTATTGTCAAATCAAAAGTATTGTGGGGTAGAATATAGTAGATAAGAATATCATTTTTAGGTATATAATGTTTTTTTTAAATATAGCTGTAAATAATATTAATTTGTTTAGTATAATTATAGTATTATGTTTATACTTATTTAAGATGTGTTGCTTATAATGTTTTTTGGTGCAATTATTATGATAACAGTTTGTTTTATTTTTTAGTATCGTTGCAATTTTTAATGTGTAGCTTAAAGTTGTTCAAGTGAAATTAGTGATTATTAATTTAGTAGCAGCTTGTTGGGTTTTGGGGGCATTAAGTTGGAAAGATATTGAAAATGTAAATTACTGTTTTTTTTATTGGTAATTTTTTATGTTAATTTAATAATCAATAATGTAATTTTTTTATTCATTCAGTGGCTCTGCAATTGCCCCATGCGACAGGAGTTTTGGGACAGCAGCCTCCACCCCCACTCATACCTGTGCTCATCGCGGGGTGGCAGATGTGCGGGAGTCACCAGCACCCTCCTCGCTCTCACATGCGGGCTGTCGCGGGGTGGCAAACGCATGGCCGCCATTGGTGGCCAAAGATCTAGCTCTGACAATAAATTAATTATTTTTTATTTAAATTATTTTACTATAGTTTGTAATTACTAATGTGTCATTTAATTTGTTTAAGTTTAATTAGTAACTTGCTATTTGGTAGAGGGTTTTTGGGTTTGAAGGAAATTAGGGCGGGAAGTGATATGAAGTAAGACTTTTATTTCTTTTTAATTTTCATGTTAATTAAAAATAATTTATAATTATTTATCTACAGTTTTAATTTAATAATTGCTGTTTCAATTATTTAGTATAGTTTGTAATTTATTATTTGTAATTTACATTTTTGTTAATGTAATTTTTAATTAGTATCATGCTGTTGGGCTTGTAGGGGATCTGGGTGGGAAGTTACTGAAAATATAAATTATAGTTTTTTCTATTTTTAAGAAATTGTTATGTTAATTAAAGTATTAATTAGTAATTAATTATCTAAAGTATTTTGATTAGCGTATTTATAAATACAAATTTGAAAAAGTTTTATATTTCTAATTTGTTTTAATTGTATTTGTTTTACTTAATTTATTATTATTAAGGCTTTATTGGACTTTTTTTATTTTGTCTGCTCATTTTTGGGGTATTAGGGAGGTAAGTGTATTATTTGTTATTTGATTTATATTTGTATATTAATTTTGCAATATAAAATGTTATTTTATGTATCAATAATAATATATTTTACTTTGATTTTGTATAAATATCTTTATTTTGCAATGTATTTAAATACTTTTTTAAAGTTTAGGAATTGGACTGGTATATCTAACCAATCCAAATTACAACACTGTCCCTACTGTTGCTAAAATTGAAGCAGGAACGTTGGTCCCGATTCACAAAGGTAAAGTTAGACAAAAGTCTAACTTTACAACTTTCGGTTTTTACAAAGGGCATTTACTACTTGTAAATGCCCTTTGTGAATACAGAAAGTCGTAAAGTTCAACTTTCAGTATTCACAAAGGCCATTTACGAGTAGTAAATGCCCTTTGTGAATACCGAAAGTCGTAAAGTTAGACTTTCATCTAACCTTACCTTTGTGAATCAGGCCCAGTAAATATAAACCCTGCAAAGTCCAACACTTTCCCTATTGTTGCTTACATTGGAGGTGGAAAAGTAAGTTTAATCCCTTCAAAACACAACACTTTTCCTGTTTTTGCTTACAATGGAGTAAGAATTTTAAATATTCACACTACAAAATCCAGCAATTTCACTACTGTTAGTAAGATTGGAGTAGGAATAGTAAATCCAAACCCTCCAAGTTCAAATACTTCTCTGCTTTTACTGAGTTGGAGTAGGAATAGTAATTTAGATCCCTCAATAGTCCAACACTGTCCCTACTGTTTTTCAAATAGGATTGCAAATAGTACATTTAACCCACCCAAAGTCCAACACTTTCTCTACTGTTGCCTAGAATGGAGCAGGAAAAGTACATTTAACTCTTCGAAAGTCCAATACTTTGTCTAATGTTGCGTTTTTTTATTATTACTTCTTATTATATTTAATAGCTATATTTTTTATTTAAAACTTGCAATTTTATATGGATTGTATTTTTCATTGTATTATATTAGTGTTGGTTTTAATTAAGCTTGATATGTTTTTGTTATATACATACATATCTATAGAAAGTTACCACATATTTTAATTCTTATTTTTAATTATTGTTGATATTTTAACGTCTTTTAACATTGTTTAAAAATCTTTTTTTACATGTTTTGAAATATATATATATGTACTTTATTTATATTAATATGTTAAACTATTTATTTTTAAATCTATTATTATTTTGTAGTATAATATCTTAAATAAATGACACTTTGGCCCACATTGTGATGTTGGCTAGAGATGCCTCCGACCGACACCGTTTCGGTGAGGGACACGCCCGACCATAGGTCGGTGGTTCCGAACACCTAATTATTATGTGTCCGCACATAGTGCAGTCGGAAACTTGCATTCCTCTATAGGAGCTTGTGCAGCGGGCGGAGACCGCCTGCTGCACAAGCTCCCAATGAAAGTTTGTGTACATCCCTCCACAGTGGTGGCAGGCGCCTGTTCAGAGAGGCACAATAGGTGCCCCCAAAGGGCCAAATGCGGAGGCAGCGGAGGGAAGGGGGCCCTGGTAGGAGCCCCCAATGTCACTTTCTGAAACCCTTTCGATGTCCGTAAGGCCGACATAGAATGGCTGTCGGAAACCGACATCATAATCCAGATGGCGGAAACGCCGTTCTAGTGAGGTTCCTGACCGACCGACAGAATGAATGAATGAAATGAATGAAATGAATGAAATGAATGAATGAATGAAAATTGCACTTGTATAGCGCTAAACTACCCGGAGGCCTCGCAGCGCTTGTGACTGATTGCTTAACGCGAGCTCAAGGTAGTTCAGCAGGTTTTAACATACAGGTGTGTTTTCAAGGCTTTCCTGAAGGGCATGTGGTTACTGTTTCCTCGAAGAGATAGAGGGAGGGAGTTCCAGAGTTTAGTCGCAGTGTAGGAGAAAGAGCGGCCTCCCCAGCGGGCTTTCCTGACTCTGATGGAAGTGGCCAGCTGGAGGGTGCAGGAACGAAGGGAGCGGGACGGGACATAAGGAGTAGCCAAGGGATGTAGAATTGCGGGACCTGTACGATAGAAGGCTTTGTGTAAGATACACATGGCTTTGAATTGTACTATTGCCACTATAGGGAGCCAGTGAAGCTCCTCTAGGGCATTCCTCACTGGCTGCCAGCGGGGGAGGTTATAGAGTAGGCGGGCCGCGCTGTTTTGTGTGACTTGGAGCTTCTGGGTGACGAAAATCGGGGCTCCCATATAAAGAGCATTCCCGTAGTCCAGGCGGGAGAGTATAAGGGCCTGGACCAGGACCCTCCTTGCCTGGAATGGGAGCAGAGGGAGCACCTTCCGCAACATCCTCATAAGCCCAAAGCAGGTGGCGGTGGTCTTAGTAGCTTGGACCGAGAAGTCCAAAGCTTTGTCGAGCCAGATCCCGAGGCTCTTTATTTGGGACTTAGGGACGGGGGCGGGCCCAGACATGGTGGCCAGGTGGATGCAAGGGCAGAGGGAGAAGAGTTGCCCAGTAGGATGATGTCTGTCTTCTCCCCATTGAGTTTCAGGCAGGAAGATTGCATCCATCTAGCAACAGCCTCTAGACAGGGGCCTAAGGTGTGGGACGATCCCTCAGAGTGGTCTAAGGAGACCACCAGTTGGGTATCGTCCGCGTAGGTAACAATACGCACACCGAAGGGGTGGACTATCCTGTCTAGGGGTTCCATGTAGGCATTAAAAAGGCTGGGACTCAGGGAGGAGCCCTGGGGGACCCCACACCTGAGTGGGTGTTTGGGAGACACCGTCTCACCCTCAAAGACCTGGAAGAAACGGTCAGCTAGGAAGGATGTCAGCCATTCCAGGGCCGCACCCGACACGCCCATGCCCGCCAGTCGTTGTAATAGCATGACATGGTTGACCGTGTCGAACGCGGCTCTGAGATCAAGTAAGATAATGGCGACTTTTCCACCCCGGTCCAAAACGGCTCGTGCTTCTTCCGTTACCGCTAAAAGGGCGGTTTCGGTCCCGTGCAGAGGGCGAAACCCTGTCTGAGAGGCACGCAGCAGGCTATTGGACTCCAAGTAGTCCACCAAGGTGTTATTTACGTGCCTCTCAAGCAGTTTGCTCAGCCAAGGGAGTAAGGAGATGGAACGGTAATTCGCCAAGTTGTTCTGGTCGAGATTTGGCTTCTTCAATAGGGCCCTCACCATCGCACACTTCTATGGAGGTGGTACGGATTTGGAGGTGATTGATGTATTGAGAACGTCCAATATGACCGGGCGAATAACGTCCATGACCTTAGTGAGGGTCTGAGGGGGTGCTGGGTCATTGGGGGAGCCAGAGGTGATCTTGGGGATTAGTCTATCCAAGCCAGGAATGTCCAAGAGTGGAATTATATCAAGTGAACAAGAAGCACAGGGGTCAGAGGTTGTGGGCACGGGGGATTCCGTATCGTCCTTAGCATCCCTGAATGAGGAATATATAGCCTGGATTTTTTGGGAAAAGAAGACGGCCAAGTCATTGCAGCGATTTTGGGCGCCTTCAGCAGAGGGGCGCTCCGCAGGGGGTGAAATAAGGGATTTAACAATTTTCAAAATTTCCTTTGGGGCATTCGCGGCCGCGTTGATTTTCCCTCCATAAAAAGAAGCTTGTGCCGCCTTTATCTCCTATTTGTAGAGCTTTATAGCAGCTCTGTACTCGGCCTTTCTGAGTTGAGAGTGGTCCTGCCTCCAGGCTCTCTCACGTTTACGGCAAGCTGATTTCATGATTCTGAGGGCGGGTGTATACCATGGGGCGGCTTTGGGTCTTTTTATGGAGTTACAAGAGTGTTTGGGAAGGACCAGGTCAAGAGTGCTAGAGATCCAATTGTCGAAATTGTTGGTGGCCATATTGGGGTTCGTTACCTTCCTAGGTGGGTCGCTGGCGAGGGCGGCTTCCCACGCAGGGAGGGGAAGTGAGGTCCACTTCCTTCCTCGATGCCTAGCGAGGTGGTGGGAGGAGGGAGGGGGGTTAGTGCGCCAAGTAAAAGGTATTAAAAAGTGGTTGGTCCAGGGTAATGGTATAGGGGTCTCCACCGTAAGAGCATCTACATTACTGTAGATGTGGTCAAGAAGATGACCCTTATTGTGGGTTACATGAAAGCCCTTTTGGTATAGATCCATGGCTTGTAGGTTGGAGCGAAGATTATTAGCTATGGTGTCGTGGGGATCATCTAGATGTAATTTAAGATCCCCCAGCAAAGTAAAGTTAGGCGAGGACAACAAGACACTTGCAGTGAGGTCTATAATTTTAGTGATAAAATTGTTAGGGGTGTCAGGTGGACGATAGGCTAGGATGCCAGAAAAGGTGGTAGTGGGGGAGAATTCTAGCGAGAAGTGAAGACTCTCGCAGGTTGGTGAGGTGGTAGGGGTGATACGGCATTTATAGCTGTCTCGATATATGATGGCCAGTCCACCACCTCTCCCGGTCTGGCGATCCAGTCTTTTTAGCGTGTATCCTTGGGGAGTGACCCATACAGTAGTCGGGTCGTTATCTGTCTGAAGCCACGTTTCTGTTAGAAAAAGAGCCTCAGGGTTGAGCTCTTCAATCAATATATGCAGTTCGGTGTGATGTTTGGGTAAAGACAGACAATTGAGGAGAAACATTCTCCATTCCTGAACAGGGGGCGAGTGACAGGTGCGTAGGGGGAGTGGGCTCCAGTTACAGTTTTTACAATGGTATTCGGTATGGGATGGGAGGAACGAGTGACGACAAGACAAATTAGTGAGAGGACGTAGGGCAAGGAGCGATGAGGAGTTATAGGAAAGCGGGAGCCCTACCATGGTGAAAGATCCTGACCGCGAGCAAGCAGGAAGCGTCTGGACGCGGACTGGCACAGACTGGCTTCTCTTTGGCGCCTCTTCGGCGCGTCTACGGCGCTACCGCTGCGCGTCAACCGCTGCGCGGGAAGATGAGGGGCTATATAGATTAGGCGAAGTGGGAGACTAGCGCGTCAACCCTCCTAAGATGGCCGCCTAAAATGGAGCAACTAGGAAGTGGTACCGCTTGCCTCCCTCCACAACAAACAGCACTGGTTGCTGCGGTGGACCGGGGAGTCAGCGAGCTATGTGCAGGTAATACAATACAATTTTTAAAAAATCAGGATAAAACAATGAAACGCTTGTAGCAGTCCTTAGTCACTGCCAAGCGCTAGCGCAGCGATGTTAGCAGGTCAACTATCGAGCGCGACTGGTTCAGACCCTTAAATAGTGAGGGCGAAGGGGGAGACTAGCGCGTCAACCCTCCTAAGATGGCCGCCTAAAATGGAGCAACCAGGAAGTGGTACCGCTTGCCTCCCTCCACAACAAACAGCACTGGTTGCTGCGGTGGACCGGGGAGTAAGCGAGCTAAGTGCAGGTAATACAATACAATTTTTAAAAAATCAGGATAAAACGATGAAACGCTTGTAGCAGTCCTTAATCACTGCCAAGCGCTAGCGCAGCGATGTTAGCAGGTCAACTATCGAGCGCGACTGGTTCAGACCCTTAAATAGTGAGGGCGAAGGGGGAGACTAGCGCGTCAACCCTCCTAAAATGGCCGCCTAAAATGGAGCAACCAGGAAGTGGTACCCCTTGCCTCCCTGCACAACAAACAGCACTGGTTGCTGCGGTGGACCGGGGAGTAAGCGAGCTAAGTGCAGGTAATACAATACAATTTTTAAAAAATCAGGATAAAACAATGAAACGCTTGTAGCAGTCCTTAATCACTGCCAAGCGCTAGCGCAGCGATGTTAGCAGGTCAACTATCGAGCGCGACTGGTTCAGACCCTTAAATAGTGAGGGTGAAGGGGGAAACTAGCGCTCCTGGAAAGCGTTGGTCGGTCTCCCCGACTGCTGCCTCGGACCGCAAACATTATAAGGCGTCAGTCAGATCACAGCAGTAGATGCATCGTAATTACGCCCATAGTATTATGCGTATGTATATTTCGATATACGTAATTATGTTTTGGTGACATTCTGGAACATTCTGGTCTACAATATTTTTGGCACAATATTTTGGTAATTTACATCCAAAGTAGGTAAAACTATATATTTTATTGATTATATTTTTGACACAATATTCTTTGCAATATTTCATCATGTAACCTCCTATTTCATCTGATCTTGAAGTTGAAACTCTTTAAGCTTTCCTAATGAGATTAAATAAAGCTGTGGCTACTTCCTCTAGTTCCCCCTTCCTCATTGTAAGTAAATCATTTCATGTCGGAGGTACCTATAATACCTCCCCACAACTACCCCTTACACCCTCCCCCCCCCCCCCACACACACTCTTTCAAAAACCTTGGAAGCTGAATGGTTTGTGCTTCCTGTATCTAATATTTGCCATGCATCTCCCTGAATGTAAAAACCCATTATTTCTATCTAGGTCTCATACCTGTGCAAACCATGTTCTTCCAGTCCATTACATTTAACTGCCTGGCCATTTGGGGGGATGTTGCAGGCCTCAAATGGGAACAACAGGGGCATAGGGGGGCTTGCTTCTAGTGCAAACACCAGCTCTTGTTCTACATATAGCTGTACAGAGATGGCCCGCCTGGGTATCTGATCTGCGCTTTTCCAGTTCATCAGCAGTAGGTGTACCACCCTGGGTGGACAGAGCACGCTGGAAGCCTGGAGCTATGGACCCAGTGTGACACACCACTATATTTGATGCTGCCCTCCTACTGCACCATAGCCATCCTTAAGTGGGCGGATTAAACCTAAGTGTCATCGAGAGAGGCTGCCTGGAAAATCAGTCATTCTCGTAATATCAGGGCTTCGAAGTTTCCCCAGTGAGCCAAAAATCCACCTCGATGCACATGCAGGTCATGGGTGAAAATGTATCCAGCCCCTACTGCTTGCGTGTAAGGTTGCAGGAGTCCGGAAAACACAGAAGAAAACCAAGTAAGATCAACCATAACCAGCGGCTGTCCATCTGCTGATCCCCTCTGGCTATCCGTCCCCAGAAGAAAGATGGAAGTATAGACATTTGGGAGAGTCAAAAGCAAATTCAGTCAGACCGCACTATTTGGTTTTATTAGGATTTTTATGATCAATCACAGTATCAATAGTCGAAACCTGTTACAACTTAGTCGATACCTAAACTTTGGAGTATTTGAGGTGTGAAACTGTCATTAACATGGGATCCAGTGCAGCCACCATTGACCTCCAGTGTATTTGATAAACTTAAGACCCCACTGACTGTCTGCCCCATCGTTTTACTGCAATCTCCGCTGACAGGTCCACTGAGTGTTGCAAAATATGTATAAATATCCATATAAATTCATGTGTATGCACTTCAAAAGATATCATGCTTAGACACATCACATTAACATGAGGCCTGGAGCTCCAAAGGGCTTCCTATCTGACCTTAACTGGAATAGCTTCAACAAGCTATTCTGTACCCCTTTAGAGGTCGCTTTGCCTGTCCTGACTACATGATATGTCTTAGTCTCGTTGTGCAAGTTGCTTACACCATGCTGAGCCAGCCTTTCTGGTCTGCCCATATCTGGCTGTTTATAATTTGCATGGTACAGACATTGCACATCCATGTTAGCCATATTTGGCTTGGTGCCTTATACTAGTTCCGCTGACATGGCATTACTAAACTATTTAGCACCAAGAAGCCAGGCACTCTGAGCAGAAGTGGTCTGAGAGCCCCCTAAGGCAGGAGACCTGACTTCTTCCTTGCTAATTTTTAATGATGCATGCTTTTGGTAACAACAAATAAATGTCACTCTGTTTCTGAGCAAACCTGCTATGTCTGGTGAATTTCATTCATTTGCTCCTGAGAGGGTGCCAGTATTTTCCCATCAGAATGGGGTCAAAAGTGGGATATTGGAGGACTGTGATGTCACTAGTCGGTAAGTGAGACGTAAGCTAAATAACTAACTTGCCGTGCTGCAAGTGACCTTTCAGTCTTTCAAATGCGTATTTAACCCATAGTATTAATAACAAGCATTTACAATGCAATGGTCTCGGCATTATTAAAGGTAGAGCCATTGGCATTGCTAATGACATTTTTTTAAAACATAAATAAATGGTATTGTCATTTACAATGGCAATAGCTGTGCAGGCCTCAGTTCTCTGGCAGCAGGGGGGGTTGAGATGCACTGATAGAGCTATGTATGTGTCATTTCTCGGTCAGAAGGGGAGTTGAGATGCACTGATAGGTGTGCAGGCCTCAGTCTTAGTTCTCTGGCAGCAGGGGGTGAGATACACTGACATGAAAGGCCGCAGTCTCTGGCAGCAGAGGGTGAGATGCACTGAGAGAGGTGTGTCAGCCTCAGTTTCTGACAGTAGGGTGCTTGAGATACACTGACAGATGATACGGCCTCATTGCTGTAGCGGGGGAGATGAGATGCACTGAGAGAGGTGTAGACCCCACGGAATGATGATGTTTATACCACTTCCCGCTCACGGACACCACAGCTCCCACCCTTCCAGCAGGCCTCAGACACACACCTACCCCCGGGGGGGGGGGGGGGCACTCACCTTTGACTTGGCTCTCGTACTCTGCCAGCACCCCTCGCTCCTTCCGCAGCTTCCCGTGTGACGTCATCCTCAGCCCTTTAAACTCCCCTTACTCCTCTCTGCTCAGTGCCCCCCAGCGGGCTCCTTTGGCATTGGGGGCTCCTGCCCCCCGTAGGTAGGGGCAGGGCAGTGGTGCCGAGTACAAGGGCAGTCCCAAAGGGCAGCTGTTTAAGGCAGAGTCCGGAGTCTGCTCCGGAGGAGGGCAGGCATAGCTCCCAGCAGCACCGACAGACAGGGCGAGGGCACGAAGGGGTTAATCACAAGATGCAGCAAACACTGCCAGCTTTCAGCATGAATGGGGTCAGGCGCTGGGAGTCTGCAGGGGGGAGGAGGTATGCAGGGTGTGAGGGTGGGGTGAAACACAGGGAGGGATGAATGAAGGGGGCAGGGATGATGCAGAGTGACACTGCGAGGGTGGTGAAATGAGGGGGGGTGAGGCAGAGGGTGTAAGGGTGGGGTGAAGTAGGGGGCAAGGTGATGCAGGGGTGAGAGGTACGATGGGAAGGAAGCGAGTGGATGGTGAGAGCGTGCAGGCGCGTGACAAGTGAGGGATATGACTGTGAGGGTGAGGTGAGGGAGGGGGCGACGCGAGGCTGGGAGGTGTGACAGGGTGGGTGACGGAGGAGTGGGAGATGTAAGGTTGGGGGGCTGCACACAGTGAGGATGTAAGGGTGGAGAAATGCAGGGAAGGAGTGTCGGTGGGCAGACGGTTCGTGGTGATGCAGGGTTAACACTGTGGGGGGGTTAGAGGAAGAGGGCGTGAGGAGGATGGGAAGAGACACCGCAGAGAGTGAAAGCAGTAGTTTAATGCAGGGGGTGGGGCTGTGAGGGTGCGAGGGGTGGGGCTGTGAGGGTGAGAGGTGACAGAGGGGTGGGACTGTGATGGTGTGAGGGGTGGGGCTGTGAGGGTGAGAGGTGACAGAGGGGTGGGACTGTGAGGGTGAGAGGTGAGAGAGGGGTGGGACTGTGAGGGTGAGAGGTGACAGATGGGTGGAAGTGATAGAGGGGTGAGGGTGCAAGATGACAGAGGGCAGGGACTGTGAGGGTGAGAGGTGTGGGACTGTGAGAGGTGACAGAGGGGTGGGACAGTGAGGGTGCGAGGGGTGGGACTGTGAGGGTGAGAGGTGACAGAGGGGTAGGACTGTGAGGGTGCGTGTTGACGGAGGGGAGGAACTGTGAGGGTGCGCGGAGACAGAGGGGTGGAAGTGATGGAGGGATGAGGGTGCAAGATGACAGAGGGGAGGGACTGTGCGGGTGAGGTGAGAGAGGGGAAGCCCACACTGCGAGGCCCAGGGTAGGCTGAGGGGAGATGTGCTGCAGGGACAGAGGCTGTGAGGGTGGACTGGGAGTCCGTGCAGGGGTTCGTGGTGAGGCGGAGGAGGGGGGATATGCAGCAGTGGATAAAAGAGGTCGAACAAAGAGACCAGAAATATTTTTTGGAGTAGATTTGGAGGGTGTAATCAGTGTTCTGGAGACTGGGGGGGACGCAGAGGTGAAGGTATTGGAGAGAGTCTGGGGATGGAGAGGTGATGGAGACAGGCTGGGGAGGGAGAGGCGATGTGGCGCTCAGATGCAGTCATCGAGAAGGGACAGAGCGTGAGATTTTACAGGAGGTGTGATCTGCACAGAGAGGGAGCGGCTCTGGGTGTGAGAAGAAGCGGAGTTGGTGGTGCAGAGAGGTGGTGGGTGTCGGAGAGATGCCCCAGAGAGCACAGTCCTGCAGGCGTGAAAAGTGCAGTCAGGGGGTGAGCCGAGAAGGACAGGATACAGAGGGGAAGGGGTCGGTATGCCGGAGAGAGTGTGATTAGCCAGAGCGAGATGCATTCATTCATGCAGTCATTCAGAGGTCCAATGAGCAGTCGGGTGCTTCAAGAGTGAGGGGTGCGGAGGTTCAGGGGCAAGACAAGCTGGGGGACAGGAGCAGACGTCAATGGAGTTCTACAGGCTTTGCGGAGAGATTAAATGTACACGAAGCGGAGTCGGTGGTGCAGAGAGGGGGTGGGTGTCGGAGAGCTGACATGCCACATGTTTCCAAGGTTCTTCAGTGAGTGCAAACCAATCTATAGGTTAAAGTCCTCCTCACTGGTGAGCTGGCATCCCGCCCGCTCCGGAGGTTTATCAGTGAGTACATGCAGATCTACAGTTTGAGGTTCCTCAATGAATCCATACCGATCTACAGGTTAAAGACCTCATTGGTGAGCGGGCAGCCCACCTGTCCGCGGTCCATTAGTTGAAAATGGAAAGTAAAGTGTGCAGAGGTGAGCTGGTAATACGCCTGCCTCTGAGGTTTAAATAGTGCATGCCGATTTACAGGTTGAAGTGGACGTGGGGAGCGGCTAGCCGACGTGAAAGGCCAAGCGCGTACGAACTGCTGAGACAAGCCTCTAGGGAGGCATGCGTGCCCCGAGGGCGGAGCGGAGGGGAGGCCGGCAGGATTACCACCGGGAGAGCAGCAGAGACGGAAGAAGACTGCAGGCGAGCACCACACTTCATCTGCAAGGCACTAAAAGTATACTAATTCTTCCTGAAGAGTAACAGACCTAACCTGACCCCCCCGCGCCCCTCAGTACTTTCCCCTTGAGCGGCATGGGGGGCATCCCAACAAAGCAGCGGTGACCACGTCACAAGAGACCCCCCAGCCACCACCTCCCCCGGGGGCACCACTGCAGTTTGTGCAAGATCACCGACCATCTGCGGGGCGGAGCAGGGTTGTGTGCTCTTTTCTGGGTCCCCGGGGAGGCGGTGCACGCGCACAGTGGAGGGCAGCTGGAAACAATCAGGGCTTGGGAGTGGAACCAAATCAAAGCGAGGAGCACGCTGACCGAGGGCGAGCACACAGTGCGGGGGGAGCCAGGGAGACAGCGCAAACAAGCAACGGGGCGGAATATCACTCGTGCAGCTTTTGGGGGAGACACACCCCAGATTGCGGAATTGAACAACGCAAGAGGATGGGGCATACCAAGCTAGAGGGTGAAATGGGGCCTCTTCTACGGAATAGAGCACACAGACCAGCGATGCACACCCTTCAGCAACACAAAACTACCCAACAACTGTTGCCACGCCGCATACACGAACACCACAACTCCTAACAGGCATGTGAGAAACTTTTTGTCTGCGCCCTCAGCTTTAAGGACAACATCCCCAGAAAAGATAACAAACACACCCGACAGAAAGATAGACAAGAACAAGACGATCCTCACCGGCAGACGAGAAAAAAAAATGGCGGCCGCAAGCTTCCGAAATTTTCGGATTCGGGGGCGTGTTTTGCTGTTCTGAGTGACGGATGACATCACCATTGAAAGAACAGCAAAACTTACGCCCCCGAATCCGAAAGAGACGGGGCTTGTTTGGAGTGACTCCCTTCTCCTCCAATGGCTGGCCTCCGTTTAGGAAGCCAGCCAATGGAAGAGAATAGAGGAGAGAGGCGGGTTCAAGCCCCCTTACTCAAAGTCATCAAATCTCCGACTTCCGGCTGGCAAGCCAGCCGTCGGTCCGAGACCTAAAAAAGGGTCATTGACTGGCATTTAAAATAAACAGGGAACTGTAGCAAATGTTTTAAAATATTCTCTGTATCAATACACTAATTGATATGTGGCATACACTGAAGGAGAGCCTGGGTTAGAGAATAATTTATGTGTACCTGCAGATATAAGAAGTAGTGAAACAGGTGACTGATAAGTAACTAAGTTACTTTATGTCAATAAATATTGACAAATGGCTAGACTCTTCGGGGGTATTATAAAAATCCATTGCAGGAGACCCTATGCTAGGATGGGGTATTGATTTTACCCACAAAAAGAAACCCTCCCAGAATATTATGAGTGGAGTTTCTGATTTGCGGGGTGCACCGGAACACAGGGAAATAATTTTGAAAATGCGTAGTTATGTCATGGATTAATGACTGCATTTGAATAGGGTATTGATCTTCAGTACTGGACCTCTATGTTTCCTTGAAATAAAAGGAAAAGACTCAGTATGACCGCCATATAAATGAGGAAGATAAGAAATGGTGCTGGGTGGCAGGGGCTCCGAATAAAAACAAATCCCTAGTTTTAAATTGTGGGAATTCCTCCTAGCAGGGATATCTCCGTAATTTCTTGGAACGCAGCCAGCCTAAACTCTAATAAAAATAAATTCTTATTATTGAAGGATCAGAGCACAGATATAATTTGTCTACAAGAGACCTGGATCACAATGGATTGGCCCATTGAAGATTATATAATGCTGAGCCGGCCTGCGCTCCAAGTGAATAGAGTTTAGACAAAAAACAGTGGCTCTGTCGGATACAAAACTATTTCTTTGTTATGTTATAATTCTAAATATTATTTACGTATTTCATATCATCAATAATGGAAATACAGTATGCAAAAACACACAACACAGCTCTTACTTTAAATGATTTTTCTTATTTACATATCTTGCATGAATTAATCAATTGAAAGGAGGCAGTCCAAGACAACAGTGACATTGAATCACAAACAAAGTGAAATGCTTGGGTGACTGATAGTGACAAGTGATGACCGTGCTGTACAATGGTAAAGGAGGATGACACAATAACATATGAAAGCATGAATTGACATCAGTCCATTATTTTGAATTCAATAGTCTCAACAAACACAACTATTCTTTTTTCTGTTGTGACTTTATATGGATGGATTGATAACACAACGTCAACGTTTCGACCCTAAGATGTGGTGCAGACTTAATTGCAACCGGATTGGGTCTTCATCAGGACAGGGAAATATAGGACAACCTGGTGACTTTGAAGGACTGGAAAAGTCTTATGTAGCCTGTGAGGCAGGGGTGTCTGCCGACACCCTTACAATAGTTTCTTAGTCAGGGTTATCTTAAGCAATAAATGCAGATTTCTTCACCATCCGGTGGAGAAATTGGGGATGTGTGCCGCAATAGTGATCACTCAAGAGATGAACAGCTAACATCTGTCTTCTCAGTTTGGCGATAAATGTCCATTTATCGCCGAACTGAGAAGAAGACAGACGAAACGTCGAAGCGTCGACGTTGTGTTATCAATCCGTCCATCTGCCCTTGACCCTTTGGAAACTCATTGATCCAACTGTGTACACTCAGTGAGTGACATAGTTGGTTTTATAAAAAAATTAGAGCTTCAGGAGCAATGGGTCTGGATGAAATATTGATGACGGTAATTAAAAGGCATCCAGTTTTGTGGGCTATGTTTTTAGTCCCTCTGTTTAACTCTTGTTATTCTCACGGAAAGACACTACCATCGTGGTCTGGAAGTATTTTAATCCCCCTACACAAAAAGAGCCCAAGAACTTTTCCGGGTAATTACAGGCAAATTCCTTTATTCAATGCACAAAATCATCTCACGGAATGGGTCATGGAGAATAAGATCCTCCCTATAGAACAAGCAGGTTTTAGGAAAAATCATTCCACCCTGGATAATATTACCATGTTAAAATTAATAGAGGAGAAATATATGCTATCTCGCAGATCAAATATTTACATGGCCTTCATAGATTTTTCTATGGCCTTTGACAAGGTAGATCGGCCGCTTCTTTGGAGGAAACTGCAAAATGTGGGATTGCCTGCTCCCCTGTTGTCCTTAATCATCGCATTACATTCTCAAACCTGCTGCCGGGTATTAATGGGAGGAAACCAAGGATTAACATCTGTAATTCCAATAGAAAATGGTCTGAAAAAGGCTGTTTATTAGCCCCGCTACTATATTCCTTATATTTAGCAGATTTACCCGACTGTCTTTCTCAGCGAGAGGGCGATACTCTAAGGACAGGTAGCCGTCCTTTTGCATGTCTCCTTTATGCAGATGATATAGTAGTGATGGATCTTACTCCTATACGGCTAAACAAAAAGTTGTCATCATTATAGCATTATACGACGGCTCATTTTTTGAAGATCAATGCTTCCAAAAGTAAAATTTAATCATGAAAAGTGACAGATGTAGAAAATCAGGCAAATTTAATTGGCATATTGGTCTTGAAAAGTTGGAGGTGGTTGATTCATATTTATATCTAGGGAAATTAATCGCGAGCAATACGAAGAATAAACTTCATATGGAACACAGCTCCAGTAAAGCTATGTCCCACGCTACTGGTCTGCGCATTTTTTACAATACAATAGGTAGATGGCATTTTTTACATCTACTGATGGTGTTGAAAGCAAAAATTCCATCAACCTTACTCTAAGATATTGAATCAATCTCGGTAAAGGAATGGAGTTTTTAGAGAAAACAGAAGGCCAGATTTTACGAAAATTGTGTAATTTTAATACGCTAGTTTCTTCAGCTGCTATTAGATCGGAATTTGGACTGATAAGCACCTATATTCAAGGCACTTCCAGAATTTTACGTTAGGGATACCAGTTAAAAAATTGTGAATTTTATTCACTAAGAGCTTTCATGTGCAAGGAAATTTTCGGTGGTATGGAGCGAAATACTCGTTATATCGAGATTTCTCTCTAAGCTCTAAAACTTTTTTGTGTTCAGGAAGAATCTGTGATTTCCCTCCTGCTATTAGTATTTAAATCCATTGTAAAAACCTCAAGTGGTAAGATCAGCTTTAATAGAGATATTGAGTTCTGTAATACTAAAGAGAGACTAAAGATAATAGCAAGGACCACTTCCCCAAAACTTCCCCAGAAATATTTAACTTGGAACTTAGATCATGGAACAAGATGCTGGTTCTCCTTATTTAGATTAAATCTCCTACCTCTAAATGATTTAACGGCACACTGGTCTCAAATTTTGAAAAATGGAAAAAATTAAACATTTTGTGAACTGAGCCTCAAGAACTTGTATCATGTTTTGCTTGTTTGTCCGGCACAGGCCTTTGATCATCGTCGCTGGCATAGGCCGATGGTTTTTCAAAATGGTGTTACAGTTGTAGCCTCAGCTCGCAACTTTCTTTTTCATCCCACAAATGAAGCAGTGTGCGTAAACTTGTTCAACTTTTTTAAACAATTCATGTGCATATTTTAACTGCATATTTTCCAAATGGGATATAATTTCTGAATCGTTGACACTCTTTGTAGTCGTTTTTCCCCTCTTACTTACAAATGTATTTCTCATAGTTTTGTCTTCCATACTAAAGATTTTTTGCTTCTCTAATTTTTAACCTTAAATTGCAAATTTGCTCAAGATTCGGTTGCTCTCTACTTGTTATTTGGACAATTCAAGATATGCCCTGTTCTCTCATTGCTGGTTCCTAATTCCAAACTTTGATCCATGAAGGTGCTGTATGTTGTCCCGGCTGCTTTCTAATTGTTACTTGTATAACTCAGGATATGCCCTATTTCCTAATTGTTGGCTGCTAAATTTTAAACTTAATCCCTTGAAACTGCTATAGGTTGAAAAAAATTATTCGGACTGCCTTGTCATTCTGTATTTTCACATGGTTTTATTGTATTTTGTGTATTAATTGGTATGTATTATTTTAAGTGGACCTCATTGGAGTTCCAAAACTTAATAAGCTGAATTGAATTGAATTGGAATGTTTCTTTGATCTATATATAAAATGGAGCGCATTAGTGCATTAAAAAAGCAAATGGGTTTTATGTGAAGTCTCTTGCTTGTCCATAACTGTTGATGTTCCTCTTTTTAACACATTCTATCCACTAACAACTTTTAATTTGTAGGAGACCATTTGTATTTATCTTTCAAGGTGTAAGTACACATTGTGAGTAAGAAAAAAACACATTTCATGAGAGTGGATCTTGAAGGAAATCATGGTAAGCTCACTAGAAAATTGTTTAAAAACTGTCAGGAGGAAAAAAGGTTCAAAACAAATCATCACCAGCTAGCCGTACAGAGAAAAGTAAGAATATGAATTATATAAAATATGTCAAGTAGCTGTGCGCTACTATGGAAAGTGAAGCAGTAACAAAGTAAAGATGTGTGAACATTAAACTATTATATTCCCACAATGGTAAAACTTAGAATTAAAAATTGAGGCAGAATTGCCTAGCATTTCATATAAAAAGAGAATGGACTTTCCATACATTGTCCTGTGTTTCACAGAAGATATTTTGTGTTTGTTTCTGTACATAATTGATGTATTAAGGATTGTTCATGTTTTATGTACCACTTGTAAATGTTATCTCATAGCAATGAAAGCACTCTGAAAACTTTGAGTATAGCTAGACCTCTTTAAAATTAAAAATAATATTAATTATAACATGGTAATATTAAAACTAACTTTTCTTAGGAAATGGCACTAAATAGGAAAAGAGTAGGCCTCACAGAAAGAAAAAAAAACGAATTTTCAAAGTTGCAGTAAAAGGTGCAGACAGGCCTGGAGTTTCAAAAAGGCTCCTGTGCAAAATATTACATCACTCTCTTTAGATACATGCTATTAAATATTAAAAGCATTCAGATTGTGTGAATAGTTGGTGGCTGCTGTATGGGTAAAATTCTAAAATAAAAGCGATAGATTTTGAGATTTTGACTGGCTTGTAATGCCTAGGTTTTAATAGAATGAACAGAGCTGACTCCCAGTACCAGCTGCTGCTTTATCTCCTTAGAAGTGTAGAAGCTGACACCTGACGGTCATAAAATACAGCTATATAAATAAGACAGGGCTGACCAAGTAGCAACTAGGTTTTAAATTAGTATCAAATAGCACGTACAAGCCTGTGCCCTAAAGACAAATAGTCTTGAAAGTTTTGAAATATAAATTGATTATTTTCGATAAAAGAAAAGGGATAAAAGTCAGGACTTCCTTTCCTGCTTTTCCTAAAAAGTACATTTGAAATAAAATAAAATGAAAAGAAGATTTGTAAAGCGCGGTAGCTACCCTGAGGCATCCTAGCGCTGCAGACAAATGCGGGCAAGGAGACTGCTGGAGTTTGCGGAAAGGCGGCATTTTGGGCTAAGCCCGCAGGTGGAGGGAAAGAGTGTTCCACAGTTTGGATCTCAGAGTAAATAATTACTTATTTCTAAAGGGTAAATAGTTACTTATTTCTAAAGGGTGAAACAAATTTTCTATGTTTCAGTAAAGCTTCTTAGTTTCAAAAGAAGTTCTGTAAGTGTCATAAATAAATGCATTTAAAGACAAAATGAAAGGAATGAGGCTTGCTTTTCATATGTAGAAATAACAAAAGGTTAGTGATTATTATTCAAAAAATGACTACATGTAAAAATTATTTAAAGTCATTGCAGTATAATCGTTTTTACATTTTTATGATCTTTATAATGTCTAATAATCCTACTGTGAAACATATATAACCTTTAGCAATGTCTAAATGGATAAATATGTCATGTACTAAAGAAAAAGGAAGGGCAAATATTAGTTTACCTAACAACGCCAATATTACTGTCTCTTAGTGATAAACTTAAATTATGATTTCTAGTATGGCCTAATGGCTGCAGTCTCAAATACAATTAAAAGTTATGCAAAAAGAGTAGCTCTACAGACATGTGAATAACATTGCACTCCCGCCTTAATGCACAAACGTTCCTGGTGCATTATGGCATTCTGAGAACTAGCAGTTTGAACTTGTTCTTTATGTGCTAGAACGCACACTGCCCACTGCAAACGAATAAAAATAAGTATAAAAAACAGCAGAAGTTAGATCCAAACTTTCAAATATCAGGATGGATGCACCTCAGTCATGCTTCTTGAGAGATACTTTCAAACATGATCGCCACATGGGTGTAACTTTGCTCAGACAAGGGACAACAGGTTTAAGGGTCAGAGGCCAAGTTCTGTTTTTAGCCCTAAGTAGCACTGTGAAAGCAAAATGTGCACACAGGGAGTTTTGAGCAGTTAGCCACTGTGACAGTCCTTAATTTAAACATGTTTTGTTAGCAACCTACCTGCTTGTAATGTTGAAGAGTAGTTTAACAACTTATTTCTTTGTATTCATTACATTTCCTGATTCTAACATTGTAGGATAAAACACTACAGGTAATTTAAACTTTGCTCTAATGATGTCTGAGGCTATAATGTGCCTAGGAAAATTAGGGTCAAATGAATTCTCAATTCATGTTAATATTATTTAGGATATCGTCATTAGTAATTTAACTACATTTAACAAATGGAAGAATTTACTTAGTTATTTCAATGAAATGATGGCCTTGATTAAGCCTTCCTGGAACTAGTTTGGACACCACAGATGTGTTTAGGCATCATTAGCTAAAGGAATTATTTCATATTGTTTTAGGAGTAGATGGTGATATCACTGTTTTCTCAAGAAATAATAGCTTTGTAGGAGGTATGCAGGGTGGGGTTTATCCTACTGAATAACATTATCAAGGGGCACAGCGTATATACCAGAGAGTAGATAAGAGTATGGTATCAGTGCTATTGTGCCCAGTGTTTCAGGATGAAGGTATCAAACACGTCCCTCCTTGAAACACGCCCAAGGAGAATCTCATGTTTCCACTAAGGTGGGAGATGTTTCCACTAACGTAGGAGATAATGGGATACATTTCACAATTTAAATGTAAATAAATATAATTTTTTGCAGCAGTATATATATATATATATATATATATATATATATATATATATATATATATATATATATATATATATATATATATATATATATATATATATATATATATATATATATATATTCACTGAAAAAACCATAGGTTATAGACCATATATAGTTAGGAATTAGCATTTACAAAACCTTGAAAATTCACTGAAAAAACCATAAGTTATAGACCATATATAGTTAGGAATTCGCATTTACAAAACCTTATTTTACTCACACAAAACCATTGAAATTCAATATATAGTTAGTTGCACTAACTATATATCGCGCACCCGCAATCCACTGCTGATGATGTCACATATTACATCATTCATGACATGGTCAGTGACATCACTGATGACATCACTGATGACATCTCAAATGACATCACTGATGACATCTCAAATGACATCACTGATGACATCACTGATGACATCTCATTTGACATTACTGATCACATCACTGATGATATCATTCATGTGATAATACGATGAACCTCTTCAGACTCTAATATAACCTTAGATACAATCAGTGTAAACAGACACTCACAGACTGTCACTCATCCATGGAGTTACTCACACACCTAGTCAGTCATGCAAAGAATCAATCACACCTCCATTTCCTCAACTATACAGTTATACAAACTTTACTTATTCAAACATATACTAACACATATTTACTCTCTTATACAATCCCTGATACAAGTTCACAATGATCCAGACAGCCACTCACACATTCACTGGCTCTTATGCACAGTTATTTATATATGTCAACTCTCACATGTACTGTGTTTTACATATGTACTTACTTTGACATGTAGCACTGAGATATCCATTCACTCACCAATACACTCATGCACACAGTCAACCGCCCATACAGCTGTTTCCACATGCACTTTTGAAACCATACATCTAGTGAATCAACTGCTCACACATCTATGCACAGAGTCATACACCTCCCAGCCACCCACACACACACTCAGTCTCCCATACAAATACTTGGGCAACCAATCAATAACCCATATAGTTACTCATATAGCTACTTATCAACACATGCAACAGTTTACAGAACAACAGACATAATGATGCACAAATTAAGACAGTTTAGTCACTACCCTATGCACTCAGTGAGACACATTTAATCACTCACTCATACAGTCAGTCATGCACCTACTAAATCCTTCATCCAGACACTTATACATCCACTCATTCTTCAATATGTAAGACATATTTTAACTTTACAGAAACATACAGTCACTGGATGTTGTCATCAGTGATGTCATCAGTGATGTCATTTGAGATGTCATCAGTGATGTCATCAGTGATGTCACTGACCATGTCATGAATGATGTAATATGTGACATCATCAGCAGTGGATTGCGGGTGCGCGATATATAGTTAGTGCAACTAACTATATATTGAATTTCAATGGTTTTGTGTGAGTAAAATAAGGTTTTGTAAATACGAATTCCTAACTATATATGGTCTATAACCTATGGTTTTTTCAGTGAATTTTCAAGGTTTTGTAAATGCTAATTCCTAACTATATATGGTCTATAACCTATGGTTTTTTCAGTGAATTTTCAAGGTTTTGTAAATGCTAATTCCTAACTATATATGGTCTATAACCTATGGTTTTTTCAGTGAATTTTCAAGGTTTTGTAAATGCTAATTCCTAACTATATATGGTCTATAACCTATGTTTTTTTCAGTGAATATATATATATACATACATATATAAACATATATCATCTGTATATCTATATAAATACAAACATAAATGCATGCATACATATACTTATATGCATACAGATGCGTGTTATTTACATGAAAGTTGAAAAAACACTAATAAAAGCAAAACTAAAAAGCCACCTCATTACAAACAGAATGGCTTTAACTTAAACGAGGGCGAGATCTTTTGCATTTTCAATGCTTGTTTACTTTAGTTCCATCAAGAAGGCATTCAGATGTGTCATACATTTGCCATAAATTCTGAATGTTAGCACTCTAGTTGCACATTAGATCACTGTAGTAAAGCTACTGCTCACCAGGGACGTCTGCTGCTGGTATTCAAAGTGCATGTTTCAGTCTGCATGTCAGAATTTTTTTAATGAAATAGAAGAGGATTTGAGAAGTCACTCAAAATGATCCCTAATTTTTCTTTCTGAAGCACTAATCATACTTTCTATGGCAAAATAAACCCCCTCATTGGGCTATACTTGGGGTACATCTGGGTGATATTTGGGCTACATTTAGGCTCTTTTGTCTCTGGTGGCCATCTTGGGAGACTGTATTTCAGAATTTTTTAATGAAATTGAAGAGGGTTTGAGAAGTCACTCAAAATGTGCCCTAATTTTTCTTTCTGCAGCACTAATCATAATTCATATGGCAAAATATACCCCCTCATTTTGTTCCTTTTTAAATTAAATGTTTTAAGAGTTACCACTTTATTCCAATCAAGATGGCTTCAGGTGTGTCATACCTTTGTAATAAGTAGGACTGTTAGCGCTCTAGTTGTTCTTTAGAACACTCTGGGACATTCTGTCATCGGGCTATATTGGGCTACATCTGGGTCATATTTGGGCTACATTTGGGCTCTTTTGTCTCTGGTGGCCATTTTTGGGAGACTGCATGTCAGAATTTTTTAATGAAATAGAAGAGGATTTGAAACGTCACTCAAAATGTGCCCTAATTTTTCTTTCTGCAGCACTAATAATACCTTCTATTGCATAATATACCCCCTCATTTTGTTCCTTTTTAAATTAAATGTTTTAAGAGTTACCACTTTATTCCCATCACGATGGCTCCAGGTGTGCTATACCTTTGTAATAAGTAGGACTGTTAGCGCTCTAGTTGTTCTTTAGAACACTCTGGGACATTCTGTCATTGGGCTATACTTGGGCTACATCTGGGTGATATTTGGGCTACATTTGGGCTCTTTTGTCTCTGGTGGCCATTTTGGGAGACTGCATGTCAGAATGTTTTAATGAAATAGAAAAGGATTTGAGAAGTCACTCAAAATGTGCCCTAATTTTTCATTCTGCAGCACTAATCATACTTTCTATGGCAAAATATACCCCCTCATGTTGTTTCTTTTTAAATTAAATGTTTTAAGATTTACCACTTTATTCCAATCAAGATGGCTTCAGGTGTGCCATACCTTTGTAATAAGTAGGACTGTTAGCGCTCTAGTTGTTCTTTAGAACACTCTGGGACATTCTGTCATTGGGCTATACTTGGGCTACATCTGGGTGATATTTGGGCTACATTTGGGCTCTTTTGTCTCTGGTGGCCATTTTGGGAGACTGCATGTCAGAATGTTTTAATGAAATAGAAAAGGATTTGAGAAGTCACTCAAAATGTGCCCTAATTTTTTATTCTGCAGCACTAATCATACTTTCTATGGCAAAATATACCCCCTCATGTTGTTTCTTTTTAAATTAAATGTTTTAAGAGTTACCACTTTATTCAAATCAAGATGGCTTCAAGTGTGCCATACCTTTGTAATAAGTAGGACTGTTAGCGCTCTAGTTGTTCTTTAGAACACTCTAGGAGGCTGCAGTAGAACACAAAGGAATCAACTGACAGTCTCTGTCCTTGTTGGATGTACATGTTTTACTGAGAATGTCAGACTTCATTTTCACATGACTGAGAAAGATAATGTGAATTTACAGAAAATATGCTTTCAGTTTAGCTTATAGATCCCCTTCCAAATGACTGTGGGAAAATCATGAGATATTAGTTTTCTTTCAAACAATATTCATGATATCACAGCAGAAGGTTTTTTCACATGGTAAAATCACCTTAGAACCCACCACAATTCCTAAAACGAGTATGGTACCATCAACAAATGATTTATAATGTAACTAAAGTCCTAAAACCCTCTATTAACTACAATGCTTTTTAATGAGGTGCTATCATGTATATTGGTCCCAAGATGGCTGCCAACACTTCTTGGATGAAGTGCTGACAGCCAATCAGATCAGATGTGTGGTTAGGCTCCGCCCAGATATATATCTTTTTTTGAACCTAAATTACTCAAAATCCACTGGAGCACATATATTGAGACCTAGCAAAGGCACATCAGGCTAACAGTCCCTACAATTTTGCCAAGTTTCGTGCAAATCCATTCAGCCGTTCGAGCTAAAAGTGAGGCCAACCGCCCTATGGAAATTAACATGGGAAAAATGTGTTTTGGGACCCCCCTTTTTTCTCGGCCCCCCCTTGATGAAACCCCCCCAAATTGTCAGGGGCTGCTCAGAAACAAAATGTTCCATTTTCCTGAAAATTTCAGCCAATTTCGTCCACAAACGCCAAAGTTATTAGACATAGAATTTTCAAAAATCCCATAGAGAAAAAATCCTAACTATATATACCTACTGGCGACCGCCAGTAGGTAATATATATATATATATATATATATATATATATATATATATATATATATATATATATATATATATATATATATATATATATATATATATATATATATATATATATATATTTCTTTTTTTAATTAATGGAATTTACACACAAATACCTAAGGCTAGGTTAGAACAGGGTACTTACTGCTTGCAGCTTCCGTATGGATTTTCTGTTGTACGCACCCCTGTAGAGCATGTGTGGATGTGTTGAGAGATGATGGATGATGCTGTTAGACTGCAGTTTGTTAATTATGAAAAGGAAATGGATGGATGTACACATAACTAACAATAAGGTTATAGGTCTAGGGAATGGAGAGGTTTGGAAAAATGCCCTCACCATAAAGAGATATTTAAAATATCACTTCATGAGAAGGTGGTGAAAACATGCTGTCCCTAAAAAGTGATTACCTTATAAATATGTGGTTCCCTTAGAGCCTGTTGTGCCTGACACCAGGCTCTAAATTAATATTTATACCTGTAGAGGCAGAGTATTTTTCTCTCCTCGGTCAGTTTTAGCAGTTCATCCACAGGGTGAAAGCCTCTTTGCCGTCATGCTGGGATACCCAGTACACTTCATTCACTGTGAGTCCCAATGTCAATGCACAGGCAGTAAAGAGAGTCTTGGACCACCTATGCCTGGAAGGTGGTAGCATCGTCTTGCAGTAGGCTGATGACCTCCTTGTGACATCTCCATCACTGGAGGCCTGTGAAAGCCTGTCAAAAAGACACTGTAGAGCTGCTGAATCACCTCCAGGAGAGAGGACATAAAGCTTCATTGTCAAAATTCCAGGGCTGCCAAAAAGAGGTGCCTTACCTGGGTTATATGGTATCCAAAGGTACACGCCGCATATCACCTGACAGGATAAAAATGTTTCTGAGCATTCAGCTCCTGCCCACCAAGAAAGGAATGATGTCCTTCCTGGGGATAATGAACTACTGCCATCAATGGGTCCATGAATGCAGATGCTATGAGTAAAGAACTTGCAAACTGTTTCAAGAAATTGACAGAGACATTGTGTACTGTGTCAGCATGGGGACTGCCTGACTACAAACTGCCTTTCTATCTCTGTTTCAGAGCAAAATAACATTGTAAATGGAGTGGTGCTGCCCATAGTGTGCTGACAAAGCTGGAAAAGAAAGGCCTGTGGGACACAACTATGTGACTTTGCTTTCTGCAGTGATTAGGGGTCAGCAGCTGTGATGGTGGAGAGGACCGCTCTCATTGTGTTGGACTATACTTGTATTGTATAGGTGACACATTTGGTATGGTTGTTGTTGTTGTTTGGATAGTCCCAACATTTTTCTGCTGGCAGGCACACAGGTTATAATGGCACCATGTTGTCTAATTGTAATGTCATAATAAGATGTCCGCCTGTTAATTTGGCAAAAGTATTGCATGCAATAGGTTATTCTGATTAGATTCATTCTCGTAGAGACAGATGAGACCCCTAAATAAGTTATTGTTGAGATTGTAGAAATGGGCACCACGCCAAGATTAGACACCATTAGAAAAGGCAGACTATAGGAGTGGTACACTGATGGTTCCACTAGCAGACTGATAGACACTGATTACAAAGCAGGGTATGCTATAGCAATAGCTGAAGTGCAGCTCTGCCACTTGGAACATCTACCCAATAAGATGAGCTGTATGCTGTAACAAAAGCATGAATATACTAGTCAAGGGTAACATTGTTAACATTTACACTAACTCACATTATGCTTTGCAGTTCTTGTTTGTGGCCAGCTGTGGAAGTATCACAGATTCATAACAGAAGCAGGGCGCCTTATTAAAAATGGTCCTTTAGTAAGTATCTTGTTAAAAGCAATTCTATTATACACCTGCATAGCAGTAATACAATGTGAAGCCTACACAGGAGCTAATACTAAGTTAGCCAAAGGTGACGCCATTGCTGACACAGCATTAAATGAAAGCATGTTACAGCCAGTGCAGATGGGACTAATGAACAAAGCATTCTCAAAAAAAAATACAGCTCATTCAGAGACAATTGTTGAAAGCTAATGTTTAGGAAGCACAATGGTCTGCAACACCAGATGAACATAAAGGGTGGATTGATGATGGATGTGAGCCGGATAACGAAGAGAGTATGGGCACACCAGGATGAGATGCCTGTGTTCCCATGCAGTATGTTCCTTTCCCTTACAAGACTGAAGCATGGACCCTCTGATATTGCACAAGGGAAGATGAATGCACAGATGCATGTTGCTTCCCAGGAATGGATTAACATATTTGCTGTTGGGGGTGGATATGTTTTCAAAATGAATGGAGGTGTGTCCAACAGAGAAGAATGATGCAGCAACTGAGGCGCAGTGCTTAAGGAAAGCCAGCTCTCCTAGGTTAAGGGGCCACCAGGGCATAAATAGCAACAGAAGGAGATCACTTAGTGACTGCATTTATGCTAAAGAGCTTGTTTTGGGGAATAAAGTATAACATACATACCCCATACCACCCTTCAACTTGACGCCAGGAGGAGTAAATGAGCTCCAAAAAAAACCTCAAATTTGAGGCCAGGAGGAGTAAATGAGCTCCAAAAAAAAAAAGATTATTAGTAAAGGCAACTGATGGAAAAGGCCTAAAATGGCCTGATACTCTGACCTTAGTACTGCCTGCAAGGTAGCAAAGACTTCTAAAGCGATTATGGAGACATGGTCATGGTGAGAAAAATAAAAGCTGTTTCTTATAGTTCTAGGTGGACTGGACCACAGACAGTGAAGCAACACCATGAATGGATTCAGGAGACAAGATGCAGGGCAGCACACCAACACCTGAGAGCACGGTACAAGTAATTGATGACCATCTGTCACCAGAGGACCTAAGCAACACAGCAGTCAAGAAGAGGACAGACAAGACCATTTCTATGATCCATGGGGGCCAATCATAAAGTGTCAAAGGGATGCGACATCAACTGATGCTGTTAAATGAAGTGCACGATGCAGTCTTGAAGAAAGGTGATGGTCTGCACCTGCAGAAAAATAGACTGAAGAGGACAACGCAGTGCAGGTCAGTAAAACTGCCCCTGAACAAGATGACTGTGGACCAGGAGGAGAAGCAGATGACCGGTCACTTTGTGCCTTTAAATTACTGACACTTTCTGAAAGTGCCCGGGAACTGAGTGACTAAGTGACACTGTAGCTTTATGCATTGCATTGAGCAAACAATATTTGTTGGACACCTAATTATGAGTATGCTGCCTGTATCACAACAGCCTGCTGATATAATAATGATCTAATCAGGATGTATCAATGTGGTAATATATGCATTTTATGCAAACACTATGTAATGCCATCCAAAGATATGCAACTAATATTTCCTTCATATATATATATATATATATATATATATATATATATATATATATATATATATATATATATATATATATATATTATATATATATATATATATATATATATTACCTACTGGCGGTCGCCAGTAGGTAGTTATAGTTAGGATTTTTTTCAATGTTAAATCTCAAAATTCTATTTGGAATAACTTTGGCACCGGTTGACGAATCTGCCTGAAAATTTCCTGAAAATGGCCTCGTCGAGCTCGGGTCCTTCCTTGAAAGTTTGGGGGGGATACGTCAAGCGGGGGCCGAGATAAAAGGGGGGTCCCAAAACGCGTTTTCCCCATGTAAATTTCCATAGGGCGGTCGATTTCACTTTTAGCCCGAACGGCTGAATGGATTTCCAGCAAACTTGGCAAAATTGAAGGGACTGGTAGCCCGATGTGCCTTTGCTATGTCTCAAGATATGTGCTGCAGTGGATTTTGAGTAATTTAGGTTAAAAAAAATATATATATCTATATGCGCTCTCCGGTGCGCGCACCGGAGTGCGCTCCAGGCGCGACACGCGACTTGCGCGCAGAAAGCTGATTGGCTCTTGGGTGTCTGTAAACATTCTAAACAGTCTGGAGCGGCCGCCATCTTGTGTCTCGGTAAAATCGAGACACAAGGGGTTTGAAAAAAAAAGGGGCAAATGACCATAAGGGGGAAGAGTAGACCCCCTCTGACCCCCTAGGTTTGATGTAGGGGCTAAAATAGGGTCCTGCAGGGCATTAAATGTTTTTTTTTTTTTTCGTTTTGCGCGGGGGAAGCGCATGGTACGCGCACCGGCGAAGCACGGGGAAAATCCAGGACCATATTTATGAAGGCCTTTTTGTGACGCACCAGCGGTGTAAAAAAATGCGCATTGTTATGCAATATTTAAAAAGTGACGCATATATCTAGATGCGTCACTTTTTAAATATAGTGCAATGAGGCACATTTTTTTACACTGCTGTTGTGATGCGTCACTTTTCTGTGCGCACTCCTTATGACATTCCAGATGTGTCATATTTAATGTATGACGAATCATGTTGCAAGGAGTTACAGATACATCAGTATTTCTGACATATCTGTAAACATAAAAGTGATGCGAGGCAGGTGCAAGATTTTGACGCAACAGCATCCTAAAAGTGACGCAGAGAAATCTTATAGATTTCAGTACGTCGTTATTACCAAGCTTTTTGCGGGGGAATGCCCCCTTTGCATACATTATACCTGACGCAGATATAATGTGGTGCAGAGTTTTAAAAAGTGACCCATGTACCTAGATGCGTCACTTTTTAAAAATAGCGTCAGGTATAATGCATGCAGAGGGGGTGTTCTCCCGCAAAAAGCTTTGTAATAGCGACGCAGTGAAATTTTTGAGATTTCACTGCGTCACTTTTAGGATGCTGTTGCGTCAAAATCTTGTGCCTGCTTTACAGCAGGTGTTAGACTGACGCAAGCCCTTTCACATGGTGCTTTTTCCATGTGAAAGGACACATTACTGGAGTTGCGTCACTTTTGTGACGCACTCCAGCAATGCGTTACTTGGAATGTCATAAGGAGTGCGCACAGAAAAGTGACGCATCGCACCAGTGGTGTAAAAAAATGTGCCTCGTTGCGTTATATTTAAAAAGTGACGTATCTAGGTAGATGGGTCACTTTTTAAAATCAAGCGCCACATTATATCTGCGTGAGGTATAATGCATGCAGAGGGGGTGTTCCCCCGCAAAAAGCTTTGTAATAGCGACGCAGTGAAATGTTTGAGATTTCACTGCGTCACTTTTAGGATGCTGTTGCATCCTTTAAATATAGTGCAACGAGGCACATTTTATTATACTGCTGGTGTGATGCGTCACTTTTCTGTGCGCACTCCTTATGACATTCCAGATGTGTCATATTTAATGTATGACGAATCATGTTGCAAGGAGTTACAGATACGTCAGTATTTCTCACATATCTGTAAACATGAAAGTGACGCGAGGCAGGTGCAAGATTTTGACGCAACAGCATCCTAAAAGTGACGCAGAGAAATCTCATAGATTTCAGTACGTCGTTATTACCAAGCTTTTTGCGAGGGATTGCCCCCTCTGCATACATTATACCTGATGCAGATATAATGTGGCGCAGAGTTTTAAAAAGTGACCCATGTACCTAGATGCGTCCCTTTTTAAAAATAGTGTCAGGTATAATGCATGCAGAGGGGGTGTTCCCCTGCAAAAAGCTTGGTAATAATGACGCAGTGCGTCACTTTTAGGATGCTGTTGCGCCAAAATCTTGCGCCTGCTTCACAGCAAACCTTTCACATGGTGCTTTTTCCATGTGAAAGGACACATTACTGGAGTTGCGTCACTTTTGTGACGCACTCCAGCAATGCGTTACTTTTGTGTTTACAGATACGTCAGAAATACTGACATATCTGTAACTCCTTGCGAATTGATTAGTCATATATTAAATATGACATATCTGGAATGTCATAAGGAGTGCGTCCAGAAAAGTGACGCATCGCTGTTTTCACGTAGCGATGCGTCACTTTTCAGAAATGAGGCCTCCAGTTTATTCACTGTGTCATAACTTTCGTTTCTAACACTCACCTTCTTTCATTCCTCCTACTTCACTTCCTTTCACCTCTCATACCTTTCTGTTCTTTCTTACTCATTCTCCTTTCAATTATCAATGCACTATATTTCACTTACTCTTCATTTTTTTAAGAATATAGCTCTTTGATGAGAATTGGAGGTAGTTCTGAAAAGAACTTTTGGTTTTCTTCTTTTAACTGAACAGGAACAAAAACAGGGAATGGAAACTGCTCAACAGGAGCAAAAAGAAAAGAAAAAAATTAGGGGTGGGAAGGGCAGCGATGGTTCTCCAATGCTCGAACCATGAGCAGGACACTTTGCTCCCCATAGGTGAGGAGTTGATTGCAGTATCTGCATTTGACGACCCCATGGTTAAATGCAGGTTGTATGTTTGCCACCTGCTCCTGCGATTGCTCTCTCCCAGAAGAAGTTGCTCCTCCTGTTGATGTAGAGGCCCCATCTCTGGGAACCTCTTGTGCCAGAGCCCTGACACTTTCCCGGGCAAAATTCTGGGGGTGCCTCCTCTCCACATGGCGAATCATGGTGAAGTTGCCAAAAGAATACTTTTTTTGGGGGTTACCCCGTGACAGGACCTGTTTGCAGATCCTGCACTCTACTTTTGGTGCATTCACCTTTTTCTGGTCTGCTGGAAACTTAAAAAATTTCCAGATGAAATGTTCTTTGACCTTCGGCTGAGGAGGCTCTTCATCAATGAAATCATTGGAGTCATCTTCACTGCTGGATGGTCTGGCAGCCATGATTAATCAAGAAATATGCAACAGCAAAAAAGGCAGGTCTTTCAGTCACAAAAGTGAAAGAAGAAGTGAAGGAAATGGGTGGGGATTTCATTCATTGTAAAAAAAAACTGTTAGCAACCAATGAAAAGTGTTATTTTAGGGTCACATGACCCGACGCGTTTACGCTGCGCGCTCCGGAGCACTTCCGGTGCGTTTACGCAGCGCGATCGTAGGCGCTTCCGGGGCGCAAACGTGGCGCGATCGTAGGCGCTTTTGCGTGCGTTTACGCGCCGCGAACGTAGGCGCTTCCGAGGGCACTTACGTTGCGCGCCGAAGTGACATCATCAAACTTTTACAGAAATGCATAATCATTTTCCTTATTAAAAAAAACTAATTTTATTTGTATGGTACGAAATGTTTTGCATTATTATTAACTTTTCATTCATATTTTTTTTCACGAACGACAGTTGCGCTCTGGGTGCGCTTTCAGATGAGCTCACGGAAAAGCTTACAGCAGAGCTTAGCTGAAAGCTTCCCGGAGCACGCACCCAGAGCGCAAAAGAAAAAAATTATATAAAAAAAAATGAATACTTAAAAAAAAACAGCAAATTGTAAAAAAAAAAAAACGTTAGAAACTCGATATACAAAGGAATTAGCATTTAAAAAACCTATGAAATTGCGATTCTCCTATTACCATGACTAGAGAATCTGGATTTCATTAAAGACACGGAGGCTCACATTATGCATACAACTTTTAATTGCGTCTCCAAGCAGCCGCATACATCACAATTAAAAGGTTCCATAAAGAACATTCATAACAAATAAAGGGCATGAGCCAACAAGAGACTGCCTCTTTTAAATGTGGAAATACAGAAAAGTCCATAAAAGAAACAATAAACTCCAATATTCGATAAACTTCAGAAGAGTTCAACTTGAGAAAATACGAAGAAGCCAAAAGGTGGAAGGATCCAAACATCTTAGATTAGGAAGGAACATCTGAAAAGAAGGAAAAAAGGAGGGTAAGATTGGAGAAATCGAAACCTAAACATTAAGTATTCAACAATTAGATGTACATTAATACCAATGCAACAATTTAGAAAGGTAATAAATAGCTGTAAACACATCCCAGGGAGGGATGGGTGGGATAATGTGAGCCTCCGTGTCTTTAATGAAATCCAGATTCTCTAGTCATGGTAATAGGAGAATCGCAATTTCATCACAAGAACGGAGGCTACATTATGCATGTTGGTAGCCTTGTAACACAACATCAGACATATGTTCTATTGGTTTACAGTAATGTCGAGCAAATGTGCTAGCATTTGACCAATCAGCAGCTTTAAGAATATCATCAAGCTTACCCCCAGACCAGAGGGATTTGCTGGCCATAGCACCCCTAAGGGAGTGAGCTTGAAACTTACGTAAATCAACACCTGCTAGGCTCATAGCTGTTTTGACCCATCTAGCAATGGAAGTAGAGGAAATAGCTTTATGAGGTCTAACGAAGGAAATAAGTAATTGATTGACATCAGATGGTCGAAGAAGAGACATTCTCCGGTCATACTCCTTTAAACAATCAACGACACAAAGTTTAGGGCAGGAGTCAAAACGTGGATAGAAAATAGAATCAGACATAGTCTTAGTTCTTCTATGAATATCAAACTTCACACCAAACATGTTGTAGGACCTAAAGGAAATGTCTAAAGCTTTAACATCAGAGACTCTTCTACATGAAATAAGGCAAAGAAGAGTGGCACGTTTGATAGAGAGGAGTTTCCTGTTAAGGAAAGTGTTATCAGGCCAGTTGGTAAAGAGGTCTAAAATCAAATTAACATCCCAAAGAGAATCATACTTAGGTTTTGGAGGTCTTTTTAGACGGATGCTCTTCATAATTCTACAAATGATAACATTTTTACCTACCGTTTTACCATTCACGAGGGTATGACCAGCGGAAATAGCGGATCTATAGCAATTGATGGTTCTGTAGCTAAGACCCCTATCAAATTGTTCACAGAGAAAATTAACTATGTCAACAATAGGTGCTTCAAGGGAATCCAGGTTCCTTTCCAAGCACCAACGAACCCAAGTTCTCCAGATGTTATTATATCTGTAGTGGGTGCCTGGTGACCATGATTCTGAGAGGAGAGTTGAAGCTGTAGACGAAAGTCCTGAGACCTCATTGGATCTCCTGACACTCTCTAGGCAAGGGATTAGAAGGGGAGTGTCGTAAGCCAGTTCCAGAGCTGTTGGGAACCAAGCCTGAGAGGGCCAGAAGGGAGTAACTAGAACAAGGGAGCATTGATCGATTCTCACTTTCTGCAAGACTCTCTGAATCATGGCAAAGGGGGGAAAGGCGTAAGCCTTCAGATTCTTCCATGGTTGAAGGAAGGCATTCACTGCTAGAGCGCCGGGATCGGGCATCCAACTGAAGTATTTTTTCAGTTGAAACGTTAGTCTGCTTGCGAAAAGGTCTATTTCCAAGGGTCCCCAAACCATATTCAGGCGGTTGAAGATGGAAATGTTAAGTTTCCAATCGCTGTGATCTTTGAGGAATCTCGAGTTCCAGTCTGCAGAGATGTTCGCTTTCCCTGGAAAGTATTCTGCTTTCAGAGCAATTTTGTGTTCTAAGCAGAACATCCAAAGTTTCTTGGCCAGGTTCGAAAGGTCCGCAGATTTGGTGCCACCTAGGCGGTTTATATAAGCTACTGCGGATATGTTGTCCATCTTTAAAATAACCGATCTTCCTTGCAGTGAGTGTTTGAAACTCATCAAAGCATACAGACCAGCTGTAAGTTCTAAATAATTTATATGTTGGGAAGACTCCTCTAGGGACCATGTTCCACCAGTATTCTGGTTGAGAAGGCAAGCTCCCCAACCATGCATGCTGGCATCTGATTCCAAAACGAATTCGGGTTTCGTACCGAAAATCGCTTTCCCGTTCCAAGCATCCAGGTTTTCTAACCACCAGTTCAGTTCCTGTTTGGCATCCAGGTCTAGGGAGATGAAATCCTCGTACCAAAGACCAGACCTTAGGGCTCTCGCTTTCACCCTCTGGAGGGCTCGATAATTCAGAGGGCCAGGAAAAGTTGCTTGGATAGAGGAAGAAAGAAGACCGAGGAGTCTTGCAAGTTCTCTGAGGGGAAACTCTTGGAGTTTCAAGACACGACGAATTTCTTTTTTGATTTTTGCAATTTTTTTGGTAGGGAGAAGAAGGAGACACTTCGATGTGTCTACAGTGAACCCCAAAAATTCCATCGACCTTGAAGGAGTCAAGACCGATTTTTCCTTGTTGACGATGAAGCCCAAACTTTCTAGGAGGTCCATAACTGTTTTTAGATCTTGAGAGATTTGAGAAAGATCTTGAGACATAATTAGTATGTCGTCTAGATAGATGATCAAACAAATTCCTCTTTCTCTTAGAAAGGAGGCGATTGGTCTCATAACCTTGGTAAAGCACCAAGGGGCTGAAGAAAGACCGAAAGGAAGGGCTTTGAACTGATACAATCGATCCTTCCAAAGAAATTGGAGGAAGGGTTGATGAATTTCTGCCATAGGAATGGTGAAGTAAGCGTCTTTCAGGTCTAGTTTTACTAGCCAATCCCCTTCTAAAAGAAGATCCCTCAAAAGGTGAATCCCTTCCATTTTGAAGTGTCTGTATACTAAAAATTTGTTGAGGTGTTTTAAATTTATAACAGGTCTCCAACCTTTGTCTTTTTTCTCTACGAGGAAAAGGGTGCTTATAAACTTGAGTTCTTCTAGGGAGACTTGTAAGATCGCACCTTTCTTGAGCATTGAAGAGATCTCTACCTCTATTATTTTTTGCTGGTCTAAGGGGATTTGGAAATTTTTGGGAGGAAAAGCCTGAGTGGGAATCTCTGTAAAGTCTATTTTGAAACCTCTGACTGTGTTCAGGAGCCAGGGATCTTGAGTAATCTTTCTCCAGTTCTGGAAAAAGAACTTGAGTCTTCCTCCCACCTCTGAGGGGAAAGAAAGAGGGGAAGGAGGGGTGATAGTACTCACTTGTTGTAGTGTCGGTGGAGGGTTGGCCATGTGATCTATATCCTCTTGAGCGCATGCCGCGTCCTCTCTGAGGGAAGAATTGTGAATTCCCGAATTGCTGATAACCTCTTCCGAATCCTCTAGATCTTGAGGGGGGCCGTTGGTTAAACCGGCCGAAAGATTGGCCCCTTCTTCCGGCCCTACTGAAAAGGTTATTGTTAAAGACTTTGCGCATATTTTGTTGGGCTCTATCCAAGGCCGTAAAAGTAGAGACATATTTGCCGAGAGTTTTGATGAGATCCTCACCAAAAAGAAGGCCTTTAGGATTTTGAGAGGTCTCTTTGTCGGCCATGTCCGAAAGTTTTGGGTTTATTTTGGTAAGGACAACTCTACGTCTTTCAGCATTCAAGCTGGCATTAGCGTTCCCAAGGAGGATTAAAGCTCTTTGACTCCAGCCTCTGATCAAGTCAATGTTAAGGGCAGTACCATTGAGATGGCTCTCCTCCGCAGCGTCAATAATTCTAGCCAAAGGGCCTAGAACGTCCAGGACACGGTCCTGGCAACCCTTGAGGGATCTCTCCATACCTTTGCGAGGATCCCGACCAAGCTTAAAGAGGAATTTTATCAATTCAGGGTCCAAATTAGGAGTTTGGCAGACTTTTTCGTCAATGGAAGGCCTCGAACATTCAGCTCGTAGGATGTTACGAGTGTTGGGTTCAAGAGGAAATCTCAACCATTTATCAATGAATTTTGCCACATGTTGATGAGGCCACCATTCCGAACTCTTAGGATGTTTAAGATTAAGGGGAGAAAACATTTCTTCCCCGAGAGGGTCAAGAATAGTATCTTTTGAACCAGAGGAAGACTCTGGAGGGTTAAAAAGGTCTTCATCATAGTCATCATTTAAATCAAGAATATATTCATCGGGCGTGTCTGAGGAATTATCATCTCTGAGATCATTGTCAAATATATCGTCATGAGCACTTTGATGTTGTGTGCCGCTAAGGACACCAGGAAATTGTGTGCCGCTATGGACACCAGGATATTTTGTGCCGTGAGGGACACCAAAATAAGTTGTGCCGCGATGGACACCATGACGGGTTGTGCCGCGAGGGACACCCAAAGGTTTTGAGGTGCGGGGACCTCCCAGATAAAGTGAGGTGCTGGGACCTCCAACAGTGCTCCTCGGGGCAAAATGTTCGATGTTTTTAATCTTTTTAACTTTTTTACCCCTTATATTATTAATCTCGATAGAATTACCTTCATAGAATTCATCTTCATTTTCAGGGGAGATAGATCTCTTAGAGGAGATCACCTTTCTCCGAGAACCATGTATGGAGGAGTGTACTTCCTCATTCAATAAAGTATTAAGGTGATCGCCCTCAGCATTGGGAGTAGGAGCAGAAGCATCCTCAGAATCTGACCCAGACATTGTTTTTTTTTTTTTTTTGGTAAGAAGAGATAAAATTAGAGCCCAATGTTAATAAGGTCTCTAAATCGTTTTTTTTTTTTTTTTGAGAAGAGGCGGAGTATTGTGGTATTTATATAGGGTAATTAGTAATGTGTAATTGCGTAGTAAGCGGGGCACAGCTGATCGCGATGGCCGAGTAACGAACTCGAAGCCGCTCGCGATCAGCCCGGTCTTTAGTTACCATGGAAATCGGCACCATGCGCCGGTGTACAATAATGCTCGTTTCTAGGGAGAGGAAAGAACCTAGGCAACGCGCTTACGTAGCGCGGTTGTTGCCGAGGTCCTTTCCATTAATGATCGAGGGACGTTTGACTCGCGTTATGAGCGCGATGTTTACAGACCCGAAAATAAATAAATATAAAAGCGGCCAAGCGGGAAGGTGTGCGCGAAGGCAGGGGAAATAAGGGACAATGCCAAAGGAGAAGGCGAGTGACAAATTCGATATCAAACACAATTTAAGAATGATAAAAAACGCGAATACTCACGTGTGCTGAAAAAAAACCGTTAGGAAAAAGGGGGTATATACACAAGAGTGCAAGACATTTAAGCATAAATCAACCTAGGTCAAGGGACCAAAGGGAAGGAAGGAAGGAGGGGATTTCCATAAATTGGAAATCGGTATGGAGGGAATAGGAAAGAGAGAGGGGACACAATAGTCCAAACCATATCACATAATCACTGGAATAATATTAATAATAAGATAATAAGAGTAATAATAGTAAGATAAGGTAAGAATGAAAGGCAACTTATCTGCTCAGAGCCGCATTTAAAAGAGGCAGTCTCTTGTTGGCTCATGCCCTTTATTTGTTATGAATGTTCTTTATGGAACCTTTTAATTGTGATGTATGCGGCTGCTTGGAGACGCAATTAAAAGTTGTATGCATAATGTAGCCTCCGTTCTTGTGATGAAATTCACTGAAAAAACCATAGGTGTCACACCAGTTATAGTTAGGAATTAGCATTTAAAAAACCTATTAAATTCACTGAAAAAACCATAGGTTTCACACCAGTTATAGTTATCTGGAAATTTTACTGATATAAAACCATTGAAATTCCCACGTTATAGTTAGATGGACTCACTATAACTTGCGCGTGCAATGCACTGCTGATGATGTCTTATTAAGCCAGTTAACCAATCAATTTTTAAAAACCATCCATTTAGACACTTATTTAAACATTTATTCTTCCATCAACTTTTACATATACATATATAAAATATATTTATTTTTCAGAAAGACACACATTCACTGGATGGTGTCATCAGTGATGTCATGAGTGATGTCACTGACCATGTCATGAGTGATGTAATATGTGATGTCATCAGCAGTGCATTGCACGCGCAAGTTATAGTGAGTCCATCTAACTATAACGTGGGAATTTCAATGGTTTTATATCAGTAAAATTTCCAGCTAACTATAACTGGTGTGAAACCTATGGTTTTTTCAGTGAATTTAATAGGTTTTTTAAATGCTAATTCCTAACTATAACTGGTGTGAAACCTATGGTTTTTTCAGTGAATATATATATATACATACATACATACATATATATATATATATATATATATATATATATATATATATATATATATATATATATATATATATATATATATATATATATATATATATATATGTAAAGAATCAGCGATAAATCTCCACAGGGCGAGGCGTCCCTCCCGCTCCATAGACAGACGCAGACACGGTCCAATTCAGTGCAAATCGTTTTAATTTAGTGCAAGCACATCGTATGACGTTTCGGCTCCGAGGAGCCTTGTTCACATGACCTATATGTATGTATATATATATATATTGGTTTTATACTAATGTTGGATAGATCTATCCAAAAGGGAGGATTGTTGCAAAATATATATGAATATCCATATAAATTCATGTGTACGCACTTCAAAAGATATCATACTTACATTATCACATTAACATGAGGCCTGGAGCTCCAAAGGGCTTCCTATCTGAGCTTGACTGGACAAGCTTCAACAAGCTATTCTGTACCCCCTTAGAGGTCACTTTGCCTGGTCTGACTACATGATATTTCTTAATCTGGTTGTGCAAGTTGCTTACACAGTGCTGAGCCAGCCTTTCTGGTATGCCCATATCTGGCTGTTTATAATTTGCATGGTGCAGACATTGCACATCCATGTTTATTTTATTTTATTCATTTATTTATTTTGAAAGTTTTATAGAGCGCGAACAAGACCCTTGCGGGTATCAGAGCGCTTTACAAACAGTGAAGGACAGTTATGCAACAAAATAGCAACAGATAAAATGTGTATACATAGCATAATATAGACAGTAAATCAAAACAATGGCAGATAAATTAAGTATATAAAAGAGGTATCTGTAGCACAGCACTTTACAATCAGTGACGGATAGTTATGCAACAAAATAGCAACAGAATAAATGCGTATGCATAGCATAATATAAACAGCAAATCAAAACAATAACAGATAAATTAAGTATATAGAAGAGGTATCGGTAGAGGTACTAGTGAACTCTTAGTTCACGGATAGTTATGCAACAAAATAGCAACAGATAAATTGTGTGTTCATAACATAATGTAAACAGTCAATCAGAAATATGGCAGGTATATCAAGTATATAAAAGAGATATCGGTAGAGGTACTAGTGAACTCGTAGTTTCCTTAGATAGTGTTCATGTGAATTTTTTCCATGAGAATCACTTTTACTTCCTTTTTGAAATGTGCCGTAGATGTGATAAGTCTGATTTCTGGGGGTATTGCGTTCCAGATCCTAGGAGCCATCCCTGAGAAGGATCGTTTATAAGTTTTAGTCTTGTTGTATCTGTGTGGCTTCAATAATAGGTTTATCGCACTTCTTGTGGATCTATTACCACCAGAGATAGTCAGTTTCTGGGTGAGGTAGCTGGGTGCATTATGGTGTATGGCTTTGCGAGTCATGCATGCAATTTTCAGGTGAATTCTGGCTTCCAATGGTAGCCATGACTCCTTCCTTGCTAATTAGCAATGATGCATGCTTTTGGTACCAATAAATACATTTCACTCTGTTTCGGAGCAAACCTGCTATGTCTGGTGAGTTTCATTAATTTGCTCCTGGGAGGGTGCCAGTATTTCCCCATCATTGAGTACACTGCAGCCTCCACTGGCATATGGTTCATAAATTACAGTGTATCCTCCACTGCCTGTGTGTTCCACTACATACAGTTCAACCTCCTTTAACTATGTACTCAGCTCGATACACTGTGACCTCTACTGACTGTCTTGCCCAGTGGATATAGTATAGTCTGGATTGACTGTCTGTTCCACTGGATAACGGTGTGGCCTCCATTGACTGTCTGGTTCTCTGGATACAGTGTAAACTCCCTTGACTGTCTTCCCTATTGGTTACAGTATATTCTGCTTTGATTACGTGATAGACTGGATACTGGGAAGCCTTTATTAATTACGTGGTGCGCTTGGTATAGTGTAGTTCAGTGCTGCCAAACTTTTTTGAACTACAGCCCAATTTTTAGAACGACAAACTTTTGCGACCCACCTAGCTTTAACAGAGATGAGGCGGGTGATTTTTATTATGTAATAGTAGACATGCTTTCAAAATTCTGTGAATTACCAAAACCACATACTCTTTACAATATCTTGTGTTCCTCTCTAACAGCGATTGTTTGTATTTGTCTGTGACCATGCCATTCAATATGTCATTATCGGACTGTGGCTATGATGTTCATCTGACCATAAAAGCAGCAGAAGTGGAAATGCACTGGAGCGGGAACACTTTTTAGAGAGGGTGCTGGCCTATGGTAACTATTCATTGAATTCATGTTTCTGAAAAATCTTGGTGCTGATACCAGTGCTTTTAGCAAATTTGAAAAATCTGTCTGCAGAAGGGTATGAGGTAAGATCTCATATTCAAAAATACTTCTGAAGCAGAATGTGAGGTAACATTGTATATCTATTTTTGAGTTAAAACAAGGCAACGTGTTGTATTTTAGATACTATCAATCTATCAATCAGTCTGTCTGTCTGCCTGTCCGTCTGTCTATCTATGTAGCAGTTTTGTACATCACAAACACTGCCCAAGAGTTTTGGAGCACTTTACACAAACACTAGATAACATAAGGTCTGATGAATTTTATTTTAAGCACAGAAGGTTAAGTGGGTTGTGGTTTGATAATAGCCAAAGCCAGGAAGTGGGATGATTTTGTGTGATCACTTATAGGGAGCACATTCTCTGTTGAAACAGATTTGTGAAATGAAAAACAGAAGCAATATATAGTGGAATGTTTACTCAGAGTCTTGCTTGGGAATGCTTGCAATGATTTGTTTTCATCTCACTTCAGAATTAAAAAAAATATTTACTTAATTTTTATGGTTTTCAGTCACATTTTCAGGTTTTTACCTTTGTTGTGTGTTACAGTGGAGAGAGGTGTGGCACAGCAGCCGAAGTGGCTGGCTCTGGAGCGCAGCACTACCGCTTTGATTGCCGGCAGAAACTAAGCTCAGCATCATGTGACTCTGGGCAAGAACTCACTTAATCTCCCCAATGGCCGCCAGCACCTTCAAACGCTTAATGGGTGATATGTTCACGAATTACAAATAGGAATTATTATTATTAAACAAAAATGATGTCCTTTCATACTCCCTGTACCTGAGCAAATATGTCACACAGTTCACTTTAAAAACTTCTCTCACTTTGCAGTCTGAGAAAGAAAAGTAAACACCAATTCCCAATTTATCAGAAAACGTAGTCTGACATTTGATTCTATCTTTGAAGCACAGCAAATGTAACCGGGTAAATACAAAAGTTAAAGGCATCTATACTTATTGCTCTTTCTCCACCCACCAAAAATGGGCTGGCAACCCACCAGCAGGTTGTGACCCACAGTTTGGAAAACGGTAGTGTAGCTTTCACAGACTGCATGGCGCACTGGATACAGTGTCTCCTCCACTGATGGAGTAGCGCACTGGATCTGGATAGAGAGTAGTTTCCATAGCCTTTCTAATTACCTGAATTCAGAGTAGCCTTCATTGTGTAGTGAACTGGATAAAGAGTAGCCTCTATTGACTGCACAATGTGCAACCATCACCGCTTGCTTGGTGCACTGGCTGCAGTGCGTCCTCCATTGATTGTGTGCTTCATTAGATACAGTTTAGCCTCCATTGACTGTGTAGTGAGATGTGCACTGTGTATCCTCTGTTGACGGTTCACTGACTGTTGCAAAGTCTCAGGTGCTGGTGTCTGAACCGTAGATAGTTCACTAATAAATAAATTCACATTTGTAAAGCGCACAACCACCCGCAAGGGTCTCTAGGCGCTGAGGGCCGTCGGGAAGGTTAAGCAAGCTATTGCCCAGAGCCACATGGTGCTGAGCTAATCTGCCGCCTGTGCCGGGGATCGTACCGTGATCCCCAGATTCCAGAGTCTGTCGCCCTAGCCGCGGCGCCACACCTCTTCCCTACACAGGGCCTACACACTAGACTTGCTCACTAGGTTCATGAGCAACAGGCCTTCTCACAAAGGCCATCGAAAACAAGGTCTGCTCACCAAGGTCGTTGAATACTAGGCTTGTTCACCTACAAGTCAGTGATGAATAGGCCTGCTCACTTGGGCAATTGAACACTAAGGGGCAGATTAGGATAGCGGTTTTTCCGCATCCTCCGGGCCTGCGGAAACCACCGCCGGCCCGGAGGATGCGGAAAAACCGCAGCAGACCCACCAAAGACCCACCGCCACATTAGGATGGCTGGTGGGTCCTGGTTTCTGTCCGCAGCTTTTCGCCGCGGTTGGCTTTCAACCGTGGCAGAAAAGCCCTAATATGGTGGCGTCTCTCAGACACCACCAGCCATATTAGGATGCCCAAAAAGAAATGCTTTTCTATGGCGGGTTTTCCGCTGTGGAAAATCATACGGAGCTTCACTGCAGGGGCCTGTTGCGGGCCACCTGGGTGAAGGGAGGGTGGAGGGTGCACATGGTGGGTACCCCCTGCATTTGTATGCAGTAATCGTCGGGCACCGCACGGTGCCTGCCGCTTTCTGCATACAAATGCAATGTATGCATTTTTAACATTGCGGCGAGTGCAGCTTGAAGCTGCACCCGCCGCAATGTTAAAAATAGAGGATGTGGGTGGCGGTCACATCCTAATTGGACAGGAGGGATCTCCGCAGGCCATGCGGAGGTTCCCTCCTCCTCGATGGTCGCGGACGGACTCAAGTCCGTCCGCGATCATAATGAGCCCCCTAATCTGCTCATTCACTAGCGCATACTATGTTGTCTCACTACAGTCGGTGACTATTGGGCCATCTCACAGATCATTCAACCACAGGGTATGTGTTGTAGTTAATATGCGTGGAGCTAGCTTATTCACCAATAGTGTGCAAATAGATTACTATAATACTAAGGCTGAATATCCACTTTGTAGCTGGGGGGCAGGAGGCTTTAGCTGTGCTAATGAATGGAATCTTACAAACTCTGACCCCATTAAGAGTCGAGCTCTAAGTGATAAAGGGAAGCTGCAACACTGGTGTTCTGTTGCGTAGTAGTGTTAGAGTTGGTATGGTAACATTTTACTCAGTAATGCAGGTACAAAACTGATAATCTCATTGAAATCAGTGACAGGTATTTCACAAGTTAGTTTAATATCTTTATGAGCCAATGCTTCAAAACGCTATTGTTTCTCAGGTTTCTCAGGGAACTATATTACGCTGGGGTATGAGGGGATGTTATGACATTAGCAAAGCCCCAAGTGCTGAGGCAGTTTCTGCCAGTTACTCACTGTGAAGCTGTCATGGTGAGGCACAGAGACAGGAGGCTCTGACACCCAATGGAGGGTGTCTTGATTTATGGCTGTAGGTAAATGAAATTATGTCTGAGCTAAAGTACTCCCTGCCATACATAATAGGATATTGCAATTCACCACAGAGTTCAATCGCCATATACAGAAATAAAGCTGAAGGCTGAGTTCCTTTATAAGGTCATGGAACTCTTCGATGACTTGCAATAACTTTACAATGTTCGGCAGGGGGCACTTTATTCCATATAATATATGGTCACACCATCACCCTTCCCACAAACCACTTAGGCCCACATCCATCAAAGCAAAAACCGGTCGCAAACGGACATATTCTCAGAATCTGCCCCTTTGTGACGGGTATTTTTGCATTTGGGATGCATCATCCCAAAAGCAAAAATCGCAATTAAAGTAATCTCTAAATTGCGATTACTTAAATTGCCATTGCATTTAAGGAATTGCAAATTGAGAATCCTTAAATGCAATGCATTAAAGTAAAAAAACTAGCGATTTCGCTAATAGGGGGCGCAAATTACCATGAAGTTGAACTTCATGGTAATTTGCAAAAACTTTGAAAAATGCACTAAATTGCATTTTTCAAAGTTTCATTTCACACACACACATGCCCGAATCCTTATTTTTCGCTAATAAGGAATCGCAAATGGCATTGTTGATGCATGTGCCAGTAAAATCCTTAGTGTCTTGCTCTTTCATCTTCATTTTGCACACACGAAAAATAAAAGTAGACTCTATACTCTAAAGTTAAATACATCAAAAACTGTAATTGTTTACAAGATAAGATACTAGAATCAGTTTAGTGTAAGTCAAATTTCTAGATGGTGTGGCTCAGATTGTGTAGTACTGATAAAGCATTTTAAAGATTTATATTTTTGCTTTCATTAACAACGTGTAAAATGCATTTTCACTCACAATTTCACATTTACAGACAGCTACAGTGTAATTACCTTTTAAACAGATATCTTCTGATGTGTAGAAGTGTGTTTAATAATGTGTTTTAGTTATGCCACATTTCTATGTAAAACGGAGTCTTGGACAAGATGTGTACCTTCTCTGTTACTCACTTGTGCTTCCTCCCCTGTGCACATCCTCTTTCCACAAGCTCTGCAGCACACATTCAAGATGAGGTGGTGTTAGTTTATTTTCATTGCTGCATTGTTTTGCTCACTATGAACTTTCCGTGGTGGGGATGTTTAATTGTTATTTGTTACCCCATAGTCTGTTTCAACATTGAACCTATTCATTTTAGCAAAATCTTATTGTCAATGTTTCATATTTTGTACAAACATCTCTGGATGACATTAGCATTCAGGGTGTAGAATAATTATAAAGAAATGGGCCAATGCTCTGTTCTAAGGCAATATCCTATAGATGCATCAAGCATCCATTCTGCGAATCCTAAAGAGCGAAAAATGCCGAATCGCTATTAAGAATTCGCAGAATGGGATACAACATGAAAAATCGCTAAATATTTGTGATTCGCACCCGGCCGCAATCGCCAAATGCGACTCAGCAGAAATCCCTCCAAAATTGCAAAATCGGCTGTTTCCAGCACCCTAAATGCGTATTCGCAAATACCGATTTCGCAAACAGCGATCTCGCACATTGCGAAATCGCAAAAACGTGAAGTCGCATTTGCAGCCCAATGATGACATCACTACCAGGAAGTAGCCTGCTCCAGGCATCATTCAGAGCACCAAGCTGGATACAGGAGGAGGCAGAGCTCTGAGCTCCAGGAGCCACACCCTGCAGTGCCCATACAGGAGTGGAAATCAAACCACATTGTCCCAGGAAGCTGCAGGACCAAGTGAAAAAGGCAGCAAACGCAAAATCAAGTTTACTGAGAAAGAACTTGAGTACCTGATTGAAGGAGTGAGCAGGGACAACGACCAACTGTTCGGAAAGCTGTCCCGGAAGGTGCCCGAGGCAATCAAGAGGCGCATCTGGGTGCGCATCAAGGCAAAGGTGAACGCGGTGGGAGTCACCCACCGGACCATCAATGACTTAAAAAAGAGGTGGTACGACCTCAGAGGCTGTGCCAAGGAGCGAATAGCTGAGAGACTGGGGGAGAGAATGGTTACGGGAGGGGGACACTCCACAGTCCCTGAAAACACCCCCATTGAGGACCTAGTGGAGGACACCATACACTCTGAAGCCTGAGTGGGTGTTACCCAACTGGACACCTCCCGCACCACACGCCAAAGTCAAGGTAAGAGGCATGCTACTGCGACCCCGTACCCTAACAATGCCCATGCCCCCAGTGCAATCCATATTTGTGAGCACAGTATTCCAGTCCCTGCTCCTCCCAAACGCCCAAATGCATTGTGGAACCTGTAGTGTGTAAAGGTGCCTTGATAGCCAAACACAGCCAGATTAGTAAAGATGCACATACCCCAAAATCCAGCCAGGGAATGCAGACATTAACCAATAGCGAGCCTGCATGCATATTGCAACATCCCAGGCACTTTAATCATGCCAGTAATCATGCACTCATCCACATCACAGGTGCTGTGGATACTGACACGTCCGACAGTTCCATCCTCCACATCGCGGAGACACCTGAAGAGACGGAGGGGGAGAGGCAGCCTTCCCCTGCACCAACACCGAGGGCCACCCCTGCAGCTACAGGCGGAGCACAACATCACGTCTCGGCACATAAGGAAGTGGAGCAGACCCCACCCAGGAGGCAGACACAAATCACAGCAAGTGTGCGGGCCCACGCCAGCAGCAGGTCAAGGCAGCAGCGCTCCGTGCCCACCACAGCAGCCATGGAGCAACACACACACAACGTGGGCCTGGGCATTGAGGCTCAGGGGCTGCGTGTGCACCGCAAACAGGCGCAGCACATGGCAGGAATGCAGCTGCAGCTCTACAAAACAGCACGCAACATCAGTCTTTCTCACAGAGAGTGTGCAGGAACTGACCACGGCGGTGAAGGAGAGCAACCACCTGATGGTAGCGCAGCAGGTCGTCACCCACAGACGCCACAGGCAGCTGCTCACACAGCTGTCAGCCTACACCCGTTCCAATCACCTGATCGGGAACCCCACAACCCAGCTCTCGCGAAGATCATTGGCCATGCAAATCCAGATGGTCCAATGCTGTGCTGACATAGCAAGGGTCCTTGACAGGTCACCAACGCTGTGGAGCACCAACAGGCGGCAGACCATAGCAATGCAAGGGGGGGGTGATGCCAGCGAAGAGGCATCTAGCCTCAGCAGCCTGTCTGTGCCAGTGCAAACAGACATGAGGCACAGTGCCCGGCCCACAGTGCATCTTGACAGAACCAGCCTAACGTGGAGGGTGAGAGGCGACAGGGTGCGCGCTGCAGGAGGCGCTAGTTTCATTACATTTCAGGCTGTGCTGTGGTGAGGCAACCAAGCACACCAGCTCAGGTTACATGACCTTGGATGTTTAAAAGCTGTACCCTTATTTATTGCTGATGGAAGCACATTGAGACTGTGTGAAATAAACACAAGCTTTATTTTGACAACAAATCATCCTCATGTCAATCTTTGATGTGGCTTGCATGAGTGCAGTGTTGTGTGAGGGGTATGGATGCACTAGAAATAGTTCTGTGTGATGTGCGCGCTGCACCTGTGATCTTCAGCAGGATTCTCCCCGTGTGCATGATGCACATGTGCAGGTGACAGGTTGTCCCCCTCCGACTCACTACCAGACACCTCAACAGGTATCCTCCGCTGGGTGGCAATATTGTGAAGCATGGCGCACACGGCCACGATGCGGCAGCAGATCTCGGGCCGGTATTTGAGGGCCCCGCCAGTCTTGTGGAGGATACGGAATCTACTCTTTAACATGCCAAATGTTCACTCAATCACATTTCTGGTGTGTATATGCCCACCATTGGACCTCCGTTCCTGTGGTGTTGCTGGGTTGAGATATGGAGTGAAGAGGTATTCACGGAGGCCGTAGGCGCTGTCACCTGAAGGGAGGAGCAGAGGGTCAGTGCCTGTTATGCGCGGCAACATGGTCTCAACATACTGTATGTGGGCATGTGTGCTTACATTGGAGATGTTCCTCACCAAATTCCCCCCTGGCCAAGCGGGTGTGTATGCCGCTGTGCCGGAAGATAAACGAATCATGTGTGCTCCCTGGGTATTGTGCCACAATGTCTGTAATGATGGTCTTCGCATTGCAGACCACCTGAATGTTGAGGGAGTGATTTGACTTGCAGTTTTGGTACATGTATTCGGTCACTGCGGGTGGACAGATGTGTATGTGGGTGCAGTCGATGCAGTCAATTACATGGGGGAAATGGGCGGTATGATAGAAGTCCAGTTTAGTTTGCATTAAGTCCTGTTGGGTTGTTGGGAAGGTGATGTAGTGATGTATCCGGCTCAGCATGGCGTCTAGGAAACTCTGTAGGCAGCGTGAAAGTGTACTCTGGGATACACCCCCTGCAACTGCGACTACCCTCTGGAAGCTGCCAGAGGCCAGGAGGTGCAGGCAGCACAGGACCTGGACATGGGTGGGCACGGCATTGGTCCTCCGTGTTGGGTGCTGCATCAGGGGGTCAAGGTCTCTGATGAGCTTCTTAATCATTGCCCCATTGAGCCTGTATTTGGAGTAGATCTCCTCTTCAGTCTGTCCCAGTAGTGTAATCGGCAGCCGTAAGATGTGTTCATGGATCCTGCGTCTGTTCTGAGCTGCAGCCAGGAGCCTCAGCCGCCTTGCAACGATGTATAGACCTGCCATTGTGACTTTCCTCATGCTCCTAATGAGTCTCCTTAAGTGTGTTTGATTTAGCCAACACCTATTTGTTATTTCCAACATTTATTTTTTTGCCAATTTGACTTCATGGTTACCACCTGGTTTAGCTTATCCTTAAATTGTGAATCGTTTTTTGAGAAAATGATGGTATTTTTGCTATTTGCGATTGCTGATGCATGTGGATAGCGATTTGTTTGCTAATTTGCTATTTGACTGCAAATTCGCTATTAAATTTGCAGATTATGTGGAGAATCGCTTTTAAGGAATTGCACTGGGGGTTTCTACGGGTTTAGCGATTCTTTGTTTTGCGAATTCGCAAATTGTTGCTTTTCCACTTGATGCATTCCGGAAGTGGAATTTGCAATCGCAATCGCTGTTTCGAAGCAATTGCGATCGCAATTTCGCTTGATGCATCTATGCCTACGTTGTTTATTTTCTATGTGCTCTGTTATGCTGAAGAAATTATACATTTACTTACACCACGATGAAACTACAGAATTGTTGATTTAAAATGCAAGAATCATGAATAGAGGCCCCTTGATTTTGGGGGTGAGCCAGAGCTTTTAAAGAAGTCTTTCTTGTTCTATTAGGGATGCTGCCCAATTCCTTTCTGATTTTGCTGCTCATTGACACATAGAATATTTTATGATTTTTGCCTACACTGTATAACTTTGCATCTGAGAGTCTTCATGGCATGGACTCCGTACCACTTATTTTGAATTCTTGTAATACATCCCTTTAACTTTTCCTTAATCTAGAACTCAGCTATTATTACTTAATGAGTTGTTTCACTCTGCTGATTTGATATGTGGGGAGGTGCTTTAACACGGGGACAAACTGCTTCATGAAATTCAGGTTTAACACAATCTCTGATCTAGTAAATGTGGGAGGTTTGATTTAGGTACATTTTTGGGGTGTCTAAATTTCGAGGTACCACGCAGAAATTCTGTCTTTCCTGCAATTACCTACTGTGTGGACAAAATAGACACGTTGCCAAAAATATCCCTATTCTGCTGATCACGTTTTCATTGAATAAGGAAACCCCGGTGCTCCTTTCCTTTGTTTAAACTGCAGTAGTTAGTATTACTCTGTTACTTGACTAGTTTGACCCTGGCTGCTGGCTCTTGCAGTACGTTTTGCACTGTCAGAACTCGACTATAATAACGTATTACAGTTCAGACACTATGTCATTTCCTTATTACAGGTAACTAGACCCCTCATTGATGAAATTGGAGCCGGACTTTTATACAGGCATTGTAGGCTCAAGTGTGGGTTGGGTGCTAGCTCCTAAGGCTTTAGAGCAGTGCTGGGGGAGGTCACTCACTCCCATGCTAGCCCCACCACTCCACACCTTGGGGCATATTATCAAGGGGGTTTATCTCCGCTTTTTTGGCTTTAAAAGCCAAGAAAGCGGAGATAAAATTATCTCCCTATTACCAAGCTGTCGCTAACACCAGTTAGTGACAGCTAATAGGAGATAGCGACCATCTTGGGCCTTGCTTTGCATGTCAGTGATATTTATCACTAATGACATGCAAAGTGGGCGTGCCAAGATGTTAGCGACTGGAAACAGTCCCTAACATCGCTATCTCCTATTACCAACTTTTGGAGATATTCGCGCTAAGCGCGAATATCTCCAAAAGCTAACACCTGCCCTGAGCAGTTCTTAGTCATGTTATCCAATGGGAGGTGGATAACATGGCTAAGAGCATTTGCTCGATAATGCATGAATATCGCTGACTTTTCAGCGATATTCGTGCATTTCGGCCGTTTTTTATCGCATTTGCGATAAACCTTGTTAATAGCAAGGTTTATCTGCGATAAAAATCGCCGATGTGCGGCGATAATTTTTGTCTCTAAACAAGTTAGAGACAAAAATTATCGCTAGTTGTTGGTAATATGCCCCCTTGTTTTTTTCCTCAGAGTTTAATATAGCGCAAACTTGAACCAAGGGTATGGGGTATCAGAGTGCAGAAAGCACCAGTTGCGTTACATGAGGACACATTATTTTTTGTTAGGCACGGGGAGATTAAGTAATGTGCCCAGATTCAGAATCATAGGATGTTCAGCGTTGTTTCCGAGACTCAAAACCAGTTCCCCAGATTCGAGGTTGCCCTCCCTAGCCCTTTAGCCAGCTCCTCTCCAACTCCTTACTTGTCTCCTTGCTACCATGTTCTCATCACCCCCCAGTCTCTGTCCCATGTCCACGAACACCACAGGAGATAGGGGAGGCGAGAAGGGAGATATTAAACTCAGCCATCGAAACTAACAGGATGAGACCTTTCTAGGGGAGTGCGTGCAGCAGAGCGGGCGGGGGCAGGCAGACTCTGCAGAGGGGACTCTTGCTGGGCCAATTAAGCTTGCTCCTGCCTGCTGGCTGCTGATGTGTCAGTGCATCTGACAGCCTCTGCCTCCCTTTCGGTGAATTGTGCAGCTCACACAGGCAAGGGAAGCAGGAAATGCGCTTTGCTTTGACAGGCCGGGCTCTCTGCAAACACCCCCTCGTCTGTCTGCAGCGCAGAAAACAGGAAAGAGCTTTGCTAACATCACCTGTGCGTAGGGGGGTCATTAACCTGGTAGGGTGCGCAGCTCAGCCTGTGCACCTCATTCCTCATGCCCAGGGGTGGTCTTTCCTAAGATAGCGTCCTGGGTGTGGGCGGAGAGAAATGTGGCGCCCTTGCTGATGGGAGTGAATCAAGGGCCAGATGTAGGAAGCCTAATACCGGTCGGTAACGGCCGAAATTACTGAATTCCGGCCGTTACCGACCGGTATTAGGCTTTTCTGATGTAGGGGCCTAATCTAAGGATTTGGGGCCAGATGTAGGACGGCAAATACTGGTCGGCTATTTCGGCCGTTACTGACCGGTATTTGCTGTTTGACATGTAGAGGGCCTTATAATTACAGAATTGGTATATTTACCGATTCAGTAAATTTACTGATTCTGTAAAATACCGAATCAGTAAATTTACCGATTCTGTAAAATACTGAATCAGTAAATTTACTGAATCGGTAAATACAGATGTAGGTGGTACTGTAAACAGTGCCACAGGCCCTTACCGATTAGTTATTTACCACCAAATACTATTTGGTGGTAAATAACGAATACCTGTGTACATGCCCATCTGTGCATGTACACCTGTGCCATGTGGCACACAGACATGCCTGACAAGCCTGAATCAGGGGTGCAACAGGGTGTCAAAGTGACACCCTGTCCCCCTTGCAAAATCAGTAATTTTACCAAATCGGTATTTACCGATTCGGTAATTGACATTGATTCCTATGGGCCTCGAGGCCCATAGGAATAAATGGCAATTACTGAATCGGTAAATACCGATTCGGTAATTACCGAATCATACAGATTTGGTAAAAATTACCGATTTTTTTACCTACATCTGATTTACCGAATCTAGAAAACCGAATCAGTAAAATTCGGTATTCTAGAGTCGGTAAATCAGATTTACCTACATCGGGCCCTTGGTAATTTACCGAATCGGTAATTTAAGGAATCTGTAAATTACCGAATTCTTAAATACCAATTTGGTAAATAACCGAATTCCTAATATAGGGAGCACTTAAATGAGTGCTTTTCTCATGTTAGGATTCCTTATTTACCACCAACTACAAGTTGGTGGTAAATAACGGGAAAAAAAACAAAAAACAATTTTATGCAAATTATTTCAGTGCCATGTGGCAGACATACATGCCCTTAGGGCATGTATGTGTGCCACATGTGCACCCATACACAATTGAGGGGTGCAACAGGGTGTCAAAGTGACACCCTTCAATGTTTACCCCCTTTTACCGAATCGGTATTTACCAATTCGGTAATTCCAATTCATTCCTATGGGCCGCCAGGCCCATAGGAATGAATGTGGAATACCGTATCGAATCTTAACGATTCGGTAATACTTATCGAATTTTTCCATACATAGCATTTACCGATTCTAAAATACAGAATTGGTAAAATTCAGTATTTTGGAATCGGTAAATGTCCCTCACCTACATCTGGCCCCAAATGAGGCATCAGGGGGGTCCCTTTTGTGTTCATTGGTCAATACCTGGATGAGATGGGACTGGCCCCTGACCACAAACATCCCTGGACCTCCCCAATCTCACCATCATCCATAGCTTAGCTGCCTCACACAGATGATGGTTTTGTTGATGTGTGCCAGCAGGGGTCAGAGGCTGACCGGAGGGCATGGAAGGGGGCAATGGTGTGTTAAAAACATCCCCTGCGCTATGATATTGAAGGACGAAAACCACTTAAAACTGGCAAATCAGAAATCAGACAGAAGCAAACAGGCAGGGACATGGAGAAGTCTGGACCAAGATGAGAAGGGCCCTGCTGCTGTCATAACCTTAATGCACACAGCTCCCTGCGCCCCTCGGAATATTGGCGCTCTGGGCCTGGGCCCAGCTCGCCCATGCTAAAGGCCGGCCCAGCTCGCGCCCCCTAACGCTGGGCCCAGCACACAGTGCTCTGCCTGTGCACCCTCGTCTTGTCGCACATTGCCCCCTACAGCTGGAGCCAAACCGGAATACTTCATCACAGAACAAACAAGCCCTGCAATAGCACTCTGTGACATTCTTGCAACAAATCTCATTTTACTCCTAGTCCTAACTGTCAATTTCCCTTTCCATCTTTCCCCGATCCTTTCATTTTTTCTTACCAGTGTTTCTTCTCATCGCCATTTCTTCTATTACCCAATCTCAGCTCTTCTACTAACGCTCCTTGGTTCCTCTGCTCCTCTTGTCTCCCTCATTTATTTCCCTTTTCTCTCCCTTGTGCTTCTGACTCCAATGTATTTCCACATCCCTAATTCTCCCAGCTCAGCCCTCATCCCCCCCCCCCCCTCAACCTCTATCTCTTTCGCCTCAGCTCTTCCTTCTGGCCATTCACTCTCTCGACCTCTTCTTTAGTTTACTCTCCTATATTCTCAGTTCTCTCACTCTCTGTCAATGTACTCCCTGTATTCACCTCCCTAGCTCTCCCCTCTCTCCTCCGTTCTTCTCTTTTTCCCATAGCCCCGCTTCCTCCCACTTCTGACCCCGCGTTTGCCCGTTCTCTCCCTGCTCTCCATACAACCCCTTCTTCTCTTCCCTGTCCCCAGTTATCCCCCCTCTCAGTCCCCCCCCCCCTCGTTCTCTGATGCTCCTTCTTGTGCGCGTTCATACATCTCTCTCCTCTGTCTCTTCCTTCTTCCTTCTCCCGCTTCCTCTCCCCCACGCCCCCCTCTCCACGAGCCACTGATTTGTTATTTGCATTTCAGCGGCGGTGCCCCCGCCCCCTCAGACTGCCCCCATTTTGCGAGCTATTTTTGTGAGTCTCGGGGAGAATAGGTGAGCTCTGAAAAAGGTCAGACCTGAGCGCACTGAAGTGAAGGGCGGGGCCGAGGAGCCTTACTGGGCGCGAAGGAAAGGCTGAGTCTGTGACAAGCAAATAGCGACAGGCTGGCGGGGACTGCGCGGGGGAGCAGAGGGGCGAGGGAGAGACAGGAGGGAAGGAGCAGGCTAGACATGGAAATATAAGAGACACGGAGGCCGGGGGCAGTCACCAGAAGAGACGGAGAAGAGAGAGACCCAGAGGAAGCAAGCGAGGAGGCAGAGAGGGCATCCTAGGAAAGTGACAGTGGAGAAAGGTGGGTGGGAGGGAGATAGGGAGAAGTGAAAGAGGCGGCTAGAGGGCAGACAAAGAGGATGGACATCTGGCGAGAGACAGAGGAGACTGACAGAGATAATGGACATGGTGACAGAGGAGACGAGAGAGTAAGATAGGATACAGTAGATGGGGGGGGGGGGGAGATGGCAGCATACTGGGTAAAAGTGATGGAGATGGGTGAACCACTGAAGCCTGGAGCCAGATGACTACTGTGGCTCAGCTCAAGGCTATCAAGGACTCTCGAGCCGAGCCGTTCGACCGAGACTGACATCTCCAGTGTATGGCGAGAGTCCGGGACGGAGGGCAGTGAGACTGAGAAGGAAGAAAGAGGGCAGGGAGAAGATGAGAGAAATGACGGAGGAAGGTGGACAGGGTTTAGGAACAGGCAGGGCACATAATGCCAATATCGGCCCAAACCCAGACCTTTCTTCATACAACACACCCTTCCACCAATAATAGACACAACACAATTTGATGGAGAAAGTTGTTGCAATTTTATTAGCATAAACTTTATGCCAACATGTTGGGTTATCTTACGGGAGATCCAGAGCAAGCCGCCTCTCGCGACCCGCCCACCTGATGAGCTATAACCCCCGCGGTGTTAACCGTGGGGGGCGTTGTCAGTTTTTGGGGGAAGGTCTAACCCCTGCCCCGGCGAACCCCTCGTCCGCCCATTACTCACGCCCCTCCCCCCTCGGGGGGGGGGGGGCGGAGTGTTGGCAACCCCCGGTTGCTCAGGTACACAACCGCCCGAAGGACTAACGGGGCGCCGTCGGTCCTCCAGGATCCATCGTGGATCTCCCTGGGGGATAATTCGCTCACGCACCCTTCCGGTGCTCATGTAGAGGGTACCCTTCTGTACCTTCCTGTATTGGATCGCCCTGTAACTCCGCCTGTAACACAAAGACAAGTCATTAGTATCAACAACCCCCCCCCCCGATCTGCCCGAGAGCAGGGTAAGGGATGGGAGGGAAAACGCCGGGCAGTCTTCTAGACCCGCAATGCGGGATCAGCCAGGAGGGTGGGGGCGAGGGTCAGCTCGCCGCTGCAAAGAACAAAGAGGGCGCTTGACCCTCGCCCCCTAGCCTATATAGCCGTTCAACCCCACGCCCAGGACAGGAAGTGACATCACGGGGGGACCACTGGTCCCCCCAACCACTAGACCGCTCAGGGTCTGTGCCATCCTATGGCACTAAGGGTGGCCGCCCTCGTAGGTGGCTACCTTTGGTGTCCCGGGGCAGCCTGACAGAGGACGAGGCGGGAAATAGCCTGGTGATGGACACACAAGCCACAAAGCTGAGCAACTTTGGCTTGAGGAGGGGTGAGAAATGGGAAAAGAAAGTAAGAGCAGGGGGAGGAAGACATGCCATCGAAGAGCAGGGACACTGTGACAGGCTAATGTGAATATCAGGTACGGCTAGGGCTGAGTCAGTAGTGTGACATGTGACTCACTGTGACTGGCTGCAATCAGAGGTCGCAGTGGGCGGGATCTGTGGGGCACAACGTGCCCGTACCTCTAATGTTGGAAGGACAGACAGCTGAAGAAAGACGCACACCTTCTTGCCAGGGCGCCAGCTGCCTGAAAGAAGGCAAATGTATGCAAGTAAAGGTTGCTTGAAAGCCGATACTGCCTTTAATTGATAGCCACTTGAAGCTTTGCGGTGACAAAGATTTATTCTTTTTGAGAAGTATTGTAAGGGTGTTAAAAGATGACCTATGGAATGCATGTTTTTAATGGACAGGTATAACAATTTTACATCAGGTATTGTCTGTATGTTATCAAAGCCTATATTTTTGAAGCACTTTTTTTATCTCAAACCTAATTCTTGTTGCGCATTTGGTGGCAGCCTATCTAATGCTGTTTTCATGCAAGTTCAAAATAATTACTTTTATGTTCACAGTGCTTTCTGTGATAATTTGGGACATTGTTGCACTAAAAACGCACAAGTCACTATTTCCCAATACACCAACCAGGATTTAATTATGTGGTTCTATGGTTACACACAGACATCATCAGTCATTGTATTAACCAATAGTGATTCCAGTCGCAGTCGTGCTTTGTGTCCTGGTGAAAACGGAGGAACCTTAATTTGTTTGACATTGCCCTGAAGTCGGAACTTTGTGAAAACCGAGCCCGTGTGCTCCACCCCAGGGTTTGCGCAACAGCTGAGGGAGTCAAAGCGGTCAGCGGGAGCGGGACTGCGAGGCCCAGAGGTGCTTGCGCCAGGTCATCGCGCGCACCTGGTGCCTCTTCCCGCCCTCCTCCTCCTCCTACTTAGCCCAGCTTCCAGACACGAACGCGGGACGCGCGCGGACGGAAGCGCAGGCGAAGACCGGGCAAAGAGCGGGCCGTTTGAGGCCGTTCGAGTACGGCAGAGTCCGGCCCAGGCCCATCCTCTATGCCCGACCTTGCTTTGCTCTATGTAGGCAGAGCGCATTGATTGGACAAATCCTTATGGTTAATCGTGTTTAGTTATAAGAAACAACATACAGACTGTGTGGGCCTTATAGATCTCTTAATATCCCATCCATTAGTGTGTGAGATACAACATAGTTATAGTTGGTCCTAAGCAGATATCAACATGCCTTTAAGATCAGGCAAAGCGCGCACAGTCCAAATTCAAACCACAAATGGAGTTGTTTCGGGCCCCCTGGATGCTTTTATTACCCGAGCTACTGGGATTTTGGAAAAGGAAATCGCGATGGTGGAAAAAAGACTTTCTCTCGATCTTGTTAGCGGAAAGAGATCTTCGCTGGGTGGGTTGGCAACTACTACCAGTCCTGCAACACATGCAGCATTTAATTGCATACAATCCGTCACCGCTGAGGCAATAGTTCATATAGACGGCACGGGGAGTGCCCCTCTGCTCTTTCCCTGGTCAATGTAGATCATAATTTAGATGATACCCAATCAAGCGGGGGGGCTGAAACCCAGGATCACTTATCTCCTAACGCCCCCTATGCCAATAATACCGTATTGAATTCCCCAATAGAGGTAGACCCCTCGGGCTTAGATATAACATCTCGAAAGAGAAAGCAAGACTCGAGTCACCGGGGGGTGGGGGGGAGAGATCGCAAGATGCCCAAATTAAAAGACACATTTAGCAATGTTGCTCCTGTCCTCGAGCACCCCCCAGATACACAAATACCCCCAGTATTCCCTAATGTGCTATGCCCTTCCCTTATTTCATCGGGATCCTCTAATCCCTGCCCAATGTGCCTTAACAGTGATGAAGTTTTATTGGTAAAAATGGAGGCCCCGTCTTGGAGCGTACAAGGCTGATGACCTCCAAAATAGACACCTTGGAGTCTGTAGTGAGCACAAACCTGGGCTTGCTACAAAAGGTAACTAGTCCATGTTCAGTGGGAGGTATTACTACACAGCTGGCACCTAAGACAACATGTATTAATAACGCCTCCACCAGTAAATCCACTAAACCAATACCAACAGGGGCAGTTAACAACAAACCGACAGGGGGGGGGGGAGGCCAAGAGTTTCCCCCACTAAGGTAACTGAGGGTACTCTATCACAGGCTCTTAAGATGAAGGCCACTGATAAATCTAATCCTGTCAGACCTCATATAGCCCGGCCGACTGATCGGGCAAAACCTAACCCCAGCACCCCTCGACAGCAACCACCAGGGCATACATTTAACCACCTAAAAGTCCTAAAACCCCAACGGCGGGAAAACACACTAGGTATACCATCCCCCGTGCAGACCTTCCCCCGGAGGCAACGCAATATACAATAGTATTAACAGGTGTTGCCCCTCTAAAAGCTGGTAGCAAGGAGTCATATGGGGACCTACGCAATAAGGTGATTTTCTGGTTGAATAAAAACCGTCCCCTGCCACCATCTTCGCCAACTGAAATTCTCTTTGTAAGGAGAGTTGATTGGGTGGGCCATGGCACCAAAGACCTGGAGGGTGACTGCATACTAATTTCATTTAAGGACCCCTGGGTGGTGGACACCATTCGAAGAGAAGCTAGGTTTGCTAGACAGGGGGACGTTCAAACTTTGGGGCTAGCATATTTCTATCCCCAAAGACAGAGTTTTTTCCCAACTGGCCCTAACTATAGGAGACCCCCTGTTAGGAGGAATCCCACAGTAATGACACCACATCTCTAGCAATTTCCATTTCTCTTCAATCATTTTGGCCCCCTCTCTGATCTCGACATCATACACGATCTAGGATGACCAACTCTGTTGAGAATTGTGGGTATGTGGTAGCGACGCCATGTCAGGAGGTCCCAGTACCTTCAAATAATGTAGAGGAGTGTTTGGGAGCACCAGCAACCGAAGAAGCCACCGTTTTAGCATCCAAGGTTTCAAAAGAGGCCTTGATGGTGGGGAAAACTTTGGATAACCATAAGAGCATAGAGAGTAGGCTGGGTACAGGGGGTGAACTGGCGTCTACTGTAGCCTTAGTCCCTATGATCCCCACTGTAGCCTCCCCCCTAGAAATCCTCAACATAGCGTCCTGGAATGTTGCCGGGGTTAAGGGCTGTATGCTTTCCGAAGACTGGTTGGAGGTCATGGACACATTTGATATCATCCTATTACAGGAAACTTGGGCACCAGACCCAACCTTTAGGATGGGCTATGTCAACTTTTTTAAACCAGCAATTAGAGGTGGTAAGGGGCGAGCCTCAGGGGGTCTGCTGATTTGGGTGAAGCAGTCACTGGGATACTACCCTACAGAGATACTTGTAGAGAACCCGGACCTCCTGATAATTAAACTAAGTAAGGCTGGCCAACGGGATTTGGTTGTATTTAACATATATGTTCGAGGCTTACCTGGCGGTCGCTGCCCCGCCATGCTAGATGTATTGGACCATAACCTCGCTGGCTTGGGCAGTGAAAATGTTATCATCTTAGCAGGAGATCTAAATTGTACTTTTGAGCCGCTTTATGATATAGGGGACAGCTGGGGATCAGCAGAGTATGCAGCTTGGGACATTCCTGATTTGTTGTCTAATAAAACTGTAAATGCGAGTGAGGCAGCAGTAAACTGGATGGCTCTTTGTCTAACCCGGGGATTCCGGGCCACCAATGGTCGCACTAAATCAGATCTAGGTGCCAATTATACCTTTGATAATGGCCTAAGGAAAAGCCGGATAGACTATTTTTTGCTAAAGCTGGAATATTGGCCTTTGCTGGTGGACATGGAAGTGGTATCCCACCCTGAAAGTGACCACAATCTCCTGGCACTCAAACTAAGGCTACCGGGAACGAAGAGATTGCAGGGACCTGGTTCCTCACGGACAGGGGATGTGCTTTTGACTAATGACCGGAAAAGGTTAAAATGGTCTAGGTTCGTGGAGGATGAGACCTTACAGGTAAATGTCAATACTGTGGTTTTAAAAATGTTTAACGAAATACTGCCATATGATTTGCCGGGGGTAGCCCTGAAAACACAAACATGATTATTGACCTCCATGAACGCTGCTTTGACCAACTAAAGACCCTACTTTCTCTTCCGTGTCAGAAGGGAACCACTAAATCAAATGTCCCCCGTCAGAAATGGTATAATAAAAAGTGTAGGGAGGCCCACAGCCACCTTATTAAGGCAGTTAAATCCAGGAACATGGATGCAGTTAAAGCAGCTAGGTTGCAATATAGGAAAATACAGTGGGAAGCCAAACGGGAGTGGGAGGATATGTATTGGTCGGACCTTTTGGATGCCTCCACCTCGAATAACCCGACTAAATTTTGGGATTTAGTAAAGTGGGAGAAGGACCCAGACTCACGCACCCCCTCAAACCACGTGCCTCCCGAAGCTTGGGTGACTTTTTATTCGGCACAATTTAGTGTGGAGAATACTAATCCCCATGCATATCGGGTGAGGCGCTCTTGCCATCCATTTGCGTGGAGAAACTTAATTTCTCCGAAATTGAGGTAGAACTAGCACTTGGCCTGACCCAGCGGGGAAAAGCGTCAGGGATGGATCTCCTCCCTGCCGATTTGTTCAAAGGTAACCCCGCCCTCTGGGTACCCTATATAACTAAGATTGCTAATGCAATAGCCAAAAGAGCTAGAATTCCCAAGTCGTGGAAGGGGGGCGGAGATACTCCCAATACATAAAAAAGGAGACAGGTCTAACCCGGGCAATTATCGCCCGATTAGTCTCATCGACTCCATCCAAAAAATCATTGCACGCATGGTTCTGGGCAGGGTCCAAGGTTGGATCGAACTAGAGGACATACTATCTCCCATGCAGGCGGGCTTCAGATCGGGAAGGAGCACCATCGACCAGGTGTTCAGATTTTGTCTGATCTACTGGAAGGTGGTCCTGCTTGGCGGTGGTACCATCCTCGCAGCGTTCATTCATCTGAAGTCTGCCTTCGACCTAGTGCCGAGGGACAAACAGTGGGGTGTCTTGAGGGAATTAGGAATACCCATGGAGCTACTTGATCTAATAGTTAAAATGCATGAAGACAACTATGCAAAGGTGAGGTGGGGTGGTCAGGGACAAGTGACGGAACCTTTTTCCGTAACCCGAGATGTCTGTCAGGGGTGTGTCCTGGCGCCTACACTCTTCCTTTTATTCATAGATCAGGTAGTCAAATTCTTCGCAGACACTCCCACTGATGCCCCTTTGCTGGCAGGGACAAGGTTCCCAATGCTCATCTTCGCCGATGACACCCTACTCCTCTCAAGAACACGTAGCGGACTACAGCGGGCGTTGGACCGCTTTGAGGAGTTCTGTATCATTAACGACCTTAAGGTAAACGTGGGCAAAACCAAGTTTATGGTCCTTACAAGGAACCATCCTGTTCGGGGCTCTGTAAGCTTGAGCGGAGTCAACCTGGAACAAGTCGAGACTATGACATATTTGGGGGTTACTCTTGACCGTCGTCTGGGATGGAAAGACCAAGTCGGTGCCCAACAGCTTAAGCTCGCCCGACTCACTGGTTGTTTATTAAACGAGCAAAAGAGATCAATTACAAAACGGGTTACCCCAGCACTTAAGATTTATGACACCAAGATTAATTCAGCAATCTTATATGGTGCCGACCTCTGGGGTCACATGGATCTCTCTAGTCTATTTAAAACCCAGTGTAAGTTTCTACGGAATTTAATAGGACTACCCAAATCGACCCCATCCATTCCCCTTTGTTTAGATCTGGGGTGCCTTCCCATTAATGAGATGGCCAGATTTAGATTGGTGGCCTTTTGGAGGCGCATATGGACCTCCCCTGATCTTACCCTTTTTGCAAAGGAACTGGCTGAAGTAAGGTCAATCGGGGGCTCCGGGAGAATTCCTTGGCTCCAAATGGTAAAAAAATTTCTAGTAGACATGGGGTTGGAACAGCAGTGGATATCTCCTAGCACTAGCGCCTTTCCCTCCAAACAGGAATTCAAGGCTTTGTATTGGGCTTCGCTCCGCCAAACACGTGCTTCTGCCTCCAGCTCTACTAGTCTCACGGGAAGGTTTCTGACTTTTAAGTTGGATCCCTCCCGTGAGTCATATTGGGACGTTATTACCAAACCGCTGGACAAGAAACTCTACCATCAGTTTCGGGTAGGAGCTTTGCCATTAAACACCTTCACAAATAAGTGGACTAATGGTGCTACTGAATTTTGTAGATGGTGCCCATGCCATAAGGAAACCGAGGGCCATTTTTTGTTTGCCTGTCCTATCTACTCAGCACCGCGAACCAAATGGCTAAACCCCCTGTTTCAGCGCCTCCCTCTTAGAAAGTCTGCAGAGGCCATTTGGGTTTTAAGAACCAACACCTCATAGGTGATTGTGGTGAGCCTAGCCAAATTCTTAGGGTGGGCTTGGATTATCAGGTTAAAAAGCAGATAAACTCCTTGACAGAGCTTCCGATGCCCCCACTTTAAGACCAACTGTTTCCCTTCCCCTTTAACATAGGATAATATATTATGTATCTTGTATTAGGAATGATTTTGCTAAATTGTATCTTTCCAAATCCTTCGAATTTCATAAATTTTTTACGCTTTGGACATATCTGTCTTTGCATTTCTTGTTGTTTAATAATATTTTAATCTTAAAAGTGATCTTGTTTTGTTTTGTTTCGCCTAGTTCTATTTTATTTCGCCTAGTTATTGTATTAAGTTGATGCTGTGGTGTTCTTAAATTATAAATATCACAAATGTACATTGTTAAGATTATCAAAAAATTTTGAAATATTTAAAATATGTTACAATGTGTCTTTTATGATTTTTTAAATCGAAATAAAGACTATAAAACCTGAACCTGATTTCATAATGTAAAATAGCACAATTCCCACTGATTAGTTTGACTTGCATTTATTTCTCATTTAAGATGTGTATTATTTAATATGCTGTTACCTGAAAGTGAAAGATCAACAATATAGTTGCAATCTATTTTGTTCTTTTTAGCCATGCCTTTGCCCCGGCTCCCACATTCAATGCCCCCCACCCCATTTCATTCAGAACCACAGTTCCCATACGTTTTGTAATGCACTTTGACCCTTATCAGGAGCACCCGCCTGTCACAGCATGCCCATATTTAACCCTTCCGCTCCCTCTTCCACCCACCCTGCCTGTAACAGCCTGAAAAGGATATTGCTGGCTCAACTCGTGATTCAAGAGAAAAGGGACAGATAAACCTAACAAAAAAGAGACCAGAAAGAACACAAAATAAAAGACATTTAGGAGGGACAGAAGAGGGACGGTAGCCGAACACCAGAGAAACGGGGAAAATAGAGTTGGGACAAAAGGAGAGCAAACTAGGTCAGGAAAGGAGCTGGGTGGAGCTAGAAAAAGAGAAGGGAGATCAAGTGGCCACAGACAAAAAGAGACAGCGGAAGATACAGGGACACCAATGACATGTATTGTTAGACGAAATGGACAGCAAAAGTAAATAACAAGTCAACTCTTTTTCGCTACTTTGCATCACTTCTGGTCACTTTGCACCTGCACATTGTTGATACACCTGGTCCTATCTGGTGGCTGTGGGTTGTCCATTACATGTAAGTGGATGGGAAGACACCCTGCATCTGACACAGACACACATGCAAAACGATGGTGAAACCTCACCTTTGTATAATGGAGAAAAAGATCAGCAGTGCTAGAGGTCGCAGCAGTTTGCAAGGGGGAACGTCCATGAATTTGTGGCAACATTTAAAATATGTTTTTGGCCTCAGGGTATCCCTACCCCGCCCGCCTACATGTTTTTTCCCTTTTTAATGACAGGGGACTGAGTCTCAGAGTCCTAAATGTCTACTGCCCCATCTTTGTATATGTTATGGCAGGCAATGAGATCAACTTGTATATGTTGAATCTGTGGATTCTCCACGGCATGATATATTGTTTAACCTTAATTTCCCCAAAACTACTGAACCGATTTACACCAAATCACAAAAGAAAATTTTCTGAACCAAGATCTATTTTTCTAATTTGGTGTAAATCTGTTCCGCGGTTTTGGCTGTAGCGATGTCTAATCTTTCTTGTGGATTAATGATTTGGGACAAGTGTGTTTTGGGACACCCCTTTTTCTTGGCCCCTACTTGAAGTATCACTTCAAAACTTTTCGGGAAAGAGCTGAGGTGGAAGAACATTTGTTCTGGACAGTTTTATGAAGATATATTAAATGGTACCAAAATTATTAGCAATACAAAAAATGCTATTCTTATGAAAAAGTGGTCCTATCTATAATTACCCAGTGGCAACCAACACTGGGTATATATATATATATATATACATATATTCACTGAAAAAACCATAGGTTTCACACCAGTTATAGTTAGGAATTAGCATTTAAAAAACCTATTAAATTCACTGAAAAAACCATAGGTTTCACACCAGTTATAGTTAGCTGGAAATTTTACTGACATAAAACCATTGAAATTCCAACATTATAGTTAGTTGGACTCACTATAACAAGCGCGCCTGCAATGCACTGCTGATGACGTCACATATTACATCACTCATGACATCGTCAGTGACATCACTCATGACATCACTTATGACACCATCCTTGTGACTGTTAGGAATCGAGCCAGTCCTATCTCTGTGACCATGCCTTGCTATCACATGACCAGGGTTAGGTAGATAAATAGCCAGTCCTACCTTTAGCTCATTGCTCGATATTGCCAGTGTTTGGATTCCCTTCCTGGTTGTTGGTTGCTGGAGGCTGCAGAGCTGATTTTTCCTCTCTGTGGTACTTTGCCTTGTTGCTGATCTATACCCTCTCACGGGCTCGTGAGGAAGGTTAATTCTGCTTTTTGCCTCGTTCTTGTCCCTTCCCCCGTCTTTCTTTCCTTTTGTTAGGTAATTAGCGGTATCCTGGTATCCCTCCCTTTCTTCCCTCTTTCTTTCCTTTTGTCACTGGGGGTTTAATTTTTGTATATCGTTTTTTGAGTGAACCGGGGGCTCCCGGTCACTCCAGCAAGCTTACCAGCAGAACGCTGTAGTGCTGAGAACCGCCGCTACAGTTAGCGCCCCCAAACTCAGTACTATCCGCCTCCTTGTGTGCGGAAGTGACGTTTCGGGTCACTCCGCGGCGGTTTCGATTTTACATTAGCGCTGCTTGGAAAGCGCAACGGGTTTTTTGGTAGTGGCTGTTTGCCTCCCCTGACCTTTTTCCCCGTATCCACTTATTTCAGTGCCAGTGTCATGACCCAGGCTCCCTCATTTCTACTGCTATAGTCATTCAGCAGCCATAAGTAAACAACGTTTCTTACTTTACATTACCCAGCATCTTTACGAGGCCAAGCCTGCCAGAGATACAGGTGAGCGGGGCTGTGTGGTGGACAGGGCATGGTCATTAGGGGTTGATAGTAGTGGTGCCCAGTGTATGTAAATAGTGTTGTTTTTTCCTTACTTGTGCTGCAGGTGCAGAAGCGTAAAGAACAAGGGAGCGGTGTCCTGGTGCTTTCAAGGGTGGTAGACTTGGTGTCTCCTACATATAACCACCCTCTTTTCTAGTCCATAGGTGCACCCACAGTGTTGTTCCTGTGGGTGTCCAGTGGGCAGGAGAAGGGGACTGGTACATGCTACGTCCCTGCAGTGTTTGGGCCGGTTGGGGATCTAACAGTGACAGAGTGACAGACCTCCTTTTAGTGTAATGTAACCCTTGAAACACATATTCAAAAATAGAAACTAACATTTTCAAAAAAATGGAGATACCCATACCAGTTACTCCCCCCCTGGATCTCAGATGGCCCTAGGAACTGCCACCCCCCCAGGGCCAGCTCCAACAATGTACTAGGTTGCAAACACCCGGGACATTGCCGTTTGCTATGGCATGCCATAGCAAACAGTGCTCTGCTTTGAGCAAGCGAGAGCACTTTGCTTTTACACAGAGGGAGCTGCATGTCACCATGTGAGGTCATAAGCAGTGCATTGCAGGGGCGCAAGTTATAGTTATCTGTTAATGTTATGTTAATGTTAGTAGGTATTTGTAAGCGCTCGTACGCCCAGGGGCTTCATGGCGCTGTAGAAAGGAACGAACGCAAAAGTCACAGAAGAGAGGGAGCAACTCAGCAATGCGCCTGAGTGAAGAGCCAGGTTTTCAGGGAGTGTCTAAAACTGAGGATGTTATCGTTCAGTTTCAGATGAAGGGGAAGGGAGTTCCAAAAGCCAGCTGCAAGATGGTCAAAACAGCTGCCTCCAAGACGTTTCCTCTTATAAGGTGGGACAGTCAGAAGGGATTTGTGGATAGACTGGAGATTGCGGGAAGGAGTGTATCTCTTAAACATGTCTCTGATGAAAAGGGGGCCAGAGTCGTGCAGAGATTTGAATAAAATACACCCTGTTTTAAAAGCCACGCGCTGCTCCACGGGCAGCCAGTGTAGCTGTTTCAGGCCAGATCTAACAGACTGCCTCTTAGAGAGGTTCAGGAGGAGTCTAGCAGCCTGATTCTGAACCAGCTGAAGGCGTTTTAGCTCTCCAGCTTGAATGCCAAAATAGAGACTGTTGGAAAAATCTAGTCTGGACAGAACCAGGGAGATGACTATCTGGGTGAGGGCAGCTGGGGAAAAGAAGCTGGCGATTTTCTTGATTTTCTTCAGCTGGAAAAAACCAGCTGAAACAACTGCTCCCACTTGTTTTTTGAGAGAAAGGTCCTCGCTGATGTATATTCCCAGACTCTTGACCGAGGAGGACTTGGATGGAGGGGCTCCCATGCTGGGAGGCCAAAAGCTAAGGTTCCAACTAAGAACACTCTGCCCCGGCAAGACCAATTCGGTCTTGCCAGGGTTAAGTTTCAGATGACTGCAGTTCATCCAGTTTAAGATGTGGGACATAGTATTTTGAAATTCAACCACAGCGTCCTTGGTGTTTAAAGGAAAGATGAGCTGCAAATCATCTGCATAGTTGAAAATCGTCACCTTGGCCCTCCTAAGGGAGTGCAGGAGGGGACGTAGATATAAATTAAAAAGCAGGGGAGACAACGAAGAGCCCTGCGGGACTCCACAGGTAGAAGGTATGGTGGGGGCAGTGAAAGGTCCCAGTCTGACAGCCTGAGTACGCCCAGTGATAAATGAGCGAATCCAGCTCAGTGCCAGGCCCCTGAGACCTGCCTGCTCGACACGGTCGACCAAGATGTTATAGTCGACCGCGTTGAATGCAGCCGAGAGGTCCAGTAGTACCAGAGCCTGATGTATTCCCTCATCCGCATTCCGTCTCAGAGTGTTCTGTACCGAGAGAATAACCGCCTCGGTAGAGTGACATGGGCGGAAACCAGCCTGATTCGGCGCAAAATACTCTGATTCTTCCAAAAATTTGGAGATGCTGTTACAGACATGAGCCTCCAAAAGTTTGGCACAGTAGGGCAGCAGGGATATGGGCCTATAATTTTGCAGGTCCTGCGGGTTAGCTCCTACTTTTTTATCAAGGGAATGAGAAGGGCTTTTTTAAAGTTTTCAGGGACTTTACCCTGAGTGAGCGTACCATTCAATAAAGAAAGTATAGCCTCAGGAATATTGGTTCCCACTTCTTTCAAGATAAAAGGGGGGCAGATGTCATCAGGGGAGCCTGATTTAACTTTGGCAAGGAGTTTGAGTAGCATAGTGCTGTCAACAGGGGGGAGCGAACTTAGGGTCGCAGTATTGTGAAAAGTGTCAGTCAGTAAGAGCGGAGGCTGAGTGATGGGGATACTTTGTTTAATAATGCTGATTTTATCAGAAAAAAATTAATGTAGGGAATTGCAAAGCTCCTTAGTAGGAACTACCGGGAGAGACGTTCTATCTGAGCTTACTATAATGGCAGAATTTCACTGCTTTTGTACAAATGAAATCTGACCCTGACTATAAAGTCCCTGTAACCTTTGTCTTTTTGTGGGAATATATATATATCAGTCACACAACCCAGTCAGGCTGGTCGCAGCGCACTTAATTGTCGGTGCTAGCGGTGGGAGCAGACCGATACTCCTGTACAGCATTCAAGCAAAAAAGATGCCACCAACGCAGTTTAGCTTTGTCCAGACATACGGGAGCACCCAGTAAATGTAAAAAAGAAATTGGTTGTGAACAAAACTCGTTCAGAGCTGAAACGAGTTGGTGTTTGCTAAATATTCGAATAAAGTCACGCAATCTATGAGGATATAGGGTGCAGAAGCATCTTTTTAGCTTGAAGAAAAAAAAATACCTATGTAGTCACCAATGCGATCCGGAAAAGCTTGGGTTTGTCAAGAGTGCGGCAGCCTGAGTCGGGCTCCGGCAGCCCACAATATAAATACACCAGTCTTTCCCTATGCAAGGAAACTCCCAGACGCTCTTGATTTGCTGCAAGTGTTTTTATTCCAAAACCGGCTCCCCTCAACGCGTTTCGGGTGTAGCCTTTGTCACGGGTCATGTAGTGAAGCAATTGCCCACATTTTATATATATATATATATATATATATATATATATATATATATATATATATATGGAAAACCTCCGTTCTCCTGCCACAATCACCTCTGACCTGATCGCGCTGGAAACAGACACGGACCACACTTGGATGCTGGTTAGTTGCGTTTATTCAGCTGTCGCCATAACGTTTCGGCTGAAAAGCCTTGATCACATGACAGCGTAACCTTGTTTTTTTGACATATTTAAAGTGCACAGTGCTCATTAGTGATTGGTTCTTTTCAAATTTTACATACATTGGGTAAACACCGATGATGGACTTACACATCACATTGAACCGATATATACACGTATTTACAATGATTGTTTTCTGTTATTTGTGGTCCACTCTCCTTTAATATTGGGATAAATCCCTAAATATTTTTGAACAATACCGGGTTAAATCCCATTGTGTGTATACAAAAATATATATATTTTTTCACATTTCCACGATGTTGCCATACTCAATGCAATTCTGGGTTAAATCCCAATATCAGTCTTTTTTCCATTACTGTGATTAGGAATCATTTTAAACACTACAATTTAATTACCTTTTTTCCTTTTTTGCATTATATGTGTTCTTACCCGTACCCCTTACAAAGTGCTCCTGTGCAAAACAGTGTTTAAAAACTATGTAAACTAGGGCTATACCTTGTAAGTTTTGGCAATTAATTTTCATGTTATAAGTTGTGGAGCCAACCGTGTTTACTCCTACATTCTACATCACACAACAAGTATATTTAGATTTTTCTTTTTATCATTATTGTTCCCAGTTACATGACTCCTCATGATCATTTTCATTTTCCTCAGGTTGTTAACTTCAGTACTATCTATCAGTAAATATGGTCCTCCCACTTCTTACTCATTTATCACATGTTTTAATTTGCATTGGTGACTATGATAGTTGCCCAACTAACTCTGTGTAAAATTCATTATTTACAATTGATATTTTAATCATCTATATACAACTACATCTAATTACAAATACGTATAACCAATTTCAAAAATATACCTCTATATATTGCTCATTTCTAATTCATATATATACATCCTATTTACATATTCATTTTGTTGACACTCTTTTGTTTCTCTCGCTTGGGCATTTTTATCATTTGTTGTCCCTAATTATGCAAACATGTATACAGATCCTCTGTCAGGTTCAGACCTACAGGCTGTTTACTGTTAAGCTTGAGTATGTAGTTGGTTTCCATTTTACGTAGTTTGTTCTCCCTATTGCCTCCCCTCCTACTCGCACTTACAGCATCCACCACCCAGTATTTAAGGTCCTTGTTATTGCTCTGGTGTTGACTTTTAAAATGCCTCGCCACGGGATAGGTGTTATCCTGCGTGGTTATCGCCCTCAAATGCTGCAATATTCTTTTATGCACGGGAAGCTTCGTGCTTCCCACATATTGCCGTTTGCAGGGGCATTCAAGGACGTAAACGGCATAGTCCGTTTTACAAGTCAGGACTTTAGTGATGCGATGCTCTTGGTCACTAAATCCGTCCTTGTACACTTTTTTGTTCACTCCATGAACACATGCTTTGCAGGTTTTGCACCTGAAAAAGCCTTGATTGTTCTGGTACCAAGAACTACTGTCGATAATTTCTGGGCAAGTTACCACCAATCTTTGTCTCATGTTGGGGGCTTTACTGAAGGTTATGGAGGCTTTCTTAGGGAGATCTTGCCCTATTAAGGGGTCACTGCTGACTATTGGCCAATTTTTGTTGATAATTTTACGTACTGCCTGGTGTTGATTACAGTACCCCACTATTATGCGGAAAGGTTCTGTCTGTTTGTTGTGGTCAGGGTTGAGTACGGGTTCATTGTTTGATTCCTCAGCCGAGGTCTCTCTGATACCTAATAAATCCTTACGGTCCTTGACCATGGATTTTCTGATAGCCTGTTGGATGACCCCTTTACTGTAACCTCGCTCCATGAACCGCTTAGCACATTCATCTTGTGCTTTTAGCAGTTCATTGGGTTCACTACACAGCCTGCGTATCCTTAGCATCTCACCATACGGAATGCTCCGTATTAGATGGGCTGGGTGAGTGCTGCTGGCGTGTAGGATCGTATTCCCTGCTGTTGTTTTGCGGAATAACCTGCTTGCTAGTTTGTTCTCACAGGTGTAAATTTCTATATCCAAGAAAGGGATCTTAATCTGGCTCATTGTATAGGTAAAGTTAATGTTTAACTCATTCTCATTTAGATTTTCAATGAATCTTTCCGCATCTCCCTGCGGCCCTCTCCACACTACAAACAGATCGTCTATAAAACGATACCATGATACAATGTTTTCTTTCGTTTCTTTTTCAAAGTTGATTTTGAGGACCAGTTCTTCCCAAGCCCCCATGTGTAAACATGCCACGCTTGGTGAAAAACTGGCCCCCATTGCCACCCCCTGACATTGTCGGTAAAGAAGATTGTTAAATATGAAGACATTGTGTTCAAGGCAGTAAGTCAACATAATTAGCAACATTTCAGTGTGGTCTTTGCAGTCAGCAGATCTTCTAGATAGATAGTATTTGACCGCATTTATACAATCTAGATGTTTTATACTTGTATACAAGGAACTTACGTCTAGTGCCAACAGCCAGTCTCCCGGTTGCCAATCAATATTGCACATTTTACCAAGGAAATCACTTGAGTCCCGGATATATGAATCCAAGTTTTTCACAAAGGATTGTAGAAATTGATCTATATATACCGATGTATTTTCAAGCAGTCCCCCCATTGCGTTGATAATGGGTCTCCCCGGGGGTTCTTCACGGTCTTTGTGCACTTTTGGAATGAAGTAAATACATGGCATCACTGGATGGTCCACCTTTAAGTACCTGTATTCTGCTTCCGATATGAGATTCCTCCTTCTCCACTTTGACAACCAGCCGTGATATTCAATCTGCCATCCTTTGACTGTTGTCATGTTCACTCTCTCATAATGTTGTCGATTATTGAGTTGCTTAAGTGCTTCTTTTTCATACATTTCCTTGGTGAGCAGGACTACGTTGCCTCCCTTATCACTTGGCCGAACTACTATGTTTTTGTCCTTGCTTAGTTTTGTTATTAGCTTTTCATATTCCTTGGTCTGTTCATTATTTTTGTAGCGTTCCTTGTTTATGCGCTTTTGCAATTCCTTGAGATCATTAGTCACATTTTCATGGAAGATATCTATTCCATCTCGTGGTAGTATCGGGCAAAACGTTGATGGGGGTTTCAGCTTGGTTAACCCCGTTTCGCCCTCATTCTGCTTCCTTCTTGTTCCACCAAAAATATCTGGCATAGGCGGTTGCGTTTCTTCGCCCTCATTATTCCATAAGTCCTCCATCTCCTGTGTTAGAGTGCCTTGTTCATCGTCCTGGGTGTTGTCTCCCTTCTTTTGCCTTTGCTTATGGTATTTTTTGAGTTTTAATTTCCTTACCGCTTTATATATGTCTGTCCGTGTTTTGGCATAATCAAGATTGGATCTGGGGGCGAACGACAGTCCAAGCTGTAGGATTTTTTCCTCTTTCTGTGTTAGATCCATTTTAGTTAGATTGATCACTGTGTTATCTTGCGGGGTTATTGTTTCTTGTCCCATTTGCCCCGGCCTCTCCATGTGGCTTGATTTGATTTGCCTCCGCTGCCTTGCCCTCCTCCTCTTCCTCGAGATGTAGTTCTTCCTGCTTCGCTGTAATTTTTTCGCGTCCCAGGTCTTAGTGATTGCAGTCTGTTTTGGCATAAAAAAACAATTTCTTGTGTTTCCCCATTTATCTCTCTTTGTTCTGACTCTGATCCGCTCCCACCTTCAGAGCTGAAATCTGACATTGTTGAGTCAGTCTGGTCTTTTCGTGTTTTTGCTTGAGACGCCCTGGGTTGTTTAGTTGCCTGACTTTTGCCTGCTGACGCATTGCGTAAAGAGTCATATCGTTTAGAAAATGTGAAAATTTGTCCTAGTTCGTAATCCCTACGATCTCTTTGGAACTTGTAGGTTTTGCGGTCTATAATTTTTTCCTCCTCTTTTTTCAACCTGGTTTTCATTTCTTTTAATAATTTCTCTTTCTCATCTTCCGGACCCATTCCCTCCAATTCCTCATAAATGCTGGATATTTCCTCTAATAATCGAGCTCTGTCGATATCCGCATACTTTATCAGGACTAGGACCTGCTGTCTTGATGCTTCTAGGTTTATCTCGGCCCACTCCTTCATTAGGTCCGGGTTCGGATTTTCGTAACTGGGAGCCGTTAGGATGCGTAAACCACGCGGTATCCTCCTAACTTCAATGTAGCTTTGTAGGGATTTTGACTCCCACCATTTGCTCTGTTCCTGACGGGATTTCTTTTCAAGTATTTTTATTTTATCAGTCAGGGATATATTTTTAGAGCTGCTGGCCGCCTGTTCTTGTGTCTCGCTAGCCGGTTTTACCGCTTGCTTGTCCGAGAACATTGTACTTGCCCTTGCTTCTCGCTCTCTTACGCTGTCGGCAGACATTTTATTGCGCTGATAATGATATGTGCGGGCGTCGCGTTACTCTGTGGCTATTTGAACTTCCCTCCACAGGTAACACCGCGCATCCGTGCCTTCCTCCCACAGGTACCTTGATTGTTTCTTGCCGCGTAGTCCTCTGTCCTTGCTCCTGAACTCGTGCACTTCCTCACTGTGCCGCTTCCGGGAGGACTGGACTTACGTCTCCAATCTTCGTACTCCAGGGGGGTCCGACGCTAATCTCCTTTGCCAGAAGCCACCAACAGAATCCGAGAGAAACCTCAGACCGGATATCACTTCGCGTCGACCAGTCAGCTTTTTCCTCTCAAGCTGACTTTCGGAAGGGGTCCGTGTTAAGCCGTGTGATATCGTAAACGGCTGCACATATGGAAAACCTCCGTTCTCCTGCCACAATCACCTCTGACCTGATCGCGCTGGAAACAGACACGGACCACACTTGGATGCTGGTTAGTTGCGTTTATTCAGCTGTCACCATAACGTTTCGGCTGAAAAGCCTTGATCACATGACAGCGTAACCTTGTTTTTTTGACATATTTAAAGTGCACAGTGCTCATTGGTGATTGGTTCTTTTCAAATTTTACATACATTGGGTAAACACCGATGATGGACTTACACATCACATTGAACCGATATATACACGTATTTACAATGATTGTTTTCTGTTATTTGCAGTCCACTCTCCTATATATATACTTTACACAGCAGACACTTCTTTCACTTGCAAAAAACGAAAGGCACACACGGAGTGATTTAAAGCTTCGAAATGCTTTATTCGGTGCTCAGACTTCTCCCCCCTATCGACAGACACGTTTCGCCTCGCAGCGTTTTCAATGTCGACTACAATTGTGTAACACAACCAATTTAAACCCTCCAAATGTCGTCATAGCCATGAAAAGAAAAGATGGACATTCCACCAACCCCAATGATGTAAATTGTAAGGCGGCCATCTTATGGTGGGTAAATATAATACAAACTACATATTAATTTCATTTTTACAGTGCAAGTGCAAAACCTAAACATAAATATGAACCAAAATTAAGGAACAGAAAATAATTTCATAAACAGGTATATTTTTGTGTACAAAAACTTCATTATTTACAATATAGGCCACCTGTTATAATCTTAATCACTACAGGGACAGAAAGAAACCTGGAAACTATCTACACACAATTCGTAAATAAAGACCAGTTTCCCTGTCACAGAACCTGCTGTGGTTACAAAATTGAGCCCTGGATGGGCTTTTATTTAATCTATGTCTAGAAGAAACTAGCTGCTATTAAAGGTCTCTTTTTCATTTATTTCATTTTGAGCAGTAGTTTTTATCATAAAGGAATTTAGGGAGTAAAAAAAATATATATGTATATATCTCTATTTATACAATGAAGCTGGTGTCTTTCCTCTTGGTATATATTATTACAAACAATGGTCCTTAGACAAAAAGGGAGAATATTTAAGAAAATAAATATAGATTAAATAGAACTATATTTTTTTAGAAATGTCCAGCCAGACAGTTTAATATCTAGATAAGAAAAAATCTCAAAGAGATAAAACACAGGGTGTGATGGAAGTGGGACACCAGCCGATGTCCGATTAACCCACTAACAAGACACAAACAGAACACAAAAGTAATAGGCAAAATATGGTCATCTGAATATCATAAATCATAAGCAGATAATTCACAATATACACATATGCATGAAACAATTATTGTAAACTATACATTTAGTGCACTTAGGTCGGTGACGTTTCGAACCATCCATAATATTGGTTCATCCTCAGGACAGAAAAAATATTTGCCTAGAGAATTAACAATTTCACTTCAACTCACTATGTGGCAATACATATAACATACAATGACAAGGGAATGGAAAAAAAGGGGAGACATAAAAAGAGATATCACATGTCAGTTAAACAAGCCCTTAACACAACTGTATATGTTTGTGCACGACTCATGCCATGCCCAAGTGACAGCAGTAACGGAGTGCGGTACATGCTGCATGCATGAAGTGAGCTACAAATGGATGGAGCGGAATAGCCATACCACTTTTTACTCAAGGTGGGTCCAAACTTCCTCGTCATTGTTGAGTCCAGCCGGACTCATACTTTGCAGCTCTATGATGTAACAGGACTCTTTGGCTCTAAGTTTTTTCAAACTGTCTCCACCCCTTTCATGCTTTTCTACCCCGTCAATACAGTAATACTGTAACAGATTCCTGTTACTTTGATGATATAATTCAAAATGTCTTGCGACGGGGTAGGTTGGGTCTTTGTTTGAAATGGCCCGCATGTGTTCTAATATTCGTTTTTTAGTGGGGTTCTTTGTGCTGCCAATATATCTTTTTTTATATGGACAGATGAAACAATATATGGTGCATTCTGAGTTGCAGTTGTAAAACTGTTTGATTGTTCTTATTGGCCTAGGGTCCCCTGGCCTACCTTCAAAAGTGGTAACTTTTTTACTAAATTTACAGGCTTTACATTTCCGGCATGGAAAGAAGCCGTTTATCCCAAGTTTATTCTGTGTTGTGTTGGGTTTAGTAAAGTGGCTATGTATTAAATGGTCTCCGATTGAAGGACATATTTTGTATGTGATGGGAGGGCGTTCTGGGATATGGTCTTTCAATGTGCTATCAGTTTGGAGGATATGCTAGTTCTTTTTGAAAATTTGAATTATTTGGGCAGATTTATTATTGTACATAGTAATCATTCGTACAATACCTTCATCAGTTTTCGTAGTTTTGTTTTTATTTTTGGAGGAGAGTAATGTTTTCCTCTCAGTGTTCTGCACCTTTAATTCAGCAGTTTTTAAATATCCTTTTCTATACCCTCTGTCTTTGAAGCGTGCTAGTGCATCATCTTTGGCGATTGTATAGCTTCCCTCGGTGGTGCAGTTGCGCTTTAAGCGCAACAGTTCTCCGTACGGTATACTTTTAATCAGGCTAATCGGATGATGACTACCTGCGTGCAAGACTGCATTACCCGCAGTCGGTTTTCTGAAAAGACGGGTTAGCAAGGTATTGTTTTCAATGTAGACCTGTAGGTTCAGATAGTTGACCGTACTATTGCTGATGTTCCCTGTAAATATCAGGTTTAAATCATTATTATTTAGAGATGCGATATACTCCTCTGCCGAGGGTTGATCGCCTCTCCATATAATAAAAAGATCGTCAATATATCGCGACCAAAGTACGATCCTGTCCAACCATTGGTCATTGGCCTCCCCCCAGGCTACGTGCTTCTCCCACCAGCCAACGAAAAGGTTCGCGTAGCTGGGGGCGAAGCACGTACCCATCGCTGTACCCCGATTTGTAGGTACAGTTGCCCTCCAAATATGAAGATGTTATTATGGAGACAATACAAGACCATATCTAGCAGCATTTCATTGTGTTGAGTAAATTTCGGATGTTTCTGGCCCAAAAATCATCTTATTGCTTTTAAACCATCAGAATGACTAATACAGGTGTATACACTTGTGATGTCCAGGGTTATAAGGAATAGATCTTCTTCCCATCTAACCCCTTCTATATATCTGAAAAAATCCTGTGTGTCTTGTATATATGACGCCAGGTTTCTCACAAAAGGAGATAGAAAAGAGTCTACATAAATCGCCGAATTCTCCAGGAGGCTGTTAATAGAGGCCACAATAGGTCTTCCTGGGGGATTTTTGTAGTGTTTATGAATCTTTGGCAAGTGGTATAAAGTTGGTACGGTTGGTTCGTCACAATACAAGAAGAGGTACTCATCGTTATTTAACATGCCTTCCTCCTTCCATTGACCCAATAGTTTGTGGTATTTTGTTATACTTTCCACATATATGTTGCGGTGGATTTGGGTGTAACATTCAACATCGTCCAGTTGCCGCATCGCTTCCCTTTGGTAATGTTCTTTATTAAAATCATCATGTTACCATCTTTATCTGATGGTTTGATCTCAATGGTTTTGTCATTTTTGTGTGTTTTTAATGCTTCCCAATACTTCCGTGGGATGTTGTAATGTTCAATTCCTTTGTTTGTTTGTTTGGCCAAGTTTTTTAAATCTGCGATGACCGCCTCATTAGAAACGTCTATAGCATCAAAGGATGTATGTGGTATTTTTCTCGATTTTCTTTTGAATTTACTGTTTCCGCTTACTTGAACTTGAATAGGTCTATGCGAACATTAGCGTAGTCATATCCTGTGGTAGGGCAAAAAGTAGGACCCAATTCCAAGACTTTCTGCTCTTCTTGGGTTAAACTTCTATTAGAGAGATTGACTACAGTTTGTACCGTTTTTTGTTTAATGTTTGTTTTTGGTCTTGTTCCGTTGGCTCCTGGTTTCTCTCTGTGTTGGCACTTCTTCTGCCACCTTTCTTGCCCTTCCTTGTTTTCCGCCTTTTTGGTTTTTCGATTTTTGTTGTACCGGAGTATGCGTCTGTTGTGTTGTTCTTTGACGACTTTCTCTGATGAGTTTGTATCCCCGAAAAAACGGAGGGTCTGTCTCAGTCTCCACATTTTGTACACTAGAGCCAGCTTCTCTAATTGGTTGTTCGTCTTCAGGTCACTCTACTTCTGACTCAGATGTTTCCTGGCCCTCGATGGCAATTGCGCCGACTTTATTTAGTTTTTTCCGGGCGCTGTCATATTTTCGAGCGAAAGTCAGTATGAGACCTGTCGCATAGTCCTGTTCATCACGATCAAATTTACTTTCTTTTCTTCGTCTGATCGTTTGTTCATAATCTTTCAATCTTTTGAGCATTGCGTTTTTTAAAGCAGCTGCACTTTCAGTATCCTGCTCTTTCCCAATTAGATCATCTAGTCTTTCAATTTCAGCGAGGGCTTTCTTCCTGTCACTCCAGGCATAATGGATTAACATCTTCACCATGCCCTTCGCTGATTCGGCAGTGTATGCCGCCCAGTCTTTGAGTAGTTGAGGGTCCGGGTTCTCATAAGCCGGTACTGTGTAGATTCTAAGACCCCTCGGTATTCAGTCACAATCCACATAGCCTTGTGGGGAGGTGGCCTCCCACCATTTTCTTAATTCCCTCTTGTGGGCTTTCTCTAGTGCTTGAAAGAGTATTGTCAGGTTACTGGCCGGAGTCGCTGTGTTTTGGTTGTTTGTGGTTTGCTTTGGCCGCCCTCCGGAGTTTGGTTTAAACATCCCCGTAGGAATTTCCTCCCGCTCCTTTACGCTAGACATATCGCCTTGTATCTCGGCGTCGTTCGGCGTGGTTTAATTGCGCCCTCAGTTGCACTTGCACTGGTTGTTGGAAATAGGGGAGGGAGAAGGCTATGCTGCACCATTTTTTACTCCTCGGAATAAAGGCTTAGAGCTTAATTATTAGCAGTCTTATCAACACACGTTGGAGCAAGGACTCACCAAACGGTTGGCGCAGCAGCTCCATCCCGGAAGTCGTGTCACTTTCCAGCTGGCTCGTCAATGCAACGCCGCAGCTTGTTGATCCGCTAATCCGCAGGTTTTTCTTCACGGAATCAGCTCTCTCTTCACGCCCGCATTTCCATCGGCGTTACTGTTGAATTCAAAGCCTCCGGCTGGCGGCCATATTGATTTACAAAACAGGACTTCACCGCCGCCGCTCCGTATTCCCGGGTGCACACTTCAGCGGTGGTGACCCGCTAAGTATACTTTACACAGCAGGCACTTCTTTCACTTGCAAAAAACGAAAGGCACACACAGAGTTGATTTAAAGCTTTGAAATGCTTTATTCGGTGCTCAGCCTTCTCCCCCCTATCGACAGACACGTTTCGCCTCGCAGCTTTTTCAATGTCGACTACAATTGTGTAACACAACCAATTTAAACCCTCCATATGTCGTCATAGCCATGAAAACAAAAGATGGACATTCCACCAACCCCAATGATGTAAATTGTAAGGCGGCCATCTTATGGTGGGTAAATATAATACAAACTACATATTAAATTCATTTTTAAAGTGCAAGTGCAAAACCAAAACGTAAATATGAACCAAAATTAAGGAACAGAAAATAATTTCATAAACAGGCATATTTTTGTGCACAAAAAATTCATTGTTTTCAATATATGCCTCCTGTTATAATCTTAATCACTACAGGGACAGAAAGAAACCTGGAAACTATCTACACACAATTCGTAAATAAAGACCAGTTTCCCTGTCACAGAACCTGCTGTGGTTACAAAAAAAAAATTATATATATATATATATATATATATATCCACAGAATCCTCTTCACTCCTTGAAAGGACGACAAGCCACACCAGCCAGGTACGATTAGAGTATTTTAATCGGGCACAAACAGACGCGTTTCGAGCTATATATATATAGCTGCACGTTTCTGTTATCCCATACAGGTGTCAGAAAAAGATAGGCTGGCACACTGGTATCCGATTTGCCGATTTTATTACACCAAAGACCCCCTTCACCCCTTAAAAAAAAAAACAAAAAAAAACAAAAGCAAAATTAGGAAGCTGGCAAATGTCAATCCCCGAAGCCCCCAGGTTCCCGGGGTGGTGCCTTCTGAAGGCACGACAACCGCCAATAAATGAAGCTCCTGCTTGGTATCGAACATTTGAAAGGCACTTGAGTGACACCAAAGTGCTCCAAGCATAGCACTTTTATTAATGCGGAAAGGAAGACATCTGCATGCTGCTCTCACAGTCCCCACCACTTTCGCCAACATGTTTCAAGGATTCTCTTCATCAGGGCTGGTAGTGGAAAAAGCGTGTCCGGCCACTCCCTTCGCTTAAACTATACTGTGGCACATCCTATCATCGGCGGCCACGTATGCAATGAGCAAAGCATTATGGGCAATGTAGTGTTCGATACTAAGCAGGAGCTTCATTTATTGGCGGTTGTCGTGCCGTGGGAAAGCACCACCCCGGGAACCTGGGGGCTTCGGGGATTGACATATTCCAGCTTCCTAATAAGGTTTGACATCAAGGGATCGAGGAAGACATTGAATTGCCGGGGTTCATCAGAGGGCTCCGTTCAGCAGGACATTTGCATACTTATTTAAAGCCGTCACTACATTGCCCATAATGCTTTGCTCATTGCATATGTGGCCGCCGATGATAGGATGTGCCACAGTATATTTTAAGCGAAGGCAGTGAGCGGACATGCTTTTTCCACTACCAGCCCTGATGAAGAGAATCCTTGAAACGCGTTGGCGAAAGTGGTGGGGACTGTGAAAGCAGCATGCATATGTCTTCCTTTCCGCATTAATAAAAGTGCTATGCTTGGAGCACTTTGGTGTCACTCGAGTGCCTTTCAAATGTTCGATACCAAGCAGGAGCTTCATATATTTATATATGTATAGATAGAGAGAGAATATTGTGGTTAATATTTAAAATATATGTCATTGTAAAATAACTTTAATTATTTTAAAATGTACTAAAAATTTAGTTTAAAAGTAAGAAGAAATTAAACTCAAACATCTGTTAAACAATGATATATAATTTAACTTTTAAGAAAATGTAATACATATTAAATAAATAAATTAAAAAAAGAAAGTGTGAGTGAGAATTTTTTCAAATCAAATTTTTATAACTGAAATACATATTGTTTTAGCGAATTAATTAATTGAATAATGTATATTTAATTTTATGAGTGAATGTGATATAATATTTTATTATAATAGTTACAGGTTTATAATTATTGCAATTTTTTAAAAAAAGGTATATTTTACATATTTTTTAGAGAACAATTCACTGTAATATTTTCCCTTATACTGTCCTGTAGGGAGATCTCCATCTTGGTGGTGGAGATCACCATCTACATGTGGCAAGTTACTGGTAGTAATCTTGTTGGAGGAGGCTTCACCAAGGGTTGGAGGCATGCATATAAGTCTATGTTTAGATGTAAATATGCACTTAGAAATCGCGGATAACAAAAAAGTGTACATTTACACCTAGTTGCAGTACTAGATTTACATGTAAGTAATGCTCCATGTGTAAATGTACCTTTGAAAATCAAGCCCAATGACTACTAGACCTCTGACACACAAAGACGGTGCAGGAGAAAAATCAAGGAGGGAGCACAAGAGTGTTACATGATATTTTAAAACAGCATGAAGACAGACCATGAGGGCACATTTGAGTAAAAGTAAAAAGAGGATTATTAGGACAGGGATTAGGATGCAGACATATAAATTAAGCCTGGGCGGAGCTGGGGGAACAGCACTACGTGGAGGTCCACGGAGATGGAGACCAACTCAGTGGAAACTCCGCTCCGAACACCCACCTCCCCCCCTAGGAAGATTACAATAAATATACATTAAAGGTAAAAAAAATAAACACTTACCTTGACTGCGGCCTCCCCGGGCTGCCATCCTCCTCTTCTTCGGTTTCGAAATGATCTGCGCATGCGCTCATGCCCGCGCATGCACATTTCTCATGAAGAATGCACGGGCACGCGCATGAGCAGATCATCGTGAAATCGAGGAAGAGGAGGACGGCAGCCCGGGGACTCCGCAGTCAAGGTAAGTGTTTATTTTTTTACCTTTAATGTATATTTAATGTCATTCTTCCCAGGGGGAGTGGAGGTGGAGACTGGGCAACACCGCTCCACCACAGAGGGTGCCAAGTTGTGCCTACACCTCGTTCTCCGTGAAACGCGGAGTAGGCACAACTCCACACACTCCGCGGGCGGAGCAGAGCTCTCTGCCCATGGTTAATATAAATACTGAAGGGCAATATTGCTGGCTATTCCTATTAAGTCAGTCCATTTGCTTGCTTCCTGTAATGGTGTATACATTCCTTAGGCTCAAGATCTCTTTTTGGCCTTAAATCATCTAGTCATTGATGTGTGAAGTACCTTTCTCTGGAGGAACAGATCTTTCATTTTTTTCTGAGTAAGCTCTAGACCTGAATGGTCACAGTGAGTTACAGAAAGAGAGAATGGGGCTAAACCTGACAGTCCTTTTTTGACCACTTTCTCTTCTGCTTTATTGTATTTGTTGTTTAACCTTTCACCTGTTTTCCTTCCTACCATTTTTTAAGTTTTAGTCTCTAGCATTCTGCTCTGTCCATCTTCTTCTTTCCTATCCTTTTTCTTGTTCTTTCTCTACAGATCTTTTTTTATGATATTCTTGGGTAATTTCCTCTGCTCTGTATCTGACCCGTGTGTGCTCTCTCTTTGCTCTCCAATTCGCTTCTCTCCCTTTTATTTTTATTATGTCCCCCCTCTTTCCTGTTTCCCTTTCACCTGATGGATCGTCTTTGTCCAGCCTTTTTCCCAAAGTTGTAAGGCTCAACAACACTATGAAGGTGTGACTGCATGTATTCCCTACTACCCAGGATGCAAAAACCAGGGTTTACAGCAGAATGCTGGGCTACACAGGCTTCCTGACTCTCCTGGGTAGCTTGAACAAGTAATTAAGGCCTTGGTCATGGAAAGTTGTGTTAAGGTTGAGTCAGATACATTAAAGCATAAGTATTGCAATTACTACAAAGATGAATCCACAGTCCTCAACCATTGTTATTGCTTGAAAAGAAATAAATCTTTAATGAACACTTTAAAACTTTAAAACATTAAAAATGAGAATGAATGTCGGTAATCTGATATTTCCTGATACAGACTTCAAAAACTATAGTAAATTTAAGTGTTTAGATAGGATTCTTATTCCGCTTTTTGCAGCCAATTTCTGGTACTCGGTTGAATGCTTTGATTCTAGTAGATGGATCCCTTTGATTCTGGAAGGCTGTAGTCCTGTTCCAATAAAGGTCCTGACTGTGGGTAAATGGTTCTCAATCTTCACTTGGTTCTACCCCAAAGTCCACTTGCCCTTCAGGAGAAGAAGACACAATTGGATTCTGCAGTACATCTATGAGCTCAGAAACTAGTGGTATTGATTATATCTGGGTGCCGTATTACTTCACAGTGTGGTACATTCAGATGACCTCCCAGTGCAGCTGAGAGAAATGTCCGGAGTCTGCTACTATTCTGTGTTCCTGCTGGATAAGTGCATTGGGGTCTTGGATATGCTAAAGAGATGTCCATACAGCTACAAGAAGCAAGCAAATGTCGGTGCAGTTTGAACAGGCTGGCCAGAAAGACACTGCCCCTGGTGGTGGTTCACCTGCATTTATAAATAGGTCATTGTTGCTCTCTGCTGTCTCTTCTGTGGGGCATGGAGGGCATCCTGGTGTATCCTGGTCCTTCTGGCCAGTTAAGGAGGACCTCTGAATCCAACATTTCTGCAGGTAGGGCAAAGCAGCAGAGTTTCCAGCAGAGCTTCCAAATTCATCCCAAGGCTCAGGAAAGTGGGCAGTGCACAAACCAAGTTTCCCAGAAAGGTCCCTTACAGCTTCACATAAGTCATGTTGTGTGGAGGCCCATTTTATGCCGGTCTGGAGCTCCAAGATATATACTCAGCCCTTCTTAGTTGGGCCAGCAGCTCACTGTCAATTTATTTTAAGGCATTATCCAAATCTGGTTGCCAGCCTTTGTACTGTGAGAAGCTTTTACACTTTCTAGGGATGCATATGTGTGTTATAGGTTTTATCACAGTCAGCCTGGAAGAGGGAGGCATAGTTGCTGTTTCAGAAGACGTGTCTTTCTGTTAGCATAATATGTTTGAATTAGCTACATGAAGCCAGCAGAAACATGCACCCACTTGGTGGGAGCAAATTAGGATTCCGTGCCACGCTGTCATGGGCAGGGTAACCTAGAATACTCCCATACGGTGGGAACAAAAGAAAACTACTCCTGTGGGGTAAGAGCAATGCCAACTCTCATTAAATCCAGAATGGGTGCAGGCAGGGAAGCCTGCAGGACTGGGGGGACCTTGGTGCTTCCCACACAGCTACAAATGTGGGACATGGTGTGGAGGTCACTAGGGCAATCTTAAAAAAAATGCCAGCTCTTGCTAGCAGGGAGTTGGTGGGGCAGAGGGGGGCTCCTATTCTCCCCCCATGGCCCCTAACAACATTTAAATGTGTGTGTCTCCTGGGTGAACAGTGAGGCACCCAAAAATCAATATATCAGTATAGTTCAGCCTCCTGAAGTATACCTCTCCTGCGCAACTTAGACTGGAGTTTGGCCTGTTAAAGCAAACTTGGGCCAGATATGGAGCATACATTAACTGCTGGAATAAAATTAGAACATCAACCCCTAATTCATTAAACCACCTTCTGTGGCAAGATCTTCTACAGAGGGAGAATTCGCCCGCAAGAACGTATCTTCAAGAGGCACTGGCAAACACAGGCTTATCGCCCTTATGGAATACACAGTGCCACCACTCAACTCTGAAGAAACTAGTCTGGAAGTCGCTGAAAAAACAGTCACTGGTGGAGGATAAAGCAGATTTTTCAGCTAGAGCGCATGCCTGGATGACTCTGAATTCTTATAAGATCCTAGCCCCGCAACAATATTTCAACCTGGGCTATCCAAAAGCACAGAAATTAAAATTCCTAAAGCTACCATGTACGCAGCATCTTCCACCATGGAAAAGGGTGCAGACTTTTACAGTATGCAGTTTGTGCAAAAATGGCCAGGGTGACATCATCCATACTGTTTGTTCCTGTACGGAGAGGCTTCAGGAAAGGAGGCAATTGCTAAAAAAAAACTTTAATCAAAGGGGAATTCGGACAAGGAAGCAAGCAGTTCTGGCTTGCTACAACCCAGCATCACCACAATTGAACTACAGACTAGTCAGATTTCTTGAAGCTGCCAGGGCAAAAATGCCAAACTGTCACTAAAGCTTTTTTGGGGCAAGGAGCCGTTGGATAATCAATTTTAATTTCCTAGTGGGAGTAACAATCGCTGCATTGACTGGGCCACTTATAGTGGCTGCTCTCGTACGATTTATTGTTATTTTTTAACTTGTAATTAACTGTCAGACCTGGCACACTTGCCGTGGGTCTCCCTTCCATTTTTGCAGTTGCCTCATGTGTTTTTGCTGGTGTTAGATGCTTTGGGCACTGTGCCACTGCTATGCAGTGCCACAGTGCAAGTGCTCCCTATTGTAAATTGATGTATGAATCAGATTAGGGATTCCATGTTTTGCTATTTGGTTTACTTGTCAGACTCTAGTCTAGTGCACTGAGTGTGCCCAGGGCGTGTAAATCCAAATGCTTCTGGTGGGCTTGCAGCACTGGTTGTGCCGCCCACAGAAGCAGCCTTGTAAAATGTGTCTAACGTCTACCATTACAGAGCCTGCGTGCAGTCTGGTACTGTCATGCTGACTGGACAAGTGCACCCACTTTCCAGTCCCTAAACCTTCCCTTTTCTTCGTATCAGTCACCTCTATGGTAGGCCCAAGGACAGGGTGCATTGTAAGTATAAGGTAGGACAAGCCCTGATGTGTGTGGCATGTCCTAATAGTGAATTACAGCCATTTTCGTGTTTCACTACTGCAAGGCTACCTGTTCTCCAGAGGCCAGAATGGGCTGTTAGAGTTATTCCATTTTATAATCCTAACTGTCTCAGAGAACATGGTAGAAATTAGAGTTAACTATGCCTGAACTCAGAATAATAAAATACATCTTTTAGTAAAGTTTATTTTAATATTCTGTGTTTGCAAATACCACTTTTAGAAAGTAGGTATTTGCTTGTATAACCATTCAAACCTGCCTCTGCTAGGTTGTGTATTCCTTTGTTTGGTTTTGTGAGTGACAGGGCTGGGGGATTCCAAGGGACAGGCTGAGTCACCCAGTGGTGAATAGAGAGATCTGCATCTAGATGGGAGGGAGGAGTTGCACCTGAACCTTGAATAGGGCTGTACCTGCCTTCCACAATGCTGGCTCCACCTCCTGGGAGCGGCTGATGTCTCTGTCCTACACACTTAAAGAAGAGGAGTCCTGTGAACAAAGTGCTCCAGGACTGTATTTGCCTTCCACAATGCTGGCTCCACCTCCTGTAGGGCGTCTGGTGTGCCTGCCCTGCACTGTGAAAGGAAAGGAGAAGTCTGGTAAACAGAGTGCTTCAAAACTGGTTTGGACTTCGCAAAGGCCCCTCTCCCCTCAGAGAACAAAGGATTTTGGGGTATAAATATTGGGACCCTGATCCCATGAAATTAGATCACTTTGGACTACAAGAAGAAACCTTTACTGAGGAGAGGAACCTGAAGAAACTGAGGAGAGACTGTTCCCAAGCTGAAGTGCTGCTTGGGGGATTGGCCTGCAGTGGTTGCCTTACTGCCAAAGGAAGGAGAAAGGAAATTTGTGTACTTTGCTTTCAACTTGTGAAGGATCCCCAAGGGCTTGGAAAATAGGTTGCCTCCTACTGAAGTCTCGGGAACAACAGACTTCACCCACAGCTCCCCGGAGTTCTTTTGAAAGTGCCTGCTGCTGTTTTGGGCCTTCTGAGGAACTGCGTGTCACAAGGAGCTGGAAGCACGACTCAACGAGAAGAAGCGTGTCGCAGTGCCTTCCATCGCAACTCTGAAGGAGGGTGTCGCCTCTGGAACTGTTGCACTGCATCGCATAGGAGAGAAGCGTGAAATTTGCTGCATTTCCCATCACTGCGACATTGCTTGTCGTGGATGTGCACCGCAACCTAAGGTACATTGACGCAGAGTGTCACGTCTAAGAACTGACTGAACTAAGCTTAAATCTACCATCTTAAAGTAATCATAGTGTGTATTTTTGTTGTTTATGGTCTTGTGGTAACTCATAAAGTCTACTTATTTTTGACATAAAACCTGTGTGGGTCCTTATTTGTCACAAGTTCCTACCTGTGCCAATTAGAGACCCCCAAATCTAACAGTAACGGAAGTGACAGTTTAATCATGACATTTTTATTATTGTTAACTAATCTTTTATATATGGTTATATTTCTTGCATGTATTCCAATGGTTTTAGGTAACTGCAAAACAAATAAACTGAATAATAATTGAGCTTCAGGAGCCTCTCATTTATTATACACTGCTAACAGCCATGAACGGGCTGCCGGAAAGGGATATCCATCAGCCATAAACAGTTTGCTGGAAAGGGTTATCCAATTGTGGGCTGCGACTCTGACCACCTCTCCGTCAGGATCAGGATCTGGGATCCGGGCGGAGGCGACGGTCAGGGCTCCGGACGCTGTGGTTCGACCGCCAGCATTAAAATGTGGCAGTCGGACCATAGGGCTGTTGGCACGATTGCTATCGTAATAAGGCCCTAAGTCTCCTGGGTCATTAAATCCATGACCCGCGGAAAGCTTACAATATTTATTTAAAGCACTCCTAGCTGGAACTCTATGCTCTTCAGCTGGAGTGCAGAGCCTCCATGTGGCTGGTTCTATGGTTACACTTCGTAGCTTGAAAAATATTAATGAAAGACTCAGACATGTTGAATTCTTTCAAACAAAACTTTATTGATACATTTTGTGTACCAATCACTTTTTTGCACATGCGAATTAAAGAAATATACATATGAATATATTTATTTTGGTAATTTTTTTAGAAAGCCTATAGGTCCACTTATTATATTTAGGTGTTCTGACTCTTTGACAAAGTTAGTAGGTCTGCCTACTTAAAAGGACACTGTTGATATTTGAACTGCACATAGTCATCCCTGTGCACCTGTGGAGATTTGGGGTCCAGGCTCTGTGCCAAATGAGGGTGGATGCGGGCCCTGCAACTAACCTCACACCTGTCATGTTCTGCTTGGCAGGAAGACACAGGAGTCAGGAAGGAGGGTTTATACTTCCTTTATTAGTGCATTCGTTAGCGCTGCTTCTTGTCCCACATGTGCTCTCATCCCCTTACCCTCGTAGTCTGCCTTCCTCCCCCCTCTCCTGACCGGAAGTGGTGTCCGGTTCTCGTCCCCTCCCCACCAGTCGGGTACAGTGTACTAGTGCCCTTGTGCCCAGGTCACAACATCTCCCCTTTTGTTGCAGGAAAATGACAGAAGAAAGTGGTGAGAGATGTAGAGGTATAGAAAGAGAGAGAGAAAAGAAAAAGAGAGAGAGAGAGAGAAAGATAGAAAACTTTTCGTTATCCCCACCATTACATTTCTTCGATCAGTCTTTTTGGTCTTTTGCATTCTCTTCTTTGATATGTCTCTCCCTTGTCTTTCTGCCATTCCTTGTCCTGTCTCTCGTCTGTGCCTGTGTCTCCTGCAGCTATGTCTCCTCCGTCTATCTTCAGGCTCTTTAGTCCCTTGAAGTGAGACCTGTTCCTTGTTATTCGGTAAGGGCCTGCTGTTAACATAGGCCCTTTCACATGTGTCAATGTTAATGGTTCCTTTGAGAATGGATTGTCCGATTTTCTCAGCTGCCGCTGGTGCACCACCACGGCGTCCACCATGCCATTTGCTTGTGGCCACAGAGGTGTTATCTTCCTGTTATGAATGCCTAGGTATTCCATGAATTTTCTAAACTCCTCCCCTGAGAATGGCAGACCACTATCTGTTTTTAGTGTTTGTGGGCAGCCCCAGCCTACTAATATGTCATCCAGTATTGGCAGTGTTGCACTTACTGATGTCTACGAGACTTGACGCATGATAGGAACTCTTTGGTATTCGTCAATGATTACGAGCAAATAGTTGCCTGTGTCTAGAGGTCCGTAGAAGTCTGCTGCCAGGTCCGTCCACACTGCCCGTGGGAGTTCTGTCATTTGTAGTGGTTCAGGCTTTGCTGGCTGCCCTTTTGTTTGGCAGATGTGGCAATTTGTGATAGTATCCTCCACCATATTGTCTAGACCAGGGAACCCCACTTTCTTCCATAGCAGCTTCTTTGTCGCAACCATGCCTCTGTGTGATTCGTCGGTCAAGTTTACAGTTTGTCTGCTTAAGGCCCTTGGCATAACTATTCTTGTTCCTCTCATTACTATTCCATTCATGGTCTCTCATAGTTCTTTATGAACCTTTTTGAACGCCAGCATCTCCTCCTTGTTAACTCCTGTTGTTGTTGACGTGTCTCCATCTCTGCTGTCTTGTCACCATTTTTACCGCTTACATTGTGCATCCCTTCCTGTTTCTTGCTCAAGTTCTGCTATCGTTATTGATGCAGGAATGTTTCGTTTTAGCACAAAGTTTAGATATTCCTCAGCTATTAATGTGACCTGAGGTGTCTGCGGTAAGGGATGCTGTGATGTGTAATCCGCCGGGTTATGTTCTTTCCCTGGTTTGTGCACAATCTTGAAGTTTTGCATTTGAATTTCCATAGATTGTCACTAGGGCCTGATGGTCTGTTACTATAGTGAATGGTTTCCCGTAGATGAACATGTGATAGTGTTCACACGCCCATACTACTGTTAGGCTTTCTTTATCTGACTGTGATTATGCCCTCTCAATGTCGGACAGGCTTTTGCTTGCATATGCCACAATCTTCCTTGGAGAATCTTTGCCTGGCATGTGTTGTGCTAAAATCGCTCCTAATCCTACTGGGCTGGCGTCCACTGTCAGTTCTGTACATAGCAGTGGATCAAAATAGGCAAGATGGCCAACCGTTATCACAGCATGTCTGATGGCCTCAAATGCCCTGTTGCATTCTTGTATCCAGATGAATTTCTGACCCTGCTTTGTTAGTTGCCTGAGTGGTGTGCTCACTGTGGCAAAGTCTTTTATGTATCGAGCACAATAGCGGGCAAGTCCAAGGAATTACCTCACTTCTGCAACGTCTACCGGAGGACTCGCTTTTTCCAGCGTCTCCACCTTGCTTTGGTCTGGTCTCATTCCTTTTCTGGAGAAGATGTGTCCAAAGAATACCAGTTCATTTCTCCCTATTTAGTACTTGTCTTCATTTAGCGTCAGGCCTGCCTAATCCAGATGCGAACATATTTCCCGCAAAGCCCTGTCGTGCTATTCATCTGACCAACCGAATACCAGAATGTCGTCGCTGTAGTTTAGGCTGTTTTTTACTGGCCTTATGACCTGCCGTATTGTTTCCTGAAATATCTCTGCTTCAGATGAAATGCAAAAACTCAGTCATTTGTAGCGAAACAGACCCATTTGTGTGGAGAATGTGGTAATGTACCTTTATTGTGGGTCAAGCTCCAGCTGATGGTACCCTTTACACAGGTCCAGCTTTGAAAACCGGCAGGCGCCAGTGAGGCAGCTAATCATATAATTTAGGTGCGGTTCAGGGTGTCTTTCCCTTTCAATTGCTGTGTTTGGCATCATCATGTCTACACATATGCAGATCTTGGAGGTGTTCTTCTTTGGAACTGCCACTATTGGTGACACCCATGGGGTCGGCCCGTCCGCAGGCTCTGTTATGTCTTGGCTCAGTAGGCATTTGATAACTTTATTTCGACCACCATGGTCATAAAAGCACATAAAAGAACATAGGCTCATTACAATTTTAAAAAAAAATTACAACTGTCAAAGTACATGGACATTATTACTTAATAATAAATTTCAGTTTTCTAAGAACATTGGCTGTATTAAAACCTTATTAAACCAAGCTAAATAGTTATCAAAAGGATGCAGTAATTATCAATCAATAAAATACAATAGCAACAAATACATCAAATAATCATAGCGTAAGGGAGTTTCGTCTCTCCAGCCACATTGCATTTAGGAAACGGGCCCCTGCGAAGACAATTGGGGGATGTGTGCCAAATTTTAAAACTCTTAGAGCCGTGGGACATTCCCTGAATCCAAGGTTCCTACAGATAGGTATGACCCAACATCTGCGTGCTGCCTGGTATTTAGGGCAAAAAAAGAGGACATGGATTTCATCTTCTGAGTGGTAATTACATGATGGGCACTCAGTACTTTGATTTGTGGCCCATTTGCTCGTAAAAGATTTAATCGGCAGACTACCCATCCTAAACTGAATATACAATTTCCTTGACTGTGCCGGGAAAATCACATCCAACAACTTTTCCATCTTATACTCTACCTTGACATGGAGGAACTGGGATGTTGTCAAAAAAAGTGATTCCCTTGGTTGTCTAACCTTAACTAAACAATATTGCACCTGCCTTACTCAGGTCTATTACTATGGACCTGTAGAATTCATCTGACGCTCAAATCGTTCATTCAGCTGTTAGAAATCTTTACTTAAAGTGAAACCACAAAAAGCACTTACAATCTACAAAAGGTAAATATGTAGCCAAAAGAAAAAGTCTCATTATTTTATTTTTATATTTATTAAGACAAAGAACCACAAATGATTCAAATGTTGATCAGTTAGTCATACAGTTATACATATTTCATCAAAATAAATGCAATGCATACATCAGGTAAGCATCCTCTATTCAACAAATATACATTTAGTGTTCAAACGTGTACAAAAAAGAGAGCATATTATAATAAAAGTTCACAGATAAAAATACGTCAAAAATGTGTCGACGAGTTTCGGTGGATCCGCTGTGCGCACCACCTTCCTCAGGACAATTTTAAAACAATCTTATTCACAGTTTTAAGCGCTTCATGTCTCACTTCTCAATATGGTAGCGCAAGCTGTTCACATCAGCTATTGCTGGCCATGGGATCCTTTTGGCTCTGATTTCCACCCAAACATCTCTAAACAATCTTCTCCAGAATGTTAACAGCCTTAGTGCTGCCTCCTCCTCAATAGGTACAAGCCCCAGATCCAGTCTGAGAGTTACTAGAGGAGAACTAACAGGCAGCCCCAACAAGTTCCTCATGAATGTATTTTCTATCTTTGTGAGGTTAGCAAGCCTGTTGTGCCCCCATAGCTCTGCTCCATACAACGATGCAGCTCTAACCTGCACTTTATAAACTTCTATGACAGGTGCAGTAGGCTTGTGGGCCGAGAGTCTATGCATTTTGGTTAACCCTCCAACCTTTTGCGCCATTTTAAGTGCCGACTTTGACAGCTGGGTACCCCAGTTCAGATTTTCTTCGAGTGCGATATCCAAGCACTCGAAGGTTTTCACCCTTTCTAGGGGAGTACCATCTAATACTGGGTTGTGGTGAGTCTTCCTAGGGGGGTTGAAAATCATGAACTTTGTTTTGGCCAAGTTGATTTCCAATCCTCTGAGCGCACAAAAGTTGGCGAAGCGGTCGAGGACACGTTGGATCCCCATTGGTGTTCTGGATAACAACAAGGTATCATCCGCGAACATCAGTGCGGGTACCCGGCCTGTGACTAGCCTTGGGGCATCAATGTCCTTTATACCTATTAAATGGTTCACGAATCCATTTATATATATACTGAAAAGGGTGGGAGCCAGAACGCACCCCTGGCTCACTCCCTTTCCTACCGAGAAACGCTTGGATAGTTCTCCTTGTCTCCCACACCTGACCTGGGCATAGGTTTCTGTATGTAACCTGATTAGTACACCTTACGGTGGTAATCCTAGATTTGCAAGGCTTTCCACAATTTGCCCCTGGGCACCAGGTCAAATGCGGACCTCAGGTCCACGGAGATAAGGTAGAGGCTGCCACCCTCTACACACACTACTCTCCAATACAGGACCTGAAGTCTAAATAACTGGTCAGTAGTTGACGTGCCTGCCCTGAAGCCAGCCTGGAGAGGACTCAAGATCTCATTTTTCTCAATCCAGGCTTGCACCCTATCCAGGATAATTCGACCCATCAGCTTCTGAGTGTTATCTATTAGGCTGATGGGCCTATAATTTGATGGTAGAAGAGGGCACCCTTTTTTGTAAATGGGTACTATTTCTGTCCCCCGCTAGCTTTCTGTTGGATCCATACCCCTCAGAATAAAGTTAAAAAGAACACAAAGATAGGGAGCCCATATTTTAGGTTGTGACCTAAACAGGTCACCTGGCAGTCTATCCAGTCCGGGCGCCTTATTTGGAACTAGTTTGTCAATGGCAGAGGCAACTTCTACAACAATAATTTCCTGTTCCAATTCCCGACCGAGTCGATACTCGTGGGTCGGCAAGGGAACCGAAAACACTGCTGTTTCTTCACTTGAGCAAGCATACAGAGATTCAAAGTATCCCTCCCATTCAACCAAAGCTATGTTGGGTTCTATTGCCACCCTGGGCTTTTTCCCACCACCGCTCACCATGGCCCAAAAGGAATTCAGGTCTCTATTCTGGAGTGAAATTCTCAGTTCCTCCCATTTCTTGGCATCCAATTCTTTCTTGGCATTATGAATAGCCCGTTTGTATAGATGCCTATGGGCCATATGTATCAAGCTATTTAGCATTCGCAAAGGCCGAAATTCTGCGAATTTCGGCCTTTGCGAATGCAAAATACCTAAATGGTATGTCTGATAATCTGGAAATCAGAAATCCTATCCCAAGACCGACATTCGACCATAATGTAGTCTATGATCGAAGTGTGCCCTTCTCTGTTGAACGTACTTTGCCCCGGGCTATCTGATTTAAACCTCACATTTCAGGCCCCACAAAGAAGAGGAAAGTATTAAGGAGTTTATTTGGAGAACCAGCGGTGTCCATGCTCTAACTGGTGGAATACATGGTTCTAGAATATTCCAATGGTGGTTCTCACTGTCCTCTTCAGACTCTGTACTCAAATTATTGAAGGGTTCGAACTGGGAGTTAAAGTCCCCCCTACTAATAAAGTGATCTCAGGGTCTAGAGTTGGGAGGAAATTACTAAGGTTTTCTACAGATTTGGATTCTAGCCCGTTCTGGGTCGGCCTCGAGTAGACATTAATTAACGCAAGTCGTTTTTTTCGAGGGTAAAGTCAAAAGAACACATTGTGTGTCCATTGAGTTGGTGGGAAAATGCTCTGCTGATGCACTAAGGTGCATTCCTATCCAGATACTGAGGCCTCCCGATGGTCTACCCATTAGCTTTTTTGAGACCAATATATCAAATATAGCAAAACCAACTCGTTTGATACTCTCAAGCGCCCAGGTTTCCTGGAATAGGCAAATGTTGTGTTCGCCTATGAACTTATCCCAATCAGGGCATGATAGTTTATTTTTAATCCCTGCAAGATTCCATGAAAGAAGGAGGATATTTCCTTTTGTCACTCGCGGTCCAACCCTGCGCCCTTCCCTCACTTCTGTATCTGCAGGCGCTGTAGTCCCCTCCTCTATTTGGACTATTTCGCTTAGCCTCCCCTCTTCCGTGTTCGATTTTGCAATACCAATTGCATCTAGCCCTATTATCGACATCACCCCATCTGGTTCGGTTATATAATTCCTCCTAGTGTTCGTGCTGTCGCTACTCTTTCTTCTAGGCAGGGCTTAATTTGAGCCGGAGCTTGCCGGTGCTCAGCACCGGCAATTAATTATGGGGGCCGGGTCTATCAGGCGGCATTAAGTGCACCTGTCCTCCTGCCTTAGAATTTGATTTTTGAAGTTGTGACTCGTGCGTGTCACTGCGCACTGACTGGTGACTGGCACACACAGAGAGTGTGGCTGTGGCGCTGCTGTGCTACTGCTGTCAGTGTTGTGGTGCACGTGCACCGTGCCAAACTTGTTCACTCACTGACTAGGTGGTCGATGATGCATGCAGTACTTACTGCTGTCGGTGACGTCACGTGCCTGCTCCCAGTGAATTCCTCTTACTCTCTCTCTTCAAGAGTTCCCGGCCGCGGCGCGGACCAGGGCCCCAGTGGGCGGGACACTGTTGAGTGATGTGTTGTTGCAGGGGCCAGGGCACTGGGCAGGGCTTTGCTGCGGGGGTTGGGGCTGTGTGCGCCAGAGGAAGCGACGCATGCGCAGATTGCATGCAATTGAATGCATTGCACACGCATTTTCTCTGCCCGCCCCAGCAGATCCGCACCTCTCCCCTCGCCGAGTATCTAGGAGGTATTCGCCGCCTTTCAAAGTTGCAGGACTCGGAGTTGGGAGCGCTCAACAGGTGAGGGCGAGGCGCGAGCGAGGCAGGGCCTGGCGCCCTTAAGGTGATTAATTTACTGGTGTCCAGTCAGGTTTTAAAATCATCCTGATTGATCTACCTACCCTACCAGCAGCGCCTGGACAAGATGGCCTGGGGGTAGGCCGGCGGCGGCCGAAATAATCCTCATGAGCTGCGCAGCTGCAGGCAGGTGAGGCGAGGCAGGGCCTGGGGGCGGCGGGGGCCGCAGGCGCAGGATTAAGTTTTTTTTAAATTATCATTGTTGATTGGTTATCTTAGTTTTATCTATCATTATCACATGAAGATTGGCCTGGGATAGGCGGCGTAGGCCGGCAGACATATCATGAATTAACTAATAAATCTGCGCAGGTGAGGCCTACAGATTTACTTTTTTATGTTCATAGTCACGTCACACTACTTAAATGTTGTTTCTGATGCCCTGGCTAGTTTGATCATCACGATGCACGATCATGTTTGTTGCCAGCAGTGTGCACTGGCTATTTGTTGCGCAGTTGCGGGCTGCCTGGAATCAGTACAGGATGCAGGCCCAGGGCAGGATTCAGTTTCGTTTTCAGGGCAGGCCGGGCACGCAGGCTCATAAAATCTGTGGGGGTTGGGGCTGTGCCAGGCAGGAGACCGACCACAATCAGCAACATACCACAGCACTCAGGCAAGCTCCACTATTGACTTTACCTTTGTCTCTCGTAGTCTTTTCAACAGAGTCAATGACTTTCGGATTGGCTTAATGGACCATAGTGACCACTTGCCCCAGGAATCAACGATGGACATCTCAGCAATACCAAATCCTCCCAGACCTAACAACCTAGGCTCGGATTTTACATCAAACGAAATAAGAATAAAATGCAAAGTCTCCAACCCACAAAATCTTCTAGAGATAGCGAAACGCTCTCTTATCGATGCGCAATCTATTACACAAAGTCCTATAACAAGTTGGGAAGGGTTCACAAAAAAAATGAGACTTAGCCGAAAGAAAAGAGCACGTTACCCTATCTAGGAAAAACTGTAACACGACACAGAAGAGGCATCACAACTTCCGTAATAACAGCAGGCTAAAAACATTGAAGACGCTGATTAATCCGACCCTACGAAGAGCAAAAATAGACCCCTCTTCTTATCAAGCTCTGAGACAGCTTAAAGGCAAACGTAGGAAACTAATATGGCAGCTAAAAAAGGACGCCGACGAGGCACTATGGGTAAAACTTCTATATGACGGCAAAACAAATCGTAGTGCTCAGTTCTGGCAAACGATCAATGGCTTGATCAATTACCAAAATCAGGGGACTGAATCACATGTGACAGAAGGGGACTGGTTAACCCACTTTAGCACTCACTTCAGTCTCACTAACAAAACACGGAAAGAAACAGGCAAAGCTAATGCAAAGATCAAGGAATACCCATCCCCATACCAAGAATCTCAGACCGCTAATGAAGCAATACCAATTACGACCGCACAAATAATCAACAGGATCACGAAAGGGAGAAGAGAGGGAGCACCCGGTCCAAACGGAATACCCCCAATATTATTTAAACAGGACCCAAAATACTGGGCGACCACTATTAAACCAATAATCGATAAAAGTTGCCAAACTTTGACAATCCCACAGTCATGGAGGGGGGCAATAATATCACCAATATACAAAAAAGGTGATAGAAAAGACCCAAGAAGCTATCGGCTACTAGCCCTACTAGACAACGAGGCTAAGTACTTCGCGTGCCTCCTACTTCAGGAACTGACACTGTGGGCAGATGAAACTTCGGCAATCCCGTTTAACCAAACTGGCTTTAGGAAAAACAAGGGGACGTCCACCAACATCCTAGCCCTGTCACTACTGATTGACTCAGCGCTAGAGGGAAATCATCCCTTGTATCTAGGTTTCATAGACTACAGCGCCGCATTCGACCGTGTGAACAGAAACCTGCTGTGGCAAAAACTGAAGAGAATGAAAATACCAGTTGCTCTATTGAATCAACTTATCCTCCTGCATACCGACACCTGGGTCCGGGTCAAATTAGGTTCTGGAGACTTCCTAACCAAGAAAATTCCAACCCACACAGGAGTAAAATAAGGGTGCGTGTTAGCACCAACTTTATTCAATCTTTTTATGGCCGAACTATCAACTACATTAAACGAGAATAACACACATGCTCCAAAACTAGGGGGAATACAGCTGTCCAACTTATTTTACGCCGATGACCTGGTGTTAATCAATCGGACTCAGATCGGCCTACAGCGGCTTTTCGACATCACCGCGGACTACTCCAAAGCAAACAAACTGAGTATCAATTACAGCAAAACAAAAGTCATGGGTCTTAATCATCGCAAGAAGAAACCATCATTCAGTTGGTACTTGGACACAAAGAAACTGGAAATCACAAATAAATACTGTTACTTGGGAGTGATTATTGACGACAGGGAAAGTTTCAAATTACAAGCAGAGGAAATAAAGAGGAGAGGCCTAATGATAGCAGTATCTCTAAGGAACCTCAAAAATAAGATCACTGGTCCAAACTTCATCCCTCTCCTCCAAGTGATCCAAGAAAAACTGACTCCATCCAATCACATACGGAAATGAAGCAATGAGAGGCAGGGATACTGGAATTTTGAATGGAGTAGTCACAAGAGCAATACGGATAATGTTCGATCTCCCGAAATACACCTCTCCGGCGCAGATCCGACTTGAACTTGGGTTGGTTAAAGAAGAGCTTGCACGCAAGGGAACATACCTCAAGACCTGGTATAAAATAAGCAGAGGGGATGCAAACACCCTTAATGCACTCCTCTGGAAAGAACTACAAAGTAAAAACGACAGCCCAGCAAGACTCTTTTTGGAGGACACCCTCAACCAACTGGAGGCAAGGCAGCTAATGGAACTGCAAGGGAACCTGGCAGGCTTCAAAAAACTGTAAATAAAATCGTTAAGAAAGAATCCCTTCTTCAAGACAAAGCTTCATTAGCTAAGCGAGCACATGGCTGTCTGACTTTACAAACTTATAACAAACTTACTCCACAGGCGTATTTGTCGACTAGTTTTTCTAAAACAACAAAAGAATCTTTTCTAAAACTACGACTGGGAGTACTACCTTCAGTGGACCACATGGCCCCGTGGCTGCGCCCCCCAAAACCAGCAATATGCCGCCTGTGCAGAACGCACGAGGAAACCATCACACACCTCATCACCATCTGCAAAGAGCTGCTGCAAGTCCGGTTGAACCTACTGAAACCTTTATTTATAAAAAAGGGTAACAGGACCTGCAGAGAAGCAACATTGGCCTGCTTAAGAGGCGATGACGTGCAAATGACCTGTCGATTGGTAAAATACCTCGGAGTGGCAGAATCCAGGTTCAAATCATTGAAAGACCAAATGCACACCGACACCACCCCCTCAACATCGTCAGCCTCTAAACATCAGGACGGCCTAGAGACTTAAACTGACCCGTAACACTGAAGCATCACCTCAATGAGGTACGATTATCTAGGGAGAGGGCCAGCCCGTCCCCCATAGGAAAATATAGGGGAAAGGAATTGATAGATCGTATTGTTTTTTAACTGTCTTTTTTTATAATCTGTTTATAATCTGTTTTTTTTTACTGCAGACGGCTATTTGTAATGGTTTTTATTAACTGTACAATAAAGCACTGACTGACATCAGACAGGACTACAAGGTATAGGAGTCACATGTCATCCATGATTGTCATTGTAGGCAATATAGTTTAGGAGTTCAAAGTCTGAAAAAGCGCAAATGCAGAATTCAAAACATACCAGCATTGTTAGGGGTTCTCTTCAATAAGAAGTGATTTCTACCCACATTAGACCCTTTTTGCAAGATTAGGATAAAGAAAGATTAGCCCAAAAAACATATAGCTGTAATATATACCTTGCCGTTTGCATGCAGCTCTTTGATGACAGACAGACTAGTTAATAGCTTGCTGTTCAATGGTAGCATTTTAACTTACAAACTGCAAGTAACAAAAGGATCTTTCCGACAGAAGCAGTAACACACTGATCTATTTTACATTATATGCACTTTTTGATCTGCATGGTAAACGTTATTTGCAGCAGGTATATAACCCTGGCCTGTACTACCTGCCTTTCAAGCAGTCACAGCTTCCCCTAGACAAAGCTCCTGGCTGACTCTCTCCAGGTACACGATTAATCACCAGAGTTATCTTGACATTTTAATTTTTGCCTGAATATTACTGGAGCCCAGGAACTCGGCACCAGCTGCTTTGCCTTATGCTTTCTGCCTGAGAGCATATAAAGGACAGCATAGGCAGCATACATTGGCCTTACTGAGCTGGTGCCACATAGTGTTGAGGATACTGCGGTCTCTTTCTCCTTGCAGTAACAGTACAGGAAAGTGCATTTATATATTGCTGAGATCGGTAAGGTACCTTTCTTTTAAGGCCAGCTCAGTGGCAAAATTGTGCTGGCTTCAAGGGTAATTAGTTTCAAGGTTGTTTATTACTTGGGTAAGGGGTTGTATGATCCCTGCTGTAGCACAAGAAGGTGGCTCTGCATCTGGGTCATTGCAAGATGAGCCCCTGACAAGTTAATTGGCCAGGCTCCCATGCCCTCATGCACATCTCATATGCCAACATCACTTCTTGGTGCAGAGCCGGCTCAGGTGACGGATTGCCAATGGTTTCTTTGCAAGCAAGATCATCACACTATATTACTTCCCCTTCTTTAACCCCAAACTCTATTACTTCCCCTTAATACCAACTCCTCTTAATGTTTGATGATGAGGGCGGCTCTTATACGACTTGCAGCTCTTCCAGGTAATCTCATACATCTGCCCTTAGCAGGCAATTCTGGCTCTGAGTCCACTAACTCTCTTGTAAAAGGCACCTGTATTGACAGGACTGGAGGAGGTCATGGGGGTTATTAGCACCAAAATTGCTTAAACTGAAAGGACACTTTCTCTCAATTCTAGTGTGTCCCTCCCTCCCTAGTTGATGCATTGACTACACCTTGCAATATAACAGCGCTATCGCCACCATTGTTCCTGCCTTCAGTGTGTACTTGGTTTGTGTGTCGCTATCACCTCACGCCGTATCCATTGCTTCAGAAAATCCCAGCCCTGCTTTGCAAATGTTAATGTGTAAGAACATTTGCATTGTATTTATGGAATGTGTGAATGATGCAAAGTGCTCTGACACCTTAAACTGGTATGAGAGGCGCTATTAAACTAAATTAATGTAAGAAACTGGGTACTCCACTACATAATGCTCCCAAATAGGGCGTTACACGTCTGTGATTGTTCAACAACTTTGAGCAATGTTTTTAATTTTTAGGACACCAAGGTTTTGGTGAAAATGTACTGTATTTTGCTCCGGAGACAAAATATTTCTCTAGAGTAGCCTGCAACTAAACTGTAGTCCAAATTATCTAGAGTATTTTAGGACTTTGTTTCTCACTCCCAAATGTCATTACATTGAAGTTTACTTTTTCAAATGTGTAACTTTAATGTGGTAAATAAGTCTGCACAGGTGCTCAAGTCCGAACATAGATGTAAAGTTATCCCTCATTGATACAGACCTAATAGCTGTTGCAGGAAGCTCAATAAAGAACCCCTGCCAGCCAGCACAGCATCTCTGGGAGAGGCTTGAGTTGAGATAGCTTGCAGTTTAACTCTCTTAACATTTAGCACAGGCCTACATGCTGCCTGCAAAGTGCCCTTGAGGCCTTACCTAACCCAAGGGACGGGTCTGCTTACTGGATCTGGGTAAGCCCGTTTTCCCCATTTCGAAGAATGCCAGCTCACCTCGCCAGCCCATTCCTGAGATTGCCTTAAGTTAAAGTGCCAAGCCCTGGAGGTACCAAAGTAAACATACCGAATGTTACGGCGGGCGTAGGGTCCCTATACAACTTCTCTTCCTCATAGGGCTCACTTTGCTTGAAAGACCTATGTCAAGCCATCTCGAATCGTTACAGCTGTTTCGTTGAGCTACTATGCCAGTATGCCTACATACATATCATTAACAAATAATAACTACCAATGTCTGGTAGCTATTCAACTGTCCAAAGCATCAGCTGATATGCAGGAATTCTACCACAGCACTGGATAGAGCAGGAAGTTGAGGTACTTGGGGTGGTGAGTTTAGTATTGTGGAAAGCTTTGGTTCATACAGTTGAGTTCACCAACAACACTCAACAAGCAGTGGGCTTCTAAATGCTCTACTGCAACATACCACACACTCGCCACCTCTGCCGGAATGAGCAAGGCTCATTTTCTATGTTTGTCCTTAGTGTATGTTTGGGTTTTTCACAATCTTATGACTTCTTCAGTGATGTAACATTGAGGGCAGCACCAACACTTTAGAAATTGTTCCAGCACCACTGGCTTGGGTGCCTTTCTTTGACATTTTCATGCTTTGTCGCTTGAGTGCCTTTGTGTGATGTTTCTATGCTTTCCGGCCTGGTTGGTTGACTTTGTATGACGTTTCCATCATTTCTTTCCGGGGTGCCTTTGTGTGATGTTTCCACGATTTCTGGCCTGAGGCAGGGTGCCTTTGTCTGACGTTTCCATGATTTCTAGCCTGGGTGCCTTTGTGTGACATTTCCATGATTTCTGGCCTGGGTGCCTTTGTGTGATGCTTCTATGCTTTCTGGCCTGGTTGGTTGACTTTGTATGACGTTTCCATCATTTCTTTCCGGGGTGCCTTTGTGTGATGTTTCCACGATTTCTGGCCTGAGGCTGGCTGCCTTTGTCTGACGTTTCCATGATTTCTAGCCTGGGTGCCTTTGTGTGACATTTCCATGATTTCTGGCCTGGGTGCCTTTGTCTGACATTTCCGAGTTGTCTGAGTACTTAAGTGTGAGATTACCATGCTTTCTGGCCTTGGTGGCTATGCAGGTCCTCATTTAGGTGTACAATTTACTATGCTTTGAAAGTTGATACAGCTAAATATGTTGTGCACCATTTTAGTTTTTCTTTTTTAAAAATGTTCTTGAGGGAAGAATGAACATCTCTAGCAGTCATTAAGCTTGCTTGCTATGCACTGTATGGGGGCTGGTCTAACAAAACTTGCCAGGGCTGCTTTGGGTTCCCATTCTGGTCTTGAGTGTCAATTAATGAAAACTTTTTGTGAATCACAGTGTGTAACTAACTTTGCATACTTCCACCTTACCCTGCTTTAGTTGTCATACTACAGGAAGCCAAAGCTTAAAAGTGAGGCAAACTTTAAAGACTTTGTGCCTCTTTTCAGTGAGTGCTGCAGTGCAGGCAGGCGTATGAATTGGAAAAGGTCTCAATTTGGGTGGGCAAAGTAAGATCCATTTGGTTTATACTTGCAGTCAGTTGTAGATGGTAATATATGTGCAGATGCAGAAATTTCTTTGGAGAAAACTGCAAAAAAAAATAATTGTGCATGTAATTACTTAGATGAATTGACATCACACTTCGCACATGTCTAGCATGTTTTATTTCACTTTGTTTCCCTAGAATGTCACACAGTGGGCAGAAGAAGATTTCAAGCTACTTCACAAAATTTAAGCCCAAAGATGATGGGGAGCCTACTAATGAAGTAGCTAAAAAAGACCATGTACTTCCGGTGGATGAAGGGAACAACACAGAAGATGAAGTGCAAGAGAAGGCACTAGATGAGAGGGACACCACTACTAGCAGCAGCGTTATCACACCTGCAGAAGAAAAGACACAAGATAGTCCTCTCCAAGATGACCATCATCATGCTGTGGAGATTGCTACTGAGACAGAGGAAACTTCAAGCACTAGCAAACAATTTGACACATTATCGCTGAAACCACATTCAGACAGAGTTTTTAGGAAAGGCATTCTTCCTAAAGGTTGGAAACATGATCAAAAGATATATTTCCAACGCAAGCATCCGTGGTTAATTGTTGCAGGCCCTAACCTTGGCTGTTCTGTGTGTCGCCAAGTCCGTGATCTTGGTGCTGAGAAATCCAGGCGAATGAAATTGTCCAAAGAATGGACTGACTCTACTGTGAAGGCATATGGCACGAATCTACAACAACAGCAAATATCATTGAGAAACAAGATTGGAGAACATGCACAAAGCAAGGCTCATGTTGCAACTTTAAAAATCTTAGAAAATGCAAAAAAAGATTCTTTATTGCAAGTAACTGCAAAAGCTCAATCTTTACAAATGTCATCAACATCCAGAATATTCCGTGTAGCTTATAGGGAAGCAAAGCGGAACAGGCCAGCGTATGGTTTTGAAACAGAGATAGACTGCCACCAGTTAAATGGACTGGATATGGGTCGAATTTTGCACTCCAATGTAGCTTGCTCATACATACAACGCCACATATCCTCAGAAATGAAGAAGAAGATATTTGCTCAAATTATTGAACTTTCCCCAAAAATAAGTATTTTACTAGATGGAGGCACTGTGTTCAATAGGAAAAGTTATTTAATTGTGTACATGCGAATGCAGCTACCTGGCATGGACTCCCCAGCTAATATTTTTGTTGACCTCATTGAGCTGAGTGATTTGTCAGCTGACTGCATAGTAAGCAGTTTACTGTCTGCTCTAAAAAAAAAGATCCTATTAATATAAGTGAGGACTTTCTCTCCAAATGCCTAGTTTCAGTTGCCTGTGATGGAGCTTCAGTGATGTTTGGCCATCACAGTGGTGTTGTAAAGAGGTTGCAAGAAAAAATCTCTCCCAATATTGTAGCCTGCCACTGCTCAGCACATCGCCTGGAACTTGCCGTTCATGATGTCATGAAAGATATTGGCGCTACAAATCACTTCAAAAACTTACTCGACAAGCTATATTCTCTGTTTGCCACATCTGTTAAAAACCGTTTGGAGCTAAAGGAGTATGCAGAAGTTCTTGACGTTCAGCTTTGCTGAATAGGTAGAGTGGTAGATACTCGTTTGGTTGCATCAAGCTTTAGAACAGTAGAGGCTGTTTGGAATGCTTATCCTGCTTTCTACAAGCATTTTACTAGTGCAGCTGTTGATGCTTCCTGTGACAGTTCCAATCGAAATATGTACACCGGCCTAGGAAGGCGATTATCATCTATCCAGTTTGTTGCTAATCTTGGCCTCATGTATGATGCTCTTCAGGAGTTATCAGAGTTATCATTCGAGTTACAGAAACGTGATTCTACAATCATTGATGCTCATCGGGCTATTTGTCGGCAAATAGCACTGCTTGAGGCAATGGTAGACAGGCAAGGGAAGCATTTCTCACAGTGTAAAAAGGAAATGGAAGAAAATATATTCCAGGGTGTGATGCTGCACAAAGGAAAGACCACTGACAAAATCATTGAACAGGGACAGTTTTTTCGTAGCCTTGCAGAACATCTGAGAAATCGTTTGTTGTCTACAGGCGGTACTAATTCTGCTGACAAAAAGGCTGACTATGATACACTGATTAAAGAAGAGAAAGTTTTATACAAACAGTACTGGCCTGATGAGCTACCTGTTCTTTATGGTGAAAGTGACATTGAGTCTCTGTGTAAAAAATTCAAAATTGCCAGCCGAGAAACCATACGTGCGTACAGAGAGTATAAAGAATCTGGAGGAAAAGAAATTAAAAGGCAGTTCAAGGAGCTTTTGATGGCCTTGCATTGCTATCAGTACTGCAGAATTTGAGCGGGGCTTTTCTCAAATGAACCTTATTTGCACATCTACAAGAGCATCATTGCTGACTGAAACAATATCTTCTTTAATGTTTTTAAAATCTTGTTGGTCCACCATTTAAGAGATTCAAGCCAATCCCCTATGTTCAGTCATGGCTTGCAAAAAGACGGAGAGCAGCTGATGACACTAGGAGTAAAGCAAGGAAAGAGGAGGACTTGGAATGCACCAGTGATTTAGACTGTGTGTGGGCTTTTCTAGAAAAATAGATGCTAGCTCAGTCCAACTGAAAAATGGGTCATTACAATGTTTTTAAAAAGTTAGGCTTTACTGGACTTTTTGGGAAATTTAATTGTTGTGTACTTTATATAGGTTATTTATTTGCATTGATTGACAGTGTCAATTTATTTAATATTTTCTTATAGTTGTCTCTTGGTTTGGATGTTACATTTATTATATTTTATATAATTTATTTTGTTTTTATAAGACTTACCTTGCTTTTTCATTTTAGAACATATTTATTTGTATTTATATGTTTTATGTTACATTATTTTGTCTTTATATGTTTGGATTTTGTATGGCACTGACTATGGCCATTTTGCACTAATAGCTATGACTTGCAATACTGTGAAATTGAAACTGCCTCGTCATTACCTATTCCTTTGGCCTAGGTAGCCCTAGGTCCTTTTGGTGGAGATTACATTTTTCTGAGTTTTATGGTAAGATACAATCTTTAATTAAAAAGTCATATTTGGAATATATGCCTCTTTTCTAATCTGTTGTCTGTGTGATACAGAACTGCATAGTTCCATATTTTATTTAACTAATCTGTGTCTAATAAATGCACATATAGCCCCAGGGGACTAAGCTATAGTAACAAGCCCACTTGGTAATCATCTTTTTTCAATTGTTTCTCTAACAAAATACTCTAGTGTACTGAATAACCACATACCCCTTCGGCCACTGGAAGTGCCATGACTGACTAATTCAAGTACATTGCATGATGTTATTCACTTTCTCCGTTTAGAGTGTTTTTTAACAACATTTTGGTTTATTTTGGCACATAAGCTATGTAAAAGTTGTACCTTAGAACTCATAGACTGTTAAAAATGGCATACCCTACCCCAGTATTGTCCTTTCACCAAATCAGCACATACAGCACTGAAATTGTCCCTTTTCAGTGCATTAGTGATTTTAGCTAATTTATTCCAAAATTGTGCTTTAAATGCACTTTTGAGTTAATCGTTTTCAAAATGTTTACAGGGCAAGGGACCCTCCTATCAAAACCTTACTATGAGGAAGGCTCCCTTGCTGAAATTCGGATCAGCCTGATATATATTACCTCTCACTTTTAGCTGAGCCAGTTGAAAAATGTGGGTGGAGCTAATATAGTAAGTGGGAGGGGCCAGTATGAAGTAGGCGGAGCCAGAGAAAAATAGGTGTGGCCTCGGACAAACATTTGAGCACCTGCACTTCATATTTTACAAATTAAGCACTGCTTCTAGGTGTCACTCCCTTTTCCACACTGCTCTGGAGACCATACTGTGCATCACAGCGATCGGATCTTGCTAAATAGAAGTTCACTTCATCACTGTCCCTTCTATTGTTCCTATCATTTAGTCTAGTTCCATTTACCTTGGGACATGGAGCATCACCCATCGGGCATACATTTATGTAGTTTATCCTCTTTGTTACATCATTCTCAATAACGGGCCCTTTGTTGGCCCTCCACCCACAATCACGTGCCTGCTGTCATTCGCACTCATCCAGCCCTGATAATGTGTCATACCTATTGGATAACAATATGTTTCCTGGTGCACACCATTTCGTTAACTCACCATTTGGAAGTTTTTCCATAAATAATGGGTGGGATGGCGTTTAAAAATAGGTCAAGGGTAGTGGTTTGATTTTAGACAATAAATCCTTTGTGGGCCAATCGCAGATGTGTTTGACAGCCCTGCTGTCCCTGAAATTAATAATTATGCAGTCCCCCTCACGACTTTGTTTTTTTTCCCCACCCAACCCACCCTTCTAGCAAAAATAATTTCTGTACATACATGGTTTGGTAATGGGCGATTGGTGTTAAGCCAAAAGATTCTCTTATTTTTAAGCTCCATGTATGTTTCCTTTCTTCCCTGGTTCAGTGGGGAGACACCAACCAGGACCACCACATAAGGGGATGATTCCGGGGGGGAGTTCTAAAGTCGGTAAGCCAGCTTCAAGTGCAACAGAGGGGCGTTTAGGCATAACTTGGGTTTGGGCTACCGATCTATTCGACTCTGCTTGCTGTCTCCTATCCTTTTTCGCTAGTTGATCTACCACTATCTGACTACTAAGCGGGGGTGCAGGACAGGGCACTACAGACTCAGTCTCAGTCAGAACAACATTAACACTGTTTTTGGGAGATAAATTGTCATTAACATTTACTACAGATTCTCTCACACCACTTGTCTGCTTACTTATTAACCCATTGTCACAACTCCCCACTCTTCCCTGATTTGTGGCAAGTGTAAGTTCAAGGCACACAAGGCTAGATTCGATAGAGTCCAATCTGTCATATATTGGGAGACATACTCTCTTAATAGTGGATTCCATTTTTGCCCAAAAAGACGGACCCATCTCTGTCAGTACTTTATCCCTACTGCGTGATGATCGGTTTTCTCCTTTATTTGGTGGTTGCACCATACTTGGATTTTGGGATGGGGATGGGGATGAAATCGAATTCCCGTTAGGTAGGGCTGGTTTCATAATTTTTGCTTTCCTCCCCTTTTCTTGTGCTTGTCCCCCAACACGCTTTCTTTTTGATGGCAAACATAATAATTGTTGAGATATCCCCACTTTTTTTGCATTACTGGTAGAGCGGGTTTTAATGTTCGGCGAAGGCACAGTGTCTGCAGTGGTGCTACAATCTATCGTAGGGCACGTGTCCTGTGATGTTGTAGGATAATCCGAGCACAACAAGGGATCCACAGATTGAAATATTTGACTTCCCTCTACGTCCTCCACAGAAGATAATAGATCATGGATGTTAGCCTGTTGGGGGTCTGGTGACCGAGCTTTCGCCAGACCGCCCATTGACGATCTCTTATCAAAGGCAACATCCAGGGATAGTCGTTTGTCTATCCAATGGTTGGAGAGTTTGACATGATTAGGCAAGCAAGTCACTAAATAAACACTTCCCCTTAGTAGGTGGTTATCACACTATTCCACGGATAAGCCAACACATACAATGTCCTGTGCGAATTCGCCGCGCAGCTAAGGCTGCCGGGATCTGGTGTCCCGGAGCTACTGCGTCGATGATGGTACTTGTGGCCGATTGACTCCTGGCGGTGGCGGCAAAAAGGGTAAGACCCCCAACAGTGGCAATGTCCATGTCCGGTTTGCAGCTTTCCCCTTTTATCTGTGGCTGCAGGTGTATAAGCACTCATCTGTGATACTGAGCCACAGGTTTTACTGCTTCGTTGATGTGCAGTGTTATTTGCCATACTTTTATTTTTCCTAGTCCTTGTAGTATTGCTGGATAGTCTTGCAATATGCTCTTTTTCTCTGACATGTGGTATGTCATTGTGAGGAGACCCATCACCTGTGCTGTGACGTTGCTCAGCAGACAGGGTGCTGGAATGTCACCACGTAGTACATGTATTTCTTCTTTGCTTGATCGCTCTTTGTACATCAGTGTCTCTGTAAACTTCCCCATGTTGATCACTGGTTTCTTTGAGCCCCAGGTAAACATACCAACAGTGGATGGTGAGAGTGTTGGTTTTATTTTCATCTTCTCGTATTCTCCATTAGATGAATGCTCTCTCTGTCTTCGCAGGGGCTTCGGACATCACGTTTATTCGTACCACATTCTCTTGTACTGCCTCTCCATCCGATTCAGCTGAAGAACTGCGATTTGACGTTTCCATGTGTCTGGCATATCTGTTTGTTGCCGTCCGTGGTCTTCCGAGTCATCCTCTCTCACTTTTGAATTGTGCGCCCATGCAGGTGCTTGCAAAATGGGTGTTCCCAGTGCATTTTCTATATCTCTGACCCATTGCCGGGCAGGCACCGACGTGTGGAAACTTGAGTCCGCACCTGTAACATGTTCTTCCCTGCGTTTTCTTGGCAGTTGCTCAGTGTTTTCTTTCTTCCGGTTGCTTCCGATCATGCGGCTACTTCCCGCCATGTGGTGAGCTTGTTCTATTCATCTTTCTTTTCCCAGTTCCATCTGTTTGGCATGAGTGGTTGCTCTCGCTTCTGCCCAGGCCATGGTCAGAATTTTCTCCAGCGAGGTCGGTTATTTCTGAATTCATGTGTGAAACTCCACAGACTGACATCCTTCAATGATGAGAAGTCGAATTGCTTGTTCATTGTCAAACTTATCGAATTTGCAGTGTGTGACCAATTTGCTCAGTCGCGCTGCAAAGTCATCAAGGGACTCCTCTGCTTATTGGTACCCGATGGTGAAGGTGTATCTTTCGAAATCAATGTTGTTTTTTTGGGTCAAACTTGTCTGTGAAGCACTTGATCAGTCCCTTGTATGTTGCTGTTTGCTATTGAGGGAATGTAACTAGCAAGTCGTCCACTTCATCACCTACGAGGTTTAAAAATAGATCTATGTGCTTGGCTTCTGCGACGTCTGTGGCGCGCATGTATCTTTCGAACTTGCGAATCCATTGTTCCTATCTGATACCTATCTGTGGTTCAGATAAATTGAACGGAAGGGGCCTGCAGAATACTGCTTGTGTGCCGCTCTTGTCATTTGTTTGGTCAACCATTGTTAGGAGTGCAGCACTGGTGAAACTCTCGTTATGATGTACTTCTTTTCCTTGGTACCATCGTGATGGTGTATACTCCGAATCTATTTGTCCCTTTAGCTCTGCTTTTCTTCTGTTCTTGTGTTTTGTTTACTTTTATTTCTGCTTTAATTTTCTTTCTTTCTTGTATAATTTACTCTTCTTTTGTTTATTACTTCTAATTCCCTTTATTTGAAGCTTTTTCTTTGTTTTCTCTGACTTTAAAATGGCCGCCGGGCTTCCCGCGTTGCTTATTAGCTTCATTTGCCTGATCTTAAGATGGCCACCAAAGACTCGCGAGATGGCGGGTCTTTCGGTGACTTTGCCTGACCTTAAGATGGCCGTCGGGCCTTTCGGGATGCTGATTGGTTGCTCCTGCCTGGCCCCAAGATTGTCGCTGTACTCGCGCGAGACCTTGTTTGATTTTCACGCGCGCTGACTTTAATGAACGGGTGACTGTAATTTTAATACCGGGTGCTCCTCTTCAATTTCCACTTGCGAAGCCTACACGCACGGATGGGTGCACCGCTCAGGGCAGGTCGGGGACTCTTATCACTCTTCCGCTGTGGCCGGGGTGGGCTCCTGTGTAGTTTCTTCCTTCCTCCGCACTCGGACCAGGGTGGGCTCCTGGCTCCGCTTTTTCTCATCAGCGGATGGCTAGTTTCTTACGGTGATGAATCTTTTCTTTTGCCGGCGGCCCAGGGTGGGCTCCTGGCTCCGTTTCTCGATCACGAGGGACCAGGGAACACGTGTCGTCCTATAAATCTCGCACTCATTGCCAGTTGTCATGTTCGGCTTGGCAGGAAGACACAGGAGTCAGGTAGGAGGGTTTGTACTTCCTTTATTAGTGTATTCGTTAGCGCTGCTTCTTGTCCCACATGTGCTCTCATCCCTTTACACGCGTAGTCTGCCTTCCTCCCCACTCCCCTGACTGGAAGTGGTGTCCGGTTCTTGTCCCCTCCCCACCAGTCGGATACAGGGTCCTAGTGTCCTTGTGCCCAGGTCACGACAAAGCAGAGCTTGGTCACCTAAAAAAACAAAAGTTAAAGAGACACTATATATATATATGCTATCTGAGTCAATTGCTTTTGGAATATACCGTATGTGATGCCCACTGGCTGAATTTGGATTTATCTACACAGACAAAGGAACAATGCAGAGGCCTTTAATACAGTACCAAGCTTGCACCAGACTTTGGAATATGATTTAAAGACCAGCCAGTGTTTGCTGGGATATTGTCCCCGGCTCGTTATTTGGCATTGAGGGCTGTAAGATGTTTCTTTGACAAGTGTGTAATATAGGTGGAATAATGCCGCCTAAAAAACTGCAATTATTATGGTCAGGAATTATGAATGTGTTTTGCTTGAAATGTTTAATTATGAACTCGAAGTGCACAAAATAGAATTTAACCCCTTTGCTGCTCATGACGAGCTCAGCTCGTCATGCAGTACACTGGTCGTGTGCTCATGACGAGCTGAGCTCGTCATGAATTATGGACTATAACAATTTCCAGCACAGGAGGGGAATTGCCTTAGCAGTCATGTGGTTAATCCTTGGAGGCACGTGGGTAATGTTTATCTGGTATGTTTCAAGTGAACGCAGTTATACATGAGGGAGTGACAGGAATCGATCTTGAAGCAACACAGGCACTATCAAACAAATTATAAAAGATGATGGTTGTTGAAGTAAACAACGGAACGCAAGTGTCAATATTTGAGTACTGTACCAGCATTTTGAATTAAGACCAACCAAATAATAACTACTCAGAAGTAGAGACTACACTTATTTCTGCAGTGAATGCTGTTTTTAAGGTATTATTGACAAGAATCACTGTGACTTCAAAATTTGAACTGCACTTACGTGGCTGTCCTTCTTCTATGTCTCATATGTATTTAAATCCGTAAGGTTAATTGATGGATTTGTCCACTTATTAAAGATTATTTTGTCCGAGTTGGATGGTGTGGCTCTCTTTCTGCCCTTGGATTGAAGGGTATAACCTCTGTGTGTAAATATATATATATATATATATGTATATATATATATATATATATATATATATATATATATATATATATATATATATATATATATATATATATATTACCTACTGGCGGTCGCCAGTAGGTATTTATAGTTAGGATTTTTTTCAATGCAAAATCTCAAAATTCTATTTAGAATAACTTTGGCGCCGGTTGACGAATCTGCCTGAAAACTTCCTCAAATTTGCCTCGTGGAGCTCCGGTCCTTCCTTGAAAGTTTCGGGGAGATTCGTCCAGCGGGGGCTGAGATAAAAGGGGGGTCCCAAAACGTGTTTTCCCCATGTTAATTTCCATAGGGCGGTCAAACTCACTTTTAGCCCGAATGGCTGAATGGATTACCACCAAACTTGGCAACATTGTAGGGACTGGTAGCCCGATGTGCCTTTGCTATGTCTCAAGATATGTGCTCCAAGTGGATTTTGAGTAATTTAGGTTAAAAAAAATATATATATCTATGGCAGCGCCCCAGTACGCGCACCGGGGAGCGCTCAGGGCGCGCCACGCGAGGTGCGCACGGAAAGCTGATTGGCTCTCGGGTCTCTGTAAACATTCGAAACAGTCGGAGCGGCCACCATCTTGTGTATCGGTAGGATCGAGACACAAGAGGTTTGAAAAAAAATGGGGGAAATGACCATAAGGGGGCAGGGATAGACCCCCCCTGGCCCCCTAGGTTTGATGTGGGGGCCATAAAAGGGGGATTTGCGTGGGGGGAGTGCCCGGTACGCGCACCGGGGAGCGGACCGGGGAGCGGACCATGGGGAAAAAAGAATGACAGAGTTTTTAAAAATGTAGCCTTTTTTTATAAATTGGAGGTAGTTCTAAAAAGAACTGTTTTTGTCTTCTTTTTGTTGTTTTATATTTTTTTATTGTTTTTTTGAACATTTTTAACTTTTTTGGGGTTTTCTGAACAGTTCTATTTTTTTTGTATTTTTCATGGGGAGAAACGAAAAAATAGGGAAACGAAAATGGCTCAACTGGAGCAAAAAAAAAAAGAAAAGAAAAAATTAGGGTTTATTGGGGCATTTGTGGTTGTCCCCAGCAAGGACGATGAGCTTTACGCTCTGTTCTCCGTAGGATATGGTCTTCCCACAATATTTACAGGTTATACGGAAATCCGCAAACCGTGGCTGAATGCAAGGCATCGTCTCTCTTGCCTCTTGTCCCGACGGAGTGCGTTGCTTTCTTTTCGAGGTGGTGCTTGTAGTTTGGGGAGGGTTTCTGGCCAGTTCCCTCATCTCTGCAGCAGAATAGTTTATTGGATGCTTGCGCTGCATGTGTCTAATCATTGTGTTGTTTCCGAATTAATATTTTTTATTCAGGTTCCCCCTAGAAAGTTCCATGCCACAGATTAGGCAAGTCACCTTGGCTGCATTTACTTTTTTCTTCCCCTCTGGGATAAAAAAAAAACTCCCATATAATGTGTGGTCTTGGCTGGTATGGGGTATTGTGTTCTTCAAGCCATCTTCTCCTCTCCTCCTCCTCCTCCTCCTCCTCCTCTTCCTTCTCTTGTTGACCACCAATGTAATCTTGAGGTGGTCCTCTAGGTGGTTGTGGTGGTGGTGGTGGTGCAGATGCACCAGCTGCTGCTGCTACTGAAGCCATTATATAGATCAAAAAGGTACAAAGAGGTACAATCAGGTCTTCCTCAGTCAAAGGACAAAGTCAGAATAAGGAAAAAAGGTGGGGTCTTTCATCATTTGGAAAAAAAAAAGTCCTGAACCAATGAGAAGTGTTATTTTCAGGTCACAAGACCAGGGATTTCATCATTATGAAACTAAAAACTGTTCTGCACCAATTAAAAGTGTTATTTTCAGGTCACATGACCGACGCGCTTACGCGACGCGCGCCCGGGGGCGCGCCCCGGGTTGCGTCGCGTAAGCGCGTCGGATGTTTACGTTGCGCGAGCGTATTCGCTCGAGTGCTTCAGGGTGCACTTACGCCGTGCGTATCACGTGGACGCGGCTACACGATACGTCACGATCATGTTTTCGTACGCGACATTGGCGCTAACGGGACGCTTCACGGTTCACGCACCGGGGCGCTTCAAACGACTATGCTCTCCGGGGCGCTCACCGGGGCGCGCCCCGGGAGCGCTCCAGCTTAAAAAAAAAAAAAAAAATTGTTTAAAATACAAATAAAATATAGGATTCAATCATTTTCAAAAATATTACATTTCATAGCTATAGACATTTGCTATTAACCAAATTTTGAAATTCAAAGAAAAAAACATAGGTTTGGGGCCTTATATATAGTTAGGAATTAGCATTTAAAAAACCTATGAAATTCACTGAAAAAACCATAGGTTTCACACCAGTTATAGTTAGCTGGAAATTTTACTGACATAAAACCATTGAAATTCCCACGTTATAGTTAGTTGGACTCACTATAACTTGCGCGTATAATGCACTGCTGATGACGTCACATATTAGATCACTCATGACATGGTCAGTGATATCACTCATGACATCACTGATGACACCATCTTTGTGACAGAGTGACAGACCTCCTTTCAGTGTAATGTAACCCTTAAAACACATATTCGAAAATGGAAATTAACATTTTCAAAGAAATGGAGATATCCATACCAGTTACAACAACCAATTCAGTAATACCACCATCTATATATACATCCACTCATTCACCAACAGTTCTATATAGTCACTCATACATATACTCACTCATCATATGTAGTGATACTCCTATACATCTTGTTACACACCGACAGTCATCCAAAAGTTACTCACACACATATTCACACATGCAAATATACTATTGAACATTCATTTATTTGCATATACAACTATACACACACTACCACCTTACTTCTAAGAAAACTTACACATACTTACTCTCTTAAACAATCACTTATAGAAAAACATACTTATTTAAACAGGAACTCTTACAATCTCACATATACTCACTTATAAACAGCAATACTCACATATACTAGATTAAAACATATGTCGTTACTGATAAAGACACTAGTGAGACAGTCATTCACTCACTAACACACACATATACACACTCATCCACCCATACAGTCCTGCACATATGCTGTCTTCAAAACACATACAAACAGTGAGTCAGTCATTGATGCATCTATGTGCTAAGTAATACCCCCACTAAACCATACAGAGACTCATACTGATACTAAAAAAACATCTAATAACCCATATACACACACATGTAGCTACTCACCAACCCATGCAGCCAATTATACACAAAGTGAAACACTGGTACATATATTTAAATATTTAAACATTACTCGCTAATATATGCATTCACTAAGATACACTTAATAAGCCAGTTAACCAATCAATTTAAAAAAAATAAAACATTCATTAAAACACCTATTTAAACATTTATTCTTCCATCGACCTTTACATATACATATATAAAACATATTTATTTTTCAGAAAGACACACATTCACTCAATGGTGTCATCAGTGATGTCATGAGTGATGCCACTGACCATGTCATGAGTGATGTAATATGTGACGTCATCAGCAGTGCATTACACGCGCAAGTTATAGTGAGTCCAACTAACTATAACGTGGGAATTTCAATGGTTTTATGTCAGTAAAATTTCCAGCTAACTATAACTGGTGTGAAACCTATGGTTTTTTCTGTGAATATATATATATATATGTAGGTATATATATATATATATATATATATATATATATTATCCATAAATTCGTTCACTCGGAGGTGCACTCTTTGTACGGTTGGTGCTGGACAGTAGGGATGAACATCCCCCTACTATAAATTATCCACCAAAAGAAAATAATGTCCGCACTCGCTCAATTCGATCAGTTGGGTTTATTCAAAAGAGACTTCAATGCAGCCCCCTTCACCTGAAGGGGGCTGTATTGAAGACTCTTTTGAATAAACCCAACTGATCGAATTGAGCGAGTGCGGACATAATTTTCTTTTGGTGGATAATATATATATAAATTGTGTCATTCAATTGTATATACAATCATAACTGTCATAAAAGTGATGACTTTGTGATGAAAATATATTTAAACTACCAATCCCAGAATACAATGGGACGGGTAATAATGCATAGCCTTTATAAACCAGTAAAAAAGTAGTGCCACCTACCGTGAGAAAGGGCGTGTGCCCGAAACGCGTTGGTGTGACAGACTGATGGTGGTGGAGTTTGCTGAATAAATAAGCCAACTACAATCACAATTCCTGAGTGCGGCGTATTGTTTTGCAGAAAAAATATATATATATTTATTTCGTCCTCAGCTTGCTCAACCACAACACATGCAGTCAATTCGACGTAGAGACGAGACGAGACCCAAATCTTGGTGTTAAAGTTTTATTGCGCTCAACACCAGTCTGCCATGACGCGTTTCGGCTACCAAAAGCCTTGATCACATGACGCAGTCATGGGGCCTGGCCACCATTTTTAATGTGCAAGATGCGTGATGGACATACTAAACATACTATCACAAATGCATTGCTATATTGGCAATATCATTAAAACCAACATAATACGCTGTCAGTAAAATACATTAAAATGCAATTTAGCTGTATAATACACAGAAATGATTTTGCTGGCGCTGAACTTACAATAGCAAATATTGAAAATGCACATAGTGTATGTAGCTCATTTTATGGTAGAAATGGCTGGAATTGTAAACATGTAAAAATTATTAACCGTATGTTTTATAAATAAAAACAACGATAAAATCAATTAAAAACATGTTGATCAAATACAATGTTTTCTAAAATCTATTCATAATGATAAAAATACATGTTGTTGATAATGCGGGCAATTCATTCACTTGTGCAAAAATCGCTAGAGGTTCAGTGCTTGTTGGTTGTATGTGCAACATCACGCATATATACTCATAAAGTGCTACCAGTGTGAGATAAAAAAATGGTGTGCCCAATTAGATAAAAAAGTGAAAAGAATATTTCATATTTTAAAAAGTAGTCTGTGTGGAGAAAAAGGAAGTTTACTTAAGAGGTCAGTTGCAAAAAAGAGTAGTAGTAGATAAATGCATAATTGGTTCAGAGTGGAATTACTAATGAACAAACCGGGTTAAAGATAAGTGTGGCAATCTTCACTCTTATTGAGCCCGTTGGGCATCTTGCTGTCCAGCAAGATGATGTAGCGGGTCTCAAGTTTACGAAGGAGCCCTTCCCTGTCACCACCTCTTTGTTGGGGAGGGACCCTGTCTATGACAAAGTATGTGAGGCCTTCTGGGTTCTTATTGTGTGCGATTTCAAAATGTTTGGCCACTGGGTATGTGGGGTCTGCGTTGGAAATAGCCCTCAGATGCTGCAAAATTCTTTTATGAACTTGGGGCCTTGTGCTCCCCACATATCTAAGCCCGCAGGGGCATTGTAAAACATATACAGCAAATTCTGTTTTGCAGTTAACTTTCTCTTTTATTTTTAAAGGAACAGGAGAGAAAGGTATGGTGTATTCAGATTTGCTGATTCCATTTCTGCAGGCCTTACAGGTGGCGCATTTTAAGAACCCTTTACTCCCTGCTAACCACGTGCCCGTGATTAGTTCAGGGCTACTTGAGACCAGACTGGTTTCCATAGACCTGGCTTTCCTGTAGGTGATATTGGGCCTAATCGTTACCAGATTACCAATAACCGGGTCACTTCTAATCAGGAACCAATATAGCCTTATAGCCCGCCGTAGAGGGCTATACCGGCTATTAAAGGCCCTCTCCATTCGGCTCTTTAACAAGGGAGAGGGACTTTAATAGCGGTATAGCCCATCTACGAAGGGCTATAAGGCTATTAGAACACTAGAGGACAGAATGTTCTAACAAAAAAAACAAAGCCTTTTGGGAGCGTGAGGGGAATGGAATCCCCTCAGGTTCCCTGAAGCCTTTGTTCACAGCCAGAGCAGTAAACAAAGAAACATTGGAATGTTGGAGCTCCAGGCTTATACCAGCCATTATAAGCCCAGAGCACTCCATTGTTTTCAATGGAGCTCCCAACATTCCAATGTTCTAATTGTTCTTCACTATATTACGGATAGACTTATGTTGGTTGCTGAAGGTCATGATAAGTCTTGTGTCATTACTCGCTTCGGTGCGCGACAGTTTGACAGTAGCATTGGTGGGGCATAACAATTGCTGTCTGTCAAGAGAGTTTGCCCTCCTCTGTGCATTGTCAATGGTGTGCAGATCATAGCCTCTGGCCAGAAATCTAGATCTGCACTCATCTTGTGCTTTTAGGCAATCTGTATCATTGCTGCAAATACGTCTTATGCGGAGCATTTCCCCATAGGGGATGCTCTTTATCAGGTGGGGAGGGTGATGACTGTACGCATGCAACACAGTGTTGCCTGCTGTTGGTTTCCTGTGGAGCTTAGTATGTAGCTTTCCCTGATCTATATATATCTCCACGTCTAAAAACACAATAGAGGTAGAACTTACAGTGCTAGTGAAATGCAAATTAAGATTATTAGAATTCAAACAATCAATGAATGCGGCGACATCAACATCAGAACCATCCCAAATCATAAAAAGGTCGTCTATATATCTCCACCAACCTTTAACCTTGGTGTTCATGGTAGCTGCATGGTCTACCATGAGGACCTGCTCCTCCCAAAAGCCCATATGGAGACAGGCGTAACTTGGGGAGAAGCAGGCCCCCATTGCCACGCCTCTAGTTTGGAGGAAAAGTTGGTTAGAAAATAAAAACACATTGTTTCCAAACAAGCTAGGATCATTTCTACCACCATATTGGAATGTTCTGTGCAGTCAATAGATCTTTTAGTGAGGTACTGTTTAACCGCCTTGATCCCATCCCTGTGATGAATGCTGGTATAAAGGGATGTCACATTCAGAGATACTAAAAGAAAGTTGGGTTGCCATACAAAGTTGGAAAGTTTGTTCAAAAGGTCCCCTGTATCGAGTATGAAAGATGGTAAAGTTCTAACAAAGTCTTGTAGGAAAAAATCAATATATTTACTGGTATTTTCCAAGAGGCTGTTTATGGCCGAAATAATCGGTCTCCCTGGTGGTTGCTCCTGATTTTTGTGTATCTTGGGGATGGAGTAAATGACAGGGGTTACCGGATGGTCATTTTTTAGGAATTTGAATTCGTCTCACGTTAGCAAGCCTTTACTCCGCCAAGCCATCAGTTTTGAATAAAAGTCATTTATGGCTGCTTGTACTTCATGGGCGTCTGTTCTCCTATAGCACTCCCTGTCATTGAGTTGTTTTAATGCCTCTTCTAGGTACATCTTCCTGAGCCAAAGCACAACATTCCCGCCCTTGTCGGACTGTCTAATAATCAATTGTTTGTGTCCTCTCAGTTTTTTAATGAGTTTATGATATTGCATATCACGATAATTATATTTTCTTCTTTTTTGTCAATTTGGCATTCTTGATCTGTAGTTCCTTTAATTCAGATGAAACCCTGTCATGAAAAATATCTAGGTTATCCTTCAGCAAGATAGGACAAAACTTCGATTTCGGTTTAAATGTAGTTTGTGGCAAGTTTAACACAGGTTCTCCTCCAGGTACTGGTTGAAGGATGTTATCTTCTTCATGCTGTAGTTCATATAGCTCTTGTGTCAATGAGACCCCTAATTGTGGAGGAACGCTGGGGGGTGAAGTTGACGAACTCAAAGTGGTTACGACATTAGATCTGTGTGTACTGTGATATTTCTTAAGCTTAAGTTTGCGTATGTATTTAAACAGATCAATGCGAGTGCTGGCATATATATATATATATATATATATATATATATATATATATATATATATATATATTACCTACTGGCGGTCGCCAGTAGGTAGTTATAGTTAGGACCTAGCTACCATAGGAAATCCGAAACATTCTATTGGGAATAACTTTGGCGCCTGTTGAGGAATGAATGTGAAATTTTCCAAAATTTAGGCCAGCTCCGCTCCTTCCCTGGAAGTTTCGGTGGGATTCGTCTTGTGGGGGTTGAGAAAAAAGGGGGGTCCCAAAACGTGTTTTCCCCATGTTATTTTCCATAGGACGTTTAGACACGGCTACAGCCCGAACCGCTGAACGGAATTACAGCAAATTTGGTAAAATTGTAGGGACTGGTACGCAGAAGTGCCTTTTCAATATTTGGTAAAAATTGCTCCAGTGGTTTTTATGAAAAGTACATTCAAAAACACATATATATCGATATGCGCGCTTCGAGCGCTTACCAGTATGCGTACGGGGGGGGCGCACCTGGCGTGCCACAGAAGTGCGCGAGCGGAAAGCTGATTGGCTCTCGGGTGTCTGTCAACATTCCAAACAGTCCTGAGAGTCCGCCATCTTGTGTCTCGGTAGAATCGAGACACAAGAGGTGAAAAAAAAAAGGGGGAAATGATTAAAAGGGGGCAGGGTAGACACCCCCTGACCCCCTAGGTATTCTTAGGGGGACCTAGGAGGACCCTGAAGGGCAAAAAAAGTTTTTTTTTTTTTTTTAAATTTCACGGAGTAAAAAATACATTGAAAAATTAATGTTAGAAAAATAAACATTTTTTAAATAATTTTATTAAAATTATAATAATTAATAGCTATAAAAATGGCTATTAAAAAACTTAATAATTCACTTTAAAAACCGTAGGTTACAAACTCGTTATAGTTAGGAATTAGCTTTTAAAAAACCTTTGAAATTCACTGAAAAAAACATAGGTTTAACACTCGTTATAGTTAGGAATTAGTATTTAAAAAACCTTTGAAATTCACTGAAAAAAACATAGGTTTCACACCAGTTATATTTAGCTGAACATTTTACTCATACAAAACCATTGAAATTCCCACGTTATAGTTAGTTGGACTCGCTATAACTCGCGCACCCCCAATCCACTGCTGATGATGTCACATGTTACATCATTCATGACATGGTCAGTGACATCACTGATGACATCACTGATGACATCTCAAATGACATCAGTGATGACATCATCAACTGACAGCACTGATCACAACACTGATGACATCATTCATGTGATAATACGATGCACCTTCTCACACTCTAATCTAATCTTTGATACACCCAGTGTTAAATACATACAGTCACTCATCAATACAACACTATCATATGCAATCAATCACACTCCCATTTCCTCATCTATATAGTTCTACACACAAAACCTTACTTATTCAAACATATACTAACACATACTTACTCTCTTTTACAATCACTGATACAAGTACACATTGATCCATACAGCCACTTGCACAATCACTGGCTCTCATGTATAGTCATTTATATATGCCAACTCACACATGCACTGTGTTTTACATATGTACTTATGTACTTACTTGAACATGTAGCACTGAGATATCCATTCACTCACCAACTCATCCATGCACACAGTCAACCACCCATACAGCTGCTCCCACATGCACTCTTGAACCCATACACCAAGTGAATCAACTGCTCACACATCTATGCACAGAGTCACACACCTCCCAGCCACCCACACACTCAGCCTCACATACAAATACTTGGGCAACCAATCAATAACCCGTATAGCCACTCATATGGCTACTGATCAGCACATGCAACAGCTTACACAACAACAGACTTAATGATGCACACATTCAGCCAGTTTAGTTACTAACCCATGCATTCAGTAAGACACATTTAATCACTCACTCATACAGTCAGTCACGCACCTACTAAATCCTTCATCCAGACACTTATACATCCACAGATTCTTCAATATGCAAAACATATTTAAACTTTACAGAAACACACAGACGCTGGATGATGTCATCAGTGATGACATTTGAGATGTCATTTGAGATGTCATCAGTGATGTCATCAGTGTTGTCACTGACCATGTCATGAATGATGTAATATGTGACAATATCAGCAGTGGATTGCGGGCGCGCGAGTTATAGGGAGTCCAACTAACTATAACGTAGGAATTTCAATGGTTCTGTATGAGTAAAATGTTCAGCTAACTATAACTGGTGTGAAACCTATGGTTTTTTCAGTGAATTTTATATATATATATACCGCCAGTAGGATATATATATATATATATATATATATATATATATATATATATATATATATATATATATATATATAAAACCTACTAGGTAGTTATAGTTAGGACCTACTTTCCATAGGAGATCCACAACATTCTATTTGGAATAACTTTGGCGTCGGTGGACAAATCTTCGCGAATTTGTCCAAGAAAATTGCCTACTCCGCTCTTTCACTGAACGTTTTGCGATTCGTCAAGCGGGGGCTGACCAAAAAGGGGGGTCCCAAAACGTGTTTTCCCCATGCAATTTTCCATAGGGACTTTTAGCCGGGGCTACAGCCCGAACGGCTAAACGGAATTACACCAAATTTGACAGAGAGGTAGAGTTTGGTTTTCAGATTGTGCTTTTTGTTAAATGGTGTAAATCCGTTCAGTAGTTTCTGAGAAAATCCAAAGTAAAATCATAGCGATATCTAGAGACGAAGTACAGCACGCGTACGGAAATCCGTACAATTACGAGCACGAGCTGCATGCTGATTGGATGTCAACTTTCTATCAACACTCCAAACCAGGAAGTGTTGGCAGCCATCTTGTGCCTCGGTAGCACCGAGTCACAAGAAAACAGTAAAACAAAGTTGAAAAATAAGGAAATGGGGTAGGGTAGAAACATGTTGACCCGCTAGGCCTGATCAGGGCGTCTCACATGGATGTTTAGGTGCAAAACAAAATGTTTTTTTAAAAATAAAAAAGCGTGTTGTACGTGTATTGTACTCGTACGCCGGGGAAAAGGAAAAAAAACCTAGAAGTTTGTTTTATTCCTAATTAGCTCCCGCGGGGGGCCAAATCCCGGGGGCAATTTTTTTCTATAATGGGGGCTTGGAAGTGCCCAACAGGAAGAAAAGAATGAAAAAAAAAGTAATGTTGAGGACAGTGATGCTCCTGCTTCCTGCGTTTTATCAGGTCAATAGATTGTTTCCCATAACACAAAAGTTTATTGTAATAAATGTATAGAATTTTAACTTGAGCAAAATCAGGATGAATTTGTGTGCGTGGACTGTTTGCTGAAAATGCTGGTGCAGCAGTTGATTTGCTTGGTGCAGTAGCAGGTGGGTTGTCCTTCAACCTCTGTGTTGCAACTAAGAGCAAAGTTGTTGGGGTGTAAGTTCTTCACGTGTCGCTTCATATTTGCTGTGTTAAAGGAGTATTTTTGAGATGGATTACCCCTTGAAAGAGTATGGAAAATTTTACAGGGTACTTTTGGAGCATCAACCTTTTTTTGCCCTTCTGGAAAAGTAAGAAACTGCCAAATTAGATCTTCTTTCCTCTTCTTTGGAGTTTCTTTAAGAATGAAATATTCTTCTGAATAATGGCTGGAATGTGAGTCCATTGCTGTTAATATGGTAAACTTTGTTCTATTTGACAAGATTCTCATAAGAGATGCTTCTTTTTAGAAAGTCAAAGTAGAATTTTTGAAATGGGACGGAAGTTTCAACAGTTGTAATAGGAAGTGTTATGAACCAATGAAATGTCTTCTTTTAAAGTCACATGGCTTTGCGTACGGTTACGCTGTTATTACGGTGTTCTTAGGATGCGAGTACGCATGACTTTTCACCGCGATTGGTGTAATTGCTTTTAAAAGTAGTGTAGGATTATTGGAATGTAAACATTTTTTTTCATAATTATCCTAGATAATGTGTTCTATTAGTAGTTCAATAAATAGATAAATATATGTTTTTAAACAATTAAAAACATTAGCGTCTTTGCGTACAGGGCGCCGTACATGTCGTTACACGGAAGCTTTCATGCAACGTGTAACGTGAAAAGCGTATTCGTAGCGTATGCTGAGAATGATTAGCAATACAAACTATGGTGCGATCGCTTTCTCACTGTCAAATCAGAGCACAGGGCGTGCTATGAGAATGGTTACAAGTGGTCACTCATTGGAAATCCGATTCAGCTGTGTGGCTTGTCCGCAGTATTATAACGTTACTTTTTAGCCTGTTTAAATTTGAGGTTTGCATGTAATACTATGCTATAGGCAGATATGGATGTTTAGGCAGCGCTTATCTCCATGAAGCTTGGTTATTATCATTTACATATAGGTGTCTGAGGGAGGGAAAAGAAGTCTATGTGAATGGCGAGGATTGCACAATAGCACCACATCACTCCTTAATTTGTAGACACATACAATTGCATGGCTCTTGTAATCAAGATGCGCCTAGTTTGGTGTAAGTTTTAAAAGGCACTGCAACACCTGCAATCATACCATTGTTCAGTTTACTGGAAACCTGAGTTATTTAATTTGAAATAATGCAGATTGTTGTGCAATGTTACCAGGCATCGGTTACATGATTACGATAACTGAGAGTATGGTTTGCTAAAAAAAAAGTTATGTTTAATCCTCTACATGGGAAGCTGGATGTTTCCATCTGGTCGTCGATTCCGACCTTGAAAGAAGAGTCAACCAAGTGAGCCGTAGAAGAGCGCTATTGTCTCAAAAAGAGGTCGCTCTTACATCTGCTAGAGAAACATTTGTCCTTCATGTAGTAAACACCCGCACAGAAGTGTATGATTTATTAAATACAGACGTGCCTCTGTATTTTGGGCAGTTAATTCAGAGTATCTTTAATGCGTCCTTGACTACGGGTTACCTTACTTTTTTAAAGTTAGAAGCAGTGGTCTTGTGACTTCTTTTCAAACTATATTTGGTGTCTTTTCGTCATTTTTTCATGCGATTTTTTTCCAGCATCTTTGGTAGATTCCTCTTAATAGTCGCATTAGTTGCTGGTGTGCTTCTATTAATTTGTTTACTTAAATATGGATGCACATCCTGCAGCACATGACAATATTTCTCGCCTGTTGCTGCTCCGCAACCGAATGCTTATTTATTACGGAGCGCTGGCTCTGGCTACATTGAGTGCAGCTTATGGATTATCGTTTTGATTTTCCTTTTTCACATGCGTTCAACCTGTCTTCCATTGCCTGAGCTGCGATTTCGACTGGGCCCTGGATTTGTATCTCTTTAGTACGGTGTCTCCCAACGCGGATTATGACCAGCTGATGAGCTCCTTAGTGGTTCATGATTTGCTCTGTTCTGGCGACGGGATTATGGCTTTAGCAGTGATACATGGAATAATGGGACGTTGGAATGTTTTTGCAGCAGCGCATGACTTCTTGGCACGCAGTTACATTGAAGATGACCCGAGTTTTCCTCCATAGTGATAGAGGCTCCGGTCATTGAGGAACATGTATGATCATTCTCACTATTGAATTGGATAGCTGAAATGTTTTCAGATGAGAACAATGACTTCCTCTTGGAGGCTGTTGCTACATATTGTGCTTATACGTTGTTGGACTCTTTGATTTATCTACCTATTCTTTATTATTTAGTAACTGTTTTCTATCAAACAGTGAATAATTTTTTATGCAAATTTGAACTTGTCTCTGCTTTTCAGGCTTGGACTCTGTGTTCCTAGTTCGCCCACGTTTATATCAAGTGGTTCTATCGAGGGAGGGTGTCGTGGGCTGAGCCTTGCACTCACACCGTGTTAAGTTAGCATGGGTTTATTAGAAGCTCAAACGCCATTTTTGCTTTTGTGCTCTGCTTTACAGACGACATGCAATTTTGATATTGTTTAGAGAAGGCTGAGTATTTTGTTTCACATGAGAATAATTTGTTATGCTACATTTTAGACTGCCTCGCTAGTTTAGTGTGTCTAGTGAGAGCATGGAACATCAAGGTTATCTTGGATACTGTGTCTGTTATTCGGAATGATCCTCGCACGTTCGACCTATAACACATATGCAGCTGTGGCCACGTCTGATACTGGCGCTTTTAACAATGCATTGTGGAGCCATAATTAGACACAGTTGGAGGACATTGGTATCCCTACAGTTTGTGCAGAACTCAATGTGATACACTACTGCTGAGTACCAGAGGTATGGGGCCGTCCATGTAATCTATGAGACCTTCTGTAGTTATAAACTAACCTGGTAGGGAGGGTGAAGTGTAGGTATATTTTAAACCTGTTTCCCGTTAGCAATATAAGATGTAAATTGATACTTGTATAGCGCACTACTCACCCGCAAGGGTCTCAAGGCACTTGTACGAATACCGCTGTGGAACCCATCCTGGCTTTCCCTGTGAGGCGTCCTTAGCGTTGTGTGGGCCGTTGTGGAGATTAGGCAAGCTATTGCAGAGTGGGACTCCATGATTGGAATAGGCACCGAGGCGAGAACTATCAGTTCCGTGGAATTTTGAGCCCAAGACCCGCCGAGGCGGGGAATTGAACCCTGGTCCCGGGCTAGACCTCTGCATCAGGATCTGCCGCTCTAATAATTGAGCGCCACTTCTCCACAGATGCTTTCTCACTGTATTTTATGGAATAGTAACAATGCAGAGAACCTTGTTTCTGATAATATGTTTGGTTGTATTATCTCAGGTACTGTGCATGAGATTACGGCGTTAAAAATAAACATTTCAAACTTGCACGTGTCTTTATTTACTCCTTGTTTTGGATTGGTGTAAGACTATAACGAAAGAGTGCTCTTTTTATATACCTTACTTGAGGTAATATAAGTCGCATGTTCTGGGTTGACTAGTCATTGGTGTTTTTGCTATAGGACGAAGAACCAATGAGTCACTGATTGATAGTCTGGTAGAGGGTTTGGGTACTAAGGTGGGTTTTGGTACATCGTAATTCATTGAGGTCCTAAATCTTTATGCACAGTTCCGTGTAGGAGCAGAATGCCTGCAACAGTAGTTACAACAAAAAGGCTCGATAAAGGGCCTTGAGTTGGAATCAGAATATAAAATTGAAGAATAATTGATAACCCCAGCCAAGAAAGGGAGCAAGTGTGCAAATTTACAATGTCGTCGGCTGGGGTATTTGTTACAATAAAAATGTTCGATAAATGCCTGCACTTTGAATAGGTATATGAAATAGAAGAATAGTTAATAATCACAGCTAATGTATGCAGCAATTAGTTGTGTGTATGTGTGGATGATGTGTTGATTGAGTGGAAGACGAAAAAGGTGAAAAATAAGAAAGGTTGGAGACACTCAAACTACCCACTGCCTTGTCAGTGAAGAGAATCTTTGGATTTGCAGCTCATTACACATATAGGGTGTTGAATTCCGCAGTGGGAGCAAGGGAAATGAGTAGCACATCTAAGGAAGCAAGCTAGTGCATAAAGTACACATAGTGTGCGGTAGTAAGGACGCAAGAAAGGACGAAAGTCTGGAATTTACCCACTGCTATTGATGGGTAGTAGTTACGAAGAAGGCTGAATAAAGGGGCTTGACTTTGAATTTGAATTAAAGAAGAATAATTGATAAGCCCAGCCAAGAAAGGCAGTAAGTAGGTGTGTGTATTTGTGGATCATGTGTTGATTGAGCGGAAAATTAATAAGGTGAAAAAGAGGCTGCAGGGATGCAAACTTTCCATTTCTTTGTAAGGTAAGTGGGTGTTTAGTTTTCCAGTGCATATATATATATATCTGACAAAGGGGGCAACATAGTGCTATGGCCCAAAAAACAATATGAATTGGAAGCCATGAGACATCTAAACAACACACAGTGTTATGAGAAAACATCAATGAAGACTTATGACAAAGCCAAAGATGCCTTAAAGAAGGAATTGAATAAGTGGAAATACGATGGACTATTGTCAACAGAGGAATTTAATTTTATGCTAAACCAATATCCAGAAATGCCTATGATGAACCTCCTACCGAAATTACACAAAGGGACATCTCCAATTCCTGGCCGTCCTATTATATCAGCAATCAATAGTATGATGGAGCGAGTAGGGCAGTACATTGATTTTTATTTACAAGATTTAGTAAAAACTATGCCCTCTTATCCCAAAGATATAGGAGATTTTTTAAAGAAACTTGATGCTATTACATGGACTGATGACTCTGGACATAGAGTCGCTGTATACCAGCATAAAACACAAATGCGGCCTAGAAGCAACCAAGCATTTTCTAAGTACAAGGCCCGCTGAATATGTAATACTTAAGAAAATGTTATTTTCATTAATTGCCTGGTGCCTCAATAATAATTTCTTTTCATTTGGCAGCAGTATATTTAGGCAAATACAAGGAGTAGCCATGGGGGCCTGCTTTTCCCCGAGCTATGCGTGATTGCACGTTGGGCTCTGGGAGAAGTGGGTCCTCATGGAACACTGCAAGGACACCTTTAACAATAGGTTCGTGCATTGGCTGCGATTTATCGATAATGTTTTTAATGTGTGGAGGGGTGATGTGCCAAGCGCTGAGAATTTTATTGAAAGTATTAATGTCAATGATTTTAATTTGCATTTCACTTCGCATATTGACTCCAATAGAATTGAATTTCTGGATGTTAGTATTTACATGCACAATAAGACATTAGCTACCAGCGCTTTCAGAAAACCAACTGCAGGCAATGCAATACTGCATGCTACTAGCTCACACCCACAACACCTCATAGCCAGTATCCCATATGGGGCGATCCTGTGGCTGAAGCGCATCTGCAGTACATCGGATGATTTTTACTAGATGTCAGGCTGAAGCCTTAGAACGACTGAGAAGGAGAGGCTATACAGAGAAAACATTATCAGATGCTGTAACTAAAGCCAGCACTAGGTCCAGAATGTCATTGCTGCCATCTGAGACATCAGAAGTAGATGGAGAGAGAGGAATTGAGGAAACACCTAGACTTATTACTACTTACAGCGCGCAAGAACGTAAAATTAGAGCCATTGTAAACAAGAACTGGCCAATCGTTTTGACTGATGGAATACTAAAGGAAAAACTTCCAGTCAAACCAACTGTTACGTTCAGAAAAGCACCCTCCATGGGAATCCATCTATCTAAAACTAAAGTGGAGTTTCAGTGAAAACGTGGTTGACACCACATGTCGCTCTTGTAAAATTGGTGTTAACACCAGTAAATACAGCACTCGGCTCAGAGACAAAGAATTTGATATTCTTGTCAAATACGATTGCCGTACTGATTTCACAGTTTATGTCCTCACATGCACCTGTGGGCTTAGATATGCGGGAAGTACTAAGCTCCAGGTGCATGTGAGAATATTACAACACATTAGAGCGATCATAAACTGCGATCCGGCATACCCAGTCGCTAGACATTTTAAAATACATCATAACAAAAACATCAATGGTTTGTCCGTTCCCATACCTCGTAGAGGAGGAGGCAATAGGGAGAAGTTGTTGAGACAATTAGAAACCAGATATATTTTAAATTTGGACAGTAAAAGTCCAAATGGTCTCAACAACACGGAAGACATGCATACTTATTTATAGACTCCTTATTTATCCGATGCAGGTGTATATTTCAATTTTATTTTAGTTAGAGATTACATCTATGCTCGCACTCACATAAGTTGTTGTGGAGTGTTTCTGTTTAAATCTCTAACATAGAATGACCAGCATTGAAACCAAGTTTTGGGCACCATCTGATTGTGTCTTTTGGTGGTTTCACCAAGGAGCCTCGAACGTTGAACCGATTTTAATAATTTTTGATAATATTCATGTAATTTTTCTTACATATTTTTTCTCTCACATAATTTATTTGAGCACCCAGCACTTTAGCAATTTTAAAGGAACTGAATGATATTATCCAATTTAGATTTAGATTAATTAAAGCAGTAGAGTTATTAGGTCTTACCTAACTTTGCACAGAGGTACTTGAATTATCTGATAAACATACATCTGCATTTAGGCAGACATATGACAGCATGATCTAAGGAGAGGATCGAACACCCGTTTTGCATAATTTTGCGCACATAAATCCAATAGTTAAATACAAAGGGCGCAGTTCAATTAGGACTGAGGTTTTACCCGGTTTCAGCATTTATGCAATGAATATTATAATTGTGAGAGCCCTATATATATATATATATATATATATATATACATATATATATATATATATATATATATATATATATATATATATATATATATAAATATGGTTTTAAACAATATGTTTAACTATATGATCAAATATTTATAATTATTTATTGTGTGTACCTTTTATTGCAGAAATTTGCACTATTGCGGGAGTTTGCACAATCAAATTTTGCATTTGGGCTGTTATATAAATTACAGAAATAATGTGCATACATTTGTGAAGTATGGATTTATTCACAATGGATAAGTTCTTGACCTAGTGAGTTCCTGGAATTGCGTATTTTGCACAAACTAGTATTTTTTCACTTTCTGTGGTCACATGGGTTGAAAATTTGGGGAAAAAAATGGAGGAACTATGTATATATATATATACCGGTTTGTACTGCTGACTCGTCATGTGATCAAGGGTACTTGCTACCCGAAACGTGTCATGCTGATTTAAAAGAGATAACAAATCTACCTGCTGAATTCCACAATGCTTGGTGGTCTGTTGTTTCTGTGTTGCCTATGTGAAAGGACAGAAGTATCGGTATCAGTGATGTCATCAGTGATGTCATTTGAGATGTCATCAGTGATGTCATGAGTGGTGTCACTGACCATGTCATGAGTGATGTAATATGTGACGTAGTCAGCAGTGCATTGCAGGCGCGCGAGTTATAGTTAGCTGAACTAACTATAACGGTGGAATTTCAATGGTTTGGTATGAGTGAAACATCCAGCTAACTATAACATGTGTGAAACCTATTTTTTTCAGTGAAAATATATATATATATATATATATGAACGTAAGTTCGTCAAACTGGAGCAGCCGCCCCAGTACACGGCTAGACAATGACGAAGGAACAGACCCAGATTCAGTGCTCAATTGAAGTCTTTATTCTCCAGCAAGCCTGCCGCCGCCATAACGCGTTTCGCCTCTTGCAAAGCTTGGTCACATGGCAAGTTGCTGAGAGCAAGTGCCGGGATTTAAAGTGACAGTGCGCGCGTTTTAGTTACAACAAGAGTAACAAACATGGAAAAAATACTTTGCTTCACATGTTTTTACATTGAACATTTGACCAGTGCATACATACAAGTTTATAAAATATGTAAATAAATAAATAAATATTTAAACATTTTAAAAACTGCACAACCTGATTCAATAATTGATCTAATCAGGTTGTAAATTTGATACTCTCATCTAGTATGCACGAATTTCAACATTCAGAATAAAGCCCAAGTGGGCAGCATCAAATATCATTTGTAAGAAATAAATAGAGCTCAAGTGAGCATATACTCCCTTGCAAAACATATAACTGCGCTATTCGATGTAAAAGTCATTCCCAGCACAAAACAGTGAGTGCATAAATATAAACTTTCCTCTTATTTTTGATTTTCCCTCTATTCTTTTGTGCAAGTGATGAATTAAAAACATTTTTTTCTCTTTTTCACATTCTATATGTTCTTGTTTTAACACAAAAAATTCCATGGATAGCCATCCAAGGTTGCCCTCTCTAGATGTTACTGCTCTCATAAATACATGAAACGAGAAAGGCAGATTGTGCTAATGAACTTAGTGTTCCAATAGTACATGTTACTTGCAGTCAGAGCAATTGGCACAAAACAACAATAATCAATGTAATCAATGAAAATCCCTTCTGAAAAATACTGCCCACCACAGTTTTAAACTTCTGTATTTGCAACTGAACTAGCCTTGTGCTACTTCTTAGAACCCGTTATCAAAACAGTCCTAACATCTGGTTGTTAAAAAAGCACCTGCTCTAGAAGATTTCATTACTATTTCTGAAAAAATTCTACAAGCATGTGTGCAGATCTTCAGTTGCGTTGAGCCCATGTGGTTGCTTACTGTTCATATCCAGAATATATCTGGTTTCGAGTAAACGAAGCCTCGCCTCTCGATTGCCACCTCTCTTCATGGGCCAAACTGTGTCTACTGCAAAATATGAAAGATGAACTGGATTGGAGTTATGGTCTGACTCGAAATGCCTCGCCACAGGATAGGCCTGATCCTTGTTTTTGATGGCTCTAATGTGCTGGAGCACACGTTGGTGCACCGGCAGGCGGGTACTCCCCACATACCGGAGCCCACAACTGCACTCCAGCACATAAACTGCATAGTCTGTTTTGCAGTTCAAACGCTTGGAAATCTCTTTCGGGGTCTCTGAGAACGGGACAACATAATTGGTCTTATTGACTCCATGCTTGCAGGCTTTGCATTGCGAGCATTTTTTGAACCCCCTCCCCAGGGCCTTCCAGGTATTCGACATCTGTGGTTCCAAGCTGTTTTTAACTAAGGATCTGGCCATAGATACAGATCTCCTGAAAGTGACGAGTGGATTGTTCACAACCTTACTGCCAATAATTGGATCCCCCAATATAAGGTTCCAATTTCGATTGAAAATTCTTCTAATGGCAGAATGCTGGCGGCTAAATGTAATAATCATGCGGGGCTTAATTAGTTCTCCACTCTGGGGTACCTCTTTAACTTTCGGCAATAGTTAGATAGATAGATAGATAGATAGATAGATAGATAGATAGATAGATAGATAGATATATAGATAGATATATATAGATATATATATATATATATGTATATATATATATATTACCTACTGGCGATAGCCAGTAGGTATATATAGTTAGGATTTTTTTCCTATGGGATTTCTGAAAATTCTATGTCGAACAACTTTGGCGTTTGTGAACGTAATTGGCTGAAATTTTCAGGAAAATGGCACATTTTGTTTCTGAGCAGCCCTTGAAAATTTGGGGGGGGGTTTGTCAAGGGGGGGCCAAGAAAAAAGGGGGGTCCCAAAACGCGTTTTTCCCATTCATTTTTCCATAGGGCGGTTGGACTCACTTTTAGCTCGAACGGCTGAATGGATTTACACGAAACTTGGCAAAATTGTAGATATGGTTTGCCCGAAGTGCCTTTGCTATGTCCCAATATATGTGCTCCAGTGAATTTTGAGAAATTAACGTTTTAAAAAATATATATATCTGTGACAGCGCTCCGGTTAGCGCCCCGGTTCGCGTACCGGAAGCGTAACGGAACTTCGCGAAGCAAAGCTGATTGGCTCTCCGGTGTCTGTCAACATTCTAAACAGTCCGGAGCGGCCGCCATCTTGTCTCTCGGTAGGATCGAGAGACAAGAGGTGGTGAAAAACGAAGGGGGAAATGAAGGAAAGGGGGCAAGGTAGACCCCTCCTGACCCCCTAGGATTGATGAGGGGGATATTAAAGTGCCCAGCGGGGCAAAAAAAAATAAAAAATGTTGGCGATTTTTCGCCGTAGAGGCGCTTCCCGGTACGCGAACTGGGCAGCTAACTGGCAGCGTAACGGGAGTCCGCCATCTTGTGTTTTTGGAGCGTCCGGTTTGCGTACCGGGTAGCGTTCCGGTAAGCGTAACAAGGGGAAAACCAAGAGAAACAGTAAAATAAAATTTAAGGGAATAGATTTCCACCAAACTTGGCAAAATTGTAGGGACTGTTTGTTTGATGTACGCGAACTGGGCAGCTAACCGGGCAGCTAACCGGGCAGCTAACCGGCAGCGTAACGGGAGTCTGAGGAGAAGCTGATTGGCTGTCAACATTGTAAACAGTCCAGAGCGGCCACTATCTTGTCTCTCGGTAGGATCGAGAGACAAGAGGTGGAAAAAAAAAGGTATAAATGAAGGAAAGGGGGTAAGGTAGACCCCTCCTGACCCCCTAGGATTGATGAGGGGGCTATTAAAGTGCCCCGTGGGGCAAAAAAAAAATAAAATTGCGATTTTTCGCGGTAGAGGCGCTTCCCGGTACGCGAACCGGGCAGCTAACCGGCAGCGTAACGGGAGTCCGCCATCTTGTGTTTTTGGAGCGTCCGGTTTGCGTACCGGGTAGCGTTCCAGTAAGCGTAACAAGGGGAAAACCAAGAGAAACAGTAAAATAAAATTTAAGGGAATAGATTTCCACCAAACTTGGCAAAATTGTAGGGACTGTTTGTTTGATGTGCCTTTGCAAGGCCTCAAGATATGTGCACGTGTGGATTTTGTCTAATTAAGGCTAAAAAAAATATATATATCTGTAAGCGTGCTCCGGCGCGCTTACGTTACGGGTTTTGTTTGCGCTGCAGAGCCGATACGTCACGGTTATGCAACGCGTCATGAGGCGTCTCATGTGGCTACGTGATACGTTACGTAATAAAAAATATATTTTACAGCTATAGATATTAGCTTTTAAAAAACCAATGAAATTCACTGAAAAAACCATAGGTTATAGACCATATATAGTTAGGAATTTGCATTTACAAAACCTTGAAAATTCACTGAAAAAACCATAGGTTAGAGACCATATATAGTTAGCTGGACATTTTATTGATATAAAACCAATGAAATTCCATATATAGTTAGTTGCACTAACTATATATTTCGCGCATCCGCAATCCAATTCCATATATAGTTAGTTGCACTAACTATATATTTCGCGCATCCGCAATCCAATGCTGATGATGTCACATATTACATCATTCATGACATGGTCAGTGACATCACTGATGACATCTCAAATGACATCACTGATGACATCTCATTTCAAATCAATGATCACACCACTGATGATATACTTCATGTGATAATACAATGCACCTCCTTACACTCTAATATAACCTCTGTTACACCTAGTGTAAAACACAGAGTATCATTTTTGAAACCATTGACACACGAATAACATTTACTACATACTCACTCACTGATTCCTACGTCTACACACACATTCACTTATTCACCCATACAATCACTCGTACATACAGTAACTCATCATTACAACACTATCATATGCACTCATACACCTATGCAGACACTCACACACTGCCACTCATCCATGGAGTTACTCACACACCTAGTCAGTCCTGTAAAGAATCAATCACACTTTGATTTCTTCATCTATACAGTTAAATACAGAACGGCTTACATTTTCACAGATATACTAACACATACTTACTCACTTATACAATCAAATCCTTCATCCATACTCTTATATATCCACTCATTCTTCAATATGTAAAACATATTTAAACTAAAGAAAAACACACAGACACTGGATGATGTCATCAGTGATGTCATCAGTGATGTCATTTGAGATGTCATCAGTGATGTCATCAGTGATGTCACTGACCATGTCATGAATGATGTAATATGTGACATCGTCAGCATTGGATTGCGGATGCGCAAAATATTGGAAAGGGGCGACCATTCGGTCCCCCCGAACGTATGGCGGAGTACCACGATCCCCCCGGGAAGCCATCTTGGGCGGGAGGCGCGTCTCGGCTGGTATGCCCGAAGCGGCGTAGCCGGGGCGCGCTCTTTTCCCGCCCAGGAGTGGGCTGGCCTAGACACTGACGCGGCCGGCCACGCCCTTTGGGGCAGGCAGGGGCGGGTTTACGCCCGCCCTGAAGACGGATAAAAGGAGCAACAAGCCAAGAAAGCATCCTCTTGTTCCTGTGCTCTAAAGCTGCACCTCCTCGCTGCACGTGAGCTCGAGACGAAACAAAGAGCCAATTTTGAGCGTGGTAATCTTTCTTTTGTCTTACGGAGAATGCCTAAGAAAGTCGGAAAGCGAATGACTACCGACCAGATGCTGCGTGTACTCATGAAAGAAGTGACCGATCTGAAGAAACGGATGGCGGATAGAGACGGGGAAGGGGGACCGAAATGACCCTTGGCAGGAGCCGCTCCGGGAGGAAAGGGCAAGAGGCCCAGAAGGGGAGCAGCTGGGGGGGACATCCCGGTTCCCTGTGCCCCACTCGAAGAGCCAACTCCGGTGCCAGCAGAGGGGAATCCGATTCCCGTGGTGATCACCCCCGTGTCCGGGGGGGATATGCCGCCCGAGCTGGCAGCACAATTAGCAGCGTGGTTGGGAAAAGAAAGCGAGGGCGCCACGGCTGACGACGCACGGGTGTTGATGAAACAACTGCGTGAAACGAGGGAGGCGGCGAAGGCATCATCGCCAGTTATCACGCCGGCTGCGGCAGTAGAAAAACCACCAGGAACAGGTCCAGCCGCAGATACAGCTTCCGGTTCAGGTAAGCGGCCATTGCCGATTGCGAGGGATGAGTCTGCACCTTCACGAAGGGAAAAGTTGGGTCAACATGTCCCTCTGGCTATTAAGGAGAAGATATGGGCAGATGAGTATGTAAACATCTTCTCGTTGCTTACCGATCATTATGAGATGGAGCATGTTAAGAGCCAAAAGGAGCTCATGCATCCGAGTGTTTGGCGCGCAAAGATGGCCGCCTTTAAAGTTGATGAAAACATTGGCACTTGGGGGAAGGCGTGGGGAATTTTTACCTCCATCGTGGGCGAACGTAGACCTGAGTTGCTGTCCGAATTGCCGATATACCAGACACGGATCATGGAATATTCCGTATCATATGGGGGCAATCAGTGGTTCTGTTACGATAATATTTTTAGAAAAGCAAAGGAACACGATAAAAACGTAACTTGGGATTGTTACGATTCTGTTTCATGGTCAAAAATGGAGAGTACTGGTATGTTAAAAGTACCATTAGTAGGGAGTAGCGGGGGTGAATCCTCCCGCCAATATGCCGGGACCCCCTTTCGGTCAGGTACAGGTAACGAATACAACTCGAGGCCGAACGGCAACACAGGTAAAAGGGGGATTTGTTGGAACTTCAACAGAGGTAAATGTACGAGGCCCCAGGGGTCATGTAAATTCCGTCACGAATGTGGAGGGTGTGGGCAGCCATCCCATCCGGAGTCCATGTGCAGAGCCAAAACGGGTGATAACGGGGGGAGAGGAGGCGCCAAACAGGTCTAAAATAGTCCGAGGGGCGCCTTTACCTACTCCGGTTGATACCATGGCAATGATTCCTTGGCTCAGCGAATACCCGGATCACGCTTCCGCTGGGGTGTTGAGGAACGGGTTTTCATATGGTTTCCGCATCCCAGTGGGGGAGTTTCGGGGTGTAAGAAAATGTAAAAATCAAATATCGGTCTTGCAACATACGACCGTGGTACAGGAAAAGATTGGGAAAGAGGTTACTCGAGGTCGAGTCGCCGGTCCATTTGATGAGCCACCGTGTGCTAACTTTGTTTGTTCTCCTTTGGGGGTGGTCCCTAAGAAGGACCCGGGTGAGTTCCGACTGATACATAACTTATCAGTCCCACGTGGTCTGTCCGTAAATGATGCAATAGACCCGGATGTGTGTTCGGTGCGGTACGCATCTTTCGATGAGGCCGTGGCCATGTTGAATCGCCTAGGGCCCGGGGCGCTGATGGCAAAGTCAGATATTGAGTCAGCGTTCCGGTTGCTCCCGGTACACCTAGACGATCAGCGTCTCCTTGGTTTCATGTTTCAGGGTCAGTATTGCATGGATAGATGTATGCCAATGGGTTGCTCTATTTCTTGTGCATATTTTGAACAGTTCAGTTGTTTTCTGCAATGGGTCTTCACAAGGAAGACGGGTTTACAGCATGTCATGCATTATCTCGATGATTTTTTGTTTCTGGGGGCGGCCGGGGGTCCCGAATGTGGACTGGCTTTGAGTGAATTTTGTACTTTAATGAAGCATTTCGGTGTGCCATTGGCACCAGGTAAGACTGTGGGTCCCTCGACTTGCCTCGAGTTCCTGGGGATCGAACTCGACTCTGTGGAAAGTTGTTTTAGATTACCTAAAGAGAAGGTGATAAGATTCAGGGCTGCCCTGGAAGCTTGTATTAGCGAGTCCAAGGTCAGGCTGCATCAGTTGCAACAATTGGTGGGACAGCTGAATTTTGCCCTGAGAGTCATGCCGATGGCCCGCCCCTTTTCCCGCTCGATCGCTCAAGCCATGGTCGGCCTGAAGGAGGGTCATCATCGCACACGGTTATCGGCAGAGGTTCGTCAGGACATGCGCATTTGGTTGGCATTTCTGGCGGATTTCAATGGTCGAATTGTCTGGAACAAACCGGCGGTGTCCTCCGAGGAGCTGGGGCTGTGGACAGATTCGGCAGGGAGCACTGGTTTTGGTGCCATATTCGGCACACGATGGTCGGCTCAAAAATGGCCGTTATGGTGGCATGAGTGTGGACTGACAAGTAACATTGCCTTTTTGGAACTTTTTCCCATTCTTGTGGCCCTGAAAACTTGGCCCGAAGGGTTCAGAGATCACTCTGTGGTGTTTTGGTCTGATAACATGACCGTGGTTGAGTGTATCAACAGCCAGGCAGCACGATGCAAATGGATTCTGAGATTGCTCAAAGAAATTGTGTTATTGTGTATGCAGTTGAATGTACTATTCAAAGCAAGACATGTGCCAGGGGTAATGAATAAAGCGGCTGATGCGCTTTCTCGTTTTCGTATGCAGGCCTTCTGGGGTTTTCTGCCCACAGCGGACCCGGTGGCGGCACCCTTCCCCGAAGCTCTCTGGTCTCTCGGTGCCCCGAATTACAGAACCTCGTGGGAGAGAGTTTAGCACCCAGGACGAGGAAGGCGTACCAAGGGGCGTTCCGATCCTACTGGGCCTTTGTGGGGGATGCTAGGAGGGAGCTTTGGGGCCAGGAAGAACTTGTAGTGGATTTTCTGCTGTCCTTACATCAGGCAGGCAAATCAGTGGCTACGGCCCAGAGGCATCGGGCCGCCATTTCCTTTATGGCAAGGGCTCATGGGATCCAGGACCCGACTGCGTCTTTCGTTGTGCAAAAAGCGCTACGTGGGTGGCAACGCCTTGAGGGTCGCAGAGTAGATGAAAGGCGCCCGATAGGTCTGGATAGGTTGGCTTTGTTGTTATCTGTACTTCCTGCAACATGTTCATCCCAGTATGAAGCAGTGTTATTCCGAGCCGCTTTTGTGCTAGCATTCCATGGGGCTATGCGGGTAAGCGAACTAGTGGCAAGGAACAAGCGGGATACCATGGGGGGACTATGCCGAGAGCACGTCCAAGTCAGGGGGGAGACAATGACTGTCTCATTTGTCAAGTCCAAGACCGATCAGGGTTCGATGGGGGACTGCATAATGATACGAAGGATTCCCGGGTCGTCCATGTGCCCGGTTGGTTGCGTTGAGGAATATTTAGCGCAAAGGGTGGCATCATGGGGGGGGACCTTGTTGAGACACGCTGACGCCACCCCACTGACGAGGTTTCAGTTTCAGCGGGTGCTTGCGATGTCGATTTCTGCCGCGGGCATGAACCCCGGCGAGTTTGGGACCCATTCCTTTCGGATAGGGGCTGCTACCGAGGCTACAGCCAGGGGTCTGAATGTCGATCAAGTAAAACGTGTGGGGCGTTGGTCCTCGAATTGTTATAAAAGGTATGTGCGGTTGCACATGTTGTGAAGCTGTAATGATGTACTCACGCTTCTTGTTTTTGTTTGGTTTCAGTTGCGCGAGCCTACGAGGCGGGGCGGACTGTGCAGTCAACCCAACACCGGGCCAGCGGTCAGACATCACCGGCTGCGAAAAAGGAGGTGTGGGTCGTGGGCCACTCATACGTGAGGCGTGCCGCGGACGTATTCAAAGCAGGTGACATGATTCACGTGGCTGGGGAATACGGGTACAGTGTGTCCTTCTACGGAAAGGGCGGGCTCTGTATTGACCAGTTTCGATCATTTTTCGAGGGTTTGTTAGGGCGGACAAGGTCACCGCCGTCTGTAGTCATAGTACATCTTGGGGGCAATGATTTGGTGACCACTGGTAGACGACTTCTTCTTGAGGCGATGCTTTCCACGGTAAGTTGGTTAGCGAGAAGAGTTCCAGGGTGCACAATTGCATGGTCCCATATGATCCCACGGAAAGTGTGGCGGGGGGCTCTTTCGGTCTCTGCTCTGAATCATTCAGTAAGAAAAATTAATAATAAAGTGAGTAGACTGTTCCGTTCAAGTACACTGCATTCTATTTTGCATGGTTGTATTAAAGGGGACAGTATGTATTTGGGGGATGGTGTTCATTTGTCTCGAATGGGGAACGAGTTACTCATAGGAGACCTGATAGCTTGGTTGAAAACTTTAATACATGACCTTTAGGCAGGAGTGTTGTGGGGGGTCCGGATAGCCGGTCAACTATCCGGCCTGTGGCGGTAAGGTCATGATCGGTGAGCAGTAATTGGAGGATCCCTATGGGTGGGCGTCACCCATTACGGATGGGAGCGCTCAAGGGAGGTGGCCATTGGCCCCTCAACGGGGAGGCGGTACCTTCTAAGGATGGGCCGCCGAAAGAAAAGGAAAGGCGGTCAAGGCCCCTTCCTGGGTAGGAGGGGCTACAGCCCCCTCCTGGGGAATTTCCCGGGGCCAGGACATCTGCGACGGCAGATGTGGTAAGTTGTGTGGGGTTTGGGAGGGGGTCTACGCTACCTTCTAGATACCTCACACGTGTCCTCGGACGACCTTTAAATGGCGTCGAGTTTATTGGGGCCCCCGTCAAGTCAAGGGAAATTGGTAAATGCACTTGAGGTACACCTCTGTGCGGTCGCCCCTCACAAGTGAGGGGGAAATGTCTGGTTTAGGGATCCTGACACCGGTTACGACCTTGCCGTTGGCCCTTAAACGTTAGGATGTACAATTTCAAGTTAAATGTTTTGTAGGATGTTAGTTCGGCTAGGAGAACCTTTGTATTAGAGAATATATTAAGGTTAGCCAAACATCGCAATGTGGAAATGAAATTGTACATTAATATGAAACTGTTATTTTAATGTTTTAATTTTGTTTCATATTTTAATAAATACGGCCGGGAGGGTCACTCCCTCCCGTCTTCCAAAAGTTCAGAACCGTTTCCGGTGTCCCATCCTTGGGGATTGTGTTGAGAGGGGGTGGCGGGTATCTCAGCCATATGGAAAGGGGCGACCATTCGGTCCCCCCGAACGTATGGCGGAGTACCACGATCCCCCCAGGAAGCCATCTTGGGCGGGAGGCGCGTCTCGGCTGGTATGCCCGAAGCGGCGTAGCCGGGGCGCGCTCTTTCCCCGCCCAGGAGTGGGCTGGCCTAGACACTGACGCGGCCGGCCACGCCCTTTGGGGCAGGCAGGGGCGGGTTTACGCCCGCCCTGAAGACGGATAAAAGGAGCAACAAGCCAAGAAAGCATCCTCTTGTTCCTGTGCTCTAAAGCTGCACCTCCTCGCTGCACGTGAGCTCGAGACGGAACGAAGAGCCAATTTTGACCCACCCACCAGCCCCTGAGGACAGCAAGTGGTTTTGAATAAAGTTTGATGTGGTGACGCTAATTTTTTGCAGGTTGTGATGGTTGTCGTGATAACTTTGAATATGCAATAAAGATTGGTCAAATTGTAGTTTGTTTTTGCAAATAAAGTAATGATGCACTAGTGTTGATCAGTAATCATGCCTTTTTATAAGTAGTAATTGTTACTGTCTTTTAGTAATTTAGTAATTTAGTAATTTAGTTAGAATTGTCGTATTTATTTTGGTCGGGCGGTAAGGTCATGATCGGTGAGCAGTAATTCTAGGATCCCTATGGGTGGGCGTCACCCATTACGGATGGGAGCGCTCAAGGGAGGTGGCCATTGGCCCCTCAACGGGGAGGCGGTACCTTCTAAGGATGGGCCGCCGAAAGAAAAGGAAAGGCGGTCAAGGCCCCTTCCTGGGTAGGAGGGGCTACAGCCCCCTCCTGGGGAATTTCCCGGGGCCAGGACATCTGCGACAGCAGATGTGGTAAGTTGTGTGGGGTTTGGGAGGGGGTCTACGCTACCTTCTAGATACCTCACACGCGTCCTCGGACGACCTTTAAATGGCGTCGAGTTTATTGGGGCCCCCGTCAAGTCAAGGGAAATTGGTAAATGCACTTGAGGTACACCTCTGTGCGGTCGCCCCTCACAAGTGAGGGGGAAATGTCTGGTTTAGGGATCCTGACACCGGTTACGACCTTGCCGTTGGCCCTTAAACGTTAGGATGTACAATTTCAAGTTAAATGTTTTGTAGGATGTTAGTTCGGCTAGGAGAACCTTTGTATTAGAGAATATGCTAAGGTTAGCCAAACATCGCAATGTGGAAATGAAATTGTACATTAATATGAAACTGTTATTTTAATGTTTTAATTTTGTTTCATATTTTAATAAATACGGCCGGGAGGGTCACTCCCTCCCGTCTTCCAAAAGTTCAGAACCGTTTCCGGTGTCCCATCCTTGGGGATTGTGTTGAGAGGGGGTGGCGGGTATCTCAGCCATAATAGTTAGTGCAACTAACTATATATGGAATTTCATTGGTTTTATATCAATAAAATGTCCAGCTAACTATATATGGTCTCTAACCTATGGTTTTTTCAGTGAATATATATATATATATATATATATATATTCACTGAAAAAACGATAGGTTTCAGGGGTGTTATAGTTAGCGGGACATTTCACTTGTATAAAAACATTGAAATTCCCCCATTATAGTTAGTTGTACTAACTATAACTCGCACACCGGAAATCCACTGCTAATGATGTCACATGTTACATCATTCATGACATGGTCAGTGACATCACTGATGACATCTCAAATGACATCACTGATGACATAACGGGTGAATTTCAATGGTTTTATACGAGTGAAATGTCCAGCTAACTATAACAGCCCTGAAACCTATGGGTTTTTTCTGTGAATTTCTAAGGTTTTTTGAATGCTAATTCAGTGAATATATATATATATATATATATATATATATATATATATATATATATATATATATATATATATATATATATATATATATATATAGTATATATATATATATATATATATATATATATATATATACCATGTGTTCTTCATTGAAATAAAAGGAGTATCTTGACTGTGCAAAATTTGACTGGATTGTCACAATTGTGTCTGCAGGGTTTGCTTCATGTTCTCCCTCTCTTATTGGACTTTTCTAATAAAACATTCTAAAGCCCATTACAGGTCCTTCTGCTATTGAATGATGGGCTCCATATTTGGATGCCAAAGTATCCCACTTCTGACGCCACTCTTGAAAGGGTGGGTATTAAATTAGGTCACTACCAGACAATAGATGCAATGAAGTATGTATGTCTATGGTAATTTTATAGCATACATCTAGCCAAAAAGCAGCAGAGTGCTGTACCTGGTCAAAGAAAATCTTAAAGTCAATGAATAATAGGAGAGGAAGCTGGCCTGTGAATGTTTAATGCATTGTGAGTTAGTGCTCTTTAAAGGGGTGTGTCTTCAACATTTTCCTACATTTGAGCAGTGCTAAGGCGGTCCTGATGGATATGGAAATACTGTTCCATGTCCTGGGTGCCTACATTCCGGTTGCAGCAGGAGCGGGCATTGCTACTACCCCACGAGAGCAGCTTTACTTTTTCTCCCGCCAGGCAGGGCCAATTCTGTGCTTCCCTGCTCATGAGAGAGCAAACACAGAAAAAAATGGGATAGTATGTTACTCTAACCATTTGGCAAGTGTGGGGAAGTAGAGAACAAAATACCTACAACTACCATGCGGCCCTGTTTCTGTAACAGAAACAAGATGCAATGGTGTTGTGTGCCCATACTCACTTGTCAGACATGTTACAACTGATATTCACCTCTCATGGAGTTACCCATGTGTCAAGTGTGGGGAAGTAGATATAAATGACTATAACTACTATGAGGCCCTGTTTCTGTAACAGAAAACAAGATGCAATAGTGTTTTTTCTCCAAACTCACTTGTCAGCCATGTTACAACTGATGTTAACCTCTCACTGTGCAATGTACATACAATGCTCTACTGAGACATGTCTGACTACTTTGCTTGATGTTGTCCTGGTCTCCTCAACTAAAATAATTAATGGCACAGGTGACACCATACTAAGTGTGTACCTCAAATATATGTAATGCATGAAGGTACTGCTGCTGACTAGAAGTGACAAATAACCCATTTACTCAGCACTGCTCACATGATGACTAATGCTAATTATACAACCAAGTTGTGTGTTTGCCTGTATTCTACACAACTAGGCCTTGGAATGGTCAGATACACGTGTTACTTCTACACTGTGCTGGCTTAAATGTTTGGGAGATGTAATGTTCATTTCTTACTCCAAAATGCAGCATAACAGCACATCTAATGAACTGCTCAATTCTACTACATGTACTAAATGTCTCCAAATGTTTTGTAAACAAGTTCTGTAGTGTAGTCCCTATATTCCCGATAGGCTCTGCGCATTGGAATAATATATACTGTAGTTTAGACGTAGGACTGAGGTCGACTAGGTCTCTTCCGAATATATTAAACTTAATAGTGGGTGCCAGCTAGCTCAGAGGTCACTAGAAACTTTCTCGAATTCACAAGAAGGGATTAGTTCCTGACAACCACATAAACATGACAACTTTGTTTCCCCAGGATAAGAAACATATCTCTAGAGTCACGGAAACAATAGATAACTATTTTACTCAGTCAATCGTGCATGCTTCGTTTCACTAGAGGTGCTGAGAAAATAGAGAGACGGGCGTTATCAATAAAAGTATTTATTGAACAGTCTCCTTTCTCAAGTATAAGAAATGTACTGCTACAATAGTAATACTGGTTATAAAGTACAAGGCATATAATACGAACAGTATTATAAAGTAGCACTGTAAAAGCATGATATGGTTTCTAAGTCATAAAAATGCATAAAATGTATAAAATACATACAGTAATAAATAATGACTAAAAGTACTCAACTGGTGCTTCTAAAATACGCCTACCCCAGTGTACCTAACCTAAGTCTAGTACAAGGGAAGAAGTAAGTGAGGAGTAGCTTAAGTTTAGTATTTCTCTGCCAGGAATCTATTCCAAGAATTCTCTAAGAGGTCTAATCGGCTCCGTAACTTGGTTTTAGAATGAAGGAGGTCTTGTATCTCTCTCTCAGAACTCGATTTACCAGATACCCGCAAGGGTAGCCCGGAAACACTGGAGCTGGATTTCTTGGCAGGAGAAAAGACAGCGTCAGCTGGAGGGTCGGCTTCCTTCGGTACTTGCTGCTGCAGGGCGTCGGGCAAATAGATAGTCGATCTGCTCCAAACCACTGCGTTTGTCTGGGTAAACCTAGGAATATTTATACTTTGAAGGTGCCGAGTTTGACGCATGTTTGGACTCAAGGGCTAAATTCTTGGAAAACGCCAGGAGTTCTTGGAGAACTTAATATTCAAGCAGGGAAAAGTCCCTAGCTGCTGAAGGCAGGTTTTTCCAAGAAATCGTTGTTGAATCTCGGAACTTAGTGGAAGTAGCCATGCCATATTTGGGCTGTAAGGCTCAGGCCAAATATGGTACTAATTTCTATTCCTATATAAGGATATGATAAAGTATACCTATATAAGGGCATGAATCGGGAAAATGTACACTAGGGTCCGAGATTCATTTACAACACTCACTCCACGATCTTAAGTTCAATAAAGCTAACCTAATAAGCACTGAACATATCTAAAGCTAGTGTTTTTAATCCCACCCCAAAAATACAAAACATGCACTTGAAATGGTTGTACAAATGAGAAAAATATAGAGCATTTGTACAGTACACATTTTAAGGAAGTGGTGTAATTCTAAGCATAGAGCAAACTGAATGAATCATGAAATTACATTTATGAAAATTGCTCTAAAATACAGAAGGAAAGGTCGAGACCATTTCATAACATCTCAATTGTTATATGAGGACAAGGCCAAATATTTTCTCTAGGCAGTGTTCAAAAAAGGAAAAGATTTTCTTGTTCTCTAAGAATAGTTCTACTTTAAGCAGATTAGTCTGTGCCAAAAAAGTTCAAATGTTTTTGAGAGAAAAATTCAATTGGTTGTGAAAAACAGAGTTCCTAAGTTAGAAATCTTTGTTTTGAAAAATTGAAGGCCGAATTTCAGAGTTCAGGGAACGCTGTGTGCATGAATCAAAAGTTATTCTCGGTGTCAGGAGAAAACATTAGATCAACTAGGCTGGCAAAGAAATCGTCTACCACAGTAGTTGAAAGTGGAACTACTTGATCAAGCTGATCAAATGTGCACAGATGAGAAGCATTGCCATCAGCGCCAGGTGCCGCATTAGCAGTGTTCGTATCAGATAGTACCTGGGTGCCTGTTGATCCTCGTATCTCACCCTCAATTAGACTTACTGGTGAGATCTCAATGAATGCCGTCATCAGAATTGGTAGCCGCTGGGGACAACACGATGCATGAGTCGTTACCGGACCTAGCAAGACGTCGACATCCGATGGGAGGACTGATGGAAGTGTAAGACAAATGTCCATCATGCATTCCTCTCCACAAAGCAGGCATCGCAGAACAGGTAAGAGAACAGGTAAGATGCAATCTTTCCAGATTGATCTGAACGAAAGAAACCAGGTAGTGTTCAGATCCCTTAAACGAGCCAAGCAAAGAATCTGTGTAATTCTTTCACGATACCTCATGGCAATGAGGGTTCCTTCCATTGTAGTCTGGGTATCGCTGGTAACCGGACTTGCAATATCGGAGCAGGAGGAATAAAAATAGAATTCCTGCTATGAGTCCCAAGATGAGAGGTAGGCCGCCGAACACAGAGTGCACGAAATTTGGAAATATGCTGAGGACTGCTTAAAAAGGTGCTAACAGTCCCGAAAAAATCGTCTTAAATGCATTTGTGATGCCACTGGTATCAGACATATTTAGGATTGGACTTACATTTCTGCGAAATGTACTGAGCAGTTGGTTGATAATAATACATGCATCTCTGCAGATGTCCTCGCAACTTGCAGATCATACGTTTCTTTAGACAAGGTCAGTGGCACAGATTTTTGCAAAAGAATGGCTTTTAGTCTGCTTAAAGTATCAATTCGTGTAGAAGAGATATTCATTGAAGGCCATAATGCCGTCCCACTATCTGTCTTGTGCGTTGGATACAATACTTGCATAAAACAAGTGACCATGGACGACACACTAACCAGATAAAGTTTTCCTGGCATCATGCCACAGCAGATTTGATCATTCAGCATAACGTAACTGCCATTGGATAGCGGCCTGAAAATGGGCTCTATCTGCGTGGAGGGTGTACCGTGCAGGTGGCAAGAGAGGTTATTTACAGTACCATCGCAGGCTCCATGTAAATTAATACAGTTGCACAAAAGTGTACCACTTAGTGAGTTTTTACAATTTTCACCACTAAGGAATACCTCTTTCTGCTTATTCCAACATTTGTGTGTGTAAGTTAAAGTCCATGTTGACTTAATGTATTCTTTACCCAACCTTTCATACAGGCCTGCTGGTATACGCTATAGACAATACTGAAATTGGAATATCGTCACTGGTATCATGATGGTGCCATGAATTATCCATTCAATGACAGGCTTCTCAGAAACTGTCAATGGTAATCTTTTCAGTTTTTCAATGCTCAGCACCGTATAGTCTGCTCCTCTTTATGCCAAAGAGATTTGTTTATCTGTAAGGTTAAATACAGCAAACAATGACGTTGTATTGATTAGACGCCATGCCATGTAGCCTGAACGAAGATTTTGCAATTTTCAGCTTAACTGCATTATAGAACGTAATTGAGACTGACCATGTTGTAGCATTAGCAAGTCTTGTTCCATTATGTCAATTGCAGAGGATACAATGCTGTCAAATGAATATATCCTGGAGGAGAGAGTTGTTAACCCATTGTCCACTATAGAGAGAGCTTTCTCTAAGTTAATACGATCAATTTCTCGTATTCTTTCTGCAGTTTCCATTTGTGTTATTTTCCAAGCTTCATTGTAAGCAGCGTATATATCGGTGTATATGAAACGTTTTTGCCGTGGTTTGCGAGGTCCCATTAAGAAATCTCACAAATCATTGCTTTCTTTAAGTAAAGATAAGTGTTGTTTGATTTCCGGAAGTGTGGATGTCTTTAGCCACTCAAGGCATAGTTTTCTTACACTATAAGTTGTTACTATCCCTGGATGTTGTCTCTGGGAGTATCTTGGATCTGGCCTGTTCAGTTTTAACCCCTGTGTTTTGTTCAGGAATCTATCATGACAGTTTTTGGTGTCTGTGGGCCAGATTAACCATTTTTTCTAATCAGGATTAGTTCTGTTTTGTGTTAAAAAATATAGTACGTCTACCTCCTTTTTTGTAGTGTCATTACTCTCAGATGTGGGTTTAGGTATAGACGGTTTGTTTAAATCTTTTATCTTAGCCAGGCAAAGACAAGAAGTCTGTTGAACAGTGTCATTTAAAAACATTATTTGTTCAAGTATAATGCAGGCTCTGAATAAGGCTTCTAAACCTTGTACCTGCCAGTCTTTCGTGCCCCAGACAGTTTTTGTCTCAATGTTGTCTTTCCAAAAGTTGAAGCCTAATGTAGACAGCTGAGCATAAAAGTTTGTAGAATAAATTTGTTTAGTATTGGTCAACATTGTTTTCATTCCTGTTACATTTTTTAAATAAAACGTTTCTGGATTTGTAACATTAAACCCTGAGAAGTACGAAAACTTTTCATGAAATGTTTTTGAGCTGCCTTTTGGTGGCGTGGGACAATGTTCCCAATGATTTTATGAAAAAATATTCCTAGGACTTGCAGATTTGTGCAAATAGTGGTGACCATAATGATTAAAACAATACAGGTTTTCATAATCTGATGACCCTTCTAAAAAGTCATGTTCGGTAAATTTTGCGGATATTTCTAAATCTGACATCATATTATTAATAGTCTCAAAGTCCCAATCATCAGAAAATGTGCTGGGTGATACAAAGTCACTTAAAGAAACCTTGAACTGGTGTGGAATCTTCAGCAGCTCCACCGGTACATAGATGTCATAATCAGTTCTGTCCCATGCTACACCGCCAGGTATAGGAACGGCTGTGATGTTCACTGATGACAGGTCTCTTTTTTCACGATGGGATGATTTGTGAGGTTTTAGGGCCAAGTTGATTTTCTGACTTGCTGTGTCCATTTTACTGTATTTCCCTCTATCATTTCTCCCAAGCTTAAAACTAAAATCAGCCAGAGCAGGAGAAAAAATGCACCTAAATCAATCCAAAAGTCAATCCATGGTGAAACCAGATATATTTTCTCAAGTTGATGAAAGAGTTCTGTTGTTTTTTCTTTGAGAGTTTTACTTGCTGGCGTTTCTTTGGGTTCACTGGGATCCTCAGAAAATGTATCAAAGTTGATGAAATAGCCAGAGGCAGTTCTGTCAATTGTTGGAATTGCATCAGGATTGTTATTTATCTTTGGAGTTGCTTCTTCCTTTGTTATATTGGTGTATTCATAGGTTACATCATTGTAGACAGGTGTTTCTTGACGAACTGTTATTTGGGTCTCAAGAGGCACGAGTTCCATGGCTTTGTTACATAGTCCTTCTTTTCTTACTGCAGGTTTATCAAACGTGATAAGTCTTTCAGTTTGAACTCTTGGATAGTAGCAAGATTTGGTCTTCTGCTAGATCTTGGGAGTCCACTGGGTCTACTACTTATTATTGGCCACATGATTGTGGTTTGACCAGGTCGATGGACACAACTGTGTTCTCCCTTTTACCAGCAAGGGGCGGTAGTACTACTGATCTTGTTCCTTGGATTGCCAAGACAGGTACTGCTTTTCTGTAAGAAGGCCCAAATTCCTTCTTTACCGCGATCTTTTCCCTGACTAGTTGCCCCAATCTTTGGAATCCAGACAGGTCTAGCTGGGACAGGTGGTTTTTCTTCAGTGGCTGGTGGCTTTTGTGTTGTGTTACCCAGACTTCTTCTTGTTTCATTTAAGTCCTGTGAAACAGCCAAACGATCTTTGACATCAAAGGTTTTTTTTTCCACCACTGAAATTTGACAATCGAGGTCTTCAATTAACATTCTAGTACCAAATAGTAATTCATATGGAGTGATTCCCCCCCGAGAATTTCTTGGCAGATTATTAGGACTACGTTGGACACTTATTAGAGGTTTGACCCACCCATCACCCGAACCTAATACCTTAGCTGTTATGGATTGCTTTATGTCACAGCTTTTTCTTTCCACTACCGCATTACCCTCAGGATGGAAGGGACAAGAATACCGCAATGCAATGCCCAAACTAGCCATAGCCTCCTTGTAAGCTCAAGAGCTAAACGCAGGACCCTGGTCAGAATGTAGCGTGACGATTGCGTATGTGCCGGTAAAGACTCGCAAATCCTTTACAACAGTTCTGGCGTCAGCCAAGCGCTTGGGCCATAACCAAATAAATCTTGTGCAGGAATCCACTGCAACCATGATATATTTATAGTTGCCATCCCTTGTTAAGGGACCACAGTGGTCCAGGTAAACTTACGCTAGTGGTTTATCTGAAATCAGAAGGGGCATCTGTGCAGGTCGCTTCACTGTAGAAACTTTCATTTTTTGGCAGATTTCACATTCTATAACATAGTTTCTAGTTTGTTTCCTCATGCATGGCCACCAATATCTCTGTTTTAATAAAGATACTGTGGCGTAAACTCCTGCGTGTGCAGAGGCGAGCCCTTCATGTGCTGCTAAGATTAGTCCAAACCTGTGTTCCATGTTTGGAATTGCTCTGTCCCCCACTCCAGGGATTCGAGCAAAAGGAACATTATTCACATCAGTTATATATGAGTACTTTACTGGAAAGCCTTCGGGAGTGTCTTACCACTGTCTTTGATTGAAGCAGTGACAGCTTGCACTATTTCGCTGTCTATTTTTGTTTTTGACCGGGTGATTGCAGCTACGGAAATCGTTTGCACAGCTGCCTTCATGGCTTCATCAGCCAATAAATTCCCTGCAACGTGAACGCCATCACGCTGATGACTCAGTGTATGAATCACGTGTCTTTTGTAGTTCTTTCTGTAAAAGAACTACTTGTTCCCAAACCATTTTATGCTTAATTGTGCCACCTTTTGCGTCTTTGAAACCATTTTCAACCCAGTTCTGCAGATACTCATTGTAAGATTGGACGCAGTAATACGAATCGCACACTATGAGTGTGGGGAATTCGCGATCAGCATTTTCAAGCACCATCTTGAAAGCCTGTAGTTTAGCTTGCTGAGCTGTACAGTCTCCGAGTGATTGAGTTTTTGTGACCATAGGTCTAAATTTGCCTTCGCGCCAGAGACCTTTAATAATCGCGCACGCAGCACTAAAGGCTTGTTTACCCCCAATTGCGGGTTGTGCTGATCTGTCTGTATATATTATACAGCCGTAATGTTCTAGAGGCAGAATCTTGGTCGGCAGAGGACATTCGTGTTCATATTGGAGAAATTCTTGTGTTTTCAAGCTGGGGTCAAAAACGTATTTAACGTCTGTAGCAGCAAGTGAGTTAACCCATTGTATCCATCTCGGATGTAAAGCTTTTGCATTTGGAATGCTCCCTTTTGTCGCTGCCTCTAAGGTACAGGTGTAACGATCATTATGCGTCTACCCTATGCGAGAGCTCTCTCTTTTGCTACTGCAGTTTGAACCGCTGTCAGAATTTTCTCAGTAGAAGTGAACTTGTGTGTACAAGTGTGATTCGTATGCTATTGGTACAGTTTCTCCTTCATTAATGGTTAGGTACGTGAATCAGCATCTCCCTGGGATGATTCGGATCACTAGGTTGCGCACGTTTTCGCATGTGTCTAGCTGTGTTTTTACTAACATGTCTGTTTGGACTGAACACAGAATTTCTGTGTGTGTTTGATTCCAATTAGTTGGTTTGAAATCAGGTTTCATTAATTTGTAGAGATGTTTAACCCTTTCTGCGTAATTCAGAAAATAAGTTCTTCCAAAATTCAGGAAACCTAGAATTGACTGTAAGTTTTTCAGCGTCTTTGGAGGTTGTAGCAGCGCATATTTCTCTAGAAAGTTAACTGCCAGGATTTTGCCTTCACTTGACAACTCGTAGCCCAAAAATAGGACATTGAGGTGGGCAATTCATTATTTCTTAAAATTGAATTTATACCCTTCAGATGCGAACCCAAGTATTATGGTGTTCACTCTTTTCAAGTGTACGTCCAAATCATCGTAAGACAGATGTCATCGACATAAGATAATGTCTCATCATCATACATTTGTAGTAACTCTGTTACTCTGGCTGAAAATAACCCTGGACTATTCTTGAAGCCTTGGGGAGACGACAAAATTGTCGCTGTGTCCCCATTATTGAGAAAGCGGTCAAATGCCTGCTTTCAGGTGCAATGTTTTGACAGAAAAAAACATTTTAAATATCTAATGTGGTTTTATATTTTTGCGCACAATGTTATTCATCAGTGCTGCACTGTGTGTATTTTGTACTGCAAATGTTTTGCAACAAGTGTTTAAGTGTCTGTAATCCAATAATAGACAATATGAATTGTCTGGTTTGGACAGGAAACAAAGGATTGTTCATTGACGAGGTGCATGTTTCAATCACCCCTTGGTTTTCAAGTTGATTTAAAATCTCCCTGACCTGTTTTTTAGAGTCTTGCTTAACTGGATACTGCCTTTGTGCAGTGGGCTGATTTTTTAACTGGATTTTATGGTGAGGAGAATCCTCATCCCATCCTACGTGATTTTTATATAATTCTGGAGCATGGGCCACAGCTCATTTTTTGGCATATGTATATTTATTATGAATTGGAATGTGATTCGAGAAGGCTGGCATAATTATCTCTTCGCCATGTGAGCCAGTCTCGTTCAGCTAGAAGAATGTCATAGCCCTTAGAGAGCTTCTCCCAAAAGAGTGCTCTTATTTTTCTAGTTATGTCCCCCTCCACTTTATATAACTTGTGGGGTTCACTAACCCTGGTGTCTGCAGTTTCAACTTGAATGGATTCATTCAAGTCCACTGTCTCCAGAGGATCCTTCAGGATCCTGCGAACTATGGTGACTTCTGCTGCACTGTCTAGCATTGTCTGAGCCCACTCCCCGTTCTTGAGTTGTGTCCTCAAGATCCTCGGCATGTCTGATCTTTATGCTTGCTGCCTTCTTTTTGGTGTATTGAGCTTTTTTGCTTTGGTGAACGAGTTCTTTGTCTTTGGACTTGACGCGTTCCTCTTTCTGTTCTGACCATCCTCTTCTTTCCAATTTCTGCGAGGAAGTCTGAAAAGATCGAGAGGGACGTGTATCATTATCTTGATATCTGTCAGGTTTTTTCAGATTATCCCTATTCCTAAGGTTATACCTTTTTTCAGAGGGCTCCCGTTGGGGAGACCTACCTCTGGATTGAGAACGTTTCTCTTTAGGAAGTGTCTGTTTAGTATTTTCCCACTTCTTTTTAGTAGTAGTGATATTATTTTTTATAAATAACTTTTCAGGATTTTCTGGTAATTCGGGTTTTACTGGTTTCCCACCCAAACTATCTCTTCCTAATTCTTCATAAGATTTTTCAATAATTCTAGCAAGCTCATACGGTCCGTCTGTTATATCTGTTTCTTTTAACTTCTGGCGGATTGCCACGGATGCTGCTTCTCCTCTAAGGTTAGCTAATAATATAGCTGAGACTTGTTTGAAATCTTTCAGTAATTTCATACCTAGATTTAAGGCTGGTTCTGGACCGTATTAATTTTGAATCTGCCTCAGAACGTCTGGTATTACCGCCATGGACGGTACACAATGTGTTTTATTATAGATTGAAGCAAAGACTGTGCCCCAAGTGTCACAGTCCTCCACATGTGGTGCTATCCCCATTGGTAAACAGATTGTCAGAATTCTGTGTTTCTCATGAGATGTACTATCAGGGCATACTGCCTCTACTAGAGTAATTTTCTGAGCTAACCAGAACGGAATTTGTTCCCTCTTTGCGGGCAATTTACCAATGATTGATTGTATTGTCTGTGGTGTGATTTTGTTTGTATTCCCCTGTTGAGGTGTGTGCTGTGGAATCCTTACAGCTGGTTGGACTGTTAAAGTCTGCATGACATATTGAACCAATTGTCTATGTATTTTAATTAACTGTTTCAGCTGAGCTAACAGTTCTGGACCTGTCATTCCATTAATGTCAGGATGTGGTGTGTAGCTGGCTAGTACCGGCCGTGTTGCTCCTGGTCTAACTAGTGGACCGAGCCTGGTAATGTGATTTTGATGTTGTAGAGCGCCTTTAAACCAGAGCTGATGCTCTTGGTAAGTTAATGGAATTTCAACATCCTCAAAAGGAACGTATTCCGCTGGAGGTTCCTCTACTTTATAGTAGTGGAACTCGTGTGTTACCGCATTTGCTGCAGGAAACAGAATCCATGAATAGAACACCTCTGTCTGCCGATATTCACGTGCCTCTATAACAAAGATTACATTACCACCTCTTGATGGTACCCCATTTTCTATAAGTTTTATAGTTATGGTTTTTCTTACATTAACGGCATGATTATTGCATCCGGTCATTTTGTTGGAGATTTGTGTCATCTAAGACTGCTTGAGCTGCTGTTTTAGCTCTCTCCCTTGCGACGTCACTCTCCGACATTCTATTGACTGAAAGTTTTTGCAGAGCAAAAGTTTCAAGGAAACAAAGATTAGGTGCACAATATTTTGGAACACTGTATCCTTCAACGTTGAAGAAACCAAAAACGAATACATAGGATTTTCGTCCTACTCAGTTTTGGCGATATTAACATTTTTCCCACTCCAAACGTCTATTGGAGTATTTTATGGGAAAAAGGGGTCTGTGTGAAAAACACGACTGAGTTACTCTAGTATCTAGCGTTAAATTATCGCCTTGCTAAACGTTGGGCGCCATATAGTGTAGTTCCTATTAGCCTGATTCATCATTGTTAAATCCGGTCGCAAAGGGCCAGATTCTGAGAATCTGGCCCTTTGCGAGCGGTATTTTTGCATTTGGGATTCATCATCCAGAATGCAAAAATCGCTATTTAAGAATTCGCATATTTGCGAGGAATAGCATTTAAGGAATCTCTATTAGAGATTCCTTAAATGCTATTCTTGAAACATTTTTAAATTGCGAATTTGCTAAAATTTCCCGCTATTTACCGCAAGGTCAAACCTCGTGGTAAATAGCGGAAACTTAGAAAAATGCATTTAAATGTATTTTTCTAAGTTTCATGTTACACACACACATGTCCTTGGGACATGTGTGTGTGCAACACCAATGTAGCATACATTTCAGGGGTGCTACAGGGTGTCCTTTGGACACCCCTGCACCCTTGAAATCGCAATTTCAATATGCGAATCGCTAATTGCGATTCGCACATTGAAATGTCTTCCCATTCATTCCTATGGGCCTTTGGGCCCATAGGAATGAATGGGGATATATTCCTTAATTGCGATTAGCAATTTGCTAATCGCAATTAGGGAATAATTAGAAATCGCAATTTATTTAGCGATTTCTTGGTGAATAGCATTTTGCTATTCCTTAATAGCGATTCCTTAATAATCGCTATTAAGGAATAGCAAATACTCACCTTGATGAATCAGGCTATATATTCCCAAGCGGCTCTGCGCATTGGAAAAATATATATTGTAGTTTAGACCTAGGACTGAGGTCGACTAGGTCTATAAAACTTAATAGTGAGTGCCAGCTAGCTCAGAGGTCACTAGAAACTTTCTCGAATTCACAAGAAGGGATTAGTTTCTGACAACCACATAAACATGACAACTTTGTTTTCCCAGGATAAGAAACGTATCTCTAGAGTCGCGGAAACAATAGATAACTATTTTACTCAGTCAATCGTGCATGCCTCGTTTCACCAGAGGTGCAGAAAAAATAGAGAGACAGGCGTTTTCAATAAAAGTACTTATTGAACAGTCTTCTTTCTCAAGCATAATAAATGTACTGCTACAATAGTAATACTGGTTATAAAGTACAAGGCATATAATACGAACAGTATTATAAAGTAGTACTGTAAAAGCATGATATGATTTCTAAGCCATAAAAATGCATAAAATGTATAAAATACATACAGTAATAAATAATGACTAAAAGTACTCAACTGGTGCTTCTAAAATACGCCTACCCCGGTGTACCTAACCTAAGTCTAGTACAAGGGAAGAAGTAAGTGAGGAGTAGCTTAAGTTTAGTATTTCTTTGCCAGGATTCTATTCCAAGAATTCTCTAAGAGGTCTAATCAGCTCCGTACCTTGGTTTTAGAATGAAGGGGGTCTTGTATCTCTCTCGTAGAACTCGATTTCCCAGATACCCGCAAGGGTAGACCGGAAACACTGGAGCTGGATTTCTCAGCAGGAGAAAAGACAGCGTCTCTCAGTGCGTCAGCTGGAGGGTCGGCTTCCTTCGGCACTTGCTACTGCAGGGCGTCGGGCAAGTAGATAGTCGATCTGCTCCAAACCACTGTGTGTTTCTCTGGGCAAACCTAGGCATATTTATACTTTGATTCTGCCGAATTTGACGCATGTTTGGACTTAATAACGTCACTCAAAGGCTAAATTCTTGGAAAACGCCAGGAGTTCTTGGAGAACTTAATATGAAAGCAGGGGGAAGTCCCTAGCAGCTAAAGGCAGGTTTTTCCAAGAAATTGTTGTTGATTCTCGGAACTTAGTGGAAGTAGCCATGCCGTATTTGGGCTATAAGGCTCAGGCCAAATATGGTACTGATTTCTATGCCTATATAAAGATATGATAAAGTATACCTATATAAGGGCATGAATCGGGAAAATTTACACTAGGGTCCTAGATTCATTTACAAAAGTTCAATACCATGAAAATAGATCACAGGTATAATCTCTAACTATTTGGTTTATTCCTAGGTCTCTATTTACTGTGACACGAACGATGTGGGTGTATATACCACACTTCCACCAATAACAATGTTGACAGAGCACTTAGTCAGAGCTTGGCCACCAAACAGACTCCCACTCCACCCCAGGATCAAGAACCTCAGTGATGACAGCACTCCTGGAGGTCTGGATGACCTTCCTGGCATATCTCATCAGCCTGGGGACACTGCAACAGTGGGTCTCACTGTGCCCACTGTTGTGTGTCGATTTAGATACCCGTACATAGGTTTACTGAATCATGTCCTCATATAGGCACAATTCGTATTGCCCTTTTTTAGGCATATAATCCCAGCCCTTATTTAGGCATTGGCCATGCAATACAAATACAGGCATGGTCACCTACATCTTTCCATCCCACGTCACAACGAGTTCTTAGAAACCAGACCCTTAAGCCATTGGGACAGTCCCTGCTTGGATTATTGATTTCTCCAAGAACTCATTTATTATATATGAACCGCTATACAGTAAGGGTTCATTCATGACGTTTTCCTCTGCCCGACTTTACGCCAATGCTAGAATTCCTAAGTACCTTCCAGGTATAAATATACCTTCACTTGCCATGGCAAGTTACGGCTACCTACCAGCTGCATGACTGCATATTTGCACTACTCGGCTGCAGCTCGCCATGGCACATTTGGGAGGAATTCGAGACCCCGCATGACGCACTGACCAGACGCTGTCATCCTCCTTGCAGAGAATTCAGCTCCAGTGTTTTCTGACTCCCTTCGTGGGGTGTTAGAGATTGAGACCCGGAAAGACATTCCAACCTCTCTCATTCTAAGGTATGGAGCAGACTAGAACCTAGAGGGACTCTTGGCATACTTACTGTTGGCATACTAACTTAGCCATACCAACTAGTGGAGTGGTGTGGCTCACTGGTTATAGGCGGCCGACCCGGACGCAGAGAACGGCCTGGGACCAGGGTTCAATCCCCGATGCGGCAGGGTCGTGGACCAGGGTCAACGGACTTGATAATTCTCACCTCGGAGCCTACTCTAACCAGGGATCACACTCGGCAACTCTGGGCATTAAGCTTGCCTCATCTCTACAACGGCCCCCCACAGACACCGGGGATGCCTGGCTTCACCTTGGAGATACCCAGAAGGGACCATCTCACAGGGAAAGCCAGGACAGGTTCCCCAGCGGTCTTCAGCGCCAGGACGCTCACAGGCAACAGCGCGCTTTACATACAAGTCCCACACATTTACATTTACTACTTCTTACCTCATACTACACTTAGGTTAGGTACACTGGGGTAGAACTATTTAGAAGCACCAGACGAGTATTCACATTTTAGCCTGTGTTATCTATGTATGTATATGAATATAGGTCATAGGTAAAAGACAATGCTATCACAGTATTATTTCTTCCTACTGCTCATGCTGTACATTTTATATCTTGCACATTGTCTAACGATCGTAACAGCTCATATCTCTTGCATGAGAAATAAGACTGTTTAATAAATCCTTTTATTGAAACGCCCATCTATTCTTTCTGTTTGCCTCTGCAGAAACGAAGCATACACGATTAACTTAGTGAAACTGTTATCTATTGTTTCCACGATTCTGAGACTGTTCCGATTCTCAAGGGAAACAAAGTTGTCATGTTTATGCAGTTGTCAGAAACAAATTCCTTCTTGTTCATTCGAGAAGTTTCTATTGACCTCTGAGTTAGCTGGCACACAAGTAATTAAGTTTAATATACTCGATAGGAGCATACTGACCTTAGTCCTATGCTAAAACTATAGTGTATATTATTCCTATGCATAGAGCCTATGAGGGAAATAGGAACTACACTACACCACAACACCATCGTCCAACCCAGTTACAACATCACAGCCACCCCCTACCGCCAACCTGTGTATTTAGCACAGCCAGTAATATCTTATGTCCCCCAGTCCTGGATTCGGAGGAGGCTATCACCAAGACAGTCACTGAGGAACCACCAGGAACTAGTGGGAGGATGCAGCCTGGGCAAAGAGCACAAGGGTCATGAGAGGGTAGGGGTCATGGGAGGGTAACTGTGGACCCACTGAGTGAGCCCACTGGGGCCACTCACACCTGGGACGCCATCTACCAAGTCTTGGGAGCATATCAGGGCTCCCAAGGCATGATGGGGCAGCTGCAGAGGGACATATACCACGAGATGACTGGCATCAACACCAACAGGGACTCCCCCACTGTGGTACTACAGGGCATTAACTCAATCCTGTGCAGGGCTTTCCCCCCACCATCTACCCTTCCTGTGGTCCAACTACATCCGGGCCATCGACATCTGCAGCAGCCACAGGAAGGGAGGCCCTGCCAGAGGGAGACACTCCTGCAGACACCCCTTTCTGGGCAGCAGTGGATCCCCCAACGTTCGCAATCAGGGCCGTCCATGCAAAAATCCAGGAGGAGCAGATGGCAAGACACCCACAACAGCCAGTAAGAAACCTCACACCTAATTTCCTCCTGTGTGTACAACACATTCACTTTGTGGACTATTTGTGGGCACTTCTCCATTGCTGATGGGAGTAGTATTTTGGACTTCGGACTTGGAACAATTTAGCATCTACAATGGTTTCATCCACCATGACTGACTTCTTCAATTTCTGTTTTCCCTGTTTGGTTTTACACATTGTTAATTTTCTCCTTTTTTATTGCAATAAATACACTAGTCACAAGCTCATTGCCTCCTGTAGCATTCTTACATCTAGCAATGTATATACACTCCTATGTGAACTTTACAATGCCAAAACAAGCTACTTGTGTAAGCATGGATATGTTGAATGTGAACAATGTTTAACTCAGGATCACAATCACGTCACACCAATACATACTTACAAGTGTCTGGTCTTATTACATCTTCATTACATTGTTCCAACCATGGGATGGCATGATGTCAGAAACATATCAAATTAGACATTACTCTAGTATTCTGTGTCAGTGATCACATTTTATGGTACATACGTTAACAACATGGAAAGAGGGGGACCCAGACAATTTCGTATAGAATAGGCAACATAAAAATAGGTCTATATTATCAGCTGGAGTCATATCACCTAATTCACAAAAGGAATCCCGCATCATTTAAACCAAAAAACAGACATATGGAAACACAACAGTTTCTTTTCACAGGATTATTCCATTCCAGTGTTGCTGCATCTGGCGGAATGTCACAAACACATTTCAGTGATGTGTCACAAGCACTTTGGCCTACAATGAGGAGACACATCAACAGCTACATGCAGTTAATACACAACAAGGATTTAGCCTATGTGAAGGCAGAATAGCATGATTTGGGCCCAACACAACATTGTGTTGGAGCACATGATGGTACACATTTTGCATTAGGACCATCTCAGCACAAGGAACAAGTCCAATGGAAACCTCTTAACTTCCACCCTATCGCTGTGCAAGCTGCCTTGGTATAGAATTTGTGCACCCAAAGTCTGTGACAGACATTCCCAGGAACAATGCATGTCCATTTCGAACGTTCAAACCAACGGCGGCCGGCACAGGTAAACGTGGTGAGGAGGTGGGGCAGTTTGGGGGAAGTTGACAGACGGCAGAATAGGTATAATTAAATAAATAAATAACACCTATTCCGTCGTCTGTCGGCTTCCTTTCCTGCTGCTCCCTGCCGCGCCCTACCGCGCTTACCTGTGCCAGCCACCGCTGGTTCGAACAGAATCATATACTGCCTAATGTCACAAATCTGAAATGACCAAATGAAGATCCCATGGTGAAGCTATCTAAAACATACCATAACAAAGACATTAGCTATAACACCATATATATTACACAATTCACAGTCAGATTCTAGAGAACACTGTCCAAGACAAAATTCTAAACGAAACAAAGCCACAGTAAGAAAAAAAAATACACTTCACCTGATTTTACCAGTGCTTCCTCTTCCTAGTATTTTTCATAAACATCCTTCTCACATCATCATAACACGAGTTGCTTAAATAGTCAGATTCATGACATCTCACAACATACACTCATGAGAAGTTGTTGATGAGAGTCAAGTCAGCTCCTTCTTCTTCACCACTATCATCATCATTTAACATTTCAGGATTTTCACCCGGTGGCAATAAAAGAAATGTTCCGTCGCAGGGCAATGTTATGGAACATGCAGCAGGCCACAGTGATGTGACACACCTTCCCGGGTGAGGAGAGGAGGGTTCCCCCAGTCTTGACCAGAAATCTAAATATGGCCTTCAGGAACCCGAAAGCCAGCTCCACTGGCTGCTGTGTTCTTCCTTGGGCCTTAATGAAGTGGACTTCCCCTGGCATTGCTGGATTCCTCAGCAGTGCCAACAACCATAGACAATTGGGATACACTGAGTCTCCTGGATGGAAGACAAACAAAAGTGCAACAATATGTTACACACTTTCTGATTATACTACCTGACATTACCCATACAAAGTTAGGACATATGAAACTTACCAACAAGCCAGGCCCTCTCTGGTAGTAATGGCATCAGCTGGGGTATGGTGTTTTTACACAGTATGAAGGTATTGCAGGCTACTTCTCGGAACCACGCAAAGGCGTTTGAGATGTACAAATCCGGTAAACAAATAACTTGCATGTTGATAGAATGGAAGTGTTTCCTGTTACGGTGCACCTCTTCCCTGGCTTGCGGTGGCACTAAAGCAAAATGGGTGCCATCAATGGCCCCAAGCACATGGGGGATGTGACATAGGGCCATATGTATCAAGCAAAATTGCATTCGCAAACTTCGGCATTTGCGAATGCAGTTTTGCCAAATGGTATGTATTAAGGCAAAAAAAGGAATCGCAAAATTTGCGATTCCATATTTTGCGATTGCCTTTAAGGAATCGCAAATTTTGCGATTCCTTAAATGCAAAGTAGGAAGCACCCAAAAAGTGCAATTTGGCCCTAAGGAATCGCAAATTACCACCAACTTGAAGTTGGTGGTAATTTGCGATTTCTTTGAAAAATTCACTTTTTTTTGCATTTTTCAAAGTGCAATGTGAAGCACCTAGGGCATGTATGTGCGCCACATGTGCACCCATGCTTATTTCAGGGGTGCAACAGGGTGTCCTTTTGACACCCCTGCACCCTTGAAATTGCATTCTCAATTTGCGATTCGCTAATTGCTAATCGCAAATTGAGAATGTCTTCCCAGTGCCCATAGGAATGAATGGGGAGGTATTCCTTAATTGCAAATCGCATATTCCTTAATTGCGAATCACAATTTGCGAATCACAATTAAGGAATATATAGGATTCACAAAATGTATTGCAAATCCTACATACATAACATTTTGCGATTCTCAAATAGCGATTGTCAAAAAACGCTATTTGAGAATCGCAAAAATGACTTTTTGATACATATGGCCCTAAATCCAAAGAAATCCCCCTTCACATGGGCTAAATCATTACGTCTGGAGAACTGCATGTAGCTGTCAATGCGATTCATAATTGCAGAAAGAACGTCTTTTTTGTACCCACTAAACACTGGTTGTGACATACCACCAGTTATACCGACAGTGTAGTGTAAGGAACCTGTGGCCAGGAAATGTAATACTGCCATAAGACTCACTATAGGTGGGATTTGTGATTTGAGGTAGTAGATTAGGCTCAAAATGATGACATAAATAAATCCTGTATTGTTTGACTGTTTAAAAGAAAATTCTTGATTACATGCCTTTTTTCCATGTTCTGAAGGTCTGGAAATAGGCAGTACACTGGAGGCTGATGTCTCCTTCCTCTCCCAAGGTATCTATGTGGGATTGAAAACAATTTTGAACATTGGTCACAGTGTCCAGAGTAACATATATGAAGAGTAGACCAAAAAGTCATGTGACAAAGCATAATTGTTTCAGAAAGCATTACTCATATTTCACATAATCATTGTCTACTATTTCAACATACACCAATAATCCCCATTGTGGCATTCAGGTGTGTCTGTAACAGAAATGTGCACATCATCCATTCAGAAATATAAAATGTGCACAATAATGAAGATTTCATGAAATTTTAGGTCAAAAACCGCCACCCGGGGTGCACAGTGCACGGCGCACATTTTGTCTTTAGGTACAGCAATGTACTAAATAGATGAAATATGTACTGGAAGTTACATCGAAATGGAGTACTTCAAATGCTAACATGTTAGCCCTGTTCGCCATGTTAGCTGAAGCTGCCACAGAGCATTAGGAGGCTTACCACCTGCACGTTTCTTAAACCACTTGCAATTGTTTTTAGCACCGGAGAATTGATTAGAAGGGTGTTTTTAGAAATTTTAAATCTATTAGATAAATCGATTAGAAGGGTATTTTTAGAAATGTAAAAGCTATTGGAGTACTGTATTGTTTTATTGACTTACTTGCTGCTATCGAGCTGTGTTATAGTTCTGGGGCTCATTGCTTTTTGCACATTTTCCTCTTCCTGGAAGCCATCTTGGGGCCAGCGCTCTAGTCGCGGAATACCGACCGGGCTACTTAGGAGCTCGAAGACGTGACCGCGCAGCGGACGCGCTGCTGGCGCGCCGAAGGCGATCCTAAGGTAAGCCCGTCTGCGCCCGTCCGTAACCGGCCGGGACCAGGGGCCAGGAATCCTGCCCTTTTACGCCAAGCCAGTTATTGTTACTGCGTGTATCAATTATTATGCTTAAATCATAACCCCAGTCGGAATTGTAAATATTCTATCAATCTTGAGAGCTCGAAACAGGGCTGCGAGCACTTCAGATTTGGAGCATGCCCCACTCTCCCCTTACCAGTTGACCTCTTGGTCAAAGTTCTTAAACTCTTTTTAATTAATTGCAGGTCCTTACCTAAACATACAACATAACTGTCTATCCTATTAACGGACGACAGCCCAGATGTCCTGTCCCTTACTGAGGCTTGTTCTCAGCCTAGTTCTGACCCGGATATCGCTCAAACTCTTCCCTCTGCCTACCTATTACAGAGGTTAGACAGGGTAACTGGAAAAGGAGGTGTAATTGACATTATTTATAAAAGCCACCTCACCTGTCGAACATTTGGCAGCCCTCTGTCTGACTGTGAGAATCTCCATTTCTCAATAGGAGTCTCGTCCACACTCTCCCTTTCAGGAATGTTGGTCTATCGACCTCCTGGACCTATGGGTCAGTTCCTTAAATCTTTGCTTGAAACAACAACAAATTTGGCAGGAACAGCCCGAATTTCACCATCTTGAGTGATTTTAATATCCATTTGGATAACTTGGCACGGAGGGTTGCCTCAGATCCTATTCACGACCTTGCAGCTATACAATTGACTCAGATGGTACCCCATCCAAATCATTCTAAAGGTCATCTACTCTATCCCGTATTCTCCAATTTGAAGGAGCTAACCTGTCTGGAACCCTACCCTGTACCTTGGTCAGACCATTTTTTGACCTCCCTCATATGGTCCCCCAGCCAAGCTTCTCCATCCTCTCGGCTGGTGCAAAAATTAAGCTGCTGTTGGTCAAAACTCCCTATGGAACAGTGGGATTTTGCATTGGATAATACAAGACCATCCCTTGATCCCGACCCCATATTAGCTAACGATCAACTCAACAATTGGATCGAAGGCAATCTAGATCTGACTCTTTCAAAGAAGCTCTTTCACATTAAAACCGGACCCAATAGAACAGCTTGGTATACACCAATACTCCACGAGCTAAAACAGACTTGCAAAAGAGCTGAGAGATCATGGAGGAAAGATTTCTCTTCACCTAAGAAAAAGGAGTACGTTGAAACCATCAAGGAATATAAGATCGAGATTAAAAAAGCTCAAGCCCACTTCTTCGAGGAAAAAATTTCCCTGGACACAATCTCCCCCGCAAAATGTTTCATATTGCTAAGAAAGTGTTACAAGCTCCAGCCCTCCTCCCGCACCTTCCCAATGATTGACTCTTACACAAGCTTGTCTCATGAGGACTTTATTTTTCAGAGCCATGGTCGGGTGTTACAAGTATTTCCTCCTCTAAATGAGGAAAATTTCCAGACCATCTCTGCACTCGTCAGGAGTGGCTCACCCAATGACCCGGCCCCCCTGAAAATTCTGAAGTCTGTGGCTGATTCAGTTGGTCCTGTTATTTTAGATTTGATCAACTCCTCGCTTTCTTCTGGGGTGGTTCCTCCCACCTGAAAGAAGGCAACGGTTAAAACACTATTGAAAGAGCCTAGCTTAGATCCCAGTTGTCTCAGCAACTTTCTGCCCATTTCTCTTCTTCCATAGGTTAGCAAAGTTGCAGGAAAATACATTAATTCAGTGCTTTCTAGGCATTTGAAGGATGGCAACCTCCTCCACTCTTCTCAAATGGACTTCCACCCACGCCAAGGAACTGAAACAGCGTTATTAGCTGTCATTGAAGATACTAGAAAGATCCTTGATGCAGGAAGATCTGTGGCCGTGATACTTTTAGATATCATCACAGCCTCTGATACGATGAATCCCCTTATCTTGGCCCAACAACTCCACAAACTTGGGGTGTCCGGAGTTGCCCTGAAATGGTTACAGTTAGAAATGGGACTCTAGTCAGGGCAAGGGAGTTACATGCCAAAGATAACCCCTGCTCAGCCCCTTGGTAGCTTGGCATGAGCAGTCAGGCTTCTCTAGTGGTGATGTGTAAAGCATTTGCGCAAAAACACTCAGCAACAACATACTAGGCACACCACAAAAGGAACTCCACACAAGGTTGTACATGAAAATAGCCTTTGTATTATCATAAAACACATTAGATGGTAATCACACAATATACACTTTGCCAACTGGCACTGGGCAATATTTACAGGGGATTATTTACACATGACAGGGCCACGTGGGCCACTGTCAGAATCATCACTTGGTACAAATAGTAAAAGTAAGAACATATCAGAAACGTAGACCACAACCAGTAATTACTGGCAGACATTATGCTCAGCATCATCCTGTAACATAAATCGTATTACGCACAGTATCACATCAGGCGAGAAATATATTCTGCACCAACCTCATAAGCCTAAACACAGTAGACCATAATCTCCTAAACATAACTCGCATTAGGAAATAACTTACTAACCTAAACCGCAGTAGGGAATAACTCAAACCTAAACCACAGTAGGGAAGAAAACAAAACATAACACAGTAGGTAAAACCTCATAGTCATAAATTGACATCTAGAAGCATAAAAAGAGGGTGCGTAAAACATACTATATAAATTACATTTCCTAGCACCACATAAACCACACTTGGGCCTAGCACCCTACAAACCTAATAGTCCCCCTGGCCAACTGGCCATCTCTAAGGGGCTCAAATGCCCTAGGTCCAAAAGTCAGGGCAGCTGCCTGCGCAGCGAAAGTCAACAGAGTGCACTATGCGCAGGCCTAAACGTAGCAGCTGGCACTAAGTGCTGCACAGCTGTGAAAGAATGGGGCATCTCACTCCGAACTACCAACATGCTCCTGAAGAAAAGAAAGACCTAAATATGGCAGCTGCCCACTACTTGCTGGGCAGCTGGGAATCATTTGCAGGCCTGGGCTCTCAATGTGCCCTTGGAATAAATGCGGCCTGCTCTGGTGCGGCGCAGCTGTGATCAATGATAAGGGCTCTGGCACTCCTGTGCCCTCTGGGCCTCTCAACCAACATGGCCCCAAAACGTGGCAGCTGGCCTCTAGCCATCGGGGCAGCTGGAAATTAAAATACGGGCCCTGCGGCACGGTGCCCTCTGGCCCCTAGGGGGCTGTGAAATAACTTGCCCCAAGTTGGAGCGGCCCTCTGGCAGGCGGTCAGCTCGAGACAGGTCCAACACTGTGCCTCGATCAGGCACCAACAATAACACACACAACGGATCCCCCCAGTCATTTTAACTCACCGGGTTGCTCTCTTTGGTTGGCTCTCCTCACGCTGGGAAGGCTTCGGCGGGGTTTCCACTCGGGCAGAGGGGGCAGGCACCGACACTGTGCCTCGCGCCCCTCTCTGCTTCCATCAGCACAGGCTGTGAGCCCCGGACTTCCGCGTCGCCTTCTCCCGGCCGGGGGAAGGCAGAAATGATGTCCGCGAGGCCCAGTCCTGAGTCAGGCGGATGCGCCTGACATCTGTTTGCGGCTCGGGCCGCGGTAGTGAGATGAGGGGTGGAGTACCGCCTTAACTCAATACCAAACGAAGCAGGCAGAGTGGAGTGGTCACCCGCTCTCCATAAAATGCAACAAATCCACTGCAGCCATGACACGAGGTGGACACCCACCAGGACATCGGAGAAAGCAGGGGAATCCCTACGTCGGGATTCCCTCAACGATGATCGAGGAAATAAAGCGCTCACCAGGTGCTAGAGGTAGAGGCTCAAAGTCCTTATGAATACCCAAATAAAGCAAAAGGTCCCAGCCAAAGATATCCTTAAAGGTGAAAAAGGGCAAGGCAGGGCCCAGGGAGGCTAGCCCTCATGGTAGCCCCCCCTGGTCTCCAGCAGCAGCACGCCCTGCAGGATCAGCACCCAAGTACAGAACATTTACATGGGGTTACAGTTCCTATGTTTATGCAACATTTTCCCTTTGTGCAAAGGTGCAGGGTTTGGGGGAACCAGATACAGCTGGTTCAGGGGAGCTTTGGAGCACTTTGTTTTGCTCAGCTCCTGTCTCCTTAGTCAGGTGGGGGCTCAGGGATCAGACGCACCACAGGAGGTGGAGCCAGCATTGTGCAGGGAAGGCACAGTCCTATTCAGGTCCCAGGTGCAACTCCGCCCTCCCATCTAGATGCAGATCTCCCTATTCACCACTGAGCTGACTCATTCTGTCTCCTGGAATCCCAGAGCCCTGTCACTCAAAACTCCACACAAGGAATACACAACCTAGCAGAGGAAGGCCTGGAAAGTTAGGCAAAAAATTGTATTTTCAAACACAGAATGTTAAAACCAACTCTACTAAAATATGTATTTTATCATTCTGAGTTCAGGCATACTAAATTCAAATTTTTACCATGTTCCCTGAGTCAGTTAGGATTATAAGAATGTAATAATCTAACTGCCCATTCTGGCCTATGGGGAACATGTAGGCTTGCAATAGTGAAAAACGAAAATGGCTGTAATTCACTATTAGAACATGCTACACACACCAGGGCATGGCCTACCTTACACTTACAATGCACCCTTCCCTTGGGCCTACCATATGGGTGTCTGTTATGAAGTAAAGGGAAGGTTTAGGGACTGGCAAATGGGTGCACCGGCCAAATTGACATGGCAGTCACAGACTGCACACAAGCCTTGCAATGGCAGGCCTGAGACACACTTTACAAGCTGCTTCTGTGGGTGGCACAACCAGTGCTGCAAGCCCACCAGCAGCATTTGATTTCCAAGCCCTGGGCACACATGGTGCACTGTACAAGTAAATCAAATAACCCAATTATGGAATCACTAATCAGTACATCACTTGCACTGTGGCACTGAATTGTAGTGGCACAATGCCCAAACCAGATAACCAGCAAAAACATATCAAAAGAGAGGAGGCAATTAGTAAAAATGGAAGGGAGACTCACGCCAATGATGCCAGGTCTAACACACACATTAATTGTGTGTTCTGTCTAGCATTTGTTATGCATTAAAGTTTACAATTTTCAATTCACATTAGTACTATCTGTCTGTTTTAAACATTTCTTGAATGAGTCATCCCTATTCCCCCTTGCTATGTCGCACTGGCCCAGGAATCAGTGCATGTGACTACATCTCCCATAATGCAATTCTGGGTGAGCTTGTGGACATGTACTGGAGTTGCACTCAGTTTAGGTGTCTGGGGGTGTGAGTAGGCTTGTTATGTTTTAGGGGTTTTGGCATGCATATTACGTTGTCTGGTGTCTGTGTGTTCGGAGCTGTCCAGGTCAGCCAAGCCACTCACACTTTCAAACTGAAGGGTTCTGTCGGCGTCCCACCTTTGCCGCATGTCGTACCACCTTTTTCTTCGGTCTTCGACTGTGCTGTGTGTGACGCCAATTGCATTCACTTTTTCCTGGATGTCACTCCATATTTTTCTTTTTCTTGCCTCTGGCACACGTAGTGAATTTTTGCCCAAAAGGAGGTCATGTTGGCTTACTATTTCCTGGGTGAGAACCTCCAGCTCCCTCTCACTAAATATTTGTTTTCTCATTCTTGGATTTTCTTCATGCTGCTTCTCACTCCCCTGGGACTCCATTTCTCCTGCTTTCTGTTGCTGAGCAAAAACCTCCAACCCTCCTCACAGGCTCTCACTCAGTTTCTAGCTCTCACACAGCTGCTGGCAATGAGGTGCAGCATGGGCAGTCACACTTCCTAGTTTTGATGTCATCATTCTGCACCTGAATTGCAGATTCCCGGATTTGCGATTCCTTAATAGCAATTAAGGAATCGCAATTTGAGTAATCGCTATGTGATTCTGCGAATTTCTGGTAATCGCAATTATTTTGCGATATTTTACCTACATTGGAATTTGCAATTCTGAAAATGCGATTCGCGGAAAATCGCAAATTCTATTTTACCTTTATATGGCCCCCAGTCATACTATCTTAAGGAAGGGGCTGAAAACTTAGCTCTTCCCCAACTAACCCTGCTACAGCTTCAACTTGGTGCCCGTCAGCGCTGGGATGTCTCTGGGTAACCATGCACTTTATAAATTATATCTCATTCATTCATTTGTAGTGGTGGTGACGCACTTTACTGTCACCAATACTGTAAGTCCAACCGCTAAAATGGTGGATGTCTGACCTCGCATATAGGACATTTCGAACTACCGCCACCAGCAGAAGTCGGCCACGCTGTGGATGATTGCTTCCACAGCAGAAACAGCCATAGGCTAACATTGGTGATTGTGACATTCACGGTCCAATGGCTGTGGGCGTCTACTGATGACTGCTTACAAGGCGTACATGTATGCCACAGTTTGATAAACAACTTACTTGCCTACTGAAACTGCTGCAATGAGCACCTCCTCCAATTTAGCTGCTGTTTGCAACCTCTGGGAGCAATCATGGCAGGTCAAGCAGGTTAGAGGGCCCCTGCCTTCACTCCAGAGGAGCTGGAGAAACTTGTAGAAGAGGTCCTTCTTTTGTATGGCCAGCTCTATGACTCACCAGAGGAGCAGGAAATTAACTCACATATATATTTTACTTTGTTCAGCTCCATCCTTTCCATTCCCACAGGTTACCTCTGAGTCCCAAAGTGAATTGAGATTACTATAGTACATAGGTTGGATGCCTACATAGGACAATCATGTCATGAATTGTGTATCTACTATGCTTTGTATACTTAACATCTCCATTGTAATGTGAGTTGTGTGTCAAGCGCTAGATTCTACATGTGGTACATTCACATATCTATGCATGCATACTTTTCATGGTACCTATGATTTTTTTGCTAATCAGATCATGGTAAATGTGCATCCAAATGTATAAGGTTTACAGCATGAGCTGTGTATGTATACTGTAAGGAGCAAATGAGGATTATGTTAGTTATCTGTACAGTTCCACAATTCCCTCAACCCACTTCAGAGCTCACCAAACTGTTGTCTGGGAGCTCACTATACCTCAAAGACCCCTTCAGAGGCCCACACTACCTTGAGCTAACCTATGGCCTGGGCGATGAACTTCGCTCCGTTCGCGGAGTTTGCAGAGTTTTCTGACCTCCGCGGAGCTCACGGAGTGCAGAAAACTACTTCGCGATGTGCAGCAGAGTTTTTTCCCTGGGAACGGAGCGTTCACAATCGCGAACGGTAAGTTCGCGAGCGTGAGCCGCCGCATGGGTAGAATTTTTACCCGGGTGGCAGGAATACTAGCACAAACTGCAGTTCACACTGCACTCTGCCACTTGCAGAACTTCGCAGAGATTTTTGTAACTTCGCGGAATTCGTGTAGCAAAACTCCTTGAACTACAACTGGCCTAGTTACTTATTGGATGCCCACATATATGCATAAAAGTGTTTGAAATGTAAAGTTTATGTGGCATCAGTATGCACAAACTGCAGAGAGCATGGGCTGACAATGAGTTCTGCCCAGTGTGGGCCATGGCCCAAGCTGTGCTAGAATTACTGTTGCAATACAACTGATGCATGGAGTAATGTACCTGTAGACCCATAGATTCTTCGATATTTCCCAAATGAGTTTTCTGATACACTGCTAGCCCTGGTTCATTTTAAATGGACTACATTTGGAATGTTGACTGAGGCAACCCTCTGACCTGATACTTCTTTCCATTGACCCATATTGTCCATGTGTGTCATTAACTTCTATTTTATTTTTTATATATGTTGGAGTGGTACCATGGATGGTAAAAATTCTCCATTAGAAACCCTGTTGTGATTTTATTTATGTCATTTACTTCTGACAGGCCCCTTACTCCCACAGGTCTGGTGTCACTTTTCCATAAGTGATGCTTGCATTGTACAGGCTTATTGCACAGGTGATACATTCACAGTGCAGAGAGTTGGTTAATTCAGAAGAGTTTTTGATATATGAATCGGCAGCTTTGCCTCAATCAACCAATCTAACTAGACGTAAAATGGTATGTTAAATGTCATCCCTGTGACAGTGTCACATATGGCCAAGGGTGTGTCCTGTGAAGGCAGTACATACCACACAAACAACAGTTATTGTATGATATCCCATTAAGTGCTGCACGTGTCCACGCATCCCCAGAGAGGTGCTTTCAATGTGACCTAAGTCGTAGGATGTGGTCTATACTATGATACTAGCCTGTATGGACCGTATGCATCACATCAATAGGCCTGACTGTAAAGGTGTCTGTACAATCATGCAAAAGTAGTTTACCCTTCAGAAGCTCACAATGATGTGTTGTGTTTCTAGTATCTCACATCACAGTACATGTAGGATGGTCATGGGCTGCATGATGTTAGTTGGCTGCCTTAGTCAGTGTAGGTCATGACCAGGGTTGATGATAGGAGATAACTACAAAAGTGTGTATTCATGTCTTTATTGTGCTTAGCATGTGAGACTGACACATGTAGTGTGTTAACTATTGTTCAGTGCTTGTGCTAGGTGTATAGAAAATGTGTGTCAACCAAACAGATATCCTAAGACTTGCAGTTATAATATGTACATTAATCTATTGTATCCATACAGGTCAACGCCAATCAGAAGCAATCCATTTGGGAAGCCATCGACCAGAAGGTGCAGACCCTGGGGGTCTTTCCCCGGCGCAGCGCCCATTGTCGTAAGAGGTGGGAGGAGCTGAAGCGCTGGACCAGGAAGATCACGGATGTCCAGCTGGGGCTTTCCTCCCAACGTGGACAGGGTGCATGCTGGACCCTGACCTCCCAATTACCCATGTAGAGGTGTGGCCTACCCAGAGCTTGATGGCCCGACAAGAGCAACAAGGGGGTGAGTCCTAACCAGAGTCATACATGTTACATTGACAACCTTTGTGTGTTAGAGGAAGGCATTTCCCCAGCATTATTGGGGGTGGCACATTTGCACCACACAAGCAGAGTTACTGTTTGTGTAGGTCTGGTTGTATATGCATGCTGGTGTTCTGTATCTATTGCCTTTATGACCAGGATCACAGCCTGATCCAATCCACTACCAATTTATTGTCTTGGGCAGACACATTGCTGAGTGAAGTAAACAAATCTGCTCATGTTGTTTGATGTTGTGGGTGACAATTGGACCAAACAAGCCAATTGTCTTACTTATGTAATGTGTGATGTTCCTTCACTACTGTCTCTCATATGACGGTGGCCCCTATTAAATGTGACATGGCATACTGTGCACTCTTTCTGCAGTGACTGGACAACACTTCCCATTCGTAAGTTGGGATTCAACAGTGGCATGTGTGTGCATATATTGCTGGTGCCATCAGCATAAGTGGCTACAAAGTCCCAGGTGTAGATTTCCCTGTCGTTACTTCATCTGCAATGGTGTTTGAAGATTCATTCACTGACTGGTGACATGCATCATGGAGTGAAATGTAGAAATGTAAAGCTATTATGTGAGTGTCTGTACTCAGTCTTAGAAGGCTATTTGTGTTTGCAATACCAAATGCTGCTGTCATGTGCCATCCCATTAGGACTACAGTGCTCTCACCTCTTCATGCCACTGACACCCAACAACCTTCAAAGGTGTATTGGACTGTAGGACTGCAGTCTATGATTGCTATTGTCAACTGTACCAAGCGGGATTCGAGATGTTCATATGGCTATATGAAGTCTTGTGTGGTGTGATTTTGGAGAATCTATCTCCCAAAATTTAGACCCTCAATGTTTCAAGGAAATCATTCTATACTACATGTGATTCACAGCTGAACTACTTCAGTACAGCTGTCCTTAGTCATTTGAGGTAGTGGACATAGGATGCAGTGTGAACTCAAAAGTGTAATCAGTGTGCAATGAGCATGTGCATGTGACTTGATTTCTGCAACAGCACAAATTGATGGTATATTCGTCTTAAACTTGACCTTCATTACATCATGATGTGTTATGATGAAAATTCCTATTTGTTTTAATCTGGGACTTGTGTGAGCAATGTGTAAAGGACGATCCTTTTTGGTAACATCATTTTACTATGGTATTTTACAAGTGCTAAAGTATACAAGATGATCAACTATCCTAGTATGGGCATAAGGATGGAGTGTAGACAAGTCCAACAAAGCATTTGGAGCTGTCTGGGGTTATGACAGACGTATAACCAACTGTTTGCCGGTTATACAGCATTCATGAACTCATAATAATGTAGGAGACTATATAGTGACCCAAGAAGCTGGTGTGATATGTGCACTTAATAAATGTTTTCTGTTGATATGTGATGGTCAGGTGTGGAAACACAGTTGCAATCAACCTATTTTACTTATCATTTCAGATGCATCTAGGACAAGCGCAGGAGAAGAGGCCATTGTTGTTGGGGGACACTGCTGGACACAGTGGTTTCGGACGTGATAGCACAGACACAGAGGGACCCAGTGACCAGGAGGGTGTGGGGAGTGCCAGGGAGGACACAAGCTGGAGTTCATCACCATTCGAATAATCCTCTAAAATTGGTGTACTGGGGTAGAGGGGAAACAAGGGCAGAAAAACTGAATATGTTTCCCTCGTCGTAACCATTGAAACAGATTAGAGTCAAATAAGTCATATGTGTTCCCTGTATGTAAAGAACAAGGAAGGAGAAGTAGTATATGTACTAGCATAGTTTATGTCTTACAATTCTATGGAATTGTATCTATGGTGAAAAAGGCCTCCTCTACCTGTTTAACTCCCCTCTTGCCCAATAATTCTGTCCTATTCCATACAAAAACATAGATGCCATCTATATACAAAAGAAATAAAGAACAGAGACAGGTTTTTGTACTATTACTTTGGCAGAGCAACTATGCAATCATAAATACATAGAAAAAACACTCACCAGCCATTGAGTAGTAGTGAGTAAATATAGCCCAAAGAAATCATATATTTATAAATCAACTGCTAAAGGAGAATATAACAGTGTATATAGATTCTTATTTAAAAATACAAAAATATGCAAAAAATATGCAGGTTACAAATATGTCTCCTTAACTTCAGTAAACATTCATAGTGCTGTTTCTTAATTTACAGCTTTACATCTTGTGCAAAAAAAGAATTCTGAATCCCCAAAGGCCATAGGGACAGCAATCACATAAGTATATGTGCCTTTCAATTTTATCATGCCAGTGGAAAGCGTGTTACCGCCATTCCTTTGAATGTAAGATGCTTTAAAGGAATTATTACTTTGCTTCTTCCAGGATCGAGGTATGCAGTGTAATGAAGGAGAGGGACGACAGCAGGAGCCAGAAATTACTGCTGTATCTACCGCCGACAGGACGCGACCAGCAGGAGTTAAGAAGAGCTGCCGCACCACCGCCGACAAGACGCGAGCAACAGGAACCAAAAAGAGTCGCCGCACCACCACCAACAGGACCCGAGCAGCAATCAGGAGGAACCCTGAAACAGTAAGGTAGTGACCTGGATGCAGAAGAGCCACACGCGATCACTAGAACGTTATGCGCTCTTTCACAGTACTCAGGCCTTTTTAAGCCCTCATTGGTCTGCCCCTGCTACAGCGGAGGTGGAGCATTCACAACAGTACAACCCCAAGGGTTACCCCAACTGATTTGATTTTCCCCCAACTGATTTGGGTTTCCCCCCAACTGAGTTGGGTTTCCAAGGGTAAAGTCATGAAAGTAACGCACCAAACGAGGGACATGAACATGGCCTGCAGGTTCCTAGGTACTATCTTCAGGACCATAACCTTTCCAATGAATCACGTATTGCAATCTATGCCTCACCCCCCTGGAATCCACAATGGTCCCCACTTCGTATTCAAACTTATCATCCAAAATCTCTGGGGCAGGTTGGAGGGGCAACTGTGTCCCCGGTACCACAGGCTTCAGAAGAGCCACATGAAAAAAACTAATGTATTTTCATAGTAGAAGGGAGCTCTAGTTTCATGGCCACAGGATGGACTATTTTGATTATCTTATAGGGGCCAATGAAGCGTTATTTGAATTTTTGAGACCCCCTTCACAGCGATGTTATGAGTGGACAAGCAGACCATGTCCCCAATTACATATTCAGGACAAGGGCGGTGATGGAGATCCGCATTCTTTTTATACACTGCCTTGACTTTTTTTTAATTTGTCAAAGCTATCTATTGTATATGGTTAACAAAATCTAAAGCAGCAGTAGTAGGAGTTGAAACAGTAGGAGGTGAAAGCAGGAAGCAATACTTGCATAATTGTATAATTCCATAATTGCAATAGAAAGGTGTGAAATCAATAGAGGAATGTATGAAATTATTAAAAGCAAATTCAGCAGCCCATAGACATGTGTCCTAGTCTAGTGCAGATTGCAGTAACTGACACCTTAAATACTGTCAAGACATTGGTTAACTCTTAGTCTGACCGTCAGTTTGCAGATGATGTCCAAATAAAAAAATGAATGTCTAATTGTAATAGCTAACCCAGCCCTTTCCAAAAGTTGGAAATAAACTGGGGGCCCTGATCTGACACCATCACAGAAGGGACTCCATGTAACCTTACTATGGGCCAGATGTAGGTAATCCCAGATTACTGATTCTTAAATACCGAATCATACCAATTCGGTATTTAAGAACTGGCAATCGGGATGTAGGTAATTTTACCGATTTAATTACCGAATCGGTATGATTCGGTAATTACCGAATCGGTATTTACCGATTCGGTAATTGCCATTCATTCCTATGGGCATGGATGCCCATAGGAATGAATGTCTATTACCGAATCGGTAAGTACCGATTCGGTTATTGGGGGAAACATTGAAGGGTGGCAGGGTGTCACTTTGACACCCTGTTGCACCCCTCAATTGTACATGGGTGCACATGTTGCAGACATGTATGTCTGCAAAAGGGCACCGTTTAAAAAGCAAAAGAAATGATTTTTAAAGGGTTTTCATTATTTACCACAAAGTACTAGTTGGTGGTAAATAACGACTTCTTAAATCCCTGTAGCACTGCTACCTACATGTCAAAATACAGATTTGGTAATTTTACAGAGTCGGTATTTTACAGAATCGGTAAAATTACCGAATCTGTATTTTAACATGCCCCTACATCCCTAAATCAAAAAAACCGGTCGGTAACGGTAATCTCCTACAGAATAGTTCTGTTCAGTAGTACTTAGTTTGTGTGAGTATAAAGCTACTGGATGTAAACATCCTATAGTTGTATCTCGTTGGGAAAGTATTCCCCCAATAGCCATTTGTGATGCATCCTCTTCAACAATAAAGGGTTGAGATCGATCTGGGTGTTTACAAATTGGGGCATGAGTAAAAACCTCTTTCAATTTTCTAAATGCTTCCTCGGCTGCAGTGGTCCAAAGGAATTTAACTCCTTTTTTTAAGAGTTTAGTGATGGATGAAGCCAGAGCTGAGAAATTCTCAATGAAACGCCTATAGAAGTTGTTGACTCCTAAAAAGCGTAGTACTTCTTTCACTAATCAAGGAGACTGACATTGAGTCATGGCTGCTACTTTTTGAGGGTCCATATTCACCCCATCTGGATATAATATAAACCCCAAAAAGGTGACTTGAGGGGTGTGATATTCACATTTATCCAGTTTCACCTATAAGTGGTTATCCCTACGTTTCTCAAGCACAGCCCGAACATGTTCTTCATGCTCTACCACAGAGGAGGAGTAAATCAAAATATCATTGATATATGCATTGGCATATATATATACCCAAAATTTCCCTTGGGGCTTAATTTATGAAGAATTGAAAGGCTGCAGGAGTGTTACATAGACCGAAGGGCATAACTAGATATTCATATAACGCAAATATGGTGGAATGCAGTCTTCCATTCGTCCCCTTCCTGGATCCTTACCAAATGAAATGTCCCTCATAGATTGAGTTAAGAAAAATGTTGGCATGGAGGACCTTCGCGGGCAACCAAGATGGCCGCGTGAGCTCGGAGCTCCGAAGACCCTCCGATCCTCCGCATTGATCCTGCTATCTATCCTGTCCCACATTAGTGGGAATCTGTTGCGGTGCTGTGGCTGAGGCGGGCCCGTTCTCCGATTGAAGATCCGGGTTTCCTGTGCGGAGTTACACCGTGGTGAAGATTGGAGACAACGACGCCATCACGGCCTGGCACTACGAGGGTGACGGTGGTGCTTCTACGCGGTGGCAGTCCGAGGGGGTTGGAGCTGCCCCGTTCTGCGCTGGTGGCCAGATCAGCTTGTCTAGCGGCCTGATGTGCTGGTGAGGCGGTGGAGGTGCTTACTGATTCTTGCCGCCTGGAAGCGGCAGTGCCGGTTATATCCTTCTTTTGATTGTGAGACCCCTGTCGCCCATCATGGCGGGCAGAAGTGACCCGGACAAAGGGAAGCCCCCGAGAGTCAGCAGGAAACCTTCCCTCTCGCAGACCACCATCTCTGAACGCTTCTCCCTCCCAAAGGGTTCGCCTGGTGCTTCAGGTCGTACTAAAGACTCGCAGCGCGATGTGTCACCGGACAATTCTGAACCCACCCTCCGGGATGTTATGGGGGCCATTGCGGGCATCAAGGCCGAAATGCATAAGCAGCACGAAGTGTTGTCGCACAAGGTCGACACGTTGGCAATTGAAGTCAACCTCATCAGGGCCGACCTCGGAAAGACGAACGACAGAGTCAAGTCGCTCGACATTAAGACGTCGAGTTTGACTACTGATGTGTCCGACCTGCAGTCGGAGGTTCGGGACCTGAAAGCCACGAACAAGCTGCTCGCCCGCAGGCTCGACGATTTTGAAGGACGGGCAAGGTGCCAGAATGTACGCATTATCGGTGTGCCAGAGGGCGCCGAAGAAGACGCTGCCGATCTCTTTGTTGAGAACCTAGTGTTGAAGCACCTGGCTCCCGGTGGACTGAGCAAGTTCTTTTCGGTGGAGCGAGCGCACAGACTACCTAGTGGCCAACCGAAACTGGGAGCATCTCCGCGCCCCATCATTGCTAGACTTTTTAACTTCAGGGACCGGGATGCGATCCTGCAGGCATCGAGAAGAGGTGGTCCGTTGAAGTTCCAGAATGCCGACGTGAACTTTTTCCCCGACTTCACTCAAGCGTTTCAGAAACGCCGGCAAAGCTTTATGGGCGTCAAGCGTAGGCTGAGGGAGATGGGGATGAAGTACTCTATGCTATTCCCGGCGAAGCTTCGGATAGAACATGGTGCCCGGGCGGTATTCTTTGATTTGCCTGAGGCTGCTGGGGACTGGTTGGACACCTTGCCTCAACGTCGGAGTGCCCCTGAGGATCAGTCGGAAGGGGCGTCGGGTGGACCTGATCTTCAGGAATGAACAATGTTTCCTCGGACTCCTTTCGGTGGAGGGCCCTGCAAATGCAATCAGTCACGGACTATTGTTTTTCTTTTTCTTTTTAGCGTTGCTTTTTCGAGACTGGGGGATAACGGGGGGTGATGGGATGTCTCCTTTCTCCTCTGGGGGCTTTCTGTAGATTCGTTTTTTGGGGGCGACAGGCACACTGCTGGTTGGGGGGCTTCTTAGTCTAATGCAGGGGTGAAGGGTGGGGGGTGGTTGGTTCGAGTGTTTTACTTATGTTTTTCCTTTTTCTCTTCTCTTATGGCAAGGTGACTACTCTCCTGTTTTCTATGTTGCGGTAGCTGTTTTCTGGGGGTGGCGGGTGGGACAGTGCTTTGATGACGGGGGGTAAGACGCTAAATGTATTGAGTTGGAATGTGAATGGGCTGGGGGATCGCATTAAACGTGGGGTGGTACTGCAGATGTTTAAACGGTGTGTACCAGATGTTATTTTGCTACAGGAGACGCATCTCATTGGTAATACATGCCACGCACTCAATAGGAAAGGGTTAAAAGATGGTGGCTCACTCGGGGTTCTCTTCGGGGTCCCGAGGGGTGGGGATTATGGTGCGCATGTCTCTTCCACTGGAGGTGGAGACTAGGGTGATTGACGACAGGGGCCGCTATGTTGCTGTTGTGGGTAGATGGGAGGGGCGCACTCTGGTTTTGGTTTCTGTTTATGTCCCCCCCGGTTTGCAGACGACTACCTTCCAGGATCTCGGGGGCGCCATTTTGGGCCTGCCGGAGGGATTGCTCATAGTTGGTGGGGACTTTAATGCGGTGGTGTCGGGGACCCTTGACCGTTTTCCATCCAGAGATCTTCGCGGTGCGCAATCATGGCTCCCAAATTTCTTGAGCACCATGGGTCTTATTGACTGTTGGCGACTTCGCCATCCCACCCAGCGGCAGTACTCCTTTCATTCGGGCGCGCACGGAAGCCTCTCCAGGATTGACTATATCTTGGCTCTGGCGGTCCAGGCTTCGACCGTTTCCGGGGCCCGATTGATGGCCAGAGGTATATCGGACCACTCCCCGGTCTGGGTATCGTTTGACTTTGGTATTGTGGCTGCCTCTAGAGTAGCACCGGTCAATCCTTGGTACTTTCGCAACCCTAAAACTCGTGACCTCCTAGCTAAATCTATCGACCTGTATTTCTCCGAGAATATGGGCTCGGTATCGTCGGCCTTGTCACTGTGGGAGGCCTTTAAAACTGTCTTGAGAGGAGAAGCTTTCTCCTTAATAGCCGAGGTGCGCAGACGCAGGGATGAGGATATGGTGCGGTTGGAGTCGGAAATTGAGGACCTTGATTCTCAACTGGAAACGGATCCGACACCCGACCTGCTACACGCCCTCTCCTTAAAGCAGTCGGAGTACCGGGCCACTGCCACTGACGCTGCCAAGGCGATGGGCAGAGAACAGCAAGGGAGGATCTACGATGCAGGGGACAAGGCGGGCAAACTTATTGCCTGGTTGGATAGGAGGGAGATGGCTTCCCGCGTGGTGCCCGAGATTCTGGGGGAGGACGGGGTGGCTGTTACTGACCCCAGCGCTATCGTTTCAGCTTTTGCCGACTACTTTGAGACGGTCTACACCTCGGTCTCCACCTTGACTGAATCGGACTTGGCCTCTTTTCTGGAGGGAGTTGAGCTCCCTTGCCTGTCGGACACCGAGCGTGATGACATGGACAGGGGCATTAAGGCGGACGAGGTGGCGCTCGCGATACGCTCTTTACGCTCTGGCAAGGCTCCTGGTCCCAATGGTCTTCCGGTGGAACTTTACAAGATTAAGGCTGACGCCATTGCTGTGCCCCTGCGGCGTATGTTTTTGGAGGCTCGTGAAGCAGGTGAACTTCCGCTGGACCAGCGATTGGCCACTATTGTGGTTATTCATAAGGAGGGAAAGCCCAGGGACCTTTGCAGGTCGTACCGCCCGACTTCCCTGCTCAATGCTGAACCCAAAATTCTGGCTAAGTTACTGGCCAACCGACTGGTTGGTGTGATCGCCGACTTGGTTCACCCGGACCAGTCGGGCTTTATACCTCATCGCAACACCGCTCTCAATCTTAGGAAGCTTCAGGCTGTCATGGCGCGGGTGAACAAACTCTGCGAGCCGACCGTCCTGGCCTCACTGGACGCGACGATGGCGTTTGATTCCCTTGAATGGAATTATTTGTGGGCGGTGTTGTCCAAGTTTGGGTTTGGTTGGGTCAGGCTTCTCTACGCCTCCCTGGCCAATGTAACGGTCAACGGCCGGGTGTCAGCTTCTTTTGCCTTGCGCAGGGGAACCAGACAGGGTTGTCCGCTGTCGCCGCTCCTTTTTTCTTTAGCGCTTGAGCCGCTCGCTGCCTGGATACGTACCCACCCTGACATCTGTGGGATTAAGTGGTCGCCGGGCTTTGAGGACCGAGTCTCATTGTACGCGGACGATAGCCTGCTTTACCTAACTTCCCCCTGTCGGTCATTGATTGTGGCTTTCGACGTGTTGAGCACTTTTGGAGGGTATTCGGGCCTAGTTATTAACTGGTCGAAGTCCTACCTTTACGTGCTCAGTGGAGACACTCCACGTCTTCCTAGGGGTTGTGCTATACAGGTCGCGCAGCAGGGGTTTAAGTACCTGGGTATCTATATATCAACGGATGCCCGGGCACGATACACTAACAACTTGCTTCCCCCTCTTGCACGCCTCCGGTGCGATGTGGAGGGCTGGAAAAGGCTGCCGCTTTCTCTGTTGGGCCGCGCGGCATTGTTCAAGATGATGTCCCTGCCGAGATTCTTATACGCGCTCCAAAACACACAGGATCCCGTCCCGTCCAAATACTTCAAGGAAATTGAAGGTCTACAGCGGACCCTCTTATGGGAGGGAAGGCTGCGTATCGCTGTTGTCAAACTGACTATCCCCTGGTACGATGGTGGCATTGCTCTGCCTGACATCCGCCGGTACTACTGGGCCTCTCAACTGGCCGCTCTTAACCATGGCTTTTATGGACCGGCGGAGAGTCCGGGGTACGCCATGGATCGTTGGCTCTTGAATGACGGGATGTATTACAGAGCGCTATACTCAAGATCTCTGGATGGAAAAATGACTGGTCCCACCAAGACTACTGTGCACATTTGGAGGGCCATCACGAAAGCACTGGGATGGAAGGGTAAACTTACTATGGCCACTCCACTTTATGATTCTGACTTGTTGGGAAGGTTGTGGCACACGAAGGGGTTTGACCGGTGGGACCTCATTGGAATTTCTAAGGTGACTGATGTGATGGCCAGGGGGGAAATCAAGTCTTTTGATGTTCTGAAAACTGAGTTTCAACTGGGTGCCACAGAGTATTTCAGATACGCCCAATTGCGACATGCCCTTACGGCTGCACTGCCAGTTGGTGAGAAGGTCCCCGAATCATCCCCGCTGGAAGACAGGGTGCTGGACGGCCACATGCCGGATAGCGCCATTTCCTTGACCTACAAAACGCTGATAAATGTTCGGACGGACCTGTTGTTGAATGTGAGGGACCAGTGGGTGCGTGATGGGATTGAGTTGGATGATGAGGACTGGCAGTGCGCGGTGTCTTCCCCCAAAGAAGTGGCAATCTCGGCTAGGCTTCGCTTAGTTCAATTGAAGATACTCCACAGAGTCTATGTCACCGGCCCCAGACTGATCCACATGGGGCTCTCCGTGGACGGTCTTTGTAGGCGTGGGTGCGGTGCACTGGCCTCCTTCATGCATATCATCTGGGAGTGCCAGGTTGTTGCTTCTTATTGGGAACGGGTGCATGCGGTTATGCGTGAGGTGACTGGTGTGGATCTGCCTGCGGAAGCTCGGCGTTGCTTGCTGAATGTGTGGGATCCGACTGATTACAATAATGCCCAAACCCAGTGGGTCACATTGGGGAACATGGTGGCCAAGCGAGATATTGCTCAGAAGTGGGGCGCCCCGACTCCCCCCACTGTGGAACTGTGGAAGACCAATATGGATTGGTGCATGCTCCGTGAGAAGACCGTGTACGTGGCCCGGGGGAAGCCCAGGAGGTGGGGAGTTGTCTGGGGGGCCTGGAACGAATGTAGAGGTGATCTTTGTGTGCCTCCCGATGTAGGTCCACTGGAGGTTCGTCTCTCTCCCTAGGCCTTCCTTCCACCCGACTCTTTCCTTCATCGAAATCCTGCTTTTCTTCCCCCCCCCACTTTGTTTGTCTTTCCAGTATGGTTATTACAGTGAGCTACCTGGCCCCGCCCGCCCCCTGAATCCGTGCAATGCCGCCTGTGTGTTGTACCTTGCCACTTCTTTTCTCTTACTGTTCCTTGCTTGTTGTTTTTTAGGTTCTTCATATTTATAATATAAAATTAAACCTGATGTGCTCCTTGATTTGATTTGTGCGCACCTCTTATCCGTTCCTTATAATGCTGCCTAGCCTCAGGGTTGTAAGGCTGAATAGCTGTGTGCTTTGAACTTTCAATAAAGGTTTTCCAAAAAAAAAAAAAAATGTTGGCATGTTTGACTTGATCGAGTAAAGACGGAATTAAGGGTAATGGATATCGATTTTTAGGTCGAGCCTACAGCATTGCTTTAGCAATGCTTGTTTGGCGAGATTATAGTAAGGCTTTTAAAAGTCTACCCAAACTGCCAATTAGGTACAGTGCATGTGAGCCAGGAGCGTGCACATCGCCAGCCACATAGCACATCGCACACCATTTGTCTGAGGCTCAGCATTAGACTTGAAAGGAAGCCGCTCCCCCGCCCCCGCCACCCAATGCCGCTCCCCCGCCCCACCACCCAATGCCAAGAGCTTCTTAATTATCGTGTCCTACTGGTGCCAGCCTCCAGCCGGGATGGATGTGGCTTCATTGCCGAACCTGTTTCACGCATGCTCTTGCGCCTGGGCTGCCCTGTATTGCCGGCTGCTTCGCAATGCTGGTGATTTGTGTGCTGTTATGTGGGGGAACTGAGGCTGGGGATTCCTTTTGGGGCTGCGTGTGTGTGTTATATTTTATTTTATTTTTGTTTACAGGCCTGCGTATTTGAAGCACCACTTTATTAGGGAGCTACAAGTAAATTAAATGTGCAAATTGTGTGTAAGCCAATTTTACCATCTGTAAACGAGAGAGCACAAGCCCATTTAGCACTGGTTAGAAATGGTAAAGTGTACAGAGTCCTAAAATCCACCATAAACATATTCAGAAAAGAGGAGGGGAGAAGGCTAAACGTTTTGGGGTAACCCTGCAGAGGGGGCCAAGCCCAACCATAACAATACATTGGCTGATCCATAATCTAATGCCTATATAATATCAGTACAAATGCGAAGTGCAATGATATAGTGTAATATATATTTATAGGCTATGTTCTGTATAGTGCTTATCACCAGTGGTGGCTAGTCATCATTAAAATTGATGGGCCTAATACTAGCCATGAATTTCAGTCCGGAAAGCACAACTTCTAGAAGAGTCCAGGGGAGGGTTCTCTCTCCAAGAACAAAAAATATAAAAGGGGTCAAATAGTATATTTAAAAGGACGTCTTTTATTTAAATTTGCTCAGAAGACACAGACACTGAAAGGGAATTCATTAAAAAATATATATAATTATGCTAGTGCCAGAAATTTTCCATTGATGCTGTTGATCCAGCACTCAGGAACTTATAATTTTCGAAAGACAGGGCCCAAATTCCATTACCCAACAAGCTCTTTCACGCTGGGGTTCAGTGTGATTCCAAAGACTATACCAACTTACCAATCACCATTATTATGCTCTTCCTAATTTACCAAATATGTTGATGAAATCTTTATGTTGTTGATCAACAAATCAATACTCATGAATAAAATACTCTAATAAAGACAGACTTTTTTGTATATGTATAATATTTATCTAAATAATGTAAAGTAATGCTCATAGGGTACTAAAACACAGCACTAATCATAGACTGTCATAAAGCAAACAAAATCAGAAGAGAAAATGACAAATTCATAAACAATGCATTGAGGTGTGGATAGGAGAAGAGACAAAAGATTCAGAGACAAAATACATTGCAAAAGTTATGCAGATTCAGATATCAGGCTATACTACCCCAATTATGAAACACTATCTCCTGGACAGGAAAACAGCAAAAGCCCCTCAAGAAGATTTGAAGAGGCAAAAACGAAGTCAGGAAAATTCAGGAATGAACAGCAAACTGCCGACATGCGTCGATCTCACCCCAACAGTCAGCAAAGATGTCTGTCCTAAAACCTTCCCTCCAGGCATCTCAATTATACCATAAAACCCAAAAGACCATTCCACAGAAGTATCTAACTTAGGTCATGCTTCACATTTCATTGGTTAAGGAAGGGGGTGTACTGTCACACCACTATCTACATAAATACTTTCTTTGTTTTACTCGTCCACATGACATCAACTTTCTCCTCAGGAAATAAAGTTCAAGTCTCTATCACTTGTTTCCTCTTCTCTGGCAGTCATCGTTTACATTGTATTATTTTTTTCCACTGAGCACCTCTCTGCAGAGGAAGCTTCCCTCCACACTCATAACATTGTTCTTTTCATTTGGATCTTGGCAGGCACTCAGGATTTGAAGGACAAAGTCAGGTTCCTCTTTCCCTATTGCTCACATTTTCATTTTCTAAGATGTACTTTTCAATACAGCTGACTTTAACCCTTTATTTGTAATGCAGAACGAAACCCATGCTTGTTACTACAATGAACAAAACACAAGCATGTAATACATTTTGAAATGCATTTCTCTACGCACCAACCCAAATGCTGAATTTACCCATGCAACCCATGTTAATGTTTGCATTGCAGCTATTTATTAATTATGCACACTAAAGCAGCATTAGTCTTTTATTTTTAATTTTTCAGAAGCATTTCTGTGGCGTACTTCAATAGTTTAGATCACGCTTGCATAAAAGCATTTTCACATTGTTAGGCTTTTACTCATTTATTTTTCACTGCACACGGTTAGTAAATGTTACTGAGGGTTCAATCCGAGCAGGTTTTATTTTACGCAAACACCCTGCTCCATCAATGACTATGTATAATTTGTGACCCATATATCAAAAGATGGCTCTAGAATGTTAAGGTAAATTGTCTGCTCCCCTACCTCTGAACTATATGCCATAATTGTCCTACTCAATGCAAAGAATTGCATCCAGTATGCAGGCACCTGCATTTTGAAACAATAGAAATGGCAGCAGCTCTTCTTGATATTTTGTAACCATTTTTCTTGGATAAAATCCTTAAGCAGTGGGCAACTCACAGTGAGTGCAAGGGGTAACCGGTGGTTAATTGCTTGCGCCTTGAGGAAGCATCTGCATTATGTGATATGGGCCCTATTTGCCAAAAATTACCCCAGTGCCAGTATTTTGATATGGTGCCCCCTTACCCAATAATTACTTCCAATATGCCAGCACCAGCATTTTTCAGGGTTGTGTCTTTGGCCAAGAACTACTTCCAATATGCCAGTGACAGACATTTGCCAGTGGTACTCATATGCCAAGAATTACCTCCAATATGAAAGCACCAGCACTGTGCACTAAGTGTCCCTTATGCCAAGAACCACCTCCAGTATTCCAGGGCCCAGCAGCAAACTTGTGGGCATACCAAACACACACTCATTCTCACATTCAACTAGTTCCTCACACTCATTCATTCTCACACTCTTTCTTACTTTGATTCACTCTGTCTTTCTCTAACACATTCTCTTTTATTCTCAAATATTCTGACTCATTATCACTCACTCTCACTCATTTCCCTACCACTTACTCTTATTCATTTTCACTTACGCACACTCTCACTTATATTGACGCACTCACTCATACCCTTGTACGCATTCTCACTCTCGTTGTCTCTCAGTCTCTCACTTGCACTCACACTCAGCCTTGGAGTCTCAGTTTTGGAGTCTCAGTCTTAGAGTCTCAGTCTTGTTGTTTCAGTCTTGGAGTCTCACTCTAATTCAGACTCATGTTTTCTCACTCACTCGGACTCATTAATTCTCGCAAAGTTTCCCATATTCTCACTCGCTATGACTCACACATATACTCTCAATGAAGCTCACTTGCATTAATTCATACTCTTTTTCAAACACACTTTAATTCTCTTACACTGCCTAATTAATTTTCACCCACTCTCACTAATAACCCCCACTCACTCTTACTCACATTACTGTTAGTCCAATAGTCCACTCTGACTTATTTTCTCTCACTCATTCTCACTCACAGTTTTACTCCCTCTCACTCATGCCTCCTCATTTTCCTGTCACCCACTCTCACCTGCTAAGTACCACTAACACGTACACAAACATGCTCACACATACACTTGTGTTGTCTCTACACATTAACACACACACACTCTCTCATCTCACTCACACGCATGCACCTACAACTTTTAACAATTTTTTCAGTTCTCTGGTTTCAGATGCCTGCGCTGGTCCACTTCAGATCTTCATCTGCTGGTGCATAGACCCACAGACAGGCACACAGCTTCTCCCGCCTCAGGCACTATAGTAGGAAACTGAAAGCTAATGCCACTGCAGTGAATGCTAGTCACGGCCGGCATGACTCGTGGGTGAGAGTTGGGGGGGTCATGCGGGAGGTTCGCGCGGTGAGGGGGGGTTAATTTAAAAAACATTACATTTAAACGTACCTTTGCCTCGGGTCCCACATTGCATCTCCTCTCTGCGCCTAACGCCTTAGAGGAAGCAGGTAGGCTCCCTCTCCGCCCCTAAGCCAAGCACAACGCTGCAATGGCAGTGTTGTGGTTGGCTAGGACGCCGACCCCACAGGCGTCTATGGGGAGGTCATTTTCTCTATATAGGCTGCATGCAGCCTACATAGAGAAAATGCAGAGTGTGCATGAATGGTTTGGTCTGCCCTGGGGCCGACCAAACAGTCAGCACCCACAACAGTGTGCAAGCCACTCCTCCCCTGCTTGGAGCAGGAACGCCCACCAGCTCGCCCCCAACCAGGCATACCCTTCTGCTTTATCGCAGTGCAAGAAGCAGAAACATAAAATGGTATTTAAAATACCATTTGATGTTTCTGCTTCTTGCACTGCTAGAAAGCAGTGGGGCGACGCTCCTCCACCCACGTGTAGGAGCCGCTCCTGGTGAATACATTATTCTCTGTTTAGACTTCAGGTTTCAGCTTCTTGCTTCTTCACCTCACCATGTCCCAAATGTCTACAGGGTGGGGTGGAATCTGTGAGGCTCCTGACTCAACCCTATATTGAGCAATCCTCTCACCCACTGGCTCACCCATTCTCTCACTCACACAAACCCACCCAACAAATAGTAAGCACATTATCTAAAAAAGCCAGACCTAATGACGTTACCATTGATTATTTCATTTCATGAAGAAGAGAATGCAAATAGTCTTTTCTGGGAATTATCCTTTTTACCCGTTATAGTTGTGACATTTTGACCTGCTTTGAACCGACCATTCACTTTGCAGAATTTAACCCACAAGTAACCTGTAGCAAACAGTTTGTAGAGCAGAGTTTAGATGTATGTAACTGGTCCCTCCGCCCCCTCACCGCTGTACTGTATGATAGAGTTTGAAGCAACAGTAAACACTTATGTTAAAAAGATTTATAGAGCACTCGAACACCATGAGTTGTGCTTCCGGCAGTGTGTGTTCATCCATGAAATGATTGCACAAATACAGTCATGGTAGCAGGTGGAGACTTTGGCATCATTGTTAAAATGCTGACACAACTATCACAAAGTCGTCAGCATAGGAAGTTATGGAGAAGTCAAAAGTTTTATTCAGGGTAGCCAGTTCAGAAACGTGTACATTAAATAATGTTGGAGTGAGACCTGACCCCTGTGGGACCCTGCATAGGAGGGAGAAAGGGGAGGATTCATACTGGTATAGGGCAATTGTTTGTAGTCTGCCTGACAAAAAGGAAGTCAGTAAGGCCAGGGCCTGATCCTTGACTCCTTTGCCCAGTCGATTGATCAGCAGCTTGTGATCGATCATATCAAAGGCTGCCGACAAATTGAGGTGAATAAGAGCTGCAGCAACTCCTCTGTCCAAGGCAACCCTTATCTCCTGCGTGGCTTTGATCAGGGCAGGTTCTGAACTATGCCCCAATCTGAGTCCAAATTGCGTAGGGTCCAGCAAATGGTTATCTAGAATAAACTGAGCAAGCTGCGTATTCATTACTCTCTCCCCCTATCTTCGAAGTAAGTGGGAGATGGGAAATGGGGCGTTAGTTGTTGGGGTCGGCAGGGTTCAGACTGGGTTGCTTTATCGGCAGGGTTCAGACTGGGTTACTTTATAAGAGAGCAAATCGAAGCTCTTTTCCATTGAGAGAAGAAGACTACAGTGAAAAACATGGAGTTACAAATAGACAAGAGATGTTTTCCTATTGCATAAGGTGCCAACTGTAGAGTTGCGGGGAGCAGGGGTCTAGACAAGAGCTAGACTTGACACTGATAACCATTTTTGCTACCAGATCTGGGGTAACTAGAAGGAAATCCATGAAGGACGTTTGAACAGAACTTGCCTGATTGGTATGGACCCTGACATCTGAATTGTTAGAGTCCTCATACTTTGGATACATTTGGTTGACCTTGTCCCTGAAGCTGTGAGCCTGTATGTCACAGAAAAATTGGCTATTGCTGTCTCTTTTACTGCTTGGAAGAGCGGTAAGTTTTATACCTACCTAGAAGAGCTTTTTACTGGACTATTTTGCTGACTATTTGTTGGGTAAAGTGGTTGCTCTTTTCATTCATCATTAGGCATTTGTATATGATTAGTGCAAGTTTGTTAAGAATTATTTTCCTGATTGTCGTATGGTGAGCGCCAACATCTTTCCTTTCAATTTTGTTTTTCCAGTCTAAGTGATTCCTTAAACCATGGTCCAGAGGGCTTACTCCTGTTTGCAGAGGAGTTTTTAAATGGAGGTAGCTTGGAGATGGCGGAGTTTAGCCAGTTTGAATATTCTACCAAGGCTTGTTTGGTATCATGTGGAAGAATTGGTTGTGTCTGCATCAGTTGCTGTGTGGTTAGGTCTTTATTAGGAGTGTGTGGTAAACTGTTCCGCCGGCAGATTTTGCAGAGTTTTGACACTCCGTGCTCCAGTTGGAGGGTAGAGATTGGCAAAATATTCCACAACGGCCACCTGGCAGAGTTTACTGCCTAGAAATCAGGTTTTGCCTGATCCTAACAGGCTGATCATGCAGACATTTGATCAGCCTCCTCTAACACGCCTCCTCAGCCAGTAAGTGGCAGGTACCTGTATTGCGAGAAGACATGACGTGAGAGGCAGCTTGAAGTTTCAGCAAAGCTCCAAGAGCTGCTGCTGCCTTGGGGGGTCTGCTGCCGGTTCTGAATTCTGTCCATCAACTGTGGTTTTTGCATTTATCACCCCGAGTGGGATGGGTATGGTCAGATGTGAGTCCCATGCTCTCCACACCACTGGATTCAAGCAAGCCGGGCTGAAGACGGCTGGAATGCCAGAAACCGGTCCTCGGAAGCTTGTTTCTGGTCCTGGGAAGGCATGGCTTGGCAGTTCGGGCTGGACTGTTCCCATGAGGCACAGGGTCAGACTGATTTGCATATGGCCATGTCTGAACTGGGATGGTGTGGATTGCAAAAAAACGATCGATTTAGGCCCAGATCTCTGTACTGGGGTGAATGTATGACATTGTTCTGCATTCTGTCCATCAACCATGGTTTTTGCATTTGTCACCCTGAGTGGGATGGGTATGCTCAGACGTGAGCTCCATGCTCTCCACACCCCTGGATTCAAGCAAGCCGGGCTGAAGACGGCTGGAATGCCAGAAACCGGTCCTCGGAAGCTTGTTTCCAGTCCAGGGAAGGCATGGCTTGGCAGTTCGGGCTGAACTGTTCCCATGAGGCACAGGGTCAGACTGATTTGCATATGGCCATGTCTGAACTGGGGTGGTGTGGAGTGCAAAAAACGATGGATTTAGGCCCAGATCTCTGTACTGGGGTGAATGTATGACATTGTTCTCCATTCTGTCCATCAACTGTGGTTTTTGCATTTGTCACACCGAGTGGGATGGGTATGCTCAGACGTGAGTCCCATGCTCTCCACACCACTGGATTGAAGCAAGCCGGGCTGAAGACGGCTGGAATGCCAGAAACCGGTCCTCGGAAGCTTGTTTCCTGTCCAGGGAAGGCATGGCTTGGCAGTTCGGGCTGGACTGTTCCCATGAGGCACAGGGTCAGACTGATTTGCATATGGCCATGTCTGAACTGGGGTGGTGTGGAGTGCAAAAAAACGATGGATTAAGGCCCAGATCTCTGTACTGGGGTGAATGTATGACATTGTTCTCCATTCTGTCCATCAACTGTGGTTTTTGCATTTGTCACACCGAGTGGGATGGGTATGCTCAGACGTGAGTCCCATGCTCTCCACACCACTGGATTGAAGCAAGCCGGGCTGAAGACGGCTGGAATGCCAGAAACCGGTCCTCGGAAGCTTGTTTCCTGTCCAGGGAAGGCATGGCTTGGCAGTTCGGGCTGGACTGTTCCCATGAGGCACAGGGTCAGACTGATTTGCATATGCCCATGTCTGAACTGGGGTGGTGTGGAGTGCAAAAAAACGATGGATTTAGGCCCAGATCTCTGTACTGGGGTGAATGTATGACATTGTTCTGCATTCTGTCCATCAACTGTGTTTTTTGCAATTTTCACCCCGAGTGGGCTGGGTATGCTCAGACATGAGTCCCAGGCTCTCCACATCACTGGAGTCAAGCTATCCATGCTGAAGAAGGCTGATAGCCAGAAACCGGTCCTTGGATGCTTGATTCCGGTCTAGGAAAGACATGGCTTGGTAGTTCGGGCTGGACTGTTCCCATGAGGCACAGGGTCAAGGCTGATTTGCATATAGCCAGTGTCTGACCTAGGGTGGTGTGGAGTGCAAAAAAACGATGGATTTAGGCCCAGATCGTTGCACTGGGGTGAATGTAAGACATTGTTCTGCATTCTGTCCATCAACTGTGCTTTTTGCAATTTTCACCTCGAGTGGGCTGGGTATGCTCAGACGTGAGCCCCAGGCTCTCCACATCACTGGAGTCAAGCTATCCAGGCTGAAGAAGGCTGATAGCCAGAAACCGGTCCTTGGATGCTTGATTCAGGTCTAGGAAAGACATGGCTTGGTAGTTCGGGCTGGACTGTTCCCATAAGGCACAGGGTCAAGGCTGATTTGCATATAGCCAGTGTCTGACTTAGGGTGATGTGGAGTGCAAAAAAACGATGGATTTAGGCCCAAATCTTTGCGCTGGGGTGAATGTAAGACATTGTTCTGCATTCTGTCCATCAACTGTGTTTTTTGCATTTTTCACCTCGAGTGGGCTGGGTATGCTCAGACGTGAGTCCCAGGCTCTCCACATCACTGGAGTCAAGCTATCCAGGCTGAAGAAGGCTGATAGCCAGAAACCGGTCCTTTGATGCTTGATTCTGGTCTAGGAAAGACATGGCTTGGTAGTTCGGGCTGGACTGTTCCCATGAGGCACAGGGTCAAGGCTGATTTGCATATAGCCAGTGTCTGACCTAAGGTGGTGTGGAGTGCAAAAAAAACGATGGATTTAGGCCCAGATCTTTGCACTGAGGTGAATGTAAGACATTGTTCTGCATTCTGTCCATCAACTGTGTTTTTTGCAATTAACGGAGTGGTGGGCAGTGTGAAAGAATGAGGAAAAACTGAACCTTGAGAAAAACACACTACATTTCCCATGAAGCAATGCGGCATTGTAGGCATGCTTAGGATCACATCGTACTTCATTTCCACTGGAAGCGATAAATCGGAATCAGCCTGCATATTGGTGCAGACTATTTGTCACAGCGGATGAAGTTCAGGAGCATCGAAAGCAGAATTTGGCATTGTTGTGGTCTCTATGTTAGTCTTTGGCCCAGTGTCTGTCTGACCTCTGATGCAGTCGCTGGGCAACTTGGACATTCTAGTGGTCATCAGTGACACAATAGTTAACTGGGTTGGAGGTTGGTGGAACGATGGGGACTTGTGACAGTTAGATAATGAGCTGTTGTGTGAACTGGTGGTCTTTTGTACCGCTGATGAATAAACACCTGAAAATGGACAACATGTTGGTTTGGTGACTTCATCTTAACACTGGCAACAAGGATGGCCAGGTATGGATCAGCAAATTGAGGACGTTGTGAAAGACTGCTGGGAATGTGCCAATAGTGACAAAAGTAAAAGAAAACGGATAGTTCCCTTGTCACCTGTGGAGATCCCTATGGAGTCCGGGTCCAAGTTGGGATTGGATATTGCTGGTCATTTGAAATTTTAGGCTCTGATGAATGCTTTGTGTTGTTATTGGTTGGCTGTATTTCTAAGTGGGTGGTTACCAAGTGTGTACCTTCAGTCAGCACTAGGACAGTGATTGAATTTTTGACTGAGGAATTTTCTAGGAAAGGCGTTCTCAGGTGTCTCGTCACACATAATGGGGTCTAGTTTGCATCCCATGAGATGTGCTCTTCTCTAAAATAATTATCTTTAAAACATTACATAATGGTGTTGTATTCTCCACCTGCCAATGGTCTGGCGGAGAGCATGAACAAACTTGTGAAGATTTGTGCACAGTGTGCTCTGCAAACTAGATCGTCTCTCAAGGGCATGCTCAGGGAGACAATGTGGGCCCATCGTAACACTCCTAATTGTGTGACGTTGGTGTCTCCTTTTTCTGTGTTGAGAGGCAGGAAACCACAACACAAATAGAGCCCTGCATGGTTAAGGATGAGTCTTGACTCAGTGAAAGCGTGCTGAACCAACTCATTACTAATGGAAACCTTCTATCCAAGAGAGTTGCTCATCAGGAGAAACAGATTTGATATCATGAATGGTGTTCAAAATAGGTGTTGTAATGTGGGTGAGAAGGTCTTGGTCAAGAAGCCAGGGATTTTAAAGAAAGGACGTTCCAGATTCATGGGCCCATTTACTGTCTTGGAAGTAAGGAAGAATGTGGTGCATGTCTAGTCTGGTGGAGTGAAGGTTTTCAGAGAGCTAACAGGACCTCATATGGAGAGTGTTCTTCTAATCTATCAGGTCATTTGGATGAGCATGGTCTGAATCTGGACAATAGTCATCCGTCTAGTCGGAGTCTGAACAATGGTCAGTCCACCAGAATACTGAGGTTCCAACCAGCATGGCATAGTGATTGTGCTAAGTTGTGAGGTGTCAGGCTCATCCATGTTAGTGTTGCCTTTTTGTTAGAGTACATTTTAGAGTACCTTTATCTTGTGATTGTGTTGCTTATGCAATGTTAAGGTATTATTCATGTTTTTTTGGGGATGTTTTATTGATTTTTTTTTGTTATACCGTGGAAAGGTGTGTTGTGGCCTCTATGTTAGACCTTGGTCCAGTGTCTGCCTGACCTCTGATTCAGTCACTGGGCAACTTGGACATTCTAGTGGTCATCAGTGACACAATAGTTAACTGGGCTGGAGGTTGTTGGAACACTGGGACTGGTGACAGTTAGATGATGAGCTGTTGTGTGAACTGTTGGTCTTTTGTTCTGCTGATGAATAAACACCAGAAAATGGACGCTGTGTTGGTTTGGTGACTTCATCTTAACACTGGCGACGAGGATAGATGGGTGTGGATCAGCAAATTGAGGAAGTTGTAAAAATGCTGTTGTGTGGACTGGTGGTCTGTTGTACCTCTGCTGAATAAACACCTGAAAATGGACACAGTGTTGGTTTGGTGACTTCATCTTAACAGGCATGTTCCGGTCTGGTAAGAGGGTGGTTCCCTCCTCTTGTTTAAGCCCTCGTATGTTTATTTAAGGAACCGATTCCTCATAGGATCCGCATTTGTTTGTAATATAAATAGAGTCTTCAGAAGTAGCTTTTGTTCAAACTGATATTGGATAGCTTTCACATTCAGACTCTCCGAACTGTTGTTGACTTTCCCTTGGATCTCTGTGAAAGTTACTCCGAATTTCTCTCGTATTAGTCATGAAACAAAACAACACAATATGGATGAGTTGCTTTTATTACACTTTTCATTTATAGAGATGGATTTATTCTACTAGCAAATCAATGAGTTGCTTTGTCTTTTCATTCCATGGAGTATAATATGTTAAGGAAATCACTGAACTTACTTCAACCTGGCAATGAGTTCATTGCTATGATAAAAAAGGAATACGCGCATCAAAATTATGTTTTCTTATGATAATGTTTTCTGACCATTTTAACAAGGGCTCTGTCGTATCTTATATCTTCCTGCTGCTCAGCTAGAATGCATGTGATGTGGAATGTTGGATGAATGGAATGATAGTGGTTTGTGAATGTCAGTTGGGAGAGGGCTGAGCAGCAGGACAGCTGCTCCTGATGGGGGTATCGTTTCATCTTATTATCTTAACATCTTAAGTTAATAAACTAACATGCTTAATTTACATGGCAGTACCAGCTCCTTTTTGAATACATCAGGCTCCTAGAGTTCTGAGTGAGGAATATTCCCCCTGTGATTTGGGAATGGTACGTGGTCTAGGTAGGTGGTTTTAGGTTCACCATTAGTATGATAATCAACTGCTTACTAGGCGTTATATATATATATATATATATATATATATATATATATATATATATATATATATATATCCAAAAAACACTTCAAAGTCCGAAGAAAAAGAAGAACACCAGACCGGACTTCTGAAAGATAATGGTGCTATTTATTCCCAAAAGAAACAGCCTCGTTTAAACCTGACGCGTTTCAACTATGTAGCTAGTCTTGTTCACAGGTGAGCTGTCTGACTGGATTTGCTGCGTGGCTCCATGTTTTATACGCCAATCACGGACTTCCTTGTTGTTCCGTAGTCCTTACATACTGCAATCCCCAACATGCATTTGGAAGGTTGAAACTTTTGTGAAAAAGAATCACTGGTATTTCCACATCAAAATGTCCAATGTGCAGAGTTCCTTCCAAACCAATAATCATTTGCTCAGTGTTTTCCGCTGTTTCTTTTCTCTCAATACATGGCAGTACCTTAAAATTTCGAAGTCCATCGTGAACGGCATGTATCCATTCACTTTCCCTTGCCGTGCAGCGTTACACAAGAATACTGGGCTGAAATGCTCCGTGCCTTTGCTGCTTGTCACACTGCCGGCTGGTCCTGCTCCTGTTTCTAATAACTCCAACACAGCTTGTCCGCAAGGAGCAAGGACCCAACCAGGGCGGTCTCGGTGTAGGGGGCGGACGGCCTCCTTACAGATCCAAAAAACACTTCAAAGTCCGAAGAAAAAGAAGAACACCAGACCGGACTTCTGAAAGATAATGGTGCTATTTATTCCCAAAAGAAACAGCCTCGTTTAAACCTGACGCGTTTCAACTATGTAGCTAGTCTTGTTCACAGGTGAGCTGTCTGACTGGATTTGCTGCGTGGCTCCATGTTTTATACGCCAATCACGGACTTCCTTGTTGTTCCGTAGTCCTTACATACTGCAATCCCCAACATGCATTTGGAAGGTTGAAACTTTTGTGAAAAAGAATCACTGGTATTTCCACATCAAAATGTCATCGTTCACGATGGACTTCGAAATTTTAAGGTACTGCCATGTATTGAGAGAAAAGAAACAGCGGAAAACACTGAGCAAATGATTATTGGTTTGGAAGGAACTCTGCACATTGGACATTTTGATGTGGAAATACCAGTGATTCTTTTTCACAAAAGTTTCAACCTTCCAAATGCATGTTGGGGATTGCAGTATGTAAGGACTACGGAACAACAAGGAAGTCCGTGATTGGCGTATAAAACATGGAGCCACGCAGCAAATCCAGTCAGACAGCTCACCTGTGAACAAGACTAGCTACATAGTTGAAACGCGTCAGGTTTAAACGAGGCTGTTTCTTTTGGGAATAAATAGCACCATTATCTTTCAGAAGTCCGGTCTGGTGTTCTTCTTTTTCTTCGGACTTTGAAGTGTTTTTTGGATCTGTAAGGAGGCCGTCCGCCCCCTACACCGAGACCGCCCTGGTTGGGTCCTTGCTCCTTGCGGACAAGCTGTGTTGGAGATATATATATATATATATATATATAACGAAACCGTTATTCACAGTCATTTCCTCTCCAGAGAAGAATAACGCAGGGTAAGCCCAAAATTCGTGCTAATTCTTCAGTGATTTATTCGTGCAAGTTGTTGCCAGCCATCCGCCATGACGCGTTTCGCCTCCAAAACTAGGATTGATCACATGACGTGCAGTGAAACAAACAAGGGTTTAAATATTCCAAATAGGGGCGCGGCATATAAGGCTTCATTTAAAGTGAACAGTGCATATTCATTTCGTTTCACCTTCTTGTAAATTTGAAACATGATTGAGGGCATAGTGCCCAATTACTTTGATCCCACATAAGTTAATATATAAAATCAAATACATAGAATTAAATACATCCTAATTCTATATACATAATTAATTACACCTAAATATAGATATCAAAAATATCAAAGTTATCAAAAATATATCTACATACAATATTCCACAGAAAACATATAAATAAATATATATAAATATCAAAAATATGTTGCTCTATGTATATAAGAAAATATCATATAAATATATACACATTAAAAGTTTGTCATGTATACATATCCTGTGGGAAAAAGTATCAAACCGTTCAAATTAATAGGTTTATACACGATAATTTATGCTTTTGTTAATTAATTTCTTGGAAGTGCACAAGTGAGCAACTAATCCAAGCCACAAAGAGGGAGCCATCGCCTACTATATATTGCTCTTAAAAAAAAAACCTATAATAGCAGCTGTGAAATATACATAAAGTGTCTAAAATATAGTGCCCGTGCCAAAATTTAAAAAAAGGGATTTCTAACAATAACATCATCCTTGTAAAAACATTTCACAGAAAAGATGGAAGTTGTGGATACCGGAATTTTAAAGATTCATGCTATTCTATTATGGCTGTGCTAGATTATTTTAAAGCATCAGCAGAGGTATGTTTAACTTCCCTGATCAGAAAAAAGTCAAAGGCGACAAATCACACACAACGAGGATAAATATATAAAATCCATTAGTAAACCTGTTGTCAATTATATTCGAAAGAAAACACATTATCCTAAAATAAGTTTCATAGTTCCTTTAAGCAAGTGTGTAAGTCTTCCCGGTCATTGAGTCCAGCTGGACTCTTGCTGTTCATTTCTAAGATGTATCTAGTCTCCAAGAGGCGTAACCTGCCCTCTCTATCCCCTCCCCGTTTTAAGGGTAGTACTGTATCAATGAGATAATATTGAAGACTGCTAGGGTCACTATTGTGCAATGATTCGAAGTGACGTGCTACCGGGTAAGACTGATGCTTGCCAGTTTTTGCTCTAATGTGTTGGAGTATACGTTTGTGTGCTGGGGGCCGTGTACTACCAATGTAGTTTAAGCCACTAGGGCACTGCAAAACGTAAATTACAAACTCCATCTTACAGGTCATGCGTTTAGTGATGGGTATCGGTTTCTCCCTGAATGGACTCACATAGTGAGTTTTATTCACCCCGAAGCGACAGGCTTTGCAAAAAGCACATTTCCTGAAGCCCTTGTTCAGGGCCTCCCATGTGCCAGACAGGGTTGTCTCCAGATTGTTGTTAACTAGGGCGTCCGCCATAGTTGGAAACCTACGGAAGGTAATTTCTGGTCTTATGGAGACATCACCTCCAATGATTGGATCCCCCTTTACTAGGTTCCAATTCTTGAGGAACATCTTCTTGATTTCTGAGTGTTGCTGACAATAAGGGACTTTGGTTCTGGAGTTGATGTGTGTGCTCTCGGGGTTTATTACTGGTTCTTTGGTTTTAGGAATCAGGGCCTCCTCTCTTGTTTTAGCTCTAGTTCGTCTAATGGCTTTGTCCAGAATATTTTCTTTATAACCCCTTTCTAGGAAGCGTTGTTTGCTTGCTAGTTGTGCAACTTCACAATCATTGTCTGTGCTACAGATTCTCCTCAACCTAGGCATCTCCTCATAGGGGATGCTGTTGATGAGGTGACGCGGGTGTTGGCTAGTAGCGTGAAGTACTGTATTCCCCGCTGTCATTTTTCTATGTAATCTAGTCCCTATTTTGTGATTTCTAACGAACACCTCTACGTCCAAAAAGTTTACAGAGACATTGTCTATTTGAGAGGTAAATTGCAAATTTAAGGAATTAACATTTATCAATTTTACAAATTCCCCAGCACTAGATCTCGAACCCTTCCAAACTTAGAAGAGATCATCAATGTATCTCAGATACAACATGACATTAGTTCTCATGATGTCACCATGTGACCCCATGAGGACCCGCTCCTCCCACAGCCCCATGTGCAAGCACGCAAAGCTGGGGGAGAAGCAAGCCCCCATGGCCACACCCCTCAATTGCGGATATATCTGTCCATTGAAAATGAAGTAATTCTGTTCCAAACAGAGTTTCAGCATGCCTAAAATCATCCGATTGTGACTGGAACAGTTCTCAGGACGTTTGGATACTACTCAGCGGCTTTCATACCATTGCAATGTCTTATCGACGTACATAGAGAGGTGACGTCTAGAGTCATTAAAATGTAGTTGTCATCCCATTCTAGGTTACTCAGTTTGCAAATAAAGTCTGTTGTGTCTCTCACATAGGAGGGCAATATTTTTACCCATTCTTGTAAAAATAAGTCAATGTACTTCGAAATGTTTTCTGTGGAGCTATTTATTGCCGATAAAATAGGTCTGCCAGGTGGTGTTGATGGATTCTTGTGAACTTTCGGCAATAAATACAGAGTAGGTATCACTGGATAGTCTTTCTTTAAATATTTGAATTCATCATTCGAGATTAGACCCCCACTCCTCCATGCCATCAATTTTGAATTTTGTTCCGACCAAGCCGTTTTTATTGCTGTGAGATTGCTTTTTTTGCAACAATCCGGGTCTCCCTATTGAGATTCAGCTTCTTTCACATAGCTGTCGCGGTGCCAAAGGACAATATTCCCCCCTTTGTCCGCCTGTTTCACAATTACGTTTTTGTCGGATTTGAGTTTTTCAATCAAGTTGTTGTAACTCTGATTCTGTCGGCTTATGATGGTATGTTTTTTGTTGGTAGTAGCATATAGTTTCTTTAAATCTTTTATGACAAAATCTTGATATAAATCCAGACTGTCGTGTGTCATGATTTGCAAGAAGGTCGATTTCTTTTTGAAGGAAGTATAACCTGGAGCATTGTCAGAGTTCGTGTTCGATATCAGGGACTGTACCAAAGTTTGACCCTCCTGTTGTAAACCCCATATTTCATTCAGGGTTACGTCTGCTCCAGTTGTGAGCAACGTGGGACTTGATGCATCCAGATTCCTTTGTTTTCTATATGGCTGCAAACAATGGTACTTACTTCGTTTTAGCTTCCTGATAAACCTAAAGGTATCCATTCTCAAATTAGCATAGTTCATATTGCTCGGGGGACAGTATGATAACCCAAGTCCCAAAATCTGTTTCTCCTTTGTAGTTAAAACAATGTCAGTCAAATTTATGATTGCTGTTGGGTTGAGGTTGAGGCTTGTATTGGATTCTGAAATCTGTTCCATTTGCCTCTGTTTCCCCGATTGCCCCTCTTCCCTCCAGTTATATTTCCTCTGGTGGCACTTGCGGCGTTGGAGCCGCTTGTTGTTGGCCCTTTGCTGTTTTGGTCTACTTTCGATTTTGATCTCAATGTGTCCCGATGACTTTCGCAGAAGCAATTTACCTCTTGCGCCAAAGACAGTTTGGTAAACCCCGCCTGCATGATTTTTCTTTGATCATTGTCTGAATCGCTTTCGGCGGCTGAACTGAGATCCGTCGAAGAAGCAGATGCAGTAGTGCCTTGCCTTACTTTTTGACTGCCTTTGCTGACCTGCGGCTTAATGTTGTCATAACGGCACGCAAAGGTAAAAATTTGGCCGTGAAGGTAATCAAGTCTGTCCCGGTCAAATTTAAAAGTTTTTCTCTTCTTGATTATATCTTCCCCTTTTGCAAGTCTTGCCATCATTTCGTCCCTCATTTTAGTTGTTTGATCTATATTGTCCATTGTGGCCAATTCTGCTTCCACAGCCTCAATTTCAATCTGTAGTTTCACCCTGTCACTATCAGCATACTTGGCTAGAATGCCCATCAAGCGTGCAGAGTACTCCAAGTTGGTCTCGGCCCATTCAACCAGCATAGCTGGGTCCGGGCTCTCATAGCTCGGAGCCAATGTGCTTCTAAGGCCCCGCAGAACACGTTTAACTGATAGATAACGAGTCAGGGATTTATGTTCCCACCACTTTGACTGTTCACTTTTCATAAGCTTTTCTAGCTTCCGAAATATTTCTCTCACGTTGGGGCCACTAGCACCTCCGACGTCTTGTTCCGAAATGGGTACAAGGCTTGCGGACATATTTGCTTTCAATGGCAGCGCTTTTCGGCACACACTGAAGAAACAAGCAGTCTGCGCTCCCTTAAATTGTACGGTGCTGACCGCTAGACACTCTCTCCTCTGTTACTTTCATTCACTGTCCTACCTAAACTCGGCTGTCAGCAGCTTCCCCGTGAATGTCAGGTCGGCTCGGACTCCTTTCGTCCCGATAGGTACGTGTGTTCTCCTCACAGGGCCTCGGGCAACTTCCTCCTACTGGAGTACAGTTTCCGATTCCGGTTTACGGGATCCCAGCTTCCTGCCGCTCCACGTCGTTTTTATCTGCAGCAAACTGCTGATAAAGCGGTGATAATGGGCTTGATAATATGCCCTTGTGAATAACCATAGGAGCCCAGGTTAATACCAGAACCTGGGCTGCTATGAGAGTTACAAGGGCCTATTATCAAGCCTATTATCGCCGCTTTATCAGCAGGTTCCTGTCGATAAAAGCGGCGATAATGTATCGCCTTTTGTTGATAAAATGCTCTTTCATTTCTATGATAGTATGTAAAGCTTTTCTTTTTTTTGGTGTAGCAGTTGTACTCTCTTCGCATGCTCAGCGTCGTTTCGAAGCCCACGTTTTCTTTATCTTCAAGTTCAACAAGCAAACCTTTCTTTGTATCAGTTAGAAAATCTGTCGCTTTCTTTTCCCGGGTCGTGTATGTCATCCGCTGCTGTACTTTTGTACAGTATTAATAGTCATACTTTTTATATATTTATTTGAAAGGTAGTGCTGAGGCGCCAAACGTTGATTACGTACTCCGTCCATCGCCATTTTCGTAGTTTCTCACCATTGTTTTTATTATATCTGTTAGTTAGAACTCAGTCGTTTTCAATCCTAGTCTTGAATATCTTACTATAGTATTTCAACATTATTTTTATTGTGGGCCGTCATACCCCTCCCCCACAAAATAAAAGAAGTATGTAGTTTTTTTAAATAACTTTTATTAAACAATAAATATAAACGAAACTCAATTATAACTATATTAGAAATGGAAAAATAACTTAAACAATGTTATAAACAAACGGTGAAATGGATTCCAAAAGGTGTCCAATTGGTAATCTGCAAAAGAAAAAAGAAAATTAGAGTTTAGAATTATGTAGATGTGAGTAAATGAGCTGAAGCATTATGGGGCATATTATCAAGAACGGCGATAAAATCATCGCTGTTTCAGCGGCAGGAAACTGCAGCTAAAGCGGCGATAATGGGCTTGATAATATGCTGTTGTGAATTCCCATAGCAGTGCAGGTTCTGGTGTTAACCTGGGCTACTATGGGAAGTTTTGGTAACTCTACGGTTTTACGTGTGCAGTGTGAGTCGTACATTCCAGTTCTGTTATAGTGCTGCGTTCAAGTGGTGTCTATATGGAAGTGTCTCGTGCGTTACTGACGCCCGTTATGGCGACTTATTTCTAATGCATTCCTGTGAAGGCTTTGTAGATCTAGGCCTCTGTGCTTACAGTTGTATAAACCTTGCGGGTAAACATTTCAGGCAGTTAGTGTCAAACTTATTCTGAACAATTCTTCTACACGTCTACACGTCGAAGACAGCAGTGTCTACGTTTAAGAGAGAAAGAGAAATGATGTCACAGAGAGTGAGAGAGAGAAAGAGAGAGAGAGAAAACAACATTAAAACTGTGTCGCAGAGTCTGGAGTTGAGATTTTTTCCTTGCGTCACTTTACTCATGTTAAAAAGGACTCAAAAGTGGCATAATAAGGTTGTGAATCTGTTTGTCAAACTGTTGTAACCTATCTGTTGTCATTGCTCGGAGGTATTATAGATCAAACCCATTGTAGCCACTTTAGCGACAGTTTGCTGCCGATAAAGTGGCTATAATTTTGTCGCCAAGGCTTGATAATATGGCCCTCTCTCGTTTCACAAATAAAGCTAACACTACAGTTTTACGATGATTTATGATGTCAAAGAGAGTGAGAGAGAGAAAACATTAAAACTCTGGGCCATAATATCAAGCCTGGGCGACAAAATTATCACCACATTATCGGCAGGAAAGTGTCGCTAAACTGGCGATAAGGGGTTTGATAATATGCTCTATGGCATTCAAATCGAAGCTCAAGTTAGATGTCCTTCACATCTAACATGAGCTTCGATTGGAATTCCATAGAGAATATTATCAAATCAATTAGGGCCACTTTAGCAGCAGTTTGCTGCTGATAAAGTGGCAATAATTTTGTTGCCAAGGTTTGATAATATGGCCCTCTCTCCTTTCATAAATAAAAGTTACACTACAGTTTTACGAGTGCAGTGTACCTGGTACATTTTACTTGTTATAGTGCCGCATTCAAGTGGTGTCTATATGGAAGTGCCTACTGCGTTACTAACGCCCGTTATGCCGAATTATTTCTAATGTATTCCTGTGAAGGATTTGTAGATCTAGGCCTCTGTGCTTACCGTTGTATAAACCTTGCGGCCAAACACTTCAGGGAGTTGGAATGACAACTTGATTTCAACCAATTCTTCTACATGCTTAAGCAGACAGCAGTGTCTAAGTTTAAGAGAGAAAGAGAAATGATGTCACAGAGAGTGAGAGAGAGAAAGAGAGAGAAAACATTAAAACTGTGTCGCAGAGTCTGGAGTTGAGATTGTGTCCTTGCATCACTTTAACCATGTTAAAAGTGACTCAAACGTGGTGTAATAAGGTTGTAGATCTGTTTGTCAGACTGTTGTAACCTATCTGTTGTCACTGCTCGGAGGTAATTATAGAATTTAAAAAGAAGCTGCTGTACAGTACGCACTCTGGCCATAAAATCAAGCCTGGGCGACAAAATTATCGCCACTTTATCAGCAGGAAAGTGTCGCTAAAGTGGCGATAATGGGTTTGATAATATGCTCTATGGAATTCCAATCGAAGCTCATGTCTGATGTCCTTCACATCTAACATGAGCTTCGATTGGAATTCCATGGAGCATATTATCAAACCCATTATGGCCACTTTCCTGCCGATAAAGTTGCGGGTAAACATTTCAGGCAGTAGTGTCACAACTTATTCTGAACAATTCTTCTACACGTCTACACATCGAAGACAGCAGTGTCTAAGTTTAAGAGAGAAAGAGAAATGATGTCACAGAGAGTGAGAGAGAGAAAGAGAGAGAGAGAAAACAACATTAAAACTGTGTTGCAGAGTCTGGAGTTGAGATTTTTTCCTTGCGTCACTTTACTCATGTTAAAAGGGACTCAAAAGTGGCGTAATAAGGTTGTGGATCTGTTTGTCAGACTGTTGTAACCTATTTGTTGTCATTACTCGAGGTAATCATGGATCAAACCCATTATAGCCACTTTAGCGGCAGTTTGCTGCCGATAAAAGTGGCAATAATTTTGTCGCCAAGGCTTGATAATATGGCTCTCTCTCATTTCACAAATAAAGCTAACACTACAGTTTTACGAGTGCAGTGTACCTGGTATATTTCAGTTGTTATAGTGCCGCGTTCAAGTGGTGTTTATATGGAAGTGCCTACTGCGTTACTGACGCCCGTTATGCCGACTTATTTCTAATGTATTCCTATAAAGGCTTTGGAGATCTAGACTGCTGTGCTTACCTTGTAGAAAGAGTGCGGCCACCAGAGTTCACCACTCCACTTGAACTCTGCTTCTATACGTCAAAGTATATTCAATAAGTTGCAGAGAATTCCAATGCTGTTGCTCGATAGGTCGTGGTTGATTCTGAGCAATGTTTGCTGAAGGAAACAAAAGGACATTTTGATTAGTCATCGTAAACTGAGTTGCTTAACTACTATCAAAAGTGAATTTTAATGTGGGTTCCTAATATTCCGTAGTTAAGACTGTTGCAGCTCCAGCAAACAAAGGAAGAGCAATAAGTTAATAGAGGCCTGGGACGGCCTCGTGACGCAGAAAAAAAAATACTATCATGGAGGCACCAATAATAATAATAATAGAGTCCTAAGCACGTGGAGTAGTACAGAAATACGACACACAAATTTATGTACGCACAATTTTTAAGATTAGAGGTGTATAGGACCTCGTGACTTATAAAGAAATATTTCAATTATGTAAGTACAATTTAAAACCATTAAGGGGTAGGAAAGCCCTATGAAGGATAAAGAAAATAGTATTATGCATATACAATTTACAGTGGAGGCTGATGTTGTGACGTCTTCTCTTACCTTTGTTTTTGTCGTCTTTTGTCATGTCTTGAAAGGCCTTGGTTTTGCTGAGTCTGGAGTGTTTTCGACAGTCTGTGTGTCATCGCAGCAGAAGCAGGCAAAAGAGAGCATGCTCACGTTAGTGCCCGCATTATTTGGGAACCGCGGGGGCTGACCAAACCAAGCCCTGGGCCGTTATTGGTAGCGTTTTCGCGGTCTACAAGAATGATGGCCCTGGGGGACATCCCATTGGCTAATGTATTGGTTTCCAGGCTAAATGATAGCAAGCATGCTTGTTAGTGGCATGTGTGTAGTGTGGGCGCGCGTGCACCGCGCATGTGCAAGTATGAGTGTGTGCACTAACAATTAACAACAGAGAGAGATGAGGGCGGTGTTATAATGTACGCTGAGGCAGGCCCAGAATCGGATCTGCAATGAGTCAGAACTTCTAATCATTCTCCTTAGCGCGCCTTGAGCTCTGATTTGTCACTGAAAGGTGATCACACCATAGTTTGTACTGCTTATCATACTCAGCGTGTACCCGCGCATACAGTACGAATATGCTTTGACGTTACGCGTCGCATTAAAGCTTCAGTGTGACGTCATGTACGCCGTTCTGTATGCGAAAGGGGGCAATGTTTCTACTTGGTTTAAAACATGTATGTATTTAATGTACATACGAAGGGCAGACATTTGGGATAACTATGAATTTTTTTAAATACTTGTAATAATCATATATTACTTTTTAAAAGAATTACACAAATCACGGTAGAACATCATGCGTACACGTATTGAAAGAGTTGCGAAAGCGCATCATAAATTTACGCAAAGCCATATGACTTAAAAAGTAGAGATTTGATTGGTTCATAACTTTTCCTATTGCGACTGTTGAAAGTTCCCTCCCATTATAATTATTCGACTTTGACTTTCTAAGAAGAAGCATTTTCTCTGAGAATCTTCTCAAATAGAAGGAAGATCACAATAATAAGAGCAATGGAGTCATCTTCCAGCAGTTCTTCAGAGGGAGATTTCATTCCTGAAGAACCTCCAAAGAAGAGGAAAGTAGCTCTAATTTGGAGGTTTTTCACTTTTCCAGAAGGTCAAAAAAGGTTACTGCTCAACAGTAACCTGTAAAATTTGCGAAACAACTCTTTCAAGGGGTGATCCATGTAAAAAATTACTCCTTTGGTACAGCAAATATGGTGCGACACGTGAAGAATTTGCACCCCAAGAACTTTGCTCGAGCTGCAAGATGGAGGTTGCACGAGAACCCACCTGCTGCTACACCAAGGACATCAACGGCGGCAGCAGGACTTTCAGCAAGCAGTCCACATCCACATATTGATTCTGACTTTGCTAAGGTTAAAATTCTATGCATTTATTGCGATAAACTTTTGCGTTATGTGGAACAGTCTATAGACTTGATGAAACCCAGGATGCAGGATCATTGCTGTCCTCGACATTAGTTGTTCTTTTTCTCATTCTTTTGTTCCGCTTGGAATTTGTTGAGAAAACACAAAAAAAATACAAAACAAAAAAAACTGTTCTTTTTAGAACTATCTTCACTGGTCAAAGAAAGAACTATATTTCTATGTTAGTGTGTAAAAGTTTGTCAGACTGAAGGTGTAGTTCATAAATGAATGAATGAATATGTTACTAGTGTATGGAGAATGTGAAAGTGCAGAACTATAAGGAACTGCTACAGTATAAATCTATAAGGTGTTTATCTATAGTATACTGTATTATGTCCGAAGCACTTGAATGTATCATATGTACATAAATATGTTACAAGTCTACGTTTCAATTTGCGCTGCTGGTGAAAGTGCCTTGGTGAATTTGTATGTCTTAGGGGTGGATTTACAATCCCCTTGTGAATCTTTTACACAGCCGTTGTGTCACTTTTGTGACACAGCGGTGGTGCAAAAGATGTGCCATGGTGTGTGGTATTAACAATGTGACGCATCTGGAGGGTGTATTACATTGTAAAGCGCTGCGCCAGAAGAGGGTTTCTTGTGCAGAAGGGGGTGCAGCAAGGCCTCCTAAAAGTGACTGAGTGAAATGTATAACATTTTATTCAATGAGTTTTGAGCTTATGCTGCGTCAAAACCTTGCACATGCTAGAAGCAGGAGTAAAGATTGATACAGCATTGTGAACATAGGGCCCCAGGAGAATTGCTGGAGCTGTGTTATACTTGCAACCGACGTCAAGCAATAATTCATCCAAAAATTACTTTGCAATTTAGTTTTGTTATTATTATATAATAAGAATATGAAATATAATCCAAAAATTAAAATAAATATAAATGATTATATTAAAAATATAAGAAATTAGTATAAAAAGAAAGACATAATAATTAATGCATTTATAAATTATCATTTACAAAACCTATGAAATTCACTGAAAAAACCATAGGTTTCACACATGTTATAGTTAGGAATTAGCATTTAAAAAAACATGCAAATTCATTGAAAAAAAACATAGGTTTCACACGTTATAGTTAGCTGAACATTTCTCTCATACAAAACCTTTGAAATTCCTCCATGATAGTTAGCTCAGCTAACTATAATTTGCGCGCCCGCAATGCACTGCTACTGCTGATATATAAATATTCACTGAAAAAAAAATAGGCTTTAGGGAAAGGTATAGTTAGTTGGACATTTCACTCGTACAAAACCAGAGAAATTCACCTGTTATAGTTGGTTCAGCTAACTATAACTCACGCCCCGCAATGCACTGCAGATGACATCACATATTACATCACTCATGTCATGGTCAGTGACATCACTGATGACCTATTTAGAGGGTTGAGTTAGCCCACTGTGCCCCTCACGGTTCCTATCTCCCCTCCCACCATTTTAACCAAGGGAGTCAGCCACGTGAATAAAGTCCCTTGTGGACTGACTCACCTTCTTTTAATTTCACTATTCCCTCACGACTACACCTTCACCAGACCCCTTACACGCACTCAAACCATTGGCTGGAACAAAAGATCTCCAACAAAGTCGGACTTGCAGCGCCAGTCTGACGAGGAGACCAATGATGAAGCATGACACCTAGGTTACTGGGTGTGTGAGGTCTTCTAGTTCCAACAAGGGAACACCCCGTTCCCTGCTCCTCTACTCTATTTCCATATGTACACACACATACCTCTTTAGTTTTCCCTGGGGAACTTTGTATTCTTTTGCTAATTAATCTTCTGGACATGTACACTGGACCCCATTAAACATTGTCCACATTTGGTTCCCAATTTTGGTACTGAATCACTGATGACATCTCAAATGATATCACTGATGACATCACTGATGACATCATCCAGTGACTATGTCTATTTGTAAAGTTTAAATATGTTTAATATATATAGGGAAATGCATATTGAAGAATGAGTGGGTGCATAAGTGTCTGAATGGATGATTTAGTAGGTGTGTGACTGAGTCTATAAGTCAGTGATTAAACCGATCTTACTGAATGCATGGGTTAGTGACTAAACTGTGTTAATGTCTATATCCGTCGGTCTGTTGGTGTCTAAGCCGCTGCATGGGTTTGTGAATAGCTACATGAGTTATTGATTGGTTATCTGAGTATCTGGATGGGTGCCTGGGTGTTTGTGTGGGTGGGGTGTGTGTGACTCTATGACAATATATGTGAGTAGGTGATTCTCTGGGTGCATGGTTTCAAGAGTGCATCTGTGATTGACTGTATGGGTGAATGAGTGTGCATAGAGGTGTGTTAGTGAGTGAATGTATATCTCAGTGGTACATGTGTGAGTAACTACATATGTGAAAGGCAGTATATATGTATGTTAGAGTATATAAATGGCTATAAGTGAGAGTGTGTGTTTATGAGAGTATCTGTATGAATGAGTGTGTGCTTGTATCAGTGATTGTAAAAGAGCGTAAGAATGTGCTAGTATTTGTATGAGTAAGTGAGCTGGTGTGTGTATAACTGTATAGGTGAGTAAATGGGAGTGTGCTTAATTATTTGCATGACTGACTAGGTGTGTGAGTACCTCTATAGATGAGTGGCGGCGTGTGAGTGTCCATATAGGTGTATGAATGTATATGATAGTCCTGTACTAAGTGACCATGAGTATGAGTGACTGTACGGCTGAGTGAGTGGATGTGTGTGTAGACCTAAGAATCAGTGAGTGGGTATGTAGTTATTGATGTTGGAGTGCCTATGGTTTTGAGAATGGCAAGCTGTAATTTAGAGTGGGTGTATCAAAAGTTATATTAGTGTGTGCATGAAATTATCACATGGATGATGGCATCAGTGATGTCATTTGAGATGTCATCAGTGATGTCATCAGTAAGGTCACTGACCATGTCATGAGTGATGTAATATGTGACGTCATCAGCAGTGCATTGCGGGGGCGCGAGTTATAGTTAGCTGAACTAACTATAACGGCGGAATTTCTCAGGTTTTTGTACGAGTGAAATGTCCAACTAACTATAACTTAGCCTAAAACCTATGTTTTTTTCAGTGTGTATATATATAGTGTATATAGTATATTTATACACTGTTCTGAAATAAAGGTGTCTCCAACGTCTCCCCTGCAGTGGCCTTTCTTTTCTTCTTGGAGGAAAGTGGTTGGACATTCAATTTAACGCGATCTCCAGTGTCGCGTTTCAAAGGCCCCCCGCATCTCCAAGAGGCTTTGTTTTCACTGGTTCCACTTCGGTGTTTCTTCGATCCTGGTTACAGGAACAAGCAAAGCCCACCCCCAAGCCCAGGACGAGGAGGAGCGGTGTTCATGTCATTCGCCATCACGCTGGGCGAGGTGATACTGTAGCCTTGCCCCCGCTGAAAGGAATCCTGCGGCAAGGTGGTTGATGCGGTTGGGGACTCGATGGGGCACCTAATTTCGGGACGGCTGGATATCGGGGCTCTATGCGATGCTGCTCCACCTCAGGCATTTCCTACCAGCATTAAGAAGTGCATGCTGGGACCTGTAGGCGCTGTCCATTAGGTGTCTGCATGGAGGTCAAGGCGATTGGTACTCACCTTAGGGGCGGAACAGTTCTTTCAGAAGCAGGATGCGGCAGGACATGTAACTCTGGAATACTCACCTGCTTCCTGACCGCTACACCCACGGCGCTGAAGAAGGCTAAAGATGCCGAAATGCATTCGCCACAGCGGGTGTTTTGAACTCCATATGCCATCTGTTCTGAAATAAAGGTGTCTCCAACGTCTCCCCTGCTGTTGCCTTTCTTTTCTTCTTGGAGGAAAGTGGTTGGACATATATTTAGATATATATATATCTCTCTCTCTCTATATATATATATATATATATATATATATATATATATATATATATATATATATATATATATATATATATATATATATATATATGCAGCAACAGCAGTTTTCAAAGGCTCCGCATTTCCATCGACCCAGGAAAACCACACGAATCCAAACGTAAATAAAGGCACAGAGTTTATTAAAAGTTTAAGTCCAACAAAATCTGACGCGTTTCGGGCATCCGCCCTTGCTCACAGACAGACAGTTAATGCGGCATACACATTTAAATACCCAGTGCTATATATATATATATATATATATTTCTTGGTATGGTAGTCCTTCAATTTCATCAAGTGCGTGCCATCGGGAAGGTGAAATTAAAATTGCATTCCCCATGTGGGTCGTGGGGGAGAGACACACAAGTTACTGTCTATTTTAAGCCTTGAAACAGTGGATTTACAGATTCCTGCTGGCACCAGTACTCCAGGTGCCGCTGGTCCGCTGTAGATGCGGCAGGGCATTCCTGCGACGAGGCGTGCTGCAAAATAATATACAAACAAGAAGGTTGGCCATTTCAGAACGCCAACACCATCGGTAAGTAACTCCTTTCACTTTATTTCAGGCTGCAGTTACATCGTTTTCTCCCCCAAAGCGCCATATGCATTTTGGGCTCCATGCCCTTGTTCACTGGCTAATTACAACAGTCCCGGTAGCCATGTGGATTAAATGCCATTTGCCCCGCCCTTTTGGGACTTCGTGCTCAGAGTTAAGCTTTCTGGGTATGGTAGTCCTTCAATTTCATCAAGTGAGTGCCATCAGAAAGGTAACATTAACACTGCATTCCCTATGTGGGTCGTGGGGGAGAGACACCCCAGTTACTGTCTATTTTAAGCCTTGAAACAGTGGATTTACCGATTCCTGCTGGCACCAGAAACTCCAGGTGCCGCTGGTCCGCTGTAGATGCGGCAGGGCATTCCTGCGACGAGGCGCGCCGCAAATTAATATACAAACAAGAAGGTTTCCCTTTTTTTAGAACGCCAACATCATCGGTAAGTAACTCCTTTCACTTTATTTCAGGCTGCAGTTACATCGTTTTCTCCCCCAAAGAGCCATATGCATTTCGGGCTCCATGCCCTTGTTCACTGGCTAATTACAACAGTCCCGGTAGGCATGTGGATTAAATACCCTTTTCCCCGCCCTTTTGGGACTTCGTGCTCAGAGTTAAGCTTTCTGGGTATGGTAGTCCTTCAGTTTCATTAAGTGAGTGCCATCGGGAAGGTGAAATTAAAACTGCATTCCCTATGTGGGTCGTGGGGGTGAGACACACCAGTTACTGTCTATTTTAAGCCTTGAAACAGTGGATTTATCGATTCCTGCTGGCACCAGAAACTCCAGGTGCCGCTGGTCCGCCGTAGATGCGGCAGGGCATTCCTGCGACGAGGGGCGCCGCAAATTAATATACAAACAAGAAGGTTGCCCTTTTCACAACGCCAACACCATCGGTAAGTAACTCCTTTCACTTTATTTCAGGCTGCAGTTATATTGTTTTCTCCTCCAAAGCGCCATATGCATGTCGGGTTCCATGCCCTTGTTCGCTGACTAATTACAACAGTCCCGGAAGCCATGTGGATTAAATACCATTTGCCAAGCCCTTTTGGGACTTCGTACTCAGAGTTAAGCTTTCTGGGTATAGTAGTCCTTCAATTTCATCAAGTGAGTGCCATCAGAAAGGTAACATTAACACTGCATTCCCTATGTGGGTCGTGGGGGAGAGACACCCCAGTTACTGTCTATTTTAAGCCTTGAAACAGTGGATTTACCGATTCCTGCTGGCACCAGAAACTCCAGGTGCCGCTGGTCCGCTGTAGATGCGGCAGGGCATTCCTGCGACGAGGCGCGCCGCAAATTAATATACAAACAAGAAGGTTTCCCTTTTTTTAGAACGCCAACATCATCGGTAAGTAACTCCTTTCACTTTATTTCAGGCTGCAGTTACATCGTTTTCTCCCCCAAAGAGCCATATGCATTTCGGGCTCCATGCCCTTGTTCAGTGGCTAATTACAACAGTCCCGGTAGGCATGTGGATTAAATACCCTTTTCCCCGCCCTTTTGGGACTTCGTGCTCAGAGTTAAGCTTTCTGGGTATGGTAGTCCTTCAGTTTCATTAAGTGAGTGCCATCGGGAAGGTGAAATTAAAACTGCATTCCCTATGTGGGTCGTGGGGGAGAGACACACCAGTTACTGTCTATTTTAAGCCTTGAAACAGTGGATTTATCGATTCCTGCTGGCACCAGAAACTCCAGGTGCCGCTGGTCCGCCGTAGATGCGGCAGGGCATTCCTGCGACGAGGGGCGCCGCAAATTAATATACAAACAAGAAGGTTGCCCTTTTCACAACGCCAACACCATCGGTAAGTAACTCCTTTCACTTTATTTCAGGCTGCAGTTATATTGTTTTCTCCTCCAAAGCGCCATATGCATGCCGGGTTCCATGCCCTTGTTCGCTGACTAATTACAACAGTCCCGGAAGCCATGTGGATTAAATACCATTTGCCAAGCCCTTTTGGGACTTCGTACTCAGAGTTAAGCTTTCTGGGTATAGTAGTCCTTCAATTTCATCAAGTGAGTGCCATCGGGAAAGTAAAATTAAAACTTTATTCCCCATGTGGGTCGTGGGGGAGAGACACACAAGTTACTGTCTAATTTAAGCCTTGAAACAGTGGATTTACAGATTCCTGCTGGCACCAGAAACTCCAGGTGCCGCTGGTCCGCCGTAGATGCGGCAGGGCATTCCTGCGACGAGGGGCGCCGCAAATTAATATACAAACAAGAAGGTTGCCCTTTTCAGAACGCCAACACCATCGGTAAGTAACTCCTTTCACTTTATTTCAGGCTGCAGTTACATCGTTTTCTCCCCCAAAGCGCCATATGCATTTCGGGCTCCATGCCCTTGCTCACTGGCTAATTACAACACTCCCGTTAGCCATGTGGATTAAATACCATTTGCCCCGCCCTTTTGGGACTTCGTGCTCAGAGTTAAGCTTTCTGGGTATGGTAGTCCTTCAATTTTATCAAGTGAGTGCTATCGGGAAGGTGAAATTAAAACTGCATTCCCCATGTGGGTCGTGGGGGAAAGACACACCAGTTACTGTCTAATTTAAGCCTTGAAACAGTGGATTTACCTATTCCTGCTGGCACCAGAAACTCCAGGTGCCGCTGGTCCGCCGTAGATGCGGCAGGGCATTCCTGCAACGAGGCGCGCCGCAAATTATCATAACAAACAAGAAGGTTGCCCTTTTCAGAACGCCAAATCCATAGGTAAGTAATCCCTTTCACTTTATTTCAGGCTGCTGTTACATCGTTTTCTCCCCCAAAGCGCCATGTGTATTTCGGTCTCCATGCCCTTCTTCACTGGCTAATTACAACAGTCCCGGTAGCCATGTGGATTAAATACCATTTGCCCCGCCCTTTTCGGACTTCGTGCTCAGAGTTAAGCTTTCTTGGTATGTTAGTCCTTCAATTTTATCAAGTGCGTGCCATCGGGAAGGTGAAATTAAAACTGCATTCCCCATGTGGGTCGTGGGGGAGAGACACACCAGTTACTGTCTAATTTAAGCCTTGAAACAGTGGATTTACCTATCCCTGCTGGCACCAGAAACTCCAGGTGCCGCTGGTCCGCCGTAGATGCGGCAGGGCATTCCTGCGACGAGGCACGCAGCAAATTAATATACAAACAAGAAGGTTGCCCTTTTCAGAACGCCAACACCCTCGATAAGTAACTCCTTTCACTTTATTTCAGGCTGCAGTTACATCGTTTTCTCCCCCAAAGCGCCATATGCATTTCGGGCTCCATGCCCTTGTTCACTGGCTAATTACAACAGTCCCGTTAGCCATGTGGATTAAATACCATTTGCCCCACCCTTTTCGGACTTTGTGCTCAGAGTTAAGCTTTCTGGGTATGGTAGTCCTTCAATTTCATCAAGTGAGTGCCATCCGGAAAGTGAAATTAAAACTTCATTCCCCATGTGGGTCGTGGGGGAGAGACACACCAGTTACTGTCTATTTTAAGCCTTGAAACAGTGGATTTACCGATTCCTGCTGGCACCAGAAACTTCAGGTGTCGCTGGTACGCTGTAGATGCGGCAGGGCATTCCTACGACAAGGCGCGCTGCATATTAATATACAAACAAGAAGGTTGCCCTTTTCAGAACGCCAACACCATCTGTAAGTAACTCCTTTCACTTTATTTCAGGCTGCAGTTACATCGTTTTCTCCCCCAAAGCGAAATATGCATTTCGGGCTCCATGCCCTTGTTCACTGGCTAATTACAACGGTCCGGGTAGTGTCCCGAGGGTGGGCACCCCAGGGCACTGCAGGAGCCGGCCCTGGGGGGTGGCAGTCCCCAGGGCCTTCACTGGCTCCAGGAGGGATGCCACGTGGCCCCCCTCCCAACATTAGCACGGGGAGGTGGTGGTCCCCGGGGCTCGGGGGTCAGTAACTTTTTTGTGTACCTCCCCAAATATTTTTTAAAAGCCCCGTGGGGTGGCGGTCCCTGGGGCTGTGAGGGTCCCCCTGAGCCCACGCACATATATTTTTGAGATGCCCCTGGGACTTGGCCCACCCGGGGGCTAATTAATAACGAAGCGCGGCAGTTCGCGCTTCATTTTTTTTTCATTTTCGCGGCCGGATCCGCAGATCCTCCTCGCAACCTGTCATTTTAAAAATATATATATATCTTTTTTGGCTCTGGGTTTCCTTGTGGGACCCCCCTAAGAAGGACTAAGGGGTCAGGGTGTTTCTACCCTGCCCCCTTTTCTTTTTTTTCACGTTTGTTTTACTGATTTCTTGTGTCTCGGTTCTACCGAGGCACAGGATGACTGCAACACTTCTTGGTTTGGAGTGTTGACAGCCAATTAGCATGAAGCTCGTGATTGGGAGGGTGCGCGGATCCACCGCGGCTCTATATATTGATATATTATTTGTGGATTTTCTCAGCAACTACTGAACGGATTTACACCATTTAAGAAAAAGAGTTCTTTCTCAGGCAAGGGCTACCTCCATGCCCAATTTGGTGTAATTCCATTCAGCAGTTCTAGCTGTAGCCGTGTCTAAAGTTTGCTATGGGAAATGCATTTTTTACCTCTTTTTTTTTGTTTCTCCGGAACTACTAAATGGATTTACACCATTTAACAAAAAGAGTTCTTTTTGAACCAAGGGCTAACTTTTTGCCAATTTCATTCAGCAGTGCGGGCTGTAGCTGTGTCTAAAGTTTCCTATGGGAATTAACATGTAGAAAACACGTTTTGGGACCCCCTTTTTTCTCGGCCCCTGCTTGCTGAATCACCCTGTAACTTTCGAGGTAGGAGCGGACCAGGGCACCCCACGAGTTTTGATAATTTTGCGAAGATTCGTCAACCGGGGCCGAAGTTATTGGGAATAGAATGTTACGATATATATATATATATATATATAGTTATAGTTAGGATTGGCTACCATAGGAAATCCGCAACATTCTATTGGGAATAACTCTGGCGCCGGTAGAGGAATTTGCGTGTAATTTTCCAAAATTTAGGCCAGCTCCGCTGCGCTCCATCCCAGGAAGTTTTGAGGGGGATTCGTGAAGTGGGGGATGAGAAAAAAGGGGGTTCCCAAAACGTGTTTTCCCATGTTAATTTCCATAGCCCGAACCGCTGAATGGAATTACGCCAAACATTGCAAAATTGTAGGGACTGGTACTCAGATGTGCCTTTGCTATATTTGCTGAAAATTGCTCCAGTGGTTTTTTTGAAAATTAACTTCAAAAACACATATATATCTATATGCGCGCTTCGAGCGCTTACAGGTACGCGTACCGGGGAGCGCACCCGGCGCGCTACGGGAGTGCGCAAATGGAAAGCTGATTGGCTGTCGGGTGTCTGTCAACATTCTAAACAGTCCGGAGAGTCCGCCATCTTGTGTCTCGGTAGAATCGAGACACAAGAGGTGAAAAAGAAAGGGGGAAATAATTAAATGGGGGCAGAGTAGACACCCCCTGACTCCCTAGGTTTTCTGAGGGGGCCTAGAAGGACACTGGTGTCTACTAAACCTTCGGTTAGTCTTTGAAAACCCTCATAGACAGCCTGATTTAGTCGATGCGGTGTATCTTTTATCCGCCCCATCAGGCGTCATGGCATATTCATAGGGTAGTCAAATAACGTGCGGTATGCCTGCCTCACCCGAGGCTACCTCTGGTCCAGATAGAAGTGTCCAGAAATAATAGGAAAGGGAAAAATATAAGAAAGGCAGAGTCAGCACAGGGACTGAAAGCTGGTCCTCGTGGCAAAGACCACTCCTAGCGACTCTTCACTCCTGTAGAAACCTCTAAGAACGCCTATTAAGGTGGCTGTATAAGAAATTCCATAATAGCTATAGGAACCTACACAAGTTGTGTAAGTACCTTCTATGTATGTATTTTTGTCTTTTTGTCCTGACGAAAGCTCTACAGACCCCGCAGGGCTCATAGAGCTGAAACATGTTGACGCATCCATATATATATAGATATATGGTCATCTAGTTGCCCGATTACATATATATCGAATTTTTTAACAACAGTGCCAACATTTTTATAAAAAATTCTTTTTTGGTGACACACTGTTTTTTATATTTTTCCCTTTGCTATTATTTCTGGACACTTCTATCTGGACCAGAGGTAGCCTCGGGTAAGGCAGGCATACCGCACGTTATTTGACTACCCTATGAATATTCCATGACGCCTGACGGGGCGGATAAAAGATACACCGCATCGACCAAATCAGGCTGTCTATGAGGGTTTTCAAAGACTAACCGAAGGTTTAGTAGACACCAGTGTCCATTCCCTTCTCAGTATCTAACTAGGGGAACTGAATGGACCTTGAATCCTCTTCCCTCCTTTTTGATAGAAGGGGCCTAGTAGGATTCTTAAGGGCAAAAAAAGTGTTTTTTATTTTTTATTTTGCGGGGTAAGTGCTGGGTGTGTTCCCGGGTACGCTCTCTGGTACGCTCACCCTGAGCGCACCACGGAGAAAAACAGTGAAAGAAAATAGTTTTTAATAATAATTTGGATTGCTTAGAGGTAGGGTAGCTCTAAAAAGAGCTGTTGTGTTTTGTGGGTGATTTCAGTACCTATAAGTAGGTACTGATGCAGAGTCTAAAATTGAAGAGCAAAATTCTGTTTTCCTCATCTGAGAAATGTATATTGTTTCCTCTGTAGATATGTTGCATGTTGTAATGCAAGTTATTGTGGTATATTCAAATCGAACCATAGTCTCTCAGGAAAGCAGAAACAGATCCTTTTGGGACCTCCTGAGAAGGTCTAGGGGGTGAGGGGCACTCTACCCTGCTCCCTTTTCAAGTTTTGAAGTATTACATTTCACTCTTTTTGGGAGAAGGGAAGTAAATGTTGCACTCTATACTATAAGTCTCACTTTATACCACAATCATTTCGCTACTATCTCATAAATTACAGTAGAATAAAAAAAATGTCTCAAGCAATTTATAATTTCTAAATATAAATGTATTCTTCACAATTTTCATAATTTAAAAGAACTTCTAACATTAACTGATCAGGAATCTCCTCATCAGAAGTCTCCATACATGAGTCCTGGAACTCAATATAGTCCAAATATTCGATTAATTCAACATCCAAAGTCTCATCATTAAAATCCTCCATTCCATCTCCTCTCAAAAAAAGGTCTTCTTCATGGATAGTGTTATCAACAGGATCATTCAAGACCTCAATAAAACTCGCCTCAACAGAAGTCGCAGAAATTTCAAAATTAATATCAACGTGTCCTCCATTCAGATCCATATTCTTTTCAAATTTCTTGCTGTAAATTGCAGAAAAATATCACTTTAATTTATTGTTTTTAGTAATAGATAATATAAAACTAGCTTTATCAAGTATTAAATTCCCCTTACAAATTAACAACTCACATTTTAGAAAGCAGTAGAAGAGTTAGTACTGTGTAAATTTCACACCAGAAATAGAACACCAAAAATTCCTCACAAATGTTCCTCAAAGAGTACTATCACAAAATGGCTGTGTTTCCCTCTCAGTTTTCATGTATATTCATGTAGAAAACCAATGAAACTTCATCACACACAAATTCAAAACCAAAGAAACATTTTAATTGGTTCTAAATTTCAAAAGCTAATTGGCTCTTGGGTGTCTGTAAACATTCTAAATGGTCTGCATAGTCCGCCATCTTGTGACTCTGTAGAACAGAGACACAAGAGGTAAAAAATAAAAGTGGAAAACGTTGATAGGGGGCAGGGTAGAGACACCCTGCCCCCCTTATGTTTTATCAGGGGGGCCTAGGTTGACTCTGAAGAGCAAAAGAACGTTTTAGTTTTTTTAAAAAAAATTTGCGGAGTCAGCTCACGGTGCGCGCACATGGGGGCTTACCGGTACGCGTACCCTGAGCGCACCACGGGGAAAAACAGTGTAAAAAATTAGAGTGAAAAATATAATTTAGTGCTTAAAGTGCTGTTCCCTTACTCCAGTTCCCTCACTACCCTTCATTCTCTATCCTTTATTCCCCTTCCCCTTACTTTCATCCCCCAGTCACCTTCTCTTAGTACCTCTGCTTCAGTCCTGTTCCCCTCTGTTCCCTTTCTTTGCTCCCTCATTCTTTGCCTTTCTCTCATTCACCTTACTTCGCTTCACTCACTCTTTCTCTCACTCCCTCTGTCTTCTCACATCCTCACTGACCATGTCATGAATGATGTAATATGTGATATCATCAGCAGTGGATTGCGGGCGCGCGAGTTATAGTTAGTCCATCTAACTATAACGTGGGAATTTCAATGGTTTTGTGTGAGTAAAATGTTAAGCTAACTATAACTGGTGTGAAACCTATGGTTTTTTCAGTGAATATATATATATATATATATATATCTATATATATAACTCCATACACAAAGTTACTCCTTCTGGACCTCTCAGGACCCATGAAGAGTGGCGCACACGCCGGCGGAGAAAACCGGCAAATCAATGTTCCAAACAGTACAGTGCGCTCTCAGGAAAGTAGACAGAGAAACTCCAAGAAGGTGTCAGGATGTTTAATGTGGATACTCCTTCTTCTGTATTGCCAAAGAAATGGAACGGACTCCTCTTAATAAGTGCTCCAATGTTTTTATTTATTGTGCTTTAGCCGCCATGACGCGTTTCGGGCTGCCCAGAGCCCTTGATCAGATGACATGCTGCTGGTTTACTCACATTTTTAACCACATGCGCGCTAGCGTTATTCTGAAGCTGTGCTGAGATTTTAAAAAACCCATTGTTCATGACGAGCTGGGCTCGTCATCAGTGTGCGAGGAGGCTACACCATGACGAGCCCAGCTCGTCATGAGCCTGGAAGGGGTTAAAGTGACACAGTGCATTACCTGCACAAATAGATATTAAAGACAGACTTTCCATTTGTACTCTGCTTTTACAAAACTCAGCTGTATGCAGCCTAAGAATTTGTTTCCTGTTTGTATACACATTCCAGTATTTCAAATTACTTTACATCTAAAATACTAACATTCATGTGTAAATACATACAATCATGTGTAAAAATACCTATAATATATTTCAGTATAAATACATATATTTAAAATATTATACAAATGTTAAAAAGACATTAGACAATTGATTTCATACGATGCCTGCCATGTGCAAGTTTGCGGATCAGAGCAATGACTGTATAAGTACTTGAGAAAACAAATCTCTCATGGTCAAAAGCCAATCAGATTATAACACAAATGCTGACAATATTAGTCATCTTTTTCTTTTGACAAGGTCTGACTTGTCATAATGTCTAATCTTTTCTTACAGGAATTAGCTTCTAAGCATATTTAAAAACCCAAACATGTTCTGTAATTGGATTCTTATGCCCTGGATACAGTACAAGAATTGTGCAAAAGCGCAATAAGAACAATCCACACCAGATATTTATAGCAAAAAAGGTCACTTTTATTTAAGACAGTTAAAAACAGATATCCAATTCTTTGCATGTGTTACGATAGCAAGACCCCCTTACTACATTTTTCACCAAACATTTCCGTAATAAAATTGCAACGAAAAACATTTCCCACAACTTATCAGTCAATACCCCCAAACACTGTACAATCCCCAACATTGTTTATTTACTCCTCATTATGTTTCATCACCATTTTTTCACCTACCCTCTCCTCACCCCCAGAGGGCAAGGATAAGCCTGCTCTAGACTATACCGACCCCCCACAGAGCGCCTAATGTAAATATGAACCAAGAAAGGACACTTTAACGACTGTCTTAATGTGCCAGGGTTAGTTTTTTTTTATATTTAATATATATATATATATATATTTTTTTTTTATAGATATATATATATAATTATTTATTAGATGCAATAGATAAAGAAAAACAAAATTTAAAAAAGAGGGAGGGTGGGAGGGACAAACTGTGTCACCCGCCTCCCGTCCTGCTACTGAAGCCTAAATCCCGCCCCACCACTTCCTAATCCCTAGGTAAGTCCCGCCCCCTTTCCTAACCTAAATGGCCAATCGCGCTAAGGCTGATTGTTCCACTGCGTGAAACTCCCCAGGGGGACACCGGCTCATGCCACGGTCCCCCTGGGTCCCCATCGCGCAATAAGAACAATCCACACCAGATATTTATAGCAAAAAAGGTCACTTTTATTTAAGACAGTCAAAAACAGATATCCAATTCTTTGCATGTGTTACGATAGCAAGAACCCCTTACTACATTTTTCACCAAACATTTCCATAATAAAATTGAAACCAAAAACATTTCCCACAACTTATCAATCAATACTCCCAAATACTGTACAATCCCCAACATTGTTTATTTACTCCTCATTATGTTTCATCACCATTTTTTCACCTACCCTCCCCCCACCCCCAGAGGGCAAGGATAAGCCCGCTCTAGACTATCCCGACCCCCCACAGAGCGCCACCCAGGAAAACCAAAGAGTTTTCCTGGCCCCACCCCCAATAAAATGAAAGGAAAATCATTTGAGATTGCTATCACACCACAGGATTGCACCCCAAAAACCCGATAAATAAATCTCGCAATTCCTTTAGATAATATGCGTGTCCCAACTGGGACAGGTGTAACCCAACTTCACGGAAAAGGTGTCGTTCCATACCTGTGATATTTTTCTGAGCCAACATTCCAATCCCCATTGCTTCTCAAAAAGGTTCCAGTGCTCTAGTTTAACTCCCAGCGAGCTGTCTCCACTACTGTATGATTCGAGCCCCCCTCCATCGAATGACGAAACATGCATTCCTTCCATACTACATATGTCCCTGACCCATTGCTTTCCAAAAAGCAAATAAATCCAGTTCCATTATCGTAATTAGCAGTAAAGCTGCTAGCGCAACTAAATCACTCTCTCACAACTGAGAATCACTCTCTCACAACTGAGTAAACCAGAACTCTGGAAATCCCCTCCCTTGAAAATTTCAAAAACAACAGGAATAAATCTCCCCATTCCATCCCCCCCAAAACTTTCAAAACGACTCCATGACCCTTGCTGTGTACTCCCAACGCTCTGCCACAAAGTTGACGATCACAAAGGTGGCCGACCATTTACAGAAGAATGTCCTATAATCCAGGTCCCCATTTACGTGGCAAAAGCAGAAATCGACCTAAGGTGAGAAAGAGAACAGGAATCCAGTATACCTAACAAAATAACTGCATTCATTGTCGAATATAACAAGAGCAACAATCAAGATTCCACAGACCCATTGCTTGTATCCCTTCCCAACCCCATCCCAGCCCTGCCGCCTCAGTAGCAGCTCCAATACTAAATGAATGGGTCCAAAATACCTTGGGTTCTTCCCTGCCAAAAGCAAAACCGTCATGAACACAACCAATAACTGGAAAAAGGTAATAGCCTCCCCATTAGGATGACTTAAAACCAACCGATTCCAAAGTGAAGGGATACCAATAAAGAATCCCATTCGCTCATTGGACAACAACCCACAATGCCCCTCCCACTCAATGGAATCCTTGTCCCTTTGTCCATTTGCTCTGTTTTCGACTGTCTCAACCAAATCCTCAAACAACCAGTGTGAACCTATATGTCAATGGTTTGAATACTTGTCAGACCAGGAAACCTAGCAATTCCTATAGTCTAAATGCCCCAAAACTTCCATATCATACAAAGTTGAAAACAAAGAACTTCCCACCCATCAAAACAGCAACTAGGCAAATACCTAAAAGCTGTTGAAAATCAAAATATTTGTCTCCCACAAAGGCAACCAATGAACCCTCACTTCAATAAAACCTTCGAACATCCTACGCAATATTACACCACCCTTCAACTCTATCCCCAACATAAGCGTCCAGAAAAGGAAATCCCCGAAAGCTTGCCAGTAATGGCAGTATGTGACCAGCCAATTCCCATTTGTCTCCCTCGTACCCTCAACCCCTATGTGGCAATTTCGTCCTACTCATATCAGTACCGGAGGTCTGTGTATTACTAATAAACTTCTTAATGTCCCTGAATTGGTATTACACCAATCCGTCACCTGTTGTACTGTATCTGAACCGTTGCTAATGAGCTATGAAACATACTAGCAAATGTGAAATAACCCCAATCCCCCGCACCGAACTCCTCAGTGACCACTGGAAGAGCCGCCTTTTGAACCAAAACCACAAAATAAATTCCTTTCCATTCTCATAACCATGAAAAGTATCACTTTGACCCAATTAAAATTGTCTCATATTATCACTGGTGCTTGTCAGCACACCATCCCAAGTCCACCATCATAATCTACCCCAAAAGGGGACAGGTCTCCTCTAAGAGAGCCCGTCCATTGTCCCGAAAATCCGCACAAGAAAATCGTTGGGAATACCTCACCTTACCAAAAGCCGCACTATGCTTCATACAGTTGAAAATGAAATCTTAAAAACCCAGCCAGAGGCAAGGTCCGCCAACCATTTCCGTACCGACGGAAATTCCTGTGGATCATCGCGCTCACGATGACCGACGCGCTGACTTCGGTCCGCTGACAAATTCACCCTTGAGCTCCGAAACATACTAGCAAATGGGAAATTACCCCAAAAACCAGCACCCAAAACTCCTCAGTGCCCATTGAAGGAGCCGCCTTTGAACCAAAACCACATCATTAAATTCCTTACAATATCATACCCATAAAATATATCACTTGGACTCAAATAAAAATGCCCAGAAAGGTCACAAGTCTCCGCTGAGAGAGCCTGGCCGTTGCCCCAAAATTAACTCTTAAAAACCCTACCAAAGGCAGGGACCACCAACAATGTCACACCGCTCCGGCCAGAAATTGCCTAATACTTATCCAACACTAACTCCCTGCTGTCCATATGTGTCTCCATGGTATATACCAGCATGTTCAAAACCGCACCCATTGACCACAATGTGGACCAAAGGCAGCGTCAGAATCCCCTAAGGGGGCAGGGCGGGCCACGGGATTCTGAAAATATAGCCCGCACCTCCGTCTACTGATCTCAGACCCCTCACCTGCATTTGGTTGTGTTCCCATTGAGGCCCCATACTATACCTTGTTCTAATAAAAAACCTCCACCTCTGTAATAGTCTCTGTGGAACTCAATTCAGTATTGTATATAGGTGAAAGGTAGGGGGTAATGTCGGCACTGCTGCCAATATATGGCCCAAGACAATCTACGCACTTGACCCACTCATGTGGTTCTACTCCTTGCTCAGAAAAACCAGGTCCATTTGTTGAGACTTAAAGACCTCTCATGCTCCACTCACCAACCTCAAGTATGCTGTCAGTGGGCTAAACCACTAAAATTGCCGCTATGTGACCCTCCCAATACTGTTGAAGCCAATGCAATGTCAACATCCCCTCTAGAAAAAGTATACAATGGAAAGGGTGCTGGGTAATGGTCACACTACTGCTTCCGTCTGTAATAATAACGCTCCACTGGACACGGAAACTAGAGGCCCCCCTACCTGACAGCCACCATGTGACAAAGTAAAATGGAACTACCTGTTCCATAGGCTGCACAAAAACCCCAGCGTGCCACCCTTGCCTACATAACGTTCATGCTTGTGCCCCTGTGTATAGCATATATTGCACCAAATTACCTCCAATTGTACTTATGTTTTCCCTTGTAAGCTAAGGTTCCTTACATGGAATGTGAATGGTCTCCGGGTTAAATCAAGGAGATTATTAATTTTGAAATATTTAGAAGATTCACCAGCTCAGGTGATTATCCTGCAAGAGACGCATTTAACACAAAAGGAAAGTAAGGAGATATTCAGTACTCAAAAGTGGATTGCAAATGCTATTTTTACATCCCAAGATCTGGTTACAAAAGGGGTGGCAATTTTGATTAGAAAAGGAGCTGATATAATAGTTGAAAATAATTTAGTGGATAGTAGAGGAAGATGGGTGATTTGTAAGTTAAGACTGGCAGGTGAAGCTCTTGTGGTAGTTGGTTATTACGGCCCGAATGTGGACGATCCCACAATTTTAGAAAAAATTGAATTGGAGTTGTTGGAATTCTCAGGTAAAATTATCATGGCAGGAGACTTCAATACTGTACTAGATCGCAAGTTGGATAGAACTGGTAATGTTAGGGCAATAGTAAATAGCAAAATGACAGCTAAGGTAAAGTCACTTATGGTCCAGCAAGGGCTTTGTGATATTTGTAGATTTAAAGCGGCACAGCAGTTAGAATTTACTTTTTATAATAAAAAATATAAGCACAGTTCACGGATAGACTTTTTTTTGGTAGACACTAGGTTGAAAGAGCGGGTTACAAGGGTAGAACATATAGGGGCACATCTATCAGATCATTCTGCAGTGAGTTTAAACTTAAGTTTAGAATCAGAAGGAATGAGTCCTGTTTGGAGACTAGACCGTACAATTTTAGCAGATGAAGAAGTTCTAGTAGCTCTTAAAGAGGAGATACAAGTTTTTATAGACGTGAACGTGGGTTCAGCTAAGGAAGATATAGTTTGGGAAACCTGCAAAGCATTTATGAGAGGGAGAATGGGAGCTCAGGGTGCGAAAAAGCGAAGACTGTATTACAGCATAATTGCTAATTTAGAAAAAGAGATTCGAAATTGTGAATCCAGTCGAACCCCTCAGGGCGGTATCATTTCAGAAGATTCAGTGAAGGAAAAGCTCTTAGATTTAAAGGTTCAACTTACGGCAGTACTTACTCAAAGAATTAAAGAAAGATGGGAAGCTAGTCAGTTGGCACATTTCTCATATGGAGAGGGATGCGGCAAGTTATTAGCGTGGAAAGCCAAGAAAGACGTTATACGCAATCAAATTAAAGAGATTAAGAAATTGGGCACAGGTCAAGTTATAACAGAAAGGAAACAAATTGTAGAAGAGTTTCATGATTATTTTATGAATGTCTATACAGAGGATCTTTGTCCAAATAAGTTTGAGATTGAGAGCTGGCTACCCTTAGTGAAACCACTTGCAGTGGAGGATATGTTGGAGTTAAATAAAGAAATTACTCAAGAAGAGGTGATGAAAGTGATTAAGGAAAGCAAAAGGGGGAAAGCCCCTGGGCCAGACGGCCTCCCAGCAGAGGTATACAAAGCTTTAGGAAACACAATTGTTCCCACATTATGTCATTTGTATAATAACATTTTTAGAGGGGAAGTAATAATTCCAAGCTCATGGAACGAGGCAACTATTATCTTAATACTTAAACCAGGGAAATCTCCAAAGAGTTTGGATGCTTACAGGCCTATCTCACTCTTAAATTGTAATTATAAATTTTTTTCTAAAATCCTAGCTGACAGACTTGGTAAAATTATTCATAAACTGATTCACGAAGATCAAAGGGGCTTTATTAAGATGAGATACCTAAAAGAACTTACTTATTCTTTGATAGGAATGATAGACTTAGCTTCCAATTATGAATACCCCTTGGCAGTGATCGCGTTAGACGCTGCCAAGGCCTTTGATCAAGTTAATTTTGTATACCTAAAAACACTCCTGCATTATCTCAACCTAGGAGACAAATTCACGCAATCTATTTTTGCTTTGTACTGTGCAACAACATCGCGAGTATTGGTAAATGGGACTCTTACACTCCCTATTAGAGTAATGCGGGGTACCCAACAAGGATGCCCTTTATCACCCTTGCTTTTTAACTTATATATAGAGCCTCTTGCCTGTAAAATCAGAGCCTCAGAAGAGATACCCCCTTTTGTTGTGATGGACTGGTCAAAGAAGCTTGGACTATATGCAGATGATATTATTGTTTATTCTTCAAATTTGGTTGGTTCCTTGGAAAATCTAGTTAAGATAACTAAGGACTTTGGTAAGATTTCTGGTTACCAGTTAAATCAAGACAAAACTGAAATAATGACTTGGAATCTTAATACAGGAGGGGTAAAAACCACAGCAGTAATGAGATATCTTGGGGTTAGGATTACACAAAAAATTGAAGATTTGGCAAAAACTAACTTTGATAGAGTGAAAAAAGAAGTTGTTGATACCCTAAAAGGGTGGATGAATTTACCTCTTTCAATATATGGACGATCTAACCTTGTAAAAATGGGGATTGTACCTAAAATTACTTTCTTGTTTGAGACTATTCCGTTGGGTTTTAAAAAGGATCGGCTGGTTAAGTTACAGAGCACGATAACATCATTCATCTGGGCGTCAAAGGCCTCTCGTATCTCATGGAAGAAAATAAGGAGGAGAGTAAACAAGGGGGGGTTGGCGGCCCCAGATATACAAATTTATGCTTGGGCTTTTTGTTTAAAAAATTGCAGGATGCTGTTGGGTACCCTCCTTAGTTTTCAGATTGGCGGATTATTTGGAATAATGCTGAAAAGGTCAGGATATCATGAGTTTGGTTTTTTGTATGAGTTTGCAGACCCTAAATTTTTTAAAAAGGTGAGACTTAAGACTTTGAGAGACTTGGCTGAGATATGGCATAAAATTTGAAAAATATCTAAACTGCCTTACTTTAGCTATATGGCCCCAATATGGGAGTCTCCTGGGGCTCCACCTTGGACAAAAGACGCGCTAGCAGTACATTTGAAAAAGGAACCTGCTTTGCAAAGGTGGAAAGATCTGTTTCAAGATGGCAAACTAATTTCTTGGGGTTTTTGCCAGCAAATGTGGGGTCCAGTTTTTTCAAAATATAAATACTTACAGATCCAAAGCTGGGCAAATCATTTGGAATCAGAGATTGGTACGGAAAATGACTTTGAGTTAAAATTGGAGACAGGGATCTTTAAGAAGGAAGTAGCTTTCTGGTATTGGCATATACTATAAGTGGAAGATGGACCATTTGATCTGCCAGAGACCCTGTGGATGGATAGCTTGCCAAGGATCGCGACAGAAGACCAATGGCAAGTAACTATGTGCATGCTTTACAGTATTGTTAAACCTGCAAACCTAAGGCGAAATCTCTTATTTACCATTCACAGGGCATATTGGTCTCCGTATAGACTTTCTAAATTTAAAGATGGAGGAGTGGTTGGATGTCCAAAATGTAAAGTTCCAAATGTGGATGATTTACATATGTTTGTGTCTTGCCCAAATATCAAGCAATTCTGGATTGACGTAAGTGATTCTCTCTCCAAATCTCTGAACCAACGCATTGAGGTAAGCCCTGAATTAATTATTACGGGGAGATATGATTTAGAAAACAGATTTTTGAACAACAATGTTAGACTTATTTTTTATGCTATGTTGCTAGCACGTCGAGAGATATGTAAACTATGGGTCTCACCACTTAGTCCTAGTTTAATGGATTGGATTTTAGCCATGAGGTACATGGCTAAGCTGGATATGTTAGACCGCTCTAAAAGAAATAGAGGATTTTGGATACCCTTCCTGTTAAGTTTTGGGTGAATTACATTTATGTTAAAGTCCGATGATTAAGCCCGTGCCTGTCTCGCTGGTATATGGACTCTTTCAGGACGATAAATAGAGATGGTGGAGGACACACATGTTGGGTCAGGTGGTCAAGAAGGATAGTTTAGAGGAAGGCCAGACTCAAGAATATGTGCTGTCTACGCCCCATTACTCTAAACCAGCCTAAGAGATAAAACAGCCCAGTGGTGGTTTAAGAAAGAAGTTATGGGTGGCAAGACGGCAAATGAGGATAAAAAAACATTTTTTTTTAAAATAAATAAATAAACTGCGCCTTGTCACTCTTCCTCCTGTAATGCCCTGTATAATACCCCATGTATTAAGTTTTGCGCACAATTTGCCAATAACACATCTCTGCATTGCAATATGTGCACTTGTACTTGTCTGTTCCAATTGTGAAGCCCTATGACACCGTCGTGTAACGTCCGCGCCAATAAAAACCAGAACCACTCAAATAAATAAATAACCATGTGCTTACAGAATGTTGAGAACCACAAAGCACTGTGCCGCACCTTGGCTACCGCTGGAGCTGAAAAAACGCAGCTGCAAACTTTGCTGCATGCACTCACACCCTAGGAGCGCGCTCGTCACTCCATCAACTTGAGCCCCCCAGAAGCCGTCAGGAGAAGTCGAGGAAAAACGCAGCCAGCAAACGGCATAGAGTCGCAAATGCTCGACTCACCCCTCACGCCGCCACTAATGTCCCAGACGCTTCACGCCCCTACGTCGTCAAAGTGGCGCCCGGCTGGAGAAGGTCACTCCTCCATGCCTCCATTGCTGTCGCACTGTTCAGCCCGGCGTCATCCTCCACAATGGCAACGCCGCCCATACTGCTCCGAAATTCCTCAGCCCTGCGAACACCTCACCGGCCGCCCAGCTGGAGAAGGCCTCAGCTGACGGGAGGGGGGGCGCTCCGCACACGACAAACAAACTGCGTCACCCGTCTCCCGTCCTGCTACTGAAGCCTAAATCCCGTCCCACCACTTCCTAATCCCTAGGTAAGTCCCGCCCCCTTTCCTAACCTAAATAGCCAATAGCGCTAAGGTGGATTGTTCCACTGCACGAAACTCCCCAGGGGGACACCGGCTCATGCCACGGTCCCCCTGGGTCCCCATTATGCTGTTTAGAATAAGTGTAAAATTATTGAAAAAGTCTCACTGTGCTTAAAAATATATCCAGTGTGTCATGAGCCCATGTGCACAACTGATGGAGAACGAGTTGTTTAGGGAAGAGGGACATAGATAAAATCATGTGAGACCTTTGTTGGGTACGTCAACTGTTTTCATGATAGACTGCCTTAATTAAAGCCAGGGATACAAATCTTCAGTAGTGTTCAAACCGTGTGGACTCGTACTATCTAGTTCTATGATGTATTTTGTTTCCAGTCACCTGAGTATTGCATCTCTGTTCCCTCCCCTTCTCGGTGGGGATAAATACACACTAGTCTTATGTATATTGCAATAGTTCCATGTATTGTTTGCGCTTACTCATGTTTCTCTGTATTCCAGGGCTCCTTCCCCACTGTTCCCCTCCTTCCCTTCCCCTCCTTGATCGCCTCAGAGCTCTGTACTACAAAGGTTTTCAGAGATTTAGGGTGTCGAGCGGGGGGGGGGGGGGGGGCCATATTGCGCTCCGAACCGATCCCGAAAGGGACCTTTTTATCAGCTCTTGTGTCTGGCCGTATTCTGTAAGGGGCTGGCAGTGCTGGGTGATGCCAATAGTTCAGGGGATTGCTAAGTGTGCGCTGTAACTCTTCATACGCACTGACTCCGGGAGGGTCCTCGTCTTCGGTTTGGAAACAAGGAATGTTCCAGTCTGGACCGAGACACCTAATGTTACAACATCATCAATGTACACCTGCCTCTGCGTCTCCATGACATCATTCGAATGAAGTTAATTGGATTGGAAACATGGTAAACCTGGCAACAGTAAACATCCAGCATCTGTAAATAATGAACCTGTGCAATACAAACACATCTGTTGTGTTATTGAAATGGGACAACTGAGGACACGAATGGAACTTCGGGTCTGTTCCACACCAGCTGTTGTGTGTACCTGTCCACGCGTGCATACGAAACACCATTACTCAGAGGATGTGTCATGGGTGTTTTTGTGCTATGTAATGTGTGTTCTCTGTACACACCTTGGCCACCTTATGCACATAAACTTCTTGGCACTCAGATAGTGTGGTTGCAGGCCTTCAAACCTTTGCATGAATGACGTGACCTCCACTGGCCCCATTGAGCTTGAGCGGTACACACAGCGCCCCGCCCCTCCAAGGACCCAACACACCCTGCCCTGGACTGACCCGTCCCCCATACTGCACCTGAAGCTGCTGTGTTGAAACAATCCAGGCGAGTAAACAGTGGCTTCCAAACAGTACACAACACCATCCACCAAAACTGCAAAATCCTTCCAACCAGCTGAAAATTGACCGCCCTGGGTATAATTCACCCCAGCCTGAATACATGAGGCTAAATGGAGCAACATTGTTGGCACATCCCTTATCTTCCGGGGGTACTCTGGTGACAATGTTTGATGCCTCTTAGGGGTTCTGTGGATACTGACGGAGCGGACAGGGTGTGGCAATCGCTCAGTGCTGTGGTCATGGAGCGATGGACTAACAGGAATGTCTGCCTCCTGGTGGCCTCCCCTTCAGTTACCTGTGAGTATGGGTAGGGTGACCAGATTTTGTAAACATAAAACCTGGACAGTCATAAACATAGAAGTGGGACTAAAATTTTGCATTGATTGAGAGGCACAGAAAGACTTAACTTGACAGTACTGGCCAACATAGGAAAGACTGGCAATATGGCACTATAGTGAATTAAATCCTACTTTTATTCACAGTATTAGCTGTGTTAACTAAATTGCTTTCAGATGATAATAATTAATTTGCACCAAAATACATGAGAACTTGCCTCCCTCCGTACTGAGCCGGCCTCTCTGAAAACCAGGGCGTGCTGGAACTTGCTGAGAAATTGTGGGAGAAAAGAGCACCGTCCAAGCAAATCCAGGTCACGCAAACTGTAATGACTGCACTGAACCGCCAGAAAAGATTACACTGGCAGATCCCACCAACCTTCCAGGCAGACCACATGTTAGACCAGCAAAATCAGATTTTTAGAGCTTGTGCCATTTCGTTAAGTTTAACCTAGCCAAGGAGGAGCCAGACTTCCATCAGGGTATTGTACTTAAATACCCGCTCCATGGTGAAACACCAATCTGACATTTTTATTTTGCTAACTAATGATAAACCGGATATACTTTTGCTGACCGAGTCTTGGCTCTCTGCGGACTCTCTCCCTGATATCTTGGCTGCCCTTCCCCCTGACTATTACATCCTCCACATGGACCGCTCCTCTGGTCACCGTGGTGGTGGAGTGGCAGCTATTATCTCGAAACGTCTTAGTTTGATATCCTCCTCCCCCCTGGCACTACCAGAAGTCGAAAATTTGACTATTAGTCTGGAAACGGACGCTGGAGTTCTTACACTTATTCTCCTCTACCGGCCCCCACGCCCCATGCCGACTTTTTCCAATAGTCTTAACGAACAGCTGTCCATTCTTCTGACCTCACATGTTAGTCTTGCCCTCTTTGGGGATTTTAATTATTGGTTTAACGATGCCAACGCTGGGCCTCACGCCCTGGAATTGTTTGAGACTCTTACCAGCCTGAACCTAACGCAACATATCTCTTCGCCCACCCATATCAAAGGCCACACACTTGATCATGTTTGGACCACCAATTTAACTCTTTCCCAGCCTCAGACCATCACATAATTGACACCACCATCACCCTTATGGGGCAGACCATGGCTCCCTTGATGGCAGGCGGCCGCTCACGTAAATGGAATGCCTATGATTCCATAGGCTTCTTAGCGACCCTGGACAATACTCGTCCTACCATCTGCACCCATGACAATATTAATGTGATGGACGCTAACGTTGGCCACTGGCTGAAGACAGCCAGCGACCAGTTCGCCCCCCTAATCACATTTCCTCGCACCAGACACCCCAATTCCCATAGGTGGTTCTCTGACGACCTCAGGAAGTACAAACTTGAGGTTCGTCAGCGGGAACGCTTATGGAGACGCGATTATTCTGTGGCATCCAGACTGAGATACGTGGCTGCCCGCAAAGAGTATAAGCAGGCCATCCTTTCAGCAAAATCTGAGCATTTTTCTCACAGAATTCTCTCTGCTAATGACAAATCCAGAGAGGTATTTAAGATCTTGAATGAGCTTACCTCAGACGATAGGACCCTCCCAGCTCAAACCCCTACCATAGAGACCTGTGATGCCCTCAATCTTTTTTTCATTGAAAAAATTATCAAAATAAAAGATTCGATTATGTCCCCTTCACAGCCACCACCACCTGACACTTCTTGCAATAACCCATTGTCCTTCACGCAGTTCCCTGCCTTGGATCACACCACCTTAGCGGAACTGGCTATCCGGGTAAAATCAGGCTCCCCGAGTGACCATTGCCCTCCTTCGGTGTTGCGAGACATCTGTCTAAAATTACCTGAGTGTATACTACCCCTTCTGAACAGATCTCTCTCCAGTGGCATGGTTCCCAGCTCCTTCAAGGAGGCCATTCTCGTGCCCCTTTTGAAGAAGCCTGGCGTGGACCCTACAGAACTCACCAATTATCGCCCAATATCTCTGTTGCCCTACCTGTCTAAACTTATCGAAACTCATGTCACCAGATGTCTCTCTAATTTCATCGAGAGTTCACACTTCCTTGAACCCAATCAGGCGGGCTTTAGACCGGCCCACTCCACGGAAGCTGTAATCCTGGCTGTTCTGGATACCCTGAGGAGGAATGCTGATGCGGGAAGCCCTCAGGCCCTGGTACTTCGGGATCTATCTGCCGCGTTCGACACGGTGGATCACAACATCCTTCTCCACCGTGTCGAACAGGCTGGCATCCAGGGCCTCGCTCTTGGGTGGGTGGAGTCATTTCTCACCGGCAGAACCCAAGCCGTTCGTTTGGGATCATTCACTGCGTCCAAAACCCCCATCACCTGTGGTGTCCCCCAAGGTTCCTCTCTTTCCCCTTTATTATTTAATTTGTACCTCCGCCCCCTCATTCACTCACTCCAAAGCTGGGACGCTACAGTTTTCAACTATGCGGACGATCTGCAGATCGTCCTCCCGCTTCACTCCCCACAAGCTGTCAATAATTTTCACTCAATTATGACCCACATTCAGCAGTGGATGAATCACAACCAACTAAAACTTAATCCTGGGAAGACTGAGCTCCTTCTCCCTGGTTCCAGTGCTACTCACTGGGGTCCGCAGTTCTGGCCCATTGAGCTCGGCCCCCTTCCTGCTCCAGCCAAGACGGTGAAGAGCCTTGGAGTGACAATCGATGCCGAGCTCTCGCTTAAAGCCCAAGTAGGTGCCACGATCTCTTCATGTATGTTCCAGCTCCGAAAGATCCGGAAGATCAGGCACCTCCTACCACATGCGGCACTGGCCCAGGTTGTCATGTCCCTGGTTCTTTCTCGCCTGGACTTTTCTAATTCTCTTTATCACGGACTCCCATGTTCTCTTGTGGGCCGTCTCCAGGTTGTGCAGAACCAGGCAGCCCGTCTTATTTTCAAAGTCCCAAAATGGCAGTCTGCGAAGCCCTTGCTCCATAAGCTCCACTGGCTGCCAGTAGAACGGAGGGCGGCCTTTAAGTTGGGCTGTCTTACGTTCAAATCCCTCCACTGCACCAGTCCTGCCTTTCTTAACTCACTGATTACTCCGTACCAACCTGCACGTAACCTCCGGTCAGCCCATCATCACCTACTTGTCACTCCGAAAGTCAAAACCAGCAAGGTTGGGGGCCGTCGCTTCGCCCACCTCGCACCTAAATTCTGGAATTCTCTTCCAATAGTCATTAAATCTAATGGTTCCTTACTCCAATTCAGGAAGCTTTTAAAAACTTTTCTGTTCTCCAGCACCGGTTAAGTTTCTGCCTTGGGATTCTGTTTTTGTTCTGTCAGTTAGCGCCAAGAAACCTCTGGTGTTAGTGCGCTTAAGAAGTTTCACCTAACATAACATAACATAACATTACAGAGACATCTGGTTGACTCGTGAGTAGCTCATTCAGTCTGTTTGCATTTTGGGACATGTAGTTCTGCATCTATAAAAGGGGAACCAGAGCTGAAAGTGCCAAAAGTAAATGATAAAACCAAGACTTGGTAAGAGTATACATGTGCCTACGAAGGAGATCGTGGAGTTAGACACAAGGATCCATAAAAAATATATTTGCCTTTGCTACAATATGAGCCGGAAAATAAACCGTACAGCGTGGCTTAGCATTAAAGATGTGCACACTTTTCACAATTTAAACAAAAATAGTGCAGTGTCTTCATTAAATACCCCCTCTCCTCTCCCACTTGAAATAACGGTAAAGGGAAAGTTCAGGATCTTGGGCATCTCGCTGCTGCTTGGCCCCCTATATATCCTGCTATGCTGCTTCAGTAAGAAACTACAGCACAGCCAGGAAGTATTTAAAATATATAAAACAATGAACTTTTTGTCCCCATAGTGATTTAACAAGCAGTCGCAGCTGGCATGGCTCGTGGGTTGTGGGACAGGCGCGAGAGTGGGTGAGGTGGGGTGGGCCGGGTGTAGCGCAGGGTAAGAAGAGGGGATCGGAAATAAAACAAAAAAACGTATCTCGAGGCCAGGTCCGCGTCCTCCCTGCTCCTGCTCTCCTGCAATGCAACATTGTGATAGGTCTGAGCGCCGTGACACGATGCTCAGCCAGCGGCTGGAGGGGTGGGCATGTTCTACACACAGGATGTAATGCATTGCATAGAGAACAAGGGCGTGCGCATGACTGTTTTGGCTGACCAAACAGTCATTTTGCACTTTAGGGGCAAACCACTCCTCCCTTGCCCTGCTCAGACAGCAAAGCAACCCCGCCCACCCACCCACTGCAAAGCAGCAGGACACAAAACATAAAATTACTGTAACTCTAAGTTATTGTCATTTTATGTATCTCACTGCTTAAAAGCAGTGGGGTGAAGCTCCTCTGCCATAGCGGAGGAGCCACCCCTTTTAACAAGAGAGGGCCAGAGGGAATGCCAGACTGTACTCTGTTTGAAATGTAATGTGCATGCTAACCCGTCCATTTCACCAATACTAGGACATTTTTTTTTTAATTAAAACTGTCGGCCCCCCGGGACAGTCCAAGAAAAAACGGGATTGTCTGAGGAAATCTGGGACATCTGGTCACCTTGAATATGGGGGTAACAAATCCACATGCTTTCTGCTCAAAAATAGCTCACAGTCCTTCCTGGTGGAAGGAGCACACAAGGTTTAGGGGCTCCTGCTGGCTACAGACGTGTCCCCAGTGGTATCCAAGTTGCTAATTTCATGACTGTGACCACATTCCACATCGGGACATGGCCCACTGACAATGCAACAATACATTTATTCCCAGACTATATGACTGAAGTACAACACCAAAGATGCTCCATTTTGGATGTTAAATGGGACATTAACGGGACATCAGGGGCCGCATCACAGACCAGGAACATTTTCAGTGTTTGCACCAGGTGCACCTTTTAAAAGGTGCGCCCAGTGTAAACAATGAAAATGCATCCTATTATGATGAATGTGCTGGCCCTAGGGTTTTTTGGGTGAAAAAACGGAACGGCTGCTTTACAGTCGCTCTGTGTTTTCGCAGTTTAAGTGGTAACCCGCCTGAACTTTTAAAGGGGATTAGAGATCCCAATGCAGGGGGAGCACCCGCCTGCAAGAAGATATCTGGGACCCCTTTCCTCCCTCCTTCTAGGTGGCACACTGTGAGTGTGCCCCCTGAGAGCTTCTTTGTCTCTACACCCTTGCCTGTAATACGGCCCCATGCAAATGAGGGAATATCCCCTGAAGATAGTGCTGGAGCTTTATGCGCGCCAGGGATATCGGTATTACAGAAAGGGCTGCACAAGCATCTGTGGCCCCATCTGTAATACCAAAGTTCCTCAGGGCTTGGAAACCAGGCAGAAATGCCCGTTGCGCCTCCAGGGCACTTTCTGTAATAAGGCCTCAGGTGTGCACTGCTGTAACCGGCCAAACGGAGGATCATATTGGACAGAATCACACACTTCACTCTGCCTCAGAAGACTGGACGTCGGTGGAGACAACAGGGATCCATAGAATAGGAATACATAGGGACGGCAGGGAGACTGCAGATCAACTGATAAGACTACGAGGGAAGCAGAGTCATCTGATAGACATCTAAGGGTAGGAGAGACAGGACAAGACACAGGAAAAAGTGATGCTGAAGCAGGTTGTGTCGCTGTACAGCGATCAGAGGAGACAGGCCTCAGATGAAGTGGAAGAACCAGACCGAGGCTTGCCCAGGGCCGGACTTGCCGTAGCGGGCACCGGGCAATCCCCCAGTGCGCCGCACGGGTGGGGGCCAGTTTTGGGCCCCTGGAGGCCATTTTTTGTTACAGGGCCGTTTTTGCAGCATAGCTGCAAAATCGGCCCTGTAACAAAATGGGCCGAAAAAAGGCCCTGGCAAAGAGCTCGCCGGCACCTCCAACCCCTGGGGGGGGGCAAGTACTTTGCCAGGGCCGGTTTTGGTTCCCAGTACGGCCCTTGCCTTGCCTCTGAGATCACGGGGCCTTGTCTTGAGGTTATGCCCATGATGGCTCAACTTCTTCTTGGTGAAGGAGTAGCAGTGATCTAGAAGTGTGAATGGGGTGCTTGTGTGTTTGAATGAGTGGTCTTGTGGGAGGGGGCAGGGCCTCTACCCACCTTGACTGGGTCCTCGAGTCAGATTTATTACAGAATATGTGCGAATTTGGCTAGAGCACTACAGACGGTTACCTGCTGGCACCAGCATCGTTGCACATGCTAGACTGTCATATACTCCAGGTGTGAACCTGGTGTTTGAAAGTACGTATGCACGCAATTCGAATCACCTGACCTTTTAGACAAGAAAGTTGTGCCAGTGATTAAGAGCTCGACCCTTAGGGTAGGTAGCACTCTTACTACTCCGGTATGTATAGGATTTGCCCCATACTGGATATGTCTGTGGATGTGAATGAAGGTGAGTACCTGAGTAGGCTATTATCCCACCATAGGCTGTTGAGGATGCATGTGGAGTGCAGTAGACCTCATCCGGCGATGCTGTTTAGGGAACATAATACCCAGTATATATTTATTTTTTTAAACAGATTTTATTTGTCAAAGAGCACACATAGAGCAGGGCTAATGAACCCAGAGACTTCTGCTTAATAAACGTATAGCATTATTACTTTGACTTTTCTATAATGAGATCAAGAAAAAAATATAGAAACCCCGACCCAACAACCCCCAACCCCATCGCACTAATAACCTCTCAAAAGCAGCACAACAATGAAATATGCACCACCCACAAAAAACATGCACCATGCAAATACACAGCAGACCACTGATTGCAACATTAAGTTAGATTGAATGGCCCAGCAGTAGAGACCGGGTAGATAGCCCGCCCATCGCTTCCATATTTTAAAATGTTTATGCAGGCACCCTCTTGCAGTAAATATAGGAAGCTCCAAGCCCTTGCAAAAGTCCAGAGCCTTTTTCCATACGGACTCTGAGGGAGTTGTCGGAGCCTTCCATGCCCTCGCAATATCCCTCTTCGCCAGAGTAAATCCAAGCAACATAAGATGGCGTTTATATTAACCCTGGACGGACAACTATGCTACGCTTGTGCAGTTTGCGAAGCTTGTGCTACTTCGCACTACGCGAATTGCACGCAGCAAAGTGCGAACATGCTTAGTGTAGCGATCATTTTTTGCTTGCTCGCTGTCCTCAACGTCAAGTTGGCGACCGCGAGCGAGCAAAATTACAGCCCGGCAAGACTTTTTTCCTTGTTCGCGATCAGCAACATAAATTTGCCAATCGCAAGCGTGGAAAATAAATCTCCCGGCAAGATTCTCAACTCAGGGAGGTCAGGTTTCTCATTGCAAGTTGTCGAGTATGATCGCGGCCGCTCGCGATGAGAAACTACCAGTCCACGTTGAGAAAGCTGCAGCTCGAGTAAAAATCTACTTAAGCGGCAGAAAACAACACCTCGCACTGTGCAAGATGCCGCTTTCAATGATTACACAGTGCGGATAAGCATCCGGCACTGTGCAATCATCACGAACAGCACACTACGCAGTAGCTCGCGTAGTGCGAAGTGCACTTTGCATTGCTACGCGTAGCACTACTTCACAAATTACGCCCAGGGTTAGATTACATGTTACCCCCAATCCTGTCCATAACATGGAGAAGCACCAGCTTCGGCGAGCAAGGGAGGTCCCAACCCAACATCTCGGAGAGGCAGGCCATAACCCACCTCTAAAATCATGTAAAACAAAGACAATGCCAGAGAGTATGCATCAGGTTACCCTCTTTCCGTTCACATTTGAGACACACTGGGGAGGCAACTAAACCCACCCTCCACAATTTAACCCGTGTGAAGTAGACCCGATGGAGATACTTAAACTGGACAAGGAGGCGGGAGGTCAGGGCCTCTGTCTATTCTTCCTCATCAAGTGGTCCAATATCTCCCTCCCAGGCCCCTCTAAGCTTCTGAAGTGTGCGAGAACACTGAGTAACCAGAGATTGGTAAATCTTAGAGATCTTATGATCCTGAAGATCGCCCATAAACACTTTCACTTCTATCCAGACCCCCCAGGATATAGGGGCATGGATTAGCAAATTTAGCGGCACAAATATGGAAATTTAGCGGCATTTTTCCGGCACTTTATTTTACTCATAATCATTCATTTTCAGCCTGAAATCACGAAATACTTGAGGGTCTCTATAGGGAAGCTGACTGCTACGATGTGGCACAACATAACAGGTGTATTTGTAGAGCGCTCATTCACTCCAGAGGAGGTCTCCTAGTGCTACTGAGAGTAAAAGAAAATGTGTTACCCAACTCACTGGTACTCATTTTATCAAACTGAATGGCTGAGATGAAGGGCTGGGATTTCTTCTTGGCGAGGTCATCAAACAAAGATCCTGTAGAGGATTTATTTGTCTAAGGAGTTGCAAGTCTTAGCCCGTAGTTCAGAGGTGACTGGTAGTGTTCATCAAAAATAAATACATTTAATTTTAAAGGAATAACAGTTATGCTAACCTCACCTGAAAAGAGCATTTCTAGCTTTTGCCTTGACTAAACCTTTAACTGAATTTTTTCATGCATTTGTTCTGCCAGGCTGAACAGCAAATGTGCTGCTAGACAACATGGCTAAAAGACATTCACAATGGCAAGGCTAATAGCGCAGGTATTGCTGCGACCTATTGGCGTTGCCAATGCTTGTTGGGTCTGTTGTCACCCAAGACCTTTTGTATTTCCATGAAAGATTTCTTAAGGAATACATAGATAAGCATTCGGAAATACAGGGACTTTCAGTCAGCCGTCCTCATCCATTGGTCTGTTTTAATATCACTAACATTTTCCTTCTGCCCACCACAGCTTACAACAGACCAATGGGTCAGCATACTTCAACTATTGGCTCCCCTCACTTTGAGTGACAGCATTTTTTGCTTTGTACAATTTGCACATCTGCAGCAAAAGTAGCCTACTTCAGTGCCATGTACTGGAGAATCAAAGTGTCAAAGAAATAATTTTACCCTTTTTATGTTTTAATTCCTTTTTTAATCTTCACTTCACTGGGAACCGGTAGCCTCCCAGACATCTTAAAATGATTTTGGTTAAAATGTACCACTAGCATACCACACTAAAATGCACAACGTGTTAGTTTCTTGAAACGATAAATAGAATACTAAACTATTGCAAATGAAACAATCCTTGGCAGAGCCAGACATACTAGCTTTGCAACTGCACTTCAAAACAAAATTCGCATTGGGAAGAAATAGTTTCAGACCGCACTTCAGGAAACTGAGCCAAAGTGCACAGAGCTTCTTAGGAAGTGATGTGGAGAGCAAAGGGTTTGTGTTCTTCACGCCAATGCGCATGGAAGGTCGCTGAGGTAAGAATACATTTCCAGTTTTTGAATCCTTGCTATTCTTTCTTTTAGCTGTTGGCAGGTGAAAAAACGCTCTCCAACTTTCTAAAATAAGAACTAGTCTGCCCTATCAAAGCGTGTAAAACCTGTTATTGTTCCATGGATCCTAGGGACTCCAGCGTACTAGGAAACACTAGTGACCAACATTGCCTTGTCGTCTACAGCCTAGAGGGTGGGGTTCTATGGTGCAGCTCGTTGAAATTTCAAGAAGCTCCTCCTGGGAAAAGACT